>NC_058519.1:216533920-217783920 GCF_904849725.1 Hordeum vulgare subsp. vulgare | reverse complement strand
AGCCTCCTAGCAGAAGGGCCCCACTTGAGGATCATCAAGTAGCACATCCCTCAAGTCTCATGACAATTGATGACTACCCAGATGAGAAAGAGAAGCATGTGGCCAAGCTCAAAAAGCAAGCAGAAACTGCAGTGAGGAAATTCAATGAATCCTCAGCTGCTGCCTCCGGTGCTGCAAATTCCTCAGGAGCAGAAACCTCAGGCGCAGAGATTCCTCACACACAGTCTGTGCCAACAAAGCAAAGGGCTCTAAAGCCTCAAAAGAAGTCTGTTCAGGCTTCTGTCACAAAACCCTCAGCTCCAAAACCCTCAGCTCCAAAACCCTCAGTTCCAAAACCTTCAACACCAAAACCATCAGCGCCAAAACCCTCAGCACCAATCTCCTCTGCATCAAAATCCTCAGCTCCACCTCCAAAGACTCAAGAAAAACCAGTACAAAAGCATGTCGTGAAGCCTACGATCGCCAGCTCCAGCTCCTCACTCCCAGCTGCAACTAGCTCGGAGACAAAGTCTTCAACACCACTTATGAAGACTTTGGCAACTACTAAACGTGCACCTGTGCCCAGCCCCAGCAAAATCATCGCAGTCCCGTCTGGATCAGAGGGAAGTGATGACTATGATAATGAAACCCTGCAAGCCATCATGAGAAACAAGCAAGAAAGGGTAGCACAAGCACCAGGCAATGCTATTCCTCTGGCCATGGACCCCAAGGTCCTCCTCGACTACATCAATATATGGTATGAGGACCCAAACACGCCCATTGATGATTTGAAACTTCCTCCTGGCATCAGCCACATGGTGGCCACCTTCATAAATGAAGCTAAGTGGACGGAACAATAGGCCAGGCAGGCAAAGGTTGCAAAGGCCAAAAAGGAGAAATTCCTCAGGCAGAATCTCCTCAAGCTGACTCCTGATGCACTGGTGTCAACCCAGGCAGAGCTGCAAGTACTAATTGACAAGTGTGACAAACTGTCAGATCGCAAAAGCATCAAGCGCAATTTCATCAAGCGAGCCACTAGTGCTGTTGATGAATACAACAAGAAAACCACACAACCAGCACCAACTCCTCAGCCCCTGGTTGAGCAGCCAGCAGATGCATCTCCTGATGAGGAGGAAACTCCTCAAGCTGAGGAAGAACACCAAGAGCGCCGTGCTGATGAACCGGCCATTGAAGAAATCATCACGGAGACTGCAACTGATGAAATTGCAACCACTGAAGAGATTGCTCCTGATCTAGTTGCTTCATCAAAGCAGGCTGATGACTCTGTTCCAGCTGGTTCCTCACTACCAGCTGAAGAATCTGCAGAAAGAACACCTTCACCAAAAGCTTCAAAGGTGAAGAAGATAATCCCGTCTGCATCAAACGCGAAGAAGACAAGAGCTGCTGAAAAGGAAGAAAAGAAGAGAAAAGCCTCCTCAGCAGTAGAAAAGACAGAGGCAAAGCGCCTCAAGGAAACTGAAGAAACTGCTCCTCTGGATCCAGTGCCTCTTAATGTCGCCCCTTCATATGAGATGGTCGTCATTGATGACCCAACTACAAGGGCTGATGAGGAAATGAAGGATGTCGCCTCTGAGGAACACACTAATGAGGAAATCCAGATTGATGACAGTCCTCAACCTCTTGTTCCTCAGACAGAGACTACTCAAGCTTCAGCTGCAGCAGCTGATGAAACTGCTTCTCCCACAAAGCTAGCTGAAGAAAAACAAGCTGAGGAAAATGCACATTCTGAGCAGACTCCTCATTCTGAACAGGCTGACCCAACTCCACAAGCTGAGAAAGAAGCAGAAATTCCTCAGCCTGAAGCTCAGCCAGAGCAAGAAGTACCAGCTAATGAAATTCCTCAACCTGAGGAAAATGCTGAAGAAAATGTTCCTGCCCAAGACAATGAATTCATTGTCCTCAACCCAGAGACTGCCATGGTTGTTTCCCCTTCCATTCCTCAGCAGAATCTTAAGCCAGTTCAGCGCCAGCCATTCTCCAAGCGTCCAAAGTTTCAGAAAGAAGATTTCTTTGAAGAACGCATGTATTTCATCGGAGAGAATCCTTATGACAAGCCTCAAATGAGGCATCTGAAGTTTTGGACAAGAACTCAGATGAACTACTATTCCTCAGTGCTCTGTGGCCGCAACAAGATATTCCAGCACAGGCACATTCCTCATGTTGAGCTTGAAGCAATACCCTGCCTGGAACCAGTCCTCAGTGTACTCCACGATGCAGGTTCGCTCTCTATGTGCTCCGACATATCAGACTGGAATAGTGAGCATATTCTTCAGTTCTATGCAACTCTGCACATCTCTGGCAACACTGATGACATCAACACTTGGGTGTTCGACTGGATGTCCCAAAATACTCACTACAAAGCTCCGGCTTCTGAACTCCTCAGAGAACTGCCCGTACCAATTCCCTCAGATGGGGCAGTGAAGCTTTATGATGAGCGTGAGCTGCCAAATGGAATGATGGAAGTCCTCATGAAGCCTTTGGCTGCAGGAAAACCCTCAAGAACCACATTCCTCGTCCATGAGCTCAAGTACACACGCCGGTCTGTCTACAGAATTCTCTGTAGTGTGCTCGCGCCAATCAAAGGCCATGACGATGAAGAAGATGTTGTAGGCCTCATGAAGAATATCCACTTCAACATCATTCATGGTATTCCTATCAATATCCATGATTTCTTCTTGAGGACTTTGGTTGACAATGCCATGTGCCCCTATGATCACAAGATTTATGCCCCATGGATCATGAGATTCATCAGGACAAGGAGAGGCATCAACTTCCACGTTGATTTCCAAAACCACATGAGTTATATCCCTCCTATCCGAGTAAACAAGAAGACTTTCGAGCCCATCGAAGGAAACGGAAAATCTGTGATTGAAGAAGGCAGGAGGCCCCTTGATGGCCAGTTTAAAGAACCAGAAGCTTATTCCTCATTGGATGATACTGAGACTCGTCCAGCAAGCCCAGTTCCTCCTCGCGTGCTGAATACCAGAGAGCTCCTCCTCAGTCTTCACCAGAAGGTGGATCGCAACCACAAATGGGTCAAACGCCAGTTTGGTGCCATTGTGAAAACCCTCACTGAGACTCAGAACTCTGTGAATCTTAATCATCACTATCTGCATGAGGTTTTTGATCGCACCTCGGCTACACTTGCACATCTGAAGACTCAGACTGAGCTTGAAGAAATGAACTTTGAGCAGGACTTTGACTGGTCGTGGCCTCCCAAGAAGAAGTTCAGGCCCATTCCAGTGCCAGACCTTGAAGACAGCTCCTTTTCTTCATTCTGCAACGCAGAATCTGATGAGGAACAACTCGACACAGCAACCGGCCCAAGGAAGAAGACTACCCCCAAGAAGCGTCAAGGCTCTTCATCAACTGCCAAGAAATGAAGTCTTCACGGGCGTTAGTCCTGAGTTTGTCCCTTTTTGTCACTTGATGACAAAGGGGGAGAAACTCGAGAGTTAGTCTTCAAGCGGGATATTTTTGGGGCTTATGAACTATATTTAAGTTACAAACTCTTGGTTCTTCTGAAGTTTTTATGTAATGAGTTGTAGCTTAAGCCCGATGGTACTCTGACACTTTTGAACGTTTTTCTTCGCATGCTTATTCCTCAAATTTTAATGCACGCATGCTGGAATTCGTCAGATACCATTTGTCATCATGCATCTTCATTTTCTTCATACGATATGTTATATGTATGCATGATTTACAAGACTCGGGGGGAGATCTCCATGATATAAATCATCAATGTGCATCTCCTATAAAAGCAAAATCCTCAAGGTATGCACATCTTCAGGGGGAGTCTCTGTGAATCTTGTTTTCAAATTCCTCAAATGAGTATTTACACTTCATATTTTTTATCCCTGTTGAAGACTTAACCTAATTGTCATCAACCACCAAAAAGGGGGAGATTGTAAGTGCATCTAGTGCCCCTTAGTGATTTTGGTGGTTTGAAGACTTATAGGTTAAGTATCTAATGTGTTTATAAGTGCACACAGGATCTATAAGTCATTGAGGAGTTTGAGATATTTGAAGAATATCGACCCCTAACAATGTATATCTTCAGTTGAAGAAATTGGTCTGAAGCTGAAGAAATGAATCGCGAGGAATCTGCGATGAAATTGATATTTCTCATGAAGACACTGATATTGAGAAGACCGGTGGTTCCTGAAGAAAATCATTCTGAAGAAATTGAAGCGTGAAGATTTACGTTTTCTGTTTTACTTTCTTCGCACTTGATGACTAGGAACACCGTACTGTTAAAGGGGGTCAAAGTAACACTATGGAATGGATTTCCTCATGATGCTCAACCCAAGCCTAATCCTATCAAAAGCATCAAGTGAGGAATATGAGTGACATGAGGACTCTCACAGTTGAGGGTCCCGACCGTTTCAATAACCACGCCAAGTCACTGGTCTTATCCACTCCAACGGTCATATTATTTAAGGGCATTAGTGTCAAATCATGTCGGGATGCTCCCAGGCGATAAATAGCCACCCCCCACAACCACTAGCTGGTTCGCTGCTCTGTTAGAAACTGACACTTGTCATAAGAGCAACCCAAATTCCTCAAAGCCTTCGAGAGTAATTCATCAGTGAGGAAATACACCACCCACCGAAACCACAAACCAAACCTAGTGATTGAGCATCACTGAAGAAGTTGTTCCTATGTGGGACTGAAGCCTTTTACCTTTGAGGACTGTGCATCCTCCGGACGGTTAGGCGTCATGGTCTAGAGCAATCCAGCAGTCAATTGTGGATCGCCGGGTGACCGAGTTTGTGAGGGTTTGGAAGTCTGCCCTGAAGACTTACCATGAGTGTTGGGCGAGGACTGTGTGTCCTTAGCTCAAGGAGAATACGGTAGGGACTGTGTGTCCCGGGACTGGGTGTCCTTTGGTTTCAATACCAAGCCGCTCCAAACCAGATGTACAACTGTCACATCAGTTGGAACTGGGTCATCAACGACTGTCTTCTCTGAGAATCGGGTTCTAATTCCTCAACTCTTTACTTTCTCTGTATTATGTGTTGATGACTTTCACTGTGGATGTTTGAAGAATTTGTTGAAGACTTTCTCTGAATTTCCTCAACCCCAAATTCTTCACAATAGTTAATCATCATCTGTATTCTGCGTGCCTGCTTACTGTGCAATCTGTTTTCACATTCTTCACTCTGAAATAATGCTGGTGTGAACGTTTGCACGTCTGATCCTTTACTGTTTCCGCTGTAAGTTAGTCATCAGTGAGGAATTTCCTCAAAAGGAATTTCCTAAGTGATGAAATTCTAAAAATCTCCTATTCACCCCCCCTCTAGTCGATATAACGCACTTTCAACATGTGATAGTTGTCTCGTCGCTGTGAGGTCTGATGTGCGAAGACCTGCCAGTGCGTTGTACGAGCTCCGCCCCTGCATTCGTGGGTCAGTACAAATTTCATCTCCTCCCCGCCCCTTCATTTACTGTGGCTCGGTTTCCGGATGAAACTTTCTAGATTTAGGTAATTCAATTAATTTATCAGTATGCGTGACCAGTATGCGTCTCCTGTTTGAAAGGGCGACATCTATAAATATGCATGTATTTGCATATTTATAACCGCCATCCTTTTGAATTGTCCAACATTATCCATGGACAGCCTGAGTATGTGTAGATTGGGTTCATTTTCCCGTATGCTGTGCTCTGGATCCGATGCGGAATTTCGTTAGTGCCTCCCTGTTGTTCTCCGGATGCACATCCTATCTGTTTATTGCGGAGACGTGTATCAGGAGAACAGCGGGGAGGTGCTGCCGAAATTTTGCGTTGGATCCGGAGCAGAGCATGGGAAAACGAACCCAATCTACACATACTCGGGTGGGATTAGGACCTATATTTACCTATTAGCGTGTAGGTTGCCTGGACGTAATAAAAATGGCGAACCTGATTAACCGATGAATATAAATGCTAAATTATATATAAATATATTTCTTCTGTCTTTAGTAGCTACGCAAGATGAGTGATCGTGTGTGGATGTATATCGGTCACCCTTGTTAGAAAGAGATGACGAAAGAATGGTTTTTAAAAACAAAGGAATTTGTGAAAGCCGCATTCGCAAATGGCCTGGAAAGAAACTATTGCCCCTGTCCTAGATGCGACAACTATAAAAAGACGAGAGAGGCTGTAATGATTAAACACCTGCAGAGGATGGGTTTGAAGCCTAATTATACGGTGTGGACATTTCATGGTGAGTCTATACAACGCACAAGAGCTGAGGTGGTCCGTCGTCGCACGGACGAGCATGGTACTGGGATCGAAGACATGGTGCAAGACTTTGATGATGCTCGGGATTCAGAAAATGAGATGGAGGAATCTGCAAAGGCCTTTTATGAAATGTTGGAGTCTTCAAAACGTCCTCTCCATGAGCACACTGAGCTCTCTCAGCTGGATGCAATTGCACAAGTAATGGCTCTGAAGGCTTAGTTCAACTTGGTAAGAGAATGCTACGACGCGATGATAACACTATTTGGACGTTTCCTACCCAAAGGCCATGTCATGCCTGCAAAACTGTACCAGTCGGACAAAATACTTCGTGTACTTAAGATGCCCTATGAGAAGAAAGATGCATGTGAGAAAGGATGTGTCTTATTTAGGAAGGAGTATGCACACTTGGACTATTGTCCCAATTGCGTGTCTTGCAGGTATCTTGTGGTAGACAACGGTATGGGTGAGAAGAGGCAGACCAAAATCGCAGTTAGTGTTCTTCGGTATATGCCAATCGTACCGAGACTTCAACGTCTTTTCATGGTCGAAGAGACAGCCAGACAGATGACATGGCACAAATTGGGCAAAAGAACCGAACTAGATGCGGATGGGAATAAGATGATGGTACACACATCGGATGGGGAAGCGTGGAAATATTTCGATGGATTGCATCAGGATAAAGCGGCAGATCCAAGGAATCCTCGAGTCTGCGCCGCCACGGATGGTTTTAATCCCTTCGGCATGACGGCAACCCAATACAGTTGTTGGCCTGTATTTGTCATTCCACTCAATCTCCCCCCCGGGCAGATTATGCAAAGAAAGAACATATTTCTGAATTTGATAATTCCACTCAATCTTTATCATTCATGTAGATATTATTATTCATGTCAGTCATTCAATTTTTTATCTTGTACTAATTTATTTTAATCTTTATCATGGCAGGTGTTGAAAGATGGTGGGCACGGGTCCAGAGCGCTCGACGGGTTCTTCCCAGGCGCCCTGCACAAGGGGTGGTACTTCCCTTCCACCCCTATCTCTCCGTAGAGCCTTGGAAGACAGTCTTTCGACACCAGCCGGGGGTTCTTCTTCGTCGGCGGCATTGCCCATTGGGAGAGGTGATGGTCGGGTAGGGAGGAAGGGGAAGGGTACAGGGAGAGGTGGTGGCCGCGGAAGATCCGGGAGGACTGTTGAGCCGTCCTCGCCACCATCACCAGCTCATTCACCCGAGCATAGGACTAGTATGGTTGACCCGTTTACGGAGGAGGCTACGGGGACTTCGGTCCAGGAGCCTGGTGTTTACGGGCATTCGTCCCATGAGACTCCGGTCCAGGAGCAGCCTCGGGTCGAGGTGCATTCGGCCCAGGAGCAGTCGGAGGAGACTACGGTTCCGGAGGCTTTACCCGACGTGGAGAGGCCCGGATGGGAGCCTTGGCCGGATCGTACCGAGTTGCCGGATTGGACCGAGGGTCCGGGTGGCTCAGGGGGCGGGGATGGCGGGGATGAGCTTACGGATAGTGAGGGCGATGTGCAGGTGGACGGGGCCACCGTGTACAAGCGTGGTAGTACACGTCTCCCGGTCGCCCCGTCTACCCGCGAGCTGACGCCGGTGATTAAACCTGAAGGAGATAGGTAAGTACATTTACCCTTTTTTTAGCTTTTGCCTTCAAGTTTGTTCAAATATCTAATGCGCTGACCTTATCATACTGCAGGGGATGGGTACACCCTCTTGGAGTCCGCAGGCCGAACTCCGTCCTTGGTGTGCTTTGCCGGACAAATTTCCCAGGGTTTGTCACGTTGCCTGGTGAGGGTCAGGTTCCTACACTAGGATTTACCTGGGAGCACTACCAGGCTGCGCAGGCCCCGCCGTAGGAGATTATAGATGGTGTCTTGTGCCACACGAGGGCCGAGATGGTGATCAAGAGCTTTTGGGTAAATTATCCTTTTACAGAATCTAAAATTAACAATATACCTAATTATTGTACTAATCGGTGTTTTCACGTTTGATTGCAGACCTTCTATAGGTGTGAGGATGGATATGAGGAGGAGGCGGCCAGGGTTCTCGAGGTCGAGTGTAGGCGGTTACTACAGAACTTGCGCCACGAGGCTCGGCCGCAGGCTATTCGAGATTACTACGCCACGCGTGGTATTAAGAAGGAGAAGAAGGATTGCCGCAGAAAGTTTCTGAAGAATGAGCAATAGATGAAGGTAATTACCTATTCTTAAGTCCTTCTACGTAGTTTCTTGATTTCATTCATAGGTGTAGCGCAGAAAATTCTTTCTAATAACTTACAGGTGCCCCCGAGATGGTGTGCGGATAAGATGGATTGTTGGGAGGCGTTGGTTGATGAGTGGTGCACAGGCAGCTGGCGAGCCATCCACGAGAATGCGAAGGATCGGCGTAGCCAAATGGTTGGTGTCCCACACCATCAAGGCAGCGCCAACTTACTTCAGTTTGGACGAAACTGGGTATGTGATTTGCTTCATGATTCATGCAATTCGTTCTTGATGCGAATATTTTGTTCCTCTCTTTTAGGCGCATCACAATAAGACTAAGATGCCACACTTGTACGAACTTTATGGCATGGCCCATACTGCCTCGTACAAGAAGGCGAAGGCATTCTCTGAGTCTGACCTGGATGATCCCAGTAACTTCACCAACATATCATCCCACCAGAAGCTCGTGGCATACAGGGACGCGGGGAAGGCTACGAAAGGGGATGACTTTAACCCGAGCCATGAACCTTTGGATCCAGAGCTGGTGATGATATCTAGTGGCGGGAGGCCCCATGGCTCGATAGCCATTGGAGATGGGATAATACGTTGTCCACTCACTCTTCCGGAGATCAACGCGCGCCAGTCGAGCAGATGTCCTGAGATAACGCCTCGTCCACGGCCAGTCGAACTTGCCATCGAGGTTAGTTGTACGGACTAAGAACACTTTCATCCATTTCATTGTGTGTGTCACCATAGATCATTATTGTGGTAACGAGGAATGGTTTTTCAAGCTGCTCTTCAGAAAGAGAGAGCGGCAAACCAGGCTGCTCTTGAGAAAGAGAGATTCGCAAGCCAGGCTGCTCTTCAGGCTGCTCCTGATGAGAGGGACCAGACCACGGCACGATTGCTTGAGGAGGACAGGGCCCGGAATGAGGCGGGTCAACGGGCCCTGTACGAGCTTTTTATGGTATGTTTTTTTCACATTAACCAAATTATGTGTGTAATGTCTGTTTCAATACTAACTAATACGACCCACTCTTCAGGGTCTGTGCGAGAAGAGCGGTCAAGTCCCTCCGCCGATGCCCGTCTTCTCTTCGATTGGCACGGTGAGTTTCATTATAAACTAGTATTAATAATTGAGTGTCATCATGCTAACTCAAACATTACAAAATATCTTTTCTGCAGAATAACTCCCGAGCGGCATCGCACGACCCTTCTCCAGGGCAACCGTCTCCAAACAAAGTCGGCGCGAGCAACCGTGGTGTTTCTCCTCCTTGATAACCACTACGGTAAGTTTCTCTTCCAAACTTAGCTTGTTTTCCTCTAAAATGAGATAGTTAGCCCATTTAGCTCCAAGAATACATAATTAGGTAATTTAGCTCCAACGAGAGGAGAAGAAATAGGAAAAACGGAAAGAAAGAAGAAGAAGAAGAGAAGAAGGAGAAGGACGAGAAGGAGGAGGAGGAGGAGAAGGAGGAGAAGGCCAAGGACCTTCTAGTCCTTCTCTCCTCCTCCTTCTCCTCCTTCTCCTCCTTGATTTCTTCTTCTTCTCCTCCTCCTCCTCTTTCTTCTCCTCTTTCATATTATACTTGCTTTAATTTCCCCAACAATGACATAATTAGTCCATTTAGCTCCAAAATACCATAATAAGCTCAAAATGGATAAGAACCTTGGTTAGCTCATTAATATTATATACTTAGCTTGTTTTCCTCTAAAATGGGATAATTAGCCCATTTAGCTCAAAAAAGACATAATTAGGTAATTTAGCTCCAACAAGAGGAGAAGAGGAGAAGAAATAGGCAAAATGAAAAGAAAGAAGAAGAAGAAGAAGAGAAGAAGGAGAAGGAGGAGGAGGAGGAGAAGGCCAAGGACTTTCTATCCTTCTCCTCCTCCTCCTTCTCCTCCTCCTCCTCCTTCTTATTGATTTCTTCTTCTTCTCCTCCTCCTCCTCTTTCTTCTCCTCTTTCATATTATCCTTGCTTTAATTAACCCAACAATGACATAATTAGCCCATTTAGCTCCAAAATACCATAATAAGCTCAAAATGGCACAAGAACCTTGGTTAGCTCATGAATATTATATACTTAGCTTGTTTTCCTATAAAATGACATAATTGGAACATTTAGCTCAAAAAAGACATAATTAGGTAATTTAGCTCCAACAAGAGGAGAAGAGGAGAAGAAATAGGAAAAATGAAAAGATAGAAGAAGAAGAAGAGAAGAAGAAGAAGAAGAGAAGAAGGAGAAGGAGGAGGAGGAGGAAGAGAAGAAGGCCAAGGACCTTCTAGTCCTTCTCCTCCTCCTCCTCCTCCTCCTCCTCCTCCTTCTTCTTCTTGATTTCTTCTTCTCCTCCTCTTCCTCTTTCTTCTCCTCTTTCATATTATCCTTTCTTTAATTAACCCAACAATGACATAATTAGTCCATTTAGCTCTAAAATACCATAATAAGCTAAAAATGGCATAAGAACCTTGGTTAGCTCATTAATATTATATACTTAGCTTGTTTTCCTCTAAAATGACATAATTAGCCCATTTAGCTCAAAAAAGACATAATTAGGTAATTTAGCTCCAACAAGAGGAGAAGAGGAGAAGAAATAGGCAAAATGAAAAGAAAGAAGAAGAAGAAGAAGAAGAGAAGAAGGAGAAGGAGGAGGAGGAGGAGGAGGAGGAGGAGGAGGAGAAGGCCAAGGACCTTCTATCCTTCTCCTCCTCCTCCTTCTTCTTGATTTCTTCTTCTTCTCCTCCTCCTCCTCTTTCTTCTCCTCTTTCATATTATCCTTGCTTTAATTAACCCAACAATGACATAATTAGCCCATTTAGCTCCAAAATACCATAATAAGCTCAAAATGGCACAAGAACCTTGGTTAGCTCATGAATATTATATACTTAGCTTGTTTTCCTCTAAAATGACATAATTGGAACATTTAGCTCAAAAAGACATAATTAGGTAATTTAGCTCCAACAAGAGGAGAAGAGGAGAAGAAATAGGCGAAATGAAAAGATAGAAGAAGAAGAGAAGAAGAAGAAGAGAAGAAGGAGAAGGAGGAGGAGGAGAAGGCCAAGGACCTTCTAGTCTTTCTCCTCCTCCTCCTTCTCCTCCTCCTCCTCCTTCTTCTTGATTTATTCTTCTCCTCCTCCTCCTCTTTCTTCTCCTCTTTCATATTATCCTTGCTTTAATTAACCCAACAATGACATAATTAGCCCATTTAGCTCCAAAATACCATAATAAGCTCAAAATGGCATAAGAACCTTGGTTAGCTCATGAATATTATATACTTAGCTTGTTTTCCTCTAAAATGACATAATTAGCCCATTTAACTCAAAAAGAAGGAGAAGGAAGAAGAAGAAGAAGAAGAGAAGAAGAAGAGAAGGAGAAGGAGAAGAAGAAGGAGGAGGAGGAGAAGAAGAGAAGAAGAAGGAGAAGGAGGAGAAGAAGGAGAAGGAGCCCTCCTTCTTCTCCTTCTTCTTCTCTCCTTCTTCTCCTCCTTCTTCTCCTCCTTCTTCTCCTTCTTCTTCTCTTCTTTTTTCTTCTTCTCTTCTTTTTTCTTCTTCTCCTCCTCCTTCCCCTTCTCCTTCCCCTTCCCCTCCTCCTCCTCCTCCTCCTCCTTCTTGTTTTTCTTCTCCTTGTTCTCTTCTTGCTTCTTCTCTTTCTTTTTCAATTTAGCTTATTTGTCATATATATGTTGTTGTTCTTCTTCTTATGACTTTCTTATTCCCATTTTGCAGATTGGATGTACTACAGGCATGGAAGCTGGCGTTGGAGTGCTTTAGTTTCCGTTTTTATTTGAGTTGATGAACAATGTGGAACTATATGTATATGTATATATGGATGAACAATATATGTGCAACTATATGTATGTATATATGGATGAAACTTTGTATGTGTTGGTTCTTTTGATATATGGGATGTACGTTGATGAACAAATGGCATTGATGAGCTTTATATGTATATCATATATGTGTTGTGACCTATTTATGATATATGTGCTATGAATTATATGTATATGTGTTGTGAAATAGAAAAAATAAATAAAAATGTGACAATATACGCTCTTTCCCGTCTGCCAGCTGATGGCAAAGGCCTTTGCCGTCAGCTGACCGACGGCGAAGGTGCCACGTGGCGCCCAGCTGTGCAACCTGGGCAGTAGCAGCTGGCCATATAGTCTCTTTGCCGTCAGCCACCAGGGGGCAGACGGCAAAGAAGAGGGAACAGAAGAGGAGGCAGACGGCAAAGAGTGGAGAGAGGGGGGAGGGGAGGACCCGGCAGACGGCAAAGATGGACGTGGAGGCAGACGGCAAAGATGGAGGGGGAGGGGAGGGGAGGAGAAGGCAGACGGCAAAGATTGACGGGGAGGCAGACGGCAAAGATTGACGGGGAGGAAGACGGCAAAGGCTCCGTTAACCCCTAATGGAGGCAACGCGTGTTGGCTGCCGTCTCAAGAGCTTTGCCGACAGCTCCTGAGGAAAGCTGACGGCAAAGAGCTTTGCCGTCCGCCTTGCGCGGGCAGACGGCAAAGAAGTTCCTATGCCGTCGTAGGCTGACGCAGAAATTTTGCTGGCCGTGACAATCTTTGCCGTCTGTGGTATTGTCTTTGCCGTCAGGGATATTGTCTTTGCCGTCTGTGATGGCAGACGGCAAAGAAGGTGATTCCTGTAGTGAGAAGGCTCGACTGTCGAAGGGTCGTGCGATGCGTTTTGGGAGATATTATGCACCAAACATGGTTTGTAATGTGTAGTTAGCATGAGGACACTCTAAATGGCCCTGGTAGATGCATCGGCGGAGGGACTTGGTCGTTCTTCTCGCACATAGACTGTACATTTGGTTTCGACAAGTGAAACTTTTTATTTATTAATGAAACGGACATTCAATTGCAAGATTTGAAATAACATGAAGAAGAAACTTACCACGAAGAGCTCGTATATGGCCCTGTTAGATGCATCATTCCGTGCCCTCTTCGCCTCCACCAATGCAGTCGTCCTCTCCTCCAGCTCCCTAATTTCCTTATCCTTCTCTGCTATAGCCGCCTGCATTGCCTCTCTCTCTTTCTGAATAACAGCCTACAACACAACTCATTGTTAGCAATGTAATCATATTTTTTTATCTATTTTTTTCTTTTCTATCTACTTTTCTACCTAATAAACTAACTATCTAATTTAACATAAAAAACAGAAGAAAAAAAACTAAACCTAGCACTAAACTACATATTCTTCTTCTACTTTTTTTACTTTTTATTTTTATTATTCAGAATTTCTAGCAAAAAAGAAGAAGAAACAACAGGAACAAAAACAAAACAAAAAAGAAAAACACTAACCGGAGGGGAGGGCGTCGGGGTCGCCGGCACAGGGGAGGTGTGGCTGGGGCGGCGACCGGGAGGGAGGAGGGAGGGGCCGTCGGCGGACGGGAGGGAGGCGGGAGGGGGTGACGGTTGGGAGGGAGGTAAGATGGGGGCGCCGGGAGGGAGGTGGGAGTGGGCCGCGGCGGCCCGGAGGGATGTGGGAGGGGAGCGCGGCGGCCGGGAGGGAGGTGGGAGGGCGGAGGCGGTCGGGAAGGAGGTGGGAGGGGGGCGGCGGTTGGGAGCGAGGTGGGAGGGGGGCGGCGGTCGGGAGGGCGGCGACGCAGGTGGCTGGGGAGGGGAGCTACCGTGGCGGCGGGTGGGCAGACAACAGCGCGTGCGCGCGAGAGAGAGAGAGAGGGGGGGGGTAGGCGGGCAGGGCGTGGGTGGGGGTGGGAGGCGTTAGGGGAGGCGCCCAAGCCGTTAGGGCCATGTCCCCTTTGCCGTCTGCAAAGGGAGGGTGGCGGACGGCAAAGGGGCGGGTGGGTGGGGGTGCGGTTTCGACCGTTGGTGGGGGGGGGCTTCGCCGTCTGCCCACCCTTTGTCGTCCGCATAGGGCTCCTTTGTCGTCCGCCAGCGGATGTCAAAGAGGTCGCCGACGGCAAATAAAACCTTTGCCATCAGCCACCTCTTTGCCGTCAGCACTGTGCCAACTGACGGCAAAGAGTACCTTTGCCATGCGTCAGCAGACGGCAAAGGCAAGGCACACGACAAAATTCTCAATTCCAGTAGTGTCATCTGACATAATTATCCATCACCGGCCAAATGCCTACGAGTATTTCCTACTGGTCCTTGCTACGTTACTTTGTCGCTACTGGTGCCACTGCTGCTACTGTTACTGCTACTTTTGTCATTGCTGCTACTGTTACTGCTACTGTTGTCCCTGATGCTACTGTTACCATTGCTATTGTTGCTATCACACTACTTTGCTACTAATACTTTGCTGCAGATACTAAGTCTTTCAGGTGTGGTTGAATTGACAACTCAACTACTAATATTTGAGAATATTCTTTTGCTTCCCCTTGTGTCGAATCAACAAATTTGGGTCGAATACTCTACCCTCGAAAAATGTTGCGATCCCCTATACTTGTGGGTTATCAAGACTATTTTCTGGCCCCGTTGCCGGGGAGGCCTAGCACTATTCTCTCAGTCGCTTCGTATTTACATCTGTTGATCACTATGAGGAATCCGAGAGATCCAAAAACTAAAGTCTTGCCCTCCACTATGAGGACAGGTAAGGAACTGTCATCTAGCTCTGCACTTGATTCACCTTTAGTTATGAGTAAGTTTGCGACACCACCTCCTGCTAGAAATTTTGATGTGTCGCATGTGCTTGATGATGCTACTTATTCTATCCATGATGCTTGTGATGATGTTTTGCTTGATACTTCTTTCCCACTAGATGCATTCCTAGATGCACAAATTTCTACAGTTGCTGCTGAATGTGATGATACTTCTGAGACTGCTGAGATTGTTGAAGTAGAACCTGCTATTTCACCTGTTAGAACTAGCTCTCCTAGATATGAATTGCCTGATATACCTGAGGGTTATGTTATGCAGGGAGAGACAGCTGAGTACTTTCTTGGTTGTAAGGATAGCTATGGTCTCGAGAAATTACTGCGCAAGTGGAAAGAAAAATCTCTCAACGCTAGGATTAAATGCGACCCTAAGTTTGCTACTTCGCATATCTTTGTGACCGATAAGGATTATGAATTCTCTGTCGATCCTGAGTTAATCACTCTGGTCGAATCTGATCCTTTTCATGGCTATGAGTCTGAAACGGTTCTAGCACATCTTACTAAGCTGCACGATATAGCCACCCTATTCGCGAGTGAGGAAAAGATCCGCCACTACTATATCCTTAAGATGTTTCCTTTCTCGCTAAAGGATGATGCTAAGACTTGGTTCACTTCTCTTGCTCCTGGTTGTGTGTGTAGTCCCCAGGATATGATCTACTACTTCTCTGAGAAATATTTTCCTGCCCATAAGAAACAAGCTGCCTTGCAGGAAATATAATTTTGTGCAAGTTGAAGAAGAGAGTCTCCCAAAAGCTTGGGGGAGACTTGTCCAGCTGTTGAATGCTTTGCCTCATCACCCTCTTGAGAAGAATGAAATACTTGATATCGTCTATAATGGACTAACCGATGCTTCTAGGGACCACCTAGATAGTTGTGTTGGTTGTGTTTTGAGGGAACGAACTTTGGAACAAGCTGAGATTCTATTGAATAATACATTGTGCAATGAGAATGCTTGGACTACTCCCGAACCACCTCCGAAGCCAACTCCGAAGAAAAGAGGTATTCTGTTCCCCAGTCCTGAAGATATGCAAGAAACTAAGAAATCTATGAAAGAGCAAGGCATTAAATCTGAAGATGTCAAAAATCTACCACCTATCGAAGAGATCCACGGTCTTGATAACCCGACACAAGTAGTAGAGGTAAATTCTCTTCGTAGATTTAATGAGAGTGATATTCCTTTTGATAAACCTGCTAGCTTATGCCTAGATGAATTTGATAACTTTGTTGCCAAACAACAAAGTTTCAATGATTATGTTAGCAGAAAATTGAAACAGAATGCTCGTATGCTTAGTCAATTAAGTGCTTGTGTGGATAGAAATGTCAATGATCTTAAGATTTTGAGTAAACATGCCTCTATGGTTACTACTCAAGTAGAACAAGTACTTAAGGCTCAAAATGACTTGCTCAATGAGTTGAATGACAATTCTGTCAGAGTCGTCACTAGAGGTGGTAGAATGACCCAGGAACCTTTGTACCCTGAGGGTCATCCTAAGAGAATTGAACAAGATTCGAAAGGAGTTATCACTGATGCACCTAGTCATCCTAGGAAGAAAAAGAAAGATGATAGGAACTTGCATGCTAGCAAACCTACTGCTCTACACCCGAGAATCCAAACGATGTCTCTGTTTCTGATGCCAAAACATAATCTGGTTATGAACATGAGCCTAATGATAATATCGATAGTGGTGTTCACGATGATGCTCAACCTAGCAATGATAAGGATGTGGAGATTGAACGAGTTGATCTTGATAACCCACAGCCTAAGAATATGAGATACGATAAGAACGATTTCATTTCTAGGAAGCAAGGTAAAGAAAGAGAACCATGGGTTCAGAAAGCCATGCCCTTTCCTCCAAACCATCCAAGAAAAAGGATGATGAGGATTTTGAGCGCTTTGTTGAAATGATTAGACCTGTCTTTCTGCAAATGCGTTCGACAGATATGCTCAAAATGTCTCCTTATGCTAAGTACATGAAGGATATTGTGACTAATAAGAGGAGGATACCTGAGGTTGTGATTTCCACCATGCTCGCTAACTACACCTTCAAGGGTGGTACTCCTAAGAAACTAGGTGATCCCGGAGTGCCCACTATACCTTGCTCCATTAAAGGCAACTACGTTAGAACTGCTTTATGCGATCTTGGAGCTGGTGTTAGTGTTATGCCCCTCTCTCTTTATCGTAGACTTGAATTGGATAAGTTTACACACACTGAAATCTCCCTGCAAATGGCCAACAAATCAACTGCTTTTCCTATCGGCATTTGCGAGGATGTGCCTGTTGTGGTTGCTAACGTTACTATCTTAACGGACTTTGTTATTCTGGATATTCCCGAGGATGATGTCATGGCGGTCATCCTTGGAAGACCCTTTTTAAACACTACAGGGGCTGTTATTGATTGCAACAAAGGCAATGTCACTTTCCATGTCAATGCTAATGAGCATACGGTGCACTTTCTGAAGAAACAATATCGAGTACATTGCATCAATGCTATTGAAAAAACTTCATCGATTCTTATTGCGAGCTTTGAATGCCCTATACCTACTATTAAGATGAAGTATGATTTGCTTGTTGGGGATATGCACATCCCCATTGAGGTAACCTAGTGACTATTCGAAAATTATCCAGTTTTTTGTATGCGCTTCGAAAAAGGTTTGTCAAGGAGACTTGATCAACCTCATTGACGGATTTCTTTTGATGACCATGAGATGGATGAATCTGAGAGTCACAACCTTCTGCCCCCAACTTTTATTTTCTGTTGCTTAGAAGGAAAATGATAGATTTAGCTTTAATTTTTCCTGTTTTCTGCTTTTTGCGTCCCTTAGAAAAGTGTCCGGAAAATAAAAGTTCTTCAAATGTCCTGAAAATCAAGTATGTTTTTTTCTGGAATGTTTGAAAAATTCTGAGACAAAGGGCTAGTCAGGGGGATGCACCACTAGGCCACAAGCCCAGGAGGCGCGGGCACCCCCTAGCCGTGCCTACCAGGCTTGTGGGGCCAATGTGGCCCCCTCCACTTATTCCAGCTCCCATATCCTTCTCCTACCTCTAGAAAAATTCATTCTACAGCTCAAACCCGTGTTCTTGCTCTTCTTGCTACGATTTTCGATCTCCTTGTGCAAAGCCCCATTCACCAAACTGTTTTGGGGGAATTGTTCCTTGGTATGTGACTCCTCCATTGGTCCAATTAGTTTTTGCTCTAGTGCCTTATTCGTTGCGTATTATTGCTGCCCTGGAGACCCTGTTCTTGAGCTTTGCATGCTACTTTTAACTGGTCCCAAGTAGTTTTGATGCATGATATGGCCTCTAGGCACTTGTTGGAGTAGTTGCTATGAGTTTCATTGAGCCTTGTTCACTTTTCCTTTGAGCCACTAAAATTTTCAGAGAAGGAAGATGTTCAGGCGAAACTATCATGGTGGTTCCTCAAGCAAGAAGGGTCCCCGTCTTGTGATTCGGGAGCCCGATTCTTACCAACCGAGGAACGCACAGGTACAACCATGTGAATGGACCTCTGATGAATTCATGATTGATGCAGGTTTCAAAGACTAGTTTGATACATTTGTTCACAACGCCGGGCTCAAAGAATTCATCTCCGATAAATGTGAATAGTATACTACTCTCACTGCCTCTTTTGTTCGTAGATTCAAATTTTCCGCTGGTCGTGACACATCCATACTGTTTGATCTGTATGACAAATCGTATACCATGGATTTAAAGGATTTCAATAGAATTTGCAAGATACCTGATTGGGGTAGTCTCAATGATCCTCCTAAGTCTTTGGTTAGAGATTTTATCTCTAGTATAACTGTCGGAGAAACTAGAGATATTACGCACGCTACCATGGGGAGCATTCATTTTCCTGCCTTGCATTACTTTGCCCTCTTCATAGGTAGATGCATTAACGGCAAGACCGAGCATTGTCACCTCTGCGCACCTGACCTTAGTATTCTTAAGAGCGCAGTAACGGGAGATATTATCGTGAGGAGGCTAAATCATAATGCTAACGAAGGGGATTTCTTTGGTGGGATCTATGCCACTCGCATAGCAAATTTTCTTGGAGTACCCATCCGTGAAGGACATCCCCCGCTCCAGACAACTTTCCTTGATCGCGCCGCTATGACACGTTGTCAGTTCCTTGAGAGGGATAATGAATCCCTCCTATACCGGTTAATATTTTACCGACAACGTGTTTTCCATATTACCCTTCCTGCTGCTGCCTTCTTTGACTTTCAGGTAAAACGGAGATATTACATAACCAGAGGAGAGGCGGAGGAGTATGAGAGGGAGGCAAAGGCTGCTCGCCTCCGTGAGGCAGCTATTTAGGCGGTAGCTCCCGCGCTCCCGTACAACCCCCATTATGATTTTGGATATCGCCCGGACCAGCCATGGGAGTAGACCAACTTACGCCAAAAGCCTAAGCTTGGGGGAGTACGTGTTTCTCACCGACTTTATATTCATGCTCACGCTTTCACTTTGTTATTCGGTGTTCACACCTTGCCATTGTATCATCCATGCTAGTTTATTTCTTTTTCTCGTTTTCTTCTCGTGTGTCTGTTTAGATTGAGAAAACCCAAATAGTTTTCCCGTTCTTTTTTTGCTTGTTGGCAGCTTTCCCGTGTAAATAGTTTTCTTTTTCTTTGGGTCAAGGTAGAAGACCATGGTTACAATGTTTAGTGGCTCTCGCATGCATATCTGTTTATCTGTCAAAGAGCCATATTACTTTTTATTCTCCTTTGCGTTTGCTTGCAGATTCCAGCGTAGTCCAATGCATGAACACTCTCATTATGATTCACATCATTCGGTCGTGCAACTGAAAGGCAATAATGACGATATATGATGAAGTGACTGAGCCTGGAAAAGCTGGTATGAACTCGATCTATTTTGTTTTTGTAAATATGACTAGCTCATCGTTCCTGATTCAGCTTTGTTGTGAGAGAAATATGTTTCCAATAACAACTTAGATATCATAGTTTCTGATGCCATGCTTAATTAGCTAGGAGCTCATAATGGTTTGTCTTGATTGCCAACATGAATTTCAAGATGATTATGATGTAGTATGGTAGGATGGTATCCTCCTTTGAATGATTCAAGTGGCTTGACTTGGTGTATGTTTACGCATGTAGTTGAAACAAAATCAACATAGCCTCTATGATATTCATGTTTATGGTGATTTATGTCCTAGTCATGCTTGCACTCAATGTTGGTTAATTTCAATGCATATTGATGACCGTTGTCGCTCTCTAGTTGGTCGCTTCCTGGTCTTTTGCTAGCCTTCACTTGTGTTAAGCGGGAATACTGCTTGTGCATCCACTTCCATAAACCCAAAGTTGTTCCTTATGAGTCCACCATACCTACCTATATGTGGTACCTACCTGCCGTTCCAAGAAATTTGCATGTGCCACTCTCTAAACCTTCAAGAAATAATCTCTTTTGCATGCCCGAACCGCTCATGTGATGACAAGGGCGATCAGTAACTTCCATGCTAGGCGTGTTATCCTTGATATGTGTTTATTCACTATCATTCACGAGAAAGGGGCCGGTAATTGGAATGCCCAATTCCATGCTCAAATCGAAAAGATAATTGCAAACAAAACTCCCCCTAGATTGTTGTTGGTATGGACAGCACCCGAATATTCGGCTAGTCATGGAGTGTGATTGATCGGTGGTGGGGGAGTCAAAACTTTACTTTTATGTTTGGGAACCGCCTATAGTATGTGTAGCATGGAAGATGGCGAAAGATCTTGGTCATTGCGTTGACAATGACAGCATGCCACCCAAAATTATTTATCTCTGTTCGAAAAGCTTGAGCTCTAGCACCTCTGCAAATCAATGCTTCCCTCTGCGAAGGGCCTATCTATTTATGTTTCCGTTCAGTCATCCTCTTCTTTCAAAAAGCACCAATTAGAGAGCACCTCCGTCATTTTTATGCTTTGCTATTAATTGTTATTGAGTATGACTGCGACTGGATCTTCTTTGCCATGAATTACAATGTTCAGTTAGCCCTTGGTCTTTGAAGGTGCTCTGCATTTATGTTTTGCGGTCTCGGAAAGAGCTAGCGAGATACCATTTGTTCATATTGCTTCATTATTGTTTTGATTGAAGTGTTGACATTTGAAACTTATTGTTATTGCTCGCTAGTTGATTATGCCATTGATATGAGTTTGCCATGAGAACTAAATGTCATTGCTAACGTGGTTAGCTTATGATCTTGCTGAAAATATGAATATGAGTTAGACATAATTACAACAACAAGATCAAACAGAGTTCGTAAAAGTTTTCTTTTGCCTCTTTCAGTTTGTCAACTGAATTGCTTGAGGGCAAGCAAGGCTTTAAGCTCTGGGGAGTTGATACGTCTCCATCCTATCTACTTTTCCAAACTCTTTTGCCCTTGGTTTGGACTCTAATTTGCATGATTTGAATGGAACTAACCCGGACTAACGCTGTTTTCAGCAGAATTGCCATGTTGTTGTTTTTGCGCAGAACTGAAAGTTCTCGGAATGACCTGGAAATTTACTAGGATTTTTGTGGAATATATAAAAAATACTGGTGCAAGAATCACCCGGAGACATGGAGAGAGGAGCCCACAAGCCCAAGAGGCGCCCCCCTGGCCGCGCCTAGCAGACTTGTGGGGCCCTCAGGGCTCCGCCGCCTCCAACTCCAGCTCTATTTAGTCCCTTTAGTCCGAAAAAAATCAAGGAGAAGAGTTCATTGTGTTTTACGATACGGAGGCGCCACCACCACCTGTTCTTCCTCTGGAGGACAGATCTGGAGTCCGTTCTGGGCTCCGGAGAGGGGAGATCGTCGCCATCGTCATCACCAACCTTCCTTCATCGCCAATTCCATGATGCTCTTCATCGTTCTTGAGTAATCTCATCGTAGGCTTGAAGGACGGTGATGGGTTGGATGAGATCTATCATGTAATCGAGTTAGTTTTGATGGGGATTGATCCCTAGTATCCACTATGTTCTGAGATTGAAGTTGCTACTACTTTGCCATGCTTAATGCTTGTCACTAGGACCCGAGTGTCATGATTTCAGATCTGAACCTATTATGTTGTCATCAATATATGTGTGTTCTTGATCCTATCTTGCAAGTTGTAGTCACTGATACTGCAACAAAGGACCTTCCAACGGCGCCAGAAACAAGCGTGCTGATGGGAGACTATTCTTGATACTCCTCAGCAACGGTACCAGGAATCCTTCTGCTACGGCTACACCTTTAGGGACTTCCTTGGCAAATATGCAAAGGATTTCCCCGTGGCCTTGGAGCCTTGCGTTGGTGTTCCCTCGAAGCAGAAAGGGTGATGTAGCACAATGGAGGTAAGTATTTCCCTCAGTTTTGAGAACCAAGGTATCGATCCAGTGAAGGAATATCACAAGTACCTGCACCAACAAAAAGAGCTTGCTCCCAACGCTATGAAGGGGTTGTCAATCCCTTATAGATTGTTTGCCAAGTGAGAACTGAAAGCAACAACGAAACAAAGAAAAGTAAAAGCAAAAGTGGAAACGATAGGCGTGAATAGACCCGGGGGCCGTAGTGTTCACTAGTGGCTTCTCTCATGAGAGCAAGTAGACGGTGGGTGAACGAATTACTATCGAGAAATTGATAGAACCGCACAAAGTCGTGACGTTATCTATGGCAATGATTAATTCTATCGGCATCACGTCCAAAACAAGTAGACCGATACTTTCTACATCTACTACTATTACTCCACACGTCGACCGCTATCCAGCATGCATCTAGTGTATTAAGTTCATGAGAACAGAGTAACGCCTTAAGCAAGATGACATGATGTAGATGGACAATCTCATATCTACGATAAAAGCCCATCTTGTTATCCTTGATGGCACCAACACGATGTGTGCCTTGCTGCCCCTTCTATCACTAGGAAAGGTCACCACACGGTATGAACCCAAAACCAAGCACTTCTCCCATTGCAATAATCATAGATCTAGTTGGCCAAACAAAACCCAAGACTCGGAGAGACTTACAAGGATATCAAATCATGCAAATAAGAAATCAGCAAAGACTCAAATATAACATAGATAATCTGATCACAGATCCACAATTCATCGGATCTTGACAAACACACCGCCAAAGAGGATTACATCGGATAGATCTCCATGAAGATCATGGAGAACTTTGTATTGAAGATCCAAGAGAGAGAAGAAGCCATCTAGCTATTAACTACGGGCCCGTAGGTCTGAAGTGAACTACTCACGAGTCATTGGAGGGGCGACGATGTTGATGAAGAAGCCCTCCAACTCCAATGTCCCCTCTGGCAGGGCATCGGAAAGGGTCTCCAGATGAGATCTCGCGGAAACGGAAGCTTGCGGCGGCGGAAAATTATTTTCGTGGATCCCTTGATTTTTTCTAGATTTTTAGGGAAAATATAGGCCAAATACCTAGGGCAGGGGAGCGCGAGGGGGGCCACAAGCTTGGTTGCCACGACCTCCCCCTGGCCGCAACAACAGGGCTTGTGGGCCCCCTACTGGCCCACTTGCTTGGCCCTCAATCCTCTCGATCTTCTTCCGTTCTGGAAAAATTTATTTCGGGGATTTTATTCCGTTTGGACTCCGTTCCAAAATCAGATCCGAAAAGAGTCAAAAACACAGGAAAAACAGGAACTGGCACTTGGCACTGAGTTAATAAGTTAGTCCCAAAAAAGATATAAAAGATAAAGAAAACATCCAAAGTTGACAAGATAACAGCGTGAAACCATAAAAAATTATAGATACGTTTGAGACGTATCAGTCACCTACTATGTGTTATGACCCGACAACCCCGGAGTGACAATAGCCGGAACCACTCCCGAAGATGACCATAGTATGAGGAGTTCATGTATTCACTAAATGCTAATGCTTTGTTCCGGTTCTCTATTAAAAGGAGAGCCTTAATATCACGTAGTTTCCAATAGGACCCCGCTGCCACGGGAGGGATGGAAAATAGATGTCAGGCAAGTTCTTTCATAAGCACGTATGACTATATACGGAATACATGCCTACATTATATTGACGAACTGGAGCTAGTTACATATCTACCCATGTTATAACTATTGCATGATGAATGTCATCCGGCATAATTATCCATCACCAATCCAATGCCTATGAGTTTTTCTACTCGTCCTTGCTACGTTACTTTGCCCTACTACTGTCACTGCTGCTACTCTTACTGCTACTGATGTCAGTGTTGCTATTGTTTCCATTGCTACTATTGCTATCACACTACTTTGCTACTGGTACTTTGCTACGGATACTAAGTCTTTCAGGTGTGGTTGAATTGACAACTCGACTGCTAATACCCGAGATTATTATTTTGCTTCCCCGTGTGTCGAATCAAAAAAATTGGGTTGAATACTCTACCCTCGAAAACTGTTGCGATCCCCTATACTTGTGGGTCATCACATATCCATCGCAAGCTCATAACTTTCGATCCACGTACCTCGATCGAGGTGTGTTGTGTAATTGTGTACCTTTTGCGGTCCTTTGAAATCTTTCGGCATACGCTCGTTGCGGAGGGCGGGAGTTAGACAAGGCACCCCGACGTGTCTGCCACCAGTTTCGATCAACGTGGGAGAAGGCAGAGTGTAAGCCGGATAGCCCTGACCCGCCACAGCTGTTGTTTCCATCAGGCGGGCGGCTCGCGCCACATCTACAAGATCCGGAGCTCCCGCGTCGGGCATCCCGGGCGGATTGGTCTGCGGCAAACGTTGTTGCTCGCTGGTCACTGGTCACCGCAGGTAGGTCCTGATGGCGGCTCCTGGTGTGACTCGCCTGGGGCGTGGAGTGTAGCCGCTCGCGACTATGTGAATACTGTGCATGTTGTACCACCGCCGTTTTCAGCATCTCGATGGCGTTTCTCGCCTCCACCTCGGCCGGGGAGTTTCCGTGATTCGGGAGAGATTCAAGGTGGCGGGTTGCCTCTAACACGTTATTCACGGGGTTCGAGAAGTGTCCCCGTGGCGTCTAGAAACGGGGTGCACGAGCCTCCATCGGCAGAGGTGGCTGCAGGTTAAGCGGTGGCCGAGCAGGATCACCTCCAGGGGCGGCCTGCCATGGCCGATTAGGTTCCATACCAGGGGTATGCGGGCTGTCGAAGAGGCGAGTTGGGTTTAAATCCGCCGGCAGGTGTCCGTGATGCCTCCTCCGGTGGATCGCATCGGAGGCATGATGTTGTCGCTCAAGCCGCGAGCCTTCAGTATTCAACCTCTTTGTCTCCACGGCGATCTGGGCCTGCTGTGTTGCCATCTTGGCAGCTTCTGCTTCTATGTCCCGCTGGAGCTTGGCCATCTCCTCCCTCAGTTTCGTCAGTTCGGCGTTGACCGTTTCCTGGTTCTCTGCCGTTATAGTGATCGCCATGAGTCTGGCTGTCTCTGCTGCCAGGTCTGCAATGGCTTGAGCCAGAGCCTTCCCCGACCCACTGGCTTCATTGTTACCCGCCGGGTTTGGTTGAGGCGGTGCCGCCCCCGCCATGTAGATAGCGACTTCACGGTCTGGTCCCGCAAAGTCCATAGGGATTACTGCCTCCGACAACCCCTCGATCCGTCCTTCGTGGAGAGGGTATATTGAATCTGTATCACCCATAGATGACTTGTCGTCCGAGTTGATGGGTGGATTACCGGCTCGTCTGATAGGTCAGTTCCTTGCGTAAAACCAATGAAAGTGTGGTGTTTCCTGACCTGATGTTTGGCGGGATGGGCGTACTGGGCCGGCTCGACGATGTCGGTGAAGGTGTCCGGCTTAGGTACGGGTGCCTCGATCTTGCCAATGAAAACGTGGATTTGCTCAAATGGACCCTGTATCCAGTTTTGATTGAATCGGCCTCTCGTCCCCACTGAGAGTTGTCTATGTAGTACTTCCCGCGGCAGCTTTTCTTCATCATGCCGACTGTGTAGCTTCCTGACCCTGGAAGGGCTCCCTTTGAGAATTCAACTCCACCGTTCGCAAGCCACACAGTGGGTGTCAACTATCGTGGTTTTGTCACGGCATATGTCCTCGTGAAAGGACTTAGTGAGGAGCCATCGCACCTTGGTGGCGACTCAAAGGGGGTGAGCGGAAGCGAGACTCAGATTTACCCAGGTTCGGCCCCTCCTGTGGAGGTAAAAGCCTACGTCATGCTTTGTGTACATTGATGGTGGATTCGATTACAAGGAGGGCGTAACTCGCCTGACCTACTCTATATGATTTCTAACTTAATCTATCTGCCCCAGAGACTCTCCTTTATATACAGGTCGAGGCTCTAGGGTTTAAAAAAGTCCTCACCACGTTACAAATCGTGGCCTTCCATATCTCTAAGTCACCGTGTTTGCCAAGCCAGGAAACTGTTGGAAATATGACCTAAAGGCAATAATAAATTAGTTATTATTATATTTCTTTGTTCATGATAATCATTTATTATCCATGCTATAATTGTATTGATTGGAAACACAATACGTGTGTGGATACATAGACAAAACACTGTCCCTAGTAAGCCTCTAGTTGACTATCTCATTGATCAAAGATGGTCAAGGTTTCCTAACCATAGGCAAGTATTGTCACTTGATAACGGGATCACATCATTAGGAGAATCATGTGATGGACTACACCCAAACTAATGAATGTAGCATGTTGATCATGTCATTTTGTTGCTACTGTTTTTCTGCGTGTCAAGTATTTATTCCTATGACCATGAGATCATATAACTCACTGGCACCGGAGGAATACCTTGTGTGTATTAAACGTCACAACGTAATTGGGTGACTATCAAAATACTCTACAGGTATCTCCGAAGGTGTCCGTTGAGTTAGTATGGATCAAGACTGGGATTTGTCACTCTGTGTGACGGAGAGGTACCTCGGGGCCCACTCGGTAATACAACATCACACACAAGCCTTGCAAGCAATGTGACTTATTGTAAGTGACGGGATCTTGTATTAAGGAACGAGTAAAGAGACTTGCTGGTAAACGACATTGAAATAGGTATGCGGATACTGACGACCGAATCTTGGGCAAGTAACATACCAAAGGACAAAGGGAATGACATACGGGATTATATGAATCCTTGGCACTGAGGTTCAAACGATAAGATCTTTGTAGAATATGTAGGATCAATATGGGCATCTAGGTCCCGCTATTGGATATTGACCGAGGAGTCCCTCGGGTCATGTCTACATAGTTCTCAAACCCGCAGGGTCTCCACACTTAAGGTTCGGGGTTGTTTTATGCGTATTTGAGTTATATGGTTGATTACAGAATGTTGTTCGGAGTCCCGGATGAGATCACGGATGTCACGAGGGTTTCCCGAATGGTCCGGAGACGAATATTGATATATAGGATGACCTCATTCGATTACCGGAAAGTTTTCGGCATTACCGGGAATGTACCGGGAGTGACGAATGGGTTCTGGATGTTCAACGGGGGGGCACCCCACCCGGGGAAGCCCATAGGCCTTAGGAGTGCCACACCAGCCCTTAGTGGGCTGGTGGGCAAGCCCAAGAAGGCCCCTGCGTAGGATAAGAAGAAAATTAATGAGAAAGAAAAAAAGGGAAGTGGGAAGGAAGGGAAGGACTCCACCTTCCAATCCTAGTTGGACTAGGATTGGAGGAGGATTCCTCCTCCCACCCTTTGGTCGACCCCCTTGGGGCTCCTTGAGTCTCAAGGCAAGGCCCCTCCCCTCCCTCCTATATATACTGAGGTATTAGGGCTGATTTGAGACAACTTTGCCACGGGAGCCCGACCACATACCTCCACGGTTTTTCCTCTAGATCGTATTTCTTCGGAGCTCGGGCGGAGCCCTGCTAGGGATAGATCACCACCAACCTCCGGAGCACCGTCACCCTGCTGGAGAACTCATCTACCTCTCCGTCTCTCTTGCTGGATCAAGAAGGCCGAGATCATCATCGAGCTGTACGTGTGCTGAACGCGGAGGTGCCGTCCGTTCGGCACTAGATGGGAGCGGATCGTGAGACAGATCGCGGGACGGTTTGTGTGACGGTTCGCGGGGCGGATCGAGGGACGTGAGGTTTTTCCACTACATCAACCGCGTTTCTTAACGCTTCCTGCTATGCGATCTACAAGGGTACGTAGATTGGAAATCTCCTCTCGTAGATGGACATCACCATGATAGGTCTTCGTGCGCGTAGGAAATTTTTTGTTTCCCATGCGACGTTCCCCAACAGTGGCATCATGAGCTAGGTTCATGCATAGATGTTATCTCGAGTAGAACACAAAAGTTTTTGTGGGCGGTGAGGTGCGATTTGCTACCCTCCTTAGTCTTTTCTTGATTCCGCGGTATTGTTGGATCGAAGCGGCTCGGACCGACATTACTCGTACGCTTACGAGAGACTGGCTTCATCGCTACGAGCAACCCCGTTGCTCAAAGATGACTGGCGAGTGTCAGTTTCTCCAACTTTAGTTGAATCGGATTTGACCGAGGAGGTCCTTGGAGAGAGGTTAAATAGCAATTCATACATCTCCGTTGTGGTGTTTGCGTAAGTAAGATGCGATCCTACTAGATACCCATGGCAACCACGTAAAACATGCAACAACAATTAGAGGATGTCTAACTTGTTTTTGCAGGGTATGCTTGTGATGTGATATGGCCAATGACGTGGTGTGATATATTGGATGTATGAGATGATCATGTTGTAATAGTTAATATCGACTTGCACGTCGATGCTACGGCAACCGGCAGGAGCCATAGGGTTGTCTTTAAACTAACGTTTGTGTTTGCAGATGCGTTTACTATATTGCTAGGACGTAGCTTTAGTAGTAATAGCATAGCATACACGACAACCTCGACGGCGGCACGATGATGGAGATCATGATGATGGGGATCATGGTGTGGCGCCGGTGATAAGAAGATCATACCGGTGCTTTGGTGATGGAGATCAAGGAGCACTTGATCATAGCCATATCATGTCACTTATGAATTGCATGTGATGTTAATCCTTTATGCACCTTATCTTGCTTAGAATGACTGTAGCATTATGAGGTGATCTCTCACTAAAATTTCAAGACGAAATTGTGTTCTCCCCGACTATGCACCATTGCGATAGTTCGTCGTTTCGAGACACCACGTGATGATCGGGTGTGATAGACTCAACGTTCACATACAACGGGTGCAAAACAGTTGCACACGCGGAACACTCGGGTTAAGCTTGACGAGCCTAGCATGTGCAGACATGGCCTCAGAACACAAGAGGCCGAAAGGTCGAGCATGAGTCATATAGTTGATATGATTAGCATAGAGATGCTTACCACTGAAACTATTCTCGACTCACGTGATGATCAGACTTGAGATAGTAGATTTGGATCATGTACCACTCAAATGACTAGAGAGATGTACTTTTGAGTGGGAGTTCTTAAGTAATATGATTAATTGAACTAATTGTCATGAACATAGTCTAGTGGTCTTTGCGAATTACGATGTAGCTAGCGCTATAGCTCTACTGTTTTTATATGTTCCTAGAGAAAATTTAGTTGAAAGGTGATAGTAGCAAACTTTGCGGACCGAGTCTGTAAAACTGAGGATTATCCTCGTTGCTGCGCAGAAGGCTTATCTCCTTAATGCACCACTCGGTGTGCTGCACCTCAAGCATCGTCTGTGGATGTTGTGAACATCCGACATACACGTTTCTGAAGACTACATGATAGTGTAGCGACCTGACTCAACGAGTCAAGCCTCTGGTGTTTCTGTACCATCCCAAGATCATGCTGGTACACACACAGTACATAATGTATATATTCGAGAGTGCAATCACACAGCTTTATTAATCGAAATTTCATAAAGAGTACTTTATTACAATAAAGGAGTACAATAAAGTGGCCGAAGGCCATCTCATGAGATTATCTAACGAAGACTAAGCGGAAGCATCAGGTAGACGAGTCCATCCGACTCCAAGGGCATGTCGCTAAGCGTAGAACCGTAGCCTCACTCCTGGTCGGAAAAGTACTCTGCAACATGATACGTTGCAGCCGTGTAGGTCAGCATATTGAATATGCTGGCAAATCATCAAGAGAGGGAGTAAAATAATAATCATCTATCTCTACATGCATATTTGGCCGGTGGAGCTAAGTTTTGCATAAAGCCAGTTTTCTCCTACAACAGAAGGGGTCGGAAGCAAAATATTACTACATGTTTGTTGTTAACGAGATGGTTCCGCCAACCAGTTCTCGTACCCGAATAGTTGTTAACACCCACATCATTATTAGGTTGTGTCGAGAGTTCAGGGGAAATTCAATGCCTTCGGCTCAAGTTGTCCATGACCGTGGACACGGCTAATCGATTAGGTTAGGTACTCTGCAGAGTTTTGCACACGTTCCCCACAAGATTTGATCGCCTCCGAGTTTGTCCTCGCACTTCAGGGTGTTTGAAGACCGGATGATCAAAACATGGTCTTTCAACGGGTCCCTCTGAATCCCTGTCGGTGCCCATCCATTCCTACCGTTCGTCTACATCTGCTAGCACCGCCTGTCCAGAGTCGCCGCGTTGTCCAACCAAGCCAGAGCCCATAATGACTTGTGGCTGTGCAGGTAAGCTTTGATTCTTGAAGTCTCCGTCCGTCCCTTTGAGCCTGGGTGAAGCTTTCCGCAGGATGACATGGCCTCTCCAGCATCCCGGGCATCCGCTGGGTTTTCCAGGGAGCCGATCAACCGTCCTTCACCCAGTGTTGCATTGCGTCCGAGGTCTTGAAAATCTTGTCTTAGTCCGGTCTTGATTACTATATCAACCTCGCATCACTCGTGGAATACACTCAACCGATAACCCATCTATTAGAGCATAGCATATATAATATTGTCGTCCCGGGGCCAAGTATCGGGGTTGTTGTGTTCCTACCACATGATACTACAACTATGACTAAAGTTTCCAAGTACCTAGGCAGCATGCAAAATAGGGCAAAGAAGGTGATCTACTATGCATTGAAAACATAGGTAAAAATAACATGATCAAAGATGACTTGCCTTGATGATAGTTGTCCTGCTCGAGCGTCTCTAAGTAACACGCTTCGCACTCCGAATGATCTACTGATACAAACACAAAGCACACCATAAGCAATTCAATCATGCCACGAGTAAAAATAACATCACATGCAATGATTGGCAAACGACTACGCAAAAGAATTTTATCGCGCGTCGGTAGGACAGAACCTTGTTTCTGTTTGAAACACCAGTAAAAATACTTGGAAAAATTCTGAAAATTCTACCACAGTAAGGTTTTATCACTAGAAAACAGTAGCAAAAAGAATCAACTCAATATCATTTTTCAAACTCCTGGAATAGGCAAAACAGTGTTTAAACTAAATCTGCTCTAACTTATTTAAAAATTCCAAACACTGAACAATTATATATTTTTAAAAACTACAGGAAATTTTTGAGCTACTGGAAAAAGAATCAATTTCATTGGACGTAGGGATAAAAAGTTGTGATCAAAACAAGATTGAAAGTTTCTGTTTTCGAAATCTGGACAGAAAATTACAAAACTACTAGTGCTAATGAGAGGCACACGTGGCAAGCTTCTATTGGCTGTAGTGGCTGGGTGTTTTCTTGGTTTGGAGCAAACGTCCCATGGCTTGCAAAACCACTGGCTAAATCTTTAAGTGACCAAAAGAACCGTTGGTTTTCTGGACTAAACCGAAGGGGTATAGGTGATCTAATCCTAGCCATTGCATGGTGTTGCATGGGATCTAAGGGCTGAGATGGAGTGCATGCAAATAGAGAGAGAGATGGATAGCTACCTGCTGGCGGTAGCGTGCACCGGCAAGAAAGGAGATGACCGGCGAGGAAGGAGGGAGTAGCTCCAGACGGTGGGGCGTCGGGTGGCGGCGGTGAGGTTCCTCCTCCGCGGGGAAGAGGCGGTGGTGGAGAGAGAGTTCGGGGAGGGCTCCTCCTCCGCGGCGAGGCCGAGGTGCAGCAGCTTTCGGGCTGCTGCCGCTGCTCGCGGCGGCGGCTAGGGCGGCGGTGGGGTGAAGCGCCGGCGGCGGCTTGTGGAGGCGGCGGTGGAGAGACGACGGCTAGGGTTGGGGAGAGGTGACGGTGGGGGGGTTTATATAGGCTTAGGGGAGGGGAGTAGAAGGAAGGAGAGGGAGAACTTTGGGAAGGAGATCATGGGAGAGAAAATAGGAAAGAGAGGGAGAGGTGGCGGTGGAGACAAAAGGAAAAGGAGGGAGTAGAAATAGGAAAGAGAGAAATAAGGAAAGGGAGGGGGAGAACGTGGGGAGGGAGTGCATGCATGGAAATTGCATGCGTGCATGCATGGGGGCTGGGCTGAGCCCTTGTGGCTCGGCCTGGCAGTTCTATATATTTTTTTAAAACAAACTAACAGCAGCAAAAAAGAAAAGAAAGAAAACCAAAACAGTAAAAAAAATATATTCCTAGCTAACAAAAAGTAGGAACTAATATACATATATGCACTAGAACTTAGGAGAAAACAAAATAACATATACAACTAATATATATATAATATATATATAGGAATCCTAGTTCCACCTAATGCAACTATTAAAAAAAAAGTTTTATGCAATAGGTCACACAACTCAATCGAAAAACTCAACAAAAAAAATACTTCGGAGTTTAGAAAATTTGCAAAACCAAAATGGTGACTTTAACTCACAGGGGAGAAGTCATATTATCTCCGCTCCGATAAATTGCCTGCAGTCACATAACGATAAAAAAAAATTCAGAGGAACGCAATGATGCATAAAATGTGGGATGCAAATGAATGATCTATTAACATCCGAATTTACGAAAATTGGGATGTTACAAACCTACCCAACTTAAGATGAATCTCGCCCTCGAGATTCGGGCTGGCTAGAAAATAGGTGCGGGTGGTCTCGACGAAGGTCCTCTTCTCGTTCCCAGGTGGCTTCTTCCTCGGTGTGGTGGCTCCACAACACCTTGCAGAACTTGATGATCTTGCTGCGGGTAACTCTGTTGGCGGTCTCGAGAATCCGGACGGGTTTCTCCTCATATGTCAGATCGCTGTCAAGCTGTATGGCCTCTAGGGGCACGGTATCTCTCAACGGAACATCGGCCATCTCAGCGTGGCATTTCTTCAACTGGGAAACATGGAAGACATCATGAACTCCGGACAATCCTTCCGGCAGTTCCAGTTTGTATGTAACTTCGCCTCTACGTTCAAGAATTTTGTAGGGGCCAATGAAACGTGGTGCTAGTTTTCCTTTTACACCGAATCTCTTGATTCCTCGAAGTGGAGACACCCGAAGATATGCTCGGTCTCCCACTTCATACGTTACTTCCTTGCGTTTGCTGTCGGCATAACTCTTCTGCCTGGACTGAGCTATCTTGAGTCGGTCACGAATAAGCTTGACCTTCTCTTCCGAATCTCGGATGAGGTCGGGACCAAAAAGTTGTCGGTCTCCAACTCCATCCCACATCAACGGTGTTCTGCACCTCCTTCCGTATAGAGCTTCGAAAGGGGCCATATTTAGACTGGTCTGGTAGCTGTTGTTGTATGAGAACTCGGCATACGGTAAATTGTCATCCCAACTAGACCCATAGTCTAGGGCGCAAGCTCTCAACATGTCCTCCAGAATCTGATTAACTCTCTCGGTCTGTCCATCTGTCTGCGGGTGAAATGCTGTGCTGAACTCCAATCTCGTTCCCAAGGTTTCATGCAGTTGGTGCCAAAATTTTGATGTGAACTGAGTCCCTCTATCAGACATAATGCTCTTTGGTACTCCGTGCAGACATACGATCCTCTTCATATAAATCTTGGCCAGCTTGGCACTCGTGTAGGTAGTCTTCACCGGAATGAAGTGAGCTACCTTGGTCAAACGATCGACCACAACCCAAATAGAATCATAGCCAGAACGGGTCCGAGGTAATCCTGTGATGAAGTCCATACCAAGATTTTCCCATTTCCATTCGGGTATCAGCAGAGGTTGGAGCAAACCTGCTGGCTTCTGATGCTCGGCTTTTACTCGCTGACAAACATCGCATATAGCTACGTACTCGGCAATGTCTTTCTTCAATCCTGTCCACCAGAAACTTTCTTTCAGATCCAGATACATCTTGGTGTTACCAGGGTGTATCGAGTACGGGGAATCATGAGCCTCCTGAAGTATCAACTTCCTGAGTTCGGGATCATTGGGCACATAGATGTGATCCTCAAACCATAAAGTCCCGTGTTCATCCTCACGAAAACCTTTAGCTTTCCCGTCTTCCATTTTCTGCTTAATCTCGGCTATCTCTTTGTCAGCATTCTGTGCTTCACAGATCTTTTCCGTCAAACTAGACTGAATTTCCAAAGTGGCAACAAATCCTCTTGGAATTATCTCCAATTTGAGCTCTCGGAGGTCATCGACTAACTCCTGGGGTAATCCTCCTGCTGTGAGCGTGTTCACATAACTCTTGCGGCTCAACGCATCGGCTACAACATTTGCCTTGCCTGGGTGATAATGCAATCTCATGTCATAGTCCTTGATCAACTCTAGCCATCGCCTCTGTCTGAGGTTCAACTCCTTCTGCGTGAAGATATATTTCAGGCTCTTGTGATCAGTGTAAACATCACAACTATTTCCGATCAGGAAATGTCTCCAGGTCTTGAGAGCATGCACTACGGCTGCTAGTTCCAAGTCATGTGTGGCATAATTCAACTCATGAGGTCTGAGCTGTCTGGATGCATAGGCTACAACTTTGCCTTCTTGCATGAGCACTCCTCCAAGTCCTTGACGAGAAGCGTCACAGTATACCTGGAAATCCTTCCGAATGTTCGGCAATATCAGCACTGGGGCTGTCACAAGACGTTTCTTCAGCTATTGAAAACTGGTTTCACAATCCTCAGTCCAAACATACTTGCATTCCTTCTTCAACAACTCTGTCATGGGTTTGGCAATCTTTGAGAAATTCTCAATGAACCTCCGGTAATATCCGGCAAGTCCGAGGAAACTGCGGATCTCCTTGACTGAAGTGGGTGCTACCCATTCGGTGACTGCTGCGACCTTGGCAGGGTCCACTGCTATTCCTTCTCCTGAGATGACGTGTCCGAGAAATCCGACTTCCTTCAACCAAAACTCACATTTGCTAAACTTTGCATATAACTTATGCTCTCGAAGCTTCTCCAGAACTAAACGCAGATGTTCCTTGTGTTCCTCTTGGTTCTTGGAGAATATCAGTATGTCATCGATGAACACCACGACAAACTTGTCCAAGTACTCCATAAATACCTTGTTCATCAGATTCATAAAATATGCCGGAGAATTAGTTAGTCCAAATGACATGACTGTGTACTCATACAAGCCGTACCGAGTGGTAAAGGTTGTCTTGGGTATATCCTGTTCACGAATCTTCAACTGATGATACCCGGATCGAAGATCGATCTTTGAGAATATGCGAGCTCCAACTAACTGATCAAACAGATCATTGATCATCGGCAAGGGGTACTTGTTCTTGATAGTCACATCGTTCAATGCACGATAATCGACAACCATTCTCAAGGACTTGTCCTTCTTTTCAACCAAGAGCACTGGGGCTCCCCAAGGTGAAGAACTTGGGCGAATATACCCTTTGTCCAATAACTCCTTAATTTGCTTCTTGATTTCTATCAAGTCATTTGCGGGCATCCGATAAGGTCTCTTGGATATCGGGGCTGTTCCGGGTAATAGCTCAATCAAGAACTCAATCTCTCTATCGGGTGGCATGCCCGGCAATTCCTCCGGAAATACATCTGGATACTCCTGTACGATTGGTACTTCCTCCTGGACTACTCCCGTGAGAGAGTTTACTCGCTTACTTCATGTCGGGCGTTGAGACACGTACTTAATCCGCTTCTGCTCGGGGGTGGTGAGCAAAATAGACTTAAGGGCACAATCGATATTCCCTTCATACTTGGCCATCCAATCCATGCCTAGAATTACATCCAATCCTAGGGACTCTAATACGATGAGGTCGGTGGGAAAATTATGGTTCCCGATGTTGAGACTCAAAGCATGGCGTCCTATCCCGGCTGTCATCATGCCTCCTGGGAACTGACCTTAATAGGTTGGCTGAGGGTTCTAGTTGGCAAACTATACTTTTCCACAACTACCCTTGATATGAATGAATGCGTTGCACCAGAATCAAAAAGTACCAATACTGGATGTGAATTTAGCAAAAACTTACCAACCACAGTATCGGGGTGATCATAGACCTCTTCCACATCAACGTGGTTCACCTGAGCTCGAGGAAAAGGATTGGGCTTCTTTGCTGCAGAGTTGCCGTTGCCGTTGCTGTTGCCGTTTCCATTTCCCTGCTTGTTCTGGGGACAATCAGTGGCATAGTGTCCCTTCTTCTGACACTTGAAGCAAGTGATGTGAGTCAGATCCTTCTGAGCTGGAGCTGAGTGCTGCTGAGTGCCAGTACCGCCATTCTTGAAGTTGCTGTTGTTGCGGTGATTCCCATTTCCTCCATGGTTGTGGCCTCCATGGTTGTGCACAGGGTGGTTATGCTGAACGTGTCCTCCAAACTTACCGGATCCAGTCCCGGTATTCCCTGAATATGGGGTGTAGCGAGGCTTCTGCTGAGTGCCGGAGTTGAACTTTCCAACCCCATACTTTCGCTTGCGGTTCTCCATCTGCTGATGTTTCTCCTCCAAGATGAGGGCCTTATCAACTAGCTCCTGGTAGTTGTTGAAAGTGCTACCATCAACTGAATGCTCAGCTCATCATTCAGTCCTTCCAAGAACTTCTCCTGCTTGGCCGCATCATCAGCCACATCTCCAGGTGCATAACGGGCGAGCATGCTGAAATCATCAACGTACTGGGCCACAGTGCGACTCCCCTGGCGTAAGTTGCGAAACTCACGCTTCTTCAGACTCATTGCACCAGCTGAGACATGTGCGGTGCGGAAGGCTTGCTTGAATTGCTCCCAAGTGACTCCAGCAATGGGATAAGTGGTGGTGTAGTTCTCCCACCAAGCAGCTGCAGGGCCTTCAAGTTGATGCGCGGCAAAACGCACCTTCTCAGCTTCAGAACAACCAGTGGTGATGAGTTCACGCTCCATCTTGCGAAGCCAATCATCTGCCATAATGGGCTCAATGCTGCTGGAGAAAGTTGGAGGGTTCAACCTCAGAAAACGGGTAAGGTTGTCTGCCTGGGGTGGATGATGGTTGTTGTTGTTCTGGTTCTGGATGATCAGCTGCATCAGGGTGTTTTGTTGCTGGATCAACTAGGTGAGTTCTGGCGGAAAGTTGGAGGTAGGGGCGCGTCTCGGAGGCATCTGATGTTTGTAGAGGGGTGAGATTAGCATAGAACAATGGTCTAGAGGGAATTACACTACCCATATGAATGTAACACACAAGTATCACACCACACATTTTATTCAATCATCACAAAGGTTCACACAAGGATACAAAATTCGATAATCCTAAACATCGGCCTAACACGTAAAACGATAAAGTAAATTTGGTGGTCTGGTCTAAGTGTCCTCCTCAGAATAGCATGGTGTCGGGTCCTTCGGTGGAGCTTTCTTCATAGTCCTCGTCGTTGCTGATCACGGGGGCTACGTCTCCTTCGGGATGAAGGTTCTCGCCCATGTCCAGTTCCTCCTCGAGGTATGCAACTCGAGTCTTCAGCTTCTTGATCCGTTCCAGAAAATCCTTCACTTCCAGCTCCTGCTCATAGTGGGCTTCCCGGGCTGCATCTTCAAGTTCAAGCTCGCGGAGTGACAGTTGCTTGATCTTCCTGGCGTCCTTGATCGCATGATACTCCAGAGTTCCGCTGTGCTTCTCCAAGGTCTGGGCATAAGACAAGAGAGCGTCGTTGGTCTTGCTTGAGATGATGTCTCCGTCTTCATTTCTCCGGGATACAGCGAATAGGTCTGGAGAAATAAGGCAGCCTTTGTATTCATCCTTGATACGTCCGAGTGCACAACGGATCGCCATGTCCCTTCCGAGAATCCAGCTGGGTGCGATGAACTTGAAATCCATCGGCTCAGTGCGCGGCTCGAATGTCCTTCCGGGAATATGCACCTCGATCCTGTAGCGTGAATCCTCCGGGTAAGACGAAGTTGGCTTCCCTGTGATAGTCGGCACAGCAATCCTCAAGTCTTTGGTGATCTGCACCAGCTCTTTTCCGAATGGCATAGTGGTGTCGGGCTGGCAAAACTCCGTGAACTTAACAGGGACGAAGGTGGCCATCTAAACATTGGAAAATCGGAGAGAAGTCAGAAATGAACAGAAGAGGAAATAGAAGATTAAGAGAAAATAGTTTTCTTCCTAAGGCTTTTCCAATCCTAGAGGTTACGTCATAAGGTCAGCGTGTGCTCTGAATACCATTTCTGTAGCGACCCGAGTCAACGAGCCAAGCCTCTGGTGTTTCTGTACCATCCCAAGATCATGCTGGTACACACACAGTACATAATGTATATATTCAAGAGTGCAATCACACAGCTTTATTAATCGAAATCTCATAAAGAGTACTTTATTAGAATAAAGGAGTACAATAAAGTGGCTGAAGGCCATCTCATGAGATTATCTAACGAAGACAAAGCGGAAGCATCAGGTAGACGAGTCCATCCGACTCCAAGGGCATGTCGCTGAGCGTAGAACCGTAGCCTCACTCCTGGTCGGAAAAGTACTCTGCAACATGATACGTTGCAGCCGTGTAGGTCAGCATATTGAATATGCTGGCAAATCATCAAGAGAGGGAGTAAAATAATAATCATCTATCTCTACATGCATATTTGGCCGGTGGAGCTAAGTTTTGCATAAAGCCAGTTTTCTCCTACAACAAAAGGGGTCGGAAGCAAAATATTACTACATGTTTGTTGTTAACGAGATGGTTCCGCCAACCAGTTCTCGTACCCGAATAGTTGTTAACACCCACATCATTATTAGGTTGTGTCGAGAGTTCAGGGGAAATTCAATGCCTTCGGCTCAAGTTGTCCATGACCGTGGACACGGCTAATCGATTAGGTTAGGTACTCTGCAGAGTTTTGCACACGTTCCCCACAAGATTTGATCGCCTCCGGGTTTGTCCTCGCACTTCAGGGTGTTTGAAGACCGGATGATTAAAACATGGTCTTTCAACGGGTCCCTCTGAATCCCTGTCGGTGCCCATCCATTCCTACCGTTCGTCTACATCTGCTAGCACCGCCTGTCCAGAGTCGCCGCGTTGTCCAACCAAGCCAGAGCCCATAATGACTTGTGGTTGTGCAGGTAAGCTTTGAGTCTTGAAGTCTCCGTCCGTCCCTTTGAGCCTGGGTGAAGCTTTCCGCAGGATGACATGGCCTCTCCAGCATCCCGGGCATCCGCTGGGTTTTCCAGGGAGCCGATCAACCGTCCTTCACCCAGTGTTGCATTGCGTCCGAGGTCTTGAAAATCTTGTCTTAGTCCGGTCTTGATTATTATATCAACCTCGCATCACTCGTGGAATACACTCAACCGATAACCCATCTATTAGAGCATAGCATATATAATATTGTCGTCCCAGGGCCAAGTATCGGGGTTGTTGTGTTCCTACCACATGATACTACAACTATGACTAAAGTTTCCAAGTACCTAGGCAGCATGCAAAATAGGGCAAAGAAGGTGATCTACTATGCATTGAAAACATAGGTAAAAATAACATGATCAAAGATGACTTGCCTTAATGATAGTTGTCCTGCTCGAGCGTCTCTAAGTAACACGCTTCGCACTCCGAATGATCTACCGATACAAACACAAAGCACACCATAAGCAATTCAATCATGCCATGAGTAAAAATAACATCACATGCAATGATTAGCAAACGACTACGCAAAAGAATTTTATCGCGCGTCGGTAGGACAGAAACTTGTTTCTGTTGAAAACACCAGTAACAATACTTGGAAAAATTCTGAAAATTCTACCACAGTAAGGTTTTATCACTAGAAAACAGTAGCAGAAAGAATCAACTCAATATCATTTTTCAAACTCCGGGAATAGGCAAAACAGTGTTTAAACTAAATCTGCTCTAACTTATATTTAAAAATTCCAAACACTGAACAATTATATATTTTTAAAAACTACAGGAAATTTTTGAGCTACTGGAAAAAGAATCAATGTCATTGGACGTAGGGATAAAAAGTTGTGATCAAAACAAGATTGAAAGTTTCTGTTTTCGAAATTTGGACAGAAAATTACAAAACTACTAGTGCTAATGAGAGGCACACGTGGCAAGCTTCTATTGGCTGTAGTGGCTGTGTGTTTTCTTGGTTTGGAGCAAACGTCCCATGGCTTGCAAAACCACTGGCTAAATCTTTAAGTGACCAAAAGAACCGTTGGTTTTCTGGACTAAACCGAAGGGGTATAGGTGATCTAATCCTAGCCATTGCATGGTGTTGCATGGGATCTAAGGGCTGAGATGGAGTGCATGCAAATAGAGAGAGAGATGGATAGCTACCTGCTGGCGGTAGCGTGCACCGGCAAGAAAGGAGATGACCAGCGAGGAAGGAGGGAGTAGCTCCGGGCGGTGGGGCGTCGGAAAGAGAGGGAGAGGTGGCGGTGGAGACAAAAGGAAAAGGAGGGAGTAGAAATAGGAAAGAGAGAAATAAGGAAAGGGAGGGGGAGAACGTGGGGAGGGAGTGCATGCATGGAATTTGCATGCGTGCATGCATGGGGGCTGGGCTGAGCCCTTGTGGCTCGGCCTGGCAGTTCTATATTTTTTTTTAAAACAAACTAACAGCAGCAAAAAAGAAAAGAAAGAAAACCAAAACAGTAAAAAAATATATATATATTCCTAGCTAACAAAAAGTAGGAACTAATATACATATATGCACTAGAACTTAGGAGAAAACAAAATAACATATAGAACTAATATATATATAGGAATCCTAGTTCCACCTAATGCAACTTTTAAAAAAAAAGTTTTATGCAATAGGTCACACAACTCAATCGAAAAACTCAACAAAAAAAAATACTTCGGAGTTTAGAAAATTTGCAAAACCAAAATGGTGACTTTAACTCACAGGGGAGAAGTCATATTATCTCCGCTCCGATAAATTGCCTGCAGTCACATAACGATAAAAAAAAAATCAGAGGAACGCAATGATGCATAAAATGTGGGATGCAAATGAATGATCTATTAACATCCGAATTTACGAAAATTGGGATGGTACAGATAGTTCAGTGCAAAATATTTAAAGGCTTAGAAGCAAGGCGCCGAAGACTTTTTGAAACGTCACGGAACATAAGAGATGTTCTAAAGAGATGAAATTGTGATTTCATGCTTGTGCCCTTGTTGAGAGGTATGAGACCTCCGACAAGATTCTTTATCCACGAAGTAAAGGAGAAAAGCTCAATCGTTGAGCGTGTGCTCGGATTGTCTGAGTGCGACAATCGCTTGAATCAAGTGGGAGTTAATCTTCCAGATGAGATAGTGATGGTTCTCCAAAGTCACTGCCACCAAGCTGTCAGAGCTTCGTGATGAACTATAACATATCAAGGATAGATATAATGATCCTTGAGCGATTCACAATGTTTGACACTGTGAAAGTAGAAATCAAGTAGGAGCATCAATAGTTGATGGTTAGTAAAACCACTAAGTTTCAAGAAAGGCAAAGGCTAGAAGGGATACTTCGTGAAATAGCAAAACAGTTGTTGCACTGATGAAGAGACCCAAGGTTGAACCTAAACCCGAGACTAAGTGCGTCTGTTATGAGGGGAACGGTCACTGAGGCGGAGCTACCTTAGATGCTTGGTAGATAAGAAGGCTGGCAAAGTCGAAAGAAGTATATTTGATATACAAGATGTTGATGTGTACTTTACTAGTACTCCTAGTAGCACGAGGGTATTCGATACCGGTTCGGTTGCTAAGTGATTAGTAACTCGAAATGAAAGTTACGGTATAAACGGAGACTAGCTAAAGGCGAGGTGACGATAAGTGTTGGAAGTGTTTCCAAGGTTGATATGATCAATCATCGCACGCTCCCTCTATCATCGGGATTGGTGGTAAATCCTAAATAATTGTTATTTGGTGTTTGCTTGGAGCATGAACATGATTGGATCGTGTTTATTGCAATACGATTATTCATTTAAAGAGAATAATAGTTATTCTATTTGCTTGAATAATTACCCTCAATGGTTTATTGAATCTCGATCATAGTGTTACACATGTTCATAATATTGGTGCCAAAAGATACAAAGTAATACTGATAGTACCACTTAGTTGTGGCACTGCCACTTGAGTCATGTTGGTATAAAATGCATGAAGAAGCTCCATGCTGATGGATCTTTGTACTCACTCGTTTTTGAAACGTTTGAGACATGCAAACCATACCTGTTAGTACAAATGCATGAAGAAGCTCCATAGAGATCGATCCTTCGGACTCACTTGATTTTGAATCACTTGAGACGTGCAAATCATGCCACATGAAACAAGAGAGTAACTTGTTGGGAGTAATATGTTTTTGGATGTGTGCGGTCCAATGAGTGCTGAGGCACGCAGTGGATATCGTTGTGTTCTTACTTCATTGACGATTTCAGTAGATACGGGAGTGTTTACTTAAATGAATCACGAGTCTGAAATATTGAAAAAAGTTCAATTCTGTTTCAGAGTGAAGTTCGTCCTAACAAGAGGATAAACTGTCTACGATATGATCGTAGAGATGAATATGTGAGTTGCGAGTTTTGGTACACAGTTAAGACAAAGTGAAAATTGTTTTGCAGTTCATGCTACCTGGAACACCATAGTGTGATGATGTGTCTGAACGTCATAGCCACGCCATATTTGATATGGTGCATAGTATGATGTCTCTTATCAAATTACCACTATCGTTTATGGGTTATACATTAGAGACAACCGCGTTCACTTTAAATAGGGCACCGCATATTTCCGTTGAGATGACACAGTATAGATTATGGTTTGGAGAAACCTAAGCTACCGTTTCTTGAAAGTTTGGGGCCGCGATGCTTATGTGAAAAGGTTTCAGTCTGATATGCTCGAACCCAAAGCGGATAAATGCATCTTCATAGGATATCCAAAACAGTTGGATATATCTCCTATCTCAAATCCGGAAGCAAAGTGTTTGTTTCTAGAAACGGGTCCTTTCTCGAGGAAAGTTTTCTCTCGAAAGAATTGAGTGGGAGGGTGGTGGAACTTGATGAGGTTAGTGAACCATCACTTCAACCAGTGTAGCAGGGCGCAGGAAGTTGTTCATGCGGCACCTACACCAATTGAAGTGGAAGCTGACGATAGTGATCATTAGAGCTTCGGATCAAGTTACTACAAACCTCGTAGGTCGACAAAGGTCGCGTAGTACTGCAGAGTGGTACGGTAACCCTGTCTTGGAGGTCATGTTGTTGAACAACAATGAACCTATGAGTTATGGAGAAGCAATGGTGGGCCCGGATTCCGACAAATGGATAGAGGCCATGAAATCCGAGAGAGGATCCATGTATGAAAACAAAGTGTAGACTTTGGAAGAACTAGTTGATGGTCGTAGGACTATTGAGTACAGATGGATCTTTAAAAGGAAGACAGGCGATGATGGTGATAAGTAACTATTGAGAAAAGCTCGACTTGTCGCAAAGATGTTTCCGACAAGATCAAATAGTTGACTATGATGAGACTTTCTCACTCATAGCGATGCTAAAAGTATGTTGGAATTATGTTAGTAGTTGCTGCATTATTTATGAAATATTGCACATAGGATGTCAAAACATTGTTTCCACGATGGTTTCCTTAAGGACAGGTTGTATGTGATTCAACCAGAAGGTTTTGTCGATCATAAGGATACCAACAAGAATGCAAGCTCCAGCGATCCTTCTATGGGCTGGTGCAAGCATCTCGGTGTTGGAATATATGCTTTGATGAGTTGATCGAAGCTTTTGGGTTTATACAAGGTTTGTGAGAAACTTGTATTTACAAAGAAGTGAGTGGGAGCACTATGGAATTTCTGATAATTATATGTGGTTTACATATTGTGGATCAGAAGTAATGTAGAATTTCTGTAAAGCATAAAAGGTTGTTTGAAAGGAGTTTTTCAAAGGAATACCTGCATTGCGCTACTTGAACGTTGAGCATCAAGATCTCTGGAGATACATCAAAACGCTTAATAGAAGTTTCAACAAGATGCATGCATTGACAAGTTTTTGGAGGAGTTCAAAATAGATCAGCAAAGAAGGAGTTCTTGGTTGTGTTGTAAGGTGTGAATTTGAGTAAGACTCAAAACCCGACCCCGGCAGAATAAAGAGAATAGGCGAAGGTCGTCTTCTATACCTTAGCCGTAGACTCTAAAGTATGCCATGCTGAGTACCGCACCTGATGTGGGCCTTGCTACAAGTCTGTTAAGAGGTACACAGAGTGATCTAGGATTGAATCACAGATCAGCAGTCAAAGTTATGCTTAGTAACTAATGCACTAAGGAATTTTTCTCGATTATGGATGTGGTTAAAGAGTTTGTCGTAAAGGGTTACGTTGATGCAAGCTTTGACACTAATCCAAATAACTATGAGTAGTGAAACAGATTCGTATAGTAGAGTAGATATTTGGAGTATTTCCGAATAGCACGTAGTAGCAGCATCTATAAGATGACATAGAGATTTGTAAAGAACACACGGATCTGAAAGTTTCAGAACCTTCGACTAAAACCTCTCTTAGGAGCAAGACGTGATCAGACCCTAGAACTATATGGGTGTTGGATTCGTTAGAATCACATGGTGATGTGAACTAGATTATTGACTCTAGTGCAAGTGGGAGACTGTTGGAAATATGCCCTAGAGGCAATAATAAATTAGTTATTATTATATTTCTTTGTTCCTGATAATCGTTTATTATCCATGCTATAATTGTATTGATTGGAAACACAATACTTGTGTGGATACATAGACAAAACACTGTCCCTAGTAAGCCTCTAGTTGACTAGCTCGTTGATCAAAGATGGTCAAGGTTTCCTGACCATAGGCAAGTGTTGTCACTTGATAACAGTATCACATCATTAGGAGAATCATGTGATGGACTAGACCCAAAGTAATGAATGTAGCATGTTGATCGTGTCATTTTGTTTCTACTGTTTTTCTGCGTGTCAAGTATTTATTCCTATGACCATGAGATCATATAACTCACTAGCACCGGAGGAATACCTTGTGTGTATTAAACGTCACAACTTAACTGGGTGACTATAAAGATACTCTACAAGTATCTCTGAAGGTGTCTGTTGAGTTAGTATGGATCAAGACTGGGATTTGTCACTCCGTGTGACGGAGAGGTATCTCGGGGCCCACTCGGTAATACAACATCACACACAAGCCTTTTAAGCAATGTGACTTATTTTAAGTCACGGGATCTTGTATTCTGGAACAAGTAAAGAGACTTGCCAGTAAACGAGATTGAAATAGGTATGCGGATACTGACGATCGAATCTCGGGCAAGTAACATACCGAAGGACAAAGGGAATGACATACAAGATTACATGAATCCTTGGCACTGAGGTTCAAACGTTAATATCTTCGTAGAATATGTAGGACCCAATATGGGCATCCAGGTCCCGCTATTAGATATTGACCGAGGAGTCCCTCGGGTCATGTCTACATAGTTCTCGAACCCGCAGGGTCTGCACACTTAAGGTTCGGCATTGTTTTATGTGTATTTGAGTTATATGGTTGGTTACCGAATGTTGTTCGGAGTATCGGATGAGATCATGGATGTCACGAGGGTTTTTGGAATGGTCCGGAGACGAAGATTGATATATAGGATGACCTCATTTGATTACCAAAAAGTTTTCGGCATTACCGGGAATGTACCGGGAGTGACGAATGGGTTCCGGATGTTCACCGAGGGGGGCCACCCCACCCGGGGAATCCCATAGGACTTAGGGGTGCTGCACCAGCCCTTAGTGGGCTGGTGGGCAAGCCCAAGAAGGCCCCTGTGCAGGATAAGAAGAAAAACAAATAGAAAGAAAAAAAGGGAAGTGGGAAGGAAGGGAAGGACTCCACCTTCCAATCCTAGTTGGACTAGGATTGGAGGAGGATTCCTCCTCCCCCCTTCGGTTGACTCCCTTGGGGCTCCTTGAGCCTCAAGGGAAGGTCCCTCCCCTCCCTCCTATATATACTAAGGTATTAGGGCTGATTTGAGACAACTTTGCCACGGCAGCCCGACCTCATACCTCCACGGTTTTTCCTCTAGATCGTATTTCTGTGGAGCTCGGGCGGAGCCGTGCTAGGGATAGATCACCACCAACCTCCGGAGCGCCGTCACCCAGCCGAAGAACTCATCTACCTCTCTGTCTCTCTTGTTGGATCAAGAAGGCCGAGATCATCGTCGAGCTGTACGTGTGCTGAACACGGAAGTGCCGTCCGTTCGGCACTAGATCGGAGCGGATCGTGAGACGGATCGCGGGACGGTTCGTGGGACGGTTCGCGGGGCGGATCGAGGGACGTGAGGACGTTCCACTACATCAACCGCATTTCTTAACGCTTCCTGCTGTGCGATCTACAAGGGTACGTAGATCGGAAATCTCCTCTCGTAGATGGACATCACCATGATAGGTCTTCGTGCGCATAGGAAATTTTTTGTTTCCCATGCGACGTTCCCCAACAGAAACATCCTTGCGACTTATCTTCTTCATCAATCCTAATCTACCATCTGGCTCATGGGCCCTGGCACCCGTCTGACGAAGATCTCTCAACACGCCTCGGGCCTGGTCCAAGGCTTACACTGACCATGTATGTATGAGTCGTCGCTTTCCTGTCCCAGCCTAATAGGGCGGGTCATACCGCAGGTAATATCCCCAACAATCGCACTATGGTGTTCCAGGTGGCATTAGTTGTGAAACAATTTCCACAATGTCTTAATTCTGTACCAAACTCACAACTCAGATATCCATCTCTATGATCATATCGTAGACATTCTATCCTCTTGTCACGACGATCTTCAACTTCACTGTGAAATTACTTGAACCTTTCAATAATCAGACTTGTGTTTCATCAAGTAAATATACTAGTATCCACTCAAATCATCTGTGAAGTAAGAACATAATGATATCCACTGCGTGCCTCAACACTCATTGGACTGCATACATCATAATGTATTACTTCCAATAATTTACTTTCATGTTCCATCTCACTGGAAAAACAAGGCCTTCAGTTATCTTGCCGATGTGGCAGGATTTGCATGTCTCAAGAGATTCCAAACCAAGTGAGTGCAAACGTTCCATCTGAATGGAGTTTCTTCATGCGCTTATACCAATAGACATGGTTTGCATATCTCAAACGTTTAAAAAACGAGTGAGTCCAAAGATTCATAAGTATGAAGCTTCTACATGCGTTTTACACCAATATGACTCAAGCGGCAGTGCCACAAGTAAGTGGTACTATCATTACTACTTTGTATCTCTGCGCGTCAATGTCATGAACATCTGTATCACTACGATCGAGATTCAATAAACCATTGAAGGTATTTATTCAAGAAAATATAATAACCATTATTCTGTTTAAATGAATAATCGTATTGCAATAAACACGATCTTATCATGTTCATGCTCAACGCAAACACCAAATAACATTTATTTAGGTTCAACACTAATCCTGACGGTAGAGGGAGCGTGTGATGTTTGATCATATCAACTTTGGAATTACTTCCAACCGTCACCTCACCCTTGCTAGTATTCGTTTATTACGTAGCTATAATTTCGAGTTACTAACACTTAGCAACTGAAGCGGTATCAAATACCCTAATGCTACTAGGAGTACTAGTAAGGTACACATCAATATCATGTATATCCAATATACTTTTGTTGACTTTGCCAGCCTTCTCATCTACCAAGTATCTATGGTAGTTCCGCTTCAGTGACTATTCCCCTCATAACAGAAGCACTTAGTCTCAGGTTCGAGTTCAACCTTGGGTTTCTTTACTAGACCAGCAACCGGTTTGCCATTCATGAAGTATCCCTTCTTTCCCTTGCCATTATTGAAACTAGTGGTTTCGGTAACCATCAACGATTGATGCTTCTACTTGATTTCTACCTTCACGGTGTTAAACATCGCGAATAGCTCAAGGATCATCATATCTATCCCTGATATGTTATAGTTCATGACGAAGCTCTGTAGCTTGCCGGCAGTGACTTTGGAGAACTATGTCAATCACTATCTTACCTGGAAGATCAACTTGCACTCGATTCAAGCGATTTCAGCACTCAGACAATCTGAGTACATGCTCAACGATTGTTCTTTTCTCCCTTACTTTGTAGACAAAGAATCTTGTCGGAGGTATCATACCTCTCAACACAGACACAAGCCTGAAATCCCAATTTCATCTCTCGGAACATCTCATATGTCCCGCGATGTTCGAAATGTCTTCAGCGCCTCAATTCTAAGCCATTTAAGCATTATGCATTGAACTATCATGTAGTCATCAAAAACATGTATGTTAGATGTTCGCAACATCCACAGATGACGCTCGGGGTTCAGCACAACAAGCGGTGCATTAAGGACATAAGCCTTTTGCACAACAATGAGCACAACCCTTAATTTACGGACCCAGTCCGCATAATTGCTACTATCATCTTTCAACTAAATTTTCTATAGGAACATATCAAAAACAGTAGAGCTACACCACAAGGTATAACATAAATTCCGAAGACCTTTTGACTATGTTCATGATAATTGAGTTTATCTAATCATATTACTAATGAACTCCCACTCAAATTGACATCCCTCTAGTCATTCGAGTGTCGCATGATCTAAATTCACTTACTCAAGTCTGATCATCATGTGAGTTGAGTATAGTTTCAATGGTGAACATCTCCATGTTGATCATATCAATTATAAGATTCATGCTCGACCTTTCAGTCTCTTGTGTTTCGAGGCCATGTCTGTACATGCTAGGCTCGTCAAGTCTAACTTGGGTATTCCGCATGTGCAACTGTTTTGCACCCGTTGTAGACCACACCCGATCATCACGTAGTGTCTCGAAATGATGAACTGTCGCAACAGTGCACAGTCGGAGAGAACACAATTTTATCTTGAAATTTTAGTGAGGGATCACCTTATAATGCTACCGTCGTGTAAGCAAAACAAGGTGCATAAAAGGATTAACATCACATGCAAATCATAAGTGACATGATATGGCCATGAACTACTGCTTCTTGATCTCCATTACCAAAGCACCGACATGATCTCCATCATCACCGGTGCCACACCATGATCTCCATCATCATGATCTCCGTCATCGTGCTGCCATCGAGGTTGTCGTGCTAACTATGTTGTTACTACTAAATCTACTACTAGCGATAAAGCAAAGAATCTCCAAGCGCAAAATAATTAAAGACAACCCTATGGCTCCTGCCAGTTGCCGCACCATCGACGTGCAAGTCGATATTTAACTATTACAACATGATCATCCCATACATCCAATATATCATATCACATCTTTTTCCATATCACATCACATGCATACCCTGCAAAAACAAGTTAGATGTCCTCTAATTTGTTGTTGCATGTTTTATGTGGCTGCTATGGGTATCTAGTATGATCGCATCTTACGCAAAACCACAACGGTGATATGCAAGTTGCTATTTAACCTTCTCCAAGGACCGCCTCGGTCAAATATGATTCAACTAAAGTTGAAGAAATAGGCACCCGCCAGTCATCGTTATGCAACAAGTTGCATGTTAGTCGATGAAACCGGTCTCTCGTAAGCGTACGAGTAATATTGGTCTGGGCCGCTTCAATCGAAGAATATCGCTGAATCAAGAAAAGGCTAAGGAGGGCAGAAAATTAAACATCAACGCCCACAAACTCTTTTGTGATCTACTCGAGATATCATCTACGCATGAACCTAGCTCATGATGCCACTGTTGGGGAACGTTGCATGGGAAACAAAAAAATTCCTACGCACACGCAAGACCTATCCATGGTGAGGATCATCTACGAGAGGGGAGCGTGAATCTACATACTCTTGTAGATTGCCAAGTGGAAGCTTATATAACACGGTTGATGTAGTGGAACATCTTCGCGATCCAAATCGCAACCCGTCCCGTGATCTCATCACGACCCGTCCTGCAATCTCATCATGATCCTTCCCGATCTAGCGCCGAACGGACGACACCTCCACGTTCAGCACACGTACGGCTCGATGACGTCTCCTCCTTCTTGATCCAGCAAGAGAGGAAGGATAAGTAGATGGGATCTCAACCAGCACGATGACGTGGTGCAGATGATGGTGGAGCAGTGCCATCAGGGCTTCGCCAAGCGCTGTCGGAACCGATCTGAGGAGAAATCGGAGTTATGGGAGAGGTAGGGCTGCCACCATGGCATGGGAAATGATGTGTTCAGCCCCTCCCTCTCCCCCACTATATATAGGAGGCTATGGAGGGTTGGGTCGCAGCCCTAGCCCCTCCTCCAAGGAGGGGCATGGGCCTAGGGAGGTTTCCTCCCTACCCAAGGCACCTAGGAGGTGCCTTCCCCTTTAGGGACTCTTCCCTCCCAACCGCATGGGCCCTTGGGGGATGGCCCCACAAGGCTTGGACACCCCTTACATCCCATGCACGTCCTAGGGGATGGAGGGACCCTTCCGGACTCCTCAGGAACCCTGTGGAACCTTTTGGAACCTTCCAGAAGCTTCCCGGTAAAATACCGATAAAACCCGAAACTTTTCCGGTAGCCAAAATAGGACTTCCCATATATAAATCTTTACCTTCGGAACATTCCAGAGCTCTTCGTGACATCCGAGATCTCATCCGGGACACCGAACAACATTCGACACCAACATACATATCCCAATGCTACTCTAGCGTCACTGAACGTTAAGTGTGCATACCCTGTGGGTTCGAGAACTATGCAGACATGACCGAGACACCTCTACGGTCAATAACCAATAGCGGGACCTGGATGCCCATATTGGTTCCTACATATCCTATGAAGATCTTTATTGGTTGAACCATGATGTCAAGGATTCAATCAATCCCGTATGCAGTTCCCTTTGTCCATCGATATGTTACTTCCCCGAGATTCGATCGTCGGTATCTCCATACCTAGTTCAAACTCGTTACCGGCAAGTCTCTTTACTCATTCCGTAATACAAGATCTAGTGGCTAACTACTTACTCACATTACCTGCAAGGCTTATTGTGATGTTGTATTACCGAGTGGGCCCTAAGATACCTCTCTGTCACATGGAGTGACAAATCCGAGTCTTGATCCATGCCAACCCAACAGACAACTTCGGAGATACCTGTAGAGCACCTTTATAGTCACCAAGTAAAGTTCCGACGTTTGATACACACAAGGTATTCCTCCGGTGTCCGGGAGTTGCATGATCTCATGGTCATAGGAACAGATACATTGACATGCAGAAAACAGTAGTAATAAACTGACACGGTCATATGTTGCGTTCATAGTTTGGGCCTTGTCCATCACATCTTTCTCATAATAATGTGATCCCGTTATGAAGTGATAATACTTGTCTATGGCGAGGAAACCTTGACCATCTTTGATCACTGAGCTATTCAACTAGACGCTCACTAGGGACAGTGTGTTGTCTATGTATCCACACATGTATTTGAGTTTCCAATCAATACAATTCTAGCATGGATAATAAACGATTATTATGAACAAGGAAATATAATAATAACCAATTTATTATTGCCTCTCGGGCATATTTCAACACCAGCACCTTCCCGAAAGGACTCCGTCGCGGCTTCATCGTCACCGGCGACTCAGGGCACCTCTGTCGACCCCTCGACACCCACCTCGTAGGCGGGAATGCCACGAGTCCATTCTCGTGCTCACCTGGCCTTGAGAACCCGGAGCTTCCGCCGGTGAGCCACCCCTCTCCTCTGTCTGGAGGTAGAAGACGAGCCCGACAGGAGGATCCCACCTGTCGGCGACCTCTCACGCCCCTCTCTCTCCTCCCTGTCGCTAGTCGCAGGGGCCCGTGTGTCAGGTTTGAACCTGATGGCGCGTGCACACCTGGGCTCGCTGGCTGGCTAGCTAGCTGGTTGGCCGGCTGGGCCGAACCACCTGTTGGCCGAGCTAGGCCAGTGAGCTGGACCTTTTTCTTTATTTTTAATTCTAGTTTTCAAAAATAATTCTATAGGATTAATTACTTATCCAAACTTATATCCACCATAATTCTTGTAAGATTATGTAGTATTTAACAGTGTTGTTTGTGGAATTTTTATAAAAACTTTTATGCACAGGTTTATTTTAAAACCTTGTTTAAGTATTTTTAACTCCTATTAAAAAGACTTTAAGAATACTTTTTAAGTCCAAAACGAGAGACAAATATTTTGACAAATAATAATAGGATTATGCAGAATAGGGTAACATTTTTTATGTGAGTTTGTACTCTATTTCGGGTTGTGGTCCTTATTATTATTATTGCTATTACGACGATAGATCACGGGTTTGACGAAGGACTTGGACCCGAAGACCTCGAAGACCCCTGATACCTAGCTGATCAAGGCAAGCAGCCCTTTGACCATGTCTGATAAAATGTTTTATGCATGACATGTTGATTACTTGATTCCACTTCATATAGTCATGATTAATCGGTAAACCCCGGTATGGTGTTACCGATGGCTCCCCTGGAGCACTTGCATTGAGATGACCTTACCATCTATGAGGGTCACGCTGATAAAAAGTTGACAAGTAGATAGTAGTGCTACGCATAGGATGAGCATATGCATGGTAATGGAACAAAATGTGATATCAAAGGTTTTTCGAAAACCCCGTCGGGTTCCACGGATGCCCGAGGGTGATGATGTTGATTTGGATGACCAATTAAGAAACAAGTGGTGTACCAGAAAGGTTTTGTGTGAGTGGTTTCGGAAATGGGATTAGATTTAAGAATTGTTGACCATCCCAACCTTACATGTGCGACCACGATACCCTTTCATGGGACGAGGCTTTGTTGATTACTCTGGTTGTGCTAGCAAAGAGCCCATATTACTAGTGGCAGGAGTGACAAGGCCACTCTCGTGATGGGGTCGTGCCAGGTAGGATGACTATGTCGTTTTTACGTCTTACGGGCACACCGTTGGTCCCTGCATGGATGATACAGTCTAGAGTTGTTGCTCGTAAGATGTACATCATGTGGGTTGGGTACCAATCGAGTGGGATCTTTGTCTAGTGTCACGAGGGGAAAGGTAAAGATCGGGTACTTACCTTGGGTATGTTATATACCGCGAATCGTGGTTGACACAGAATTTTTCCGGATCTCGTGGGTACAGCGTACGACCTCTACATAGTGTAAAACTATTTGAATAGCCATGTCCACGGTCAAGGACAGTTGGGTAATCCCGCCTAGACTACGTCCAGTCATTTCCGCATTAACCAAGTGTGTGTGTCTATAAAGGAGTTACATGAGAAAGTGATTACTTGGTCAAATTTGGTAACTTGACATGGAGGATGAACATGAGGTGTTCAGTCCTCGGAATATTTATTTTGGTATATGTAACATGTTCTTATGGTTACTCTTTACTTATTGATGCATGACTATCTAAATGCATGATCATGTTTATGCATTTCTAAAACCTGCTTTCCGCAAAGGTTGCATTATACCTCATATTTCCTTCAATTGCATAACCCGCATCGTGGGCTCTTTGCGAGTACATTCAAAGTGCTCATTGGCTTGCCACTGGTTATTTTATTGACCAGACATGGAGGAACTAGAATATGGAGAAGAATTCGTTGTTGGAGACGGACACACGAACTAGGATGCTTCCCAGTCAGAATGCGTGTTGGTTAAGGCTGATGGCACGGGTTCACGTTTACTACCAAGAATTTCGCTAGTAGTTGAGTTGGTGTGATTGGCCTTCATTGCCCTATCTATATAAGACTTGACCATACTGGTCCTTATTTGTATAAGACATTAATCATGGATGTAAGACTCTTGTTATCCAGTATATGTGTGTTCAGTGAGCGTTGATCTCTGAGATCACTGTACACGTTCATTCGGTGATCTTGACTCATAAGACGGGGTCCCCACAGAGTTGGTATCAGAGCCATCCAGACTGTAGGAAGCCTTAGGTAGCATGGACATTTGCCAGGACGAATAGAACACTCAATCCTCACACTTGGGGTTATATACACCCTTACAACCCTTTTATACCATTCACAATTTTCTGACCTCTCTCCTAAAACCTTGTAGATGGCCTTCATACCGGACACACTCCTGGAAACTGGCTTTCCCCTACTTCTGGGGGACAGCTTGGAGAAGTGTCAACTACGCCGAACGCATGTTTACCTCTACCACAAGCACTGGGTCAATGCCAGCACAAAGGAATATCACCTGGACGTGATTGTGAAGGCAAACGGCTCTCCATGGAGTTGGTTCTTTGAAGGGCCACATATGGAGACTCTGGTATTGGAAGTTGAGACAATAGCACGAGAGGCGCTCGTTCACATCCGCGACTTCCTTCTAGAGAATGTTGATGAGCCGTCTACCCGCCACCTGCCTTTTGTTAAGGATGAGGCTGACGGAAATTGGATGCTAAACCCATCCCCGGAGGGAGGGACACTGCTATTCTTGAGCTTGCGTTGGTTTTCCCTTGAAGAGGAAATGGTGATGCAACAAAGTTGATACGTATTTCCCTCATTTTGATGAGAACCAAGGCCCCAATCGTACTACCTACACAAACAATCAAACACTTGCACCCAACGCTAAAAAGGGTTTGCCAATCCCTTGAGAGTTATTTCCAAGGATGAGATCTAATAGAGGTAGATATAAAAGATTGCGGAAACAAAAGTAAATAAATTGCAGCAAGATATTTTTGGTATTTTTGGTTTATAGATATGAAAGTATAATATGGAAAATAGAACCGGGGGCCATAGGTTTCACTAGAGGCTTCTCTCATGTAGGAAAATAATACGGTGGGTGAACAAATTACTCTCGAGCAATTGATAGAAAAGCGAATAATTATGAAGATATCCAAGGCAATGATTATGCATATAGGCAACGTGTCCGTGTCAAGTAGACTGAAATGATTCTGCATCTAGGTACTCCACACATCGACCGACTCATGCCTGCATCTATAGTCTTAAGTTCATGAAGAACAGAGCAACACATTAAGTAAGATGACATGATGTAGAGGGATACACTCAAATAATATGATGAAAACTCCATTTTTTATCCTCGATGGCAACAATACATTATGTGCCTCTCTACCCCTACTTTGTCACTGGGTGAGGACACCGCAAGATTGAACCCAAAACTAAGCACTTCTCCCATTGCAATAATTACCAATCTAGTTCTCCAAACCAAACCAATAACTCGAAGAGACTTGCTAAGATATGAAATCATGCACATAAGAATTCAGAAAAGATTCAAAAAATATTCATGGATAATCGAACATAAACTCACAATTCATCGTATCTCGAAAAACTCACTGCAAAAGAGTATTACATCGGATAGATCTCCATGAAGATCATGAAGAACATGGTATTGAAGATCAAAGAGAGAGAAGAAGCCATCTAGCTACTAGCTATGGACCCGTAGGTTTGTGGTGATTTACTCACGCATCATCGGAGGGGCAATGGAGTTGATGTAGATGCCCTCCGTGATCAATTCCCTCATGACAGATTATCCGAAAAGGCTCCCAGATTAGATCTTACGGGAACAGAGGCTCTCGGCGGCGGAAAAAAATTTCGTGGGTCTCTTTTGCAATGGGGGAATATTTGGGAATTTATAGGCCGAAGAACAGGGTTAGGAGACCTGCAGGGGACCAACAAGCCAGGGGGTACCCCCTAGGGCGCGCCCTGCAAGTTTGTGACCATCCCGATAAGTGCCCTTCCCCCCTACTCCATGTCTTCTAGGTTTCTTCTGGTCCAAGAAAAATCATTCCGAAGATTTTATTCCATTTGGACTTCGTTTAATATTCCTTATCTACAATACTCAAAAACATGGAAAAAACATAAACTGCCACTAGGCTCTAGATTAATAGGTTAGTCCCAAAAATAATATAAAACAACATATTAATGCATATAAAATATAATAGCATGGAAAAATCAAAAATTATAGATACGTTGGAGACGTATCAAGCATCCCGAAGCTTACTTCCTCCTCGTCCTCGAGTAGGTAAACGATAAAAACAGAATTTTTGATGTGGAATGCTACCTAACATATTTATCCATGTAATATTCTTTATTGTGGCTTGAATATTCAAATCCATAAGATTCAAAACAAAAGTCCAATGTTGACATAAAAACAATAATACTTCAAGCACACTAACAAGACAATAGGAGTCTCTACAAGATGCTATTATGAAGCACAAGTGTGGAAAAAAGATAGGAGACTCTCATTTTTTTTGGTGGGCATCTTTGGCCTCTTTTTATGGGTTTCGTTGGCCTCTTTTATTTTTTATAAAGTCCAGAGACTCATCCCAACTTGAGAGATAATCATAGCTTCCATCATCCTTTTCTCACACGGGACAATGCTCTAATAATGCAAATCATCACACTTTTATTTACTAACAACTCAAAGATTACAACTTGATATCTACAACAAAATATGACTCTATAAGAAAAATGGAAGTGATGGTGCATGTCATAAAAAAACGGGACGGTGGTGTTGCATGGAAATATATCTCGGAATGGCTATGAAAATGCCATAATAGGTAGATATGGTGGATATTTTGAGGAAAGTATATGGCGGTTGTTTTGAGGATGTTTGGTTTAATGTACCAGCAAAAGTTGTGCGGTACTAGAGAGGCTAGCAAAGGTGGAAGGGTGAGAGTGCATATAATCCATGGACACAGCATTAGTCATAAAGAACTCATATACTTATTGCAAAAGCCTATTAGTTGTCAAAGCAAAGTATTAGACGCATGGTCCTAGGGGAAGGGTTGGTAGGAGTTAACCATCGCGCGATCCCGACCTCCACACAAAGTTTGACAATCATTAAACAAATCATGCTACGACTTCATCATATAACGGTTCACCATACGTGCATGCTATGGGAATCACAAGCTTTAACAAAAATATTTCTTACAATTCACAATTACTTACTAGCATGACTCTCATATTACCATCTTCATATCTCAAAATTATATACAAGGAATCAAACTTCTCATCATATTCAATGTACTTAATATGAAAGTTTTTATTATATCCCTATTGGATGCCCATTATATTAGGACTAAATTCATCACCTAAACCAATTCCCATGCAGTTTAAAGAACTCTCAAAATAATACAAGTGATGTATGAGAGTTTAGTCATTTATATAAAATAAAACACCGCCATGCTCTAAAAGATACAGGTGAAGCACTAGAGCAACATTGCCTAGCTCAAAAGATATAGGTGAAGCATATAGAGTTTTCTAATAAATTCATGATTCAGAGTGTCTCTCTCAAAAGATGTGTGCAGCAAGGATGATTGTGGCAAACTAAAAATTAAAGACTCATATCATACAAGACGCTCCAAGCAAAACACATATCATGTGGTGAATAAAAATATAGCCTCAAGTAAATTTACCGATGGATTGAAGAAGAAAGAGGGGATGCTTTCCGGTGCATCCCCAAGCTTAGGCTCTTTTGTATCCTTGAATACGGCTTGGGGTTCCTTTGGCATACCCAAGCTTAGACTCTTGCCACTCCTTATTCCATAGTCCATCAAATCTTTACCCAAAACTTGAAAATTTCACAACACAAAACTCAACAGAAAACTCATGAGATCCGTTTCTATAAGAAAAATAAATCATCACTTTAGGTACTGTTGTGAACTCATTATTTATTTATATTAGTCTAATATTTACTTTATTACAACTTCTCCATGTTTGATACCCCACGATACAACCCATAGATTCACCAAAATAAGCAAACAATACAAAGAAAACAGAATATGTCAAAAACAGAACAATCTGTAGTAATCTGTTTACTTCAAATAATTCTGTAAGTCCAAAATTCTAAAACAAATTGGAAAATCTGTGAAATTTGTAAATAAATCTTCTGTAAAAAAATAAGATCAAAAGTACGTTCTAGTGAATTTACAAAGTTCCTAGAATGAGAGCGGAGGTTTCTGTTTTTTAGCAAAATCAACTTGCAAACACCGTAGACCATCCCAAAGGTCTTACTACGCTCAAACACTAATTAAAATAACAAAACAAAATTATTAAAGATGTAATAATGTGTGCATCACTCAAAAATATAAGCAAAAACAAAAGCATAAAAATAAAATTGGGTTGCCTCCCAACAAGCGCTAGTGTTTAACACCCCTAGCTAGGCATAACGATTTCAATGATGCTCGCACAAAGGTAAAGAACTGAAACATAAACAGAGCATCATGAATCACATGGAAAGCATATTTAAGTCTAACCCACTTACTATGCATAGTCGTTTTGTGAGCAAACAAATTATGGGAACAAGAATCAATTAGCATAGGAAGGGAAAGCAAGTATAACTTCAAATTTTCCAACACATAGAGAAGAAACTTGATATTATTGCAATATGTAAAAGCATATGTTCCTCTCTCATAGTAATTTTCAGTAGCATAATGAATAAATTAAACAATATAGATATCACATAAAGCATTATTTTCTTGACCCACATGCATAAAATTCTTACAATCTTCCAAGGTAGTGGGATTAACATTAGCTAAAGTCACAACCTCTCCAAACCCACTTTTATCAAAACAAATCATAAGATTGAACACTCTCCAAATATGTGGGATTATTTTGACCTAAAGTTTACACTCTTCCAAACCCACTTTCGATATCATATTCATTAATAGTATTAAATAAATTATCAAGATCAAAAGAAGCATTATCACCCCAAGCATGGTCATTGCAATAAGTAGTGGTCATGGCAAACTCATCAAATATAGCATCCCCAAGCTTGTGGGTTTGCATATCATTAGCACAATTGATATTAATAGATTTTTTAACAATACCATTGCAATCATGCTTTTCATTCAAGGAAACATCGTGAATCACTTTATCACAATTTTCAGATTCACGAATCTCAAGCAAAATTTCATGGAGATAATCAAGTACACACAACTCACTAGCAATTGGTTCATCATAATTGGATCTCTTGAATAGATTATAAAGTGGATGGGGATCCATATCAATAGATTTTTAGCAAGCAAAGATGCAAGCAAATAGATGTGAAATGGTAACACAAGTAGACAAAAAGAGATCCGACGAGAGAAAGGCGAATAAAACTGCAAATTGGTGAAGTGAGGCATAGAAAAACGAGAGGCAAATAATGTAAATGCAAGAGATGAGTTTGTGATGGGTACTTGGTAGGCTTGATCTTGCTATGTATCCTCCCCGACAATAGCGCTAGAAATCCTTCTTGCTACTTCTTGATCTTGCGTTGGTTTTCCCTTGAAAAGGAAAGGGTGATGCAACAAAGTAGATAACTATTTCCCTCAGTTTGTTGAGAACCACGGTATCAATCCAGTAGGAGGAACAAGTAAGGCCCAAATCGTAGTACCTACACAAACAATCAAACACTTGCACCCAACGCTAAAAAGGGGTTGTCAATCCCTTGAGAATTATTTGCAAGGATGAGATCTGATAGAGGTAGATATAAAAGATTGCGGAAACAAAAGTAAATAAATTGCAGCAAGATATTTTTGGTATTTGTGGTTTATAGATCTGAAAGTATAATATGGAAAATAGACTCGGGGGCCATAGATTTCACAAGAGGCTTCTCTCATGTAGGAAAATAATACGGTGGGTGAACAAATTATTGTCGAGCAATTGATAGAAAAGCGAATAATTATGAAGATATCCAAGGCAATGATTATGCATATAGGCATCATCTCTGTGTCAAGTAAACTGAAATGATTCTGCATCTACTACTGTTACTCCACACATCGACCGACGCCTGCCTCCATCTAGAGTATTAAGTTCATGAGGAACAGAGTAATGCATTAAGTAAGATGACATGATGTAGAGGGATAAACTCAAATAATATGGTGAAAACCCCATCTTTTTATCCTCAATGGCAACAATACAATGTGTGCCTCGCTACCCCTACTTTGTCACTAGGTGAGGACACCGCAAGATTGAACCCAAAACTAAGCACTTCTCCCATTGCAAGAATTACCAATTTAGTTGGCCAAACCAAACCAATAACTCGAAGAGACTTGCTAAGATATGAAATAATGCATATAAGAATTCAGAAGAGACTCAAATAACATTGATGGATAATCTGAACATAAACTCACAATTCATAGGATATCAACAAACACACCGCAAAAGAGTATTACATCGGATAGATCTCCATGAATATCATGTAGAACATGGTATTGAAGATCAAAGAGAGAGAAGAAGCCATCTAGGTACTAGCTATGTACCGGTAGGTGTGTGGTGAACTACTCACGCATCATCGGAGGGGCGATGGAGTTGATGTAGATGCCCTCCGTGATCAATTCCCTCTCCGGCAGATTACCAGAAAAGGCTCCTAGATTGGATCTCATGGGAACAGAGGCTCTCGGCGGTGGAAAAGTATTTCGCGGCTCTTTGTTGCAATGGGGGGAATATTTGGAAATTTATGGGCCGAAGAATAGGGTTAGGAGACCTGCAGGGGACCCACAAGCCAGGGGACGCCCCTCCTTGGGCATGCCCTACAAGCTTGTGGACTCCCGGCAAATGCCTTGCTCCCTACTCCAAGTCTTCTGGGTTTCTTCTGGTCCAAGAAAAAACATTCCGGAGATTTTATTCCGTTTGGACTCTGTTTAATATTCCTTATGTGCAATACTCAAAAACATGGAAAAATATATCTGGCACTAGGCTCTAGATTAATAGGTTAGTCCCGAAATAATATAAAACAACATATTATTACGTATAAAACATCCAATACAGATAATATAATAGCATGGAATAATCAAAAATTATAGATACGTTGGAGACGTATCAAGCATCCCGAAGCTTAATTCTTGCTCGTCCTCGAGTAGGTAAATGATAAAAACAGAATTTTTGATGTGGAATGCTACCTAACATATTTATCCATGTAGTATTCTCTATTGTGGCATGAATATTCAGATCCATAAGACTCAAAACAAAAGTCTAATGTTGACATAAAAACAATAATACTTCAAGCATACTAACAAGGCAATTGCTTCCATTCGAAATAACATGGTCTTAGAAAGTTATCCCTACAAAATTGGTTGGTGTGGCTATGCTCCATCTTCACCACACAAAGTATCTAAATCATGCACAAGCCCAATGAAGATCAAGCAATTGTTTCACACTTTTTATGTTCTCAAACTTTTTCAACTCTCACGTAATACATGAGCGTGAGCCATGGATATAGCACTATAGGTGGAATAGAATATGGTGGAGGTTGCAAAAAAAGGAGAAGATAGTCTCACATCAACTAGGCGTATCAACGGGCTATGGATATGCCCATCAATAGATATCAATGTGAGTGAGTAGGGATTGCCATGCAACAAATGCACTAGAGCTATAAGTGTATGAAAGCTCAAAAAGGAAAACTAAGTGGTTGTACAAAAGATGTAATTCTACTAGTTATATGAAAGTGAAAAAATAGGAGACTCTCTTTGAAGAACAAGGTGCTATTATGAAGCACAAGTGTGGAAAAAAGATAGTAGCATTGTCCCTTCTCTCTTTCTATCATTTTTTTGGTGGGAATCTTTGGCCCCTTGTTTTTATGGGCTTCGCTGGCCTATTTTATTTTTTGTAAAGTCCGGAGACTCATCCCAACTTGTGAGGGAATTGTATCTTCCATCATCCTTTTCTCACACGGGACAATGCTCTAATAATGAAAATCATCACACTTTTATTTACTTACAACTCAAAGATTACAACTCGATATCTACAACCAAATATGACTCTATAAGCAATATGCAAGTGATGGTGTGTGTCATAAAAAAATGGGACCGTGGTGTTGTATGTAAATATATCACGGAATGGCTATGAAAATGCCATAATAGGTAGATATGGTGGCTGTTTTGAGGAAAGTATATGGTGGCTGTTTTGAGGAACGTGGGTTTAATGTATCAGCGAAAGTTGTGCGATACTAGAGAGGTTAGCAAAGGTGGAAGGGTGAGAGTTCTTATAATCCATGGACTCAACATTAGTCATAAAAAATCATAGACTTATTGGAGAAGCCTATTAGTTATTGAAGAAAAGTATTAGACGCATCCTCCTAGGGGAAGGGTTGGTAGAAGTTAACCATCACGCGATCCCGACCTCCACACAAAGGTTGACAATCATTAAACAAATCATGCTCCGACTTCATCACATAATGGTTCACAAAACGTGCATGCTATGGGAATCGCAAGGTTTAACACAAGTATTTCTTACAATTCACAATTACTTACTAGCATTACTATCATATTACCATCTTCATATCTCAAAACTATATGCAAGGAATCAAACTTCTCATCGTATTCAATGCACTTAAAATGAAAGTTTTTATTATATCCCTCTTGGATGCCCATTATATTAGGACTAAATTCATAACCTAAACCATTTACCATGTTGTTTAAAGAACTCTCAAAATAATATAAGTGAGGTAAGAGAGTTTAATAATTTCTATAAAATAAAACACCACCGTGCTCTAAAAGATATAAGTGAAGCACTATAGCAACATTGCCTAGCTCAAAATATATAGGTGAAGCATATAGAGCATTCTAATAAATTCATGATTCAGCGTGTGTCTCTCAAAAGATGTGTGCAGAAAGGATGATTGTGGCAAACTGAAAAGTAAAAACTCATATCATACAGGACGTTCCAAGCAAAACACATATCATGTGGTGAATAAAAATATAGCCTCAGGTAAATTTACCGATGGATTGAAGACTAAAGAGGGGACGCCTTCTGGGGCATCCCCAAGATGAGGCTCTTTGGTATCCTTGAATATGTATTGGGGTGCCTTGGGCATACCCAAGCTTAGGCTCTTTCCACTCCAATTCCATAGTCCATCAAATCTTTACCCAAAACATGAAAATTTCACAACACAAAAGTCAACAGAAAACTCACGAGATTCGTTAGTATAAGAAAAATAAATCTCCACTTTAGGTACTGTTGTGAACTCATTTTTTATTTATATTGGTGTAATATTTAATGTATTCCAACTTATCCATGGTTCATACACCCCGATACAACCCATAGATTCATCAAAATAAGCAAACAATACAAAGAAAACACACCTGCTTTGTTTACTTCGAATACTTATTTAACTCCAAAATTCTGAAAAATTAGTAAAATATGTGTCGGGACCTTGATCCTAAGTCATAGGAATCCAGCTTGTAACACATCGCGTCTCTTTGCGGTCTCACGCACGGTTAACTCCACGGCTGCAGCCTTACCTTAGCCGGGACTGTTTGCGTCTTTTGACTCACGTATGCAATAGTGTCGCTAGCATTCCAATGTCAAAGAACCCGGATCGACAAGTCTAGTCACAAACCAAAGTGGCAGTACTGCACAAGGACAGGCATACATGACCCAACAAAGCAGGTGTCGGTCACCAGCGGGTGTAGACGAGTCGTAGCAAGCTACAAGGACTCCATTACATCGCGTGACATTTCCCCAAAGGGGACAGACACAACAGCTAAGAAGGACACATGCCGGTCAACCAATGTGTCCGGAGCAGTAGCGAACTACCAAGGCTCGTTGGATCACAAAGGGGCATTTCCTTGTAAGGAGTGCTACTAAAGTTCACGACTAGGTAATCGAACCCCATACATATCAAGTACGACACACGTACGCATGGCATACCGATATGTATAAATACATCGATGGCATCACAACATCACGATAAACATACAAACTTTATTTAAGAGGCTCGGAAGAGCCACACACATAATATTACACATTAAGGGTCTCACGACCCATAATAGCAGTCATTCAGTTACAAGCCAGCGGAAGAATTTAAAACTGTCTGAGTACAGACAGGGCAACTAGAAGACACATGGCCTGACTATACTACAGACCCAACGTAGGGCCAGATCGTAGCTGGGACACCAGCTACTCGTCGTCGTCGATGTCTACGAAGAACCCTTCGTTAGGGTCATTAGCAACCTCTGCAACATTTATTAAGCAAACATGAGTACGAAGGTACTCAGCAAGACTTTAGGATAACTATCTACTCATGCAAAGTATCAATAAGGCATTGTGGGGTTTCATGCGGAAAGCCAGCATTTGACTCGTGGCTAGACAACTTGCATTTTTAAAATAATTTTGACAACTTGATTTCTCGCACACGAGTCCACTAACACCACAACAATACACCATCGTGGAATCATTCCGTCTCCATACGGAAATGCCGTCCACGACACTCACGCTTATCTTGACAATTTTATGAGTAGCCATTGAAGTTATCTATGAACAACATATGTCTTCAAGTAGTCCATATCCGCGGACGCGGCTATTCGAATAGATCATAACCCTGCAGGGGTGTACTTCGTCACACACGCTCTCGCCACTTATCGCCATGTGCACGTCATGCACCTCGGCAACCTTCAAGCGGAAGCCTAGCGAGGGAGTCGGCCACGACCGTTAACCACACTAGTACCTAGTCCAGGTTTATCGCCTATCTGAGAGTAACCTGTACGGAAGTCCGGCCGGGGTTTCCGCCACAGCCTCAAACGATGTGCGCAGAGTTCCCAAGCCCACCATCCGGGTGCCACTTGGTACACCGTGCCACTGCCTACCGCATCACAGCCCACCTCTCAGGTCAGCACCATGCACGGCCTCCAGCAGACTATAAACACCAGAAACTACTTGCAACTCCTGGACCGAGTACCAAGCGATTAATAAGTCGAGAGGGTCAATTATGTATCCCAACATGTGGTAGTATCTAGTCTTGGATTACATACACGGAACTCAGCTCCTAAGGTCGGTTCCAATGAAACAACCCGCCATGTACTCCTACACAGCCTTTCACCGGTACCTTTACCAAATCAGGTTCAACACACAACCTTTGCCTACCGAACACATTCTCACAATTCTGTTCATCTCCCAGATGACAGACCATACACAACTCTAAGCATAGCATGCATAGCAGGATAAGGCACATCATGGCTCAAGCAACTACCAGGTATGCTAGGTTGCAAGGTTCGGCTATTTACTGTGACAAGGATAGGTCATGCAAAGGAAGAGGGTTCAACTAACGTGGCAAAAGCAGTTGAAGCATTTGATCCTAATGCAATAAGTAAGTGGAGGAGCAAGAACATGGGATTTATCGGAATGATCAAAATGGTTGCTTGCCTTGTTGCTCAGAGGAGTGACAATATCCGTCAGACGGATATTCGGTGGAATCCGGGGGAGCGGAGCCTACCGGAAGGAATGACAACAATCAATATCAAGCATATGCAATCAAGATGATGCATGAGCATGGCATGAGAATGCAAGGTGATAAACTAATATAGATAGCATATATTAGGTTTGAAGTTGATTTGAATCAAATTCAAATATCACTTCAAACGAGGTATTCTCGGATACCATTTTAATTGATTCGACCTGATGCTCAGATCAACTTGATGTTAACATGCATGGGTTGACATGTTAAGTTGCTGGTTTGTAATTAGAATAGTGTGTGATCATGTCATTCATAAAGAAATTTAAATATTTTCCATATTCCATTTATAAAATATTTATAAGAATTGACTTATTCATTAATCTTCATGTTTGGGTTCTGTAACTTTTTCAAACATGATTTAAAATAGCATATTCAGATTCCTTGAATTTTTCTGATACTTTTTCATATATAAATTATTTTCATTGGAGTTACAGATTAATTTCTATGAATTTTTGAAGTTTTAAACATTTCTGGAATTATTTCTATACTGGAAAATCTCTTTATTGCGTGAGCCTCACATCACCAGGTCAGCCGACCTGTTCAGGTCAAACCTGACAGGGGGGGCCCAGTGGTCAGCCTCTCAGGGGTTAATCCCGCGCTGACCAGCCCCTAACTGAGTTTGACTTGGCCTTGGGCCCACTATCTGCGAGAGATTAAGCATTTAAACTGCTGGATTAGCTTGGCCACGTCGGCCCTCGCCGGAGCCTGGCCGGCGGCGACCAAATCCGCGGCAGAACCTCGTCGGAGACATGCTAGAACGTGATGTGGTGCTCGGAACAAGATCCTGAGAGCACTGGAGTGATCTCCAGGCTCGACCACATCCATTGTTGGCCTCAGGGAGAGCTATAGGTGGCCGGAGTAAGCCGGCGACGAGCCGGGGCGGCGGCCGGAGTACGGGTTCGATGGTCCAGTGGCTAGGGGGCTCGGATCCGAGGGGAAAGAGAGGGGAAATGACCGCATGCTCACGGGGAGTGCAAAGCAGGGCTTAGACGGCTCGGGGAAGGGCTGTTGCCGCGGTTCCACCGTCGATTTGCTGGCGACCGAAGGTTGAAGACGATGGCGTTGGGGGCGTTGCAGAGCTCGGGGAGACTTCGGCCGTTGCAGAGAGAACCAGCTCGACGAGGTGAAGCTGCTGGACTACTCGGAGGGAGGTTCCTGTGGCTAGAGGCGCGGCGGCTCGAGCTCGAGCTCGTGGCAATGGCGGCAGAAGGAGGGAGGAGAGATCTGAGAGGAGGGGGGGAACTGGCTCTGGGGAATGGATAGAGTCGGCCTCGGGGAGGTTATCCCCGTGCTTGCGAGTGCGAGGCGGCGGCTAGGCAGGCGCACAGGTGCGTGGCCGCGCCGGAGTACGCGGCGGCCACCTCCTGCTGCCCACTGGCGGGGGAGGAAGACGACAGAAGAAGATGGGCCGGGCCAGGTGAGCGTCAGGTAAGGTTTTCTCATTTTCTTTCTGTTTTGTTTCTGTTTTGAATACTGAAATTGATTTACTAATTATTTCAGCTCCCAAATAGTTTGTAGAAACTATGTTGAACACCCTAGAATATATTTGGAATATTTCCAACTATTCCTAAAGTTTTCAACATTTTTGAAAGTTTAAAGTTTCTGATTTCAAATTTAAAACTTGAAACCAGTAGCTTTGTGCATTTATTTAAAATGCTGAAAGTGTCAAGAAAAGGTTTTCTTCATTGCTTATATACTTTCATGATTTATCAAAGAGATTGAACTTTTCTTGAGGCCATTTTGGGTTCATTGATTTTAACTAGTTTGAATTTTCCCTCATTTTAAGAAGTGGCTAGGGTTTTAGGATTTTCCTTCACCACTTGCTTTGTTCTTGTTGAGAATTTCCTAGATGCAATGCAAAGAAAACATGAGCACAAAGCTAACTTGCTTAAGGGGTCAGGGATGTGACAACTCACCCCCACTCAAAAGAATCTCGTCCCGAGATTTAGAAGTTGTTGGGAATAACGCAGGATACTCAAGTCGGAGACGATCCTCTCTTTCCCAAGTTGTCTCCTTTTCAGAATGATTTGACCATTGAACTTTAAGAAACTTGAGGTTTCGACGTCGAGTGGTACGCTCAGCTTGATCAAGAATACGCACGGGGTATTCTCGGTATGAAAGGTTATCTTGGAGATCAAGCGTTTCGTGGTCCACTTCACGGATAGGATCCGAAAAGCAACGCCTGAGTTGCGAGACGTGGAAGACATCGCAAACCTTGGAAAGATGCGGAGGAAGTTCCAACTGGTAGGCAACTTCTCCTCGTTTGGCAAGAATGCGAAAAGGACCAATGTAACGAGGAGCCAACTTGCCCTTGATACCGAATCGATGGGTACCCTTCAAAGGTGTAACCCGAAGGTAAGCCTTCTCGTCAACTTCAAAGGTCACAGCCTTATGATGACGATCATATTGGCTCTTTTGACGAGACTGGGCTGTTTTCAACTTTTCACGAATAATGCGAACCTGCTCTTCTGCATCCTGGATCATATCCGGGCCAAAGAGTTGCCTCTCTCCGGTTTCTGACCAATTAAGAGGTGTTCGACATCTTCGTCAATAGAGAACTTCAAAAGGGGCCTTGCCCAAGCTTGATTGATAACTATTGTTATAAGCGAATTCGGCGAATGGAAGGCACTTCTCCCAATTCATATCGAACGATATAACACAAGCTCGGAGCATATCTTCTAGGATTTGATTCACTCTTTCTACTTGACCACTTGATTGGGGATGGAAAGCAGTGCTAAAAGATAAGTGAGTCCCCATGGCATTCTTAAAACTTTCCCAGAAGCGAGAAGTAAAGATACTCCCACGGTCCGAGTTAATCTCCAGAGGAACACCATGAAGAGACACTATCCGAGAGATATATAACTCTGCTAGCTGGCTAGCTGTTATACTCTGACGAATGGGAAGAAAATGAGCCACTTTGGAAAGACGGTCAATGACCACAAAGATAGCATTATTTCCTTTCTTGGTCTTGGGAAATCCAGTAATGAAATCCATGCTAAATTTATCCCATTTCCATTCAGGAATAGCTAGAGGTTGAAGGGTGCCAGCAGGCCTTTGATGTTCTGCCTTAACTCGACGACAAATGTCGCAGCTAGCAACGAACTGAGTAATATCTCTCTTCATCCTAGTCCACCAGAACCTCTGGCGTAGGTCCTGATACATCTTAGTACTACCGGGATGAATGGTGAGAGGAGAATCATGAGCCTCCTTAAGGATCAATTGCCGCAGACGTTTGCTCTTAGGAACCACTAGACGGTTCTGAAAGAACACAACACCTTTCTCATTGATGGAGAAATCTCTAGCATTACCGCTAGCAATATTCTCCTTGATCCGGAATATACCCTTATCATAAGCCTGCACGGCTATGATTTGATCCCTAAGAGTAGGCTTCGCCACCAGGGTAGAAAGGAATCCTTGAGGAACAATATGAAGATTCAACTTCCAAAATTCCTCATAGAGATGTGGTTGACCTTGTTGTAACATCAAATTGTTACAATAAGATTTACGACTTAGTGCATCGGCCATAACATTGGCCTTCCCCGGGGTGTAAGTTATCCCTAAGTCGTAATCCGAGATCAACTCAACCCACCGTCTTTGCCTGAGATTCAAATCCGGCTGGGTGAAAATATATTTCAGACTTTGGTGATCAGTGAATATTTCGCAACAATTACCCAGAAGGTAATGTCGCCAGGTTTTTAGTGCATGGACCACAGCTGCAAGCTCAAGGTCATGTGTGGGATAATTATCCTCATGTGGACGCAACTGTCGAGATGCATATGCGATCACATGACGATCTTGCATGAGAATGCAACCTAATCCTTGTCGCGAGGCGTCGCAATAGATAACAAAGTCCTTAGAAAAATCTGGTGGCAGCAACACAGGTGCGGAAGTCAGGCGTCTTTTCAGTTCCTGAAAACTATACTCACACTGTGGTGTCCACTCAAACTTTTTATCCTTCTTGAGGAGTTCAGTTAGAGGCTTTGCAACCTTGGAGAAATTCTCGACAAAGCAGCGACAATAGCTCGCTAGACCAAGAAAACTCCTAACTTTCTTAACCGATTCAGGTTGAGTCCAATCAAAGACAGCTTGAACTCTCTCGGGATTGACAGCAATACCCTTACCAGAGATTACGTGACCTAGATAGGTCACTTCTGGTAACCAAAATTCACATTTTGAAAACTTGGCATAAAGGCGATGCTCTCGAAGTTTCATCAATACCAGCCTTAGATGCTCGGCATGTTCTTGTTCGTTCTTCGAGTAGATGAAAATATCATCGAGGTATACCACGACGAATTTATCCAAATACTCCATGAAGATTGAATTCATCAGACGAGAGAAGGTGGCTGGGGCATTGGTTAACCCGAAGGACATGACGGTGTACTCGTATTGGCCATAACGAGTAACAAAAGCCGTTTTTGGAATGTCCCCGTTCTTGATCTTGATTTGATGGTATCCCAACCTCAAATCCATTTTGGAGAAGACTGAGGATCCAACGAGCTGATCATACAGGTCGTTGATCCTGGGGAGCGGATACTTGTTCTTTATGGTGACCAGATTAACTGGTCGGTAATCTACAACCATTCGATCCGTTTCGTCTTTCTTCTTGACGAGGAGGACGGGGCAAGCCCAAGGAGAAGAGCTAGGACGAATGAAACCTTTATTCAAGGCCTCATCTAGTTGCTTCTTAAGTTCGGCTAGCTCCAGGGGTGCCATCTTATATGGTCTTCTGGCTATTGGGACAGTTCCCGGAACAAGATCTATCACAAACTCTACATCTCTGTCAGGTGGAATTCCTGGCAGTTCCTCTGGAAAAACATCCGGGAAGTCACGGACTACCGGAATGTCTTCATGTTCCGGAAGAGGGTTGGCATTTAAGGAATAGAGTTGGCATTTGGCAACTCGAGTGGAGACATTTACTATCTCACCCGAGGGATGGGTAAGCTGGACATTTCTAGAATGTGTATTAATCTTGGCATAGTGAGCTGACATCCAGTCCATACCCAAGATGATATTAATATCCGAAGATTTCAAGGCTATCAATGAGGCTAGAAAAACTAGTCTGTCTACTAAAATTTCATTGTCATAGGTTATCCTAGAGGTTTGCCATTTACTACCAGGAGTTTGGACAACCAATGGAATTGGCATATCACAAAAAGACATGTTATGCAACTGTGCATAACTTTCCAAAATGAAGGAATGAGAAGACCTAGTGTCAAAGAGAACAGATGCTGGGTGATGATTAACAAGAAGCGTACCCAGTATGACGTCGGGATCCTCTGCAGCTTCTTCTGCTGACACATAGTTCACACGGCCACGTGCAGGAGTTGGCTTCACGTAGTAAGCTTTGCCCGACTTGCCTTGCCCGACGATCTTTCCGGGTTGCTTGGCACCCACATTCTGAGGACACTCACGGGAATAGTGCCCTGGTTCTCCACACTTGTAGCATATCACTTGGTTGGCACGTGGTGCAGCATTGCTAGCTGGACCACCGTAAGTTTTTGCTGGAGGGTTGGTCTGATTTGTCTGAGGCGCCACGTAGGATGGCCTCGGAGTGTATCTTGGCGGCAGAGAACTGTTCAGAACCCACATCCTGTGTTTTGGAAACGCGGAACCAGAAGACGAGCCAAAGTCACGGGAGTGCTTCCTTGTGGCTTAAAAGTCAGTATGACCAGTCTCGGCACTGATCGCCTTGTTGACCAGGGCTTGAAAGCTTGCACACTCGTGGAGGCGCAGATCATGACGAAGCTCAGGGCTCAGACCCTTACGGAATCTTGCTTGCTTCTTGGCGTCAGTAGACACCTCCTCTGTTGCATAGCGGACGAGGTTACCGAACTCGCGGCTATAGGCATCCACGGTCAACTTGCCCTAAGTGAAGGCACAGAAATCCTCTCTCTTTCTGTCCATCAGACCCTCTGGAATATGGTGCAGACGAAAGGCTGCACTGAAATCTGCCCATGTGGCTGCTGGTTCAGCGGGACACATAGCTTCAAAGTTCTCCCACCACAGATTGGCGGGTCCTTCCAGGAAGTACGCCGCAAAGGTCACCTTGTCGGCCTCAGACACATTCGCAGAGCGAATCTTGCGTGAGATGCTGCACAGCCAGTCATCAGCATCGAGGGGATCGACGGAATGATGAAACTTTGGAGGGTTCAGCTTCACAAAGTCGTTGAGGGACACTGCAGCATTCCTAGGCTGATGAGCTGTATTCTGCTCAATACGCTCTAACAGTTGGTTGGTCTCCCTTTTGTTTCTCTCTGCCTCAAGCATCACTTCCGCCAGAGAGGGCGGGTGAGGTAGGTCTTCCTGCGACGCTTGACTACCCTCGCCTTGCTCATGACCAGGAGCACGGTTCAACCTAGTGAACACCATCCTGACAAACAAACTCACAGCTTAGACCAATATCATATCAATACTAGCTATGGATTAAGAATGTACTGAACACATGGAATGCAGAAATGAATATCCGAACAGCATGGTAACAAGCAACTGCTATATATACACCATGGTTCATACACACCCTTACATAGTTCAGTACAAACTTACTTGAGGAGCAACTACTGAAATTATGAAACTACTCATCAGAGGCTTACAAGCTTCCTATACATTATTTATCTAGGCCTCCGGAATTCATTTCACATCACAGGCATACTTCACAAGTCACGCAGGACTGTGAACGTACGGCTACTACCATACTATCCTTCTGCTCACAGCTCAGGCATCCGCATAGAACATCTCACAGAGATTACCTCCATGACCTGGAAGCTCAACCTGCGGATCAGGAAACACTCTTGCCTGAGATCCCTGGGATCCATAAGGACACGGATGTGGCCTTGGTCCCCTGACTGGTGGTAAGAGGGGCCCCCGAAGAGGGGTGACTCCTCCTATAGCTGGTCAGTCAACGTGAGCCGGAAGATGGGTCCTAACAGGGTTCAACATCTCCATATCTCCATACCCTGTCTGGACTACCGGTGCCAGCTGCGTCAAAGCCGTCCACAGACGGGCACGGGGTAGCATAAAGCTCCATGCGGAGAGCACGAGCATCCCTGTCTCTGTTCTCTAGCATCTCAATAGTGGACTGCAGCAGTGGATCCTCCATAGAAGAATCAAAATAGACTCCACTGAGGTATCCCTCTTCACCAGGCTGAGAGGCCGGAACATAGCAGAACTCTGAATTCTGCAGCAGTGCATGTCTCGCTCTCATAATGGTCAACATTGAGTAGGCAGCATCTTGTACTGCCATGTCAACAGTGACTCCCAACCCATAGGACCAATGGATTGGCTCCTCAGCTCCAGGGTAGTCTGGAAATACCCTATACGTGCATATATACTGGCTCTGGTTGAAGTCTCGGTACTGTTCCTCCACTGTGTACTCAGGGTACCAGCGGTAACCGCACATCGACATCACCCTGACCAGCATGGCCGTATGACCCGGTACATCAATGCACCTGGTCAGACGTACCACCTGACGAGAAGGACGGCCAGGCATCTGTAAATAGAGAGTAATGCAAAAGCATTAGAGCTCTGATTGCAAAATTGGGCAGCATAACGGCTGTAAATGCTCAAAAACAAATTTTGAGACAACCCAAAAATGGAATAGCGTAACCACTCAACTATCAAGTTCAATTCTATGATCATCAAACTTACTTCCTTTTTCCTAGGAATGACAGAAACCCAAATATCTCTTGACCCGTAGTCCTATAATCTACCGATCAGAAACACGAGCCTAGAAGAAGATGAGTAACCTAGTCCTTAATTCCCGCAGAAAAGACGAGGATGACCAGAATAGAATAACTTGAGAAGAGAACAAGAGTCTTAAGTTCCCTTCCACAAACAATTCCCTTATATATAACTAAAGCAATTATAGACTCAACTTCGACCAGTTTGGCGTAGTAATCCTACAGTCAGTCAGGCTCTGATACCAACGCTGTCGGGACCCCGATCCTAAGTCATAGGAATCCAGCCTGTAACACATCGCATCTCTTTGCGGTCTCACGCACGGTTAACTCCACGGCTGCAGCCTTACCTTAGCCGGGACCGTTTGCGTCTTTTGACTCACGTATGCAATAGTGTCGCTAGCATTCCAATGTCAAAGAACCCGGATCGACAAGTCTAGTCACAAACCAAAGTGGCAGTACCGCACAAGGACAGGCATACATGACCCAACAAAGCAGGTGTCAGTCACCAGTGGGTGTAGACGAGTCGTAGCAAGCTACAAGGACTCCATTACATCGTGTGACATTTCCCCAAAGGGGACAGACACAGCAGCTAAGAAGGACACATGCCGGTCAACCAATGTGTCCGGAGCAGTAGCGAAATACCAAGGCTCGTTGGATCACAAAGGGGCATTTCCTTGTAAGGAGTGCTACTAAAGTTCACGACTAGGTAATCGAACCCCATACATATCAAGTACGACACACGTACGCATGGCATACCGATATGTATAGATACATCGATGGCGTCACAACATAACCATAAACATACAAACTTTATTTAAGAGGCTCGGAAGAGCCACACACATAATATTACACATTAAGGGTCTCACGACCCATAATAACAGTCATTCAGCTACAAGCCAGCGGAAGAATTTAAAACTGTCTGAGTACAGACAGGGCAACTAGAAGGCACATGGCCTGACTATACTACAGACCCAACGTAGGGCCAGATCGTAGCTGGGACACCAGCTACTCGTCTTCGTCGATGTCTACGAAGAACGCTCCATTAGGGTCATTAGCAACCTCTGCAACATTTATTAAGCAAACATGAGTACGAAGGTACTCAGCATGACTTTAGGATAACTATCTACTCATGCAAAGTATCAATAAGGTATTGTGGGGTTTCATGCGGAAAGCCAGCATTTGACTCGTGGCTAGACAACTTGCATTTTTAAAATAATTTTGACAACTTGATTTCTCGCACACGAGTCCACTAACACGACAACAATACACCATCGTGGAATCATTCCGTCTCCATACGGAAATGCCGTCCACGACACTAACGCTTATCTTGACAATTTTATGAGTAGCCATTGAAGTTATCTATGAACAACATATGTCTCCAAGTAGTCCATATCCGCGGACGCGACTATTCGAATAGATCATAACCTCTGCAGGTGTGTACTTCGTCACACACGCTCTCGCCACTTATCTCCATGTGCACGTCATGCACCTCGGCAACCTTCAAGCGGAAGCCTAGCGAGGGAGTCGGCCACGACCGTTAACCACACTAGTACCTAGTCCAGGTTTATCGCCTATCCGAGAGTAACCCGTACGGAAGTCCGGCCGGGGTTTCTACCACAGCCTCAAACAATGTGCGCAGGGTTCCCAAGCCCACCATCCGGGTGCCACTTGGTACACCGTGCCACTGCCTACCGCATCACAGCCCACCTCTCAGGTCAGCACCATGCACGGCCTCCAGCATGACTATAAACACCAGAAACTACTTGCAACTCCTGGACCGAGTACTAAGCGATTAATAAGTCGAGAGGGTCAATTAAGTATCCCAACGTTTGGTAGTATCTAATTTTGGATTACATACACGGAACTCAGTTCCTAAGGACGGTTCCAATGAAACAATCCGCCATGTACTCCTACACAGCCTTTCACCGGTACCTTTACCAAATCAGGTTCAACACACAACCTTTGCCTACCGAACACATTCTCACAATTCTGTTCATCTCCCAGATGACAGACCATACACAACTCTAAGCATAGCATGCATAGCAGGATAAGGCACATCATGGCTCAAGCAACTACCAGGTATGCTAGGTTGCAAGGTTCGGCTATTTACTGTGACAAGGATAGGTCATGCAAAGGAAGTGGGTTCAACTAACGTGGCAAAAGCAGTTGAAGCATTTGATCCTAATGCAATAAGTAAGTCCAGGAGCTAGAACATGGGATTTATCGGAATGATCAAAATGGTTGCTTGCCTTGTTGCTCAAAGGAGTGACAATATCCGTCCGACGGATATTCGGTGGAATCCGGGGGAGCGGAGACTACCGGAAGGAATGACAACAATCAATATCAAGCATATGCAATCAAGATGATGCATGAGCATGGCATGAGAATGCAAGGTGATAAACTAATATAGATAGCATATATTAGGTTTGAAGTTGATTTGAATCAAATTCAAATATCACTTCAAACGAGGTATTCTCGGATACCATTTTAATTGATTCGACCTGATGCTCAGATCAACTTGATGTTAACATGCATGGGTTGACATGTTAAGTTGCTGGTTTGTAATTAGAACAGTGTGTGATCATGTCATTCATAAAGAAATTTAAATATTTTCCACATTCCATTTATAAAATATTTATAAGAATTGATTTATTCATTAATCTACATGTTTGGGTTATGTAACTTTTTCAAACATGATTGAAAATAGCATATTCAGATTCCTTGAATTTTTCTGATAATTTTTCATAAATAAATTATTTTCATTGGAGTTACAGATTAATTTCTATGAATTTTTGAAGTTTTAAACATTTCTAGAATTATTTCTATACTGGAAAATCTCTTTATTGCGTCAGCGTGACATCAGCAGGTCAGCCGACCTATTCAGGTCAAACCTGACAGGAGGGACCCACTGGTCAGCCTCTCAGGGGTTACTCCCGCGCTAACCAGCCCCTAACGAAGTTTGACTTGACCTTGGGCCCACTGTCAGCGAGAGATTAAGCATTTAAACTGCTGGATTAGCTTGGCCACATCGGCCCTCGCCGGAGCCTGGCCGGCGGCGACCAAATCCGCGGCAGAACCTCGCCGGAGACATGCTAGACCGTGCTATGGTGCTCAGAACAAGATGTTGAGAGCACTGGAGTGATCTCCAGGCTCGACCACATCCATTGCTGGCCTCAGGGAGAGCTATAGGTGGCCGAAGTAAGCCGGCGACGAGCCGGGGCGGCGGCCGGAGTACGGGTTCGATGGTCCAGTGGCTAGGGGGCTCGGATCCGAGGGGAAAGAGAGGGGAAATGACCGCATGCTCGCGGGGAGTGCAAAGCAGGGCTTAGACAGCTCGGGGAAGGGTTGTTGTCGGTGTTCCACCGTCGATTTGCCGGCGACCGAAGGTTGAAGACGATGGCGTTGGGGGCGTTGCAAAGCTCGGGGAGACTTCGGCCGTTGCAGAGAGAACCAGCTCGACGAGGCGAAGCTGCTGGTCTACTCGGAGGGAGGTTCCTGTGGCTAGAGGCACGGCGGCTCCAGCTCGAGCTCGTGGCAATGGCGGCAGAAGGAGGGAGGAGAGATCCGGGAGGAGGGGGGAACTGGCGCTGGGGAATGGATAGAGTCGGCCTCGGGGAGGTTATCCCCGTGCTTGCCAGCTTGAGGCGGCGGCCAGGCAGGCTCACAGCTGCGTGGCCGCGCCGAAGTACGCGGCGGCCACCTCCTGCTACCCACTGGCGGGGGAGGAAGACGACAGAAGAAGATGGGCCGGGCCAGGTGAGCGTCAGGTAAGGTTTTCTCATTTTCTTTCTGTTTTGTTTCTGTTTTGAATACTAAAATTGATTTACTAATTATTTCAGCTCCCAAATAGTTTGTAAAAACTATGTTGAACACCCTAGAATATTTTTTGGAATATTTCCAACTATTCCTAAAGTTTTCAACATTTTTGAAAGTTTAAAGTTTCTGATTTCAAATTTAAAACATGAAACCAGTAGCTTTTTGCATTTATTTAAAATGCTTAAAGTGTCAAGAAAAGTTTTTCTTCATTGCTTATATACTTTCATGATTTATCAGAGAGATTGAACATTTCTTGAGGCCATTTTGGGTTCATTGATTTTAACTAGTTTGAATTTTCCCTCATTTTAAGAAGTGGCTAGGGTTTTAGGATTTTCCTTCACCACTTGCTTTGTTCTTGTTGAGGATTTCCTAGATGCAATGCAAAGAAAACATGAGCACAAAGCTAACTTGCTTAAGGGGTCAGGGATGTGACAATATGGGAAATTTGTAATTAAATCTTGTGTAAACAATCCAGATCAAAAGCACGTTACAGTGATTTACAAAATTCCTGGAAGGAGAGCGAAAGTTTCTGTTTTTAGCAAAATCAACTTCAAACACCGTAGACCATCCCAAAGGTCTTACTTGGCTCAAACACTAATTAAAACAATAAATAAAAATTATTATAGAAGTAATAATGTGTGCAGCGCACAAAAACAGAAGCAAAAACAAAAGCATAAAAACAAAGTTGGGTTGCCTCCCAACAAGCGCTATTGTTTAATGCCCCTAAACAGGCATAACAATTTCAATGACGCTCGCATAAAGGTAAAGAACTGAAACATAAACAGAGCATCATGAATCACATGGCAAGCATATTTAAGTCTAACACACTTCCTACTCAGGTATTTTGTGAGCAAACAAATTATGGGAACAACAATCAATTAGCATAGGAAGGGAAAACGAGTAAAACATCAAAATTTCCAACAGATAGAGAGGGAACTTGATATTATTCCAATATGTAAAAGCATATGTTCCTCTCTCATAGTAATTTTCAGTAGCATCATGAATAAATTAAACAATATATTTGTCACATAAAGCATTATTTTCATGATCCACATGCATAAAAGTCTTACAATCTTCCAAGGTAGTGGGATTAACATTAACTAAAGTCATGACCTCTCCAAACCCACTTTTATCAAAAACTTCATAAGATTGAACACTCTCCAAATATGTGGTATCCTTTTTACCTAAAGTTGACACTCTTCCAAACCCTTTTTTGATATCATATTCATCAAGAGTATTAAATAAATTATCAAGATCATAAGAAGTATTATAACCCCAATCATGATCATTGCAATAAGTAGTGGTCATGGAAAACTAATCAAATATAGAATCCCCAAGCTTGTGAGTTTGCATATCAATAGCAAAATTGATATTAATAGAATTTGTAACAATATCATTGCAATCATGCTTTTCACTGAAGGAAACATCGTGAATCACTTCATCACAATTTTCAGATTCACGAATCTCAAGCAAAACTTCATGGAGATAATCAAGTACACTCAACTCACTAGCAATTGGTTCATCATAATTGGATCTCTTGAAAATATTAGCAAGTAAATGAGGATCCATATAAATATATTTTTAGAAAGAAAAGATGCAAGCAAATAGAAGGCACATGGTAACAAAAGTAGAAAAAAAAAGATCCGGTGAGAAAAAGGCGAATAAAACAGGAAACTGGTGAAGTGGGGGAGAGGAAAACGAGAGGGAAATAATGTAAATGTAAGAATTGAGTTTGTGATGGGTACTTGGTAGGCTTGATCTTGCTATGTATCCTCCCCGGAAACGGCACCAGGAATCCTTCTTGCTACTTCTTGAGCTTGCGTTGGTTTTCCCTTGAAGAGGAAAGGGTGATGCAGCAAAGTAGATAAGTATTTCCCTCATTTTTTTTAGAACAAAGGTATCAATCCAGTAGGAGGAACAAGAAATGCGCCAATCGTAGTACCTACAAAACAATCAAACACTTGCACCCAACGCTAAAAAGGGGTTGTCAATCCCTTCATAGTTATTTGCAATAATGAGATCTGATAGAGGTAGATGTAAAAGATTGCGGAAACAAAAGTAAATAAATTGCATCAAGATATTTTTGGTATTTTTGGTTTAAAGATATGAAAGTATAATATGGAAAATAGACCCGGGGGCCACAGTTTTCACTAGAGGCTTCTCTCATGTAGGAAAATAATACGGTGGGTGAACAAATTACTGTCGAGCAATTGATAGAAAAGTGAATAATTATGAAGATATCCATGGCAATGATTATGCATATATGCATCATGTCCGTGCCTAGTAGACCGAAATGATTCTGTATCTACTACTATTACTCCACACATCGACCGACTCCTGCCTGCATCTAGAGTATTAAGTTCATGAAGAACAGAGTAACGCATTAATTAAGATGACATGATGTAGAGGGATAAACTCAAATAATATGATGAAAACCCCATCTTTTTATCCTCGATGGCAACAATACAATATGTGCTTCGCTACACCTACTTTGTCACTTGGTGAGGACACCGCAAGATTGAACCCAAAACTAAGCACTTCTCCCATTGCAAGAATTACCAATCTAGTTGGCCAAACCAAACAAATAACTCGAAGAGGCTTGATAAGATATGAAATAATGAATATAAGAATTCAGAATAGATTCAAATAATATTCATGGATAATCTGAACATAAACTCACAATTCATTGGATCTCGACAAACACACCGCAAAAGAGTATTACATCGGATAGATCTCCATGAAGAACATAGTATTGAAGGTCAAAGAGAGAGAAGAAGCCAACTAACTACTAGATATGGACCCGTAGGTCTGTGGTGAACTACTCACACATCATCGGAGGGGCAATGGAGTTGATGTAGAAGCCCTCCGTGATCAATTCCCTCTCTGGCAGATTACCAGAAAAGGCTCCCAGATTGGATCTCACGGGAACAGAGGCTCTCGGCAGCAGAAATATATTTTCGTGGCTCTCTTTTCTCATGGGGGAATATTTGGGAATTTGTAGGCCGAAGAATAGGGTTAGGAGACCTGCGGGGAAACCACAATCTAAGGGGAGCCCCCCCCCCCCCAGGGCTTGCCCTGCAAGCTTGTGGCCTCCCGGCAGGTGCCTTGCCCCCTACTCCAAGTCTTCTGGGTTACTTCTGGTCCAAGAAAAATCGTTCCGAAGATTTTATTCCGTTTGGACTCAGTTTAATATTCCTTATCTGCAGTACTCAAAAATATGAAAAAACAGAATCTGGCACTAGGCTATAGATTAGTAGTTTAGTCCCAAAAAAATATATAAAACAACATATTAATGCATATAAAACATCCGAAACAGATAATATTATAGCATGGAAAAATAAAAAATTATAGATATGTTGGTGTTGGAAATATGCCCTAGAGGCAATAATAAAGTGGTTATTATTTATTTCCTAGTTCATGATAATTGTCTATTATTCATGCTATAATTTTATTAACCGAAAACCGTAATACATGTGTGGATATATAGATCACAATGTGTACCGAGTGAGCCTCTAGTTGGCTAGCTTGTTGATCAATAGAAGATCATGGTTTCCTCATCATGGACATTGGATGTCATTCATAACAGGATCACATCATTGGGGAATTATTTGATGGACAAGACCCAATCCTAAGCATAGCACTAGATCGTGTTGTTCGTCTGTTAAAGCTTTTCTAATGTCATGTATCATTTCCTTAGACCATGAGATTGTGCAACTCCCGGATACCGTAGGAGTGCTTTGGGTGTATCAAAAATCACAACATAACTGGGTGATTATAAAGGTGCACTACGGGTATCTCCGAAAGTGTCTGTTGGGTTGTACGAATCGATACTGGGATTTGTCACTCCGTGTGACGGAGAGGTATCCCTCGGCCCACTCGGTAATTCATCATCATATTGAACTAAGTGTGACTAATGAGTTAGCCACAGGATGATGTGTTGCGGAACGAGTGAAGAGACTTACCGGTAACGAGATTGAACAAGGTATGGGGATACCGACGATCGAATCTGGGGCAAGTATCATACCGGTAGACAAAGGGAATTGCATACGGGATTGATTGAATCCTTGACATCGTGGTTCATTCAATGAAATCATCTGGAACGTGTGGGAACCAACATGGATATCCATACCCCGATGTTGGTTATTGACCGGAGAGGTGTCTCGGTCATGTGTGCATGCTTCCCGAACCGTAGGGTCTACACACTTAAGGTTCGATGATGCTAGGGTTATAGGGAAATAGTGTACGTGGTTACCGAAGTTTGTTCGGAGTCCCGTATGAGAACCAGGATGTCACGAGGAGATCTCGAATGGTCCGGAGGTAAAGATTCATATTGAGGAAGTGAGGATTTGGACACCGGAAGTGTTTCGGGCGTCATTGATAATGTATCGGGACCACCGGAAGGGTTCCGGGGGTCCACCGGGAGGGGCCCGTGCCCCAAAAGGGTACATGGGCCAAAAGGTGGAAGGGAACGAACCCAAAGTGCGCTGGTGCGCCTCCCTCTGTCAGCCCAAGGCGCACAAGGGTGGGGAGGGGCAAACCCTAGGAGTGGGAGGGCACCCTTAGGAACAAAGGCCCACCCTAGGGCGCCTCCAACCCTGGCCGCCGCCCCTTTGCCCTAGATGGGGTTGCCGCACCCCTTAGGGTGGGAAACCCTAAGGGTGGGCACCTCGTACCTCTCCTCCTATATATAGTGGAGGGTTTTGGACTTTTGGAGACACATAATTCATCTCTCCATGACGCAGCCATACTCCTCCTCGTCCTTGTCCTCCGTTGTGCTTGGCGAAGCCCTGCCGGAGTTACCACGCACCTCCACCATCGCCACGCTGTCGTGCTGCCGGTGCTCTCCCTCAACCTCTCCTCCATCCTTGCTGGATCAAGGTGTTGGAGACATCACCGGCCTGCACGTGTGTTGAACTCGGAGGCACCGTCGTTCGGTGCATAGATCGGAATGCACCGCGATCTGAATCGCTGCAAGTACGACTCCATCAACCTCGTTCTAGCAACGCTTCTGCTTAGTGATCTTCAGAGGTATGAAGATGCTCTACTCCTTTGCTCGTTGTTGGTTTCTCCATAGATAGATCCTTGTATGGCGTAGGAATTTTTTTGAAATTACTACAATCCCCAACAGTGGTATCACAGCCAAGGTTCTATGTGTAGATACTATGCACGAGTAGAACACAAAAGTTGTGGGCGTTGATTTCTCAATTGGCTTGATGTTACTAGTCTTATCTTGACTCGGCTACATCATGGGATGAAGCGGCCCGGACCAACTTTACACGTACTCTTACGTGAGACTGGTTCCACCTACCGACATGCACTTGTTGCATAAGGTGGCTAGCGGGTGTCTGTCTCACCCACTTTAGTCGGATCGGATTCGATGAAAAGGGTCCTTATGAAGGGTAAATAGCATTGACATATCAACATTGCGGCTGTCATGTAGTTAAGAAACGTTCTTGCTAGAAACCCTAACCAGCCACGTAAAACTTGCAACAACAAGTAGAGGACGTCTAACTTGTTTTTGCACGGTATGCTATGTGATGTGATAAGGCCAAAAGTATGTTATGTTACATATGTGATGTATGAGATTGATCATATTCTTGTAATAGGATTCATGACTTGCATGTCGATGAGTATGACAACCGGCAGGAACCATAGGAGTTGTCTTAACTTATTTTAAGAGATGTAACGCCATGTTGATTACTTTACTTTATCGCTAACGGTTAGTTGTAGTAGTAGAAGTAATATTTGGCGTGACGAATCTATGGAGACACGATGATGGAGGTCATGGTGTCATGTCGTTGACAATGATGATCATGGTGCCTGGAAGATGGAGATCAAAGGAGCAAGATGATATTGGCCATATCATGTCACTATATGATTGCATGTGATGTTTATCATGTTTTACATCTTATTGCTTAGAACGACGGTAGAAAAGATAAGATGATCCCTCATTATAATTTCAAGATATGTATTCCCCTGTGTGTGCACCGTTGCGAAGGTTCGTTGTTTCGAAGCACCACGTGTTGATCAGGTTTGATAGATTCTAACGTTCGCATACAACGGGCGTAAGCGAGTTTGCACACGTGGAACACTTAGGTTGACTCGACGAGCCTGCATGTACATACATGGCCCCGAATATAGGAGACCAAAAGGTCGAGCATGAGTCGTATGGTTGATACGATCAACATAGAGATGCTCACCATTGATGACTAGTCCATCTCACGTGATGATCAGACACGGGCTAGTCTACGTGGATCATGTGTCACCTGGATGACTAGATGGATATCGATCTAAGTGGGAGTTCATTAGTAATTTGATTAGATGAACTTAATTATGATGAACTTAGTATAAAAGTGTCTCTACAAATATTGAAGATCCAAAGGACAACGCAAATGTCTCATTCAACTTCAACGCATTCCTAGAGAAAACCAAGCTGAAAGACGATGGGAGAAACTATGAGGATTGGGATCGTAACTTGAAGAAAAGTATTAGACGCATCCTCCTAGGGGAAGGGTTGGTAGGAGTTAACCATCATGCGATCCCGACCTCCACACAAAGATTGACAATCATTAAACAAATCATGCTCCGACTTCATCACATAATGGTTCACAAAACGTGCATGCTACGGGAATCGCGAGCTTTAACACAAGTATTTCTTCCAATTCACAATTACTTATTAGCATGACTCTCATATTAGCATATTCATATCTCAAAACTATATGCAAGGATTCGAACTTCTCATCATATTTAATGCACTTAACATGAAAGTTTTTATTATATCCATCTTGGATGCACATTATATTAGGACTAAATTCATAACCTAAACCAATTACCACGCTGTTTAAAGAACTCAAAAATTAATATAAGTGAGGTACGAGAGTTTAATAATTTCTATAAAATAAAACACCACCATGCTCTAAAAGATATAAGTGAAGCACTAGAGCAACTTTACCTAGCTCAAAAGATATAAGTGAAACATATAGAGTATTCTAATAAATTCATGATTTAGTGTGTCTCTCTCAAAAGATGTGTGCAGCAAGGATGATTGTGGAAAATTAAAAAGTAAAGACTCATATCATACAAGACGTTCCAAGAAAAACACATATCATGTGGTGAATAAATATATCGCCTAAAGTAAATTTACCGATGGATTAAAGACGAAAGAGGGGATGCCTTCCGGGGCATCCACAAGCTTAGGCTCTCTGGTATCCTTGAATATGGATTGTGGTCCCTTGGTCATACCCAAGCTTATGCTCTTACCACTCTTTATTCCATAGTCCATCAAATCTTTACCCAAATCTTGAAAACTTTACAACACAAAACTCAACAGAAAACTCATGAGATCCATTAGTATAAGAAAAATAAATCACCACTTTAGGTATTGTTGTGAAATCATTCTTTATTTGTATTGGTATAATATTTACTGTATACCAACTTCTTCGTGGTTCATACTACCCGATACAACCCATAGATTCATCAAAATTAGCAAACAATACAAAAAAACAGAATCTGTCAAAAACAGAAGAGTTTGTAGCAATCTGTTTACTTCGAATACTTCTGTAACTCCAAAATTCTGAAAAATTAGGAGAACCTGGGAAATTTGTAAATCAATATTGTGTAAAAAAATTCTGATCAAAAGCACGTTCGAGTGAATTTACAAAATGCCTGGAATGAGAGCAAAAGTCTGTCTCTTGCAAACACCGTAGACCATCCCAAAGGTCTTACTTGGCTCAAACACTAATTGAAACAAGAAAACACAATTATTATAGAGGTGGTAATGTGTGCATCACTCAAAAACACAAGCAAAAACAAAATCATAAAAATAAAATTGGGTTTCCTCCCAACAAGCGCTATTGTTTAACGCCCCTAGCTAGGCATAACGATTTCAATGATGCTCGCACAAAGGTAAAGAATTGAAACATAAACAGAGCATCAAGAATCACATTGCAAGCATATTTAAGTCTAACACACTTCCTACGCATAGGTATTTTGTGAGCAAACAAATTATGGGAACAAGAATCAATTAGCATAGGAAGGGAAAACAAGTATAACTTCAAAATTTCCAACACATAGAGAAGAACCTTGATATTATTGCAATATGTAAAAGCATATGTTCATCTATCATAGTATTTTTCAGTAGCATCATGAATAAATTCAATAATATAGCTATCACATAAAGCATTATTTTCATGATTCACATGCATCAAGAGTAGCCGCTTACCTAAAGTTGACACTCTTCCAAACCCACTTTCGATATCATATTCATCAAGAGTATTAAATAAATTATCAAGATCATAAGAAGCATTATCACCCCAATCATGATCATTGTAATAAGTAGTGGTCATGGCAAACTCATCAAATATAGTATCCCCAAGCTTGTGGTTTTCATATCAGTAGCACAATTAATATTAATAGAATTTATAACAATGTCATTGCAATCATACTTTTCATTCAAGGAAACATCGTGAATCACTTCATCACAATTTCCAGATTCACGAATCTCAAGCAAAACATCATGGAGATAATCAAGTACACTCAACTCACTAGCAATTGGTTTATCATAATTGGATCTCTTGAAAAGATTAGCAAGTGGATGAGGATCCATATCAATAGATTTTTAGCAAGCAAAGATGCAAGCAAATAGAAGGCACATGGTAACTGATGACCCACAAGAGTAGGGGATCTATCGTAGTAGGGGATCTATCGTAGCCTTTTCGATAAGTAGGAGTGTCGAACCCAACGAGGAGCAGAAGGTACTTACAAGTGACAAGCAATCTTGAGCAAGGAATAACTGCAGGTACTGAAAAGTAACTTTTTATGGGTTTTCTAGTATAAGAAACAAGGAAATAAATGCAGGGAAAGTAAATGGTGTCGAGGTGCAACAAGTGGCCCAATCCTTTTGAACGCAAAGGATAAGCCGAGGGACTAAACATATAAAGACTAAGGCATTCCTGAGGACACACAGGAGAGATAATCAAGTGCTTTCATCGTATTCGGTCTAGTACTATGTTTTGTATTGATACATGTTATGTGGGTGGATCTTAACGAGTCCACCGTCTAGGTTAAGACAAGTACACTCTTATGATTAATCCCTCTTGCAAACATTCGCAAATTGTCGGCGATGCTAGGTCGACACCTATGGGGATCAACGTGATACCCTTGTGATTGTAGGGCGGGGAAAACAACGTCAAGAGCACACCTAACGATCAACACCCGACAAGCCTTTTTACCCTGGTTCGAGCCGCTTACGCGTAAAACCCTACGTCATGCTCGTCTGATCATATTAAGCGTTCTTTTGTTGTTCGTTTAGAGTGATGATACACGTCTTCTTGGTCAATCTCCAAAAAGTCTAACCTCTTGTGAATGAGCTAAGGGCCTCCTTTTATAGGAAAAGGGGTCACCTACAGTGCTCGATGATAGGTTCACGAGATGTTACAGTGAACCTAGAGCGGCGCTAATCCATCTACCGCTGTGAGGTGCATTAAATGCATGTCTTGTCCATGTGAGCTAAGTGCTGGTGAAGACATGTGTCCAGGTGTTTCGACACCTGGATGCCCCGGTGGTGCATGCGGAATGCGATGGAACTCGGGGGGTGGCGGCACTGTGGCAAGGGCAGTCACCCTCTAGTTCCTTGCCACGTCATCCCAGCAAGGGTGCTTGTCGGGGACTTGGTGCTTCGTCCGGGCTTCGGCTGTCTTCCTGGCAAGGGAGGCTCGCCGGGGTCTTGTGCTATGTGCGGTCATCACATCCATTAAACGGACGCAGCCTTGGGAGTGTTCCCGGCAAGGCAGGCTTGTCGGGGCCTTGGATATCTTGGGGGTGCATTACGTCTGCATTCTGTCGCACCCTATCGTCAGGGGATCTTTGCGCTTGTGCACAAGTCTGGGGCACTAGAGACCCCAGTCTTTAGTGCACCGACAGGAGCCCCCGGGCCTAGGCCACACACACGCAAGGAGCGTTGTTGGGCCAGGCCTAAAGAGGTGCACGGGCCTTCGCGGTTGGATTTCCTCGAGGTTGCCTTTCCCCATGTCACGCATCAGATGCGTGGAGTGGGAGGTCATGCACGGAGTGGCCTCTCCGCCTCCTGAAACGCCTCTGCCACTTGCGTGGCATGCGCAGTCATTGATGGATAGGTGGCAGTGGAGGCCTTGAAAGGCGGAGTAGTGGCTGGGCCCGCCCGTGCATGCATTGGCGCATTAGGGCGGTTCTCTGTTCGCCTGTGAGCTCGAGCGATTGGTCGTAGAGGGTGGTGGCTTCTGGAGTAAGGGAGGCTATCCCCCGCGCCCCGTCCTATAAATTGGGAGGGGTTTGCGAGGGGTTTTTCTCACCCAACTCTCCTTGAATCTACCAACTCCTCGATCTTGGCCTTCTGAATCTTCTCCTGTCTGCTAGTGGTGCTTACCCCTAACCATGGTTATGGTACGAGGTCGGCCACCATCTGCCGTGAGGGCAGCGAGGGGATCCTGTTCGGATCATGCCATAGCATCTGAGGGTGCCACAACGGAAGGCGGCCCGAACGCCCGTGGTGGAGGAAGGGCGAGGGGCTGAGGTCGCCGCGGAGGTCGAGGCCGGGGGAGGCACAACGCTACTCCAACGCATGCGCCTTCCCCGGGGCTTGCTCCTGTGGCGGCCCTCCATGTTGCTTTAGGGGGCCCCACGTGTGCTTCTCGACTGCTGCGAAGGTCGCTCAAGCAGCATCGGGAGCTCCGCTTCGAGCGACGGTGACGAGGGGGACGACGACGGTGAGGGTGTTGGGCCTAGTCCCAAGCCCGGGGGAATTGAATCAGATGTCGATTCCCCCGGCTAGGGCTGAGTGCTGCCGGCACTGACGCGGCCCGGCTACGCCCCTCCCTCGCTTCAGAGGGGGGATCTCAACCGGATCCGTCGCCCCCTTCTCGCTGCTTGACGAGGCCGAACCCGCTTCCTTCGGTACAGCACTGGGAGTGCCAGCGTGGATGTACCGCGGGCCTTGTCGCGGCGTGTCTTCATGAACTCCAATTCCTCCGCGTAGGTTAATCCTCGTTAAAATACAGGGTCCTTAGGTTAGGACAACCACGCTTCGTAAGTGAAGCCAAATGTATCTAATCATATGAATGAAAAAGGTTGTTTTTCCCTTTTCCGATTCTGTTCTTTGTATGATTTGTTCTTGCGTATCTGGGAGCTTGCCGGCGACTACCGGCAATAATCATTGATGCGTTCGGTGCAACCATGGAAATCACCAAGCGCAGCTTGAGACGAAATTGGGTGCTACGTAGCCGCTTGCTGTGTTGATCAGGTTCGCAACTATTTGAAGACGCTATGTGGCCATTCAGGTCGTTTGAATGAGTTCAAAACAAAGACAAGGTGCACCGAGCTTTGGGAAGGTCCCAGTACGCGCAAACTCCTCACAAAAAGATTGGAAACTTTTGAAGAGAAAAAGCAAAGGATCTATCTACTTCAAATCTGAATCTCAAACTTAAAAACTTGTCTGTCCGCGCTCTGGATGTGAGGCGCTTGAATCTTTCGTCGGGTTTTAGGAACTCTCGGCAAGCAGGAAATTACCGCTCCTGGCGGTCTCTCCTCCGGGAAAGACTTCTTGTCGACGGTCCGTGACCGTCGCTTGGAGAAAGAGCCAGCCAGGGTGTAACCCCTTTGCTTTTCTCTTGCTAGACTGTGCTTGCGGAGCCCCCTAGCGCGTATTTGGGCGACAATGCAACGCCCTCAGGGGCACAACATTCGCACTGGAGTGCGCGCCAGGGCTTTGGGACCGCGTGGCGCATCCTCAACGACTATGCATCGCACCGCGGAGGTGCATCCGCCGGAGTATGTGTCGGGGCCTCTGTGAAGCGCCCAAGCACGCCCTCGACAGCTGCGCGTTGGCCCCCAAGCGACGCATCGGCCTGACGATGTTGCTCTTGGAGCCTCCTCCTCCCTGCCCCGCTCGCGCGTGTAGAAACGCACTCGCGCAGGCCTTGGGAAGCCGTAGCAGAACAGGGCGCCTGCCGCGGTACTCCGTTTCCGGAGGAACGTGGCATAGTGCCCAAACTTCGATGGAGCCGGCGTTGAGCCTACTCCGATTCACGCGTCTCTCCCCCGCCCCCTACCTGGCGCACCGAAGATGTCGGCGATGCTAGGTCGACACCTATGGGGATCAACGTGATACCCTTGTGATTGTAGGGAGGGGAAAAACAACGTCAAGAGCAGACCTAACGATCAACACCCGACAAGCCTTTTTTACCCAGGTTCGGGCTGCTTACGCGTAAAACACTACGTCCTGCTCATCTGATCGCATTAAGCATTCTTTTGTTATTCATTTACAGTGATGATAACCGTCTTCTTGGTCAATCTGCAAAAAGTCTAACCTCTTGTGAATGAGCTAAGGGCCTCCTCTTATAGGCAAAGGGGTCACCTACAATGCTCGATGGTAGGTTCACGAGATGTTACAGTGAATCTAGAGGGGCACCTATCCATATACCACTGTGAGGTGCATTAAATGAACGTCTTGTTCATGTTAGCTAAGTGTTGGTGAAGACATGTGTTGCAGAATGCGCTGGAACTCGGGGGGGGGGGGGGGGGGGGTGGCACTGTGACAAGGGCGGTCGCCCTCTAGTGCCTTGCCACGTCATCCCGGCAAGGGTGCTTGTCGGGGCCTTGGTGCTTCGTCCCGGCAAGGAAGCTTTTCGCGGGCTTCGGCTGTCTTCCCAAGAAGGGAGGCTCGCCGGGGTCTTGTGCTAGGTGCGGTCATCACATCCATTAAACGGACGTGGCCATGGGTGTCTACCCGGCAAGGCAGGCTTGCCGGGGCCTTGGATATCTTGGGAGTGCATTTCGTCTGGATTCTGCCGTGCCCTACCGTCAGGGGCTCTTCGCACCCGTGCACAAGTCTGGGACACTAGAGACCCCAGTCTTTAGTGCACCGACACAAAGTACAAGAGAGAAATTAAGGCAAAACCTAACCATAGTAATAAGCTTTAGGATCCAATGCTCCCTCGCGCAAAAGTATGCGAAGTGGGGTTCAGGTTTCTGTCACTTTGACAACCCACCATAAGCACTCTTTATACACGATGCATTCCCCTAGGTCCTTAAAAAGGCGAAGTGTTATGTAGTCAATGTTCACATAACACCACTAGAAGAATAACACCATAACTTAAATATCAATCAACACATATTACTTCAACATCATATGACTACTAGCAACTAGACTTCTCCCATGTCCTCAAGAACTAAAGCAACTACTCACAAGACATAAAAGGGATCATGATCAGAGGTGATGAAAATATGATGAACAATCTGGTCATAAAAATAATTCTCCAACAAAACTCAATAGCATTCACCACAAAAGAGTAATCAACACCGGTAGAGTAGAGGGAATGAATAGTGCAAGGTACAAATCCGATTGCAATGTAAAGTAAGATGGGTGAAGATGGAGATCGTGCTGGTGTTGAGGGTGATGGTGATGATGATCTGGATGATGCCCGTGATGATGATGGTGTTCTCCCCGGCGGAATCTGCCCGCCAGAAAGGTCTTTTCTTCTCTCTAGATTTTCCGCCCCGGAGCGGCAGCGAAACTACGGAAAAACTTCTGTTCCCATAAGTTTTAGGTGACGAGGATCATATAGGCCAAAGGAGAGCACTAGAGGCGGGACCCACCACCCAGGCGACCTTTGGTCGCGGCCTAGGGGTGACCCGCGCCAGCAGGTCACCTAGGTGTCGTGTGGTCCCCCTTCGGCCCTTCTTTGGCCTGTCTTCGTGATCTGTTCGGAAACTCCTTCCCCGTAAATTTCAACGCAATTGGAGATGTTCTGATATGGTAACTCTTCGTGCTATTTTCTCCGTTGAATCCTGCGTTTGCTGTTTCGGCACCGAAAAGTTGTAAACTTAAGCCAAAACACTATAAGTACATCATCATAATGTGAAATATATCAATGAATAGAGACAAATTATGATACAAAATAGTGATGCATTTTGGACGTATCAACTCCCCCAAGGTTAGAACTCGCTTGTCCCCAAGCGAATACTGAGCTCAGTAAACCTGTCCACAAGTTTAGGGAGTGAAGTGTTGATAAATAAGAAGACGGACAAGAAGCATCATAATTTCTCTACTATACTCAACCATCCTCAACAGCAATCTCAACTCATAAGGCTCATATGAAAGAGTAATATCAATCACAATCAAAAGTAGGGCTAAGGAAACTCATCAAACCATGGCAAACATGTCCTTGGTCAAAGAACAACTAATAACTTTTAACTTTTGCTCCTCCTCTTATATTTTGATGAGATCAATTGAAGCTTTTTGAAAGAACATGTTATTAGTCAAGAATTGAAAATGCTAACACAATAGAAGATGTTTGCTTTAGCTAGGATTAACAAACAACTTACTCATCTTAATGATATTGTCAACAAAGTTGTGATATGGCAATTCTCAATTCTCAATATAAATGCATGAATCTTTATCAACATAAAGTGTCCGCTCTTTTATAGGATAGAAAGAAGTAGGTTTACTGACTCAACATAGAAATAAAAGATTAGCCCTTCGCAGAGGGAAGTAGGGAAAACTCATGTGCTAGAGCTTTCAGAGATTCTGAAATCAACAAGATTGTAAAACAAGCTTTTGAGAGGTGCATAATTTGTCAACGAATGCTAGAAGATAGACCAATACTTCTCATGCTGGACAAGTTTTGAGGAACGACTACCAAAGTGGGGACGATCACATCCCCTTAGTCCCCTTTGTTTATCACTAACAAAGTTTTCTGATTTCTCATCAACAAAGTGTGAAGGAGGTTTTGTTTGTTGTTACTATCTTTTTCGAGTTGGGCGCGCTCATGCCAGTCCCTTCTTGTATTAGGGGTTCTTAGATTAAACATGCAAACCTAGGATAAAACTTTTCCAGTATGAGAAGATCATGAATTATCTACTACTTCCTCATAAGCTAAAACAGAGGCACAAAACAGGGGTTAATATTTGAAGGTTTAAAGATAGCACATGAGTAATATACTTTACAAGTGGCGGTGAAGTACCACATAAAGGGAAGGTATCGTAGACTCTTGGGAAGGTTGAGGTTTCAAGGTATGGATGCACAAGCAGTATTCCTGCTTAGTACAAGGGTTGTCTAGCAAAGGCTTTTGAGAGCAGACAAATGATGTTAGCTTGGATGCAAAACAATTTAAGGTTTAACATAAAGAATTGGCATGAAACATCAAGTTGTCTTCCTTGTCAGCATAACACTTCAAGCATAAGAACATAAAGGTTTTGGCTATGTCGCTACTAGAAAAACGCATGCTTGTTGTTATGACCAATGCTATGTTTGCCAAGATTAAATAAAGTTTTCAAAGCCATACGTGATATGTAAGATCAATACTCCGAGAAGAATCAACATATAAGGTTGATTGCATGAAGAGAATACCAGGTGCAGCAAAGAAACCAATAGACTTCTTATTAATGTTCCATCATAGACAACCGCACACTCACGGATACAAGACTCTCCACAAAGGAGTGATAAACCTCAATGCAAACACCTATTTCATAAGATAACTTCGCTAGACATGATACGACAATAAACTTGACCATAAAAGATAAAAGATAAAAAATAAAGATACCGGGCACTCACCCAAGCTTGGAACGAGCTAAGGGAATGCCATTACCCATGAAGATTTCACTCGTCATCCTTGTTCTTATTCCTCAGGTAATCCTTGGTGAAATGCTTCCATGGCAGAGGTCCTGCCTCCACACAGGATTCTTCAATCTCTAGGATCCTGCTTTCGGCAAATAAGCCCATGCGCAAAAACTTTAGTTCATACTCACAGTTCTGGTTTTGAAGGTCATAGATGTGCCCTTGAAGCTCGAACACTTTGGTTTCCAGTGCGGATATGATTGATAACATTTCCTTCATATCCTTCTCATGTTGCTTCTTCAGCTCGGCGATGATATCGAAGTTGGCCTCGACCCCACGCTCGATCATCAACTTGTACTTGAAGACTTCTTGCTCCACCTCTTCCATCCTAGCCTCGGTGCTCCCCTCCTTGACAGGTCCCTTCAGATCTTCTTTGTGAAGGACACCATCCTCCACCCAAAGTGTTTGACGGTGTCTCTTTACCTCTGCGAGGTATGAGTTGATGACGTTGACGAAGAACTTGTCCTTGGGGTACTTTGGGGAAGCCATGGCACCTAGCTTTTGTAATATCGCAATTTTCTTAAATCAGGATGTTAATAGATCATTCATATGCATCTCATATTTTTCTATGCATCATTTGCCTTTTTGAAAAATTTATTCATTATGAAACTAAAGACAATTTATTGGAGTGGAGATAACATGACTTCTCCCCTGTCGAATAAAAAGATTCATAATGTCCAGAATATTATTTGAAGTCATTTGATACAGTTTTGCAAATTTTATAAACTCCGAATTATTTTTAGTTGAGTTCTCACTGCTCGTTGTGTGGCCTATTGCATAAAATTATTTTTAAAAATTGCATTAGGTGGAACTAGGGTTCATGTAGATTATATTAGTTGCATATTTTCTGCTGTGTGTGATAGTATTTTTTTAGAATATTTCTAGTATTTTTCTTAGACAAAAATATGTATGTATTTTGTAGTTGTTTTTATTTCCGTAGCAGTTTTTTTTAAAACAAAAGGTGCCACCGGGGCCAGCCCACCAGCGCACCGAGTGGCCAGGCCAGCCCCAGCACACCGAGTGAAGCTGCCTCGAGCCGGACCAAGAATCCCAGCCTCGCACGCAGGACAGGCTGACCTAGATTCAGCGTGGGACCTCGCATCGCACTAGGAGCTCTTCAGCCTCGCACGAGTTCAGCTCGTATCGCCAGGAGGCTGAACCTCGTATCGCACGCATTCACGCGCCGCCGCCTCGAAGCACGCGCTGACCTCGCCTGACACGCACAGTAGCCGCCGCCTCGCACGCACAGAGCCGCCGCCTCCCTCGCAAGCAAGACCACGCCGTCGCTCGCATCGCCAGGAGCTGCACCATCGCCCGCGTCCGAGTTCGCCGGAGACTGCCGTCCGTTCTTCCCTGCTGCTCGTGGTGAGCTCATGCACGCGATTTGTTTCGGCCAATCCCAGCGCGACACATGGTGCTACAGGGCGCATTAACCCTATTTTTTTGCCCTGTATGTTTCGGGACAGATTCTTGCTATAATTTTCAAACAAGTTTGACTTTTAACTGGTATGCCCGATTTAAGAAATTATTTTTCCTGTGAACTCATGACGACGAGTAGAATATGTTAGCACTAATAGTTTTCATGTTAGCGAAGTTTAAATTTTAGTTTGATCAGATTTAGTTTAAACCTACTTGAGGTCATATCTTTCAAACAGTTCGTCCAAATTAGTTGTTCCTTTTTGTGTTACGTTTGTATGAGCATGTAGATGATTTTGTACCAGCTATGCTACTTTTGTTTTGGTTTTAAAAAATTGATTTCTCGTTGTTGGTTTTTATTTGGTGTTATTTGAATGGGGTGATTTATTTGTTGTGATTGTTTGAAACGTGTAGATTGCCCGGAGTGCGACGCAAACTATTGTCAGGAGTTTGACTTTTTAAACCAGATTCAAGGCAAGTTACATGTTGATCATCCTTCACCTATTGTTTTCTATGCGTGTTGTATTATATCACCCTATGAAATTATGCATGTATAGGAATATTATTATTATGCTATGCTATTGAGCTATATCCCCTCGTCAATGAAGATCGTGTTAGATATAGTTTTGCTATGCTATGTATACGGGGTTGGTTCCTATATACATTGAGATTATGGTTTCAACCCTCTGAATGCAAGTGGAATGCCGCCCAGGTTCAAAAAGACCAGACAAACTTAGTGACTAGTAGCTTCCTTGTGCGACCACTGGCTATATGGGCTCTGGCTTAGTTGATCAGTTGTGGGAACCTTACCGGATGTGCCAGCAGATGTAGCTATGATAGTTGGAATGGGCCTCCTCTGAGACTAGGTGACTGCTTCTGAAAGAGTTCGTCTCAATCTTCGGGTTGGGTCCAGTGGGTACATCGTACTAACCTCTGCAGAGTGTACAAACTAATCATGATTAGCCGTGTCCCCGATTATGGACAATTTTGAGCAGCTAGGCCAGTACAGTTGTTGGATGATCTTGACAGATGAGACACTTAATAAAATTTGGTGGGAAACTTAATAACGTAATAGGTTGGAGTTGAACATGCCAATTCAACCATATGTTAGTTAATTGCAGCAAACAAATTAAAACTTAACTATTAGGTAGTTATGAGGATAAAATCAGCTTTCTGCAAAATAACCACGAGCCTTCCTTTGTTATACTATGCATGTACATGTAGGTCTGCTTATTATTATTTCATGTGTCACTTGCCAATACATTCAAGGTATTGACCTATACGGCTGCAACGTCTCATGTTGCAGGATATTCAGACGAGGAGTAAGGTACCGTTAGGGTCGCGAGTCTTCACTCAACATCGCCAGTGGGTTATGATGGGACTCATCGTTATTATTCTGCTACTTTTCCGTTGTTTGATAGAATAAAGCTAGCTAAGTGCTATGCAGATTGTTATACTTTATAAATTCTGGATCATATGTTGTAATAAATGATGCACTTGCTATTCTCGTATTCATCTATACTGTGTGTGCTAGCGAGTCGATCTAGGGACTAGCACAGTAAAGCACAAAGACTCAATCCTTCGAGGTTTGGTCGTTACAGGTTTGCTGAAAATTCTCCTAGCACAAACAAATCGAAAAGAAAACGCACAAAATCGCAAGATACAAAGTCGGGACGATCCGGGAAGATATATAGCAAAAATTTCTGCATCAGAAGGAAGGTAACAAGCCAAAGTGGGGTCAGAGACGGACTCCGGGTGGTCCAAGCGTCCTCCTAGCGCGACCAGGAGGTAACCCGCACCACTAGGTCGCCTGAAGCACCTGGAGCTCCTCTCCGTCTCCACTACTGCTCGGAATTTTCCTAATTTTGCAAAAACACACAATACATAACTTTTATTGACATTCGCGAAGTTTCCTTACTGTATTTCATACCTATTCTTATTCTGCTTCTGCCGTTGTGTGACACAGTGTTGCAATATGTTCTTCATGAGTGGCTACATGTATCACATCCACCTCTACGTTGATGGGGTCTCCAGCCATGTAATGCTTGAGTCTTTGCCCATTCACAACATGTGGTTTTGTGCCCTCAAAATTATTATTCTTGATTGCACCGAAGCGGTAGACTTCTTCGATATGGTACGGTCCTTCCCACTTGGAAAGTAATTAACGTGGAGAAAACCTGAAATGAGATCTGTACTACAAAACTTTATCACCAACATTAAATTCATGTTTCAAAATTCTCTTGTCATGCCACTTCTTTACCTTTTCTTTGAACATTTTTGCGCTCTCGTAAGCTTCACTTGTCCACTCATCTAGAGAAGTCAAGTTCATGAGACGCTTTTCACCTGCAAGCTTTGGGTCAACATTAAGCTCTCTAATAGCCCAGAAAGCTTTTTGCTCTAACTCCAAAGGTAGATGGCATGCCTTACCATAGACCATCTTATACGGAGACATCCCCATGGGATTTTTGTAAGCAGTTATATACTCCCACAAGGCATCTCCTAGCTTTTTGGACCAGTCCTTTCTAGAATTATTTGCTGTCTTTTGCAAGATCAACTTGATCTCTCTATTTGTGAGCTCAACTTGCCCACTTGTTTGAGGGTGGTAAGGTGAAGGAATTCTATGATTAACATCATATTTGGCTAGAGCTTTTATAAAAGCACCATGTGTAAAATGCGATCCTCCGTCGGTCATGAGGTACCTAGGTACACCAAACCTAGGGAAGATTACATCCTTGAGCATTTTCAAAGATGTCTTGTGATCAGCACTTTCAGTGGGGATTGCTTCAACCCACTTGGTCACATAATCAACAACCACTAAGATGTGAGTGTATTTGTGTGAAGGAGGAAAAGGACCCATAAAATCAAAACCCCAGCAATCAAAAGGCTCAATGACTAGAGAATAATTCATAGGCATCTCATTTCTCCTACTAATATTACCAACTCTCTAGCACTTATCACAAGATAAAACATAATTTCTAGCGTCTTTAAAGAAAGTAGGCCAATAAAAACCTGACTACAGAACGTTGTGTGCGGTCCTCTCACCGACATGATGTCCTCCATAAGGACTGTTATGACATTGACCCAAGATATCCGTCTTCTCATGCTCTGGTATGCATCTCCTCACGATCCCATCCGCACTTCTCTTAAAAGATGTGGGTCATCCCAAAAGTAATACCTCAAAGTCGCGGAAGAACTTCTTCCTCAGCTAGAATGTTAAACCTGGAGGAAAAAACTTTGCAACAATAAAGTTAGCATAATCTGCATACCAAGGATCGGAATTAGATTGTACTTCCAAAACAGCTAACTGTTCATCAGGAAAACTACCGTTGACCGGAATAGGATCATGTGGTATATCCTCCATCCTGGAAAGGTTGTCTGCTACAGGGTTGTCTACTCCCTTCCTATCAACAATCTGCAAACAAATTCTTGAAGAAGAAGGACCCATCTGATAAGCCTTGGTTTGGCATCCTTCTTTTCCATAAGATACTTAATAGCAGCATGATCAGTATGAATGATGACTTTTGAATCAACAATGTAAGGCCTAAACTTATCACAAGCAAACACTACCGCTAAAAATTCTTTCTCGGTAGTAGCGTAATTCTTTTGAGCACTATCAAGGGTTTTGCTAGCATAATGTATAACATTCAATTTCTTATCAACCCTTTGTCCTAACATAACTCCAACAACAAAATCACTAGCATCACACATGATTTCAATAGGCAAATTTCAATCAGGTGGTTGGACTATAGGGGCGGTTATCAAGGCTTTCTTAAGAACTTCAAAGGCTTCCTTACAATCTTCATCAAACACAAAAGGAATATCCTTCTAGAGAAGATTAGTGAGGGGTTTCGAAGTCTTAGAAAATTCTTTAATAAATCTTCTATAGAAACCAGCATGACCAAGGAAACTAAGAATACCTTTGATGTCCTTTGGATAAGGCATCCTCTCGATTGCTTCGACCTTGGCCCTGTCCACCTCGATTCCCTTTTTAGAAATCTCGTGGCCAAGAACAATTCCCTCATTGACCATGAAGTGGCACTTCTCCCAGTTGAGTATCAAGTTTGTGTCCTCACATCTCTGCAAAACTTTATTAAGGTTGTGTAGACAATGGTCAAAAGAGGTTCCATAGACGGAGAAATCATCCATGAAGACCTCCACAATTTCCTCACAAAAACCATGAAAGATAGCAGGCATACACCTTTGAAAAGTAGCAGGAGCATTGAATAAACCAAAAGGCATACGCCTATAAGCATAAGTACCAAAAGGACAAGTAAAAGTGGTCTTCTCTTGATCGGCAGTGTTAACATGAATTTGAGAGAAGCCAGAATACCCATCAATATAGAAAAAGTGAGTGTTTTTGGATAACCTTTCAAGCATTTGGTCGATGAATGACAGCGGGTAGTGGTCCTTCCTGGTTTCCTTATTCAACTTCCTGTAATCAATACACATCCTATATCAATAATAATTCTTTGAGGTATTAGTTTGTTCTTATCATTAGGAACCACAGTCGTAACTACTTTCTTGGGAACACAATGTACCGTACTTACCCACTTACTATCAGTTATAGGGTAGATAATACCTGCGGCTAGAAGCTTTAGGATTTCGGTCCTCACAACATCCTTCATCTTCGGGTTCAACCGTTGTTGATGATCAACAACCGGTTTTGCATCAGGCTCAAGATTGATAGTATGCTGACAAATAGATGGACTAATCCCCTTAATATCATCAAGGGTATATCCAATAGAGCCTTGGTATTTATGAAGGTCTTCCAATAATCGCTCTTCTTCATATCCTGAAAGGTTAGAATTGATAATAACAGGATATACTTTCTTTTCGACTAAATAAGCATACTTGAGCGTACTCGGAAGAGGTTTAAGATCAAACACTGGGTATTCTTTTGGTTTCAATAAAATTCCCAAAGGCTCAATCGGAAGGTTGTGCTTCAGGATAGCAGGTTGTCTCAAGAATATGTCATCTAGATCATTCCTTTCCTGCATATGCATATCATTCTCGTGGTCCTCCATAAATTCCTCCAAAGGATCATTACGAGGAATAACAATAGAAGCAATCTCTTCAATAATTTTCTCATTACTGGGCAAATCAGTACCACGAGTTTTCTTCGAGAATTTAGAAAAGTTAAATTCATATGGCTCGACATTAAATTCAACAAATACTTTTCCTTTCCTGCAATCTATAATAGCTCCACAAGTTTTGATAAAAGGCCTACCAAAGATAATAGGACAAAAAAATATCTTACACTCAACCAAGTACTAGAAAGTCGGTAGGATATTTTACCTTCCCACATAGTACTTATACATCTCGCACAATTCCAATAGGAGAGATAGTTTCTTTGTTTGCAAGATGAATAGTAACATGAATGTCTTCTATTCACATGGTAGAATCTCATTCATGATCTCTTGATAAAGTGAAAAAGGAATAGCAATAGCACTGGATCCCAAATCACATAGCCCGTAATAATTATGATCTCCTATTTTAACAGATACAATTGAAGTACCTGAAATTGGGCCTTTATTCTTGGCTGTAACAAGGTTAGTAGCAAGAGCACAAAATTTATATTGGAATCCTCAATATTACTAGTAACAATATCCTTGACTAATGCAACTTGAGGATCGACCTTAATCAGGTCCTCATGTTCATCAGTCGTTCTTTCACTTTTATTCAGTATGCGTGTGACAAAAGAATGCTCCCTCATCCTGGTGGGAAAAGGGGGCTTTTCATATAAAACTACAGGCAAGATAGGGTCAATAACATTGATATCGATAGGTAAATTCTTAAAAGGTTTATGGTGTTGATCCTCGCTCTTCTTAGAAGAGTCAATATGAGAGGCAAAGTCTTTGCAAAAATCAATTAGAAGCTGGGAATCAAGACCAATCTTAGCACAAAAGGTATTGAAGTAATCAGTTTCCACATAGCTCTCAATGTAATCATGCTCATATTTATAATGGGTTCAATACCTTTATCAATCTCCCAGTCTTCAGTGTTCTTCTGGATCCTTTCAATAAGATCCCACTTAGCTTCAATGCTTATGTTGGAGAATGCCCCACTAGAGGAGGCATCAAGCATCTCTTTATCTTGACGAGAAAGCCTTGCATAAAAATTTGTAAGAATAATTTCCTTGGAGAGCTCATGATAGGGACATATCAGCATTAGGTACTTCAATCTCCTCCAAGCTTGAGCAATGCTTTCTCCATGACGAGACAAAAATTTATAAATATAGTTCCTATCTCGATGTATTTTATGAAGAGGATAAAACTTTGCATAAAAGTGAGGCATAAGATCTTGCCAATTTAGTAAATGAGAGTTATCAAGAAGCCTATACCAATCCAAAGCCTTATCTTTTAATGATAGAGAGAATAGCTTTCTCATAACAAAATCCATCGATATACCTGCAAGCTTAAATAAGGAGCATAGTTGTGAAAGATATAGCAAGTGTTCACCTGGATGTCTATCTCCTGCATATCGATTAGCCAAGACACAATCAATAATACCAGTTGATATTTTCAAGGGCATAATTTCAGTAGGTGGGGGAGGCTTCTCCACCACATTAGCGTTGGGGTGGTTCCCCACAAGCAACAAACCAAGAGAAGAGTTGTCCATAGGGACAAAAAGCGGAAACAGTAAAATAAAAACATCATGTACAGCCTAAAGATTTCCTTACCAATTTCGCTTACCAATAGCGCTACACTCCCCGGCAACGGTGCCAGAAAATGGTCTCGATGACCCACAAGTGTAGGGGATCTATCGTAGCCTTTTCGATAAGTAGGAGTGTCGAACCCAACGAGGAGCAGAAGGTACTGACAAGCGGTCTTGAGCAAGGAATAACTGCAAGTAGTGAAAGGTAACTTTTTATGGGTTTTCTGGTATAAGCAACAAGGAAATAAATGCAGGGAAAGTAAATGGTGTTGAGGTGCAGCAAGTGGCCCAATCCTTTTGAACACAAAGGATAAGCTGAGGGACTAAACTTATAAAGACTAAGGCGTTCCTGAGGATACACGGGAGAGATAGTCAAGTGCTTTCGCCGTATTCTCTCTAGTACTATGTTTTGTATTGATAAGTGTTATGTGGGTGGATCTTAACTAGTGCACCATGTAGGCTAAGACAAGTACACTCTTATGATTAATCCCTCTTGCAAGAGTCCGCAAATACAAGAGAGAAATTAAGGCAAAGCCTAACATAGCTATAAGCTTTAGGATCCAATGCTCCCTTGTGCAAAAGTATGCAAACTGGGGTTTAGGTTTCTGTCATTCCCTAGGTCCTTAAAAAGGCAAAGTGTTATGTAGTCTACGTTCACATAACACCACTCGAAGAATAACACCATAACTTAAATATCAATCAACACATACTACTTCAACATCATATGACTACTATCAACTAGACTTCTCCCATGTCCTCAAGAACTAAAGAAACTACTCACAAGACATAAAAGAGATCATGATCAGAGGTGGTGAAAATATGATGAATAATCTGGTCATAACAATAATTCTCCAACAAAACTCAATAGCATTCACCACAAAAGAGTAATCAACACTGGTAGAGTAGAGGGGATGAATAGTGCAAGGTACAACTCCGATTGCAATGGTAAAGTAAGATGGGGTGAAGATGGAGATGGTGCTGGTGTTGTTGGTGATGGTGATGATGATCTCCATGATGCCTGTGACGATGGTGATGACGATGATGGCGATCTCCCCCTCCGGGAGGAGTATCCCCGGCGGAATCTGCCCGCCGGAAAGGTCTTTTCTTCTCTGTAGGTTTCCACCCCGGAGCGGCGGTGAAACTCCAGATAAACTTCTGTTCCCATAACTTTTAGGTCACGAGGATCATATAGGCCAAAGGAGAGCACCAGAGGCGGGACCCATTACCCAGGCGGCCTCTGGGCGCGACCTAGGGTGACCCGCGCGAGCAGGTCACCTGGGTGCCGTGTGGCCCCCTCCGGCCCTTCTTCGGCCTGTCTTCGTGATCTGTTCGGAAACTCCTTCCCCGTAAATTTCAGCACAATTGCAGATGTTCTGATATGGTAACTCTTCGTGCTATTTTCTTCGCTGAATCCTGCGTCTGCTGTTTCGGCACTGGAAAGTTGTAAATTGTGTAAAAAAGCCAAAACACTATAAGTACATCATCATAATGTGAAATATATCAATGAATAGAGACAAATTATGATACAAAATAGTGATGCATTTTGGACTTCTCAGTAACACAAGTAGAGAAAAAGAGATCCCGTGAGAAAAAGGCGAATAAAACGGCAAATTAGTGAAGCGGGGGAGAGGAAAATGAGAGTCAAATAATGTAAATGCACGATATGAGTTTGTGATGGGTACTTGGTAGGCTTGATCTTCCTATGTATCCTCCCCGACAATGGCGACAAAAATCCTTCTTGCTACTTCTTGAGCTTGCATTGATTTTCCCTTGAAGAGGAAAGGGTGATGCCACAAAGTAGATAAGTATTTCCCTCAGTTTTTGAGAACCAAAGTATCAATCCAGTAGGAGGAGCAAGCAAGGCCCCAATCATAGTACCTACACAAACAATCAAACACTTCCACCCAACGGTAAAAAGGGGTTGTCAATCCCTTCAGAGTTATTTGCAAGGATGAGATGTGATAGAGGTAGATATAAAAGATTGCAGAAACAAAAGTAAATAAATTGCAGCAAGATAATTTTGATATTTCTGGTTTATAGATCTGAAAGTATAATATGGAAAATAGACCCGGCGGCTATAGCTTTCATTAGAGGCCTCTCTCATGTAGAAAAATAATACGGTGGGTGAACAAATTACTGTCGGGCAATTGATAGAAAAGACAATAATTACGAAGATATCTAAGGAAATGATTATGCATATAGGCATCACGTCCGGGTCAATTATACCAAAACGATTCTGCATCTACTACTATTACTCCACACATCGATCGACTCCTGCCTTCATCTAGAGTATTAAGTTCATGAAGAACAGAGTAACGCACTAAGTAAGATGACATGATGTAGAGGGATAAACTCAAGCAATATGATGAAAACCTCATCTTTTTATCCTCGATGGCAACAATACAATACTTTCCTTGCTACCCCTACTTTGTCACTGGGTGAGGACACCAAAAGATTGAACCCAAAACTAAGCATTTCTACCATTGCAAGAATTACCAATCTAGTTGGCCAAACCAAACCACTAACTCGAAGAGACTTGCTAAGATATGAAATCATGCATATAAGAATTCAGAAGAGATTCAAATAATATTCATGGATAATCTGAACATGAACTCACAATTCATCGGATCTCGAGAAACACACCGCAAAAGAGTATTACATCGGATAAATTTCCATGAAGATCATGAAGAACATGGTATTGAAGATCAAAGGGAGAGAAGAAGCCATCTAGCTACTAGCTATGGACCCGTAGGTCTGTGGTGAACTACTCACACATCATCAGAGGGGAAATGGGGTTGACGTAGACGCCCTCCGTGATCAATTCCCTCTACGGTAGATTACCGAAAAAGGCTCCCAGATTGTATTTCACGGAAACAGAGGCTCTCGGCGGCGGAAAAGTACTTTTGTGGCTCTATTTTGCAATGGGGGAATATTTGGGAATTTATAGGTCTAAGAATAGGCGTGGAAGACCTGCAGGAAACCCACAAGCCAAGGGCGCCCCCCTAGGGCGCGCCCTGCAAGCTTGTGGCCTCCCGGCAGGTGTCGTGCCCCCTACTCCAAGTCTTCTGGGTTTCTTCTGGTCCAAGAAAAATCATTCCAGAGATTTTATTCTGTTTGGACTCCGTTTAATATTCCTTATTTGCAATACTGAAAAACATGGAAAAACAGAAACTAGCACTAGGCTCTATATTAATAGGTCAGTCCCAAAAATAATATAAAACTACATATTAATGCATATAAAACATCCAAAATAGATAATATAAGAACATGGAACAACAAAAAATTATAGATACGTTGGAGACGTATCTGATGCCACTCAGGTTCAAGACCTACTTTAGCCTCTGTGCCGACTACCTCGTTCACAACCTGATTAAGGAATCAGTAATGCTTCGCCAAGAACTCCACCGTGTCCAAGAACTACTCCGCAAAGAAAAGATGAATGCAACCAAGATGAAGAAAGAAGGAGCACTCGGAGGACAGCCTGCTGTCGCATACAGAGGAGGAATGCCACCACACAAGGTCACCCCCATTTGGAGTCGCCACATGACCGCCGAGGAGTATACACAGCTCTTCACCGCTTCTTCGATGAAGCACCGTCGTGATGGACTTCTTTCTTCCCCCACACCCTTGACGGGAGATGATACCCGCATAGATGATTACGAGGACGAAGACCCCGAGGAGCGTGAGTATGAGACCGAGCCATCCGCCACTTAGGATGGATGTCTTAAGGCAAACTAGGAGTCCCCATGCGAAGTCGAGTCCTTGTAATGATTCACATGAAACTATGTATGCTTGTAGTGTGTGCTTTCTGTTTGTCTCTCGATGCAAGCCATGCTTTTGCCCTAGGCAACATGTAAGCGGGTACATCGCTTATCTTAATTAATGTCTTTGCACAAGGGTTCTTCGACACTTCTTGTTTGACACACTTGCACCATACCAAACCCCCTTATGTAGGCACGTTTCTCCCTTATCCTTTCCTCTTGTCCATTTTGGGATATTCATGTGACTGCTCCGAACAGGATGGTGATTGCTACTCGCACCAGCATCTTCGGCTACCCCAACACAGGCGAATCTAGCCAGCAGCCAGGAGTCGGTTGATCTACACAAGCTGGAGTTCACGAGGAGCAGCCGCAAGGCTAATTCCCCCGCCACCGCCTCGTCCGGAGAATCTGACTATGGCTCAGTTCCTCCAGGCTCTCCGAGAGGAACGCCAAGCCAACAACGCCGCTATCCAGCAGATGGCTCAGGCCTTAGTGAACAACCCGCCACAGGGCGGAAATGGCAATGGCTGCTCCACTCTGTCGGAGTTCATGAGGACTACATGTGATAACCTGGCTTATTAGGGATGATAGACTACTCATATAAATAAGGAATTCCTTCTTTTCCGGGAGCCCATTCAAACAAAACTCTCAAGTTAAGCATGCTCGGCTTGGAGTAGTTCTAGGATTGGTGATCGACCGGGAAGTTCATCCCGGGTGCGCATGAGTGAGGACAAAGTGCGCAGAAAAGACTAGTATTGATATGTGGGGCCAGTCTAGATCCCGCCAGGAGTAACGACCACCGGAGGGTGTGTCCGGGGCGTTACAAGTTTGGTATCAGAGCAGACCCTCGCGGTTACACGGATGTTTGCGGACAGGTGTGCGGTCATGTTGTTCATGACGTTTGTGACCCGTCGTGGCACACGACATGGTACATGTACTCGACTAAATGTACAGACGTTTGTACCAAGAGGGAACGCTCCTATGGCCTGACGAGCACGTCGGTTCCTCTGAGTGGTGGTGTATGTGATAGCCTCGCTTATTAGGGATGATAGACTACTCATATAAATAAGGAATTCCTTCTTTTCCAGGAGCCCATTCAAACAGAACTCTCAAGTTAAGCGTGCTCGGCTTGGAGTAGTTCTAGGATGGGTGACCGACCGGGAAGTTTATCCTGGGTGCGCATGAGTGAGGACAAAGTGCGCAGAAAAGACTAGTATTGATATGTGGGGCCAGTCTAGATCCCGCCAGGAGTAACGACCACCGGCGGGTGTGTCCGGGGCGTTACAAGTGTTTTGGGAAAGTTTGTGGCCTTGTATCTTCTAGAGTTTAATTCCTTTTGCTGTGATTCTTGCTAGTGCTTGTAGTGTTCTTGGTTGGCTACAACCACATATATTATTTGTCATAATTGGAGGTCTGTAGCTATGTTGCATGTAGCTCCCAAAGAGCTAAGATGCAGATTGGGGCAGATTAAGTTGTATAGTCATTTTGATCATTGTGTGTGCTTAGTTGATGTTGTGGTGTTCTTCCTTGCTCCAATCCATTCATGTTGGATTTTTACATGTCTTGGCAACCTGCGAATACCAGATTTGTGCCAATTGTGAGTGTGGTGTTGATTCTTCTATGTAGAGCTTCATATCTTGTTTCGTCGATTCCCATTGATCCGTAGCTCCGTTTGCAATGTTCTTTATATGGTTTTGCATCGATTTCACGAGCCGCATCTGTTCATGACATCCTCATGCATGTCACAATATCTTAGTGTACAGTTCTGTCCAGAAACTTGCAGTAGTTTATTTTGCTTGTGCTAGTGATAGAAATAGCGATGCATGCTCATTTTTCCTCTGATGCATCATGTGATTGTTGCATTTTGTGGTGCTGCTATTCATTAGTTGTTATTCTTATGTTGGGTAGCACCGGGATCGGAGAACGAATACGAGGAGTCAGGAGAGTATGTGCAGGACGAACCAGAACCATTCCAAGCTGAGGATATCACAGGCAAGATGATATGACCTTGATTCCATCTATAGACTTGTTATGCTAGTTTCGTTCCCATGTCATATTGCTCGATGCCTACCACTGAATTAAATTGCCTCTTCATATGCCATGAGCCCAAACACTGTTCCCCTTCCGAGCAAAACTTGTATGGCTAAGTAGGCTTTGCTCAGCTACTAATGTTAGCATTCCTAGTTGTAGGTGCTTTGACTCATGTGATAACATGAACTTGATATCATTATCTTAAATTCTGTTATTTAATTAATGCACCTATATACTTGGTAAATGACGGGATGCCTAGCCTTTTGCCGGGTGTTTTGTTCCGTCATTGCCGCCTTAGTTACTGGTTACCGGTGTTTGATTCCATAATGATCGCTCCTAACACATTCGGGGTTGTTATGGGGACCCCCTTGATAAATCGTGTAGTGCTATGGCTTGTCCGGCAGGACCCAACATTGGTGTTCATTTGCTAATCACTTAATAATAAACTGCATAGGGAATAGCTACCCCGAGGACTTTAATCAACAACCCAGGCCAGTGCTCCTCATGAGTGTTGGTCCAACCCAGAGCAGCTTATTACGCTCCCTGGGGCAACTCGGTGTTTTGGCGTGGTAACCATCGCTCATCCGGCGTGTCCTGAGACTGAGATACGCGGCTCTTATCAGGGTCATCGACACGTCGGGAGGTCCTGCTAGCCTTGTCTTACCTTAGCGGTATATCTTGCGTATAGGAATCCTAGTGAAGCTTTAGTTTTCCCCAGAGTTGAGGTTTTCCTCTAAGGAATCCGACAAGATCACGAGATTCGTGATAGAGGATGCCTTTGCAGACTGTGTTCGTTTGTGATGGACTAGTTGGAGCACCCCTGCAGGGTTTAATCTTTCGGAAAAGCCGTGCCCGCGGTTATGTGGTAACTTGGAATATTTTGTTAACATCCGGTATTAGAAAACTTTAACAAAAGCTAATAAGATTGCCAACTGTGTGCGTAACCGTGACTGTCCCCTCGAAGATCTCTCTTCGATAGGGAACACGGTGCGGTTACGAATGTCGTAGGTAGGTGTTCAGGATCACTTACTGATCAAGTAATCCCGACCGCTAGTGTAGACCACCTTCACAATTACTTTGCGTAAGTTAGCCACTAAATCAAGCTTAGGTTGCTGCAGCCTATGCACTTCACCCTTACCCTACCCTAATAACATGACTAGTTCTGGTACCAAGGTCTTAGATTGCTGAGTCCCCGTGACTCACGGATTCCTCCGAAACTCCCAACAGGTACAAGTACCCCAGAGACAGACGATCCCGACGACACCCACCTGGCGTGGCAGTACGACGAGGAGACAGACCGCCTCTATGTGAACTATCCAGAGGACTGAGGCGTGGTCATGATCGTGGGCCTGCAGGCTGGGTAGCATAGCATTTCCATGTTTTGTAGTTCGTAGCGGAACTACCTTGATTGTATCTGTGATGTACTCTGAGTTATTAATGAGAAGACAGTTGAATCCCGAATTGTCTACTTTTATTATTATTTGTGCTATGTTACTTGCTTGCGAAACACTTAGATGCGCTTCTTTCCTATTCGGGGGCCTCGACCCCCAGATCGGAAAGGACCGCATCTTGGTCGTTATTCTCCGCGTTCCCTGCTGTTACGGGACCTCCTCCGTGCCCCATGACCCAGCCTCCTAGAGCTGCGCAACACCTGCCTCTGCTCGTCAGGTGGAGACGGACGCTAGCGCCGCTAGTGGTCGTTGACCTCGGGTTCACTCTCTTGGGATCCATCCCGAGTGGCAAGGCCCAGAGCATGCCTCCTCGTGCCCATTTGCATCGCCCCACCACTCCTATCATTGACCATGTCCACCACCGCAAGTCCACCACCACTTCATGTGCATCGCATCAGAGACCTCCGTTGTTGTTGACCTTTGCAGCCGCAAGACCGAAGCCAAGACCACCATGTATTGTTGGTTGCAAAGGTCGCAAAGTCCAGTGACCAACCCGTGGGAATTTTGCCATGAGACGATGATGCGCCAAGTAGCATGACTTCCACTATCGTCGCCGTGTATTCGACAAGACCACTACCTCCACGACGGCCGTGAATGACTACTTCCACGACGTCCACGACGACTGTTGTTCCCCTTCACCGACCGAACCGCTCCGAATCGCACGCGTCGAAGGTATACCGATGGGACGTTGTCGTGTACCATGTACAAGTGATGTATGAATGTATGTATGTATGTTGCACCGTATGTTGCCCGTGGCACGTTGTGTTCCTCTTATGTTGTGCCCCGACACATGGGAACCCGAGATACGGGATCACCCCATCTTAATTTACCGTTCCCGCACGCGTTCCCAGTACGATGGCACGATATCTCGACGAGTTATCGGGATAGGAACGTTGTCCTGGCATCGTTTCCGTCTTGCCGCCTTGGTTCCCTGTCACTCGCCGTGGCGACAAATGTTTTCCTTCTCTTCTTACCCGTGATGTTTGAACTCCCATGCATGACGCATTCATGGCATATACATCTTGTGTTGCATGTGCTTGTGCCGTAGCTCCGATCTATGTTTCGCGTGTTACTCGACTAGGATGCCACGTAGAACCGTCGCTTCATCCCTTGCCATGTTAACAACATTTAATATTGCGTGTTAAATAATCGGGAGTGAATTAAATAATTAATTGGGGAGTTTCGTTGATATGCATCCCGTTGCATATCGAGCTTCATTTAATGTGTAGTGTTTGCGTGAGGTGATTTGCCATGCCATCCCTTGCATATTGAACTGATCATGCATCATATTAGGGTATGCATCATGTCTTGCTTTTGTTGTGGTGAATATCTGTGTTGATGTTTGTTTCCGGTTTGCTCCGTCTCGATAGAGTTTCGCAAGCGTGTCGGAATGTGAGGACCCATTCGACTACGATAGTTTGCCGACTCCACCAAGTTGTTCTTTTTCCAAGTGGGATCTCAGGCAAGATGACCATTTCCCTAGATATCATTACTATCATGGCCATGCTAGTTTATCGCTTCTATCGATTATGTCTCATTACCTACCACTTGTTAAAAAATCAGCCTCTCAACATTGCCATGATAACCTTCAACCTGTTCGACCTAGCAAACCACTGATTGGCTATGTTACCGCTTGCTTAACCCTATGTTAGCGTTGCTAGTTGCACGTGCAGTTGCAGCCATGTGGAAAACATGGGTTCCTTGTTATATCACCATATTAAATGCTATTTAATTTAATGCACCTATATACTTGGTAAAAGGTGGAAGGCTCGGCCTTTCTAGCCTGGTGTTTTGTTCCACCTTTGCCCCCTTAGTTTCGGCTACCGGTGTTATGTTCCATAAATGAGCGCTCCTAACACGATCGGGGTTGTTATGGGGACCCCCTTGATAATTCGTTTTAGATTAAAGCTGGTCTGGCAAGGCCCAACATTGGTACTACATTTGCCCGACATAATAATTTTGTTAATACTGAAAGCATAGGGTGTCATGAACCCGAGGAGTAATTTCACATAATACAGGGAGGGCCAGTGCTGATGGTGCTAGTCCAAAAAACAGAGCACTGTGCGGGGCCACCGCGAGGAAACTCGAGGTTTGGCACTCGTACGCGTCGCTTATCTGTCGTGTCCTAAGAACGAGATACGCGACTCCTATCGGGATCGTAGACACACCGGGCGGCCTTGCTGGATTAGTTTTACCTTTGACGAGATATCTTGTTCATCGGGATTCCGGTGATGCTTTGGGTAATCTCAGAGTTGAGGTTTTCCACTAAGGAATTCGACGAGATCGCGAGTGTCGCGATTGAGGATTTCTATGCGGCTTGTGGTAATTTGTGATGGACTAGTTGGAGCACCCCTGCAGGGTTAAATCTTTTCGGAAAGTCGTGCCCGCGGTTATGTGGCAACATGGAAACTTTGTTTAACACTGGTTCTAGATAACTTGAAGTAATTTAATTAAAATATGCCAACTGTGTGCGTAACCGTGACTGTCTCTTTCATGAGTTCTTTCTCCAATCGAGGACATGGTGGGGTTATGTCTGACGTAGGTAGGTGTTTAGGATCATTCATTTGATCATCAGTAGTTTACGTCCGCTATACGTAGATCTTCCCCTCTTATTTCTTGTACTCGTAAGTTAGCCACCAAATAATGCTTAGCCGTTGCTGCAACCTCACCACTTAACCATGCCTCACCCATTAAGCTTTGCTAGTCTTGATACCTTTGGAAATGAGATTGCTGAGTCCCCTGTGGCTCACAGATTACTACAACACCTATTGCAGGTACAGATAGAGGTTACTTGACGCGAGCGCGTTGATTGTTCATTTGGAGTTGCTTCTTCTCCTTCTTCATCGATCTAGGATGGGTTCCCGGCTGACAGCCTGGGATAGCAAGGATGGACGTCGTTCTTCTTTTCTCATTTGTTTTCGTCCGTAGTCGGACCCTGCTCTTACTCTTGATGCTTATGTAATGTACTGATGTGACTCTGATGTAGCTTGTGGCGAGTGTAAGCCAATTCTGAATATATATCTCTTCTTTTCAGTACATGTACTTGTAACGATATCTATTCTTGCGACACGACGAGATGCGCTTCTATCCCTGACGAGGCCTTCGTGCTAAATTGAGGATAGGGTCGCATCTTGGGCGTGACACCTCCAATTTTCACTGAGATAACTGAGCCCCTGGATGCCGATGACCGGATCTACACCATTGAAGTCCTCCTCCCGCTGGTTAAGTGCACCGACCACAGTGAAAAAGTTCTCTATGCCTCTCACTGTCTCGGAGGCACCGCCAGGGCATGCTGGGAAGGGTTCCAAATCATGCAAGGCGCGCAGGTTATCACTTGGGATGCCTTCAAGGACGGGTTCCGCGCTGCTCACATTCCCCCAGGAATGATGACTATCAAGAAGCAGGAGTTCTGTGCACTGAAGAAAGGCAGAGGCATAGTCAAGGAATACACACAGAAGTTTAACTTGTTGTCGAGGTATGCGCCTGATGATGTCAGCATTGAAGTCGCTAAGGTGGAACGCTTCATGGAAGGGCTTTAACAGTCGTTGCAATATCAGCTTGTTGTTTGTGACTGTCGAACCTTGTGTGATCTGGTGAATAAGGCTCTCATGCTTGAAGACAAGCGCCCTGCTATGGATGATACTCGCAAGCGCAAGCTGATGGGCTATGGTGGTTCAAGCAACCAGAAGGCCCCGACAAGGCCTAACTATTAGCAGCAGCATTACAGGACCCCCACACCTTGCCCAAGCTTTCAGCCTCAGCAGTATGCCAACCCCAAGCTGACGTTCAACCCGCCCAACAACAGTGGGGGAAAGCCAAACATCCCTGGGCAGGTCACTTGCTTCGAGTGTGGACAGCTTGGACACTACTCCAGGCAATGCCCCAACAAGAAGCCCGATGCACCGCTCCCCAATGCGCGGAATCAAGGAAAATGTCATGGAGCACCAAACAAAAGTCAGGTTTACCACAACCAGCAATACCACAGCAGGGGACGTGTGAACGACATCTCCGCAGAGGAAGCCCAGGAAGACCCAGACTGCATACTAGGTACGTTCCTCGTCAACTCCACTTGAGCAACATTATTGTTTGATTGTGGTGCTTCGCACTCTTTTGTCACACAAACGTTTGCTATGAAGAGTGGTTTGAAACCTACATTCCTAAATGGTCAAATGGCGATACAGACCCCGGGTGTAGTGCCGAGGACCAACATAGGATGTAGGGGAGTTGGGATCAACATTAATGGAGTAGACTTTGCAGCAGTTCTCATCGTTCTTAAGTCGCAAGGCTTGGATGTGATCCTTGGCATGGACTGGTTGGCCAAGCACCAGAGCATACTGGATTGTGCCAATAGGGCTATTACCATGACCACTGACCAAGGAATCAAATTCAAATATGTTCTTGAGCCTACCTCCACTCAAGTCCCTCACGTTAATTGCCTTTCGGGAAATGAGTTGGACCAAGTGCCAGTGGTATGTGAATATCTGGACATCTTTCCCGATGAACTGCCTAAGATGCCTCATGATCAAGACATCGAGTTCATCATTGAACTCATGCCCGGATCAAGGCCTATCTATAAGAAGCCATATAGGATGGGATCCGAGGAATTGGCAGATTTGAAGAAGCAGCTAGCCAATCAGCTCAGGAAAGGATTCATTCGTCCTAGTGCCTCTCCTTGGGGATCACCTGTTCTATTCGTGTCCAAGAAGGATGGGACTATTAGGCTCTGCGTTGATTACCATTCCCTCAATGAAGTCATGATAAAGAACAAGTATCCACTCCCCAAGATTGAACACCTATTTGAATAGTTAAATGGTGCCAAGGTATTCTCCAAGATCGACCTCACATAAGGGTACTACCAACTAAAGATTCGGCCCGAAGACATACCAAAGACGACATTCGTGACCAGGTATGGCCTGTACGAGTGCACGGTCATGTCATTTGGGTTGACCAATTCCCCAGCCTACTTCATGTACCTCATATAAACCTGAGAATGGTTTCATACTTGAACCATACTTGAACCATACCCACTCATTTATCTCTCAAAACCATACTTGAACCATACCCATCTAGTGTCATTTTTAGCCCAACCAAAACCAAACCCACTATTTTTTCCACCCAAACCAATTTAAACCTAAAACATAACCATGAGTTTGAACCCAGTACATAACCATGGGTTTGCTTTAATGTACATATGATTGTATAAATTGACATGTTAAGAAACAAATAAGATATAAAAGGCATAAATTCATATACAACAGTTTAGAAACAAAGTAATCCTTGAGATACAGTCAACACACAGTAAGAGGCAAAAAGAACATGCCCATGACTGATAAGCTCACTAACAAGTGTATTAAAACCAAATTGCTTAGCGAAAGCACAAGAAAACACTTCCGATTTTCATCTACTGTTTCCCCATAATACATAATTACATAGTGCATTACAACATGCACGCGGATCAAAGATACTCGTTTTCGGTCGTAGTTGATTATTGCATATAACCAATGCCTAGAAACCGGTTTGGACCCATAATTTATAACCGCGAATATCGAAACCGTTTAAACCCATAACCAACTATACCCAAACTGGTTTCTCCACATACCCAAACTAAAACCAAACTAAAAAAATCTCAGCCCAATAAAACCTAAACCAATCAAACCCAAAGTAAGAACCGAACCGTTACACCTGGTTTTTAGTAACCATTCTCACGTTTAACCTCATGAATAAAGTCTTCATGGAATACCTAGACAAGTTCATCATCGTCTTGATCGACGACATACTCATCTTCTACAAGTTTGAAGAAGAGCATGAGCAACACTTGAGGATGGTGTTGGAAAAACTTCGAGAGCATCAACTTTATGCCAAATTCAGCAAGTGCGAATTTTGTCTACACGAAGTTGGATTCTTGGGTCATAGCATGACAGAAAATGGATCGGCAGTCGATCCCGCCAAGATTACTATGGTAATAAACTGGGAGTTGCCAATCGATGTGAAGGAAGTATAAGCTTCCTCAGACTCTCCGGCATTGCCCGACCAATGACTCGGCTCCTGAATAAAGGCAAAAAGTTTGAATGGATGCTAGAGTGCGAAGAAAGCTTCCAAGAACTGTAGAAGAGATTAACCACCGCCTCAGTATTGGCCACTCCAGATATCAACAAAGAGTTTATGATATATTATGATGCCTCAAGAATCGGACTCGATGATGTTTTAATGCAAGACGACAAGGTCGTGGCTTATCTGTCACGACAACTCCGCCCTCATGAGAAGAACTATGCCACGCATGACCTCGAGTTGGCGGCCTTATTTCATGCCTTGAAGACATGGCGGCATTACCTTTTGGGGAAGCGATGCGAAATATACACCGACCACAAGAGTCTGAAGTATATTTTTACCCAGAATGAATTGAATATGAGGCAACGAAGATGGTTGGATTTGATTAAATCCTACGACCTTAGCATTCAATACCATCTCGGTAAAGCCAACGTGGTAGCACATGCCTTGAGCCGAAAGGCTTGCACCTTGAATGCCATGATCAAGCAAAGGATACCCGCTCTATATGAGGAGCCGGAAAGCTTCGGGTTGGAGCTAGTTAAACAAGGATTCCTGGCAAACCTCGAAGCGAAGACCATGCTGATGGAATACATTAAAGAGGACAAGAAGGGACATGAGAGCATTTAAGGCATTAAGAGGAAGATCAAGGAAGGCAAGGCCCCAGGGTTCTCAGTGGATGAACATGGAGCTGTGTGGTTTGGGAATCGCATATGCGTACCCAAGAAGGCGGAACTCAAGAATCTAATCTTGCAAGAGGCCCACGACACTCCATGCTTAATTGACCCTGGAGGGACCAACATGTATCAAGACCTCAGAGAGAGATTCTTGTGGCATGGCATGAAGAGGGAAATAGCTTCATACGTCGCCAAGTGCGACATATGCCAACGAGTCAAAGCTGAGCACGAGTGACCTGTTGGGCTGGTACAACCTATCGAAGTGCCCGAATGGAAGTGGGGTAAAGTCATTATAGACTTCATCACTCGTTTTCCTAAGTCAGGCAAGGGACAAGACTCCATATGGGTCATCGTCGACCATATGACCAACGTACCAAATATGAGGGAAACAAGTTGGACAGTCTCTATATTGAGCATATTGTGAGCCTCCATGGAGTTCCCAAGGAGATTGTGTCCAACTGAGGCACACAATTCACTTCGAGATTCTGGAAGCAGTTTCAAGAGGCATTGGGAACCAAGCTCTCCTTCAGCACAACCTTCCACCCGCAGATCGTCGGGCAGATGGAACAAGTAAATCAGATACTTGAGGATATGCTCCGTGCTTGTGTCTTGGCACACAGAACCAAATGGGAAGACTGTCTGCCTTTCGCTGAGTTCTCTTACAACAATAGCTATCAGTCCAGTCTCGACATGACCCCATTTGAGGTGATGTATGGACGTAAGTGCAACACTCCCCTCAACTGGTCTGAGACTGGTGAAGGATTGATTTTTGGGCCACACATTCTCCGTGAAGCTGCAGAGAAGGTGCAACTCATGAGGGAGCACCTAAAGGATGCCAAGTCGCGAGAAAAGATCTACATGGATTCACACCTCCGAGAAATGGAGCTCAACCCTAGAGATCACGTGTACCTCCGCATCACGCCTCTTAAGGGGACAAAGCGTTTCCACGTCAAGGAGAAGCTTGCTCCAAGGTACATTGGACATTTTAAGATCACTGCGAGGCATGGAGAAGTTGCTTACCAGTTGGAGCTACCTCCAGAAGTTTTGGGTCTGCACAACGTCTTCCACGTGTCACAACTCCGGAAGTGCCTTCAAGCGCCAAGCCGTACAGAATTTTATATGGACATTGATGATCAAGCGATTGACCTTCAGTTGGACCTCACTTATCGCGAGAGACTAATCCGCATTCTGAACGAAGCTGAGCATTGTACCTGAAGCCGTGCCATCAAGTACTTTAAGGTCCAGTGGAGCAAACACACCGATGCAGAGGTAACATGGGAACGCGAAGACTATCTTAGATCCGAGTTTACGTACCTTTTTAGCACCTAGCTTCGGAATCTCGGGGACGAGATTCTTGTAATGGGGATTGGTCTGTCACACCCTGTTTTCACATCACTTTGTCTCTGCTGTCTTTCTTTCAACATTTGGTATAAATTAAAAAAATATAAGTGAACGCCATGAGTGCTTGATTGTCATTGTTGGATGTGTGCTTGTGAGTAGATCCCTAAAAACAGTTTTTACAAAATATTATTTCCATAAAAATGCCTTTTAATTATTTTGGTAAACCAAAACCTTGCTTTGAGGTTTGCACTGCAAGTACCCAAATTTAATGGAGTGCCTTCACCCAAAGATTGTATTTTGATTCTAATATTAATATAACTCTTCAAAACCATGAAATGATTATGTTTAGTTATTTTTCCTATTTTATTTATATGCCCTTTCTAAGGCCTGAAATGGTATTTCCAGGTGGAAAATTATTTCTCTACCTTAGAAAAATCTGAGAAAACTTGGGAATACTTAGAGGACATATATTTTCTATACATAAGAGTTTCAATCCCTAGTCCTGTTCAAAATAATTGAGCAAACCCTTGAAAACCAATTTTGTCTATATTGACCTTTTGAAATATTTCCAAAGGAAATATTCTCAATAATTTCCCAGAAAATTCTAGCATGTCCCACATGCTATATTTGGTGATCATGCCGAGTGCCACCTCAATCCAAGGTGATTTGATTTGCCAAATAATTTAGAAACCCTCTTTGTCCAAAATCAAGTTGGAGCAACTCTACATTGCAAAGTTTGTCCATTTGGTCTCAAACTTTGGAGGAGTGCTCAGTACCACAAATAAGGAGATCATACCTAGATTTGGATTTGTGGGAACTAATTTCCTCACATCCTCTCACAAGAATGCAGATGTGCCCATTTGTGGGTATTTTCAAGTTTACATTGTCAAACTTGTCCAACAGAGCTCAAATTTGGTAGAGCCTCCTAATTATACCTAAAACCAAATCCTGTTAACTTTCAATGCAGTTGGAGGAGGTTAACTTCCCCAAACATGCATCAAAAACCCTTTGCCAGATTTGTAAAACAACATCTAGCAACCACCAAACTTACTCCCTTCACTCCAAACTCATGTCACAAATGGCTTGTGCCTCTCCTCAACTGCAGAAGAGTGGCCCAACACTGGTTCAATGAAAGGGAGCCAAACTCTCCATTTTAGCTCCTGCATCAAGGCTAACATCACCACTTTAACTTTCTCCCATTGGCCAGCTTGATTCGTCTCGGTTCCTAGCACCCACGGGGCATCAACCCCATCTCCCAGCCACCCTAGGCTCGACCAAGATGCGCCAGAGCGCGCCAAGATGCCTTGGCATGCCAAAGCTGTGCTCTGGACGCGCTAGAGGGCACACCCGAGCCCCAGGGGACCAACACCGGCCGATTCTTACCTCCACCCGTTGCCCCTCTTTGACCACACCGATGACCGAGTCTAGGGCAGCATCGGGCGCCTCTTCCCCCCCTCTCCTCTGCCCCTGGCGATGTGTGCCCACGCACGACTGAAGCGGCCAGGAGGACCACGCCACCTCGACACGCCAAGAGGATACCCCTCTCCTCCTGAAAATGCCGCGCGGTCCTAAACCGTGTCTGCAATACCACAGTTTCGCGCTCGATCTCTCTCTCTGTCTCGTGCCGCCGCAGCAAAACCACCGGTGCACCACCGTTCGGTGACTCGTCGACCGCCTATATAAATGCTCCCTTGCACTCCTCCGCACCACCAGAACCTCCCTCTCCACTCCAATCAACACCCCGAGGACCCCCTTGTGCTAAGAGAGCCCCGGTACACGAGATCGACTGAGGTGTCGCCGCGTTGGGGCTCCGTTGATCTCGGGCTACAAGCATGCTCCTGAGCTCCTTTCACTTCCCCTCTGACAACGAGGACCTCCTGAGCCTTCTCCACCACTCCCCCGTCCTTCTCCCAGCTCAAAGCACCATTCCCAGCACCTTCCCCAAAGGTCTTTGTAGCGACTTTGTCATTGCCGGCGACTCAAGCCACCTTCGTCGACCCCTCGACCCCCACCTGGTAGGCGGGAGTGCCATGAGTCCATTCTCGTGCTCACCTGGCCCTGAGAACCACGGAGCTGCCGCCGGTGACCCGCCCCTCTCCTCTGCATGGAGGTAGAAGACGACCCCGACAGGAGGACCCCACTTGTGAGTGGCCTCTCTCGCCCCCTCTCTCCCCTCTCTGTCGCTGGCCACAAGGGCCCGCGCGTCAGGTTTGAACCTGACGACGCGCGCGCGTGTGCGCTGGCTGGCTGGCGCGTTGGCCAGCTGGGCCGACCCAGCTGCTGGTTTAGCGAGGCCAGTGAGCTGGATGTTTTCCTTTATTTTTAATTTTGGTTTGTAAAAATAATTCTACAGTATTAATTACTTATCCAAACTTAAATATTTTTCCACCATAATTCTTGTAAAATTTTGTAGTATTTAACAATGTTGTTTATGGAATTTTTATATAAACTTTTATGCACATGTTTATTTTAAAACCTAGTTAAAGTATTTTTTAACACGTGTTAAAAAGACTTCAAAATTTTGTTTTCTGTCCAAAACGAGAGACAAATATTTTGATAAATAATAATAGGATGATATAGAATAGGGTCACATTTTTTATGTGAGTTTGTACTCTGTTTTTGGTTGTGGTCCTTATTATTATTATTACTAATATTACGATGATAGATCACGCATTTGACGAAGGACTTGGACGTGAAGACCTCGAAGACCCTTGATACCTAGCTGATCAAGGCAAGCAACCCTTTGACCATGTCTGATAAAATGTTTTATGCACGACATGTTGATTACTTTATTCCAGTGCAAATAGTCATGATTAACTGGTACACCCCGATATGGTGTTACCGATGGCTCCCCTAGAGCACTTGCATTGAGTATGACCTTATCATCTATGAGGGTCACGCTGATAAAAGTTGACAAGTAGATAGCAGTGTTACGCATAGGATGAGCATGTGCATGGTAATGGAACACAAGGTGATATCAAAGGTTTTTTTAAAAAACCCGTCGGGTGCCACTAATGCTCGAGGGTGATGGTGTTGAGCTGGATGACCACTTGAGAAAGAAGTCCTGTAACGAAAAGGTTTTGTGTGACTCGTTTTGGAAATGGGATTAGATTTACGATTTGCTGACCATCCCAACCTTACATGTGCGACCATGATACCCATTTATGGGCTGGGGCTTTGTTGATTACTATGGTTGTGCTAGCAAAGAGCCCGCATTACTAGTGGCGGGAGTGATAAAGTCACTCTTGTGACGGGGTCGTGCCAGGTAGGACGACTACGCCATTTTTACGTGTTCCGGGCACACCATTGGTCCCTGCATGGATGATACGGTCTAGAGTTTGTGCTCGTAAGACGTACATCATGTGGGCTGGGTACCAATCGAGTGGACTCTTTGTCTAGTGTCGTTAGGGGAAAGGGAATGATCGGGTACTTACCTCGGGTATGTTATATACCACGAGTCGTGGTTGACACGGAAGTTTACCGGATCTTGTGGGTACAACGCACGACCTCTGCAGAGTGTAAAACTATTCGAATAGTTGTGTCCACGGTCAAGGACAATTCGATAATCCCGCTTAGACTATGTCCAGTCATTTCCGCATAAACCAAGTGTGCGTGTGTATAAAGGAGTTACATGAGAAAGTGATTACTTGTTCATGTTTGGTGACTTGACATGGAGGATGAACATGAGGTGTTCAGTCCTCGAAATATTTATGTTCATATGTGTAACCTGTTCTTATGGTTACTATTTATTTATTGATGCATGAGTATCTAAATACTTGACCATGTTTATGCATTTATAAAACCCGCTTTCCACAAAGGCTGCATTATACTTCATAGTTCCCTCAATTGCATAATCTGCATCATGGGCTGTTTGCGAGTACATTCAAAGTACTCATTGGCTTGCGAGTGGTTATTTTATTGACCATACATGGAGGAACCAAAATATGGAGAAGAATTCATCGTCGAAGACGGACACGTGAACTAGGACGCTTCCCAGTCAGAATGCCTGTTGGTTAAGGCTGATGGTCACGGGTTCACGTTTACTACCAAGAATTCCGCTACTAGTTGAGTTGGTGTGATTGGCCTTCATGTCCCTATCTATGTAAGACTTGACCATAATGGTCCTTATTTGCATTAGGCGTTAATCATAGATGTAAGACTGTTGTATCCAGTATTTGTGTGTTCAGTTAGCATTGATCTTAGGGATCACTATACACGTTCATTCGGTGATCTCAACTCGTAAGTCGGGGTTCCCACACCCATAGTGGAAGTTTGCAAGCCTCGCTTAATTCTTCTAGAGATAAACTATAGGATTTATCATAGAGGTTGAACAGTACTCTAGAATTATGAGGGTGATATTGAAATCCTTGCGTGAATGTACGGGTAAGATTGTAACGCTAGGCACACTTATCTACGAGGAATTCGACAAGGTCAGTATTATAAATGTATCGATCAAACTCTTCCTTGATGCCTGCACCTCTCATGAATTCTTTGCATTGGCAAAAGCATGATTTGGCATCAGCCATGGCTATTAAACTTGACCGAGGTTTGACATAGGTTTGTCGTGTCGAGCCCTCGCTCGATGATTCTCCTGAAGAGTGTCTTAGCGAAGGATTCCTCCTAAAGAAAATCATCTTTCCAAGAAAAAATTTCAAAAAACATTTGGATCCAGAAACTTATGCCAATGAAACTTCGTAAGATTGATAACAACTACTCTTAGGGATGCCTAGTGTGCATATCAAGTATTCATACTACTTGGAACTCAAAGAATTAAACACGCAAGCTCATTTTCTGTAGCACCAAGTGCAGCAAAATATGCATAATATAAACCACTAAAACAAAAACTAATTGGAGGAGTGGAGGAGTTACAAACCAAGGAACAATTCCTCAAAATAGTTTCAGAAACAGAGTTTCGAGAAAAGAGATCGGAAATTTCAGTTTCTGGAGGAAGAACACGGGAAAGAGAGAGCTAGGGAATTTTTGATGGAGGTAAGGGACGAAGTGGGCTAAAGATATAAGGCGGGGGGTCTATCACTACTTGAAATCAGCTTTTTGCCGTCTGGTGGCTGATGCAAAGAGTGTCTTTGCCGTCAGCTCCCACAAAGCAGACGACAAAGAACTGGGTGATGGCAAAGAAGGTCTTTGCCATCAGTCAATTCTTTGCCGTCAGCCGCAGACGACAAAGATGAGGACAGCAGACAACGAAGTTTTGGGCTGGTCCCTCCTGGCCAAGGAAAGGTTAGGTCCAACTACAGTCGTTCCTTTGTCGTCTGCTAGCGGACGACAAAGAGTCGTCAGGCAGACGACAAAGAGTCTAGACCCTTTGCCCTCCGCCAGCACACAACAAAGCTACCGAATTTACTAACGTCCGCCCCGATCGACCCCGACCCTCTCTCTCTATCAAACGTCCACTCGTTCCCCTCCTCTCCCCCGACCCCCACCACCGCCACCACAGTCGCGCAGCCGCCCCCGGCTCCCCCGGTGCCCCACAGCCCTGCCGCCGCCGCCCCACCGCCGCCTCGGTGCCCCACAGCCCCCGGCACCGCCCCGTAGCCCCAACACCTCCGGCGCCGCCCCGCCGCCCCAAGACCCCCGGCCCCGCCGCCCACGACGCCATAGCTTCCCCTGCCGGTGAGCCCCCACACCCCCACCCCCCATGGGAAATTAACTTGTTGTTATTTAGTTTTTTGGAGGAAGAAGAAGAAGAGGAGGAGGAGGAGAAGAGGAGAAGAAGAGGAGGAGGAGGAGGAGGAGAAGAAGAAGAAAAGAAGAAGAAGAGGACAAGAAAAAAATAAGAAGGAGAAGAAGAAGAAGGAGAAGAAGAAGAGGAAAAGAAAAGAAAAAGAAGGAGAAGAAGAAAAGAAGAAGAGAAGAAGAAAAAATTAAGAAGGAGAAGAAGAGAAAAAAGAAGAATAAGTAGAAGAAGAGGATAAAAAATAGAAATAGAAATAAGAGGAAGAAGAAGAAGAGGAGGAAGAACAGGAGAAGAGGAGGAGGAGGAGGAGGCGAAGAAGAAGAAGAAGAAGAAGAAGAGGAGGAGGAGAAGAAAGAGGAAAAATGAAAATAAGAAGAAGAGAAGAAGAAGGAGAAGGAGGAGGAGAAGGAGCCATCCTTCTTCTCCTTCTTCTCTCCTCCTTCTTATTATTTAGCTTGTTTAGCTAATTATCCTCCAAAATGACATAATAAGCTGAAAACCTTGGTTAGCTCAAGAATATTATATTCTTAGCTTGTTTTCCTAAAAAATGACATAATAAGACATAATTAGCATATTTGTGTTGATCGGGTGGATTTACATGTGACAGTTGTCTCGTCGGTGTGAGGTCTGATGTGCGAAGACCTCCCCGTGCGTTGTACGAGCTCCGCCCCTGCATTCGTGGGTCAGTACATATGTCATCTCCTCCTCGCCCCTTCATTTACCGTGGGTCGGTTTTCGGATGAAACTTGCTAGATTTAGGTAATTAAATTAATTTATTAGTATGCGTGACCAGTATGCGTCTCCCTTCAAAAGGGTTACAGTTATAAATATGCATGCATTTGCTTATATTTATAACCGTGATTCTTTCGAATTGTCCAACATTATCCATGGACAGCCCAAGTATGTGTAGATTGGGTTCATTTTCCCATATGCTTTGTTCTGGATCCGATGCATAATTTCGTTAGGGCCTCCCTGTTGTTCTCCGGATACACATCCTCTCTGTTTATTGCGGAGACGTGTATCAGGAGAACAACGGGGAGGTGCTGCCGAAATTTTGCGTTGGAAGCGGAGGAGAGCATTGGAAAACGAACCCTATCTACACATACTCGGGTGGGATTAGGACCTATCTTTACCTATTAGCGTGTAGGTTGCATGGACGTAATAAAAATGGCAAACTTGATTAACTGATGAATATATATGCTAAATTATATATAAATATATTTCTTGTGTCTTTAGTAGCTGCAATATGAGTGATCGTGCGTGGATGTATATTGGTCACCCTAGTCAGAAAGAGATGACAAAAGAATGGTTTCTAAAAACCAAGGAATTTGTGAAAGCTGCATTTGCAAATAGCCAGGAAAGAAACTATTGCCCCTATCCTGGATGCGACAACTATAAAAATATGACAGATGCTGTAATGATTAAACACCTGCAGAGGTGGGGTTTTAAGCCTAAATATATGGTGTGGACATTTCACGGTGAGTCTATACAACACACCAGAGCTGAGGTGGTCTATCGTCGCACCGACGAGCATGGTACCGGGATCGAAGACATGGTGCAAGACTTTGATGATGCTCAGGATTCGGAAGATGAGATGGAGGAATCTCCAAAGGCCTTCTATGAAAGAGTTTAAGCAATTTACAAATTGTGGTGTCTCTGCTATCGAAGAAGGTATTATCAAGTATTATGGAAGAGTTGACGCAATTTATGAACTTCAATTCTATGGTGAAAACCCACCGAACGTTGTAGTCTTCAAATGTTATTGGTTCCAGCCGAAGGAGACTAGAAGGACTCATGAACATATAGGACTAGTCGAAATCAATCCAAACACCCATTTTGATGTTCCCGATGTCTATATTACGGCTCAATAGGCGACCCAAGTTTTCTATCTACCGTGGGCATGCCAATTTGATAAGAATCTGGAAGGTTGGTATGTTGTTTATGAAGTGCCACCACATGTTAGACCATCTCTCCCAAATGAACAGGATTATGAACCTCACATTAACCTAGAAACATATGATGAAGAATAGTTCCAAGAAACATGTGTTTCCAAGAAACGTTTCAAGAACCGCCGTGCTTCACCCCATAACATGGAAGTAGACAGCGACAATGAATCCAACTTCACCCCTGAGCCAGAACCAGCACAGCTGGAACTAGAAGAGGTTACTGATGCGGATGACCTGTCAATGCTTGACCAATTACCGAAAGGCCTTCCACAAGTTCATGCCGTTTAACCCGATGAGACGTCATTCATGAAGACATGCGTGATAATGATGATGATGATGCATTTATTGATGATGATTATTAGTTTGTAAGATTCACAACTTAAATTATATATGTACATATTATTATTCTTGATAGTGATTATGTTGTACTAATTTCTTGCAATCTTTATCATGGCAGGTCAAGTTCCTCCGCCGATGCCCGTCTTCTCTGTGATTTGCACGGTGAGTCTCATTTCAATGGTCATTATAAACTAGTATTAACAAGAGGAGAAGAGGAGAAGAAATAGGAAAAAACCTTGGTTAGCTCATGAATACTATATTCTTAGCTTGTTTTCCTCTATAATGACATAATTAGCCCGTTTAGCTCCAAAAAGACATAGTTAGCTAATTAACCTCCAAGAAGAGGAGAAGAAATAGGAAAAATGAAAAGAAGGAATAAGAAGAAGAAGAGAAGAAGAAGGAGAAGAGGAGAAGGAGGAGGAGAAGAAGGTTCTTTTTTCTCTTCTTCTCCTTCTCCTTCTCCTCCTCCTTCTCCTTCTTATTTTTCTTCTCCTTGTTCTCTTCTTGCTTCTTCTCTTTCGTTTTCAATTTAGATTATTTTCCCCAACAAAGACATACTTAGCTAATTATCCTCCAAAATTACATAATTAGCTTAGTTAGGGTAAAAACATCATAAGAACCTTGGTTAGCTCACAACTTAGCTAATTATCCTCCAAAATGACATACTTAGCTTAGTTAGCTCCTAAATGGCCTATTTCATAAAAAATGACCTATACTTAGCTAAGTTCTCTCCTAAATGACATAATAAGGCCTAAGAGAAGATGAGAAGAAGAAAAAAATAAGAAGGAGAAGAAGAGAAAAAAGAAGAAATGAAGAATAAGTAGAAGAAGAGGATAAAGAAAAATAGGAATAGAAATAAGAGGAAGAAGAAGAAGAAGAGGAGGAGGAAGAAGAGGAGAAGAGGAGGAGGAGGAGGAGGATAAGAAGAAGAAGAAGAGGAGAAGAAGAAGAATAAAGAGGAAAAATGAAAAGAAGGAAGAAGAAGAAGAAGAGAAGAAGAAGAGAATAAGAAGAGAAGAAGAAGGAGAAGGAGGAGGAGGAGAAGGATCCCTCCATCTTATCCTTCTTCTCCTTCTTCTTCTCCCTCCTTCTTATCCTTCTTCTTCTCCTTATTCTCTCCTCCTTCTTCTCCTTCTTCTTCTCCTCCTCCTTCTCCTTCTTCTTTTTCTTCTCCTTCTTCTCTTCTTGCTTCTTCTCTTTCTTCTTCAATTTAGCTTATTTCCCCCCAACAAAGACATGCTTAGCTAATTATCCTCCAAAATGACATAATTATCTTAGTTAGGGTAAAAACATCATAAGAACCTTGGTTAGCTCACAACTTAGCTATTTATCCTCCAAAATGACATAATTAGCCTAGTTAGCCCCAAAATGGCCTATTTAATAAAAAATGACCTATACTTAGCTAAGTTCTCTCCTATATTACATAATTAAGTCCAAAGAGAAGAAGAGAAGAAGAAAGAAATAAGAAGGAGAGGAAGAGAAAAAGAAGAAAAAAAGAATAAGTAGAAGAAGAGGATAAAGAAAAATAGAAATAGAAATAAGAGGAGGAAGAAGAAGAAGAGGAGGAGGAAGAAGAGGAGAAGAGGAAGAGAAGGAGAAGAAGAAGAAGAGGAGGAGGAGGAGAAGAAGAAGAAAGAGGAAAAATGAAAAGAAGGAAGAAGAAGAAGAAGAGAAGAAGAGAAGAAGAAGGAGAAGGAGGAGGAGGAGAAGGAGCCCTCCTTCTTCTCCTTCTTCTCTCCTCCTTCTTATTCTCCCTCCTTCTTCTCCTTCTTCTTCTCCTCCTTCTCTCCTCCTTCTTCTCCTTCTTCTTCTCCTCCTCCTTCTCCTTCTTCTTTTTTATCTCCTTCTTCTCTTCTTGCTTCTTCTCTTTCTTCTTCAATTTAGCTTATTTTCCCCAACAAAGACATACTTAGCTAATTATCCTCCAAAATGACATAATTAGCTTAGTTAGGGTAAAAACATAATAAGAACCTTGGTTAGCTCACAACTTAGCTAACTATCCTCCAAAATGACATAATTAGCTTAGTTAGCTTCAAAATGGCATATTTAATTAAAAAATGACCTATACTTAGCTAATTTCTCTCCTAAATTACATAATAAGGCCTAAGAGAAGAAGAGAAGAAGAAATAAATAAGAATGAGAAGAAGAGAAAAAAGAAGAAAAGAAGAATATGTAGAAGAAGAGGATAAAGAAAAATAGAAATAGAAATAAGAGGAAGAAGAAGAAGAAGAAGAAGAGGACGAAGAAGAGGGGAAGAGGAGGATGAGGAGGAGGAGGAGAAGAAGAAGAAGAGGAGAAGAGGAGAAGAAAGAGGAAAAATGAAAAGAAGGAAGAAGAAGAAGAAGATAAGAAGAAGAAAAGAAGAAGAGAAGAAGAAGGAGGAGGAGGAGAAGGACCCCTCCTTCTTCTCCCTCTTCTCTCCCCCTTCTTATTCTCCCTCCTTCTTCTCCTTCTTCTTATCCTTCTTCTCTCATCCTTCTCCTCCTTCTCTAAGTTCTCTACTAAATGACATAATTAGCTAAATTCTCTCCTAAATGACATAATTATCTAAGTTATCTCCTAAATGACATAATTAGCCCATTTAGCTCCAAAAATACATAGTTAGCTAATTTAGCTCCAAGAAGACGAGAAGAGGAGAAATGAAAAGGAAGAAGAAAAAGAAGAAGAGAAAAAGAAGAGAAGGAGAAGGAGAAGAAGGAGGAGGAGAAGAAGAAGATAAGAAATAGAAGGAGGAGAAGAAGGATAAGAAGCCCTTCTTCTTCCCCTTGTTCTTCTCTCATCCTTCTTCTCCTCCTTCTTCTCCTTCTTCTTCTCCTTCTTCTCCTTCTTCTTCTCCGTATCCTCCTCCTCCACCTCCTCCTTATTCTTTTTTATTCTCCTTCTTCTCTTCTTGCTTCTTCTCTTTCTTGTTCAATTTAGCTTATTTTTCATATATATGTTGTTGTTGTTGTTCTTCTTCTTCTGACTTTCTTATTCCCATTTTGCAGATTGGATGTACTACATGCATGGAAGCTGGCATTGGAGTGCTTTAGTTCTAGTTTTTATTTGAGTTGATGAACAATGTGGAACTATATGTATATGTATATATGGATGAACAATATATGTGGAACTGTATGTATATATGGATGAAACTTTGTATGTGTTGGTTCTTTTGATATATGGGATGTACGTTGATGAACAAATGGCATTGATGAACTTTATATGTATATCATATATGTGTTGTGACCTATATATCATATATGTGCTATGAATTATATATATATGTGCTGTGAAATAGAAAAATAAACAAAAATGTGACAATTTGGGCTCTTTGCCGTCTGCCAGCTCATGGCAAAGGCCTTTTCCATCAGGCAGCTGGCGACAAAGGTGCCACGTGGCACCCAGCTGTGCAACCTGGGCAGCAGTAGCTGACCATATGGGCTCTTTGCCGTCCGCTGCCTCGGGAGGCTGACGACAAAACGGTAGGGAGGCAGACGGCAAAGAAGCCGACAAGCACTTGCCCAACTCTGTGCTGGCCCATAGAAGAAGATGAAAAAGATGGGGAAGGAAGCATAGGGCAAAGATGCGGAGGGAAGCAGACGACAAAGCCTTCGTTAGCCCTAACGGAGGCGTCGCCTGTCGGCTGCCGTCTCAATCTCTTTGCCGACTCCTCTGTGTCTGACACGAACGGCAAAGAGCTTTGCCGTCCGCTTAGGGTACGCTCACGGTAAATAAGCTACAATGCCGTCGTAGGCTGACGCAGAATCTTTACCGACAGGTGGCAGACGGCAAAGCTCTTTGCCGTAGGTGTGGATCTCTTTGCCTCTATGATGGCGGATGACAAAGAAGTTGATTCCTGTAGTGTATGGGCCCCACAAGCCATCAGGGCGCGACAAGGGCCTAGGTCGCGCCGTGTTGGCTTGTGGCCCACACGTGCACCGCCCTGCTATAATTTTTATGCCAAAAAATCTTAAATATTCTACAAAAATTCATGTTAAAATTTTATGGCATTCCGAGACTTCTTATTTTTGGGCTATTTTCTAATGCACGATAAAATCAGAAAACAAGATAATCATGGTATTTTATTTTATTCTACTAAGAAAAACAGAAAGTGAAGTAATGATACAAAGAAAGGTGCTTACTAAATCCATCATCCTCATGTCTTTCAAAAAGGATTTGTTCATAAGGTTGATCCAGTCTTATTAATAACCATTTTCAATTGACATGAAAATAAAGAATTCACATATTACACTAAGTTACCTCAACGGGGATTTGCATCTCCCCAACAATAAGATTATAATAATTTTGCTTGACAATAGGAAGAGGTAATGCAAAGCTTCCAATGATAACCATAGCAGTAGGCTCAATGACATTAACATTATTAACCAGAATTTGCTTCCTCGGGAAATGCACGGTATGTTGTTTGCCATAGACATGAAATGTGACTTTGTTTTTGTTGCAATCAATAACAACCGCTACAGTGTTTAAAAAGGGTCTACCAAGGATAATTCACATGTTGTCATCATCGGGCATATCGAGAATAAAAAAGTGTGTTAGGATAGTAACATTTGCAACCACAACAGGAACGTCCTCACAAATTCCAATAGGTAAAGAAGTGGATTTATCATCCATTTGCAAAGATATCTGAGTAGGTGTAAGCTTATTCAATTAAAGTCTTTTGTATAGGGAGAAAGGAATAACACTAACACCGGCTCCTAAATCACAAAAAGCAGTTTTAACATAGGTTTTTAATGGACCAAGGTATTGTGGGTATACCGGGATCTCCCAATTTATTAGGCGCTCCTCCATCAAAAGAATAATTAGCAAGAATAGTAGCAATTTCAGTTTCAAATATTTTTCTTTTGTTGGTAATAATATCCTTCATATACTTAGCATACGAAGGAATTTTCAAAATATCAATCAAGCGAGTGCGCAAAGTAACAAGCCTAATCATATCAGCAAAGTGCTCAAAATCATCCTCGTCCTTACTCTTGGAAGGCTTACGAGGTAATGACATCGGTTTATGAACCCATGGTTCTCTTTCCTTGCCATGTTTCCTAGCAACAAAGTCTTTCTTTTCATAATGCTTATTTTTAGGATGGGGGTTATCAAGATCTTCAACAGGTTCTATTTCCGCATCGTTATCTTGCTCTTTATTGTCTGGTTGAGCATCTACGTGAGTATCCTCCTTACTATTATCATAATTTTCATTATCACTAAGTTCATGATCACTACGAGACTATGTCTAAGCGTTAGAAATAGAAACATCATTTTGTTTTTCAGCACATTTTTCAATGACACGTTCATCGGAAGCATGCAAACTCCTATCCGTTTTCTTCTTCTTTTTCTTGTTAGGTGGACTAGGTGCATCATTATTAATTCTTTGGGAGTCTTGTTCAATTCTCTTAGGATGACCTTGTGGAGAGAGAGGTTCCTGAATCATTCGACCTCCCCTAGTCATTACTCGAACATCACGATCATTCATATTATTATGTATTTCGGCAAGCAAATCGTTTTGTGACTTAGAAACCTGGTCTAGTTGTGTGTGAACCATAGAAGCATGTTTACCTAGACCTTTAACATCATTATCAATTCTAAACATCAATTCACTCAAGCGATCTATCATCATAGCATTACATCTTAAATGATCTTTGACATAATTATTGAAATGCTCTTGCTTAACAACATAATTATCAAATTCATCCATGCATTGACTAGGAGTCTTAGTATAAGGTATATCACTTTTATTAAAGGTACGGAGAGAGTTTACCTTTACTACCTATGTCGGGGTGTCAAGTCCATGTATTTCTTCAATAGGTAGTAAATTCTTGACATCTCCAGTCTTAATACCTTTCTCCTTCATGGATTTCTTAGCTTCTTGCATATCTTCACGGCTAAGGAATAGAATACCTCTATTCTTTGGAATGGGTTCCAGCGGTGGTTCAGAAAGTCTCCAATTATCAGCATTTATCTATATGTTATTCAGTAATTCTTCAGCTTGCCCAACAGTTCTTTCCCTGAAAATAGAACCAACACAACTATCTAGGAAATCCCTAGAAGTATCGGTTAGTCCATTATAAAAGATATCAAGTATTTCGTTTTTATTAAGATGATGATCAGGCAGAGCTCTAAGTAACTGGAGAAGCCTCCCCAAAGCTTGAGGGAGATTCTCTTCTTTAGTTTGCACAAAATTAAATATTTCCTGTAAAGCATCTTGTTTCTTATGAGAAGGAAAATATTTTTTAGAGAAGTAATGAAGCATATCCTGGGGGCTACGCACACAACCATGAGCAAGAGAAAGAAACCAATCTTTAGCCTCGCCTTTTAGCGAGAAAGGAAAAAAGCTTAACGATATAGTAGTAGCGTATCGTTTCCTCATTAGTAAATAAAGCGGCATTATCATTCATTTTGATGAGGTGTCCAATAACAGTTTTATTTTCATAACCTGGGAAGGGATAAAATTCAACTATAGGGATTAACTCAGGGTCTAGAGAGAATTCATAATCCTTATGAGTAACAAATATAGGAAAAGTAGAAGATTTAGGATCACGTTTCATTTTCTCCATCATAGATTTTTCTTTCAGTTTGGACACTAGTTTTCTCAAGTCATCTCTATTCTCACAAGCAAGAAGTTCCCTAGGTATTTCCTCATCCACTACATAACCTTCACGTACGTAAGGCAATTCATAATCGATAGGAGATCTAGGTGTAGTAGGTGATTGCTGCCTCTTGAGCTTGTGTTGGTTTTACCCTTGAAGAGGAAAGGATGATGCAGCACAGGAGCAGTAAGTATTTCCCTCAGTTTGAAAACCAAGGTATCAATCGAGTAGGAGAATTGCGTCAAGTCCAGAGTACCTGCGCAAACACAAAAGAGCTTGCACCCAACGCTATAAAGGGGTTGTCAATCCCTTCAAGATTGATTGCAAAGTGAGATCTGAAGGCGGAATGTGCAATGAAGTAAAAGTGTAAGGCTGAAAATATGGTGTGAAGTAGACCCGGGGGCCATACCGTTCACTAGAGGCTTCTCTCAAAATAGCAAATAATACGGTGGGTGAACAAATTACTGTCGAGCAATTGATAGAACTGTGCAAAGTCATGACGATATCTAAGGCAATGATCATACATATAGGCGTCACGTCCGAGACAAGTAGACCGATACTTTCTGCATCTACTACTATTACTCCACACATCGACCGCTATCGAGCATGCATCTAGTGTATTGAGTTCATGATGAACAGAGTAACGCCTTAAGCAAGATGACATGATGTAGAGGGATAAACTCTAACCAATGATGAAAACCCCATCTTTTTACCCTTGATGGCACCAACATGATGCGTGCCTTGCTACCCCTTCTGTCACTGGGTGAGGTCACCGCACGGTATGAACCCAAAACCAAGCACTTCTCCCATTGCAAGAATCATAGGTCAAGTTGGCCAAACAAAACCCACAACTCTAAGGGAATTACAAGTATATGAAATAATGCATATAAGAGATCAGAAGAAACTCAAATAAGATTCATAGATAATCTGATCATAAATCCACAATTCATCGGATCTCGACAAACACACCACAAAGAAGATTACATCGGATAGATCTCCATGAAGATCATGGAGAACTTTGTATTGAAGATCCAAGAGAGAGAAGAAGCCATCTAGCTACTAGGTACGGACCTGAAGGTCTATGGTGAACTACTCACGCATCATCGGAGAGGTCATGGTGTTGATGAAGAAACCCTCCGTATCTGAATCCCCCCTCTGGCAGGGCACCAGAACGTGCCCCAGATGGGATCTTGCGGAGACAGAAGCTTGCGGCGGCGAAAAAGTATTTTCATGGATCTCTCACGTAGTTTTGGAATTTTTCTAAATTTATAGGCGGAAGAGGTAGGGCAGACGAGCCACAGGGCGCCCACAAGCCTGCTAGGCGCGGCCCCCCCTGGCCGCGCCTAGCGGGCTTGTGGGTTCCCCTGATGGCCCCTGCCTTGGTTCTCAAGTCTCGTGCGTATCTTTTGTTCTGGAAAAAAATCTTTTCGGAAGTTCTATTCCGTTTGGACACCGTTTAAAATCCTCCTATGGAAAGGGTCAAAAACACGGAAAAAACAGGAACTGGCACTTGGCACTGAGTTAATAAGTTAGTCCCAAAAAAGATATAAAAGGAACCATTAAAAATTATAGATACGTTGGAGATGTATCAAGCATCCCCAAGCTTAACTCCTCCTCGTCCTCGAGTAGGGAAGTGATAAAGACTGAATTTTTGATGTGCAATGCTACCTAGCATAGCTGTCCTTTGTAACTTCTTTCATGTGATATGAATGTTCAGATCCGTAAGATTCAAAACAATAGTTTGCTATTGACATGAAAACAATAATACTTCAAGCAAACTAGCAAGGTAATCATGAACTTTCGAAATAACAAGGCCAAAGAAAGTTATCCCTACAAAATCATATAGTATGGCTATGCTCCATCATCCTCATGCAACTAATTTAAATCATGCACAACCCCGGTATTGGCCAAGTAATTGTTTTTGCACTCTTACTTTCTCAAACCTTTTTCAACTATCACGCAATACATGAGCGTGAGCCATGGATATAACACTATTGGTGGAATAGAGTGTGGTGGTGGTTGTGAGACAAAAAGGAGGAGATGGTCACATTGACTCGGCGTATCAAAGGGCTATGGAGATGCCCATTAATAGATATCAATGTGAATGAGTAGGGATTGCCATACGAAGGATGCACTAGAGCTATAAGTATGTGAAAGCTCAAAAGGAGAACTAGTGGGTGTGCATCCAACTTTCTTGCTCACGAAGACCTAGGGCAATTTGAGGAAGTCCATCATTGGAATATACAAGCCAAGTTATATAGTAAATATTCCCACTAGTATATGTTGGTGACAAAACGAGAGGCTCTCAATCATGAAGAACATGGTGCTATTATGAAGCACAAGTGTGGAAAAAGATAGTAGCATTGTCCCTTCTCTCTTTTTATCTCTTTTATTTTTATTTTTTTACTTGGGCTCTTGGGCCTCTTTTTTTTCACTTTTTTTATTGTGGGCAACTTTGGCCTCTTTTTTTCCTCACATGGGACAATGCTCTAATAATGACGATCACCACACTTTTATTTACTCACAGCTCAAAGCTCAGAATGATGATGACTCTATAGGAAATGCCTCCGGCAGTGTACCGGGATGTGCAACGATCTAGCTTGGCGTATGACATTGAAACATCTCGCTAGCTATCTTACGATCATGCAATGGCAATATGAGAGTGACGGCACAAGTCATGAGACGAAACGGTGAGAGTTTCATGGCAATATATCTCGTAATGGCTATGAAAATGCCATAGTAGGTAGGTATGGTGGTTGTTTTGAGGAAGGCATATGGTGGGTTTGTGCACCGGCGAAAATTGCGCGGTACTAGAGAGGCCAGCAACGGTGAAAGGTGAAAGTGCATCTATACCATGGACTCACATTAGTAAGGAAGAACTCACATACTTGTTGCAAAAAATTTTATTAGTAATCGAAACAAAGTGCTAAACGCATACTCCTAGGGGAAGGCTTGGCCGGTGTTAACCATCGCGCGATCCCGACCGCAACACAAAGGATGACAATCAATAGATCAATTATGCTCCGACTTCCTAACATAGCGGTTCACCATACGTGCATGTTACGGGAATCACTAACTTCAACACAAGTATTTATAGATTCACAACACCCTACTAACATAACTCTTAATATTACCAAATCCGCGTCTCAAAACTAATTGAAAGGAATCAAACTTCTCTTTCTACTCAACGCACATGAAGATGGAAGTTTTTGTATCCTCTTTGGGTACCTATCACCTTTGAGACTACTTTCATAGCACAAGCCAACTACCAAGTCACGCACTGCCATGCTCTAAAATATCTAAGTGAAGCACACAGAGCAAAATTGTCTAGCTCAAAAGATATAAGTGAAGCACGATGAGCATTCTAGCAAATTCACGATGAGTGCATGTCTCTCTCAAAAGGTGTGGAGCAAGGATGATTGTGACACAACAAAAAGAAAAGACTCCTACGATACAAGACGCTCCAAGCAAGACACATATCATGTGGTGAATAAAAATATAGCTCCAAGTAATGTTACCGATGGATTGAAGAGGAAAGAGGGGATGCCTTCCCGGGGCATCCCCAAGCTTAGGCTTTTTGGTGTCCTTGAATTTAGCTTGGGATGCCTTGGGCATCCCCAAGCTTGAGCTCTTTCCACTCTTTATCCCTTTGTCCATGAGAACATCACCCAAAACTTGAAAACTTCACAACACAAAACTTAAACAGAAACTCGTGATATCATTAGCACAAGAAAACAAACTACCACCTCTTTAGGTACGGTAGCAAACTTGATTTATATTTATATTGGTGTTAGACTAGTATATTCTCACTTTTGCAGGGCTAGTACCCCCGGATAGTAGCCATAGTTTCATCAAACCAAGCAACCAACTCAACAAAAACAGAATCTATCAAAAACAGACCAGTCTGTAGCAATCTGTATACTTCGTATACTTCTGGTACCTCAAAAATTCTGAAAAATAACGACTTTCTGGGCAAAGGCATATCAACCAAAAGCAAAAAGAGTCAAGTCAAAATCTCTTTCTAAATAAAAATGAAAAATAATCTCGTTAGCGAAAAGTTTCTGTGTTTTTCCAGTAGGATCAAACAACCATCACCAAGACTAGTCATAAAGGTTTTGCTTGGCTCAAACACAAAAAGAAACACAAAAGACACAATCATAACAGAATTATGATGGTGTGGATGCAACAAAACAGAAAGAAAAAAATACATTCATTGGGTTGCCCCCTGATGACCCACAAGTATAGGGGATCAATCGTAGTCCTTTCGATAAGTAAGTGTGTCGAACCCAACGAGGAGCAAAAGGATCTAACAAGTGGTTTTCAGCAAGGTAAAATCTGCAGGCACTGAAATTGTCGGTAACAAGTGATTGTGTGGTGAGATGATTCGTAGCAAGTAACAAGTAACAAAAGTAGCAACCGTGCAGTAAAGTGTCCCAATTCCTTTTGTAGCAAGGGACAAGCCTGGACAAAGTCTTATAGGAGGAAAAGCGCTCCCGAGGACACACGGGAATTTCTGTCATGCTAGTTTTCATCATGTTCATATGATTCGCGTTCGTTACTTTGATAATTTGATATGTGGGTGGACCGGTGCTTGGGTACTGCCGTTACTTGAACAAGCATCCCACTTATGATTAATCCCTCTCGCAAGCATCCGCAACTACGAAATAAGAATTAAGACAAAGTCTAACCATAGCATTAAACTAGTGGATCCAAATCAGCCCCTTACGAAGCAACGCATAAACTAGGGTTTAAGCTTATGTCAATCTAGCAACCCATCATCTACTTAGTACTTCCCAATGCCTTACTCTAGGACCAAATAATGGTGAAGTGTTATGTAGTCGACGTTCACATAACACCACTAGAGGAAAAACAACATACAACACATCAAATTACCGAACGAATACCAAATTCACATGACTACTATTATCATGACTTATCCCAGGTCCTCAGGAACAAAAGTAACTACTCGCAAAGCATAATCATATTCATGAACAGAGAGGTAATGAGTAGCATCAAGGATCTGAACATAAACTCTTCCACCAAGTAATCCAACTAGCATCAACTAGAAAGAGTAATCAACACTACTAGCAACCTTACAAGTACCAATCGGAGTCGCGAGACGGAGATTGGTTACAAGTGATGAACTAGGGTTTGGATATGAGATGGTGCTGATGAAGATGTTGATGGTGACGAGTCCCCTCTGAGGAGAGGAGTGTTGGTGATGACGATGGCAACAATTTCCCCCTCCGAGAGGGAAGTTTCCCCGGCAGGATCGTCCTGCCGGAGCTCTAGATTGGTTCTGCTCAAGTTCCGCCCCGTGGCGGCGGCGAAACCACGAAAAAGCTCCTCCTTGATTTTTTCGTGGATGAAACCCTCCATATAGCAAAAGAGGGGAGTAAGTGTGCCAGTGGGTTGCCCACAAGCCCTCATGGAACGACCTGGGGGGGTGGCCGCACCATGCAGGCTTGTGGGCACCCCCTGGTGCCCCTCCGGTACTTCTTCAGCCCAGTATTTTTGATAAATCGGGAAAAAAAATCTCCGTTGATTTTTACGGCGTTTGGTGTTGCGCAGAATAGGTATCTCAACTTTGCTCCACTTTCAGGCCAGAATTCCAGTTGCCGATATTCTCCCTCTTCATGTAAACCTTGCAAAATAAGAGAGAAAAGGCATAAGAATAGTACCGTGAAGTGAAATAACAGCCAAAGAAGTGAGAAATAACAACATGAAAACATGATGCAAAATGGAAAATAGTATCAACTCCCCCAAGCTTAGACCTCGCTTGTCCTCAAGAGAAAGCCTAGCTCAATAAATATGTCCACATGTTTAGGGAGAGAGGTGTCGACAAAACAAGATACGAACATGCATGCATCATGATCAAGATCAGAACAGCAATACCAACATATAATCTCTCATGCTAAAGTGATAATTCCTTCACAAAGTAAAGCATGGATCAAGAACCATACCGAGAAGTAACAACCGATAGCCTTTAGTCATTGAAGAAAATGCAATTTATCACAACATCAGAAAGAGTCAATAAGAGCTTGTAAAGCAAATCCACATACTCATTCATTCTTTCGTTCTCTACAATTGCTACAACTCACGTTGTACTCATGAGATCAAAGTTTCAGCTGGACACAGAGAAAGATAGGGGCTTATAGTTGCCTCCCAACTGCATAGCTCAAGGGTAATGTCAACAATAATGATTCATGAATGCCTACCTCCAAGTTGACATATGAATATAGATCTTTCCCAAGCATGTGACGGTAGCCAAGATAAAGGCAGAATAAGGAATTGGTGAAGATCACCATGACTCTTTCAAGGGCAAAAAGTAAAGGTACAAGATAGGACCTTCGCAGAGGGAAGCAGAGGTTGTCATGCGCTTTTGAGGTTTGGATGCGTGTCCTCTTAGTGCGGAGGAATGTCACTTTATATTGCCCCGTGTGATAAGGAACTTTATTATGCAGTCTGTCGCTTTTATGTCTTCCTCATCACAGGTTCGTATAAAGCTTATTTTCCACACACTAATAGATCATACATATTAGAGAGCAATTTTTTATTGCTTGCACCGATGACAACTTACTTGAGGGATATCATTCAATCCATAGGTAGGTATGGTGGACACTCATGACAAAACTGGTTTGATGGTTTATGGATGCACAAGTAGTATCTCTACTTGGTGCGGGAGTTTTGGCTAATGTGAGGTGGAAGCAATCGTCACATGCTGAGGGATCTCTAATCATATAACCTTGTTCGGAACCAAGCAAACACAATTCATTATGTTGTCTTCCTTGTCCAACATCTACTTCTAGGCATGTAATAGTTTAGTGAGTATTCACAATCATAGGTGGTGTCAGAGATGATATATTTGTATGTGAACCTCTCCTTCTTTATCACTTCCTACTAATTGCAACCATGACCAAGGTCTACGTTTGCCTACCCTCAACAAGTTCCAATCCTCATTCTTTTTATATGTGAAGCCATCATTTCCCATAAGATCATTACATGATCTTTCATGCTTTTGTTCTATTCTCACTCTTTTGATCATGGCAAGAGGCAAAGCCCTTCAACTAAGACACTCTTTATTATATGGCTCACGAGGAAGAATACATCGGGGGTGACACAAAGCAAAACTCAAAACTAAAACACTAAGACTTTTACTCTACTAGAAAAAGAGAAAATTGAAAAGGAAAACTAAAACAAAGATAAAGGCAAAAGATGTGATGGTGATACGATACCGGGGCAAATCCCCCAAGCTTGGCACAAGCCAAGGGGATTGCCCATACCAATGCTCAGTTGTCTTCCTTTGGTGGTGGTGGAGGAGTTGTTGCAGAGGTCTTGAGCTTGTCTAATTTCCACTTGAGCATAAAATTCTGCTCTGTGAGATCATCATTTTCCTCCTCAAGGTTCAACACCCTTTGGCATAATTCCTGCTTACTCTCCTGCAAGAAATGAGAAGGGATAAACAAGGTCTTAGGATTATTCCTTGAGTCATGGAGGCTCGACTTCTTGAACTCCACATGAGTGCGTCCAGGTTGAGGTAGAGGAGCCTCCTCTTCATCGGAACTCGTTTGTTCCTTCCCCTTGGGATCATAATCTTCTTCCTCATCACTGGTCCAGCCATATGGTTCCAAGTCCCCATAGACCTTGGGGTTAGCAAGGTATTCTATCACATAGCTCTCCCCCTCTGAATTCTGTGAAGACATCTTGACCTAGATCTGCGGCAGAAAACAGGCTCGAAACGAAAAACAGAGGAAATCTGCGTGATGCAGGGGTCAGACCAAATGGGAGTATATATAATGATTTTTTCCAGACCAGAAGGAGTCCCCTGCACAAAAACGGCGTCCGGGAGGCGCACGAGGTGGCCACAAGCCCTCACGGCGCGGCCAAGGAGTGGGCCCGCGCCGTGCAGGCTTGTCGCCTCCTCGCGCACTTTTCGGACTATTTCCAATTTTTGTATTTTTTCAAATATTCCAAAACGGAGAAAATTTCCTAGTGGAAAAAGTTTTGGACTATGTTTTCTTACCGAATCACATACCTCTTCATTTTCGAAGTATGAAACAGGCTGATAAATATCCCTTAGGTATTCTTTCGGAGTTATGGTATTGATGATATTGCTTTCAACATTTACGGGAGTACCTGAGATATAATGCTTGATTCTCTGCCCAATTACCACTCTTGGACAATTACCTTCCGTGTTGTTGATCTTGATAGCATCGGAATGATATACTTCCTCAATAACATAGGGACCTTCCCATTTAGAGAGAAGCTTGCCTGCAAAGAATCTTAAACGAGAGTTATATAGCAAGACATAATCACCTACATTGAACTCACGCTTTTGTATCCTCTTATCATGCCACCTCTTAACCTTCTGTTTGAACAACTTGGCATTCTCATATGCCTGAGTTCTCCACTCATCAAGTGAGCTAATATCAAATAACCTCTTCTCACCGGCAAGTTTGAAATCAAAGTTGAGCTCTTTGATTGCCCAATAAGCTTTATGCTCTAGCTCAAGAGGTAAATGACATGCTTTTCCATACACCATTTTTTACGGAGACATGCCCCTGGGATTCTTATAGGCAGTTCTATAAGCCCACAGTGCATCATCGAGCTTCTTAGACCAATTCTTTCTAGACCTGCTGACAGTCTTTTGCAGAATCAGTTTAATCTCTCTGTCGCTCAGCTCTACTTGACCACTGGACTGAGGGTGATAGGGAGACACAATTCTATGGTTTACATCATAAGTAGCAAGCATTTTACAGAAAGCACCATGAATGAAGTGTGAACCACCGTCGGTCATTAGATATCTAGGGACTCCAAATCTAGGGAAGATAACTTCTTTCAGCATCTTGATAGAGCTGTTGTGATCAGCACTACTAGTAGGGATAGCTTCTACCCACTTACTGGCGTAATCAACAGCAACTAAGATATGCGTATACCCATTGGATTTTGGAAAAGGTCCCATATAATCCAAGCCCTAAACATCAAATGGTTCAATGACAAGTGAATAGTTCATAGAAATTTCCTGACGTTTGCTAATATTACCTATTCTTTGACATTCGTCACAAGACAAGACAAACTTACGAGCATCCTTGAAGAGAGTGGGCCAATAGAAACCTGATTGCAATACCTTGTGTGCAGTTCTATCTCCCGCATGGTCTCCCCCGTAGGCCTTAGAGTGGCACTTCTGTAGGATCTGCCTCCGTTCATGTTCAGGTACACAATGTCTAATAACACCATCTACTCCTTCCTTATAAAGGTGAAGATCATCCCAAAAGTAGTGTCTCAAGTCAAAGAAGAACTTCTTCTTTTGCTGGTACGTGAAACTGGGTGGTATGTATTTGGCAACGATATAGTTTGCATAATCAGCATACCACGGTGCACTACCTGAAGCATTGATGACATTCAGTTGCTCACCGGGAAAGCTATCATCAATAGGTTGTGGGTCATCAAGAACGTTCTCCAACCTAGACAAGTTATCTGCTACTGGGTTATCAACACCCTTTCTGTCAACAACGTGCAATTCAAATTCTTGTAGCAAGAGAACCCATCTGATAAGCCTAGGTTTAGCGTCCTTCTTCTCCATGAGGTACTTAATAGCAGCATGATCAGTGTGAATAGTGACTTTGGAATCAACTATGCAAGACCTGAACTTTTCACATGCAAAGACAACTGCTAAGAATTCCTTCTCCGTAGTGGCATAGTTTCTCCCGGCACTGTCTAGAGTTATACTATCATAGTGAATAACATTCAACTTCTTGTCAACTCTTTGCCCTAGAACAGCACCAACAGCATAATCACTAGCGTCACACATGATCTCAAAAGGCAAGTTCCAATCAGATGGTTGAACAATAGGTGCAGTTATCAAAGCCCTCTTAAGTATTTCGAAGGCTTCCTCACAATCATCGTCAAAAACAAAAGGAATATACTTTTGCAAGAGATTGGTAAGAGGCCTAGAAATCTTAGAGAAGTCTTTAATGAACCGTCTATAGAAACCAGCATGACCAAGGAAACTTCTTATACCTTTGATATCTGTGGGGTATGGCATTTTCTCGATTGCATCAACCTTAGCCTTATCGACTTCAATACCTCTTTCAGCAATTTTATGTCCTATGATGATGCCTTCATTAACCATAAAGTGGCACTTCTCCCAATTCAAGACAAGATTGGTGTCTTTACATCTTTGTAAGACTCGATCAAGGTTGCTGAGGCAATAATCAAAGGAAGACCCGTAAACGGAGAATTCATCGATGAAAACCTCAACAATCTTTTCACAAAAGTCAGAGAATATAGCCATCATACATCTTTGAAAGGTGGCAGGTGCATTACATAAGCCGAAAGGCATACGTCTATAAGCAAAGGTACCGAAAGGGCAGGTGAAAGTGGTTTTCTCTTAATCAGATTGTGCAACTGGTATTTGGGAGAAACCACAATAACCGTCTAGAAAGTAGAAGTGTGTGTGTTTGGATAGTCTTTCTAGCATTTGGTTGATAAAAGGCAAAGGGTAATGATCTTTCCTAGTGGCTTTATTCATTTTCCTGAAATCGATCACCATCCTATAGCCAGTAATAATCCTCTGTGGGATCAACTCATACTTATCATTAGTGACAACGGTAATGCCTCCGTTCTTAGGGACGCAATGCACCGGACTCACCCAATCGCTGTGAGCAACAGGATAGATAATACCCGCTTCCAGGAGCTTTAGTATTTCTTTTCTTACTACTTCTTTCATCTTAGGATTCAATCTCCTTTGATGATCAACAACTGGTTTGAAATCAGGATCAGTTTTAATCTTGTGCTCGCATAGAGTGGGACTAATGCCCTTAAGATCATCAAGAGTATATCCAATAGCAGCACGGTGCTTCCTCCGAGTTTTTAGTAACTTATTTTCTTCATGCTCCGAGAGGCTAGCACTAATAATGACAGGATATATCTCTTTTTCATCAAGATAGGCATACTTAAGAGTATCAGGCAACTGTTTAAGCTCGAACACAGGATCACCCTTTGGTGGGGGTGGACCCCCAAGAAGTTCAACATGCAAGTTATTCTTAAGGATAGGATATTGTTCTAAGACAACTCTATCTATCTCATCCCTTTCATCCATGTGCATATCGTTTTCATGCTCAAGCAAGTATTGCTCTAAGGGATCAGTAGGAGGCACGACAATAGAAGCTAAGGCAATAGTTTCATCCCTATTAGGCAACTCCTTTTCTTGAGGTTGTCTACCAAACTTGGAGAAATTGAACTCATGTGACACACCTTCAAAGCCAACAGTGACAGTTTGCTTCTCACAGTCAATATGAGTATTGACAGTATTGAGGAAGGGTCTGCCAAATATGATGGGACAAAAGCTATCTTGTGCAGTAGCAAGAACGAGGAAATCAGCAAGATACTTCGTTTACCACACAAGACTTCAACATCCCTAACAGTTCCCACATGACAGATAGTATCTCTATTGGCAAGCTGAATAGTGACATCAATAGGCTCTATCTCAACAGGTGCAATCTCATCTTTGATTTCATCGTATAAGGATTGAGGTATTGCACTAACGCTAGCACCCACGTCACATAAACCATGGTAACAATGATCTCCTATCTTAACAGAAATCACAAGCATGCCAACAACAGGCCTATGTTTGTCTCTAGCGTGAGGTTTAGCAATTCTAGCAGCATCTTCACAGAAGTGAATATTATGTCCCTCAGCTTCTTCAGACAGAAGATATTTGATAATAGCAATGCTAGGTTCTACCCTAATTTGCTCAGGGGGTGTAGGTGTTCTAATATAGCCTCTACGTATCACAATTGAAGCTTTAGAATGATGCTTTATCCTAACAGGGAAAGGTGGTTTTTCAATGTAAGCATTGGGAACCACAAGATCATTATAGGCAATGACTTTCTCTTCAACCGGAGTGGGTTTAACTACATTGACTTCTAAAGGAGGATGAAATTTAAACCACTTCTCTTTGGGGAGATCAATATGAGCAGCAGAGGATTCACACAATGAAGCTACTATCTCAGAGTCAAGTCCATACTTAGCGCTAAAGTCACAAAAAGTATTTGTCTCAACAAAGGATTTAACGCAATCAAAAGTGAAATTCATACCTGACTCCTTACCTCCTTCAAGCCCCCAATCTTCAGAGTTGCGTTTAATTCTCTCTAATAAATTCCATTTGAAGTCAATATCTCTCTTCATAAAAGGACCGGTACAAGAAGTGTCAAGCATGGTGCGATCATCATGAGAAAGCCGAGCATAGAAGTTCTGAATGATAATTTCTCTCGAGAGTTCATGATTGGGGCATGAATATAGCATTGATTTAAGCCTCCCCCAAGCTTGAGCGATGCTTTCTCTGTCACAAGGACAAAAATTATAAATATAATTCCGATCACGATGTACTAAATGCATAGGATAAAACTTTTGATGAAATTCCAATTTCAACCAATTGTAGTCCCATGATCCAGTATCATCACATAGCCTATACCATGTGAATGCCTTATCCTTCAAAGATAAAGGAAAGACTTCTTCTTGACCTCATCCTCAGGCACACCTGCAAGCTTAAATAAACCACAAACCTCATCTACATAGATTAGATGCAAGTCTGGATGTGTTGTTCCATCTCCTGTAAAAGGATTATCCAGCAGTTTCTCAAGCATACCCGAAGGAAATTCAAAGAAAATATTTTCAGTAGGTGCAGCAGGTTGAGGAGCAACTCTTTGTGCTTCCGTTCGAGGTGCAGATACCCTGAACAAGCCCCCTCAAAGGATTAGTATCCATAGTGACAAGTGATAATAAATTTCAGCACACTATATGAATTTTCCTTACCAAGTTCCACTTACGAAAGGCGCTTCACTCCCCGGCAACGGCGCAAGAAAAGATTCTTGATGACCCACAAGTATAGGGGATCAATCATAGTGCTTTCGATAAGTAAGAGTGTCGAACCCAACGAGGAGCAGAAGGATCTGAGAAGTGGTTTTCAGCAAGGTAAAATCTGCAGGCACTGAAATTGTCGGTAACAAGTGATTGCGTGGTGAGATGATTCGTAGCAAGCAACAAGTAACAAAAGTAGCAACGGTGCAGCAAAGTGGCCCAATCCCTTTTGTAGCAAGGGACAAGCCTGGACAAAGTCTTATAGGAGGAAAAGCGCTCCCGAGGACACACGAGAATTTCTGTCATGCTAGTGTTCATCATGTTCATATCACTACTGAAATTCAGAAATTTGCCGTCTGCCAAGGCAGACGGCAAAGGGGGCAACCACGGACGGCAAAGGCTTTGCCGTCTGCCCCCTCATGGCAAAGTAGACGGCAAAAAAAATCCGGTGAAGAGGCTCTTTGCCGTCTGCTTTCACAAAGCGGACGGCAAAGAATCTTTGCCATGAGGGGGCAGACGGCAAAATAAATGGGACGGCATATATTGCAACGTCCCCGTTAAGTGTTAACGGCAGGCCTCCTCTCTTTGCCGTCTGCCTTCCCCCCTTTTCCATGTGTTGGCAGACGGCAAAGAGGGGAGAGAGAGGGGGCAGATTCCCCCTTTGCCGTCTGCCTTCCCCCCTTTGCCATGTGTTGGCAGACGGCAAAGAGGGGAGAGAGAGGGGGCAGATTCCCCCTTTGCCATGTGCCTTCCCCCCTTTGCCATGTGTTGGCACATGGCAAAGAGGGGAGAGAGAGGGGGCAGATTCTCCCTTTTCCATGTGCCTTCCCCCCTTTGCCATGTGTTGGCAGACGGCAAAGAGGGGAGAGAGAGGGGGCAGATTCCCTCTTTGCCATGTGCCTTCCCCCCTTTGCCATGTGTTGGCAGACGGCAAAGAGGGGAGAGAGAGGGGGCAGATTTCCTCTTTGCCATGTGCCTTCCCCTCTTTGCCATGTGTTGGCAGATGGCAAATAGGGGAGAGAGAGGGGGCAGATTCCCTCTTTGCCATGTGCCTTTCCCCCTTTTCCATGTGTTGGCAGACGGCAAAGAGGGGAACCAGCCCCTTTTTTATTTATTTTTTGTTATATCCAGCATTTTTAACAATAATCAGGCTATATATATATTTGACATAAATAAATTTCTTTCCGTACTCATAACCATATTAAAATAACTCTCATCCATAGTGCATACATATTATGCAAGTTACATCCGTACCAAACCATATATTACACCAGTTTCATCCACGTGCATACAAAGTTTCATATATTCATATACTACAATAGTTTCAATACAACCCATGGTACAAGAAATCATCAACCAAGCTTCCCGTGGCGTCGGGGGTCGGGGGTCAGTGGCGTGGGGGGTCCGGGTAGGGTGTCGGGGGTCGAGGGTGAGTGTTGTCGGGGGTCGGGGGTCAGGGGTCGGGGGTCGAGGGTCAGTGGCGTCGGGGGTCGGGGTAGGGGGTCGGGGGTCGAGGGTGAGTCTTGTCGGGGGTCGGGGGTCGGGGGTCGAGGGTCAGTGGCGTCGGGGGTCGGGGGTCAACTCTCTTTAGGTTAAAGTATTTATTTCCAGCAGCTTAGCACTGGCTTCATCTATATAAATAAACTAATTCGTACAAGAGTTGTAATTTCTTATTTTTTTACCTATGTGCATGGCCGACGATGGTGCCGAATAACTATGGCGCATATGTTAGATTCACTGGTTTGCTTACTTTTTGCACAGCTTACAGAGAATATATTCCACATAAAATTGTTGTATAACAACTCATCCCCTCATTGATGAACAAGATATAATCAGTGTGAGTAAAGTTTTTTCTCTAAAGCAAGTGGCTGTTATTAATATCTACACTTCAAACTAATTCACACTTTGGTAAAAAAATACACGTCAAAGAAAAGATCGCTGGCTAACACAAATACTAGCTTGCATGGTGCACGCTCCTTTTTTCTCGGAGGTTGGCGCAATCCCTACCGTGAGAAACATGGTTTTTTTAAATAAAAAAAATATTAAGCTTCTAGTCAAGTTATCTTTTTCTGTTCCTTTCATACATAGATCCATGGTTTCTTCTTTTTTCCCAAGGTAACCCCAGGACCCCATCTCACCTTCCTCAAGCGGTCAAGCGCGTATCCAATTCATTGCCCCCTCGGTCAATCACTTATCCAATTCATGACCCTCTCCTTCGATCTAGGAGTAATCAGTATCCTGTTATTTTGTGTCACAAGGTGGTTCCCAGGCATCTAGGATTTTCATGTGCGTCGATTTCCTGCTAATTGACTTTCCCGCATCACCTGCAAATTTTTAGGTTATTCTCGGACTCGAATTGCCAAGTACTCCTTGATCTCCCTGATGAGAAAGGGCAGCAGCGGTGGTGTAAGACTTCCACCTTATAATCACTGTCGCGGGTGTGGAGCTCCTGGGCGCATGTCCGTGTGAGTACTGGTGGCTTCTTGAGGCCGAAGAGCTCGAGCTGCTCACTAGATGAAAACAATGGCAGCATGGAGGCAGCCTAAGAGACACTAGACATCTGGATGAAAGAAGGTGATTCTTAGCGTACATGATGGTTGACTGCTAGCTTGATGCCAATGTTAATTTGATTTATTTTCTAGAATTAAAAATCCGCAGACAGGATGTTCTAAAATATGTATACTAACATCACCTGCATCGAAAGTTTCCGTCACGGTGGAGGAGGAAAATATGGTATATATGGTACTGAAGAAAGATGATAGCGACGCCATACATCTAACTAAAGAACATGATTCAATAAGGCAGAAATTTCGGTAGCTGAAGGAAAATTGCAGCAGAAATTTCTGTAAGGCAACAACCCAATAGATTGTACAAATACACGGGTATGTGTAGATGATGATGGATACAATATCATGTCAGATATAAAATTGTAGATGATCATGTTGCTGATTTCTTGTATGAGAACTGTCTTCCACTCAGAATTGTTCAATCAAGGAGTTGGGAGATTCTGTTGGAGTCTATAGGGCAATATGGGTCTGATTATATATCTCCTTCTTACCATGATGTGAGGATACCACTGCTCGAGAAGGCAAAGCTCAAGACCGACACCTTGAAGGAGAAGCATGAAAAGGCATGGAAAGACCACTCAGAATTGTTTTTCATGCAATGTTGGTCTGCTGGACTGTACAGCCAGTTTTATAGCACAAATCTGATGCCTTTTCATTTGTTTGTAGGCTGCTGGTTGGTGGAGAAGTGGAGGCCCTGCACACTGGATGCAAATGCCACAGTCCGAGGTTCTTCTCTGCTCACTATGGCATCATCATTTTCAGTATTTACAGCTAGACTGCTAGACTACATATCGACAAGTCTATGACTAGTCACGACTAGTCATGACTTGTCTACTTGTCGGTACCCCGGCGACAAGTTGCGATAGGTCGACTCGTAAACCTTGCCATCGCTACACATCGATCCTTAACTGATCAGATTTATGAAGATCAAGAGGTACAACATCTCGGATTGATTTTCCTACTATGAAGCACTCGACTTACGAAAACTGCACGGTGCCATGAAGACGCTATCACCGACAGAAAAAGCCAAGCAAAGAAAACACATGGTCCTACATACTACTTCCTCTGTCCCAAAATAAGTGTCTTAAGCTTAGTATAACTTTGTACTAGGGCTAGTAGAAAGTTGAGACAGTTCTTTTGGGACGGAGGGAGTATAAAATTAAGCAAACACGAACTAATACACGGAATTAGTTGAGGATAATGGATACGAGTGGACAAATCATCCTAACTGATCAGAAACAAACATTGTGTAGTCACTTGGCGCTAAAACAATAGATGTTAAACACTAACTGGCTTCGTAAAGAAGAGCGATAGTAATAACCAGCAGGTATTAACGAACAACTAGCCTCAAGGTGTTCTAAAAACTTACCATTGTACTGTAAGGGACAATTATATCACCCGCATATATAAAGGTTTACAAACTAGGCGATTTAGTCTCGACTAATAATGAAGGATACTTCCCAGTTCCCACCGCCATATATCTAACTATTATGCCGTCGATCACTGAATCTCTCCACAGCAACTCTCTTGTGTGCAGGTTTGCATGTTGATGACAGTCATATTCATAACAGCACTGACAGCTATTCCCCATCGCAATAACACAATACCACACACATTTGTACCCGATTCGATTGTAACTGTCAAACTCCAGGATTTTACAGGGTTATTTTTAGTGGATATATAAAATTAATCTGAGACTGACACATCCAGCCAATGTAAATGTGGGGTGAGGCGCTGCGCCGGTTTACCTTGGGAGAGGGAGCACCAGCAGGTGGAGTCGACGGCGATGCAGGACTTGAGTCGCGCCGACGCCACCGCGGTGTGCAGTGGCAGCAGCGTATCCAGCCCCGCCACCGCCGACCTGCAGGAGACCTCCATGTCACACACAAAGCCACGCCCATCGATCCATCCATCTACTGGAGCACCTAGCAACATACCTGCGGAGGATGCGGGCGGCCAGGTGGTGGCGGCGCCGGGTGGGGGAGGTGCCGGGTGGGGGAGGCGCCGGTGTGTGGGGGAGGTGCCGGGTGGGGGAGGCGCCGGTGTGTGGGGGAGGTGCCGGGTGGGGGAGGCCTAGGGGAGGGGGCCGTCGCGGGGGAGGCGCCGGCGGGTGGGGGAGGCGCCGGTGGGCGGGGGAGGCGCCGGCGGGGGAGGCGCCGGTGGGTGGGGGAGGCGCCGGCGGGTGGGGAGGCAAAACTTCGATGGGGGAGGCCTGCGGGAGGGAGTGGGCGGGAGGGAGGGCGACGGGAGGTTGGGGTTGGATCGAGCCGTTAGTGGGGGAGGCATCGCGCGGGCGGGGGCAGCCGTTTGGGACGCCGTCCCCTTTGCCGTCCGCTGTATTCCCAGGCAGACGGCAAAGGGGTTTTTGGCGGACGGCAAAGAGCGGCACATGGCAAACGCAATGCCTACACCTGCGATTTTTCTTTGCCGTCTGCATGGGTCATCTTTGCCGTCAGCCGTGTCTTTACCATCAGCTTGGTCCATCTTTCCCGTCCGTAGCGGACGGCAAAGAAGCGACTCATGGCAAAGCACTTCTTTGCCATCTGTCAGCTCTTTGCCATCTATTTTTTTGTAGCTGACGACAAAGAGCTTCTTTGCCATCAGTCAGCAGACGGCAAATTCTCTGATTCCAGTTGTGTATGATTCGCGTTCGTTACGTTGATAGTTTGATATGTGGGTGGACCGGCGCTTGGGTACTTCCCTTACTTGGACAAGCATCCCACTTATGATTAACCCCTCTCGCAAGCATCCGCAACTACGAAAGAAGAATTTAGACAAAGTCTAACCATAGCATTAAACTAGTGGATCCAAATCAGCCCCTTACGAAGCAATGCATAAACTAGGGTTTAAGCTTCTGTCACTCTAGCAACCTATCATCTACTTACTACTTCCCAATGCCTTCCTCTAGGCCCAAATAATGGTGAAGTGTTATGTAGTCGACATTCACATAACACCACTATAGGAAAAACAACATACAACACATCAAATTATCGAACGAATACCAAATTCACATGACTACTATTAGCATGACTTATCCCATGTCCTGAGGAACAAAAGTAACTACTCATAAAGCATAATCATATGCATGACCAGAGAGGTAATGAGTAGCATCAAGGATCTGAACATAAACTCTTCCACCAAGTAATCCAACTAGCATCAACTAAAAAGAGTAATCAACACTACTAGCAACCTTACAAGTACCAATCGGAGTCGCGAGACGGAGATTGGTTACGAATGATGAACTAGGGTTTGGAGATGAGATGGTGCTGATGAAGATGTTGATGGTGACGAGTCCCCTCTGATGAGAGGAGTGTTGGTGATGACGATGGCGACGATTTCCCCCTCTGGGAGGGAAGTTTCCCCGGCAGGATCGTCTTACCGGAGCTCTAGATTGGTTCTGCTCAAGTTCCGCCTCATGGCGGCGGCGAAACCACGAAAAAGCTCCTCCTTGATTTTTTCCTGGACGAAACCCTCCATATAGCACAAGAGGGGAGCTAGTGGGCCAGTGGGCTGCCCACAAGCCCTCATGGCGCGGCCTGGGGGGGTGGCCGCACCGTGCAGGCTTGTGGGCACCCCCTGGTGCCCCTCCGGCACTTCTTTGGCCCAGTATTTTTGATAAATCGGGAAAAAAAATCTCCATTGATTTTTACGGCGTTTGGAGTTGCGCAGAATAGGTATCTCAACTTTGCTCCACTTTCAGGCCCGAATTCCAGTTGTCGGTATTCTCCCTCTTCATGTAAACCTTGCAAAATAAGAGAGAAATAAAAGCCAAAGAAGCGATAAATAACAACATGAAAACATGATGCAAAATGGACGTATCACCTCCCAACAAGCGCTATTGTTTAACGCCCTTAGCTAGGCATAAGGCGATAGAATCATGTATCGTCGTCTTTGGTGCTCAAACCATAAGTAGCTCATCATCTTAAGGTCTTCATCTTTCTTACTAGATGATTCACCACTATTTTTAGGAACAAAAATAGACTTGGTGGCTTATTGTGGGCAAAATTTGGAGTATTCTGCACAACGGCAAAAGCGGAACCCAAGTTGGTTATAACATCCTCTAGTTTGCCAATCCTAGCGGAATCATGACCTAGTTTTTCGTTAACTGTGGGTTGCTTCTCCTTTAAATTTTTCAAAACTATTCCCACCTTGGATCCGTACTGAGTGATTTGATTGTGGATCTTTTTATCCAAATTCTCAATGAGTTCGATCGTAGCAACTTTATTTTCAATGTCGTCCAGCCTACGCATCACATGTTCCAGAGTTAAGGGAGTTCCATTAACCATGAGTGGGGGTGAGCCTACCAAATTTATTACATCGGTATGGCTACCCAAGAAGTTTCCGCCTACGATGGTGTCAAGAATATACCTATTCCAAGGAGAAATACCCACATAAAAACTGCGAAACAGGACGGTAGTAGATTGCTTACGAGTAGATCAACTCTGAGCATTGCAAATCCTATACCAAGCATCCTTTAAGTTTTCTTCCTCATTTTGTTCGAAATTGAGAACTTCGTTCTCGGGAGTATCGTTCGAAGCGGTGGGTCTAGCCATGAGGACAGGTAGACTATCCCACACAAACGAACACAAAGCAAGCGAGAGAAATGGGCGAACGAAAAAGGCAAACGAAAAAAGGCAAGTATTTTTGTAAATTTTTGTTTTTCAGAAGTCGGGGAGAGGAAAACGAGAGGGAAAAAAAGTAAATGCAAGAGATGAGTTTGCGACACTTACTTGGATGAGTTCTTGACTTGATCCTCCCCAGCAACGGCGCCAGAAATCCTTCTGCTGCCTCTTGAGCTTACGTTGGTTTTTCCCTTGAAGAGGAAAGGGTGATGCAGCAAAGGAGCAGTAAGTATTTCGCTCAGTTTGAGAACCAAGGTATCAAATCCAGCAGAAGAATCGCGTCAAGTCCAGAGTACCTACACAAAAACAAAGGAGCTTGCACCCAACTCTATAAAGGGGTTGTCAATCCCTTCATGATTGATTGCAAAGTGAGATCTGAAGGCGGAAAGTGCAACGAAGTAAAAGTGTAAGGCTGAAAATATGGTGTGAAGTAGACCCGGGGGCCATAGTGTTCACTAGAGGCTTCTCTCAAAATAGCAAATAATACGGTGGGTGAACAAATTACCGTCGAGCAATTGATAGAAGCGCGCAAAGTCATGACGATATCTAAGGCAATGATCATACATATAGGTATAACGTTCGAGACAAGTATACCGATACTTTCTGCATCTACTACTATTACTCCACACATCGATCGCTATCCAGCATGCATCTAGTGTATTGAGTTCATGACGAACAGAGTAACGCCTTAAGCAAGATGACATGATGTAGAGGGATAAACTCAAACCAATGATGAAACCCCCATCTTTTTACCCTTGATGGCAACAACACGATGCGTGCCTCGCTACCCCTTCTGTCACTGGGTGAGGTCACCGCACGGTATGAACCCAAAACCAAGCACTTCTCCCATTGCAAGAATCGTAGATCAAGTTGGCCAAACAAAACCAACAACTCGAAGAGAATTACAAGGATATGAAATCATGCATATAAAAGATCAGAAGAAACTCAAATAAGATTCATAGATAATCTGATCATAAATCCACAATTCATCGGATCTCGACAAACACACCACAAAGAAGATTACATCGGACAGATCTCAATGAAGATCATGGAGGACTTTGTCTTGAAGATCCAAGAGAGAGAAGAAGCCATCTAGCTACTAGCTATGGACCCGAAGGTCTATGGTGAACTACTCACGCATCATTGGAGAGTTCATCACTAGTGAAATTCAGAAATTTGCCGTCTGCTACAGCGGACGGCAAAGGGGGAACCACGGACGGCAAAGGCTTTGCCGTCGGTGAGCAGACGACAAACTAGATGGTAAAAAAAATCCGGTGAAGTGGTTCTTTGGCGTCTGCTTTTGTAAAGCGAACGACAAAGAATCTTTGCCATGAGGGGGAAGACGGCAAATTAATTGGGACGACATATACTGCAACGGCCCCGTTAAGTGTTAACGGCAGGCCTCCTCACTTTGCCGTCGGCCATCCCCCCTTTGCCATGTGGGGGCAGACGGCAAAGAGGGGAGAGAGAGGGGGCTGATTCACCCCTTTGCCGTTTGCCCACCTCCCTTTTCCATGTGGGGGCAAACGGCAAAGAGGGGAGAGAGGGGGGCTGATTCCCCCTTTGCTGTCTACCTACACCCCTTTGCCATGTGGGGGCAGACGGCAAAGAGGGGAGAGAGAGGGGGCAGATGCCCCCCTTTGCCGTCTGCCATCCCCCCTTTGCCATGTGGGGGCAGACGACAAAGGGGGGAACTAGCCCCTTTTTAATTTATTTTTTACTATATCCAGCATTTTTAACAATAATCAAGATATATATATATATATATATATATATATATATATATATTTGACATAAATAAATTTCTTTCCGTACTCATAACCATATTAAAATAACTCTCATCCATAGTGCATACATATTATGCAAGTTGCATCCGTACCAAACCATATATGACACCAGTTTCATCCACATGCATACAAAGTTTCATATATATCAATATACTACAATAGTTTCAATACAAGCCATGGAACAAGAAATCATCTTCAAGCATTCCATCAATATAATCCAAGCTTCCCGTGAAGTGAAGGTAATCTTCAAAATGGCAAATAAGAAAGTTAGAAGAATAATACTAGATGAAGAAGTGTATATATAGGTTATTTCAGAGAGAAATTAGCTAGGTATAGACCATTTAGGAGCTAACTAAGCTAATTATGTCATCTAGGTGGAACCGTAGCTAACTATAGGTCGTTTCGGAGCTAACTTGGGTAAAATAGGTCATTCCGGAGCAAACTATGCTTATTAAGCCATTTTGGATCTAGCTAGGCTAATTATAGGCCATTTAATACCTAAGTTAGGGGGAATAGGTCATCTTGCAGCTACGTAAGCCTTATTATGTCATTTAGGAGAGAACTTAGCTAACTGTAGGTCGTTTTTTATTAAATAGGTCATTTTGGAGCTAACTAAGCTAATTATGTCATTTCGTAGGATAATTAGCCAATTTAGCCTTTCTTGGATGAGTCTAAGCTACGTAGAAGAAGAGAAAGAGAAGAAGAAGTAGAAGAAGGAGGAGGAGGAGGAGGAGGAGAAGGAGAAGGAAGAGGAGAAGAAGAAGAAAAGAAGAAGGAGAAGGAGAAGGAGGAAGAAGGAGGAAGAAGAAGGAGAAGGAGGAGCTCCTTCTCCTACTTCTCCTCCTTCTTCTCCTTCTTCTTATCCTCCTCCTTCTCCTTCTTCTTCTTCTCCTCTTCTTCTTCTTCCTTCCTTTCATTTTTCCTCTTTCTTCTCCTTTTGTCCCCTTCTTCGGGCTAAATTGGTTAAGAATGCCTTTTTGGAGATAATTATGTCATTTCGAGGATAGTTAGCTAAGTATATGTCATGTTTTATTAAATAGACCATTTAGGAGATAACTAAGCTAATTATGTCATCTAGGTGGAACCCTAGCTAACTATAGGTCGTTTCGGAGCTAACTTGGGTAAAATAGGTCATTCTGGAGCAAACTATGCTTATTAAGCCATTTTGGATCTAGCTAGGCTAATTATAGGCCATTTAATACCTAAGTTAGGGGGAATAGGTCATCTTGCAGCTACATAAGCCTTATTATGTCATTTAGGAGAGAACTTATCTAACTGTAGGTCATTTTTTATTAAATAGGTCATTTTGGAGCTAACTAAGCTAATTATGTCATTTCGTAGGATAATTAGCCATTTTAGCCTTTCTCGGATGAGTCTAAGCTACGTAGAAGAAGAGAAAGAGAAGACGAAGTAAAAGAAGGAGGAGGAGGAGGAGGAGGAGGAGGAGAAGGAGAAGGAAGAGGAGAATAAGAAGAAAAGAAGAAGGAGAAGGAGAAGGAGGAAGAAGATGGAGAAGGAGGAGCTCCATCTCCTTCTTCCCCTCCTTCTTCTCCTTCTTATCCTCCTCCCTCTCCTTCTTCTTCTTCTCCTCTTCTTCTTCTTCCTTCCTTTCATTTTTCCTCTTTCTTCTCCTCTTCTCCCCTTCTTCGGGCTAAATTGGCATAGAATGCCTTTTTGGAGCTAATTATGTCCTTCCGAGGATAATTAGCTAAGTATAGGTCATGTTTTATTAAATAGACTATTTAGGAGCTAACTAAGCTAAATATGTCATCTAGGTGGAACCCTAGCTAACTATACGTTGTTTGGGAGCTAACTTGGGTAAAATAGGTCATTCCGGAGCAAACTATGCTTATTAAGCCATTTTGGATCTAGCTAGGCTAATTATAGGCCATTTAATACCTAAGTTATTGGGAATAGGTCATCTTGCAGCTACGTAAGACTTATTATGTCATTTAGGAGAGAACTTAGCTAACTGTAGGTCATTTTTTTAAATAGGTCATTTTGGAGCTAACTAAGCTAATTATGTCATTTAGTAGGATAATTAGCCATTTAGCATTTCTTGGAGCGAACTAAGCTAATTATGTCATTTAGATGGAAGTCTATCTATTTTTTATTAAAACACTAGAAATAACATACCATTATCGTCATCACAGCGGTGGAGCACCGTGGCTCTGGCTTGTTTCACCTGGAGAAGGCTGCCTTGGAGAAGGCTCGACTGTAGAAGGGTCGTGCGATGCGTTACGGGAGATATTCTGCACCAAACATTGTTTGCAATGTGTAGTTAGCATGAGGACACTCTTAAGATCACTGCACTGAAATGAAACTCACCGTCCCGGCCACGTTAATGACTGGCATCGGTGGAGGGACTTGGCCGTTCTTCTGACACATAGACTGTACATTTGGTTTCGACAAGTCAAACTTTTTATTTATTAATGAAACGGACATTCAAATGCAAGATTTCAAATAACATGAAGAAGAAACTTACCACGAAGAGCTCGTATATGGCCCTGTTAGATGCGTCATTCTGTGCCCTCTCCGCCTCCACCAATGCAGTCGTCCTCTCCTCCAACTCCCTAATTTCCTTATCCTTCTCCGCCATAGCCGCCTGCATTGCCTCTCTCTCTTTCTGAATAACAGCCTGCAACACAACTCATTGTTAGCAATGTAATCATATTGGTTCCAACGCACAACATAATGCGGAAAGATAGTTGAGCCCATTAAACTAACCTCGATGGTGAGCTCGAGTGGCCATGGACGACGTGTTATCTCCGGACAAGAGCTCGTTTGGCGTGCCTTTATCTGCCGGAGAGTGCTAGGACAACGTATAAGGCCGTCTCCAATGGCGATCGAGCCATGGGGCCTCCCGTTGCCAGTTATCATCACCAGCTCTGGATCAATAGGCCCCTCGCTCGGGTTAAAGTCCTCCCCTTTCCTCGCCTTCCCGTGATCTCTGTACTTCACGAGCTTGTGGTGGGAGGAGATGTTGGTGAAGTTTTTTGGATGCTCGAGGTCAGACTCACAGAATGCCTTGACCTTCTTGTACGAGGCAGTATGGGCCAGCGCATACAGGTCGTACATCTGTGGCGCCTCCGTCTTATTGTGACGCGCCTAAAAGAGAGAGAGAGAGGAAAATTGTATTAGTAAAGGGCTCAAGATAGCATTAAGAATGAATTGCATGAGGCATGAAGCAAACCACATACCCAGTTCTCGCCAAATTGGATTAAGTTGACGCTCCCTTGATGGTGTGGCACGCCAACCATTTTGCCACACCTCTCCTTGGCGTTGTTGTGGCTGGCCTCCCACGTTTCGGAACACCACTGATCCACCAAGGCCTCCCATAAATCCATATTATCCACACACCATCTCGGGGGGCACCTAAGTTAATAAAGAGAAATTTGAGCGTGTAAGAACCAAATCAAGGAAACTAACTACAAAGCCTTAATAATATGTAATTACCTTCATGTAATGCTCCTTCTTCATCTTAGCATCACGACACTTCGCCTTGTCAATCCTAATATGCCGAGTGGCATAGTAGTCTCGAACAGCCTGCACCCGAGCCTCGTGCCGAAAGTTTTGAAGTAGGCAGCGACATTCGGTTTCGATAACCTTTGCCGCGTCCTCCTTGTATCCCTCCTCACACCTGTAGTAGGTCTGCAAACGAGACAACACCGATTAGTACAATAAATAGCTATGGTTTATTTATAATTGTGTGAAGGAGAAATTACCCAGAACTTTCGGATCACCATGTCCGCCCTCGTGTGGCACAAAACACCGTCAATCTCCACCTCCGGCGGGGCCGGGGCACCCAAGTAGTGCTCCCAGGTCATTCCTACCTCTAGCTCCCGACCGGGCAATGTAACAAACCCTGGGAAGTTTTTACGACAAAGAACACCAAGGACGCTGTTGGGATTGCGGACACCCTTGGCAACAATCCAACCCCTACAGTATGACAAATTAAAGCCAAAAAATTAGATATTTGAGAAAATGCGAAGGCAAAAGCTTAAATAAGAGTAAATTAACTTACTTGTCCCCATTTGGCCTAATCGACCACCTCTGCTCGGGGGTCGCTGGCACGAGCGAGAGCCCCAAACTACCACGCTAGTAGACGGTAGCCCCCTCACCCAGCTCCTCGTCGCTACCAGTATCCCACTAGGTCTCTTGGGACGTACCCTCATCCCTGCTTTGCTCCGGAGTCGCCTGGAAGGAAGCCTCTGGGACATGAGTCTCGTGGGTCGAAGGCTCGTCGACCTGAGGCTCGTCGACCCGAGGCTCGTGAACCGGAGACCGTGTAGCCTCCACCTCAAACGAATCCACCCTAGAAGTCATGTGCTTAGGTGAATCGGCTTGGGGTGGTGGCGGAGACCATGTAGCCGCCACCTCAGAAGGCATGGCAGCCACCGCCCTACCTCTCCCGCGGCCACGTGTACCTTTAGTACAACATAAATACCAACATGAGTAATAAAATGTATATAAATACCAATATGCATACAACATGAGTACAACATAAATACCAACATGAATACAACGTGTACCTTTAGTGCCTCTCGGCTTCGCGGGGGGTCGACCTCCTCTCACGGGGGCGCTCCTTGCATAGTAGAGAGCAACACTCTCCGAAGAGGCAAGGCATGAATAAATGCATCATGATCATCACTATCATCAATAAATGCATCATCATCATCACTATCACGAAGAACATGTGGAAGGCCACCATTATGTAATCGGTCAAGAAGTGACAGGTCATCCGCAGCAGTAACCTCTTCTTCTTCCAGCTCTTCTTGTTCGAGCTCATGGGTTAAGACGGATTCACTGCCGCTGTCTACTTCAATGTTCTGGGGTGAAGTAGAGCGGTTCTTGAAACGTTTCTTGGACATACGTGTTTCTTGGAAGAATTCTCCTTCATATGTGTCTGGGTCAATGTGAGGTTCGTAATCCTCTTCATTGAGGGTAGGTGGTCTAAAATGTGGTGACACTTCATAAACGACATCCCAACCTTTGAGATTTGGTTCAGTTTGGCAGGCCCACGGTAGATAGAAAACTTGTGTCGCCTGTTGAGCCGTAATATAGACATCGGGAACATCTAAGTGGGTGTTTTGGTTGATTTCGACTAGTCATATATGTTCACGAGTCCTTCTAGTCTCCCTAGGCTCAAACCAATAACATTTGAAGACTACGACGGTTGGTGGGTTTTCACCATAGAATAGAAGTTCATAAATTGCTTCAACTCTTCCATAATACTCGGTGTCTCCTTCGCCGATAGCAGAGACAGAACAATTTGTAGTCTTTAGGTCGGGCATAGATAGCTCTTTGCCAAAGGTACGAAAGTGATACCCGTTGATGTTGTATTTGTCAAATGAACAGACCTTATAGTCAAAACCATTAGCGACTTGTCTCAACTCGGCGTCCATAGACTCTGCATCAGCCTACAAGTTTAATACGAAAGAATGGATGCATTAACCGCAAATTAGACCAAGAAATCAAATGGGCCCTTAATGGTAATTAATTACCCTTTGTTTGAACCAAGAGATGAAACCGGGATAGTCGCCTCCATGCTTTGCGAGAAGCTCATACTCTTCGACGGAATCCTTTTCGATGACCGCTCCATCCAAGAATTCGGCGACGTATCGACTATATCAAGTATCCGGGAATAAGAGTAGTTCAAAGCAATTAGAAGTTGCAGAACAATAAATTACCGAGAACTTACTCGATGTACGGCCGCACTTCTGTTAGGTTGGTGAAGATATACAATGAAATGGTCCGCCATTCTTCGACATCCAACGATTTTCCATTCGAATCAACGGATGGTGCGAGCTTACCTTTGAATAGGCTGAGGTTCGATCGAACTTTTTTTTGATCGCCATCATTGTACCGAGGCTTCGGGTTATGCAAATGATGATTTTTGGCTTCATAGTGTGCTGTCACGAAGTTTGCCGCCTCCTCATTAATGAATGCCTCGGCCATCGATGCTTCAATTCTATGTTTATTTTTACACTTAGCTTGAAGCGTCTTCTGCATCCTCTCAGTTGAGTAGCACCATCGATTTTGAATGGGCCCCCCATTCTTGCCTTGGTCGGGAGATGCAAAATCAAATGTTGCATTGGATTAAAGAAGCCCGGTGGAAAGATCTTTTCTAATTTGCAGATCAACTCCGGCGCCAACTCTTCCATTTCATCTAGCGCGCCAGGCGATAGATCTTTCGCACAAAGAGAACAGAAGAAATAGCTCAGCTCTGCCAGTACTAGCCATTCATCCTCAGGGATAAAGCCACGCAACATCACCGGCATTACCCGCTCAATCCATATGTGCCAATCATGACTCTTGAGCCCAAATATTTTCAATATCTCAAGACTCGCTCCCCTCTTTAGATTCGCAGCATACCCATCGGGGAACATCAACTGCATTTTCACCCACAATAGCGTTTCCCTCATAGCTGGCCTTTCAAGATTGAACCATGCCTTTGGCTTCGCTATGCTTTGCTTTCCTTTCCGTTGTCGCAAGTTTTGCAACGATCTATCACATAGAGCCTCCAGGTCGATTCTAGCCTTAGGATTATCTTTTGACGTCCCCTCTGTGCCGAACAATGTACCAAAAATGGCCTCCGCAATATTCTTTTCACTGTGCATCACGTCAATGTTGTGTGGGCAAAGGAGGTCTTTGAAGTAAGGCAGATCCCATAAGCACGACTTGTGAGTCCAGGCGTGTTCCGTATTATACCCTTTGAAGTATCCTGGACGCAAAGGATCAGGCTCGAGAGCATTTAACTGATCAAGGGTCTGTTGGCCTGTCAACGCAGCTGGTGCAGTGTTTTTGACAACTCTACCTTTGATGAAATTCTTCTTGTCTTTTCTGAACTTATGGTCAGGATCCAGGAATTGTCTATGCATGTCGAAGGAAGAGTACTTGCGACCAGCCTGCAGCCAACGGAACTGAAGAGCTGCCTTGCATGTGGTGCACGGGAACCATCCATGCACACACCAGCCAGCGAATAGCGCAAACGCCAGATAATCATGCGTCGAGTACATGTGCCACACATGCATTTTGAAATTTGTTTTGGTAGCCGCGTCGTAGGTCTTGATCCCATTATCCCAAGCTTCTTGCAACTCATCCTTAAGCAGCTGCATGTACACATTCATATTCTTCCCCGGATAGTTGGGCCCTGGAATTATCAATGTCAGGAAAATGTTCTTTCTTTTCATAATCTCTTCGGGTGGAAAATTTAGTGGAATGACAAATACAGGCCAACAACTGTATTGTGCTGCCATCATACCATACACATTGAACCCATCCGTGCTGATGGCAACTCTAGGTTACCTTGGATCTTCCGATTTATCCTTATGTAATGCATCGAAGTGCCTCCACGCAAAACCATCTGAAGTCGGTACCAGCATCTTGTTCCCATCCGCATCTAGTTCGGTTATTTTGCCCAATTTGTGCCATGTCATCTGTCTGGCCGTCTCTTCGACCATGAAAAGACGTTGAAGTCTTGGTACGATAGGTAGATACCAAAGAACACTAATGGGGATTTTGGTCTGATTCTTCTCATCCATGCCGTTGTCTACCATAATATACCTGGAAGAATTGCAAATGGGGCAATAGTTCAAGGCCGCATACTCAAGCCTAAATAAGGCACATCCATTCTCACAGGCATGTATCTTCTCATAGGGCATCTTAAATACACGGAGGATTTTCTCTGACTGGTACAGGTTTGCAGGCAGTACATGGCCTTTGGGTAGAAAGCGTCCAAATATCGTCATCATCGCGTCGTAGCATTCTCTGCCTAGGTTGAATTGAGCCTACAGAGCCATTACTTGCGCGATGGCATCCAGCTGACAAAGCTCAGTCTGCTCATGGAGAGGACGTTTTGAAGACTCCAACATTTCATAGAAGGCCTTTGCAGATTCCTCCATCTCATCGTCCGAATCCCGAGCATCATCAAAGTCTTGCACCATGTCTTCAATCCCGGTACCATGCTCGTCGGTGCGGCGATGAATCACCTCAGCTCTGGCACGTTGGTCAGACTCACCATGAGAAGTCCACACTGTATAATTAGGCGTAAAACCCCACTTCTGCAGGTGTTTACCCATTTCAAACTCTATCTTCTTTTTCCAGTTGTCGCAGTTGGGACAGGGGCACCATGTTTTTTGCTGGCCATTTGCAAATGCGGCTCTCACAAACCCCCTGGTTTTTGTTAACCATTCATGGGTCATGTCTTTCTGACTAGGGTGACCAGTGTACATCCAAGCATGATCACTCATGTTGCCTAGCTACCTATGGGGGCACAAGAAATAAATATATAATTCATCATCTATATTCATACGCTAATCAAGTTTGTCAGTTTTATTACGTCCATGCAACCTACACGCTAATAGGTAAAGATAGGTCCCAATCCCACCCGGGTATGTGTAGACTGGGTTCGTTTTCCCATGCTCTCCTCCAGGTGCGACGCAGAATTTCGGCAGCACCTCCCCGTTGTTCTCCTGATACACGTCTCGACAATAAGCAGAGAGGATGTGTACCCGGAGAACAACAGGGGAGGCACTGACGAAATTCCGCATCGAATCCAGAGCACAGCATACGGAAAAACAAACCCAATCTACACATACTCGGGCTGTCCATGGATAATGCTGGACAATTCGAAAGGATGGCGGTTATAAATATGCAAAGAATTGCATATCTATAGATGTCGCCCTTTCGAACGGGAGACGCATACTGGTCACGCATACTCATGATTGAAGAAACCTATAGCTAGCAAGTTTCATCGGCACGAAGACCGGGACAGAGCAAATTAAGGGGGTAGGAGGAGAAGTCATTTGTGCTCACCAACAAACGCAAGGGCGGAGCTCGTCCAACGCATGTGGAAGCCGTCGAACAACTGCACATTGAAATTCACACGATCAACACAAATACGATGTTTTATAATTAACATAATCGGAAAATATGTGACATAACTCATAATTTACAAAACTATGACCTCGTGGGCCTCTGGAAGGCCGAAAAGCACCTTCTCGTTCAAAAGAAGGCAAAAGAGGTGTCGGGGGTCGGGGCTTAGTGGCGTCGGGAGTCACTGCCGTCGAGGGTCGGTGGTGTGGGGTGTTGGTGGCATCGGGGGTCGGGGGGTTGTGGGGGGTCAGTGGTGTCGGGGGTCCAGGGTCAGTGACGTCGGGTGTCAGTGGCGTCGGGGGTCGGGGGTTGGTGGCGTCGAGCGTCGGTGGTCGGGAGTCGTGGGCCGAGGGTCTGGGTCGGGGGCCAGTGGCGTCGGGGGTCGGGAGTCGTGGGCCGAGGGTCTGGGTCGGGGGCCAGTGGTGTCGGGGGTCGAGGGTTAGTGGCGTGGGGGGTCAGTGGCGTCGGGGGTCGGGGGTCGGGGGTCAGTGGCGTCGGGGGTCGAGGGTTAGTGGTGTGGGGGGTCAGTGGCGTCGGGGGTCGGGGGTCGGGGGTCAGTGGCGTCGGGGGTCGATGGTCGGGGGTCAGTGGCGTCAGGAGTCAGGAGTCAGGGGTCGAGGGTCAGTTTCGAGGTGCCGGGGTTCCCTTTTCCTCTTCTTTCTTCTTCTCCTCTCTCCTCTTCTTCTTCTTCTTCTTCTTCTCTTCTTCTTCTTCTTCTTCTTCTTCTTCTTGTTCTTCTTTTTTTTTCTCCTCCTACTCCCCTCCTATTTTTCTCCTCCTGTTCTTTTTCTTTTTCTCTTCTTCTTCTTCTTCTTCTTCTTCTTCTTCTTCTTCTTCTTTCTCCTCCTCTTCCTCCTCCTCCTCCTCCTCTTCTTCTTATTCTTCTTCTTCTTCTTCTTCTTCTTCTTCTTCTTCTTCTTTCTCCTCCTCCTCCTCCTCTTCTTCTTCTTCTTCTTCTACTTCTCCTTCTTCTTTTCGTTCTTCTTCTAATTATATTCTTCTTTTCCTTTTTTCTTTTTCATTTTTTTCCTTCTGCTTTTCCTCTTTTTTTCTTCTAACCTAACTAAATAACCTAATTAGCCTAATAATCTAACCAAATAAACTAACTAAATTACCCTATATATAATAAAAAACTAACCTAATAAACTAACTAAAGTAATTAACTTTTTTAAAAAGAAAAAGAAGAAGAACTCAACTCACCGCGGTGGACGACGGCAGGGGGCGGCGGCGGCGGCGGTGGACGACGGCAGGGGGGCAGGGGGCGCGCGACAGGGGGCACGCGGCAGGGGGCTCGCCGTGGGGAGGGGCTCACCGCGGGGGTGGGTTGCCGCGGGGAGGGCCTCGCCGCGGGGGGGGGGGGGTGCTCGCCGCGGGGAGGGGCTCTCGCGGGAGGGATCGCCGTGGGTAGAGACAGTGAGCGAGTGGCTGGGGGGAGAGACGGACAGTGAGGACCAGGGGGTTAATAGCCGTTATAGGGCGGCCCCTTTGCAGTCCGCCCCCCAACGACAAAGGGCCCCATGGCAGACGACGAAGGCCCGCGGAAGGCAAAGGACCCCGTATTTTGGACATGGCAGGCATGGGACCCACCCGTCCTCTTTGCCGTCTGCCCTGGGTCTCTTTGCCGTCCGCTGGAAGACGGCAAAGGGCTGACACATGGCAAATAGTTTTTTTGCCATGTGTCAGTCCTTTGCCGTCTGCCTTCTGTCAACTGATGGCAAAGAGGTTCTTTGCCGTCAGCCAGCAGACGACAAAGAACTAGCTGACGGCAAAGAACTGAATTCCAGTAGTGCATGGTGTTGATGAAGAAACCCTCCGTATCCGAATCCCCCCTCTGATAGGGCACCAGAACGTGCCCCAGATGGGATCTTGCAGAGACAGAAGCTTGCGGCGGTGGAAAAGTATTTTCATGGATCTCTCGCGCAGTTTTGGAATTTTTCTGAATTTATAGGCGGAAGAGGTAGGGCAGACGAGCCATAGGGGCCCCACAAGCCTGCTAGGCGCGGCCCCCCTGGCTGCGTGTAGGGGGCTTGTGGGGTCCCCTCATGGCCCCTGCCTTGGTTCTCAAGTCTTGTGCGTATCTTCTGTTCCGGAAAAAATCTTTTCGGAACTTTTATTCCGTTTGGGCACCGTTTAAAATCCTCCTCTGAAAAGGGTCAAAAAACATAGAAAAAACAGGAGCTGGCACTTGGCACTGAGTTAATAAGTTAGTCCCAAAAAAGATATAAAAGGCATACAAAACATCCAAAGTTTGACAAGATAATAGCATGGAACACTAAAAAATTATAGATACGTTGGAGACGTATGAGTGATTCAAAATCTTCATCAGTTTCATCATTTTCAAGTTCTCTAGCTTTAGCAATATGAGCATCAAGTAATTCACTTAGTGGCATAGTTTCTGTTTCATCAAATGTAGCAGTAGTAGCTTCATTAATTTCAGACATAGCATCATCAATTTCATGTGACATATCAGGACGATCAATAGGTGGTGGTTTAACAAGCTGATTCAAAAGAGTAAGTGAATCACAAGCAGAGCTAGATGGTAGTTCCTTACCTCCTCTCGTGCGAGAGGGGACGATCTTAGTTCAAGTATCTTTCAGATTCTTCATAGTGGCAACTCGATACCCTCAATTTAACACAATAAATATTTCTATGCTCCCCTACAAGGGCACCATAAAAAGGTCTTGATAACCCACACGTGTAGAGGATAGACAAAGAGTATTTATTGGTTCGACACAAGGGAAGTATTTTACCCTAATTTATTGGTTCGACACAAGGGTAGACAAAGAGTATTTATTGGCCTTGACAGTTGAGTTTTCATTTCAACCGCACCTGGGATATCTCTCCGCACCAAGGATTTAGTAGCACGGCAAATAGTAGTAGTGACAATAGCTGTTTTAGTAGCAAAAGTAACAGTAATAATTTAGTAGCAGGTGTGACAGTAGCAGCAACAGTAGTAACTTAGCGAGATTCAGTATATGAAAAGCGTAGGCACGTGGATCGGTGATGGATAATGATGTAGTTGACATTGACCATGTAACAGTTACATATTAGGGCGACACAGAGCTAGCTCCGGTTCATCAATATAATGTAGGCATGTATTCCGTATATAGTCATACGTGCTTGCGATAAGAATTTGCATGACATCTTTTGTCCTACCCTCCCGTGGCAGCTGGGTCCTATTGGAAGCTAAGGTATATTAAGGCCTCCTTTTAATAGAGAACCGGAAAAAAGCATTAACACATGGTGAATACATGAACTCCTCAAACTACGACAATCACAGGAAAGAATCCCAATTTCTGTCACCTTGGGGGATGCGGATCATGACACGTAATAGGTGACTACGACTTGCATGATAGGATCCGAAACACTCTTATATTCATGAAAACATAATAGGTGTAGATCTGAAATAATGGCACTCGGGCCCTAGTGACAAGCATTAAGCATAGAAAAGTCATAGCAACATCAATCTCGAACATAGTGGACACTAGGGATCAAGCCCTATCAAACTTAACTCGATTACAAGATCAATCTCATCTAATCTCACCACCGTCCATCAAGCCTACAAAGGAATTACTCACTCCCGGGGGTGAGCATCATGGCGGTGTTGGTGCAGAAGGGTTGGTGACAACGACGGCGACGAATCCCCCTCTCCGGAGCCCAAAACGGACTCCAGATCAGCTGTCCGGAGTAAGAGCATGAGGTGGCGGCGGCTCCGTCTTGTGAAACGCGATGAAATCTTCTCTCTATTTTTTTCTCCGCTAATAAGAATTTATAGGATTGGAAATAGGGTCGGAGGAGCTACGGGGGCCCAACAATCCATCAAGGCGCGGCTAGGGCCTGGGCCACGGCTTGTTGGCTTGTGCCCCCCTAGCACACCTCCTCCAGCAGGTCTTCGCTCCATTATTCATTATAATTCCTAGAAAAAATCACAAAAAGTTTCGTCCAATTCCGAGAACTTTTATTTATGCACAAAAATAACACCAAAGTAGCTCTGCTTAAAACAACGTCAGTCTAGGTTAGTTTCATACAAATCATGCAAATTAGAGTCTGAAACAAGAGAAAAAGTGTTTGGGAAAGTAGATACGTTGGAGACGTATCACGGACAGCTCGCATGCATCCCATCAACTCACGCCTGCTTGTATGCATCCCGTCAACTCTCGCCTACTCGCACAGCACACGGGATATATGGTAGTACATATTTTTCTTCTTCTATTTTGATGATTAATATTTCCGCTTTATTGCTTAACCGAAGCATGGCACATATCCATTCTTGGTCTAATGCTCGCGGTTCGAATGCATGATCCAATTGCGATATTGGTTCCCAATTATTAATATTATCCCATTTGTACATAAGAAGATAAAAAGTACATGACATCTTGACTCAAATTTGACAAAAAAGTGAAATACCACTGTTTGTAGGTGTCCATATGACAACACGGTAAGTTTCATGAATTTCAATTAAATTGTGGATTTACTAAATTTTGAAAATCGAGATTCTCAATGTCTGAAATTTCTTGCATGCATACTAAACATGCACCCACTGACACACATGTGTTTTTTTAATCCATTTAGGTGCACTATGCATGTGTGCATGTAGCTCAAATTTGATTTTTGCTGATTATACCCCTAGAAAATCAATCAATGTACCAAAGCGTCTAAATGATCTTTGTTTTCTTTCAAAATTAAAATGTTCCTCTGGTCAGATATGTTCACCGCGGAATTTTTTAACATGCCTCGTAGTTGCTGCTGATGTGCGGTGTGTGTGTGCGTGTGTGGGGGTGGGGGTCGGGTCTGGCAGTACACTATGAGTCGTGAGCCACCGTGTGGGATTTGTTGTTTTGTGAGGGAGTTGCGAGATCAAATTTGTGAATTTCGTTATTTACAACATTACACAACCCTTTCATACATACATGTGTGGGCTACATGCAGTAGGTGGTTGACCTACATGACACTCGCTCGCGTGTGACGCTTTGTGTGGGCCTGCAAGGTCGTTGTCCATCACTCTGACATACAGCGGGCAGAGAGGTTAATTTGACCATCAATGTTTATTCTTTTTTGTTTGTGTTAGGGTAGGAGTATATAGTACACATCGAAGAGGTGGGATGGGACCAGCACAAACACACACACACACACACACACACACACACATATATATATATATATATGTTTATATATAGGGTGGCTCTATTCTAATAATAGCCCTTAAGACATTATTCTCATAACACTTCTGCTTATTCTCGAAACACTTCTACACCGCAACATCCACCTGACCCGCACTGCGCAGCCACCGAAAAAATGCATTAGCCCAACGTCCCCGCCACACATTCTACCCCGCAGTGTCCACCTTCTTCCCCACATTCTCCCCACACAACCCAATCTGACGCCCCATAGCCCCCACACCTGTCAACTAACTTCCTTCTGCCACCCTCCCCACCTTCTCCCCATGGCACCGTTGCCGCAGGACCCCTCCATCCTTGCCGCAGGCCTCCTACACCACGCGCCATGGGCCTCTACCACCTCCAGTCATAGCCTCCCCCCGCCGCCCCTTTGCACCCATGACTTTGGTGGTCCCCAGGCATCGTAGGATCTAGTCACCGACATTCGTTGTCAAGCGCCTCCGAGTCCATCCACCCTGTCGCCATTGCCTCCTCACCACCTCACGCGACCGGGAAATGGCACCGCTCCCCTCATTGTGCGTGGGGCCAAGCCTCAACCGTGTCAGATCCAGCGGCCCGAGGCACCAATCCATAGATTCATCCCCGGATTGGGCGACCGGCGTGCTCGTTGTGGGCGGAGGAGCACCTCTCTCCACTCACCATATCCACCCCATCGACCTTCCACTTGCTACCTCCCCCCTGCCTCGTCGGGTCGGTGTAGAATCCCTCCTTCATAGAGCTCCGCCAACGGCCTCCGACCATCCTCTTCTGTCACACCCTATGTTTGTACCACTTTGTCACATTATGTTTTACAAATATTGGAACCAACTAAAACTTTTTGAGTGCTTGTGACGACTTATTTGATTGCAACTTGCTTGTGTGCTTAATTTTGTTTTAATTCACCAAAACTATCTTCTCTCTAAAAACTCCTATCCTTGACCCCAAATCCTTGCCTAATGATCTTGACATGTGTATAGAACCATAAACTAATTTTACAATAATTGTGCCAGATCTCCCGGCGATGATTTTCAAATTGCCAAATTAAACGGAACTTCTCCCGTGCAACAAGGAGCTATAGCTGATCCCGCCGAGATTCATGGTATTTTGAATGATGAGAATCAATTTTCGGTGGCAAGTTTGGATTCTGGGCCTATTTCCACTCTCATTAATGAGTCTGCTGAGGTTACCTCTTTCTCTCGGCCCGACCCTAACCTTTCGATGGATATTCCCTCCTCTCAGGAGGCCCATCTGGCCTTTGATGAACTCATTAATAGCATGGTTGAGGATATCTTTTCTTGCTCAATTTGCAACGCTCGGCGCCATCTAGCTGTGAACTGCACGGCTTCGCCTGGATTCGCTGACAATACTGTGGGCCACGCACGATCTAGAGGAGCCTCTTTTATGTGTAATAATTGTCTTACTTGGAACTGTAAGAGACCCACCACCTCCCCTGTCGCTGATATCTCGGGAACTGCTGATACTCTTGGCGAAACAGCAACACCTGCGGCACAGTTCCCTCCTGTCTCATCGCCGTCGCATCCTCGAACTCCCTCCAAGACGCCACCTGTCACTCCACCACCGCCTCCCGGAATGGCGAACTTTGAGTTTGATCCTGGGTTCTTCCTCCCGCCTGGCCACAACATCATCGATGGAGGACCCGACCGACTGCCTCGGACCTACACCACGCCTGCGGTCCCCATCACCAGACGTCATGAGCGTTTTGTCATCGCTGACGTCCACCCAGCACCCCCGGCTGACAACGTGATTTAGGTACGACAAAAGTTGTTGCTCTTCTTCTTCACCAAGGGTTACATGTTCGGTCTTCCCAGCCATGGATTGAGGGTGTTGGATTGTTTGAGCTCTGAGATGCGGCAGAAAATTATGCTGCGGTCCACATGGTTCCGCAGGAAGTCGCTCATAACTCTGTGGTGCGCTTCATGCGTCATGATCAGGGTGTTGGTTTCCGTGGCCAAGAGGGTTTTCGTCAGGGCTGCCTCATGATTCTGGGGGTCCCCCTAGACTTCCGCAACACTGAAGATCTCCGGGCTGCTGTCAATACCTTCGGGGAGTTTCACCATTGGGTCAGTGATGATCCTCACTTGGTTTGCTCTATTGTGTTTGCTTCGTTCCCAGATGACCGGCTGGTCCCTCGCAGTATCAACTTCTCTGAATATGCTGCTTGGGGAGGCGCCAAGGTTTCCTGGTCTGCGCCAGTATACGTCCTGGGTGCGGCGGCTGCTGAGATTCTGCCTAATGATGAGGATCCCATGCCCCTCAATGGCAACCCTCACCCGCTCCCTAGACATCTCGTTCATGATAATCTGCAATTTGCTCTGCCCCCGTATCCTGCGCTGGGTGGGAATGCGGTACCGCTGATGCTGCTGATGCCGGAGGTTGGGGACAGACGCCTGCTGCCGCTGATGGAGGAGGATGGGAACCTGAAGCGGCCCCGGAAGCACCTGCTGCCGATCCTGTTCAGGATCAAGAATCTATGGTGATTGATCAGCCGAGTCCTTCTTCCTCGGATTCGATTCATGAGCTGGTGGACCTTGACCCTCAGCCGCAGGGTGACATGGAGGTGGAACCTGCTGCTCAAGAACCACCGATGGCTAACCCCGATGCCCCTGATGCCGACATGCCACTGGCTGCCCCGGACAATGATGCTGAGCCGGAGGAAGATGTGCCTGTGATGGAAGAGGTGCACGATGACAATCCTCTGGCAATTGTCCTCTACAAACCCCCTCACATTCAGACTGACAACATCTTTGTTGGGGCTGCAAGGGTTGTGTACAGACCTCCTCTGCCGCCAGTAATGTCCTGGGCACGCACCTTTGATGCTCTCATGGGAGCTGCTACTACTATGCACGTACCTCGTCAACTGCAGATGCCAATTCTGGAGCCCATTATGATCCCCAAGTGATCCTGGGCAGTGGCTTTCGACACTGACGCTCGAGAACCTCCACCATCAGAGCCTGCTAGTACCTCTCTCTCAATGCAGGAGGTAATCCCTCTTAGTACACAGAGGACTTATCTTTTCTTTCTCTTGCTCCATCCAAGAAGGGGACCCGCAAGAAGGCCACTCCGGTCATTGACTCCTCTATCCATCGGTGTACTCGCGGCTCCATCAAGCGCGATGCCTTCAAGCCAATTCTGTAGGAGCTGCCTGCGCACGTCCCCAAGAAGAGGAAGCCCAAGGCCAAGCCAATGCCCTCTACATCGCAGGAGATTGAGGATGTTCAAGTACCTCCTGCCACTCCTATCCCAATGATTCAGGAGGTGGGATAGTCACTCGTCATTGCCCCTGAGAAGCTTACGGTGGATCGACTTATGGAAGATCCTGCTGATTCTGCACCATCATCTCCTGATGATTAATCCACCTATGTTTATCTGTTACTGTACTCGCTCTATGTACTGTCAAACATCTGCTTGCGCTGTCTTTTGGTTTTCGGAACCTTGGTCGCACTGGCTATTACATAGCCTTGCTTTTGCTATATATATGTTCTGCAATGGATAGTCGTTCTACGAGAAGTTGGCGTGTGCTGTGTTGGAATGTGTGTGGCCTCAATTCGGATCATAGGCAGCGTGCGGTCCATAACAAGATTGATGAGAGCCTAGCTGTTGTGGTCTGCTTGCAGGAAACAAAAATGCAGTCAATAGAGTTTCGTGCAGTTAAAGGTTTCTATCCCAAACGCTTTGATCAGTTTGCTTACTCTCCTTTGGTGCATCAGGGGGGCTTATCACCCTTTGGAACTCTTCCATTCTTACTGGTCAATTAGTGGAATGCACACCCTATGGATTGATCATCTCTTTTACCTCAAATCACACGGGTGAATCATGGACTTTAGTTAATGTCTATGGTCCATGTCAAGGAGAGGCCGGAGATCTTTTTGTTAGCTGGCTCTACAATCTTAATATTCCCACTAGGGCTAATTGGTTGCTTCTTGGAGATTTTAATTTCATTAGATCTCCTGACAACAGAAACCTTCCTGGGGCTGATGTGAATGACATGTTCATCTTCAATGAAATTATTGGGCATCTGGGATTGCTGGAACTACCCATTAAAGGCAGATCTTACACTTGGTCCAATATGCAAGATTCCCCTCTCCTAGAGCAGCTTGACTGGTTTTTCACATCAACCAACTGGATCTCCTCATATCCTCTTACACAAGTGCTACCCCTTGCAAAGACTGCTTCTGATCATGTTTATTGTGTGGTCACTGTCAATACTTCCATCCCTAAATGCAACCTATTTCGCTTTGAAAACTACTGGGTTGAAATGGAGGGCTTCATGGAATGTGTACAACAATCCTGGCTCATTCCTTCAAGGAAGACCCACATTACTGCTGTTATTATGGATAAGATGAAGCATCTTAGGCGGGCTTTGAAGAAATGGCAGACGAATCTATCACAGTTAAACACTTTTATTTCCAGATGTAATCAAGTTGTGCTGTGTTTGGATGAGCTTGAGGAGTTGAGGTCACTTTTCAGACCAGAAGCTAATTTCAGGAAAATTGTCAAATTACATTTGGAACATCTTCTGCATCTTCAGTGCTTGTACTGGAAGAAGAGAGCCACTATCAGATTTGTTAAGGTTGGTGAGGAAAACACTAAATTCTTCCATGCTATGGCCACTGAGAGATATAGGAGGAATTCCATTGCATCTCTCAAGTTAAATGATGGTTCTACCATATCTGATCATGATCAAATTGCTGCATGCTTTTCGGCATCTTTTAAGGATAGAATGGGAACTTCTCTTGGCATTAACATGGCATTTGATTTACAATCCATGCTGCATGAGGTGGAGGGTCTAGATATTCTCACACAGCCTTTTTCTAAGTCTGAAATGGACAAGACTGTTCAGGATATGCCCATTGACAAAGCTCCAGGTCCTGATGGTTTCAATGGTCTTTTCTTCAAGAAATGCTGGCACATTATCTCCCCTGAGTTTTACCAACTTGCCGCTGCTTTCCATGTTGGACAGGCTCAGCTTGTGAACATGAACTCATCTTATATTACTCTGATTCCAAAGAAGAGATCACCTGAACATGTGGGAGATTACAGAACAATATCACTTACTGGAATGGGTCACAAATTTCTGTCCAAAATGATTGCTAACAGGCTATAGTTGCACATTGTGAAGTGCCTTCACAAGAATCAGTATGGTTTTATCAAATCTAGGACCATTCAAGATTGTGTGGGATGGACTCTGGAGTACCTGCACCAATGTCATCAATCCAAGAAACCTATAGTTATTCTTAAGCTGGATTTTGAAAAGGAATTTGATTCTCTGCAACATGAGTTCATCTTCCAGATTCGTAAGCACAAAGGCTTCAATGACAGATGGATCCTTTGGGTTAGGCAGCTCCTAACTTCTGGATCATCTTTAGTTATTATCAATGGTGTGCCTGTAAAGAAGTTCATGTGCAAGAAAGCTGTCAGGCAGGGAGATCCTATGTCTCCACTGCTTTTTGCTATTGCTGCTGATTTTTTACAAACTCTGGTTAATCAACTGCTGGTGGAGGGGCTGATACAACTGCCTATACCTTGTCATGATAAGGATTTCCCTATAGTGCAATATGCTGATGATACCCTTATCATCCTACGTGCTGATAAATCCCAGTTATTGCAGTTCAAGAAAATGCTCTTACTTTTCTCCCAGTCCAGTGGATTACAGGTGAATTACCACAAATCTGCACTTCTACCTGTTAATACTTCTCCTCAACATCTACAGGATCTGGCAGACTCCATTGGTTGCAAAGTGGGATCTTTGCCCTTCACATATCTTGGCCTTCCTGTTGGGACAACTAAACCAAGAATCATTGATCTCATGCCTCTGGTTGATAACATGGAAAGAAGACTCAGTGCTAGTTCATCTTTTCTTGCTCAGGGGGAAGGCTGCAGAATTTAAACTCAGCCCTGTCTTCTGTGCCTATCTTCTTTCTATGCAGTCTGGATATCCCACCAGGCATATTGAAGCAGTTGGAGAGGATTCAAAGGCAATGTCTATGGACAAGAAATGGGAATGATCATGCACCCTGTCTTGCTGCTTGGCCTTTGGTGTGCAGGCCTAAAAATAAAGGGGGGCTAGGAATTATGAACCTAGCAGTCTAGAATGAAGCACTCCTGCTCAAACATGTTGATAAATTCCTCAATCATGCTGATATCCCTTGGGTTCATCTGATTTGGAACACTTACTATCATGACACAGTACCTCAGGGAACTGCACTTTGTGGTTCTTTTTGGAGGAAGGATATCTGTAAACGGCTTGACAAATTCAGATCAGTTACATATGTTCTGCCGAACAAGGGTGACTCCTTCCTGTTTTGGTCTGACTCCTGGTTGATTGGAAACTCCATTATGCCACTGGCTGCCAGATTCCAAAGACTGTTTTCTTTTGTGGCTGATCCTTTCTGCACAGCTCAAGAGGTCTTTACTGCCTTTTATGATGACAACATGCTCTCCATGTTTCACTTGCCACTGTCTGCTCAAGCTTATCAGGAACTGCTTTCGGTCCAATCTTTGCTTCAGGACTTGGATCTTGATCATCTGACCTCTGACAGATGGGTATGGGGAAAGGATGCTAAGGTCTACACAGCCAAGAGATACTATGCTCATATTCATAGCAGTATTGTACCAAACCCTTTACTCAAATGGATCTGGAGAAGTTGTTGTACTATGAAGATTAAGATGTTTTCCTGGATGCTCATCATGGACAGGATAAACACTCAAGATATTCTTGAACGGCGTCACTGGAATGTCTCTGACTCCAACCTTTGTGTTCTATGTCACGCTCGAGTCAAGGAGGACACAGATCACTTATTCTTCAACTGTCTTTTCAGTACCAGGGTCTAGAATTACCTGCAGATCACATGGCAGGGTCCATCCATGTGGAGTGCTGCTGCTGCTGCTAAAAGGGACTTTCATAACCCTTTCTTTGCTGAGGTGGTCTTCACTGCATGTTGGAACATCTGGACTATCAGAAATGAAAAGGTCTTCAACCAGGAGCAGCCAAAGTTCAGAAAATGGAGATGTGGATTCATTCATGACATTTCTTTGTTAGCTCATAGAATTAAGGCTAGTTTCACGGATGATCTCCTTAAATGGGTTTCCTTTTTACCTCCTTGAGGTTTGTAGTCCTTGCTCCTCTTCCCCTTTGTACATTCTAATCTCCTCTTGTACATATTGCTCTCATATATGGGAATAAAGGAAAAATGGCTATGGTGGGTTTTCCCTACAGTAGCCGGTCAAAAAAAAAATTATCTCAACAAAAGGACATTTATTTATTTTGAAGTTTCAAAACCCGTGAATTGATTTGCACTACAAGTCCTTAATTGAAGAAGGATGTTTAACCACAAAGACTTTATTTTGATTCTATTATCAAAATGACTTCCCAAAATCATAAAATAATTATTTTAAAAGTTATTTTCCTACTTTATTTAAACACCCTTTTTTGAGGCCAGAAATAGTATTTCATAGAGAAAAATTATTTTATTTCCTTAAAAATATTTGATAAAATTTAGGGAAACTCACTGGACATATATTTTCCATACATATGAGTTTCAACACATGGTCATGTTCTAAATATTGGACAAAACCCCTCCAAACCCTTTCTAACTATTTCAAGATTTTGAAGTTTTTCCAATAGAAATATTCTCAATAAATTCTAGGAAAATCGTAGCATGTCACCCATAGTATATGTGGTGATCGTGCAAAACTTCATCTCTATCCTAGTTGATTTGGTTCAGCTAAGAACCCCAAAGCCCTTCTTGTCCAGAACCAAACTTGAGCAACTTTACATTTCCATTTTTCTCCATATGATAGGAATTTTTGCGGAGGTGATCTAGGCCCAAAATAAGGATGCTACACCAAGTTGTACATTTGTGGGACTTGATTTGGTCACCAAAGTCATCAAGAATCTGGTTCTGTCAATCCATGGGTGTTTTCAAGTGTGCATTGCCAACTTTGCTAAAATGAGGTGAAACTTGCTGACACTCTTGATTTCTACCCCAATGCAATCCTGTTAACTTTCACAACAATTAGGTAAAGGTAACTTGCCCAAACAATCATCAAACACCTTCTCATAGTTTGGTAAAGTTGCTATTTTCACCACCTTTACTAATATCCTTCGATTCAATTATCTACCACAACTTCTCCTGGTAATGCTTCTTACTCGAGTAACTTTCCCATGGCCTTAGATCTATTATTGGTGTGGTAAAACCCCCAAATCCCCTCCTGGACAGCAAGATCTCACCTCTCTCCCCACTCCTCTCTCTCTCTGTCGAATCTCCAGAGTATCCAAGGCCTCTAGCTACTTATTTATTCCCCCTTGACCTCCTGGACATTCTTGGCCACACAAAAGTCATCATTGGCGTGCTTGGCATGCAATTTGGGCACTCTAGAGCGCGCTACCGTGCCCAGCCGCACTGTAGCCGCCTTATGCCCGACGTTGTCGACCACCTCGAGCCTTTCCCTCGCGCTAGTCGAGGCGTGTGGGCATCCACAACATTCCCACCTGTCGGCCCCCTCCTCTCTCCCTCTCCAACGGTATTCGTGGCACATGCCCGATGCTGCCCACTTCAGCCAACCGCGGGCCTCGCGATGCTGTCCACCCCACCCCCTCTTCTCTCCCCTCGCCTTGAACCTGGTCCCTGAGCACCCCCGCTCAGCGTTTTCGCCCTCCCGTGGCCCCTGGCGTCGGCCACGAGCTCACATGCACACCAGCTCTTGGTGCACCCTCGCCCCCTATATAAGGCCACCCCACACTCTCTCCTCCCCTCTGGAACCTCTCTCTCACCTCGAATCGACCGCCCCAAAGCCCTGCTTGCGCTCCCCGAGCTCCAGTGCTCGAAATTGACCGAGGCGCCGCTTCGTTGTGCTCCGTCGATCTCGGGACACAAGCCCGCTCCAGCATCCTTTTCTCCTTCATCGTGACGGCAGCAAGCCCGAGCCACATCTTCTCCTCTCCCAAGCTCCTTTTCCTACATAAGATATCTGCGACAACCACCTCCCGACGCCCTACATAGTAGCATCCTCGCCACCAGTGACTCCTGCCACTCTACCCACTCCCTCGACCTCCATCCGGACGACGGGAGTGCGAGGAGTCCGTCCCCGCTCTCGCCTTCCCTCGCCGTGGACGGAGCTGACGCAGGTGAGCGCCCCTCTTCATTCATGAGGTGGAAGACGGCCCCGACAAGGGACCCCACGTGTCGGCCTCTGCCTCAACTTCTCTCCCTCTCCTAGTCGATGACCACACGGCCTCGCACGTCAGGTTCAAACCTGATGGCGCGCGTGCCTAGGCTGGTTGGGCCGACCCATTTGCAGGTCGAGTCTGGCCGAGGGGTGATGTGCCCCTTTTCTTTTTTTTCTAATTTCTGGCATTTGCCAAATATTCCACAGAGAAAAATGTCTGTTCATGTCCAATTATTTTTCCACCACAAATCTTGTAAAAATTTATAGTATTTAATAACACCACTTGTGTATTTTTTACAAAAACTTTACGTACAGTTTTATTTTAAAACCTAGTTTTAAGCATTATAAACTTTTGTTAAAATGTTTTTCACAATTTTTTACACTCCAAAAATAAAACCTAGCCATTGTTAAATTGCCTACAAACACCCTAGTATTTTACAAGAATAGGGTGGCATTTCTCTTAGCAAATTATTTTTCCTGTTTTGTGGTTTGCTTATTTTTGCCCATTATTATTGCGAGGATAGACTGCATTGCCAATGAAGTACTTGGACTAGAAGATTTCAAAGACCCCGAGGACTTTGTTGAGCAAGGCAAGCAGCCCTTTGACCATGTCTAGGAAACTTTATTTTGCATGTCATATAGCACCTTACTTTTTCATATATCCATGTTGGATCGGAGAACCCCCTTGTTGGGTTGTCTCTGAGGAACACCTCATTGAAACTTGCACTTGAGCATGACCCTACCACCTATGAGGGTTGTGCATGTGGGATGTAGTTAGTTGCTCGTAGTTGCTACGCAACAAGGGATGGGAATATGCATGGTGACGATGAAGGAAATGTTTTCAAAGGCTTTTCAAAAACCCCGTCGGGTGCCACTAATGCCCGAGGGTGATGGTGTTGAGATTGGTAACCACTTGAGAAAGAAGTGGTGTACCAAGAAAGGTTTTGCGTGTGTGGATTCCGAAACAGGATTAGATTTAAGATTTGTCGACCGTCCCAACCATACATGTGCGACCACGATAGCCCTTATGGGACGAGGCTTTGTTCATTACTTTGGTCGATGTTAGCAGAGATCCCGCATTACTAGTCGCAGGAGTGTCGTGCTCACTCCAGTGACGGGCTCGTGCCACGTATGGCGACCATGAGATGTTTTCACACGCACCGGGCACACCATTGGTCCCTGCATGGATGATACGATCTAGAGCGAGGCTTGTATGATGTACATCATGTGGGTTGTGTACCAATCGAGTGGACTCTTTGTTTAGTATTGTTAGGGGAAAGGCATTGTTTGGGTGCTTACCTCGGGTATGTGATATACCGCGAGTCATGGATGACACGGAAGTTCCTCGAGTCTCGTGGGTACAGCGTGCAACCTATGTAGAGTGTAAAACTATTCGAATAGCCGTGTCCAAGGTCAAGGACAGTTGGGTGGTGATGCTTAAATTACGTCCAGATGTTTTCGCATAAACCAAGTGTGTGTGTGTGAGAGAGAGAATATGTGGGGATGATGATGACACGAGAAGGATGATACTTGATCTAAGTCCGATGACTTGGTATGGGAATTTAACGTGGAACGTTCAACCCTGGTTTATGATGATGGTTATAACTTGTTCATATGGAAATTTGCGACTTATTGATGCATGCTTTTACAAGATTGATCATGTCATTTTTACACAAAATATATTTCCGCAAAACTTACCTACTTAGTGCTATATCATGCATTGTTACTGCCTTGTTCAATATCCTGGGTTGCTTCCGAGTACATTCAAAGTACTCATCGGCTTGCTGCTCATTATTTAATGGGCTAGGAATGGAAGAGCCGGAATGTGGAGAAGAGTTTGTTGGAGATGAGCATGCGAACTAGAACGCTTCCCAGATAGAATGTGTGTAGGTTTAAGGCAGATGGCTTGGGATCACGCTTTCGATCAAGATTTTCGCTGCTAGTTATGTTTGGTGTTCGGTCTTCAAGGCCCTATCTATGTAAGACTTCACCTAAAAGGTTTCTATTTGTAATAGACGGTATCTATGGATGTAAGACTCTTGTTATTTAGTTTCTGTGTATTCAGTGAGCATTGGTCTCTGGGATCACTATACACGTGCATTCAGTGATCTCGATCTATAAGTCGGGTCCCCCACAAAGATGGTATCAAGGCCATATTGACTGTAGGAAACCTTAGTTAGCATGGACGTCAGATAGGATAAAACCTTCTTTCGAAACTATACCTAATACATATACTTAGGAATTTCCTCACTTCTTACCTCTTCCACTCTACTTTCAAAAGAATACTAACACTCTCTCCTTAAAACTTTGTAGATGGCCATCGTACCCAGAAACCTCCTAGCATCCGACTTTCCCCTACTCCTTGAGGACAGCATCGATAAGTGCCAGCTCCTCCGATTACCCGTTTTCCTCTACCACAAGTACTGGGTCGATGCCACCATGAAGGAGTACCATGTTGATGTGGTCGTGAAGGCAAACGACTCCCTAATGAGTTGGTTCTTTGAAGGACCACGGATGGCGACCTTGGCGCTAAAAGTTGAGACAGTTGCACGAAAGTCACTCGTCCACCTTCGGTACATCACTCGAGAGATGGCTGTTGAGCCAGCTACTCGCCACTTTCCATTCCGAAAGGACGATGTTGATGAGAGATGGACATTGACCCCATCCCCAGAGGATGGAACACCACTCAGATTCCAAACCTACTTCAACCTCTCTGTCGACAGTCTAGCTCACAACCTGATTAAGGAGTGTGTGAGGTTCCGCGAGGAACTTCACCACACTCGTGAGCTACTCCGACTGGCCAAGGAAAATACATACAAGATCAAGAAGGATGGAGCCCTCGAGGGACGACCAACTATGTGTTACATAGGAGGAGTACCCCCATCTATAGAAGCACCGGCACGGCGTAATCGCATGAGCGCGACGAAGTATCGTGGGATCTACACCATTCCACCCGCAAAGTGTCGTCGGGATGAACCTCTTTGTCCTCTGACCCCTTTGATGGGAGACGATGCCCGTACAGACAATTACCAGGAGGAAGACCCAAAGGAACATGACTACGATATCGAGCACTCCACCACTTGAATCTAAAAATCGCTAGGGTAGGATAAGCCATGCAAAGTCGAGTCCGTGTAATGGTTCATATGAAACCATGTGTGCGTGTTGTTGTTTGTTTTATTGTTTGTGTATCGATGCAAGTCGCCTTTTGCCTTAGGCAACATGTAAGCGACTACATCACCTATCTTATCTTAACAGTATGTGTTGGGTCTTTTCGAACTTTGTCTATCGCACTTGCACTTTACCAACCCCCTTAGGCGCATATTTTCTCTTGTTTCTTATGTTCCTATATCAGTTGTTTGACTCGGGTGCTCCAACAAGATGGTGACTGCGACTCACACCAGCACTTTTGGTAACCCTCGCACCGGAGTCTGGTTGGTCTGCTCAAGCTGGAGGTCACTAGGAGCGGCCACAAGCTGACATCCCCCCTCCACCACCTCCACTAGAGAACATGACCATAGCTCAGCTTCTCCAAGTTCTCCGAGAGGAGCGCCAAGCCAATGCTGCCGCTATGCAGCAGTTGGCCCAGACCCTTGTGAACAACCAGCAGCAGGGAAGGAACAACAATGGCTGTACTACTCTGTTAGAGTTCATGAGGAATTCTGAAGGATCAATAGAAGATGTGTCTAGAGGGGGGTGAATAGACTACTTGTCTAGATAAAACTCATAGCCTAACCCAATTTCAAGGAAGGCAGAAATTCAACAGTTCTAACAAGTCTAGTACACCCTACACAGGCTAGTCAACATATATGGTAGCGGAAAAGTAAAGACTTTGCACATGTAAAGGAGTAGAGTTTAGGAGGTCAAACACAAAGAGGTTGACACAATGATTTTTGGCATGGTCCCGATAGGTGGCGCTATCGTACGTCCATGTTAGTGGAGACTTCAACCCACGGAGGGCTCCACCCACAAGGGGTCCACAAAGAAGCGGCCTTGTCTATTCCACCACGGCTTCCGCACATGAAGGACTAGCCTTACTCATGGTAGATGTTCACGAAGTAGCCGATGTCCTAGTCATTACAAACAACGTCGTTGAACTCCACAACACAAAGTAGGAGGATCCCAAGCGACACCTAACCAATCTAGGAGGCACCACCCTTCAAAAGGTAATAGATGTGCTAGATCAATGAACTCTATGCTCTTGTGCTTCTAAAGATAGTCTCCTCAACACAACATCATTCTCCCGCAGAATAGACATGGGTTGGAGAGATTGATTGGTGGAAAGCAGTTTGGGGAGGCTAGAGATCAAGTTTCAAATGATTGGATTGGAATATCTTGGTCTCAACACATGAGTAGGTGGTTCTCTCTCAGAAAATGGATCTGGAAATGACGTGTGTGTTCTGAATGCTTCTCCCACGAATGAGAGGTGGCTGAAGCGGTATATATAGGTAGCACACAAAATCCAACCATTACACGTAAAGTGCCAAACTTGGTGACACCGAAGTCATAACCTCGATGGTACCGATTAGCAGAAAAGGTAGCAACTTTTGAATCTCGGGGGGACTGATATACACAGCTAGGTGGCTGTCAGCGTTCTAGGATTGGGGGTACCCAGACCTGTCTGCCTGTGGCCTAGGGCAGGCCCACTTCACCGGAGCAAACCAACAAGCCCGTCACAGCTTAAGGAAAGTCCCTCGTGAGGGGCCAAGCCTCACAAGAAGGAGCAGCGTCAAGACCCGCACGGGTCCTCCTCAGGACCCCTCCGGAGTGGTGGATATTCCGAGGCAGGGTCGGGCCTCAGGAGTCAAGGGTGACGCCAAGAAAGGACATGCGAGCAGCAGATGGCAAGATGGGACAGTTTCCCCTTTAGTGCAAAGGAGGCGGGGGCATATAGGTTTGCCAAAGGCATCTCCCAAAGGTTTCCCTTCTGGTGCAACAAAGCTACAGTCTCCCATCAGTAGGGCAAACGTCATCCATGGGCCCGTCTCTGCGGAGCGAACAATTACTTTGCATGCGAAGACCATCTTTGGGCAGGGTAGCATGTTCCCCTGTTCCCCTTCAAAATTGGACGCTGTGGGATCCCTTCCCGCCGAAGCAATGAGGGGAGAGGACCCGAACCTCCGCTATAAATAGATAGGGTAGGATACTTGAGAAGAAAGAGTTCATTCAGACGGTAGAACAACACAATTAGTCGCTCAGCCTCCGGAGGCCCAAGAACACTGCACTAATTCATCCATCACCTCTGTGAGAGACAATCCACCAAAAGATGGAGTAGGGTTTTACGCTTTGCAGCGGGCCGAACATGGGTAAACTGTTGTGTTCTGTGTTCCCCTTGCCATCGAGCGAGTCCTCCGCTGTTTCCATTGACTAGTGAGTTAGGCGAGGCGAAGCAGGGGAGATCTTCGTACACGCCTAGTGTTCGAATCCTTAGGGTTTTGTGGAGCCCGAAATCCGACATTTGGCGTGCAAGGTAGTGGCGTGTCGACGTTCCCTCCAAGCTCCGCGGCTCCGATGGCTGACGCTCGCCGGTTACCCGTGGAACGCCGCGCCATCCGCATCGCCCAGACCGTGCCCGTTGGTGCCGCCGGTGCACGGCGGTCTCCGTCACCCGTGGTGAATGCTGCCACCAACCCCGAAGCTCAAGAGCAACAGGGCTCCTCCGAGCCGGCGACCGAGCATGTCGAGGGCCGCACCGCCACGCCGTCGCTCGCCAGGCCTTCAGGGTCGGCATCATGCGCTCGGCCAGAGATGCCCCACTGCTGCCGCACGCTTGCCATGGCCACCGAGCTGCTTCGTTACCGGCCCGCTCCAGACCGCCACAATGACTGGCTCCATCGCATCGAGGAGCTCATCGCTGCCGCCGGTGACTTAGCTACACTCTCCTGCTCTCTCTGGCCCCAGTCGTCCCTAACGAACCACGAGGAGCAAGACGCGCCGCCCCTGCCTCTGAAGCGAGTCGCGGACCCCGAGCCCGGGTAGGAAGCACGACCCCGCGCTCGGCCTCGCGAACCCAGGGCAAGGCTCGGGGATGAAGCAAGCTGCCAGAGATCCCCCGGCCCCGCGCTAACGCGTGCACACTCCCAGCGTTGCAGATCTCACGCTCGAAACGCGCCCTGCTCGAGGCGGACCCTGTGGAACAACAAGACCTGGCAGCCCCCGCGCGTACCATGCGTGTTGGACCGGTGGGGTAATTCGCCATTACCCCCGAGCTCTACCTCGTCGCGTGGCGCTGCAAGTTCAAGCCTGACCTGCCCCCATACTACGATGGCACCAAGACCCGGCTGAGTTCCTGCAACTCTACACGCTGATCATCAAGGCAGCAGGAGGAGGCGACAAGATCATGGCGTGCTGCTTCCCGATGGCGCTCAAGGGAGGCGCGCTCTCATGGCTCCTCAACCTCTCGAAGGTGTCTATCACCTCCTGGGACGGCCTCCGCGAGCGCTTCATCACCAACTTCCAGGGCACCCGTGACCATGCTCCCACCGCGAACGACCTGTGCCGCATCAAGCAGCAGGAGGGAGAGACCCTGCACAAGTTCATACAATGTTTCACTGTCATGCGCCTCAAGATCCCCAAGGCGTCGAACGAGGCCGTCATCTCGGCTTTCTCCGACAGAGTCACCGACCTCAAGATGAAGGAAGAGCTCGCCATGAATAATGAAATGAGCACCGCACTAGAGATGTTCAACTTGGCAAGCATGTGTGCTAAGGCGGAAGAAGGAGACCTGTCGCTCCTCGGGCCGCAGGCGGCGGACCTAGAAGAGAAGAAAGCCAAAGCCAAGGAGGTGAAGCGGAAGGCCCTAGCGGTGCTTGCCACCGAGCCTTAAGTGAAGCTTACCCAAGGGGTGGAGCGCCCATCCAGAGGAGGGCCGACGTGCATCTTCCATGGCACCAGCGGCCATGACAACTCTGAATGTCAAGAACTACGTTTGGTTCGTGGCGAGCACTTCAACACGCGCCCCGAACGGTTCGACAGAAGCCTTGCGCGCGGAGGAGGCCGCAATGGGGGCCGCTGGGATGATCGTGAGCCGCATCAGGGGTGGCATGGCCAGCCTCAGGAGGATCGCTGGCATGGCGATCTTTAGGAGGACCGTTGGTGTGATAATCTTCAGGAGGGGCAGTGACGCGGCCAACCTCGCGAGGCTCGCCCCTCGAGAGGCCGGGCTTCCCCCGCTGCCTCTGCAACCCAGGAGGAGGGATGAAGATAGGCAAGAGGACGGGGCTGGGGGCTTCCACGAGGCCAGAGCAGTGGCTTCCATCCTGGGCGGAGCCCAGACCCCAGCCTCCAACCGCGCCTTCAAGCAGTTCTCCCGGGAGGTGAATGCTGCCCTCCCGAGGCCTGAAGCAATGCGTCCCCTCAACTGGTCCCAGACCACCATTGCTTTCGACCCAAGCGACCAGCTCAGGTGCTCGTTCATGGCCGGCAAGCTCCCAATGATGTGCACCCCTACTATCAGCAACGCCCTCATCACCAACACCGTCATTGACAGTGGAGTTGGGCTCAACGTCCTCTCAGTCAAGACCTTCGAGAAGGTCTAGCTGTCGTATGAGCAGATCATGCCGACCAAGCCCTTCTCAGGGGTCACAGAGGGATCCACCGTACCCATTGGGCAAGTGCATCTGCCCGTCACATTTGGCGAGCGCCAGAACTACCACACTGAGGTCATCGTCTTCGACATCGCGCACATCCACCTGCCATACAACGCCATCCTCGGGTACCTACCGCTTGCCCAGTTCATGGTAGTGGTCCACCATGGATACAATGTCCTCAAGATGCCGGGGAGCGGCAGTGTTATCACCATTCCCTGTCACGAGAAGGATGTCGTCTGTGCATTGGAGCGTGTGTACCGTGCGGCGGCGGCGGAACGCTTAGACGATGAAGACGACGAGCTTCCTCGCGAGGACCCGCACAAGAAGAAGAAGGAGATCCTCCCCATGGAGTGCCCCGGGACTTCGGGCTCGTGCCTGTGGACGGAGCCCTGCCTCCCATCACATAGGGATGCATGCTCGGCGCCCCTCTTGGGTCAGAACTGGGGGCTCCCACCGAGGAGGGCCCTAGCCTGATCAGTGAGGTGGAGGCGGTGTCCGAGCATATCACGTGGGCGCACTCCGGAGCACGTCCTACCAGCTCTCGCGAGTCCATCATCAGAGCAATCTGAGAAATTCGCTAGGCCCAGACCATGCGACGTGGTGACGGCCCTGCACCACCTATTGCAGTCATTGTCATCGACATGGTTGACCAATCCTGCATCTGCATGAACGCGTCCGCAACCAACATAGCCGCGGCGCACGGCCCCTTCTCGCCTACACTGACTGGCTAACGGTGGGAGTACCCGAGCACCAACGCCTTCATGCCCTTTGGGCTGAGGAATGCGGCTGCCACTTTCCAGATGCTCCAGCAGGCCATGCTTGTACCCCGTGTGCTGGGGCTCCGCGAGGAGGAGGAGGAGATGCTCGGGCCAAGCGCAGGCCCCGAGCCTCGGGAGGCGGCGGACCCGTGAGGGTCGCGAACGTGGAGATGAGAAATCAAGCGACAACAAAGCCTCCAACACTTCAGCGGCTCAATGGTCAGGTGACATTTTGTTGGCCACTGCTAGGTAACTTTTCGGTTCGCCCCGTCCGTAGGCAACCCCGGAGCCATGCGGCCTCCCCCAGCTCCAGACTTTCCCCGGCTACTACTTTCGTTTATGCATCGTTTGGTTGTTCAATTTCACCTACTTGGCATCCTAACGTTCTACCTTGGTTATATTGTCGGGCGGTCAGCCCCTCGCTTGGGGGCTCGAGTCAATGTTTGTCCATGCAGGTGCAGAGCCTCGCTCCTCAAGAAGAAGAAGTCAGCAGGGTTTGCCAATGAACCAAACCAAGTCAATTCAGTTCACCAATGACTCGGGGGTAGGGACACTCGCGAGGCCATAGCGTCCTCGCGACCTCCCATATACACCCCCACCGTGACACTCTCATGTAATAATGAGCCGAGGCTGTATACGCCCAGTCCCCCCGAGGACGCGTAGGGGTCCATCCCATGCCTAGTGGCAGCCCTACGCTCCACGCTGGGGAGAAGATCAAACCCCAACGCCTCTGGGGTAGGGACACTCGCGAGGCCATAGTGTCATGGTGACCTCGCATATACACCCCCACCGTGACACTCTCATGTAATAACGAGCCGATGCTGTATACGCCCAGGGCCCGCCGAGGACGCGGAGGGGTCTGCCCTACGCCTAGTAGAAGACCTATGCTCCGCGCTGGGTACAGATATGTGCAACCAATATAGTCCGCCAATGACTACGCCCCTAGCTGGCACCAACACAACCCGCCAATGGCTACACCCTCGGCCATCAAGGAGATCAGCGTAGCCCATCTGCGACTTCACCCACACCCAGTGTGTGGGCAAACAACTGAAGGTACGAAGCCACTCGCACGTCAAGAGGTCCCCTGAGCATCGCGACTCAGGGGCCTAACTGTGCCCGTAGCCCCTTCCCCCTTTGGGACGTCCTTGGACGGTTCAGTCACGGGAAAGGTATGCGCGGGGCGGGCCCTGCCGACGCAGAGCCCAGTGCACTTAGCAAATCGCTTTGGATCCCTTACGAAGAACGCTGGAGGCACTCATACGTCAAGGGGTACTCCTGAGCATCGGAACTTAGGAGCCTGAACTGCGCCCATAGCCCCTTTCCATTTTGAACCGCCCCTTTCCGTTCGGTTCAAGCACGGGGAGGTACGCGTTGGGGGGGCCGTGCAGACACAGAGTGTTGAAGGAGTTCGAGATTCTCATACCATCGGTTTCTTAGGAAGACCATCGAAGTCGCTCGCACGTCAAGGGGGAGGTACACGCGTGGCGGGCCCTACCGACGCGGAGTGGTGAAGGTGTTCTAACTTTCAGAAACTTCGCCACGTTCTCCTCATGAGGGAAGCTCGCGCATCAAGGGGGACTCTTGAGCATCGCGACCTAGGACCCTAATTGCACTCGTAGCCCCTGCCCTCTTTGGGACGTCCTTGGTTTCCGGTCGGTTCAATCGCAGGAAGGTACGCGCAGGTCGGGCCCTACCGACATGGAGTAACACAGCAAACTTGACAAGAACAAAGCAAGGAAAACACTCGAGCATTCAATTATTACAGACCATGACCCAGTTCATAAAAACACAAATTAGTTTAACGCCTCGACGAGGCACGATGTGCATTGCAGGAAGATAACAGGTGTAAGGGATTAGGAGGAGCCACCGCCAATCACCCCCTCCGCTGGGGGCTGGTCATCGACATCAGAAGCATCGTCTTCCCCATCATCAGCTCCAGCGGCACCTGGAGACAAGGGGGGCATGACATGGGAAAACCTCCTCACCAGCGCATGCACATGACCCTTCACCGCCTCTGCGGTGCGGTCGTGGGCCTCAACAGGGACCAACAAGATCACGGAGCTCAGATAGAACCCAGGGTCGCGAAGATGAAGGTGACTGAAGACGTGAGTCGGAGCCGCGAAGAAGAGGTCGCTATACTCGTTGTCCAAGATCTTGTCCATCTGCGTGACGGCAGCCTCTAGCGCCGCGGCGAGCCACTCCGCAAGCACGGCGAATCCTTCCTCCAGGGTGGTGTAACGACTAAGATGCGGTCCTTTCCGATTTGGGAAACGAGGCCCCGAATTGGAAAGAAGCGCATCTAAGCGTTTCGCAAACATGGTAACATAGCACATACATAATAATAGAGAATTGACAATAAGGGATTCAATTGCCATCTCATAAATATATCAGAGTTACATCACGCATCCAAACAAGGTAGTTCCGCTATGGACTAAAAAACCTGAGAAATGACTATGCTACCCTGCATGCTTGCCCGTGATCACGACCACGCCTCAATCTTATGGATAGTTCACGTATAGACGGTCGTTCTCCTCATCGTACTGCCACGCCAGCTGCATGCCATCGGGATCACCTGTCTCGGGGGTACCTGAACCTGTTGGTGTTGTGAAGGAATCTGTGAGTCACGGGGACTCAGCAAACTATGACCTCGGTGCCAAAACTAGTCAAGTTATTAGGTTGGAAAGGTGGAGTATTTAGGTTGCAGCATCCTAAGCTTTATATGGTGGCTAACTTACGAAGAACATGTATTGAAGATGGTCTATACTAGCGCTCGGTTATTATCTGATCACTAAGTGATCCTGAACACCTACTTACGTCAATCATAACCCCACCGTGTTCCCGATCGAAGAGAGATCTTCGAAGGGGGCAGTCACGGTTACGGACACAGTTTGGCAATTTTATTTGAGTTATGTTCAAGTTGTCTATAACTGGAGGTTAACAAATTTCCAAGTTGTCACATAACCGCAGGCACGGCTTTCCGAAAGATTAAACCCTGCAGGGGTGCTCCAACTGGTCCATCACAAACGTACACGGGCCACAAAGTAATCCTCTATCACGAATCTTGTGATCTCGTCGGATTCCCTAGAGGAAAACCTCAACTGTGGGGAGAACCAAAGCTTCAGCGGGATTCCTATACGCAAGATATATCTCTAAGGTAAGACAAGACTAGCAGGACCTCCCGTCGTGTCGACGACCCTCATAAGAACCGCGTATCTCAGTCCCAGGACACGACGGATGAGTCACACTACAGGTATACCAAACCTATGGTTGCCCTGTGGTGGCCCCATAGTATGCCCAGTTTGGACCAACAAGTCTTAACACTACGCGATTTATCGAGGGGGTCCCCATAACAACCCCGAACGTGTTAGCTGCGAACAAAATGGAATCAAACACCGGTAGCCGGTAACTATGGCGGTAATAACGGAAGAAAACACCCGGAAAAAGGCTAGACCTTCCGTTATTTACCAAGTATATAGGTGCATTAATTAAATAACAAATTTAACATAATGATATCAACTCATGTTATCACATGAGACAAAGCACCTGCAACTAGCAACGCTAACATTAGAAGCTTAGCAAAGCCTACTTAGCCATTCAAGATTTGCTAGGAACGGATAAGTGTTTGGATTTCATGGCAATTCAGGAGGCAATTAATTCAGTGGTAGTCAGCAAGCATATGATGGAAGAAACGTAATCTAGCATAACAAGTCTACAGATGGAATCAAGGTCATATCATCTTGCCTGTGATATCCTCAGCTTGGAACTGCTCTTGTTCGTCCTGCACGTACTCTCCCGAATCGACGTACTCGTTCTCTAATCCTGGTGATACCCAACATAAAGATAACATCCAATGAACAACAGCACCTCAATATGCAACAAACACATGATGCATGAGATGAATATGAGCATGCATCTCTATTCTACTCACTAGCACAAGCATGAGAAGTAAATACATGTTCCTGGACAGAACTGCAACCTAAGATATCTTCACATGCATGAGAATGACATGATCAGATGCTTCACGTGAAAACGATGCAAAAGCATATAAAGATCATTACAAACGGAGCTACGGATCAACGGAAACGACGAAACAAGAAATGAAGTGCGACGTGTTAAATTCATCACAACACACCCCAATGGCATAACTCTAGCATTTCCAGGTTGCCAAGACATAAAACAATACAACAAGGATGGGGTGGAGCAAAGAAGAACACCACACCATCATCTATGCACTCACAAACATCAAAGCACCAAAACTACACAATCTGCCATAAACAGCACCATAGCACTTTCAGAGCTACATGCAAAGCACCTACAACCACCCAACCATGCCAAATAAGATATGTGGAAGTAACTATCCAAGAGTACTACAAGCACAAGCAAAAAGATCACACAAAGGAGTTATACACAAAAAGTTACACAACTGCCAACTTGCCCAAAAATATAAGATTTCAGGGACTTAGTGAAAATTGCAGATTCTCACTAGTTGTTTATGCTCTGAAGCATTTTGACAGCACCCAAAACAATATCTACAGGACTACAAATGGAATGAAAATTTACAGGGAGCTAGACAAACACATAAGATTCAACTTTCTAGTTGAAATCTAAGGCTGAATCACAACACATTGACTTGCACAAACTCATCTCCAGGAGAACAAAATATAAACAGATTCTCAGACTTTGTGAAAATCATAGATTTTCAGTAATCTGGAATTTCAGCCACATGCCTACTTTGATTGGGCACAACTTGCACATATAAATTCCTAAACATGAAATGAAACCAACATGTGGTAGAGGGGGTCAACCTTAACTACCACAACCAAGAATCAAACTCTTGGACTCACCACACATCATGAAACCCAGCCTCAAACATAGAACAAAACTGAAATAAGTCATCTCCAGAAAGTGCTCCAATGGAAAAGCTGACTTCACCAATGGATGCCTGGGATGATTCTACCCCAAAACCATATAAAATACCTATGCACTTGCTTGGAACAAATGAGCACAAACTAGAAAAGAAAATCTACATAGGCATAAATGGTGAATAGTGCATCATCACATGTGCTATTCACTAGAACTATATCTACACAAGCATGTGCATATGCCCACATCATCAATGGGCACATGAGGGGTCGATCTCATGCCCATGTGCCTTGGCACACCACCACACCATCACAAGTAACAAGCACAACATAATAACAACACCTACACATGATGTTGAGGACACACACACTAGTTGACACCACATATACTACCCCTACTATATAAGAAAGATCATGATCTTAACAAGGCCAACATAACTTGGGCATGTGTGTGACACACACACATTCACACACACACAAGGTATGTGGGGTAGGGGGGAGACCCATCCACACACACACACACCACACTCTACTTGCACCACTTGGGCATGAGCCAAACCCACAAACACAAATTCACACCCTATACTAAATATCACAACATGCATCTACACATGCTACCCTAGTGCAAACAGACACAACAACATCCACATAAACTTACAAGTTTGCAAAACACCCGACACATGTCTTCTACCAAGTATACCTACACACACAGACACACACAAATCTGCACCACCATGGATTTACAACCTACAAAAACACCAAGCACCACATGTTGTTTGAGAGCTACAAAAAAATACCACACATCTTCCTAGTGCAACACAACATCTACACAACCAAGGAAACATCACAAGAGAAATAAATGCACATCAATAAAAATAAAAGGAGGGGGAGAGGGATCGAACCCTGTACCCCCTGGTACTGCCCACAGACCCAAACCACTCTGCTAGAGGCCTTTGCTCGACAGAACACGGGAATACAACAAGATATGATGCCCTGCTACGGCACGCCACTGTACCGAAATAAAATGCAAAAGAGAGGGTCGAGGGGGAATCGAACCCACGATCTGTACCACAACTACGCACTGCACCTACTGACTACTACACGATGCTTCGGAGTCTGACAGGAAGTAGGAAGTCTACCAGGTATTCTACCACGGCAGTGTGCTCTGCTCTGCCTGCGCAGGGATGCCGACATGGAAGAACACCGGAGCTGCAACAACTACTGCTGTTGCGCCACGAGGGGGGCATACCATCTATGCTACTACTCATCTACTATGAAGTGCTAGCCCACGCCCTACTGTGCTACTGCACGAGCACACACCCAAGCACACCCATGCACACAGGCCTACTGCTGCTCGGGACAGGGATGCTCTGCGAGTTATCTTGCCAGATCTGCTTGAGGGAGAAGGAAGGAGGAGGCCGGCTCACCTTGGGGAAGGAAGAAGACGGCGATCTGCTTGGAGGAGGAGCTTGGAGAGGATAGATGCGATCTAACGAAGATGAAGCAGTGCTGGACGCAGAACCGAAGAAGAGGATGAAGTGCACCGGGACCGAGCCGTTGGCGAGCTCCTGCCCGTCGGTGAGGTCGCTCCCCGGCCTCACCGAGGACGGGAATGGGGGCGCGGGCACCTCTCCCGTGCCCCTGGACATGGCGGCGGCGCCGGACAACGACATGAGTAGGGTAGACGCCGGCGAGGCCCTTCTCTCTCTCTCTCTCTGCAACCAAGCTACAAAGCCTACCCGAGGGGGTAAAGAGAGATGGAAGGGGATGGAGGAAGGAGTGGCGGCGGTGGATGGGAGAGGAGGAACCCTAGGAAGAGGGGAGGCACGGATGCCCACGTTATATGGGCACCTCGACGTCCGAGCCCTCACGGCGGCACGCACGCTCTCTCTGTTGCGTGATGGAAAGCGAGCAGGGGGGGGGGGGGAAACGGCGTCTGAAGGAGAAGGAGGTCGCGCGCCCGGGCCACCGCATGAAGGAGAGAGGGATCTGGGCCGCCACGAGGGAGGAAGCCCACCTGAGGCGCAAAGTAGAAGGAAATAAACCCTAGGGGTTTTCTATTTATAGGAAAAACCAGAGAAGAAAATAAGGCACAACAAAATCTATTGGGGTTAAAAACAAAGCAAAAATACCCCTGGTCATGATAAATTATGACCTAATTAAGAAAAATAGAAAAGGAGTATTTGGGGCAAGTTAATATTTACAAAACAACATTGTTTGGATCTGTTTTTAATAATTTGCACCTTTTAAATCACCTTTTAAATCAGCAAATTCACATCTCAAATCTATCACAACATATCCTAACCCATGGGCATTTATAAAACAGAGAAGGGGCAAAAGAATATTTGAGCTTGAGGTGAAAGAGAGGGAGATGGTTTTGAAACTTTAATGCAAGCAACTTAGATACTTCCTACTACAAACACATCCACTTCATCTAGCATCATCACATCATACCACATGTCACTGCACCATCACATAACATCAAAGCACATACACACTCATATACACAATGCACCAACACAAGACAAAGGCATGAAATGACATGGCATGGATGCATGCAAAGGAAGAGTGAACAAAGTGACAACACATGAAATCATAAGCATAGAATAGCTCTCATGTCAATGACAAGTTGGACCCACATGGGGAAGGTTCCAGAAGGGGAAGGTTACACACTTGGGGCATTACAAACTCTCCCACACTACAAAAATATCTCGCCCCGGGATCTACGCTTGAAAGAACTCCTGAAATTCAGAACGGAGGTGACCCTCGCGTTCCCAAGTAGCCTCTTTATCGGAATGGTGTGACCACTGCACTTTGAGAAATTTGACAGTCGTGTTGTGGGTCTTGCGCTCAGTCGCCTCGAGAACCGCAACTGGATACTCACGATAAGAAAGGTCAGGCTGAAGGTCGATGTCTTGAAGATGAACAGTGCGCTCGGGGGTCTTGAAGCACCTCCAGAGCTGAGAAACGTGGAACACATCATGCACATTTGCAAAGTTTGATGGAAGCTCAAGCTGGTACGCAAGGTCCCCTCTCTTTCCAACAACTCTGAACGGACCAACGAAACGAGGCGCAAGCTTGCCTTTGATGCCAAAGCGCTGCATACCCTTCATAGGTGACACCTTGAGAGAGACGAAGTCATCAAGCTCATAAGACATGTCACGATGCTTGCTATCATAATAGCTCTTCTGATGGGACTGAGCTGCTCTGAGGTTGTCGCGAATGACCTGATACATCTCCTCAGCTTCTTCTATCAGGTCATTCCCAAGGATCTGACGCTCACCGGTCTCGGACCAGTTGAGCGGGGTATGGCACTTCCTGGCATAGAGAATTTCAAACGGAGCCTTGCCAGAACTAGCTTGATAACTGTTGTTATACGAGAACTCCGCAAAAGGCAGACAATCCTCCCACTTCATACCAAAAGAGATAACACAGGCTCTCAGCATGTCCTCAAGAACTTGATTGACTCGCTCCACTTGACCACTAGTCTGAGGATGAAAAGTTGTGCTGAAGCGGATCTTCCTGCCCATTGCAGACTTGAAAGAGTCCCAGAACTTGGAAGTGAAGATACTTCCGCGATCCGAAGAGATCATCATAGGCACACCGTGCAAAGACACAATCCTGGAGGTGTACAACTCTGCAAGCTGAGCTGCCGAAATTGATTCGTTGACTGGAAGAAAATGAGCCACTTTACTCAACTTGTCGATGACGACGAAGATGGCATCATTACCCTTTTGGACTTCAGAAACCCAGTGACGAAATCCATCTCAATCTGATCGAACTTCCACTCGGGAATGGGCAAAGGATGCAAAAGACATGTTGGACGTTGATGCTCTGCTTTCACCCTTCGACATACATCACATTCATTTATGAACTAAGCAATCTCACGCTTCATGCGAGTCCACCAGAAGGTCTGTTTCAAGTCCTGATACATCTTGGAACTTCCAGGATGAATAGAGAGTAGAGAGTTATGAGCTTCTTCCATGATTACCTTTCTGAGATCACCTTTCGGAACGACAAGACGATCCTCAAAGAACAACGTGTCTCTGGCATCAACACTGTAGCACTTATACTTGGGAAGACTCTTTGCCACGCCAATCTTGACTTTCTTCACCATTGCATCAAGAAGTTGTGTTGCTCGGACCTGATCTTCCAAGGTAGGAGAGATCTGAAGGTTTGCAAGAAATCCCTGAGGTACTAACTGAAGGTCGAGCTTCCTGAAAGACTCACAAAGGCCAGGCTGGACAGGTTGCAGAATGAGACTGTTGCAGTACGCCTTCCTGCTCAAGGCATCTTCCACGACATTAGGTTTGTATGGCGTGTACTCAACACTCGGATTAAAATCTTGGAGCATCTCCACCCAACATGTTTGCCGAAGATTCAGGTTAGGCTGAGTGAAGATGTACTTGAGACTCTTGTGATCGGTGAAAACTTCAACTTTACGTTCCAACAAGAGGTGTCTCCAAGTCATCAGAGCGTGTACCACAGCTGCTAGCTCAAGATCATGCACAGGATAGTTCTTCTCCGCTGGCTTCAACTGCGTGGAGGCATAAGCAAACACCTTCTGCTCTTGCATCAGAACTGCACCAAGACCCTTGAGAGAAGCGTCGCAGAACACCTAGTAAGGCTTGGAATCATTCGGAGGAACCAAGACTGTAGTGGAGGTGAGCTTCTCTTTGAGTGTATCGAAGACCAACTGACACTCTGGAGACCAAGCATACTTCACACCTTTCTGAAGAAGAGTTGAGAGTGGCTTAGCAATCTTGGAGAAGTTCTCAACGAACCTTCTGCAATAGCTTGCGAGCCCGAGAAAGCTTCGAAGCTGCTTCACATTCTGCGGAGGCTCCCATTCAACAATGGCCTGAACCTTGGACGGATCAACTTTGATGCCCTCGGCAGAGATAATGTGACCAAGATAGACTACTTCTTTCAGCCAGAACTCACACTTGGAAAACTTGGCATACAACTTGTACTCTCTCACCTTATCAAGCAACAATCTGAGATGTTCTTCATGTTCTTCCTCAGTTTCAGAAAAGACCAGAATGTCGTCGAGATAGAGCAAGACAAAGTCATTCTTGAACGGAGAGAATATGTAGTTCATCAATCGATAGAATGTTGGAGGAGCATTAGCCAAACCAAAATACATGACCGTATACTCATACGAGCCAAAACTAGTCCTGAAGGCAGTCTTCGGAATATCTTCTTCGCGAATGCGAATTTGATGATAGCCCATTCTGAGATCGATCTTGGAGAAGACCTTAGCACCTTTCAACTCTTCGAACAACTCAGTTATATTCGGAAGTGGATATTTGTTCCTACTTGTCTTCTTGTTCAATGGATGGTAATCGACACACAGCCGGTCCGTGCCATCCTTCTTCTTGACAAACAGAACTCCACATCCCGACGGAGATGAGCTTGGTCTGATCAGACCCAAAAGCTCATGCTCATCAAGTTGCCTCTTAAGTTCCTTCAACTCTTCTGGACCCAATTTGTACGGCCATTTGCACACCGCCTCGGTACCTGGCTCAAGCTCAATGACAAATTCAACTTCTCGATGCGGAGGCATGCCTGGCAGCTCTTCTGGAAACATGTCTTCCTATTCGCAGACCACTGGGACTTGTGAAATAAAATTAATCTCACCCTTTTCATTCAAAGAGAACAGACGGATTGTATCATCGCACGCTGCGAATATAATCACATCCTCCGAAGAGTGGGTAAGCTTCACTTCTTCAGCTTCACAATCAATTGATGCCTTGTTCATGGCCAGCCAGTCCATACCAAGGATCAAGTCAATGTCGGAATTGCCCAAGACATACGGAGAAGCCAGAAAAGAATAACTTCCTATCTTGACAAAAGCATCCGGAACAACCCAACAAGAACTCATAAGCATACTCGGAGAAACAACGTCCAAAGACTTAGCCAACTCCGGAAGATGGAAATCATGCTTTGCCGCAAAAGGATATGACAAGAAAGAATGTGCTGCACCAGAATCGAATAACACTTTAGCAGGAATATCATTGACGAGGAGGTTACCCATGATCACATCTGACGAGTTTTCTGCCTCAGCTGCATTCACCATGTTGACTCGAGCTGATTTGGGGTTGAACTTGAAGAGCATTACTTGGAGGTTTGCCTGGAGGAGGAGGCAGCAGACGGAGCTGAGAAGTGCACTTGTTGGCATAATGACCCTTCTGCCCACACTTGTGACAAGTCACTTCTGCTGGTTGCCGGTACTGAGTCTGAGAAGGCCCTTGCTTCTGATGCTGGAATCTCTGCTGAAAGACTGGGTTGGCTGGGTGGGAAGAACCATGGCCACCAGAATGCTTGAGTTGTTGCGAGTGCGGAGGAGGAGGAGGAGACACCCAAAACTTATGCTGCTTTTGAACCACCTGAGTAGAGGAAGAGCTGGAATCTCTGAAGCGCTTCTTAGAATTCTCCACCCTGAGCAAGGATGCCTCTGCTCTGAGAGCTAAGTTGTAGAACTTGTTGAACTCCTCAGGAACGTGCAAAGCAAGAGCTAACTGCAAATCTTCTTTCAAGCCACCTATGAACTGATAAATCTTGCTCTTCTGATCAGGGATATCCTGCAAGGCGTATCGGGCTAGCTCGTGAAACTCAACATTGTACTTGTACACGGAGTTACCACCCTGCTTCAAGCGCTTGAACTTCTCACGCATTTCCTCCATGCAGCTCGAAGGAATGTAGTGGGACCTGAAGTCACGGCAGAACTCATCCCAAGTGATCACTCTAGCGCCTCTGGAATCCTTCAACTGTTGCCACCAGATAGAAGCTTGCCCCTTCAACTGGAATGTTTGCAAATTTGACGAAATCCTCAGGACGAACATTGCTACACTCCAAATGCTTGTTCATATCACAAATCCAATCCTAGGCATCAAATGGCTGGTCACAGGAAGCGAAAGTATTTGGCTGATTCGACAGGAACTGACTCAGATTAGCAAACTGTTGCCACCATGCTGGAAATTGCCTTGCTGCTGATTAGCTCTCTCTTGCAACACTGTAGCAGCGTCTGAGTGTTTGCATTAGTAGCAGCCATCACCGCTTGCCAAGCCTCAGCAGGAGGAGGCGGCGGCGGCGGAGGATTCTCCGGAGGAGGAGGTGGTGCGGCACATCCTCACGCCCTGGATTCTGACGAGTTGGTGGAGCCATCCTGAAGACAGACAACACATTAGCCCACAAAATAAATTGAAGATATGGCGGAACCAAATAGACAGGAATATCTGAATAGGAATATAGCAATTGCACTCTAGCAAAATAGTAAGAATGCTTCCTCAAAGTGACGGTCGACAAAACTCTGATTAAGACCACTTGCAAACAAGTATGAGCTAGAATTGCTCGGAACAAACATATGATCGAGATTTCATCCGATATCTTCGTGGATAAGATCGCACGGGCTCGAATTTACAGTAGCCATCCTGTGCAAGGTAGTGCACACGACTTACGAACTATCCCCGAGTCGTAGCAAGCTACAAGGACTCTTTAAGACACAACGAGAACCGCTGTAAGACAAACGTGAACAAACACACCCACTGAACATAGAATCCCAACCTCACATCATGCATTTGTAGGAAGATAGTCCTATACGATACTACTTGAAATCCCACCTATGAATTCCCGAAATATCTAGTCATGCAATATGGTACACGGATACAAGGATTAATATCACACAAGTCCTATACTAACCCGTCACCTGTATCACATCCGTCAACACACAACCAGAATCTCGGACCTTCATCTACAACAGACCCTCGTGATCACAACGATACAAAGTATGGCAGTACTCCCGAACAATCTGCACCAGTACTGGGGACATCGGGGTTATCTCGCCACTACTAGTATTGAAGCAATTACGAACATCATTCGTTCTTAGATACTCAGAAATCTGAATGATGGCGATGTGCGCAAGAATTCCCTGGAGCTCAACTCCCCGGAAGAAATCAAGGCAGACAGGAGGCACCAAGACAGAAATCCATCACACCGAAATCATATAGAATTCATAAATATCCGCGTGATCCTGAAAAAAATTGAGCGAGAAGAGGAGTATAATTAAGATTTCCTAAGTCGGGAACCTCACCAGAGCATGGAAGAGGAGAAAAAAAAATCCTACTCTCCGATAAAACTAAGACTCAAAACATTTACTAGACTCGACTTGGCCAAGTACAATCACACAAAGGATCCTATGGTCGTAAGGCTCTGATTACCAACTTGTAACGATTAAGATGCGGTCCTTTCCGATTTGGGGAACGAGGCCCCGAATTGGAAAGAAGCGCATCTAAGCGTCTCGCAAACATGGTAACATAGCGCATACATAATAATAGAGGAATGACAATAAGGGATTCAATTGCCATCTCATAAATATATCAGAGTTACATCACGCATCCAAACAAGGTAGTTCCACTACGGACTACAAAACATGAGAAATGACTATGCTACCCTGCATGCTTGCCCATGATCACGACCACGCCTCAATCTTCTAGATAGTTAACGTACAGACGGTCGTTCTTCTCATCGTACTGCCACGCCAGCTGCGTGCCGTCGGGATCACCTGTCTCGGGTGTACCTGCACCTGTTGGTGTTGTGAAGTAATCTGTGAGTTACGGGGACTCAGCAATCTATGACCTCGGTGCTAGAACTAGTCAAGGTATTAGGTTGGAAAGGTGGAGTATTTAGGTTGCACCATCCTAAGCTTTATATGGTGGCTAACATACGAAGAACATGTATTGAAGGTGGTCTATACTAGAGATCGGTGATTATCCGATCACTAAGTGATCTTGAACACCTACTTACGTCAATAATAACCCCACCGTGCTCCCGATCGAAGAGATATCTTCAAAGGGGACAGTCACGGTTACGCACACAGTTTGGCAATTTTATTAGAGTTATGTTCAAGTTGTCTATAATCGGATGTTAAAAAATTTCCAAGTTGCCATATAACCGCGGGCACGACTTTCCGAAAGATTAAACCCTGCAGGGGTGCTCCAACTAGTCCATCACAAATGTACACATGCCACAAAGTAATCCTCTATCAGGAATCTCGTGATCTCGTCGGATTCCTTAGAGGAAAACCTCAACTCTGGGGAGAACCAAAGCTTCACCGTGATTCCTATACGCAAGATATATCGCTAAGGTAAGACAAGACTAGCAGGACCTCTCGTCGTGTCGATGACCCTGATAAGAGCCGCGTATCTCAGTCTCAGGACACGACGGATGAGTCACACTACAGGTATACCAAACTTCAGGTTGCCGTGTGGTGGCCCCATAGTCTGCCCAGTTTGGACCAACGCTCATTAGGAGCACTGGCCCAGGTTGTTGATTAAATTCCTCGGTGTAGCTATTCCCTATCCAGATTATTATTAAGTGATTAGAAAATTAACACCAATGTTGGGTCCTGCCGGATAAGTCTTAACACTACGCGATTTATCGAGGGGGTCCCCATAACAACCCCGGACGTGTTAGGAGCGAACAAAATGGAATCAAACACCGGTAGCCGGTAACTATGGCAGCAATAATGGAACAAAACACCCGACAAAAGGCTAGGCCTTCCGTTATTTACCAAGTATATAGGTTCATTAATTAAATAATACATTTAACATAATTATATCAACTCATGTTATCACATGAGACAAAGCACCTGCAACTAGCAACGCTAACATTAGAAGCTTAGCAAAGCCTACTTAGCCATTCAAGATTTGCTAGGAAGGGATAAGTGTTTGGGTTTCATGGCAATTCAGGAGGCAATTAAATCAGTGGTAGGCAGGGAGCATATGATGGAAGAAATGTAATCTAGCATAACAAGTCTAGAGATAGAATCAAGGTCATATCATCTTGCCTGTGATATCCTCAGCTTGGAACTGCTCTTGTTCGTCCTGCACGTACTCTCCCGAATCCACGTACTCATTCTCCGATCCCGGTGCTACCCAACATAAATATAACATCCAATGAACAACAGCACCTCAATATGCAACAAGCACATGATGCATGAGATGAATATGAGCATGCATCTCTATTCTACTCACTAGCACAAGCATGAGAAGTAAATACATGTTCCTGGACAGAACTGCAACCTAAGCTACCTTGACATGCATGAGAATGACATGATCAGATGCGTCACGTGAAAACGATGCAAAAGCATATAAAGAACATTAAAAACGGAGCTACGGATCAACGGGAAACGACGAAACACGAAATGAAGTGCTACGTGTCAAATTCATCACAGCACACCCCAATGGCATAACTATGGCATTTCCAGGTTGCCAAGACATAAAACAAACCAACATGTATGGGGTGGGGCAAAGAAGAAAACCACACCATCATCTATGCACTCACATACATCAAAACACTAAAACTACACAATCTGCCATAAACAACATCATAGCACTTTGAGAGCTACATGCAAAGCACCTACAACAACCCAAACATGCCAAATAAGATATGTGGCAGTAGCTATCCAAGAGTACTACAAGCACAAGCAAAAAGATCACACAAAGGAGTTATACACAGAAAGTTACACAGCGGCTAACTTGCCCAAAAATAACAGATTTCGGGGACTTGCTGAAAATTCCAGATTCTCACTAGTTGTTTATGCTCTGAAGCATTTTGACAGCACCCAAAACTATATCTACATGACTCAAAATGGAATGGAAACTTACAGGGAGGTAGACAAACAAATAAGATTCAACTTTCAAGTTGAAAGCTAAGGCTGAATCACAACACATTGAGCTGCACAAGCTCATCTCGAGGAGAAGAAAATATAAACAGATTCTTAGATTTAGTGAAAATCACAGATTTTCACTAATCTGGATTTTCAGCCACATGCCTACTTTGATTGGGAACAACTTGCACATATGAATTCCTAAACATGAAATGAAACCACCATGTGTTAGAGGGGGTCACCCTTAACTACCACAACCAAGAATCAAACTCTTGGACTCACCACACCTCATGAATCCAAGCCTCAAACATAGAAAAAAACTGAAATAAGTCATCTCCAGAAAGTGTTCCAATGGAAAAACTGACTTCACCAATGCATTCCTCGGATGATTCTACCCCAAAACCATATAAAATACCTATGCACTTGCTTGGAACAAATGAGCACAAACTAGAAAAGAAAATCTACATAGAATCATAAATGGTGAATAGTGCATCATCACATGTGCTATTCACTAGAACTATATCTACACAAGCATGTGCATATGTCCACATCATCAATGGGGCACATGAGGGGTAGACCTCATGCCCATGTGCCTTGGCACACCACCACACCATCACAAGTAACAAGCACAACATAATAACAACACCTACACATGATCTTGAGGACACACACACACTAGTTGACACCACATATACTACCCCTACTATATAAGCAAGATCATGAGCTTAACAAGGCCAACAAAACTTGGGCATGTGTGTGACACACACACACATGCACACAGACAAGTTATGTGGGGAGGGGGGAAACCCATCCACACACACACCACACTCTACTTGCACCACTAGGGCATGAGCCAAACCCACAAACACAAATTCACACCCTATACTAAATATCACAACATGCATCTACACATGCTACCCTAGTGCAAACACACACAACAACATCCACATAAACTTACAAGTTTGCAAAACACCCTACACATGTGTTCTACCAAGTATACCCACACACACACACAAATCTACAACACCATGGATTTACAACCTACAAAAACACCAAGCACCACATGTTGTTTGAGAGCTACAAAAAAATACCACACATCTTCCTAGTGCAACACAACATCTACATAGCCAAGGAAACAACACAAGAGAAATAAATGCACAGGAATAAAAATAAAAGGAGGGGGAAGAGGGATCGAACCCTGTAGACCCCTGGTTCTGCCCACAGACCCAAACCACTCTCCTAGAGGCCTCTGCTCGATAGAACAGGGGAATACAACAGGATATGCAGCCCTGCTGCGGCACGCCACTGTACCGAAATAAAATGCAAAAGAAAGGGTCGAGGGGGAACCGAACCCACGACTTATACCACAACTACACACTGCACCTACTGACCACTACACTACGCTTCGGAGTTTGACAAAAAGTAGGAAGTCTACCAGGTATTCTACCACGATAGTGTGCTCTGCTGTGCGTGCACGGTGATGCCGACAGGGAAGAACACCAGAGCTGCAACAGCTAATGCTGCTGCGCCACGAGGGGGCATACCATCTACGCTACTGCTCATCTACTACGGGGTGCTAGCCCACGCCATGATGTGCTACTTCACGAGCACACACCCAAGCACACCCATGCACACAGGTCTACTGCTGCTCGGGACAGGGATGCTCTGGGAGTCATCTCGCCGGATCTGCTCGAGGGAGAAGGGAGGAGGAGGCCGGCTCACCTTGGGGAAAGAAGAAGAGGGGGATCTGCTTGGAGGAGGAGATTGGATAGGATCGACGTTATCTGATGAAGACGAAGCAGTGTTGGACGCAGAACCGAAGAAGAGGATGAAGTGCACCGGGACCGAGCCGTTGGCGAGCTCCTGCCCGTCGGTGAGGTCGCTCCCCGGCCTCACCGAGGACGGGAATGGGGCGCTGGCACCTCTCCCGTGCCCCTGGACATGGCGGCGGCGCCGGACGACGACGAGAGTAGGGTAGACGCCGGCGAGGCCCTTCTCTCTCTCTCTGCAACCTAGCTATATAGCCTACCTGAGGGGGGAAAGAGAGATGGAAGGGGGTGGAGGAAGGAGTGGCGGCGGCGGATGGGAGAGGAGGAACCCTAGGAAGAGGGGAGGCACAGACGTTATATGGGGACCTCGACGTTCGAGCCCTCACGGCGGCACGCGCGCTCTGTCTGTTGCCTGACGGAAAGCGAGCAAATGGGCGGGAAACGACATCTGAAGGAGAAGGAGGTCGCGCGCCTGGGCCACCGCGCGAAGGAGAGAGGGATCTGGGCCGCCAGGAGGGAGGAAGCCCACCTGAGGCGCAGAGTAGAAGGAAATAAACCCTGGGGGTTTTCTATTTACAGGAAAAACCAGAGAAGAAAATAAGGCACAACAAAATCTATTGGGGTAAAAAACAAAGCAAAATACCCCTTGTCATGATAAATTATGACCTAATTAAGAAAAGTAGAAAAGGAGTATGTGGGGCAAGTTAATATTTACAAAACAGCATTGTTTGGATCTGTTTTGTAATAATTTGCACCTTTTAAATCACCTTTTAAATCAGCAATTTCACATCTCAAATCCATCACAACATATCCTAACCCATGGGCATTTATAAAACAGAGAAGGGGCAAAAGAATATTTGAGCCTGAGGTGAAAGAGAGGGAGATGGTTTTGAAACAGAGAAGGGGCAGAAATGAAAGTTTTGAGAACATCCTGAAATTTACGGAGAAGATTTCTAGAAAATATGAAAAATACCTGCGCAAAGATAAACTGGAGGGGATGGGCCAGTGGGCCACAAGCCCTGGAGCCGCCACCCCCCTGGTGGCGGCTAGCAAGCTTGTGGGGGCCCACGTGGCTCTGCCGCCCCCAAACTCAGCTCTATAAATTCACTTTTGTCCCAGAAAAATCAAGAGAGAAGATTTCTTCGCGTTTGCGATACGCGAGCGCCGCCACATCATGTTCTTCATCTAGAGGGCAGATCTGTAGTCCGTTTTGGGCTCCGGAGAGGGGAAATTGTCGCCATCGTCATCATCAACCTTCTTCCCTCTCCAATTCCATGAAGCTCTTCGTCGTTCGTGAGTAATCTATTCGTAGGCTCGCTAGGCGGTGATGAGTAGGATGAGATCTATCATGTAATCGAGTTAGTTTTGACGGGGATTGATCCCTAGTATCCACTATGTTCTGAGATTGATGTTGCTACTACTTTGCCATGCTTAATGCTTGTCACTAGGGCCCGAGTGCCATGATTTCAGATGTGAAATTGTTATGTTGTCACCAATATATGTGTGTTTTAGATCCGATCTTGCAAGTTGTAGTTACCTACTATGTGTTATGATCCGGCAACCCCGGAGTGACAATAACCGAAACCACTCCCGGTGATGACCATAGTTTGAGGAGTTCATGTGTTCACCAAGTGCTAATGCGTTGGTCCGGTTCTTTATTAAGAGGAGAACCTTAATATCCCGTAGTTTCCTTTTGGACCCCGCTGCCACGGGAGGGATGGACAATAGATGTCATGCAAGTTCTTTTCCCTAAGCACGTATGACGACACACAGAATGCATGCCTACATCACATTGACGAATGGGAGCTAGCCACATATCTCTGCGTGTTATAACTGTTGCATGATGAATATCATCCAAAAAAATCACCGACCCATTGCCTACGAGTTTGTCCCACTACTGTCGTTGCTACTTGCTACTGCTGTTACTTGCTACTGTTGCTGCTACTATTACTTGCTCTGTTGCTACTTTGTTGTTGATACTTTGCTTGCAGATATTAATCTTTCGGGTGTGGTTGAATCTGACACATTCAGCTCCTAATACTTGAGAGTATCCTCTCACTTCCTATTGGCAAACCAACAAATTTGCGTTGAATACTCTACCCTCGAAAACTGCCTCGATCCCACGCGCTGGTGGGTTATTGCAAGACAATTTCTAATTGTTGAGCAATCGAGAATAGCATTCGTCTAGCCATTGCCAGAGAGTGTCAATCAACATTTTTCTGGCGCCGTTGCCGGGGAAGGATTGTTATATTCTCTGAGTTACTTGGGATTTATATTTGCTGATCACCATGAAGAATCTGAAGGATCCGAAAACCAAAGTCTTTCCCTCAATCACGAGGGGAGGTAAGGAATTGCCATCTAGCTCTGCACTTGATTCACCTTCAGTTATGAGTAAGTTTGCGACATCACCTCCTGCTAGAAATCTTGATATGTCGCCTGTGCTTGATGATGCTTATGATACTGCTAGAGATGCTATGCCTCATACTACTAGAGATGCTTTGCCTGATACTGCTATGCCTGATACTGCTAGAGATGCTATGCCTGATACTGCTTTTCCTGATGATGCTAGAGATGCTATTATGCCTGATGATGCTATGCTTGATACTGCTAGAGATACTACTTTACCTGATGTTCCACTAGGGGTATTCCTTGATGCTCATATTGCTAGAGTTACTGCCAATGCTCGTGATGCTTCTGAAACTGCCGATACTATTGAGATAGAACCTGCTTTTGCTCTTGCTAGATCTAGCTCTCCTAGATATGAATGACCTGATATACCTGAGGGTTATGTTATGGAGGAAGAGATAGCTGAGGATTTTCTTGCGTGTAAGGATGCCTATGACGCTGAGAAATTACTTCTCAAGTGGAAGGAAAAATCTCTGAAAGCTAGGATGAAATACGACCCGAAGTTTTCCACTTCACCTATCTTTATCACCGATAAGGATTATGAATTCTTTGTCGATCTTGAGATAATCTCTCTAGTCGAATTTTTTCCTTTCCACGGTTATGATCTGAGACGGTCGTAGCCCATATTACCAAACTACACGATATAGCCACCCTTTTCACTAGTGAGGAGAAGATCCGCCAGTACTACATCCTTAAGTTGTTTCCTTTCTCTCTAAAGGATGATGCTAAAGCCTGGTTCACCTCTCTTGCTCCTAGATGTGTGAGTAGTCCCCAGGATATGGTCTATTAATTCTGTGAAAAATATTTCCCTGCCCATAAGAAGCAAGCTGCCTTGCAAGAAATATACATCTTTGCTCAACTCCAAGAAGAGAGTCTCCCACAAGCTTGGGGGAGGCTCGTCCAGCTACAGAATGCTTTGCCTGATCACCCTCTTAAGAAGAACGAGATACTTGATATCTTCTATAACAGACTTACCGATGCCTCTAGAGACCACCTAGATAGTTGTGCCGGTTGTGTTTTTAGGGAACAAACTGTAGTACAAGCTGAGACCCTACTGAATAACATCTTGATCAACTATAATGCTTGGACTATTCCTGAACCACCTCCTAAGCCAACTCCTAAGAAAAGAGGTATTCTATTCCTTAGTCCTGAAGATATGCAAGAAGCCAAGAAATCTATGCAAGAGAAAGGAATTAGATCTGAAGATGTCAAAAATCTACCACCTATCGAAGAGATCCATGGTCTCGATAACCCGATACAGGTAGTAGAAGTGAATTCTCTGCGTAGGTTTGATGAGAGTGATATTCCTTTTGACAAACCTGCTAGCATATGCTTTGATGAATTTGACAACTTTGTTGCCAAACAACAGAGTTCCAATAATTATGTTAGCAGACATTTGGAACAAAGTACTCGTATGCTTAGCCATTTAAGTGCTTGTGTAGACAGAAATGTCAATGATTTGAAGCTCCTGAGTAAATATGCCTCTATGATTACTACTCAGGTAGAACAAGTACTTAGGGCTCAGAATGACTTGCTCAATGAATTAAATGACAACTCTGTCAGAGTCATTACTAGAGGAGGCAAAATGAGTCAGGAACCATTGTATCCTGAAGGTCATCCTAAGAGAATTGATCAAGATTCTCAAGGAATTAATGCTGATACACCCAGTCATCCTAAGCAGAAGAAGAAGGATGATATAAAGCTACATGCCAGTTCACCAAATACTATCACACCTGAAGAACCTAATGATACTTCTGCGTCTGATGCAGAAACACAATCTGGTGATGAACATGAACCTCGTGACAATATGGACAGTGATGTTCATAATAATGCTCAACCTAGCAATGATGAGGATGTGGAGATTGAACCTACAGTTAATCCTGATAACCCACAACCTAAGAGATACGATAAGAATGACTTCACTGCTAGGAAGCATGGTAAAGAAAGGGAGCCATGGGTTCAGAGATCTATGCCCTTTCCTCCTAAGCCATCCAAGAAAAAGGATGACGAGGATTTTGAGCGCTTCGTTGAGATGATAAGACCCATCTTTCTGCACATGCGGTTAACTGATATGCTCAAAATGTTTCTGTATGCCAAGTACATGAAAGATATCATGACTAATAAACGGAAGATACCAGATCTTGAGATCTCCACCATGCTTGCCAATTACACTTTCAAAGGTGGAACTCCTAAGAAGCTTGGTGATCCCGGAGTGCCCACTATACCTTGCTCCATTAAAGGAAACTACATAAGAACTGCCTTATTTGACCTTAGAGCCGGTGTTAGTGTTATGCCTCTCTCTCTTTATCGTAGACTTGAATTGGATAAGTTGACACCCACTGAAATTTCTCTCCAAATGGCCGACAAATCAACTGCTTTCCCTATCGGCATTTGTGAGGATGTGCCTGTTGTGGTTGCTAACACCACTATCTTAACAAACTTTGTTATCTTGGATATTCCCGAGGACGATGCCTTGGCCGTCATCCTCGGAAGACCCTTTTTAAACACTACATGGGCTGTTATAGATTTCAACAAAGGCGTTGTCACTTTCCATGTCAACGGTAATGAGCACACAGTGCACTTTCCGAAGAAACGATATCAAGTAGATTGCATCAATGCTATCGAAAAGACTTCATCGATTCTTACTGGGAGCTTTGAATGCCCTATTCCCCGTGTCAAGATGAAGTATGATTTGCTTGTCGGGGAGATACATAAACCCATTGAGGTGACTTAGTGGCTATTCGAAAATTCTCCGTTCTCTCTTGCGATTCGGGAAGGTTTTGTCATGAGGACTTGATCAATCCCATTGACGGATTTCTTTCGATGACCATGAATTGGATGAATCAAAGAGTCACATACCTCTATTTTGAGTTTTCATTTTCTGTTGCTTAGAAAAAAATGATAGATTTAGTTTAGTTTTTTCCTGTTTTCTGTTTTAGCGTCCCGGAGAAAAATACCCCGAAAATAAAAGTTCTCCGATGTTCCTGAAAATTTAGTATGATTTTTTCTGGAATTTTCGAAAAATACTGGGCCTGAGAGCTAGCCTGGGGGCCAGACCAGTGGGCCACAAGCCCTATAGCCGCCGGCCCCCTCGTGGCGGCTAGCAAGCTTATGGGGCCCATAGGCACCCCCTCCACTCATTCTAGCTCCCATCCTCTTCTTCCACCTCCAGAAAAAATTGTTTCGCAGCTCAAACCCGTGTTCTTGCTCATTTGGCTGTGATTTTCGATCTCCTTGCTGAAAGCACCATTCTCCAAACCGTTTTGGGGAAATTACTCCTTGGTAAGTGACTCCTCCATTGGTCCAATTAGTTTTTGCTCTAGTGCTTTATCCTCCGCGTATTCTTGCTACCTTGGTGACCCTGTTCTTGAGCTAGAAATGTTGAGTTTAGCTGGTCCCAAGTAGTTTTAGTGCGTGATACGGTCTCTAGGCACTAGTACGAGTAGTTGCTACAAGGTGTGGTTGGCCTTCATTCACTTTTCTCTTGAACTTCAAAAATTTCAGCAAAGGAAATTATGTTCAGGAGGAAGTTTCACGGTGGTTCCTCAAGTAAGAAGGGTCCCCGTCTTTCTTTTCGAGAGCACGAACCTTATCAACTAAGGGACGCACTGGTACAACCATGTGAAGGGCCTTCCGATGAGTTCATGATCGAAGCAGGTTTCAAGGATGAGTTTGATATACTTGTCTGCAATGCCGGGTTAGAATAATTCCTCTCAGATTAATGTGAACAGTATGCTATGCTCACTGCCTCTTTCGTGCGTAGATTTAAATTTTCAGTTGGCCGTGACTCATCCATACTGTTTGATCTGTATGATAAATCCTACGCCATGGATTTGGAGGATTTCAATAGGATTTGCAAGATACCCGATGGGGGTAGTATTAATGATCCTTCTAAGTCTTCGGTCAGAGACTTTGTCTCCAGTATAACTATTGGAGAAACCAGAGATATCACGCAAGCCACCATAGGAAGCATCCATTTCCCTGCCTTGCACTACTTTGCCCTCTTCATAGGTAGGTGCATTAACGGCAAGGGTGCACATTGTCACCTATGCGCTTCTGACCTTAGTATCCTTAAGAGCGCAGTAACAGGTGACAAGAGCTTCAATATGGGAGCTATAATAGCAAGGAGGCTGAATAATAATGCCATTGAGGGGGATTTCTTTGGTGGAATTTATGCTACACGCTTAGCAAATTTTCTTGGAATATCCATCCGTTCAGAAGACCCTCCTCTCCGTACAGCCTACCTTGATCGTGTCGCTCTAACACGCTACCAGTTTCTTGAGAGGGATCATGGATCCCTCCTATACCGCTTGATATTTAACCGGCAGCGTGTTTGCCATATAACCCTTCCTGCTCCTACTTTCTTTGACTTTCAGGTAAAACGAAGATACTACATAACCATATGAGAGGTAGAGGAGTATCAGAGGGAGGCGACGGCTGCTCGACTTCGTGAGGCAGCTATTCAGGCAGTGGCTGCAGCACTCCCGTATAACACCCATTATGATTTTGGGTTTCGCCAGGACCATCCTTGGGAGTAGACCAAGCTAGGACAAAAGCCTAAGCTTGGGGGAGTACGTGTTCTCACCAATCTTACATTCATGCTTATGCTTTCACTTTGTTATCCGGTGTTTACACTTTGCCACTGTATTATCCATGCTACTTTATTTTCATTTTCTTGTTTTGTGTCCTTTTGAGAAAACCCAAAAATATTTTTCTTTCTTCTTTTGCTTGTTGGGAGCTTTCCCGTGTAAATAGTTTTCTTTTTTTTCTTTGGGTCAAGGTAGAAGATATTGGTTACAATGTTTATTGGTTCCTGCATGCATACCTGCTAGCTTTCAAAGAGCCATATTACTTTGTCTTCTCCTTTGTGTTTTCCTGCAGATTCAGCTTCGTCCAATGCACGAGCACTCTTATTACTGTTCACATCGTTCGATCGTGCAAATGAAAGGCAATAATGATGATATATGATGAAGTGACTGAGACTGGAAAATCTGGTATGAACTCTATCTATTTTGTTTTTGTAAATATGACTAGCTTGTCATGCCTGATTCATCTTTGTTGTGAGAGAACCATGTTTGCAATGACAACTTAGAGATCATAGTTTCTGATGCCATGCTTAACTAGCTGAGAGCTTATAATGGTTTGTCTTGAATGCCAACATAGATTTTGAGATGACTATGATGTAGTATGATAGGATGGTATTCTCCTTTGAATGTTTCAAGTGGCTTGACTTGGCGCATGTTCATGCATGTAGTTGAAATAAAATCAACATAGCCTCTATGATGTTCGTGTTCATGGTGATTTATATCTTGTTCATGCTTGCATTAAATGTTAGTCAACCTCTTTGCATCTTGATGATTGTTGTCGGTCTCTAGTTGGTCGCTTCCCAGTCTTTTGCTAGCCTTCACTTGTACTAAGCAGAATACTGCTTGTGCATCCACTTCCATAAACCCAAAAGTTTTTGCATGAGAGTCCACCATACCTACCTATTTGCGGTATGTATCTGCCGTTCCAAGTAAATTTGCATGTGCCATTCTCTAAACCTTCAAGAAATAATCTGTTTTGCATGCCCGAACCGCTCATGTGGTGACAGGGGGCTATTGGTATCTTCCATGCTAGGAGTGTTATCCTCGACATGTGTTTATTCACTATCATTCACGAGAAAGGGGCCGGTAATTGGAATGCCCAGTTCCACGCTTAAATCGAAAACATAACTTTAAACAAGACTCCCCCTGGATTGATGTTAGTATGGACGGTACCCGATGATTCGGCTAGCCGTGGAGTGTGATTGATTGGTGGTGGGGAGTTAAAACTTTACTTTTCTGTTTGGGAACCGCCTATAGCATGAGTAGCATGGAATATATTGAGAACTCTTGGTCATTGCATTGACAATGAAAGCATGCCACCCAAAATTATTATCTCTGTTTTCAAAGCTTGAGCTCTGGCACCTCTGCAAATCAATGCTTCCCTCTGCGAAGGGCCTCTCTATTTATTTTCCTGTTGAGTCATCCTCTTCTCTTATAAGCAGCAATTAGAGAGCACATCTATCATTTTTATGCTTTGCTTTTGGTTGATATTGAGGATGACTATGACTGGATCTTCGTTAATACGAATTACAATGTTTAGTCAGCCCTTGATCTTTGAAAGTGCTCTGCATTTTTTTTTTGCGGTCTCAGAAAGAGCTAGCGAGATACCACCTATTCATATTGCTTCATGCTTGTTTTGATTGAAGTGTTTGTATTTGAAACTCATTATTATTTGCTCGTTAGCTGATTATGCCATTGATATTAGTTTACCGTGAGACCTTTGAGTCACTTGCTTATATGGTTAACTTGTGATCTTGCTGAAATTTTGGTTATAAGTTAGACATAATTGCAACAACAAGATCAAACAGAGTTTATCAAAGTTTTTCTTTCTCTCTCAGTTTGTCAACTGAGTTGCTTGAGGACAAGCAAGGTTTTAAGCTTGGGGGAGTTGATACGTCTCCATCGTATCAACTTTTCCAAACTCTTTTGCCTTTGTTTTGGACTCTAATTTGCATGATTTGAATGGAACTAACCTGGACTGACGTTGTTTTCAGCAGAATTGCCTTGGTGTTGTTTTTGTGCAGAAATGAAAGTTCTCAGAACTTCCTGAAAATTTACGAAGAATATTTCTGGAAAATATGAAAAATACCTGTGCAAAGATCCACCGGAGGGGATGGGCCTGTGGGCCACAAGCCCTGTAGCCGCCACCCCCCTGGTGGCGGCTAGCAAGCTTGTGGGGCCCACGTGGCTCTGCCGCCCCCAAACTCAGCTCTATAAATTCACTTTCGTCCCAGGAAAAATCAAGAGAGAAGATTTCTTAGCGTTTGCGATACGGAGGCGCCGCCACATCCTGTTCTTCATCTGGAGGGCAGATCTAGAGTTCGTTTTGGGCTCCGGAGATGGGAAATCGTCGCCATCATCATTATCAACCTTCTTCCCTCTCCAATTCCATGAAGCTCTATGTCGTTCATGAGTAATCTATTCATAGGCTCGCTGGGCGGTGATGAGTAGGATGAGATCTATCATGTAATCGAGTTAGTTTTGACGGGGATTGATCCCTAGTATCCACTATGTTCTGAGATTGATGTTGCTACTACTTTGCCATGCTTAATGCTTGTCACTAGGGCCAGAGTGCCATGATTTCAGATCTGAAATAATTATGTTGTCACCAATATACGTGTGTTTTAGATCCGATCTTGCAAGTTGTAGTTACCTATTATGTGTTATGATCCGGCAACCCCGGAGTGACAATAACCGGAGCCACTCCCGCTGATGACCATAGTTTGAGGAGTTCATGTGTTCACCGAGTGCTAATGCGTTGGTCCGGTTCTTTATTAAAACGAGAACCTTAATATTCCGTAGTTTCCTTTTGGACCCCGCTGCCACAGGAGGGATGGACAATAGATGTCATGCAAGTTCTTTTCCCTAAGCACGTATGACGACACACGAAATGCATGCCTACATCACATTGACGAACGGGAGCTAGCCACATATCTCTCCGTGTTATAACTTTTGCATGATGAATATCATCCAAACAAATCACCGACCCATTGCCTACGATTTTTTCCCACTGCTGCTATTGCTACTTGCTACTATTGTTACTTGCTACTGTTGCTGCTGCTGTTACTTGCTCTGCTGCTACTTTGTTGTTGATACTTTGCTTGTAGATATTAATCTTTCAGGTGTGGTTGAATCTGACACATTTAGCTGCTATTACTTGAGAGTATCCTCTCACGTCCTATTGGAGAACCAACAAATTTGGGTTGAATACTCTACCCTCGAAAACTGCCTCGATCCCACGCGTTGGTGGGTTATTGCAAGACAATTTCTAATTGTTGAGCAATCGAGAATAGCATTCGTCTAACTATTGCGAGAGAGTGCCAATCAGGACCCACATGGGGAAGGTTCCAAAAGGGGAAGGTTACACACTTGGGGCATTACAGGTAGCCAGAGGCTCGTCGAACCCGTCCTAACAAAGGGAGCGGAGTGCCTTGCAAAGCCCAAGCTCGACGTCATGGAAGCGAGCCAGCTCGGAAGTGTTCCTTTCCTCGGCCACGGCGAGAGCTTTTTCCCGAGCCTCAAGGAGAGCCTCCCTCGTGGTGACGTCCTTCTCCCGCTCAACCAGCTGCTCATGTTCCGTGTCCAGGCGACTCGCCTCCCGGGACAGCTCTCCATCCCGGGCGGCGAGCTTGGACTCACGGGCCTTGAGTTCCTCCCCCTGCGAGCGGTGTTGCTCGACCAGCCTAGCATGTTCCCCTTGGAGGCCGCTCAGGTGGGTTTCCACCTCTTCACAACACTCGACGGCCGCCTTGGCCTCCTTCAGTGCCCCCTCACACGTGGCGCGGGTGGCCATGGCCTCTTCCTCGACCTTCCACATCTAAACTGCGACACCATTCAGGGCGGTGAAGGCCGCGTCCATTATGCCCCGGGGGAGCACGAAGGCCTTCTAGACCCCCTCTTGAGGAGCCTCCAACACTGGCGCAGGTGGCGCTACTGGAGGAGCAGCGCCACAAAGAACAAGGGACCCCGAAGGCTGCTCAACAGTTGTGGCCGTCAGCACCTCCGGAGCCTACGGATCTTCGCAGGCTTGTTTCTCGGGAAGCGGCATCTCCACGGTCGCCTCAAGGTGCTTCGGGGGCTCAGGGGGCTTGGCGACCAAGGCCAGGGAGGCTGCCCCACGAGCCTCCTCCTCCCCACCCACAGACGGCAACATGCCAGCGAGAACAAGCGGAGCGTCGAGAGGTGCCTTCGCCTTGGTGACCGTCTTCTTCCTCTTCACCCCTGGCGAGACTACATCCCTGGGCGTCAAGCAAAGGGAGTAAGTCAACCAAGCACACACAACGGATGTACAAGGCACACCCCAGCAGTAAGCTTACTCTTCGACATCGCGCCATCTCTTTGTCTTCTCTGCCCCGGCGACGGCGGAGGAAACGCCCCCCCCCCCCCACGGAGGGAGGTCAGCTCGGCGCCTTGGCTCTCCCACCGGCGGAGGCGGGGTGCACGGGAGACGGTTCAGCCCCGAGCTTCTAGGAAGCGTGCACGAACGCAGACCACGTGGTGCATGGGGTCAGCACAAGCCCCCTGGAGGCCGTGGCCGGGCGCAAGGGGGTCCCGGCGGAGGTATCACCAGTGGTGCCATCATCCTCGAGCTCCCGCAGAAGGAGGGATTGCGACGGGAGGGGCACGCTCACCGCGCGGTCGTCAACGGTCTTCTCCAAGCCCCCTTCACCGGAGGTGTCGCCAGATGACAACTCCATCGGACCGAAGCCTTCAGCCGGGAGTAGCCCCCGCTTGTTGAGGACGGGCATCGTGCCGACCAGATCGGTTCGGTCGTCATGACGATATAGAGGACCCAGGGTCTTGGGAAGGTCGCCAGGGTCGCCGCCCAGCAAAATCGCCAAGACCCTGCTCAGGTCCTCCGAGGGAAGGTCCCGGGACAGAAGCCGGAGTTCGTCGTCGCCAGCCCCGTACTCCCACAGGGGCCTGGAATGTGCCAGGAGGGGCGCCAAATGCTGCACTAGGAACTCCTTCGCTATCATTCCCTCGGTCAGCCTCCTAGCACTGATGTCACGGGAAAAGCGCTCCAGCACGGGCACAGCCCGAGGGTCGGAGAGCTTCGCCGAGCTCCATGCAAAGGTCTTCTCCGGCAACCCCTTCGGCTCTTCTAGCCGGGGGCTGGAATCCTTGAGACGCATGTGGACCCAACGGTGCCCGAAGTTCTCCACCTTCTTCTAGGCCTTCAAGAGCACATTGCTGCTCTGGGACGCCACGAAGGAAACGCACGCCAACAAGTGAGCGCCGTCGTGCAGGCGCAAGCTGAAGAAGTGGCGGAGGAGGGAAACCGAAGGTTGCACACCAACGAAAGCCTCGCAGTAGAAGGCAAAGACGGACAGAAGCAAGATGGAGTTGGGTTGGAGATGAAGGGCTTGGATCCCATAGTGGTCCAAGACAGCTGAGAAGAACCGAGAGAAAGGTGGCACCAGCCCAGCATAAATAATGTGAAGGAAGAAGGGGTATACCGCTCCAGGCACGGGACGCTCCTCTACGACGCGACGCCAAATCAGGGTTCGCCCATGCTTGCTGGACTCGGCCGCGGTCCATGGAAGCAGTGGGATGACCCGCATCCTTGGAGAGGGTGCAGTCCAGGAGTGGAGAAGCCGGGGTCGGACCATGCCCCTTTGGCCTTTGCTTGCCGGCGGGTGCCATTGTTGGACTGGCAAGGCCTATGCGGCACTGGATCTGGGAGGCGCCGGTTAGAGTCAAAGGCTTAAGAAGAAATACGAGTGAGGAAGAAGGAAAGCAATAAGGAACCGAATCTACCAGCAGGGCACCTAATAAAGGGGGGCAGAGATAGAGGACACGGAGCAGCAGACGCCATCCGCGTGACGCGCCGTGGCCTAGCCCAGAGGCATTTGAGGGCCCACGACGTCTCATGCTTCCCCTCGAGGCTCCGCCCTGAAGCCAACCCGAGCGCACCGCGGGCCCGGGGGCTACTGTCGGCATTCTGGGATTGGGGGTACCCATACCTGCCTGTCTGTGGCCCAGGGCGGGCCCGCTTCATCGGAGCAAACCAATAAGCCCGACACAGCTTAATGAAAGGCCCTCGTGAGGGGCCCAGCCTCATGAGGAGGAGCAGCGTCAAGACACGCAGGGGGCCTCCTCAGGACCCCTCCGGAACAACGGATATTCGAAGGCAGAGCCGAGCCTCAGGAGTCAAGGTTGACGCCAAGAAACGACAGGCGAGCAGCAGATGGCACGACGGGACAGTTTCCCCTTTGGTGAAAAAGAGGCGGGGGTGTACAGGCTTCCCAAAGGCATCCCCCAAAGGTTTCCCTTCTGGTGCAACAAAGTCACAATCTCACACCAGTAGGGCAAACATCATCCGCAGGCCCGTCTCTGCGGGGCGGACAGTTACTGTGCACGCACAGACCATCTTTGGGCAGGGGAGCATATTCCCCTGTTCCCCTTCAAAATTGGCCGTTGTGGGATCCCTTCCCGTCGAAGCGATTAGGGGAGAGGTCCCGGGCCTCCGCTATAAATAGATAGGGTAGGATACTTGAGAAGAGAGAGTTCATTCGGACGATAGAACAAAACACTAGTCACTCAGCCTCCGGTGGACCAAGAACACCGTACTAACTCATCCATCACCTTCGTGAGAGGAAATCCACCAAAAGCAGGAGTAGGGTTTTACGCTTCGCAGCGGCCCGAACCTGGGTAAATAGTTGTGTTATGTGTTCCCCTCGCCCCTTTGAGTTAGGCGAGGCGAAGTAGGGTAGATCTTCGTACAGGCCCAAGTGTTTGAATCCTTAGGGTTTTGCGGAGCCTGAAATCCGATAGTTGCGCCGAAAATGTGGCTAACGGTCAGATGGCCAAACTCGTTGGCACCGATACTCAAACTCGGAAATTCTAATTTTGTGTACCGAGGCAACAGTAAGTTGGTCACCCTGAACTCGGTAGCACCGATATGGATTCGGTTGCACCGATTTGGTCGGAATGGCTAGGGTTTCTGTGGGAGGTCAAACTTGATGAGGCCGAAACGTGAAAGTTGGTGGCACCGAATTTAAGTATGTGGAATTGGACAGAATGGTTATGTGGGAAAAATGACTAAGTATTTTGGTGGCTAACTTGGAGCACTTGAGCAACTTGTTCATTTCAGTACCTCACCCCCTTTCAATCGTATTGGCTTGAAGCTTGAGCCAATCGTATTCCTTTCTTGCATCAAGGGGCATCTCCACATAGGCCTTTAGACAAAGCTCTCAATGACTATTTCTGAAATATCTAGGTAAAAGTGTTAGTCCAAGAGACAATGTATGTTGTCATGAATTATCAAAACCACCAAGGGAGCATATTGTGCTTTAAATCTCCCCTTTTTGATAATTGACGACAACGTACAATCAAAGCTTCAATTAAGAATAGATGTTAGACTATGACAACTTTGACAGAAATATGACTAGTACAAGCTCCCCCTAAGTGTGTGCAATTCCTTTAAAGGATAGTTGCTTTGGAATGTGTGGGCACACACAAGGTAGAAGGACAAGACAAGTCATATACATCCTAGCTATATGCATCAAACATGAGTGAATGAAGAGCTTCCATGTTCAAGATTCACACTTGCAAACAATGTGTGCAAGAAACAAGAGATCGTCATGGATAAGGATATGATGCATATACTTACCTCAAGGATCTTGAGCGCCTTAACATGGGAGTACACTTGGGAAAACAAATGTTAGATAACACAAGAGTACTCTATTGTAAATATGCAAAGAGATTCAGAAGTGTCCAAGATATTGAAGACATATTGAAGATAGGATTTGATGAAAGGTTATGTCTCCAAGAGAAATAAGAACTTTCTTCCTTAAGGATGAATATGTAATAATTTCCTCTCCCCCCAAATCATAGCATGTAGATACTGGCAGTATGTAGGGTAAGATAAGTTCAAACCAATAACAATTTTATCTCTCTCTCCCTTAATATGTTAGGTTTGATACATCTCCCCTTAGGTAAGGTAAACCTTCCTTTAAGAACATATATTTTCCCATAGTGATTTTCTCTTCCTTTTGTGAAAGCTTCTTGGTAATATTTCTCTCCTATAAATAGGTTCATTGGATGTAAGCTTTGATATTTCTCCCCCTTTGGCATTAATTTCAAAAAAGGATAGAGGGTAAGGGCTCGTTGAGAGAAAGGGATCCTGGATAATTCTCTCTTTTATAAGGGTTCCATGAATTTGTCTCCCCCCTTAGATAGTAGGTAAGGGTTCATCGAATGTTCTCCCCCTTTGATATGGATAAGAGTTCCTTGAACTACCCCCCTAAGTTAGGGATCCTAGATGATTCTCCCTCTTATATTGTATGGGATCACTGAGGTTTTCTCCCCCAAGAAAAGTTTTCTCACCGTAGAAAATAATGCTAAAATGTTTGTTGCATAAATTTTTTCAATAAGATGTTAGGAGGCAATGAAACATGGGATCACTCATAATCTTTCTCCCTTAAGGTAAATAGCGAGAAGAAAATATCAGAAAAGCTAAGGCAATGATAATATCGGAGTCACGAAGGCAAATTGATTTGGTAGAACCTAGATCGAGGTTCAGGCCTGTGTGTGGGGACCCGGACTTATGGGTCGAGATCGCCAAGCTCAGTGATCCCAGAGGTCAATGCTCATCGAACATAGATACCGAATAAAGAGTCTTACATCCAAGTACCGATTAATACAACACGTGACCAAATGGTCAAGTTCACAAGGCAAGGCCTAAGGCCAAATCACTCGGATACAACTAGTATCAGAAATCATAGGGGCTAAGCGGGTGCCCGTGCCATCAAGCCTACACCGACAAGCATTCTGACTCGGAAGCGTCCTAGTTTGCAGGGGAGTCTCCGAAGACGTACTCATATCCAAACTCCAGTCCTTCCATGTGTGGTCAATAATATAACCAGTGGCAAGTGATGACCCACAAGTATAGGGGATCAATCTAGTCCTTTCGATAAGTAAGAGTGTCGAACCCAACGAGGAGCAGAAGGATCTGACAAGTGGCTTTCAGCAAGGTAAAATCTGCAGGCACTGAAATTGTCGGTAACAAGTGATTGTGTGGTGAGATGATTTGTAGCAAGCAACAATTAACAAAAGTAGCAACAGTGCAGCAAAGTGTCCCAAACCCTTTTGTAGCAAGGGGAAAGCCTGGACAAAGTCTTATAGGAGGAAAATCGCTCCCGAGGACACACGGGAATTTCTGTCATGCTAGTTTTAATCATGTTCATATGATTCGCGTTCGTTACTTTGATAGTTTGATATGTGGGTGGACCGGCGCTTGGGTACTTCCCTTACTTGGACAAGCATCCCACTTATGATTAGCCCCTCTCGCAAGCATCCGCAACTACAAAAGAAGAATTAAGACAAAGTCTAACCATATCATTAAACTAGTGGATCCAAATCAGCCCCTTATGAAGTAACACATAAACTAGGGTTTAAGCTTCTGTCACTCTAGCAACCCATCATCTACTTACTACTTCCCAATGCCTTCCTCTAGGCCCAAATAATGGTGAAGTGTTATGTAGTCGACGTTCACATAACACCACTACAGGAAAAACAACATAGAACATATCAAATTACCGAACGAATACCAAATTCACATGACTACTATTAGCATGACTTATCCCATGCCCTCAGGAACAAAAGTAACTACTCACAAAGCATAATCATATTCATGACCAGAGAGGTGATGAGTAGCATCAAGGATCTGAACATAAACTCTTCCACCAAGTAATCCAACTAGCATCAACTACAAAGAGTAATTAACACTACTAGCAACCTTACAAGTAACAATCGGAGTCGCGAGATGGAGATTGGTTACAAGTGATGAACTAGGGTTTGGAGATGAGATAGTGTTGATGAAGATGTTGATGGTGACGAGTCCCCTCCGATTAGAGGAGTGTTGGTGATGACGATGGCGACGATTTCCCCCTCCGGGAGGGAAGTTTCCCCGGCAGGATCGTCCTTCCGGAGCTCTAGATTGGTTCTGCTCAAGTTCCGCCTCGTGGCGGCGGTGAAACCACGAAAAAGCTCCTCCCTGATTTTTTTCTGGACGAAACCCTTCACATAGCAAAAGAGGGGGGCAAGTGGGCCTGCAGGGTGCCCATAAGCCCTCATGGCGCGCCCTGGGGGGTGACCGCACCGTGCAGGATTGTGGCCACCTGCACGCCCCCCTCTGGCACTTCTTCTCCCCAGTATTTTTGATAAATCGGGAAAAAATCCTCGTTGATTTTTACGACGTTTGGAGTTGCGCAGAATAGGTATCTCAAACTTGCTCCACTTTCAGGCCAGAATTCCAGTTGCCGGTATTCTCCCTCTTCGTGTAAACCTTGCAAAATAAGAGAGAAAATGGACGTATCAACTCCCCCAAGCTTAGTCCTCGCTTGTCCTCAAGCGAAAGCCTAGCTCAATAAATATGTCCACAAGTTTAGGGAGAGAGGTGTCGACAAAACAAGATACGAACATGCATGCATCATGATCATGATCACAACAGCAATACCATCATATAATCTCTCATGCTAAAGTGATAATTCCTTCACAAAGTAAAGCATGGATCAAGAACCTTACCGAGAAGTAACAACCGATAGCCTGTAGTCATTGAAGAAATTGCAATTTATCACAACATCAGAAAGATTCAAATAAGAGCTTGTAAAGCAAATCCACATACTCAATCATTCTTTCGTTCTCTACAATTTCTACAACTCACGTGGTACTCATGAGATCAAAGTTTCAGCTGGACACAGAGAAAGATAGGGGCTTATAGTTTTGCCTCCCAACTACTTACATCAAGGGCAATGTCAACAATAATAATTCATGAATACTTACCTCCAAGTTGACATATGAATATAGGTCTTTCCCAAGCATATGACGTTAGCCAAGATAAAGGCGGAATAAGGAATTGGTGAAGATCACCATGACTCTTTCAAGGGCAAAAAGTAAAGGTACAATACAGGCCCTTTGTAGAGGGAAGCAGAGGTTGTCATGCGCTTTTGAGGATTGGATGTGTGTCCTCTTAGTGCGAAGGAACGTCACTTTATATTGCCTCTTGTGATAAAGAACTTTATTATGCACTCTGTCGCTTTTATGTCTTCCTTATCACAGGTTCGTACAAAGCTTATTTTACGCACACTAATAGATCATTCATATTAGAGAGCAATTTTTATTGCTTGCACCGATGACAACTTACTTGAGCGATCTTATTCAATCCATAGGTAGGTAAGGTGGACACTCATGGCAAAACTGGGTTGAAGGTTTATGGATGCACAAGTAGTATCTCTACTTAGTGCGGGAGGTTTGGCTAATGTGAGGTGGAAGCAATCATCACATGCTAAGGGATCTCTAATCATATAACATTGTTCGGAGCCAAGCAAACAAAATTCATTATGTTGTCTTCCTTGTCCAACATCGACTTCTGGGCATAAAATAGTTTAGTGAGTGTTCACAATCATAGATGGTGTCAGAGATGATATACTTATATGTGAACCTCTCTTTCTTTATCACTTCCTATTAATTGCAACAATGACCAAGGTCTACGTTTGCCTACCCTCAACAAGTTTCAATCCTCATTCTTTTTATATGTGCAGCCATCACTTCCCATAAGATCATTACATGATCTTTCATGTTTTTGTTATATTCTCACTATTTTGATCATGGCAAGAGGCAAAGCCCTTCAACTAAGACACTCTTTATTATATGGCTCACAAGCTCGAATACATCGGGGGTGACACAAAGCAAAACTCAAGACTAAAACACTAAGACTTTCAAATCTACTAGAGAAAGAGAAAACTGAAAAGGAAAACTAAAACAAAGGTAAAGGCAAAAGATGTGATGGTGATAAGATACTGGGGCAACTCCCCCAAGCTTGGCACAAGCCAAGGGGATTTCCCATACCAATGATCAGTTGTCTTCCTTTGGTGGTGGTGGAGGAGTTGTTGCAATCTTTGACTCCAAGAGGGCCATTAATCTTTGGTTTATACCTTGGAGATCTGCGATATGTTTTTCCAACAAAACAACTTCACGAGTGAGACAAGTTTTGCAAGCACGAGTTGTTTCACAAAACCTCAAGAGTTCAATCAAAGATGGAGAAAGTAGGTGGAGGTAGGGTTGAAGGAAATCCAGTTCTTCAACTTCTTCCTTGTTGAGCACAGATTGCACTTCGTCCCATGCATGATCCTTCTCCTTAGCTTTGCCCTTCGTTTCTTTAGGTAGCCTTTCCTTAGGCTCCATGACCTCCTTCCTTTTTAGATCAGCATGAACTTCTCCATAAATTTCACGGAGATTGTTCTCCCACACAGATTCCTGGGACGACATCTTGCTCTAAATATGCGGTACAAAACAGGCTCGAAACGAAAAATAGAAGAAATCTGCGTGATGTAGGGGTCAGACCAAACGGGAGTATATATAATGATTTTTTCCAGACCAGAAGGAGTATCCCACACGAAAACGGAGTCCGGGATGCGCACGAGGTGTCCACAAGCCCTCACGGCGCGACCAGGGGGTGGGCCCGCGCCGTGCAGTCTTGTCGCCTCCTCGCGCACTTTCCGGACTACTTCCAATTTTTGTATTTTTTCAAATATTCCAAAACGGAGAAAATTTCCTACTGGAAAAGTTTTGGACTCTGTTTTCTTACCGAAGCACATACCTCTTTGTTTTCGGAGTCTGAAACAGGCTGATAAATATCCCTTAGGTATTCTTCCGGAGTTATGGTATTGATAATATTGCTTTCAACATTTATGGGAGTACCTGAGATATAATGCTTGATTCTCTGCCCATTTACAACTCTCGGACAATTACCTTCCGTGTTGTTGATCTTGATAGCAACGGAACGATATACTTCCTCAACAACATAGGGACCTTCCCATTTAGAGAGAAGCTTGCCTGCCAAGAATCTTAAACGAGAGTTATATGGCCAGACATAATCACCTACATTGAACTCACGCTTTTGTATCCTCTTATCATGCCACCTCTTAACCTTCTCTTTGAACAACTTGGCATTCTCATATGCCTGAGTTCTCCATTCATCAAGCGAGCTAATATCAAATAACCTCTTCTCACCAGCAAGTTCGAAATCAAAGTTGAGCTCTTTTATTGCCCAATAAGCCTTATGCTCTAGCTCAAGAGGTAAATGACATGCTTTACCGTAAACCATTTTGTACGAAGACATGCCCATGGGACTCTTATAAGCAGTTCTATAAGCCCACAGTGCATCATCAAGCTTCTTAGACCAATTCTTTCTAGACCTATTAACAGTCTTTTGCAGAATTAGTTTAATCTCTCTATTGCTTAGCTCTACTTGACCACTGGACTGAGGATGATAGGGCGATGCAATTCTATGGTTGACATCATACTTAGCAAGCGTTTTACGGAAAGCACCATGAATGAAATGTGAACCACCATCAGTCATTAGATATCTAGGGATTCCAAATATAAGGAAAATAACTTCTTTAAGCATCCTGATAGAGGTGTTGTAATCAGCACTACTAGTTGGGATAGCTTCTACCCACTTAGTAACGTAATCAACAGCAACTAGGATATGAGTATACCCGTTGGATTTTGGAAAAGGTCCCATATAATCGAAACCCCAAACATCAAATGGTTCAATGACAAGTGAGTAATTCATAGGCATTTCCTGACGTTTATTGATATTACCTATTCTTTGACATTCATCACAAGACAAGGCAAACTTACGGGCATCCTTGAAGAGAGTGGTCCAATAGAAACCTGATTGCAATACGTTGTGTGCAGTTCTATCTCCCGCATGGTGTCCTTCGTAAGCCTCGGAGTGACACTTTTGTAGGATCTGTCCCTGTTCATGCTCAGGTACACAACTTCTAATAACACCATCTACTCCTTCTTTATAAAGGTGAGGATCATCCCAAAAGTAATGTCTCAAATCAAAGAAGAATTTCTTCTTTTGTTGGTATGTGAAACTAGGTGGTATATATTTGGCAACGATATAATTTGCATAATCAGCATACCATGGTGTACTACGTGAAGCATTGATGACATTCAGTTGCTCATCAGGAAAGCTATCATCAATAGATTGTGGGTCATCAAGAACATTCTCCAACCTAGACGACTTATCTGCTACGGGGTTCGCAGCACCCTTCCTATCAACAACATGCAAATAAAATTCTTGTAGCAAGAGAAACCATATGATAAGTCTAGGTTTAGCATTTTTTTTCCATGAGATACTTGATAGCAGCATGATTAGTGTGAATAGTCACCTTGGAATCAACAATGTAACACCTGAACTTTTCACATGCAAACACGACCGCTAAAAATTCCTTTTCAGTGGTAGCATAGTTTCTTTGGGCACTGTCTAGAGTTTTACTAGCATAGTGAATAACATTCAACTTCTTATGAACTCTTTGTCCTAGAACAGCACCAACAGCATAATTACTAGCATCACACATGATTTCAAAAGGTAAGTTCCAATCAGGTGGTTGAACAATAGGTGCAGTTATCAAAGCCCTCTTAAGTATTTTGAAGGCTTCCTCACAATCATCGTCAAAAACAAAAGGAATATCCTTTTGCAAGAGATTGGTAAGAGGCCTAGAAATCTTAGAGAAGTCTTTAATGAACCTTCTATAGAAACCAGCATGACCAAGGAAACTTCTTATACCTTTGATATCTGTGGGGTATGGCATTTTCGCGATTGCATCAACCTTAGCCTTATCGACTTCAATACCTCTTTCAGAAATTTTATGTCCTAAGACGATGCCTTCATTAACCATAAAGTGGCACTTCTCCCAGTTCAAGACAAGCTTGGTGTCTTTACATCTCTGCAAGATTCGATCAAGGTTGATGAGGCAATCATCAAAGAAAGACCCATAAACGGAGAAGTCATCCATGAAAACCTCAACAATCTTTTCACAAAAGTCAGAGAATATAGCCATCATACATCTTTGAAAGGTGGCAGGTGCATTACATAAGCCAAACGGCATACATCTATAAGCAAAGGTACCGAAAGGGCACGTGAAAGTGGTGTTCTCCTGATCAAATTGTGCAACTGGTATTTGGGAGAAACCAGAATAACCGTCTAGAAAGCAGAAGTGTGTGTGTTTAGACGGCCTTTCTAGCATTTGGTCGATAAAAGGCAAAGGGTAATGATCTTTCCTAGTGGCTTTATTCAATTTACTAAAATCGATCACTATCCTATAGCCAGTAATAATCCTCTGTGGGATCAATTCATCCTTATCATTAGGGACAACAGTAATGCATCCCTTCTTGGGGACGTAATGCACCGGACTCACCCAATCGCTATGAGCAACATGACAGATAATACCCGCTTCTAGGAGCTCTAGTATTTCTTTTCTTACTACTTGTTTCATCTTAGGACTCAATCTCCTTTGATGATCAGCAACAGGTTTGACATCAGGATCAGTTTTAATCTTGTGTTGGCATAGAGTGGGACTAATGCCCTTAAGATCATCAAGAGTATATCCAATAGCAGCACGATGCTTCCTCAGAGTTTTTAGTAACTTCTTTTCTTCATGCTTCGACAGGCTAGCACTAATATTAATAGGATATATCTCATTTTCATCAAGATAGGCATACTTAAGAGTATCAGGCAACTGTTTAAGCTCGAACACAGGATCACCCTTTGGTGGAGGTGGATCCCCAAGCAGTTCAACACGCCATTTATTTTAAGAATAGGGTATTGTTCTAAGACAACTCTATCTATATCATCCCTTTCATGCATATGCATATCGTTTTCATGCTCAAGCAAGTATTGCTCTACGGGATCAGTAGGAGGCACGACAATAGAGGCTAAGGCAATAGTTTCATCCCTATTAGGTAACTCTTTTTGATGAGGTTGTCTACCAAACTTGGAGAAATTAAACTCATGTGACACACCTTAAAAGCCAACAATGACAGTTTGCTTCTCACAATCAATATGAGCATTCACAGTATTGAGGAAGGGTCTGCCAAATATGATGGGACAAAAGCTATCTTGTGTAGTAGCAACAAATAGGAAATCAGCAGGATACTTCGTTTTACCACACAAGACTTCAACATCCCTAACAATTCCCACAGGGCAGATAGTATCTCTATTGGCAAGCTGAATAGTGACATTAATAGGCTCTATCTCAACATGTGCAATCTCGTCTTTGATTTCATCATATAAGGATTGAGGTATTGCATTAACGCTAGCACCCACGTCACATAAACCATGATAACAATGATCTCCTATCTTAACAGAAACAGCAGGCATGCCAACAACACGCCTATGTTTGTCTCTAACGTGAGGTTTAGCAATTCTAGCAGCATCTTCACAGAAGTGAATATTATGTCCCTCAACTTCTTCAGACAGAAGATCTTTGATAATAGCAATGCTAGGTTCAACTCTAATTTTCTCAGGGGGTGTAGGTGTTCTAATGTAGCCTCTACGTATCACAGTTGACGCTTTAGAATGATCCTTTATCCTAACAGGGAAAGGTGGTTTCTCAATGTAAGCACTGGGAACCACAGGATCATTATAGGCAATGACTTTCTCTTCAACTAGAGTTGGTTTAACTACATTGACTTCTAATGGAGGATGATATTTAAACCACTTCTCTTTGGTTAGATCAATATGGGCAGCAAAGGATTCACACAATGAAGCTACTATCTCAGAGTCAAGTCCATACTTAGCGCTAAAGTCACAAAAAGTATTTGTCTCAACAAACGATTTAACACAATCGAATGTGAAATTCATACCTGAATCCTTACCTTCTTCAAGCTCCCAATCTTCAGAGTTGTGTTTAATTCTCTCCAATAAATTCCATCTGAAGTCAATATCTCTCTTCATAAAACAACCGGTACAAGAAGTGTCAAGCATGGTGCGATCATCATGAGAAAACCGAGCATAGACGTTCTGAATGATAATTTATCTCGAGAGCTCATTATTGGGGCATGAATATAACATTTATTTAAGCCTCCCCCAAGCTTGAGCGATGCTTTCTCTATCACGAGGCCAAAAGTTATAAATATAATTCCGATCACGATGTACTAAATGCATAGGATAAAACTTTTGATGAAATTCCAAGTTCAACCGATTGTAGTCCCATGATCCAGTATCATCACATAGCCTATACCATGTCAACGCCTTATCCTTCAAAGATAAAGGAAAGACCTTCTTCTTGACCTCATCCTCGGGCACACCTGCAAGCTTAAATAAACCACAAACCTCGTCGATTAGATGCAAGTCTGGATGTGATGTTACATCTCCCGTAAAAGGATTAGCCAGCGGTTTCTCAAGCATACCCGAAGGAAATTCAAAGAAAATATTTTCAGTAGGTGCAGCAGGTTGAGGAGAAACTCTTTGTGCTTCCGTTCGAGGTGAAGATACCCCGAACAAGCCCCTCAAAGGATTAGTATCCATAGTAACAAGTGACAATAAATTTCAGCACACTATATGAATGTTTCCTTACGAAGTTCCACTTACCAAAGGCGCTTCACTCCCCGGCGATGGCGCCAGAAAAGAGTCTTGATGACCCACAAGTATAGGGGATCAATCATAGTCCTTTCGATAAATAAGAGTGTCGAACCCAACGAGGAGCAGAAGGATCTGACAATTGGTTTTCAGCAAGGTAAAATCTGCAGGCACTGAAATTGTCGGTAACAAGTGATTGTGTGGTGAGACGATTTGTAGCAAGCAACAAGTAGCAAAAGTAGAAACGGTGCAGCAAAGTGGCCCAATCCCTTTTGTAGCAAGGGGCAAGCCTGGACAAAGTCTTATAGGAGGAAAAACTCTCCCGAGGACACACGAGAATTTCTGTCATGCTAGTTTTAATCATGTTCATATGATTCGCATTCGTTACTTTGATAGTTTGATATGTGGGTGGACCGGCGCTTGGGTACTGCCCTTACTTGGACAAGCATCCCACTTATGATTAACCCCTCTCGCAAGAATCCGCAACTACGAAAAAAGAATTAAGACAAAGTCTAACCATAACATTAAACTAGTGGATCCAAATCAGCCCCTTACGAAATAACACATCAACCAGGGTTTAAGCTTCTGTCACTCTAGCAACCCATCATCTACTTACTACTTCCCAATGCCTTCCTCTAGGCCCAAATAATGGTTAAGTGTTATGTATTCGACGTTCACATAACACAACGTTCACATGACTACTATTAGCATGACTTATCCCATGTCCTCAGGAACAAAAGTAACTACTCACAAAGCATAATCATATTCATGACTAGAGAGGTAATGAGTAGCATCAAGGATCTGAACATAAACTCTTCCACCAAGTAATCCAACTAGCATCAACTACAAAGAGTAATTAACACTACTAGCAACCTTACAAATACCAGATGGAGTCGCGAGACGGAGATTGGTTACAAGTGATGAACTAGGGTTTGGAGATGAGATGGTGTTGATGAAGATGTTGATGGTGACGAGTCCCCTCCGATGAGAGGAGTGTTGGTGATGACGATGGCGATGATTTCCCTCTCCGGGAGGGAAGTTTCCCCGGCAGGATCGTCCTGTCGGAGCTCTAGATTGGTTCTGCTGAAGTTCCGCCTCGTGGCGGCGACGAAACCACGAAAAAGCTCCTCCCAGATTTTTTTCTGGACGAAACACTTCATATAGCAAAAGAGAGGGGCAAGTGGGCCTGCAGGGTGCCCACAAGCCCTCATGGCGCGGCCTGGGGGTTGGCCTCGCCGTGCAGGCTTGTGGCCACCTGCACGTCCCCCTCTGGCACTTCTTCGTCCCAGTATTTTTGATAAATCGGGAAAAAAATCCTCGTTGATTTTTACGGTGTTTGGAGTTGCGCAGAATAGGTATCTCAAACTTGCTCCACTTTCAGGCGAGAATTCCAGTTGTCGATATTCTCCCTCTTCATGTAAACCTTGCAAAATAAGAGAGAAAAGGTATAAGAATTGTACCGTGAAGTGAAATAACAGCCCAAGAAGCCATAAATATCAACGTGAAAACATGATGCAAAATGGACGTATCAGCAAGCCAGTGAGTACTTTGAATGTACTCGCAAACAGCCCATGATATGAACAATGAAAGTGAAGGATAACAATATCATGCATCTTTGGTGGAATTCATCGGGGTGGAATGATCATGAATATGCATCAAGTTAAAGAATTACTCTTGAAGAACAGGTTACAGATATCAATATATATATCGAGGGCTGAGCCACCCGGGCTCACCCTATATGCCAAGTCACCAAACTTGGTCATATCATTACTTCCGTAACAACACCTTTTTAATCACCACACACACAAACTTGGTTTATGCGGAAATAACTGGACGTAGTTTAAGCAAGATTACCCAACTGTCCTTGACCGTGGACACGGCTATTCGAATAGTTTTACACTCTGCAGAGGTAGTACGCTGGACGCACGAGATCCGTGAAACTTCCGTGTCATCCACGACTCGCAATATATAACATACCCGAGGTAAGTACCCGATCAATGCCTTTCCCCTGACGATACTAGACAAAGAGGTCCACTCGATTGGTACCCAGCCCACATGTTGTACGTCTTATGAGCACCAACTCTGGACACTAATAACCATGCGTAGACCAACGGTGTGCCTGGAACTCATAAAAATGGCATAGTCGTCCTACCTGGCACGACCCCATCACGAGAGTGACCACACATCACTCCCGCCACTAGTAATGTGGCTCTTTGCTTGCACCGACCAGAGTAATTAACATAGCCCCATCCCATAAGGGGTAATGTGGTCGTACTGGTAAGGTTGGGATGGTCGACACATCATAAATCTAATCCCATTTCCGAAACCATACTCACACAAATACCGGGTGCACCAGTTCACCAAAAGTGGCCACCTAACTCGTCATCACCCTCGGGCATTAGTAGCACCCGACGGGGGTTTTTATAAACTCATTGATTTATGTCATCAACATGCTCATGATAATAATACTTATAACTTTACTTGTAAACATGATATTAGCATGACGCTCAAGGGGTAGGGTCAAGCTCAATGCATGTGCTCCGGGGGAGCCATCGGTAAAATCATATCAAATGATTACCGACACTTATGATCATATGCAACGGAAATACTTGCTATTTTAACATGCAAAGTAACATATGCTCAGTCAGGTTCAAAGGGCTACTTGCCTTGGTCACCTAGGTATCCGGGGTCTTCGAGGTCTTCCGCTCTGATTCCCTCGTCACACGGATTTTCTATCGTCGATAAAATGAGAAATAAGAAATAGCTCACATAGAAACAGATCACAAAGTCATTTTTTAAAAATGTTCTTTATTAGTGATAAATCTAAGTTGTCATTCTGAAAAATATTTGCCTTAATTTCTCTTGAAGGAACATTTTTGAAATTAACCAAACAGAAGCAAAACTATTCCAATTTAGTCCTTTTTATTATTGTAAAACAGAATAGTTGTAGAAAAATTCATCCAATCATATTATTAAATACTACGTATTTTTAGAAGAATAATAGTGGAAAAATTATATTTTACACTGGTTAAATGTTTTTATAAAAATCTTAGAAATCAGGTTTTAAAAATAAAAGAAAACAGGCTAAGTTCCTGTCCTGGCTCGGCCTGGAACTGGGCTGGCCCATGGCCAGCCGACAGCCTTCCCAAGCGCGCACGCCGTCAGGTTTGAACCTAACATGCGGGGCCCTGCAGTCAGTGGCTGTGGACAGCGCGGGGGAGGAGGCTGGGCCACAGACAGGTGGGGCACACCTGTCGGGGTCGTCTCCTACCTCTAGCCAGAGAGGAGGAGGAGCACGTCGGCGATGCTACCGACGCTCTCAAGCCTCAACAAGGACTGGAATGGTTTCGCCTTGATGTCGCCTACCTGCTGGTGGTCAGAACAACGTCAGAGAGGCAGGGGTTGACCGACGACAAGGAGGCCATTGCGGAGGAGTTTCAGGAGGTGGTCGAGGAGGTGGCTAGAGACACGGAAATGCTCGGGCGAGTTGGGGGAAAGATTCCTAGGGTTAAGGGGATCAGTCTGCTGGGTCGAGGGGCACAGGAGCCGTCGTGTAGCCGGAGATCGACCGGAGCTCCGAGGCGGAGGGGCCTCGGTCGATCTCGAGCATCGGGGCTCTGTTGGTTTGCTCGGGTGGCTAGCGAAGTACTAGTAGTCGTGGTGAAGCTATCTCACGGGTGTAGGAGTGAGGGGGAGGGCCATTTATAGGCCCGCAACAGTGAGCCGATTCGGGAGCGCCGGCGACTCACCGTGGTGCGCATCGGGGTGCAGAGAGGGGCTGGAGTGGAAACCACGGTCTCAGGACATGGTTTTGGACTGCAAGAACCATCTGCTGCAGAGGGAGAGAGGGAGAAGTCGAGCATCCGTGGCCGCGCAACTTTGGCTGGTTCTGGTGCGCGCGGGCACATGTCGCACGAGCTCTAGCGTGGGAGAGGAGGGACCCTGAGGGTTGCTCGACGCACGGGGGTTGTCGGGGAAGAGGTTGGACACCTCGGGGGAGGTTGGAACTGGCCGAGAGCGTCGCCCCCACCTTGGTGGCTTCCTCAAGCGTGTCCAGAACGCAGTTTTGGCATGCCACGGCATGCTGGTGCGCTCTGAGGCACTTTGGACATGCCTAGCATGTCCTGGAACTTGCTGGGAGTGTGGCTAGTGATACGTCCATTTTGCATCATGCTTTTATGTTGATATTTATCGCTTTATGTGATGTTATTACACTTCACAGTACAATACTTATGCCTTTTCTCTCTTATTTTATAAGGTTTACATGAAGAGGGAGAATGCTGGCACGTGGAATTCTCGTCTGAAAAGGGAATAAATTTGAGATACCTATTCTGCGTAACTCCAAAAGCCATGAAAATCAACGGGGAATTATTTTGGATTTTATGAAAAATACTGGGCGGAAGAAGTACCAGAGGGCCTACCCGCCTGGCCGAGCCTGGGTGGCTTGTGGGCCCCTGCTACTACAACAAAAGACCATCCAATGGTGCCAGAAATAGGCACGTCGACGGGAGAATACTTGGCTTGATCCTTCTGCTGCGGCTACGTCTTAACGGACTTCCTAGGAAAGTATGCAAAGGATTTCCCCCGTGGCCTTGGAGCCTTGCGTTGGTGTTCCCTCGAAGCGGAAAGGGTGATGTAGCGTAGCGGTGGTAAGTATTTCCCTCAGTTTGAGAACCAAGCTATCAATCAAGTGGAGGAGTATCTCAAGATCCTGAAAAAACACAAAAGCTTGCTCCCAATGCCATGAAGGGGTTGTCGATCCCTTATAGATTGTTTGCCAAGTGAGAACTGAAAGCAACAAAGTAACAAAGCAAAGTAAAAGCGGAGGTGTAAACGATGGATGTGAATAGACCCGGGGGCCGTAGTGTTTACTAGTGGCTTCTCTCATGAAAGCAAGTAGATGGTGGGTGAACAAATTACTGTCGATCAATTGATAGAACTGCACGAAGTCATGACGATATCTATGCAATGATTATATCTATAGGCATCACGTCCAAAACAAGTAGACCGATACTTTCTGCATCTACTACTATTACTCCACATGTCGACCGCTATCCAGCATGCATCTAGTGTATTAAGTCCATAAGAACAGAGTAACGCCTTAAGCAAGATGACATGATGTAGAGGGATAATCTCAAACCAATGATAAAAACCCCATCTTTGTACCCTTGATGGAAACTACTTGATGTGTGCCTTGCTGCCCCTACTGTCACTGGGAAAGGTCACCACATGGTAGAACCCAAAACCAAGCACTTCTCCCATTGCAAGAATCATAGATCTAGTTGGCCAAACAAAACCCAAGACTCGGAGAGACTTACAAGGATATCAAGTCATGCATATTAGAAATCAGCAAAGACTCAAATATATATCATAGATAATCTGATCACAATTCCACAATTCATTGGATCTCGACAAACACATCGCCAAAGAAGATTACATCAGATAGATCTTCATGAAGATCATGGAGAACTTTGTATTGAAGATCCAAGAGAGAGAAGAAGCCATCTAGCTACTAACTACGGACCCGTAGGTCTGAAGTGAACTACTCACGAGTCATTGGAGGGGCGATGATGACGATGAAGAAGCCCTCCAACTCCAAAGTCCCCTCCGGTAGGGTGCCGGGAAGGGTCTCCAGATGAGATCTCGCGGAAACGGAAGCTTGCGGCGGCGGAAAAGTATTTTCAAGGCTCTCCTGATTTTTTGCTGAATTTTTGGGAATATATAGGCCAAGGATCTAGGTCAGGGGGCGGCCAGGGAGGCCATAAGCCCTGCCACCGCAGCCTCCCCCCTGGTGGTGGAGTGGGGGCTTGTGGGCTCCCTGGAGCCCACCTGGCTTGGCCCAGAGGCCCCTGATCTTCTTCGTTCGGGAAAAAATCATTTCGGGGTTTTTATTCCGTTTGGACTCCGTTCCAAAATCAGATCTGAAAAGAGTCAAAAACACAGAAAAACAGGAACTCACACTTGGCAGTGAATTAATAAGTTAGTCACAAAAAAAAGATATAAAATATACATAAAACATCCAGAGAAGACAAGATAACAACATGAAACCATCAAAAATTATAGATACGTTTGAGACGTATCAAGCATCCCCAAGCTTAACTCCTGCTCGTCCTCGAGTAGGCAAGTAATAAAGAATGAATTTTTGATGCTTTCATGCTACCTATCATAGGTGTCCTTTGTAATTCCTCTTATGTTACGTGAATCTTCAGATCCATTAGATTCAAAACAATAGTAATTCCTACAAAAGCATATAGTCTGGCTATTGACGTGGAAACAATAATAATTCAAGCAAACTAGCAAGGTAATCATGAACTTTCAAAATAACATGGCCAAAAGAAAGTTATCCCCACAAAAGCATATAGTCTGGCTATGCTCTATCATCATTGCACAACGAATTTAAATCATGCACAACCCCGGTATTGGCCAAGTAATTGTTTCACACCTTTACTTTCTCAAACCTTTTCAACTCTCACGCAACACATCAGCGTGAGCCATCGTTATAGCACTATAGATGGTGTGGAGTGTGGTGGAGGTTGCAAGACAAAATAGGAGAAGATGGTCACATTAACCAGGCATATCAATGAGCTATGGAGATGCTCATCAATAGATATCAACGTGAATGAGTAGGGCTTGTCATACAAATGATGCACTAGAGCTACGAGTAAGTGAAAGCACTTAAAGAAAACTAGTGGGTGTTCATCTAACTTGCTTGCTCACGAAGACCTAAGGCAATTTTGAGGAAGCCTGTCATTGGAATATACAAGCCAAGTTATATAATGAAGATTTCCCACTAGCTATATGGTGGTGACAAAACGAGAGACTCTCAATCATGAAGATCATTTTTCTTAATATGCACAAGTGTGGAAAAAGTGGTAGCATTGTCCCTTCTCTCTTTTTCTCTCATTTTTTTATTTTCTTGGTGGGCTCTTTGGCCTCTTTTTTTTGGTGGGCTTCTTTGGCCTCTTTTATTTCCTCACATGGGACAATGCTCTATTAATGATGATCATCACACTTTCAGCTCGAAACTTAGAGCAACAATGACTCTATATGGAATGCCTTCGGTAGTGTACCGTGACAATGATCTAGCATGGCATAGACATTAATGGAAACATCATGCTAGCTATCTTACGATCATGCAATGGCAATGTAGACGTGGTGTCACATGTCATGGTGGCAGTTGAATGGCAATATATCTCGGAATGACTTTGAAAAAGCCATAGTAGGTAGGTATGGTGGCTGTTTTGAGGGAGGCTAATGGTGGGTTTTGTGCACCGGCGGAAGTTGCACGACACTAAGAAGATAGTGATGGTGGCAGGTGAAAGTGCATCTAAACAATGGACTCAACATTAGTCATGAAGAACTCATATACTTGTTGCAAAAGTTCTATTAGTAATTGAAACAAAGCATTCAACGCATACTCCTAGGGGAAGGGTTGGTAGGTATAAACCATTGCGCGATCCCGACCGCCACGCAAAGGATGACAATCAATAGACTAATCATGCTCAAATTTCATCACATAGCGGTTCACCGTAAGTGCATGCTACGGGAATCGCTAACTTCAACACAAGTATTTCTAGATCCACAACACCTTACTAGTATAACTTCAATATTACCATAACCACAACTCAAAACTACTTGAGATGAATCAAACTTCTCTAACTATTCAATGCACATGAAGGTCGAAGTTTTCGTATCCCTTTGGATAACTACCCCTTTTGAGACTACTTTCAAAGCATAGATCAACTACCAAGCCACGCACCGCTGTGCTCTAAAAGGTATAAGTGCAGCACACAGAGCAAAAGCATCTAGCTCAAAAGATATAAGTGAAGCACATGTGAGCTGAATTGTCTAACCAAAGAATACAAGTGAAGCTCGATAAAATCACGGTGAGTGCAGGTCTCTCTCTCTAGGTGTGCAGCAAGGATGATTGTGACACAACAAAAATAAAAGACTCCTATGATACAAGACGCTCCAAGCAAGACACATAACATGTGGTGAATAAATATATAGCCCCAAGTAACGTTACCGATGGATTGAAGACGAAAGAGGGGATGCCTTCCCGGGGCATCCCCAAGCTTAGGCTTTTAAGGCATCCTTGAATCTCTTGGGGTTCCTTGGGCATCCCCAAGCTTGAGCTCTTTCCACTCATTATCTCTTTGTCCATAAGAACTTCACCCAAAACTAGAAAACTTCACAACACGAAACCTAAACAGAAACTCGTGATAACATTAGTATGAGAAAGCAAACCACCACTTCCTTACGTACTGTAGCAAACTTAAATTCTACTTGTGCTGATGTTGGGTTACTGTACTTTCAATCTTCCATGGCTAATACCCCCCGATACTATCCATAGTTTCATCAAAATAAGCAACCAACACAACAAAAACAGAATCTGTTAACAGCAGACCAGTCTGTAGCAATCTGTATATTTCGTATACCTTTGGTACTTCCAAAATTCTGCAAAATTACGGAAATCTGAAGAATTTGCGTAGATATCAGCATAAAAAAGAATCAACTAAAAATATCTTACAGAACAAAAATTAAAATTCTTTTCGTGAGCAGAAAGTTTCTGTCTTTTCCAGCATGACCAAACGATCATCCCAAGACTAATCATAACGGTTTTGCTTGGCACAAACGCAAAAAGAAACACACACAAAAAATCATAACAGAATTTTGAAAGTGTGGAAAACACAAAACAAAAAGAAAAAGGATAGATTCATTGGGTTGCCTCCCAACAAGCGCTTTTGTTTAACGCCCTTGGCTAGGCAAAAAGTGATGGAATCACGTATAGTCATCTTTGGTGCTCAAACCATAAGTAGTGTGATCATTTATCATCTTAAGATTTTTCATCTTTATTAGATGACTTGCCACTAGCTTTAGGAACAAAAACAGGCTTGACGGTCTTTTTGAGAGTAAGATTTGTAGTATTTTGCACAGTGGCAAAAGCGGAACCCAAGTTGGTTATGACATCTCCTAATTTGCCAATTCTAGAAGAATTATTAACTATAAGTTCCTTCTCCTTTAAATTTTTCAAAAAGTTTCCCACTTTGGATACGTACTGAGTAATTTGATTGTGGATCTTTCTATCCAAACCCTCAAAAAGTTCAACTGTGGCAATTTTGTTTTCAGTAGCGTCAAGCCTTTGCATCACGTGTTCCACTGTCAAGACAGTTCCATTAACAGTATGGCTCCCCAAAAAGTTCCCGCCTACAATGGTATCAAGGATATACCTATTCCAAGGAGAAATACCAACATAGAAACTGCGAAGGAGGACCGTAGTGGATTGCTTACGAGTAGATCTACTTTGAGCATTGCAAATCCTGTACCAAGCGTCCTTCAAATTTTCTCCTCATTCTGCCTGAAATTGAGAACTTCATTTTCAGGGGTGTCATTTGGAGTGGTGGGTCTAGCCATTGATGGACTATCTCACACACAAATGAGCAGGAAGACAGAGTGAAACGGGCAAAAGAAAACGGCAAAAAGGCAAAAGAAAACAGCGAAGGAGAAAGGCAAATGGAAACGGCAAATGTGAAGTGGGGGAGAGGAAAACGAGAGGCAACTGGCAACAAAAGTAAATGCAAGAGATGAGTTTGTGAGACCTGCTTGGATAGATCTTGATTTCTCCTCCCCGGCAATGGCGCCAGAAATACTTCTGCTACTGCAAAAAAAGACCTTCCAATGGTGCCAGAAGTAGGCACGTCGACGGGAGAATACTTGGCTTGATCGTTCTGCTGCGCCTACACCCTAAGGGACTTCCTAGGCAAGTATGCAAAGGATTTCCCCATGGCCTTGGAGCCTTGCATTAGTGTTCCCTCGAAGCGGAAAGGGTGATGTAGCGTAGCGGTGGTAAGTATTTCCCTCAGTTTGAGAACCAAGGTATCAATCCAGTGGAGGAGTATCTCAAGATCTTGCACAAACACAAAAGCTTGCTCCCAACGCTATGAAGGGGTTGTCAATCCCTTATAGATTGTTTCCCAAGTGAGAACTGAAAGCAACAAAGTAACAAAGCAAAGTAAAAGCGGAGGTGTAAACGATGGATGTGAATAGACCTGCGGGCTGTAGTGTTTACTAGTGTCTTCTCTCATGAAAGCAAGTACAAGGTGGGTGAACAAATTACTGTCGAGCAATTGATAGAACCGCACAAAGTCGTGACGATATATATGCAATGATTATATCTATAGGCATCACATCCAAACCAAGTAGACAGATACTTTCTGCATCTACTACTATTACTTCACACGTCGACCGCTATCCAGCATGCATCTAGTGTATTAAGTCCATAAGAACAGAGTAACACCTTAAGCAAGATGACATGATGTAGAGGGATAATCTCAAACCAATGATAAAAACCCCATCTTTTTACCCTTGATGGAAACTACTTGATGTGTGCCTTGCTGCCCCTACTGTCACTGGGAAAGGTCACCACATAGTAGAACCCAAAACCAAGCACTTCTCCCATTGCAAGAATCATAGATCTAGTTGGCCAAACAAAACCAAAGACTCGGAGAGACTTACAAGGATATCAAATCATGCATATAAGAAATCAGCAAAGACTCAAATATTTATCATAGATAATCTGATCGTAAACCCACAATTCGTCGAATCTCGACAAACACACCACAAAAGAAGATTACATCAGATAGATCTGCATGAAGATCATGGAGAACTTTGTATTGAAGATCCAAGAGAGAGAAGAAGCCATCTAGCTGCTAACTACAGACCCGTAGGTCTGAAGTGAACTACTCACGAGTCATTGGAGGGGCGATGATGATGAAGAAGAAGCCCTCCAACTCCAAAGTCCCCCCCCCCGGCAGGGTGCCGGGAAGGGTCTCCAGATGAGATCTCGCGGAAACGGAAGCTTGCGGCGGCGGAAAAGTATTTTCAAGGCTCTCCTGATTTTTTGCTGAATTTTTGGGAATATATAGGCCAAGGATCTAGGTCAGGGGGCGGCCAGGGAGGCCACAAGCCCTACCACCGCCGCCTCCCCCCTGGTGGCGGAGTGAGGGATTGTGGGCTCCCTGGAGCACACCTGGCTTGGCCCAGAGGCCCCCTGATCTTCTTCCGTTCGGGAAAAAATCATTTCGGGGTTTCTATTCTGTTTGGACTCCATTCCAAAATCAGATCTGAAAAGAGTGAATAACACGGAAAAATAGGAACTGGCACTTGGCACTGAATTAATAAGTTAGTCCCAAAAAAAGATATAAAAGATACATAAAACATCCAAAGAAGACAAGATAACAACATGAAACCATCAAAAATTATAGATACGTTTGAGACGTATTAGCCCCCTCTTGCCCCTCTGGCACTCATATTTTGCTATATGGAGGGCTTCGTCCCAGAAAAAAATCATAAGGAAGCTTTCGGGAGGAGCCGCCACCGCCAGGAGGCGGAACTTGAGCAGAACCAATCTAGAGCTCCGGCACGGCCGTCGTGCCGGGGAAATCTCCCTCCCGGAGGGGAAATCGTCGCCATCATCATCACCAACACTCCTCTCGTCGGAGGGGACTCATCTCCATCAACATCTTCATCAGCACCATCTCCTCTCCAAACCCTAGTTCATCTCTTGTAACCAATCTCCGTCTCGCGACTCCGATTGGTACTTGTAAGGTTGCTAGTAGTAATTAATCTTTGTAGTTGATGCTAGTTGGATTACTTGGACGAAGATTATATGTTCAGATCTTTGATGCTATTCAATACCTCTCTGGTCATGAACATAATTATGCTTTGTGAGTAGTCACTTTTGTTCCTGAGGACATGGGATAAGTCTTGCTATAAGTAGTCATGTGAAATTGGTATTCGTTCGAAATTTTGATGTGTTGTATGTTGTTTTTCCTCTAGTGGTGTTATGTGAAGGTCGAATACATAACACTTCACCATTATTTGGGCCTAGAGGAAGGCATTGGGAAGTAATAAGTATATGATGGGTTGCTAGAGTGACAGAAGCTTAAACCCTAGTTTATGCGTTGCTTCGTAAGGGGCTGATTTGGATCCACTAGTTTAATGCTATGGTTAGACTTGTCTTAATTCTTCTTTCGTAGTTGCGGACTCTTGCGAGAGGGGTTAATCATAAGTGGGGTGTTTGTCCAAGTAAGGGCAGCACCCAAGCACTGGTCCACCCACATATCAAACTATCAAAGTAGCCAACGCGAATCATGTGAACTTGATGAAAACTAGCTTGACAAAAATCCCCATGTGTCCTCGGGAGCGCTTTACCTCCTATAAGAGTTTTTCCAGGCTTTTCCCTTCCTACAAAAGGGATTGGGACATCTTGCTGCACCTTTGCTACTATTGTTACTTGCTACTTGATACGAATCATCTTATCACACAACTATCTTTTACCGATAATTGCAGTGCTTGCAAAGAATACCTCTTGTCAGTTCCTTCTGCTCCTCGTTGGGTTCGACACTCTTACTTATCGAAAGGACTATGATTGATACCCTACACTTGTGGGTCATCAAGACTCTTTTCTGGCACCGTTGCCGGGGAGTGAAGCGCCTTTGGTAAGTGGAATTTGGTAAGGAAACATTTATATAGTGTGCTGAAATTTATTGTCACTTGTCACTATGGAAACTAATCCTTTGAGGAGCTTGTTCGGGGTATATTCACCTCGAACGGAAGCACAAGAAGTTTCTCCTCAACTTGCTGCACCTACTGAAAATATTTGTTATGAAATTCCTTCGGGTATGCTAGAGAAACTGTTGGCTAATCCTTTTACAGGAGATGGAACATCACATCCCGACTTGCATCTAATCTATGTAGATGAAGTTTGTGGTTTATTTAAGCTTGCAAATTTGCCCGAGGATGAGGTCAAGAAGAAGGTCTTTCTCTTATCTTTGGGGGATAAGGCATTGACATGGTATAGACTATGTGATGATACTGGATCATGTAACTACAACCGATTGAAATTGAAATTTCATCAAAAGTTTTATCCTATGCATCTAGTACATCGTGATCGGAATTATATTTATAATTTTTGACCTCGTGACACAGAAAGCATCGCTCAAGCTTGGGGGAGGCTTAGATAAATGTTATATTCATGCCCCAATAATGAGCTCTCGAGATAAATTATTATTCAGAACTTCTATGCTTGGCTTTCTCATGATGATCGCACTATGCTTGACACTTCTTGTACCGGTTCTTTTATGAAGAGAGATATTGACTTCAAATGGAATTTATTGGAAAGAATTAAATGCAACTCTGAAGATAGGGAGTTTGATGAAGGTAAGGAGTCAGGTATGAATCTGAAGTTTGATTGCGTTAAATCCTTTGTTGAAACAAATACTTTTTGTGATTTGAGCGCCAAATATGGACTTGACTCTGAGATAGTAGCTTCATTTTGTGAATCATTTGCTACTCATATTGATCTCCCTACAGAGAAGTGGTTTAAATATCATCCTCCCTTAGAAGTCAATGTAGTTCAAGCCAATCCAGTTGAAGAGGAAATCATTGCTTATAATGATCCTATTCTTCCTAGTGCTTACATTGAGAAACCACCTTTCCCTGGTAGAATAAAGGATCATTCTAAAGCTTCAACTGCGATACGTAGGGGCTACATTAGAACACCTATACCCCCTGAGCAAATTAGAGTTGAACCTAGCATTGCTATTATCAAAGATCTCCTGTCCAAAAATGTTGATGGGCATGATATTCACTTCTGTGAAGATGCTGCTAGAATAGCAAAACCTCATACTAGAGACAAACATAGGCCTGTTGTTGGCATGGCTGTTGTTTCTGTTAAGATAGGAGATCATTGTTATCATGGTTTGTGTGATGCGGGTGCTAGTGTTAGTGCAATACCTCAATATTTATATGCTGAAATTAAAGACAAGATTGCACCTGTCGAGATGGAACCTATTGATGTCACTATTCAGCTTGCCAATAGAGATACTATCTGCCCTTTGGAAATTTTTAGAGATGTTGAAGTCTTGTGTGGTAAAACTAAGTATCCTGCTAATTTTGTCGTTCTTGCTACCACACAAGATAGCTTTTGTCCCATCATATTTTGCAGACCTTTCCTCAATACTGTCAATGCTCATATTGACTGTGAGAAGCAAACTGTTATTGTTGGATTTGAAGGTGTGTCACATGAATTCAATTTCTCCATGTTTGGTAGACATCCTCGTGAAAAATAATTGTCTAGTAAGGATGAAATTATTGCCCTAGCTTATACTGTTGTGCCTCCTACTGATCCTTTAGAGCAATACTTGCTTGAGCATGAAAATGATATGCATATGGATGAAAGGAATGAGATAGATAGAGTTATCTTTGAACAACATCCAATACTTCAGAATAATTTGCCTGTTGAGCTGCTTGGAGATCCACCACCACCAAAGGGTGATCCTGTGTTTGAGATTAAACAGTTACCTGATACTCTTAGGTATGCATATCTTGATGAAAAAGAGATATATCCTGTTATTATTAGTGCTAGCCTCTTAGAGCATGAAGAAAAGAAGTTATTAAGAACTCTGAGGAAGCACCGTGCTGCTATTGGATATACTCTTGATGATCTTAAGGGCATTAGTCCCACTCTATGCCAGCACAAAATTAAAACCAATCTTGATTCCAAACCAGTTGCCGATCATCAACGGAGATTAAATCCTAAGATGAAAGAGGTAGTAAGAAAATAAATACTAAACCTCCTGGAAGCAGGTATTATCTATCATGTTGCTCATAGTGATTGGGTAAGTCCGGTGCATTGTGTCCCTTGTATTGTGTCCCTAAGAAGGGAGGTATTAACGTTGTCCCTAATGATAAAGATGAATTGATCCCACAGAGGATTAGTACTGGCTACAGGATGGTGATTGATTTTAGGCAATTGAATAAGGCCACTAGGAAAGATCATTACCCTTTTGCCTTTTATTGACCAAATGCTAGAAAGATTGTCCAAACACACACACACTTCTGCTTTCTAGACGGTCATTCTGGTTTCTCCCAAATACCTGTTGCACAATCTGATCAAGAGAAAACCAATTCTACCTGCCCTTTCGGTACCTTTGCTTACAAACGTATGCCTTTTGGCTTATGTGGTGCACCTGCTAAGTTTCAAAGATGTCTGATGGCTATATTCTGTGACTTTTGTGAGAAGATTGTTGAGGTTTTCATGGATGACTTCTCCGTTTATGGGTCTTCTTCTGATGATTGCCTCAGCAACCTTGATCGAGTTTTGCAGAGATGTAAAGATACCAACCTTGTCTTGAATTGGGAGAAGTGTCACTTTATGGTTAATGAAGGCATCGTCTTAGGACATAAAATTTCTGAAAGAGGTATTGAAGTCGATAAGGATAAGGTTGATGCGATCGAGAAAATGCCATGCCCTACAGACATTAAAGTTATAAGAAGTTTCCTTGGTCATGCTAGTTTCTATAGAAGGTTCATTAAAGACTTCACTAAGATTTCTAGGCCTCTTACCAATCTCTTGCAAAAGGATATTCCTTTTGTTTTTGACGATGATTGTGAGGAAGCCTTCGAAATACTTAAGAAGGCCTTGATAACTGCACCTATTGTTCAACCACCTGATTGGAACTTACCTTTTGAAATTATGTGTGATTCTAGTGATTATGCTGTTGGTGCTGTTCTAGGACAAAGAGTTCATAAGAAGTTGAATCTTATTCACTATGCTAGTAAAACTCTAGACAGTGCCCAAAGAAACTATGCTACCACTGGAAAGGAATTTTTAGCGGTCGTGTTTGCATGTGAAAAGTTCAGGTGTTACATTGTTGATTCCAAGGTGAGTATTCACACTAATCATGCTGCTATCAAGTATCTCATGGAAAAGAAAAATGCTAAACCTAGACTTATCATATGGTTTCTCTTGCTACAAGAATTTTATTTGCATGTTGTTGATAGGAAGGGTGTTGTGAACCCCGTAGCAGATAACTCGTCTAGGTTGGAGAATGTTCTTGATGACCCACAACCTATTGATGATAGCTTTCCTGATGAGCAACTGAATGTCATCAATGCTTCATGTAGTACACCATGGTATGCTGATTATGCAAATTATATCGTTGCCAAATATATACCACCTAGTTTCACATACCAACAAAAGAAGAAATTCTTCTTTGATTTGAGACATTACATTTGGGATGATCCTCACCTTTATAAAGAAGGAGTAGATGGTGTTATTAGAAGTTGTGTACCTGAGCATGAACAGGGACAGATCCTACAAAAGTGTCACTCCGAGGCTTACGGAGGACACCATGCGGGAGATAGAACTGCACACAAGGTATTGCAATCAGGTTTCTATTGGACCACTCTCTTCAAGGATGCCCGTAAGTTTGCCTTGTCTTGTGATGAATGTCAAAGAATAGGTAATATCAGTAAACGTTAGGAAATGCCTATGAATTACTCACTTGTCATTGAACCATTTGATGTTTCGGGTTTTGATTATATGGGACCTTTTCCAAAATCCAACGGGTATACTCATATCCTAGTTGTTGTTGATTACGTTACTAAGTGGGTAGAAGCTATCCCAACTAGTAGTGCTGATTACAACACCTCTATCAGGATGCTTAAAGAAGTTATTTTCCTTATATTTGGAATCCCTAGATATCTAATGAGTGATGGTGGTTCACATTTCATTCATGGTGGTTTCCGTAAAACGCTTGCTAAGTATGATGTCAACCATAGAATTGCATCGCCCTATCATCCTCAGTCCAGTGGTCAAGTAGAGCTAAGCAATAGAGAGATTAAACTAATTTTGCAAAAGACTGTTAATAGGTCTAGAAAGAATTGGTCTAAGAAGCTTGGTGATGCACTATGGGCTTATAGAACTGCTTATAAGAATCCCATGGGCATGTCTCCGTACAAAATGGTTTACGGTAAAGCATGTCATTTACCTCTTGAGCTAGAGCATAAGGCTTATTGGGCAATAAAAGAGCTCAACTTTGATTTCAAACTTGCTGGTGAGAAGAGGTTATTTGACATTAGCTCACTCGATGAATAGAGAGCTCAGGCATATGAAAATGCCAAGTTGTTCAAAGAAAAAGTTAAGAGGTGGCATGATAAAAGGATATAGAAACGTGAGTTCAATGTAGGTGATTATGTCTTGCTATATAATTCTCGTTTAAGATTTTTTGCAGGCAAGCTGCTCTCCAAATGGGAAGGTCCTTACATTGTTGAGGAAGTATATCGTTCTGGTGCCATCAAGATCAACAACACGGAAGGTGATTATCCGAGAGTTGTAAATGGGCAAAGAATCAAGCATTATATCTCACGTACTCCCATAAATGTTGAAAGCAATATCATTAATACCATAACTCTGGAGGAGTACATAAGGGATATTTATCAGCCTGTTTCAGACTCCGAAAACAAAGATGTATGTGATTCGGTAAGTAAACCGACTCCAAAACTTTTCTAGTAGCAATTTCCCTCCGTTTTGGAATTTTTAGAAAATTAGAAAAAATTAAACTAGTCCGGAAAGCGCACGAGGAGGTGACAAGCTTGCCAGGCCCGGCCTACCCCCCTGGCCGGGCCTGGGCGGCTTGTGGGCACCTCGTGTGCCTCCCGGACTCCATTTTCTTGCGGAGTACTCCTTTTGGTCGGGAAAAAATCATTATATATTCTCCCGAAAGGTCTGAACCTCCTATCACGCAAATCTCCTTTGTTTTCGTTTCGAGCTTTTGTGCAGAGAGATCTAGATCGCTGTGACGTCCCCAAAAGTTCCGAAGGACAACTTCTTTGAGAAGGTCATCAATCCCTGCCTCGCGGGAGTGCTGCAACACCATCAATCTATCGAGATGCATGAGGGGGTGCTGCACATCCGTGATGTTGAGGGGCCCAAGAAGACTGGAAGCATGGAGGCGAGGCTCAAAGCAATAGAGGAGAAAGTCTTCAAGTGCCAAGGGATGGTGGAACACGGACTCAGCGCTAACCACATGATGATCACGGAGTTCACCAACAAGCACAAGATCGATGCCAATGACATTGGGAAGCACGTCTCGAGGCTCTATGACAGAATTGATCACCTTCAAACCCAGATCTATGACCTGCAGAACCAAAATTGTGAGTATGAGTATAGATTTAAATCAATACGGTTGGCTGCAGATTTGAGGATTTCGGAGACTCGATCATCTTTCCATGATGGAGCACCTATGCTTGGAAGACGGAGGATCAAACCCAGGTTGCAACAACTCTACCACCATTACCTTCGAAGGAAGACAAATGAGCACGGGTATGGGCAATCCCCTTGGCTTGTGCCAAGCTTGGGGGAGTTGCCCCGGTATCGTATCACCTTCACATCTTTTGCTTTTACCTTTTTCTTAGTTCGATCCTTTTTGGTTTTATCTTTTTTCTAGTAGAATAAAAGCTCTTAGTATGTTCTAGGCTTGATTTTTGCTTTGTGTCACCCCCGACGTAATCGAGCTCGTTAGTCATATAATAAAGAGTGTTTTAGTTAAGGGCCTTGCTCATGCCATGATCTAAAGAAAAGAATGATAAAAGAACAAAAGCATGAAAGATCATGTATTGATCTTATGGGAAGTGATGGCTTCACATATAAAAAAGAATGTTGATTGAAACTTGTTGCGGGTGGACAAACGTAGACCTTGGTCATTGTTGCAATTAATAGGAAGTAATAAAGAAGGAGAGGTTCACATATAAATATATCATCTTGGGCACCATCTATGATTGTGAACACTCATTAAACTATTACATGCTTAGAAGTAGATGTTGGACAAGGAAGAGAACATAATGAACTATGTTCGCTTGGTTCCGAACAATGTTATAAGAAGATCCTTCAAGTAAGTTGACATCGGTGCAAGCAATAAAAATTGCTCCCTAAATATGTATGATCCATTAGTGTGTGGAAAATAAGCTTTGTACGAACCTCTGATGAGGAAGACATAAAAGCGACTGGACTACATAATAAAAATTTTATCATAGGAGGCAATATAAAGTGACGTTCCTTCACACTAAGACGACACACATCCAAACTTCAAAAGCGCATGACAAACTCTGCTTCACTCTGCGAAGGGCCCATCTTGTGCCTTTACTTTTTGTCCTTAAAAGTGTCATGGTGATCGACACCAATTCCTTATTTCGCCTTTATCTTGGCTAACGTCATGTGCTAAGGAAATATCTATATTCATATGTCAACTTGGAAGTAAGTACTTATGAATTATTATTGTTGACATTACCCTTGAGGTAAGTAGTTGGGAGGCGAAACTATAAGCCCCTATCTTTCTCTGTGTCCAACTGAAACTTTGATCTCATGAGTACCACGTGAGTTTTAGCAATTGTAGAAGACGAAAGGATGATTGAGTATGTGGATTTGCTTTACAAGCTCTTATTTGAATCTTTCCGATGTTATGATAAATTGCAATTGCTTCAATGATTAAAGGCTATTGGTTGTTATTTCTCAGTAAGATTCTTGATCCATGTATACATTATTCTGTGAAGGAATTGTCACTTTAGCATAAAATATTATATGACGTTATTGATGTTCTAATTATGATCATGATGCCTGCCTGTCCGTACTTTGTTTTGTCGACACCTCTATCTCCGAACATGTGGGCATATTTGTTGATCTCGGCTTCCGCTTGAGGACAAGCGAGGTCTAAGCTTGGGGGAGTTGATACGTCCATTTTGCATCAAGCTTTTATGTTGATATTTATCGCTTTATGGGCTGTTATTACACTTCACGGTACAATACTTATGCCTTTTCTCTCTTATTTTATAAGGTTTACATGAAGAGGGAGAATGTCGGCAGCTGGAATTCTGGTCTGAAAAGGGAGTAAGTTTGAGATACCTATTATGTGCAACTCCAAAAGCCGTGAAAATAAACAGGGAATTATTTTGGATTTTATGTAAAATACTGGGCGGAAGAAGTACCAGAGGGGCGCCACCCGGAGGCGACAAGCCTGCTAGGCCCGGCCTAGCCCCCCTGGTCGGGCCTGGGTGGCTTGTGGGCCCCATGTTGCCCCTCCGGCGCTCACCTTTTGCTATATGGAGGGTTGCGTCCCTGAAAAATCATAAGGAAGCTTTCGGGAGGAGCCGCCACCGCCAGGAGGCGGAACTTGAGCAGAACTAATCTAGAGCTCCTACAGGGCTGTCCTGCCGGGGAAATCTCCCTCCCGGAGGGGGAAATCGTCGCCATCGTCATCACCAACACTCCTCTCGTCAGAGGGAACTCATCTCCATCAACGTCTTCATCAGCACCATCTCATCTCCAAACCCTATTCCATCTCTTGTAACCAATCTCCATCTCGCGACTCCAATTGGTACTTGTAGGGTTGCTAGTAGTGTTAATTACTCTTTGTAGTTGATGCTAGTTGGATTACTTGGTGGAAGATTATATGTTCAGATCTTTGATGCTATTCAATGCCTCTCTGGTCGTGAACTTAATTATGCTTTGTGAGTAGTCCCTTTTGTTCCTGAGGACATGGGATAAGTCTTGCTATAAATAGTCATCTGAATTTGGTATTCGTTCGATATTTTGATGTGTTGTATGTTGTTTTTCCTCTAGTGGTGTTATGTGAATGTCGACTACATAACACTTCACCATTATTTGGGTCTAGAGGAAGGCATTGGGAAGTAATAAGTAGATGATGGGTTGCTAGAGTGACAGAAGCTTAAACCCTAGTTTATGCGTTGCTTCGTAAGGGGTTGATTTGGATCCACTAGTTTAATGCTATGGTTAGACTTGTCTTAATTCTTCTTTCGTAGTTGTGGACGCTTGGGAGAGGGGTTAATCATAAGTGGGATGTTTTTCCAAGTAAGGGAAGCACCCAAGCACTGGTCCACCCACATATCAAACTATCAAAGTAGCAAGCGTGAATCATGTGAACTTGATGAAAACTAGCTTGACAGAAATTCCCATGTGTCCTCGGGAGCGCTTTACCTCCTATAAGAGTTTGTCCAGGCTTGTCCCTTGCTACAAAAGGGATTGGGCCATCTTGCTGCACCTTTGCTACTATTGTTACTTGCTACTTGCTATGAATCATCTTATCACACAACTATCTGTTAGCTAGCCATTTGGGTCTCGTGGGAGCTTCGGCTGGTCAAGGGAGACAAGAAATACTGGTGCTGTCAACCTTGAATTGAAGCCTAAATTGGAGTTTTTGGCCTTTCCATTTTGAACCAGTGAGGGGCCAGTTGACTGGGGTTAGATACAGATACTGGCCACCTCATCTATATGTTTGGAGCAAAGGGGTTGGGTTTAGCAGTGGCTAAGGTGACTTTTCCCTATCTATCAAAAGGTGCTCGACAGTGGTTTGAAGGGGTTGCACCCCCACAACTGGTGCTGCAACTTAACAGGTTTGGGTTTGGTGCTTAAACATGGGGTTTCACCAAGTTTGAGCCCCTTTAGACAAGTTTAGCTTTGTAAACTCTAAAACACTTCATTTTGACCAGATCTGTCCCTTCCAAAGAGAGTTTGGGCGAACTAAGTCCCACAAATCCCATTTTTGGTGTGGAACCCTCATTTGAGGTATTAGGCACTCCTGCAAAGTTTCAGCATCATTGGATAAACTTTGCAATGTAGAGTTGCTCTAACTTCAATCTGGACAAAAGGTGTTTTAGGGTTATTCGGGGTCCTTAATCACCTTGGATCAAGGTGAAACTTTATGTGGACACCAAATATGGCTTAGGGATGCTACTGGAATTTTCTAGGATTTTATTGAAAATATTTCCTTTGGAAATATTTCAAAAGGTCAAAACAGACATAAATGGCTTTCAGGGTTTTATTCAAATAATGATAATATAAAATAGGGTTTAAATCTTATGTATGGAAAATATATGTCCTTCTGATCATCTCCAAATTAAATCAGATTTTTCTAAGGCAGAAAAGTATTTTTCCAAGTAGGAATACCAATCCTGGCCTGAGAAATGGACATGCAATTTAATTAGGAAAATAATTACAAAAATAATTATCTTTGTGGTTTTGGAATATAAAGATAAGTTAAAATCAGATCACCAACTTTGAGTAGAAGCACTTCTTGCTATCAAGGGCATGTAGTGCAACTCAAGGTAGGGTTTTCCCTTGATCAGAAATAAGTAAAGGTTTTTGCAAATCAATGTTATGAAATAGGGTTTTTATCATCACATGATCAAACACACAAGCATACAATGACAATCATGGCACTCACAACATTAGTTTTGAAAAGTTTTAACAAGCTGAGATTTTCACAGTACACATAAGTGGTAGTAAAAACAGGGTGTGACACTGTGGGAGAAATCGGTTGGATCGAGTTTCCTAGACTCGTGAGACCGAGTTGCAATGATAATCAACTCCTTAATTAAGTGAAAATAGGCAAATAAGAATTGAATGATTGTTTCAAGATACCAACTATAAAAGAAAAACAAAAAGTAGTAGCAAATAATATATATATTTTTATTGTATATATTATATTTTTTTGTTTTTGAAATATATGCATGCATTTAGATGAGATTTGTATGGTTCCAAAAGAATATGACATGGCAAATGTGAACCATACAATAATCTCCATCTGGATGTGGGCGGTGACTAGGTCACCTATATTAGAGTATTTGACTTGAGTAGTCAAGCAAGGATGCTTGATCATAGGTCATACTCATCGTTTAGCACATAAATGGGGTTACCATTTTTCAATTAAGCATTTCAATGTCTTCATATCACTTGAGTTGCTTTACCCCATGAATTGGTGTACAACTTTATCAAGGATATAAGTACATACCTTCGAATGATGTTGATGACATGGCATATAGGTGAACTTTTTGTGGATGCTCAAAGTTGATGAAGATCATCTTGAGTTGGAGCTATCCATGTCGTTTTGGTTCACTTTTCACCTACAACAGTTAGTCATGCAAGGAAGAACATAATATATCCGAATGACATGAGTGAAATTCAATATCATGGAATTGTCAAGGATATGATTTTGTCATCCTCTTCCTCCATCTCCGAAGAAAAAGGGTTGTAGATACTTGGCCATGTCAACATTAATTTTGATGTGAGTTGATTGCAATCTTGTGGAGTGTATTTATTCCAAGTACCTAGAAAAGGTTAGATGCAATACAAGGGGGCATAGTTTCCAAGATACAAGGTAGTCATATCAATGGCATCATGGAATTGGCAATCAAGCTCATGCACGTGCATGCATCTGAGTGAGTCTAGCTCAGGTTTGAAGCATCAATGATATTCAACTCACTCCTCAAATGACAGAACACTTTCTCATCAAGTGGTTTGGTAAAGATATCAGCCAATTGTTTGTCAGTACGAACATGCTTGAGCTCTGTATCTCCTTTACCAACATGATCACAAATGAGATGATGTCGCACTTGGATATGTTTTGTTCTATAATGTTGCACAGGATTATAGGCAATCTTAATAGAACTTTCATTGTCACATAACAATGGAACTTTTCTAACATGAATGCCATAATACTTAAGCGTTTGAGTCATACAAAGTAATTGCGCACAACATGATCCAGCGGCTACATATTCAGCTTCGACAGTAGATAAAGATACCGATTTTTGTTTCTTGGATGACCAAGACACAAGATATCTCCCAAGAAATTGACATGTACCCGAGGTGGATTTTTTGTCAACCTTGTCTCCGGCATAGTTCGAGTAGGAATAGCCAACAAGATTAAAAGAAGATCCCTTGGGATACCATATGCCAAGGTTTGGTGTATGCATGAGGTATCTCACTATCCTTTTAACAACCAATAGATGACACTCTTTTGGTGCTGCTTGGTATCAGGCACTCATGCAAACACTCACCATGATGTCAGGACGGGAGAAACATAAATATATAAATGAACCAATCATTGATCGATAAACCTTTCGATCAACTGGCTTGTCCTCCTTAGCGAGGTCAAGATGTCCACTAGTAGGCATGGGGGTTCTCATACCTTTGCATTCATGCATATTGAACTTTCTGATTAAGTCCTTGGTGTACTTGGTTTCAGAGATAAACGTACCTTCTCTCGATTGTTTGATTTGAAATCCAAGAAAGAACTTCAGTTCACACATCATGGACATCTCATATTTCTCTGACATTATCTTTCCAAACTTTTCACTAAAATGTGGGTTAGTATAACCAAAGATAGTATCATCCACATATATTTGGCAAACAAATAGTTCTTCATTAACTCTTTTAGTGAATAAGGTTGCATCAATTTTACCAATCTCAAAACCTTTTGAATGAGAAATTTTGTTAGGCATTTGTACCAAGCTCTAGGGCTTGTTTTAGACCATATAAAGCTTTACGAAGTTTGTAAACATGATCAGGTTCTCAGGGTTCACAATTCTGGGAGGTTGTTTCACATAAGCTTCCTCCTCAATTTCTCCATTGAGAAAAGCAGTTTTGATATCCATTTGGTAAAGAGTAATATCATGGTGACTGGCATAAGCTAGAATAATGCAAATGGCTTGAAGTCTAGAAACAGGAACATAAGTCTCAATGTAATCCATACCTTCGACTTGCGTGTATCCTTGGGCTATGAAACAAGCCTTGTTGCGTACAAGTTGTCCATCTTCATCTTTCTTCTACAGATTACCCATATGGTACCAATGATGTTTTGCTTGCCTTCGGGTTTCTTAACAAGTGTCGAAAATTGGTTCCTCTCGAAGTTGTGTAGCTCTTCGTGCAGGGCTTTCACCCAATCCAGGTCTTGAAGGGCTTCTTCAACCTTCAACGGTTCAATTCTAGAGATGAAAGAATAATGCTCACAAAAGTTAGCTAAACGATATTTAGAGCGAGTGACTCTCCCGTTTTTGATGTCATGGTAGATTTGACTCAATGGATGATCTCTGTCCACTCTTGCTCTAACTCTTGACAGATTCTTCTTGTTGGATGGTGGAGCTGCTTCTTCATCATCTTCATCTTGCACGTTTTCATTGACGTCATCATCTCATTGAGTTGGTGGTGAGGAAGGTTGAGGTGGATCATCGCGATGTACTTCTTCCTCTTCTTAAACATGTAGTGTACCACTTGTGGATGCTTCCATGTCGTTTTGTGGTTCGCCTTGACGCGAAGTAGGAGCTTCCACTTGAATTGATGAAGTACTTTCCTTCACCTCTAAGGGATGAATCTTGCCAATGTAAAAGTCTTTGATAGCTTCCGAAGGTTCCTTATCTCCTACATCATTTGGCAATTGTTTGACTTGCGAACCATTAGTATCATCAAACTTCACATCTACCGTGTCTTGAACTTTTCAAGTGAAGTTGTTGTAGACACAGTAAGTGTGAGAGTTTGATCCGTAACTGAGTAGGAAACCTTCATAAGATTTAGGAGAAAATTTAGAGCGACGATGCTTATCAAGAATATAGCACTTAGAGCCGAATACCCGAAAGTATCCAACTTGGGGTTTCTTACAGGTGAGTAGCTCGCATGTCATTTTACCAAGAAGCTTGTGTAGGTAGAGTCGGTTTATGGCATAGAAAGTTGTTTCCACGGCTTCTGCCCAAAAGTGTCTTGGAGTCTTGTATTAGTCAAGCATCGTTCTCGCCATCTCTATGAGAGTCTGGTTCTTCCTCTCAACAAATCCATTTTGTTGAGGTGTGTACGTTGCTGAGAACTCATATGAGATACCTTCTTCGTCAAAAAAAGTATCCACATTCGTGTTCTCGAACTCCGTTCTGTTTTTTCTCTGAACCTTCTTGATTTTCACTTCAAACTAATTTTGAGCTTTCCGTGCAAAGTTCTTGAAGATCTTTTGTACGTGCGACTTATGATCAATAAAGAATTCCCACGTAAATCTGGAAAAATCATCAACAATGACTAAACCATAAGAATTTCCACCGGGACTCTTGTAAGCATTGGGACCAAAGAGATCCATGTGAAGCAGCTCGAGTAGTCTTCTAGTAGTCATGATGTTCTTCACGGGATGACTTCTACCTACTTGCTTTCCTGCTTGACAAGCACTATAAAGTCTATCTTTGTCAAAGATATTATCTTTAACACCAAGAGTGTGATCATCTTTGATAAGTTTATCAAGATTACGCATACCAACATGTCCTAGCCTTGTTTGCCTTAACCAACCTTTAGACGATTTTGCAATAAGACATTTATGGGGTTTGGATATCTTAGAGAAATCAACAATGTATAGATCACCTCTACGGAAACCAGTAAATACAATATTATGATTGTCCCTACAAAACACTCGGCAGTCAACTTCCGTAAATAGCACATTGAAACCTAAGTCTCGTAGTCTAGATACGGGAATAAGATTGTAACCAAGGGCTTCAACAAGCATGACATTTTGCATGGAACTATCATGGCATACGACCACCTTACCAAGACCAAGTAGCTTACCATTGGAGTTATGTCCCAAAGTCACATACCTTCGAGGTCCACGGTTTGGTGTGATCTCATGGAACATATCTTTATCTCCGGTCATGTGATTCGTGCATCCACTATCGAGAACCCACTCCTTTCCACCGACCATGTAGTCTCTAAGGTTCGCCATAAGACTAAGGTTCCTCATGGTCTTCTCATACTCGATGTCAAAGTCATCATCTTCATCGTAGTAGCCATGCTCCACATAATCATCATCGGATGAAGTTCCCTCATAAGAAACAAGAGTTCCATCAGAATTTTGACTATGACAATGTTCATGTTTATGCATTCAAATAGATTCAGCAATGATATTATTAATAGTAATGACATCTCCTTTAGCACGCATGAGGTCAAGAAGCTCAAATCGACATTTATCAAAATTAGGATCGTTGGCTTCATTTTATGAAAAGCAATGCATTTGTGGAGAATGATATCAAGGTTTTTCAAGGAATAATTTGGATATCTTTTCTCTAAGTCTTTCCACAAGGTATGAACACACTCAAAGTTTTGCAACTGATTAAGCACATTTCTTGGTAATCCTCTAATGATTAGATTAACAGTGTTAAGATTACCATGCATATCAATTTCATCACATTAGAAGGATGTATGAGATCAATGGGAGGCGCATAGGGATATTCAACATACTTGCGCAAATGGAATTCAACAAATATATCAAGCATTTCATCTTTCCATTGTCTAAAATACTCCCCATCAAGAATAGGCACTCTACAACTAAGAATCCCTGAACTAGTCACATTCAAGTTCCTCCAACGGTGATTAAACCATGGTTTAGGAGACCTTGTTGTGATACAAATTGTAGGATCAATAGAAGATGTGTCGAGAGGGGGTGAATAGACTACTTGTCTAGATAAAACTCCTAGCATAACCCAATTTCAAGGAAGGCCGAAATTCAATAGTTCTAACAAGTCTAGTACACCCTACACATGCTAGTCAACATATATGGTAGCAGAAAAGTAAAGACTTTGCACATGTAAAGGAGTAGAGTTTAGGAGATCAAACACAAAGAGGTTGATAGAACGATTTTTGACATAGTTCCGATAGGTGGCGCTATCGTACGCCCATGTTAGTGGAGACTTCAACCCACGGAGGGTAACGGTTGCGAGAGCTCATGGAGGGCTCCACCCACAAGGGGTCCATGAAGAAGCGGCCTCGTCTATTCTAGCACGGCTTCCGCCCACGAAAGACTAGCCTTACTCACGGTAGATCTTCATGAAGTAGGCGATCTCCTTGCCCTTACAAACATCTTGCTTCAACTCCACAACATGAAGTAGGAGGCTCCCAAGCGATACCTAACCAATCTAGGAGGCACCACCCTCAAAACAGTAATAGATGTGGTAGATCAATGAACTCCTTGCTCTTGTTCTTCTAAAGATAGTATCCTCAACACAAAATCACTCTCTCAAAAAATAGGCATGGGTAGGAGAGATTGGTTTGGTGTAAAGTAGTTTGGGGAGGCTAGAGATCAAGTTTCAAATGATTGGATTGGAATATCTTGGTCTCAACACATGAGTAGGTGGTTCTCTCTCAAGAAATGGATCTGGAAATGAAGTGTATGTTCTGAGTGCTTCTCCCACCAATCATAGGTGGGTGAAGGGGTATATATAGGCAACACACAAAATCCAACCGTTACATCTAAAGTGGCAAACTCGGTGACACCAAAGTCATAAACTCGGTGGTACCAATTAGCACAAATGGCAGCAACTTTTGAATCTCGGTGGAAGCGATATACACAACTCGGTGGCACCGAAAAGGTGGCTAACCGTCAGATGACCAAACTCGGTGGCACCGATACTCAAACTCAAAAATTCCTATTTTGTTTAGCGAGACAACACAAATTTGGTCACACAGAACTCGGTAGCACCGATATGGATTCGGTTGCACCAATTTGGTGGGAATGGCTATGGTTTTGTCTGAGGTCAAACTCAGTGAGGCCGAAACGTGATAGTTGGTGGCACCAAATTTGAGTATGTGGAATTGGACAGAATGGTTATGTGGGAAAAATGACTGATTATTTTGGTGGCTAACTTGGAGGACTTGAGCAACAAGTTCATTTTAATACGTCACCCCCTTTTAATAGTATTGGCTTTCCTATGGACTCAAAAGTGATTTCTCACAAATATAACATGAAGAGTCTTCTAGCTTGAAGCTTCATCCAATCCTATTCCTTTCTTGCATCAAGGGGCATCTCCACATACGCCTTTAGCCAAAGCTCTCCATGGACTATTCCTGAAATATCTAGGTAAAAGCGTTAGTCCAGGAGACAATATATGTTGTGATGAATTATCAAAACCACCAAGGGAGCATATTGTGATTTCAAATTCTCCCTCAACTTTTGCTGAGACAGCAGAGCCTTTGGATGCTGATGACTTGATTCGCACCATCAAGGACCTCCTTGCGTTGGTCAGCTGCAATGAGGATCATGAGAAGGTTCTTTATGCCTCTCACTGCCTCGGAGGTACCGCCAGAGCTTGATGCGATGGGTTCAAGGTCATGCATGGCGACCGTGTGATCACTTGGGCTGATTTCAGGCAAGGGTTCTGCACCGCTCACATTCCATTTAGGATTATGGCTATCAAGAAACGTGAATTCCACGCGCTGAAGCAAGGAAGTCGCTCTGTCAAGGAATATGTGCAGAAGTTCAATATTTTGTCAAGGTATGCACCTGAAGACGTCAGCACTGAGGCAACCAAGATAGAACGCTTCATGGAATTGCTCCAGCAAGCCCTGTGATATCAACTTGTTGTCTGTAACTGCTGGACCTTCTTCGACATGGTGAACAAGGCTCTTATGGTCGAAGACAAGAGTCATGACATGGAAGACACTCACAAACGCAAGATGATCGATAAGGGCAGCTCCAGCAACCAGAAGCCTCGTCTTTGGCGACCGTCCCCAGCAAAACCAACTTATCAGCCTCAGCAAGTCAGCCCCCCTGCTCCTCGTCCGAGCTACCAGCCTCAGCAGTATGCCAACCCCATGTCAGCATACAACAATCCCAACAATGATGGTGCCAACAACAACAACTCAGGACATGTCACCTGTTTTGGATGTTGACAGACTCTTCACTTCTCGAGAACTTTCCCCAACAAGAAGCCCGATGGACCGCGCCCCAACGCGCCAAATCAAGGACAAGGTTGTGGAGCGCCACCCAAGAACTCCGCTCCCCACAATCGACCCAACTATGGCAAGGCCCGTGTGAACCATGTCACTACCGAGGAACCCTGGGAAGACCCGAATATTATACTAGATATGTTCCTTGTCAACTCAACCCCATCAACAGTTCAATTAGATTGTGGTGCTTCGCATTCTTTTGTTACTCACAAGCTAGAACAAAAGAGTGGTATGGAGCCCACACCTTTGGGTAGTCGGTGATTGTACAAACCCCGGGTGCGGTACTAAGGTCTAAGATAGGATGTAAAGGAGTTGGGATTAATATCAACGGGGTAGACTTCCATTAGTAGAAAATGGGTCTTTCGGCCGAAGCCGAAAACCACATTAGCCCCGGTTCAAACAAAAACCGAGACCAATGCCATGCATTGGTCCTGGTTCAGTTTTCTAGGGCATTGGTCCCAGTTCGGTTCACCTCATTAGTCCCGGTTCAGGGCAAAAACCGGGACTAAAGATCTAGCGACTGCCACGTGGCGTGCCGCGGAGCATTAGTCCCGGTTTGTGGCAAGAACCGGGACTAAAGGGTAGGCTATTAGTCTTGATTTTAGACAAAAATTGGGACTAAAGTGTTGCCTATATAAACCCTCGCCCCTGCCCACCCTCTCCTGTGTTTTTTGGCTGTTGAAGTGTGACTATGCCATGCTCTTGCCACTCTAGTTCATGCACATGAGGTGTTTGATGAAATGCCCGATCCACACTACTTAAGCTTTCTCCTCTCCAAGCTCGACCTCCAAGCTCCATTTTCCTCAATATTTGAAAAGGTTTGGCCGTGCACCAACTGCACAAGTGTTTTAAAAGGTTAGCTACTTTGTCCTTTCATCTGTCACTGCTAGTTTAGCTCATTTCAAATGCTCAAATTAACTTCTTAGAGTTTGCACATGTGTAGGGTGTCGTCCCGTGCCCGTCCTCACCATTGTCGATCGCCCGCGTCGATCTCGTCGCGAGCACCACCGTGGTGAGCCTCTTGTTCTTATCTTCTTTTTAAAAGAAGTTTTTTCTTACTTGTATGATTTCGATACATACTTGTATAAATTACTTACTTTCATTATTATTTTTTATTATATAGTGCGATGGTCTTGGTATCCGCCTCTGTCGGCCCTCGTCCTGTCTATGATTCAGATGTGGTATATATTATCTTTTATAACTATTTGTTTTATGACAATTATGACGACCAACGTGACATATATTTTTTAATCTAGGAGGTATGTGAACCGTAAATTCCAACCCACATAGAAATTCCTGTCGAGAATTTAAATTTGGTTGAAAAAGAAAACAAATACTTGAAGGAAAAATTGAAAATAATTGAGGAGAAGAATATGGAACTAGAGTTGCATGTCGCCGATGTCATCGATGATCGCAAGATGAAGATCGATGCGATGCGGTTGAAGATGGATGAAATGCGCTTGAATATGGATGAAATGCGCTTGAAGATTAGGAATATTAGAAAATATGCCATTGATAAAGAGGCTTGGTATCATTATGTTGTTGGGTCAATTGTTACCTTAGTTGCGATTTTGATCGCATTTGTTGTTGCATTTAAATGTTTTACATTGTTGTATGTTGTTTTATGAGAGAACTTCATGTATTTATTTTTTGCAATAATAACATTTGATCACTACTGTGTTTTGGTTTTAATGTGATGATGACTTGTATTAATTTGGTCATTTCTCTATTCATGATGTTCTGCAATGGTTTTTTGATATACTTAATTTCATAATAGAGATGAACCACCAATGGATGTACGGTGACCGACACACTTCGGAGTACATTACGAATCAGGACTAATGCCCGAGTCACACTTAAGTTCACACAAAATGGTATCCTCGACCGAGGTTAGGAACCTTATCCTTTTCATCTGTAATTGATACAAAAATATTGTATGTGTCAATGTATGGTGGTCATTTCACTATTCATGTATGATGCCAGATCGATGCACGGAAGCGATGGATGTACGGCGAACGACGTGATTCCGGATTTATTGCAGGCATGCATAAATTTATCGATGTGGTTGAGGCAAACAAAGTGGATAATTTTTTCCTTGTCCATGTGTTGGTTGTCGAAACGTGAAGGAGTACTCTATCTCAAAAAACATTCATCTCCACTTGCTTCAGAGAAGTTTCATGCCCACATATTATTGTTGGACCATGCACGGAGAAAGAGGGGTTAGGATGGAAGACAATGAAGAAGAAGATGATGATGACAACTATCCTATGTTCACTGAAGAATACGGTGATACTACAATGGAAGACAATGAAGAAGAAGGAGGTGAAGAAAAACCGGCATCAGATGAGCCCACTGATGGTCTTGGTCGGGTCATTTCTGATGCAAAGAGAGAATGTGATACAGAAAAGGAGAAGATGAAATTGGAGGCCATGCTAAAGAATCACAAAAATTTGTTGTAACCAAATTGCGAAGATGGCAGCACAAAGCTCGGTACCACACTGGAATTGTTGAAATGGAAGGCAGAAACTGGTTTATCTGACAAGGGATTTGAGAAGTTACTAAAAATATTGAAGCCGAAGCTTCCAAAGGATAACGAATTGCCCAAGACTACGTACGAAGCAAAAAAGGCTATGTGCCCTCTTGGATTAGATGTGCAGAAGATACATGAATGCATTAATGATTGCATCATGTACCGTGGTGAGAAGTACGAGAATATGGATAAATGCCCGGTATGCACTGCATGTCGGTACAAGATTAGACAGGATGACCCTGGTGATGTTGAGGGCGATGATGAGCCCCGGGAAGAAGGTTCCTGCTAAGGTTATGTGGTATGCTCCTATAATACCACGGTTCAAACGCCTGTTCAGAAACAATGAGCATGCCAAGTTGATGTGATGACACAAAGACGAGCATAAGAAAGACGGGAAAAGGTTGAGACACCTCACAAATGGGTCGCAGTGGAGGAAAATCGAGAGGGAGTGGCCGAACTTTGCAGATGACCCAAGGAACTTATGGCGTGGTCTAAGTACAGACGACATGGATCCTTTTGGGGAGCAGAGCTCCAGTCACAGCACCTGGCCAGTGACTCTATGTATCTACAACCTTCCTCCTTGGTTGTGCATGAAGCAGAAGTTCATTATGATGCAAGTGCTCATCCAAGGACCGAAACAACCCGGCAACGGCATTGATGTGTACCTAAGTCCATTAGTTGATGAACTTTTGCAGTTGTGGGCCAAACCAGGTGTACGTGTGTGGGATGATCACAAACAGCAGGAATTTGACCTACGAGCATTCTTGTTCGTAACCATCAATGATTGGCCCGCTCTTAGTAACATTTCAGGACAGTCAAACAGGGGATACAATGCATGCACGCACTATTTAGATAAGACTAAAGGTACATATTTGGAAAAATCTAAGAAGGTTGCCTACCTGGGGTGTCGTCAATTTATTCCGACCAATCATCCCGTAAGAAAGAAAGGCAAGCATCTCAACGGTGAGGGAGATCACCGGAAGAAGCCTAACCTCCCTACTTGTGAGGAGTTATTGGCTATGGTCAACGATTTGGATCAAATAGTAATTTTTGGAAAGGGTCCTAGCGGTCAATTGTTCCGAAAGATGACGTTACCGGACACGTGCCCATGTGGAAAAAGAAATCTTTATTTTGGGAGTTACCCTATTGGAAACACCTAGAGGTCCGGTCTTCAATTGACCTGATGCACGTGAAGAAGAATCTTTGTGTGAACCTGCTAGGCTTCCTGGGAGTGTATGGAAAGACAAAAGATACAACAGAAGCACGAGAGGAGCAGCAACGTATGAAAGACCCATACGACAAGAAGACTGATAAAGTGCGTTAATACTTAAGCAGCTACGCTCTTACGAAAGCAGAGCAGGAAATCTTTTTTGGATGCGTGAGCAATATGAAGGTCCCCGTTGGCTTCTCGTCTAATATAAAGGGAATAATAAATATGGCAGAGAAAAAAAATCCAGAACCTGAAGTCTCATGATTGCCACGTGATTATGATGCAATTGCTTCCGGTTGCATTGAGAGGGCTTCTACCGGAAAATGTTCGATTACCCATTGTGAAGCTATGTGCATTCCTAATGCAATATCTCAGAAGGTAATCGATCGAGAACGTTTGGGAAGGCTACAAAAGGATGTGGTCCAAAGTCTTGTCAGTTTTGAGTTGGTGTTCCCCCGTCCTTCTTCAATATTATGACGCATCTACTGGTTCACTTAGTCGACGAGATTTCCATTCTCGGTCTTGTATTTCTACACAATATGTTCCCCTTCGAGAGGTTCATGGGAGTCTTAAAGAAATATGTTCATAATCGTGCTAGGCTAGAAGGAAGCATCTCCAAGGGATATGGAACAGAGGAGGTCATTGGGTTCTGTGTAGACTTTCTTCCTGACCTTAAGCCGATTGGTGTTCCTGAATCGCAGCATGAGGGGAGGCTGAGTGGAAAAGGCACACTAGGAAAGAAAGCAATGATATGTAGGGATGGGCATTCTTTCACTCAAGCACACTACACAGTTCTAAAAGTTCCACCTTCGTGGCTTCGTATATCGAGGAGCACAAGAGTTTTGTATGCTCCGAGTTCCCGGGGAAGGCTATCTCCTAGATTGAAGAAAAACACATGGATACTTTCGGCACTTGGTTGCAAGCACGTCTCACGAATGACAACACTGTTGGAGATCAACTCTACTTTTTGGCCGTGTCACCTTCTTCGACTGTATTACATTTCCAATGGTACGAGATAAACGGAATACATTTTACACGACCGCCCAAGATAAAAAGAGCACCAACCAAAAAAGTGGTGTCCGCTATGATGCGACAGACGAGAATGGGAAAAAGGACACATACTATGGTTACACAGAGGAGATATGGTAACTTGACTACGGACCTACTTTTAAGGTCCCTTTGTTTCGGTGTAATTGGGTGAACATGAATGGAGAAGGGGTAAAGGTAGACCAGTTGTACGGAATGACAACAATTGATCTCAAAAGTCTTGGTTACATAGACGAGCCATTCGTCCTAGACAATGATGTGGCTGAGGTTTTCTTCGTGAAACACATGTCCTCCAGACTGAAAAAACAAAAAAATAAGCAAATGAATACATCGGACAATGAGCCAAAGTGTCACATAGTTCTTTCAGGGAAAAGAAACATCGTGGGGATCGAGGACAAGACATACATGTTGGCAGATTATAATAAGTTTGATGAAATTACGCCCTTCATAGTGAGAATTTACCCAAGCAACCCGTTAAATAATGAAGATGCTCCATCGTTACGGCCAAAGCGATCATAGGCAAGGGATCGAAATATAAATCTATGTAATGTATTAAATTTTATGTGATGTGTACTAATGATACTTTTTGATGTGCCTTTGAATGGTGAAAATAAGTTCAAAAAATGAAATCCCTTTGTAATAGATGAGTTCTCGTTCGAAACATTGATACTTCGAGAGAGATTGTTCGTTTTGTACACGAAGTGCATGCAGTTTTTGTCTTAACCCTCTCAACTTTTTAGAACATGCTATGTGGGTGAAATGATGATACCATGCAAAATTTCAACATTTTCAGAGTTCATTTGTAGTGCATTTCAATTTTAGGGTCAACTAGCTCAAAAAAATAAGTAAATGCACGGAAAATACCAAATGAAGTAACAAATTGTTGAAAATTTGTGATGCGCCTTTGAATGGTGCATTTTGAACACACAAAAAGTATGGAGTTCAAATAAGTTCAAAAAAATGAAATCCCTTTGTAACAGATGAGTTCTCGTTCGAAACCTTGATACTTCAAGAGAGATTGTCCGTTTTGTACATGAAGTGCATCCAGTATTTGCCGTAACCCTCTCAACTTTTTAGCACATGTTATTTGGGTGAAATGATGATACCATGCCAACTTTCAACATTTTCAGAGTTCATTTGTAGTGCTTTTCAATTTCAGGATCAACTAGCTAAAAAAAAGTAAATGCACGGAAAATACCAAATGAAGTCAGAAATTGTTGAAAATTTGTGATGTGCCTTTTAATGGTGCATATTGAACACAAAAAAACTATGGAGTTCAAATAAGTTCAAAAAAATGAAATCCCTTTGTAACACATGAGTTCTCGTTCGAAACCCTCATACTTCTAGAGAGATTGTCCGTTTTGTACGCGAAGTGCATCCAGTTTTTGTTGTAACCCTCTCAACTTTTTAGCACATTCTATGTAGGTGAAATAATGATACCATGCCAACTTTCAACATTTTCAGAGTTCATTTTAGTGCTTTTCAATTTCAGGGTCAACTAGCTCAAAAAAATAAGTAAATGCGCGGAAAATACCAAATGAAGTGAGAAATTGTTAAAAATTTGTGATGCTACTTTTAAATGGTGCATTTTGAACACACAAAAAGTATGGAGTTCAAATTAGTTCAAAAAATGAAATCCCTTTATAAAAGATGTGTTCTCGTTCGAAACCCTCATACTTTGAGAGAGATTGTCCGTTTTGTACACGAAGTGCATCTAGTTTTTGTCGTATGTCGGGACCCCGATCCAAAGCCATAGGAATCCATCGTGTAACACATCGCATCTCTTTGCGGTCTCACGCACGGTTATCCCCACGGCTACAGCCTTACCTTAGCCTGGACCGTTTGCACCTTTTGACTCGTGTATGCAATTGTGTCGCTAGCAATCCAATGTCAAAGAACCCGGATCGACATGTCTAGTTATAAACTAAAGTGGCAGTTTCGTACAGGGACACGCATACATGACCCAGCAAAGCAGGTGTCGGCCATCAACGAATTTGGATGAGTCGTAGCAAGCTACAAAGACTCCATTACATACGCGTGACATTTCCCAAATGGACAGACACAACAGCTAAGAAGCCCACATGCCGGTCAACCAATGTGTCCGGAGCAGTAGGGAACTACCAAGGCTCGATGGAATCACAAAGGGGCATTTCCCAGTAAGGAGTGCTACTAGGGCATATGACTAGGTATTCGAACCCCATGCATATCAAGTACACCACACGTATGCATGGCATACCGATATGCATAGATACATCGATGGCATCACAACATAACCATAAACATACAAACTTTATTTAGAAGGCTTGGAAGAGCCTCACACATAATACTACACAGATAGGGGTCTCACGACCCATCATCATAGTTCATACACACAAGTCTTACAATCCAACGGAAGAGTAAAACTGTCTGAGTACACACAGATGGAAAGATAAAGGCACATGGCCTGACTATCTACATTCCCAACCTAGGGCCAGATCGTAGCTGGGATACCAGCTACTCGTCGTCGTCGATGTCTAGGTAGAACCCTCCATTAGGGTCATTAACAACCTCTGCAACAAATTATTAAGCAAACGTGAGTACAAAAGTACTCAGCAAGACTTTAGGGTAATCTATCTACTCATGCAATGTATCATCAAGGAGTTGTGGGGTTTCATGCGGAAAGCCAGCATTTCACTCTTGGCTAGACAACTTGCATTTTCAAATAGTTTTGACAACTTTGATTTCTCGCACACGAGTCCACTAACACCACAACAATACTCCATCATGGAATCATTCTGTCTCCCCACGGAAATGTCGTCCACGACACTCACGATTATCTTGACAATTTTATGAGTAGCCATTATAGTTGTCTATGAACAACATATGATTCCAAGTAGTCCATATCCTCCGGACGCGGGTATTCGAATAGATCATAACCCTGCAGGGGTGTACTTCTTCACACACGCTCTTGCCACTTATCGTCATGTGCACATCATGCACCTCGGAAACCTTCAAGCGGAAGCCCAGCGAGGGTGTCGGCCACGACTGTTAACCACGCTAATACTTAGTCCATGTCTATCGCTTATCTGAGGGTAGCCCGCACGGAAGTCAGGCCGAGGTTTCCGCCATGGCCCCAAACGATGTGCGTAGGGTTCCCAAGCCCACCATCCGGGTGCCACTTGGTACACCGTGCCACTGGCTACCGCATCATAGCCCACCTCTAAGGTCAGCGCTACGCATGGCCTCCAGCATGACTATAAACACCAGAAACTACTTGCAACTCCTGGACCGAGTACCAAGCGGTTAATAAGTCGAGCGGGGTCATATTTCAGGGCCCAGCATGTGGTAGTATCTTGTCTTGGATTACATACACGGAACTCAGTTCCTAAGGACGGTTCCAATGAAACAACCTGCCATGTACTCCTACATAGCCTTGCACGGGTACCTTTACCAAATCAAGTTCAACACACGACCCTTACCAACTGAACACATTCTCACGATCCTGTTCATCACCCAGATGCCAGACCATACACAACTCTAAGCATAGCATGCATAGCAGGATAAGGCACATCATGGCTCAAGCATCTACCAGGTATGCTAGGTTGCAAGGTTTAGCTATTTACTGTGACAACAACAGGTCATGCAAAGGAAGTGGGTTCAACTAATGTGGCAAAAGCATTTGAAGCATTTGAACCTAATGTAATAAGTAAGAGCAGGAGCGAGAACATGGGATTTATCGGGATGATCAAAATGGTTGCTTGCCTTGTTGCTCAACAGAGGGGTGATATCCGTCAGTCGGATAATCAGATGTATCCGGAGGGGCGGAGCCTACCGTAATAACAACAATCAATCAATATCAAACATACGCAACAAAATGATGCATGAAATGCAATGTGGCATGGCTTAAGATGACCAACAGAACCTTTTGGGTGATCTTGATTTGAAATCATAATCCAAATATCATTTGAATTATAATTTATCAAATTCTTTTAATAGATTTGACCTCATTCTATTTCATAACTTTGTTTTTCATGCACGAAAATAGCACCATTGGATTCCTTGAATTTTTCTGATCCTTCTACATATATTATTTGTCAAATTTGGAGTCATATTCAATTTTCTATGAATTTCCAAAGTTTTGAACTTATTCTAGAATTATTTTTAAACAAAAAAGGCTTTATTGCATCAGCATGACATCAGCAGGTCCAACGGGCCGTTGAAAGTCAAACCTGACCAGTGGGACCTACTGGTGAGTGACTCTGGCCAGGTTTTAGTTTAGATTTAACTTAATTAGTTAATTATCAGAGTAGGACCCACCTGTCAGTGTCTGTTTAAGTTAATTAAATAAGTTATTTTTAATTTTTACTAAACTTAATTAGCCAGGGGCTGGCCCCACCTGTCATAGGCTCAGGGGGGTCAGATCCACCGGCGGCGAGGTCGACCTCGCCGGCGATGAGCCTCCGGCGACCACCAGAATGGCGGAGGGGCCTAGGAATGCATCTCCGATGACCAAATGCATGGTGGAGGGCACCAAACGAACTAGCACACAGCCGCAGTTCCATTTCTGCAAAGACCCGAGGTTAAGATGGCCGGAGATGACGCTGGCGACGAGCTTGGCAGCGGCCGAAGCTCGGGCTATGTCAGGATCGACGAAACCGAAGGCAAAACGAGTGGGGCTTAGCTCCTAGAGCACCTACACGATGCACTGAAGCCATTGATTGCCTCAGAATGACCAGCCGATCACCGGAGAGCTACCGACGACGAGGTCCCATGGCGGATCTCCTCGGGCTCCGGTGGAAACGAGGCCTAGAGGAAGGGATCGAGGGGGAAACTTAGGGGAAAGGACCCTAAGCTCACGGGGAGTGCAGAAGTGTCGAGGGTGGGCTCAGGGATGGCCTGAGGAGGGAGAACGACGGCGGCGAGCTCCGGTGACCCGAGGAGGAAGACTATGGCGTCACGATGATTCAGAGCTTCTAGGCGTCGAGCGACTGGCTGGAGAGCTTTAGGGGATCACGGCGAAGCTAACGCGCAGCTCAGGAGAGAGGAAAAGGGACACGAGCGACAGCGAGCTCAAGCTTGAGCTTGCGGTCATGGCGGCCGAGAGGGGGGGAAGAGAGCAGGGCGAATGAGGAGGGGATGAGCTCGGGGAGGCCTCGGGGAGCTTATCCCCGTTCGCGCCAGCGCGACGCGGCGGCCAGGCAAGCACGCAGCTGCGTGGGCGCGCCAGGGAACGCGACGGCCACCTCCTGCTCCGACTGGCAAAGGAAGACGACGAAGCTAGGTGGGCTGGGCTTCAGGTGAGCGACAGGTTAGCTTCTTCCCATTTTTCTACTTTTCTGTTTTCTATTTATTCTTTCTGACATTTGTTTTGTTTTATTTTTGGCTCCAAACTATTCCTAAAATAGTTTGAAAAATACTAGAGTGTTAGTTCGAATATTCCCAACCACTCATAAAGTTTTTAACATTTTTTGAAACTTTCAATTATTTGAAATCAAATATATAATTGATTTTAGTAGCTTTTAACTTAAATTTAAAATGCCAAAAGTAGTTTGAAAACAAGTTTCATCTGTGATATTTTGTTTTCAACATTTATCAGAAATATTGAAGTTTTATGAAAGCCATTTTGGGTTCATTGATTTGGCACTTGTTGGAATTCTTTTGAATAAGGAGTGGCTAGGGTTTTTCTTTGGTTTTCTTTACTTTGCTTTGGATTTCTTTTCCTTTCTTGAATGCAATGGAAGAAGATATGAGCACAAGTTACTAAACCCTAACAAGGAATACAAGGGATGTGACAAATCACCCCCACTCAAAAGAATCTCGTCCCGAGATTTGGAAGTCATCGGGAATAGCGCGGGATACTCAAGTCGGAGACGATCCTCTCTTTCCCATGTTGCCTCCTTTTCAGAATGATTTGACCATTGAACTTTAAGAAACTTGAGGTTTCGACGTCGAGTGGTACGCTCAGCTTGATCAAGAATACGCACAGGGTATTCTCGGTATGAAAGGCTATCTTGGAGATCAAGCGTTTCGTGGTCCACTTCACGGATAGGATCCGAAAAGCAACGCCTGAGTTGCGAGACGTGGAATACATCATGAACCTTGGAAAGATGCGGAGGAAGTTCCAATTGGTAGGCAACTTCTCCTCGTTTGCAAGAATGCGAAAAGGACCAATGTAACGAGGAGCCAACTTGCCCTTGATACCGAATCGATGGGTACCCTTCAAAGGTGTAACCCGAAGGTAAGACTTCTCGTCAACTTCAAAGGTCACAGTCTTATGATAACGATCATATTGGCTCTTTTGACGAGACTGGGCTGTTTTCAAATTTTCACGAATAATGCAACTTCTCTTCTGCATCCTGGATCATATCCGGACCAAAGAGTTGCCTCTCTCCGGTTTCTGGCCAATTAAGAGGTGTTCGACCTCTCTGTCCACAGAGAACTTCAAAAGGAGCTTTTCCCAGGCTTCATTGATAACTATTGTAATAGGCAAATTCGGCGAATGGAAGGCACTTCTCCCAATTCATACCGAACGATATAACACAAGCTCGGAGCATATCTTCTAGGACCTGATTCACTCTTTCTACTTGACCACTTGATTGAGGATGGAAAGCAGTGCTAAAAGATAAGTGAGTCCCCATGGCACTCCGAAAACTCTCCCAGAAGCAAGAAGTAAAGATACTTCCACGGTCTGAGTTAATCTCCAGAGGAACACCCTGAAGAGACACTATTCGAGAGACATATAACTCTGCTAGCTGGCTAGCTGTTATACTCTCACGAACTGGAAGAAAATGAGCTACTTTGGAAAGATGGTCAATGACCACAAAGATAGCATTATTTCCTTTCTTGGTCTTGGGAAATCCGGTGATGAAATCCATAATGACTTTGTCCCATTTCCATTGAGGAATAGATAAAGGTTGAAGGGTGCCAGCAGGCCTTTGATGTTCTGCCTTAACTCCACGACAAACGTCACAGTTAGCAACGAACTCAGCAATTTGTCTCTTCATCCTAGTCCACCAAAACCTCTGGCGTAGGTCCTGATACATCTTAGTGCTACCAGGATGAATGGTGAGAGGAGAATCATGAGCCTCCTTAAGGATCAACTGCCTCAGATGTGGATTCTTAGGAACCACTAATCGGTTCTGAGAGAACACAACATCTTGATCATTCACGGAGAATTCCTTAGCGTTTCCGCTAATAATATTCTCCTTGATCCGTGATATACCCTTATCACGCTTCTGGCCAGCTATGATTTGATCCTTAAGAGTAGGCCTCGCCACCAGGGTAGAAAGGAATCCTTGAGGAACAATGTAAAGATTAAACTTCCGAAATTCCTCGTAGAGATGTGGTTGACCTCGTTGTAGCATTAGGTTGTTACAATAAGACCTACGACTTAGTGCATCAGCCATAACATTGGCCTTCCCCGGGGTGTAAGTTATCCCTAAGTCGTAATCCGTGATCAACTCAACCCATCGTCTTTGCCTGAGATTCAAATCCGGCTGGGTGAAGAAATATTTCAGACTTTGGTGATCAGTGAATATTTCGCAACGATTACCAAGAAGGTAATGTCGCCAGGTTTTAAGTGCATGGACTACTGCTGCAAGCTCAAGATCATGTGTGGGATAATTATCCTCATGTGGACGCAACTGTCGAGATGCGTATGCAATCACAAGACGATCCTGCATGAGAATGCAACCTAATCCTTGTCACGAGGCGTCGCAGTAGATAACACAGTCCATAGAGAAATTTGGTGGAAGTAACACAGGTGCGGAAGTCAGGCGTCTTTTCAGTTCCTGAAAACTATGCTCACACTATGGTGTCCACTCGAACTTCTTATCTTTCTTGAGGAGTTTAGTTAGAGGTTTTGCAACCTTGGAGAAATTCTCGATAAAGCAGCGACAATAGCTCACTAGACCAAGAAAACTCCTAACTTGCTTAACCGATTCAGGTTGAGTCCAATCAAGGACAACTTGAACTCTCTCGGGATTGAAAGCAATACCCTTACCAGAGATTACGTGACCTAGATAGGTCACTTCTGGTAACCAAAATACACATTTTGAAAACTTGGCGTAAAGGCGATGCTCTCGAAGTTTCATCAATAACAACCTTAGATGCTCGACATGTTCTTGTTCATTCTTCGAGTAGATGAGGATATCATCGAGGTATACTACGATGAATTTATCCAAATACTCCATGAAGATTGAATTCATCAAGCGAGAGAAGGTGGCTGGGGCATTGGTTAAACCGAAGGACAGGTCGGTGTACTCGTATTGGCCATAACGAGTGACAAAAGCCGTTTTTGGAATGTCCCCGTTCTTGATCTTGATTTGATGGTATCCCAACCTCAAATCCATTTTGGAGAAGACTGAGGATCCAGCGAGCTGATCATATAGATCGTTGATCCTGGGGAGCGGATACTTGTTCTTTATGGTGACCAGGTTAACTGGTCGGTAATCTACAACCATCCGATCTGTTCCGTCTTTCTTCTTGACGAAGAGGACGGGACAAGCCCAAGGAGAAGAGCTAGGACGAATGAAACCTTTATTCAAAGCCTCATCTATTTGGTTCTTAAGTTCGGCTAGCTCCACGGGTGCCATCTTATAAGGTCTTCTGGGTATTGGAGCGGTTCCCAAAACAAGGTCTATCACAAACTCTACATCTCTGTCAGGTGGAATTCCTGGCAGTTCCTCTGGAAAAACATCTGGGAAGTCACGGCCTACCAGAATGTCTTCAAGTTCTGGAAGAGGGTTGGCATTGAAGGAATAGAGTTGGCATTTGGAAACTCGAGTAGAGACATTGACTATATCACCCGAGGGATGGGTAAGCTGAACATTTCTAGAATGAGTATCAATCTTGGCATAATGAGCTGACATCTAGTCCATACCCAATATGATATTGATATCCGAAGATTTCCGGGCTATCAAAGATGCTAGAAAAACTAGACTCTCTACTATAATTTCATTGTCATAGGTTATCCTGGAGGTTTTCCACTTACTACCACGGGTTTGGACAACCAATGGGATTGGCATATCACAGAAAGACATGTTATGCAACTGTGCATAACTTTCTGAAATGAAGGAATGAGAAGACCCAGTGTCAAAAAGAACAGACGTTGGGTTATGATTAACAAGGAGCGTACCCAACAAGACGTCGGGATCCTCTGCAGCTTCTTCTGATGAAACATAGTTCACACGGCCACTTGCAGGAGTTGGCTTCACATGGTAAGCTTTGCCCAACTTGCCTTGCCCAACGGACTTCCCGGGTTGCTTGGCACCCATATTCTGAGGACACTCTCGGGAATAGTGCCCTGGTTCTCCACACTTGTAACAGATCACCTTATTGGCACGTGGTGCAGCATTGCTAGCTGGACCACCGTAGGTTCTTGCTGGAGGGTTGGTCTGATTCGCCTGAGGCGCCACATAGGATGGCCTCGGAGTGTATCTGGGCGGCAGAGAACTGTTTAGAACCCACAGCCTGTGTTTTGGGAACGCAGAACCAGATGACGAGCCAGAGTCACGGGAGTGCTTCTTTGTGACTTCATAATCGGTATGACCAGTCTCAGCACTGATCGCCTTGTTGACAAGAGCTTGAAAGCTTGTACATTCGTGGAGGTGCAAATCACGACGCAGTTCAGGGCTCAGACCGTTACGGAATCGTGCTTGCTTCTTGGCATCAGTAGACACCTCCTCAGTTGCATAGCGGGCGAGGTTACCGAACTCGCGGCTATAGGCATCCACTGTCAGTTTTCCCTGGATGAATGCACGGAACTCCTTTCTCTTTCTGTCCATCAGACCCTCCGGAATATGGTGCAGACGGAAGGCTGCACTAAAGTCTGCCCATGTGGCTGCTGGTTCAGCAGGACGCATAGCTTCAAAGTTCTCCCACCAAAGATTGGCGGGTCCTTCCAGAAAGTACGCCGCAAAGGTCACCTTGTCGGCCTCAGAAACATTTGCAGCGCGAATCTTGCGCGATATACTGCACAACCAATCATCAGCGTCGAGGGGATCGACGGAGTGATGGAACTTTGGAGGATTCATCTTCATAAAATCATTAAGGGACACTGCATAATTCCTAGGCTGACGAGCCGTATTTTGCTAAATACGCTCTAACAAACGGTTGGTCTCCCTTTTGTTTCTCTCTTTCTCAAGCATAACTTCCGCCAGAGAGGGCGGGTGAGGCAGTTCCTCCAGTGGCGCTTGACTACCCTGTCCTTGCTCAAGAGCAGGAGCACGGTTCAACCTGGTGAACACCATCCTCACAAACAAACTCACAGCTTAGACCAATATCAAGATCAACACTAACTATGGATTAAGAATGCACTGAACACATGGAATGCGGAAATGAACATCCGAACAACATGGTAACAAGCAACTGCAATAGATACACCATGGTTCATACACACCATTACATAGTTCCGTACAACCTTAACCGAAGAGCAAACTACTGAAAACATGAAACTACTCATCGGAGGCTTTCCAAGCTTCCTATACATTATTTATCTATGCCTCCGGAATTCATCTCACGACACAAGCATATTCCACAAGACACACAGGACTGTGGAAGTATAACTACTACCATACTATCCTTCCACTCACGGTTCAGGCATCCGTATAGAACATCTCATAAATATTGCCTCCATGGCCTCGGAGCTCAACCTGCAGATCAGGAATTACTCCAACCTGAGACCCCTAAGATCCGTAAGGACACAGGTGTGGCCTTGGTCCCCTGACTGGTGGTAGTAGAGGTCCCCGAAGAGGGGTGACTCCTACTATAGCAGGCCATTCAACATGAGCCCGAAGATGGGTCCTAACAGGGTTCAGCATTTCCATATCTCCATACCCTGTCTGGACTACAGGTGCCAGCTACGTCAAAGCCATCCACAAACGGGCACGTGTAGCATAGAGCTCCATACGAAGGGCACGAGCATCTTTGTCTCTATTCTGTAACATCTCAGCAGTGGACTGCAGCAGCGGATCCTCCTTAGAGGAATCAAAGTAGACCCCACTGAGATATCCTTCTTCACCTGGGTGAGAGGCAGGAACATAGCAGAACTCCGAATTCTGCAACAGTGCATGGCTGGCCCTCATGATGGTCAGCATTGAATAGGCAGCATCTTGTACTGCCATGTCAACACTGACCCCCAATCCATAAGACCAATGGATCGGCTCCTCAGCTCCAGGGTAATCTGGGAATACCCTAACAGTGCAGAGATACTGACTCTGATTAAAATCCCGGTACTGCTCCTCCACTATGTACTCTAGGTACCAGCGGTACCGGCTCCTGACATGATCCTGACTAGCATGGCCGTATGACCTGGCACATCAATGCACCTAGTCAGATAGACCACCTGACGAGAAGGACGGCGAGGCATCTGAAAATAGAGAGTAATGCAAAAGCATTAGAGCTCTGAAGTCAAAATTGGGCAGCATAACGGCTGTAAATGCTCAAAACAATTTTGAGACAACCCACAAAGATAGGATAGCATAAATACTCAACTATCAAGTTCAATTCCATGGTCATCAAAACTTACTTTCTTTTCCTTGGAATAAAAGAAAACCGAAGTAACTCTCGACTCGTTGTCCTATAATCTACCGATCAGAAACACGAGCCTAAGAGAAAGATAAGTAACCTAGTCCTTAATCCCCGCAGAAAAGACGAGGATGACCAGAATAGAATAATTTAAGAAGAGAAGCAAGAATCTTACGTTCCCTTCCACAAACAATTCCCTTATGTATAACTAAAGCAATTCTAGACTCAACTTCGACCAATTTGGCTAAGTAATCCTACAGTCAGTCAGGCTCTGATACCAACGCTGTCGGGACACCGATCCTAAGCCATAGGAATCCAGCATGTCACACATCGCATCTCTTTGCGGTCTCACGCACGGTTATCCCCACGGCTAAAGCCTTACCTTAGCCAGGACCGTTTGCGCCTTTTGACTCGCGTATGCAATTGTGTCGCTAGCAATCCAATGTCAAAGAACCCGGATCGACATGTCTAGTCATAAACTAAAGTGGCAGTTCCGTACAGGGACAGGCATACATGACCCAGCAAAGCAGGTGTAGGTCATCAACGAATGTAGATGAGTCATAGCAAGCTACAAAGACTCCATTACATACGCGTGACATTTCCCAAAGGGACAGACACATCAGCTAAGATGGACACATGCCGGTCAACCAATGTGTCCGGAGCAGTAGCGAACTACCAAGGCTCGATGGAATCACAAAGGGGCATTTCCCAGTAAGGAGTGCTACTAAGGCATACGACTAGGTATTCGAACCCCATGCATATCAAGTACAACACACGTACGCATGGCATACCAATATGCATAGATACATCGATGGCATCACAACATAACCATAAACATACAAACTTTATTTAGAAGGCTCGGAAGAGCCTCACACATAATATTACACAGATAGGGGTCTCACGACCCATCATCATAATTCATACGCACAAATCTTACAAGCCAGCGGAAGAGTAAAACTGTCTGAGTACAGACAGATGGAAAGATAAAGGCACATGGCCTGACTATCTACAGACCCAACCTAGGGCACAACATAGACCAATATCAAGATCAACACTAACTATGGATTAAGAATGCACTGAACACATGGAATGCGGAAATGATCATCCGAGCAACATGGTAACAAGCAACTGCTATATATACACCATGGTCATACACAAGATTACATAATTCAGTACAACCTTAACCGAAGAGCAAACTACTGAAAACATGAAACTACTCATCGGAGGCTTTCCAAGCTTCCTATACATTATTTATCTATGCCTCCGGAATTCATCTCACGACACAAGCATATTCCACAAGACACACAGGACTGCGGAAGTATAACTACTACCATACTATCCTTCCACTCACGGTTCAAGCATCCGCATAGAACATCTCATAAAGATTGCCTCCATGGCCTGGGAGCTCAACCTGCGGATCAAGAAATACTCCAACCTGAGACCCCTGAGATCCGTAAGGACACGGGTGTGGCCTTGGTCCCCTGACTGGTGGTAGTAGAGGTCCCCGAAGAGGGGTGACTCCTCCTATAGCAGGCCAGTCAACATGAGTCCGAAAATGGGTCCTAACAGGGTTCAGCATCTCCATATCTCCATACCCTGTCTGGACTACAGGTGCCAGCTACGTCAAAGCCGTCCACAGACGGGCACGTGTAGCATAGAGCTCCATACGAAGGGCACGAGCATCTTTGTCTCTATTCTGTAACATCTCAGCAGTGGACTGCAGCAGCGGATCCTCCTTAGAGGAATCAAAGTAGACCCCACTGAGATATCCTTCTTCACCTGGGTGAGAGGCAGGAACATAGCAGAACTCTGAATTCTGCAACAGTGCATGGCTGGCCCTCATGATGGTCAGCATTGAATAGGCAGCATCTTGTACTGCCATGTCAACACTGACCCCCAATCCATAAGACCAATGGATCGGCTCCTCAGCTCCAGGGTAATCTGGGAATACCCTAACACTGCAGAGATACTGACTCTGATTAAAATCCCGGTACTGCTCCTCCACTATGTACTCTAGGTACCAGCGGTACCGGCTCCTGACATGATCCTGACTAGCATGGCCGTATGACCTGGCACATCAATGCACCTAGTCAGATGGACCACCTGACGAGAAGGACGGCGAGGCATCTGAAAATAGAGAGTAATGCAAAAGCATTAGAGCTCTGAAGACAAAATTGGGCAGCATAACGGATGTAAATGCTCAAAACAATTTTGAGACAACCCACAAAGATAGGATAGCATAACTACTCAACTATCAAGTTCAATTCCATGGTCATCAAAACTTACTTTCTTTTCCTTGGAATAAAAGAAACCCGAAGTAACTCTCGACTCGTTGTCCTATAATCTACCGATCAGAAACAAGGGCCTAAGAGAAAGATAAGTAACCTAGTCCTTAATCCCCGCAGAAAAGACGAGGATGACCAGAATAGAATAATTTAAGAAGAGAAGCAAGAATCTTACGTTCCCTTCCACAAACAATTCCCTTATGTGTAACTAAAGCAATTCTAGACTCAACTTCGACCAATTTGGCTAAGTAATCCTACAGTCAGTCAGGCTCTGATACCAACGCTGTCGGGACATCGATCCTAAGCCATAGGAATCCAGCATGTCACACATCGCATCTCTTTGCGGTCTCACGCACGGTTATCCCCACGGCTACAGCCTTACCTTAGCCGGGACCGTTTGCGCCTTTTGACTCGCGTATGCAATTGTGTCGCTAGCAATCCAATGTCAAGGAACCCGGATCGACATGTCTAGTCATAAACTAAAGTGGCAGTTCCGTACAGGGACAGGCATACATGACCCAGCAAAGCAGGTGTAGGTCATCAACGAATGTAGATGAGTCATAGCAAGCTACAAAGTCTCCATTACATACGCGTGACATTTCCCAAAGGGACAGACACATCAGCTAAGATGGACACATGCCGGTCAACCAATGTGTCCGGAGCAGTAGCGAACTACCAAGGCTCGATGGAATCACAAAGGGGCATTTCCCAGTAAGGAGTGCTACTAAGGCATACGACTAGGTATTCGAACCCCATGCATATCAAGTACAACACACGTACGCATGGCATACCAATATGCATAGATACATCGATGGCATCACAACATAACCATAAACATACAAACTTTATTTAGAAGGCTCGGAAGAGCCTCACACATAATATTACACAGATAGGGGTCTCACGACCCATCATCATAATTCATACGCACAAATCTTACAAGCCAGCGGAAGAGTAAAACTATCTGAGTACAGACAGATGGAAAGATAAAGGCACATGGCCTGACTATCTACAGACCCAACCTAGGGCACAACATAGACCAATATCAAGATCAACACTAACTATGGATTAAGAATGCACTGAACACATGGAATGCGGAAATGATCATCCGAGCAACATGGTAACAAGCAACTGCTATATATACACCATGGTCATACACAAGATTACATAATTCAGTACAACCTTAACCGAAGAGCAAACTACTGAAAACATGAAACTACTCATCGGAGGCTTTCCAAGCTTCCTATACATTATTTATCTATGCCTCCGGAATTCATCTCACGACACAAGCATATTCCACAAGACACACAGGACTGCGGAAGTATAACTACTACCATACTATCCTTCCACTCACGGTTCAAGCATCCGCATAGAACATCTCATAAAGATTGCCTCCATGGCCTGGGAGCTCAACCTGCGGATCAAGAAATACTCCAACCTGAGACCCCTGAGATCCGTAAGGACACGGGTGTGGCCTTGGTCCCCTGACTGGTGGTAGTAGAGGTCCCCGAAGAGGGGTGACTCCTCCTATAGCAGGCCAGTCAACATGAGTCCGAAAATGGGTCCTAACAGGGTTCAGCATCTCCATATCTCCATACCCTGTCTGGACTACAGGTGCCAGCTACGTCAAAGCCGTCCACAGACGGGCACGTGTAGCATAGAGCTCCATACGAAGGGCACGAGCATCTTTGTCTCTATTCTGTAACATCTCAGCAGTGGACTGCAGCAGCGGATCCTCCTTAGAGGAATCAAAGTAGACCCCACTGAGATATCCTTCTTCACCTGGGTGAGAGGCAGGAACATAGCAGAACTCTGAATTCTGCAACAGTGCATGGCTGGCCCTCATGATGGTCAGCATTGAATAGGCAGCATCTTGTACTGCCATGTCAACACTGACCCCCAATCCATAAGACCAATGGATCGGCTCCTCAGCTCCAGGGTAATCTAGGAATACCCTAACACTGCAGAGATACTGACTCTGATTAAAATCCCGGTACTGCTCCTCCACTATGTACTCTAGGTACCAGCGGTACCGGCTCCTGACATGATCCTGACTAGCATGGCCGTATGACCTGGCACATCAATGCACCTAGTCAGATGGTCCACCCGACGAGAAGGACGGCGAGGCATGTGAAAATAGAGAGTAATGCAAAAGCATTAGAGCTCTGAAGACAAAATTGGGCAGCATAACGGATGTAAATGCTCAAAACAATTTTGAGACAACCCACAAAGATAGGATAGCATAAATACTCAACTATCAAGTTCAATTCCATGGTCATCAAAACTTACTTTCTTTTCCTTGGAATAAAAGAAACCCGAAGTAACTCTCGACTCGTTGTCCTATAATCTACCGATCAGAAACACGAGCCTAAGAGAAAGATAAGTAACCTAGTCCTTAATCCCCGCACAAAAGACGAGGATGACCAGAATAGAATAATTTAAGAAGAGAAGCAAGAATCTTACGTTCCCTTCCACAAACAATTCCCTTATATATAACTAAAGCAATTCTAGACTCAACTTCGATCACTTTGGCTTAGTAATCCTACAGTCAGTCAGGCTCTGATACCAATGCTGTCGGGACCCCGATCCTAAGCCATAGGAATCCACCATGTAACACATCGCATCTCTTTGCGGTCTCACGCAAGGTTATCCCCACGGCTGCAGCCTTACCTTAGCCAGGAACGTTTGCGCCTTTTGACTCGCGCATGCAATTGTGTCGCTAGCAATCCAATGTCAAAGAACCCGGATCGACATGTCTAGTCATAAACTAAAGTGGCAGTTCCGTACAGGGACAGGCATACATGACCCAGCAAAGCAGGTGTCAGCCATCAACGAATGTAGATGAGTCGTAGCAAGCTACAAAGACTCCATTACATACGCGTGACATTTCCCAAAGGGACAGACGTAGCAGCTAAGGAGGACACATGCCGGTCAACCAATGTGTCCGGAGCAGTAGCAAACTACCAAGGCTCGATGGAATCACAAAGGGGCATTTCCCAGTAAGGAGTGCTACTAAGGCATACGGCTAGCTATTCGAACCCCATGCATATCAAGTACAACACACGTACGCATGGCATACCGATATGCATAGATACAGCGATGGCATCACAACATAACCATAAACATACAAACTTTATTTAGAAGGCTCGGAAGAGCCTCACACATAATATTGCACAGATAGGGGTCTCACGACCCATCATCATAATTCATACACACAAGTCTTACAAGTCAGCGGAAGAGTAAAACTGTGTGAGTACAGACAGATGGAAAGATAAAGGCACATGGCCTGACTATCTACACACCCAACCTAGGGCACAGCTTAGACCAATATCAAGATCAACACTAACTATGGATTAAGAATGCACTGAACACATGGAATGCGGAAATGAACATCCGAACAACATGGTAACAAGCAACTGCTATATATACACCATGGTTCATACACACCATTACATAGTTCAGTACAACCTTAACCGAAGAGCAAACTACTGAAAACATGAAACTACTCATGGGAGGTTTTCCAAGCTTCCTATACATTATTTATTTATGCCTCCGGAATTCATCTCATGACACAAGCATATTCCACAAGACACACAGGACTGCGGAAGTATAACTACTACCATACTATCCTTCCACTCACGGTTCAGGCATCCGCATAGAACATCTCATAAAGATTGCCTCCATGGCCTGGGAGCTCAACCTGTGGATCAGGAAATACTCCAACATGAGACCCCTGAGATCCGTAAGGACAAGGGTGTGGCCTTGGTCCCCTGACTGGTGGTAGTAGAGGTCCCCGAAGAGGGGTGACTCCTCCTATAGTAGGCCAGTCAACATGAGCCCGAAGATGGGTCCTAACAGGGTTCAGCATCTCCATATCTACATACCCTGTCTGGACTACAGGTGCCAGCTGCGTCAAAGCCGTCCACACATGGGCACGTGTAGGATAGAGCTCCATACGAAGGGCACGAGCATCTCTGTCTCTATTCTCTAACATCTCAGCAGTGGACTGCAGCAGCGGATCCTCCATAGAGGAATCAAAGTAGACCCCACTGAGATATCCTTCTTCACCTCGGTGAGAGGCAGGAACATAGCAGAACTCTGATTCTGCAACAGTGCATGTCTCGCCCTCATGATGGTCAGCATTGAATAGGCAGCATCTTGTACTGCCATGTCAACAGTGACCCACAATCCATAAGACCAATGGATCGGCTCCTCAGCTCCAGGGTAATCTGGGAATACCCTAAAAGTGTAGAGATACTGACTCTGATTAAAATCCCGGTACTGCTCCTCCACTATGTACTCTAGGTACCAGTGGTACCGGCTACTGACATCATCTTGACTAGAATGGTCGTATGACCTGGCACATCAATGCACCTAGTCAGATGGACCACCTGACGAGAAGGACAGCCAGGCATATGAAAATAGAGAGTAATGCAAAAGCATTAGAGCTCTAAAGACAAAATTGGGCAGCATAACGGCTGTAAATGCTCAAAACAATTTTGAGACAACCCACAAAGATAGGATAGCATAACTACTCAACTATCAACTTCAATTCCATGGCCATCGAAACTTACTTTCTTTTCCTTGGAATAAAAGAAACCCGAAGTAACTCTCGACTCGTTGTCCTATAATCTACCGATCAGAAACACGAGCCTAAGAGAAAGATAAGTTACCTAGTCCTTAATCCCCGCAGGCTGTGATACCAACGCTGTCGGGACCCCAATCCTAAGCCATAGGAATCCAAAATGTAACACATCGCATCTCTTTGCGGTCTCACGCACGGTTATCCCCACGGTTGCAGCCTTACCTTAGCCGGGACCGTTTGCGCCTTTTGACTCGCGTATGCAATTGTGTCGCTAGCAATCCAATGTCAAAGAACCCGGATCGACATGTCTAGTCTTAAACTAAAGTGGCGGTTCCATACAGGGACGGGCATACATGACCCAGTAAAGCAGGTGTCGGTCATCAACGAATGTAGATGACTCGTAGCAAGCTACAAAGACTCCATTACATACGCATTACATTTCCCAAAGGGAGAGACACAGCAGCTAAGAAGGACACATGCCGGTCAACCAATGTGTCCGGAGCAGTAGCGAACTACCAAGGCTCGATGGAATCACAAAGGGGCATTTCCAAGTAAGGAGTGCTACTAAGGCATACGACTAGGTATTCGAACCCATGCATATCAAGTACAACACACGTATGCATGGCATACCAATATGCATAGATACATCGATGGCATCACAACATAACCATAAACATACAAACTTTATTTAGAAGGCTCGGAATACCCTCACACATAATATTACACCGATAGGGATCTCACGACCCATCATCATAATTCATACACACAAGTCCTACAAGCCAGCGGAAGAGTAAAACTGTCTGAGTACAGACAGATGGAAAGACAAACTCACATGGCCTGACTATCTACAGACCCAACCTAGGGCCAGATCGTAGCTGGGATACCAGCTACTCGTCGTCGTTGATGTCTAGGTAGAACCCTCCATTAGGGTCATTAACAACCTCTGCAACAAATTATTAACCAAACATGAGTACAAAAGTACTCAGCAAGACTTTAGGATAATCTATCTACTCATGCAATGTATCATCAAGGAGTAGTGGGGTTTCATGCGGAAAGCCAACATTTGACTCTTGGCTAGACAACTTGCATTTTCAAATAGTTTTGACAACTTTGATTTCTCGCACACGAGTCCACTAACACCACAATAATACTCCATCATGGAATCATTCTGTCTCCCTACGGAAATACCGTCCACGACACTCACACTTATCTTGACAATTTTATGAGTAGCCATTATAGTTGTCTATGAACAACATATGTTTCCAAGTAGTCCATATCCGCGGACGCAACTATTCGAATATATCATAACCCTGCAGGGGTGTACTTCTTCACACAGGCACTCGCCACTTATCGCCATGTGCTCGTCATGCACCTCGGCAACCTTCAAGCGGAAGCCCAGCGAGGGAGTCGGCCACGACCGTTAACCATGCTAATACTTAGTCCAGGTCTATCGCCTATATGAGGGTAGCCCGTACGGAAGTCCGGCCGAGGTTTCCGCCACGGCCCCAAACGATGTGCGCAGGGTTCCCAAGCACACCATCCGAGTGCCACTTGGTATACCGTGCCATTGCCTACCGCATTATAGCCCACCTCTAAGGTCAGTGCTACGCACGGCCTCCAGCATGACTATAAGCACCAGAAACTACTTGCAACTCCTGGACCGAGTACTAAGCGGTTAATAAGTCGAGCGGGGTCATATTTCAGGGCGCAGCATGTGGTAGTATCTTGTCTTGGATTACATACACGGAACTCAGTTCCTAAGGTCCGTTCCAATGAAACAACCCGCCATGTACTCCTACATAGCCTTTCATCGGTACCTTTACCAAATCAAGTTCAACACACGACCCTTACAAACTGAACACATTCTCATGATCATGTTGATCACCCAGATGATAGACCATACACAACTCTAAGCATAGCATGCATAGTATGATAAGGCACATCATGGCTCAAGCATCTACCAGGTATGCTATGTTGCAAGGTTCAGCTATTTACTGTGACAAGGACAGGTCATGCAAAGGAAGTGGGTTCAACTAACGTGGCAAAAGCATTTGAAGCATTTGAACCTAATGCAATAAGTAAGAGCAGGAGCGAGAACATGGGATTTATCGGGATGTTTAAAATGGTTGCTTGCCTTGTTGCTCAGCAGAGGGGTGATATCCGTCAGTCGGATAATCAGATGTATTCGGAGGGGCGGAGCCTACCGGAATAACAAAAATCAATCAATATCAAACATATGCAACAAAATGATGCATGAAATGCAATGTGGCATGGATTAAGATGACCAACAGAACCTTTTGGGTGATCTTGATTTGAAATCATAATTCAAATTTCATTTGAATCATAATTTATCAAATTCTTTTAATTGATTTGACCTGATGGTGTTTCATAACTTTGTTTTTCCTGCATGAAAATAGCACCATTGGATTCCTTGAATTTTTCTGATCCTTTTACATATACTATTTGTCAAAACTGGAGTTATATTCAATTTTCTATGAATTTCCAAAGTTTTGAACTTATTCTGGAATTATTTTTAAACAAAAAAAGGCTTTATTGCATCAGCACGACATGAGCAGTTCCAACTGGCCGTTGAAAGTTAAACCTGACCAGTGGGACCCACTGGTCAGTGACTCTGGCCAAGTTTTAGTTTAGATCTAACTTAATTAGTTAATTATCAGAGTAGGACCCACCTGTCGGTGTCTGTTTAAGTTAATTAAATAAGTTATTTTTAATTTTTACTAAACTTAATTAGCCAGGGTCTGGCCCCACCTGTCATAGGCACAGGAGGGTCAGATCCACCAGCGGCTGGGTTGATCTCGCCGGCGGTGAACCTCCGGCGACCACCAGAACGGCGGAGGGGCTCGGGAATGCATCTCTGACGACCAAATGCACGGTGGAGGGCACCAAACGAACCAGCACACAGCCGCAGTTCCATTACTACAAAGACCCGAGGCTAAGATGGCCAGAGATGACGCCGGCGACGAGGTTGGCGGCGGCCGAAGCTCGGGCTATGTCGGGATCGATGAAACTGAAGGAAAAACGAGCGGGGCTTAGCTCCTGGAGCACCTACGCGACGCACTGAATCCATTGATGGCCTCAGAATGACCAGCCGATCACCGGAGAGCTAGCGGCGACGAGGTCCCATGGCGGATCTCGTCGGGCTCCGGTGGAAACGAGGCCTAGAGGAAGGGATCGAGGGGGAACACTTAGGGGAAAGGACCCTGAGCTCACGGGGAGTGCAGAGGCGTCGAGAGTGGGCTCGGGGATGGCATGTGGAGGGAGAACGACGGCGAGCTCCGGTGACCCGAGGAGGAAGACGATGGCGTCACGGCGTTTCAGAGCTTCTCGGCATCGAGCGACTGGCTCGAGAGCTTCAGGGGATCACGACGAAGCTAACGCGCAGCTCAGGAGAGAGGAAGAGGGACAGGAGCGACGGCGAGCTCAAGCTTGAGCTTGCGGTCATGGCGGCCGAGAGGGGAAGAAGAGAGCATGGCGAATGAGGAGGGGATGAGCTCGGGGAGGCCTCGGGGAGCTTATCCCCATTCGTGCCAGCGCGACGCGGCGGCCAGGCAGGCACGCAGCTGCGTGGGCGCGAACGCGGCGGCCACCTCCTGCTCCGACTCGCAAAGGAAGATGACAGCGCTAGGTGGGCTGGGCTTCAGGTGAGCGACAGGTAAGCTTCTTCCCATTTTCCTTCTTTTTCGTTTTCTGTTTATTCTTTCTGACACTTGTTTTGTTTTATTTTTGGCTCCAAACTATTCCTAAAATAGTTTGAAAAATACTAGAGTGTTAGTTGGAATATTTCCAACCACTCATAAAGTTTTCAACATATTTGGAAACTTTGAATTATTTGAAATCAAATATATAATTGATTTCAGTAGCTTATAACTTAAATTTAAAATGCCAAAAGTAGTTTGAAAATAAGTTTCATCTCTGATATTTTGTTTTCAACATTTATCAGAAATATTGAACTTTTATGAAGGCCATTTTGGGTTCATTGATTTGGCACTTGTTGGAATTCTTTTGAATAAGGAGTGGCTAGGGTTTTGCTTTGGTTTCTTTACTTTGCTTTGGATTTCTTTTCCTTTCTTGAATGCAATGGAAGAAGATATGAGCACAAGTTACTAAACCCTAACAGGGAATACCAGGGATGTGACATCGTAACCCTCTCAACTTTTTAGCACATTCTATGTGGGTGAAATGGTGATACCATGCCAAGTTTCAACATTTTCAGGGTTCATTTGTAGTGCTTTTCAATTTCAGGGTCAACTAGCTCAAAACAAATAAGTAAATGCACGGAAAATACCAAATGAAGTCAGAAATTGTTGAAAATTTGTGATGTGCCTTTGAATGGTGCATTTTGAACACACAAAAAGTATGAAGTTCAAATAAGTTCAAAAAAATGAAATCCTTTTGTAACACATGAGTTCTCGTTCGAAACCCTGATACTTCAAGAGAGATTGTCCATTCTGTACACGAAGTGCATCCAGTTTTTGTGGTAACCCTCTCAACTTTTCAGCACATGCTATGTGGGTGAAATGATTATACCATGCCAACTTTCAACATTTTCATAGTTCATTTGTAGTGCTTTTCAATTTCAGGGTCAACTAGCTCAAAAAAACAAGTAAATGCACGAAAAATACCGAATGAAGTGAGAAATTTCATAAAGTTTTTTTGTTAAAATATTTAATTGAAAACAAAAAAAGAATCAACTAAAAAGATTCAACTAAAACATTAACTAAAATGAATGAACTAAAAATAATCAACTAAAATTATCAAAGTGCTTATTTGTTAAAAAGAATCAAGTACAACATTAACTAAAAAGAAACAAAAAAAAGATCAACTCAAAAGAATTTTCATAAAGTTTTTGGTTAAAATCTTTAATAGAAAACTAAAAAAAATAGAGAAAAATCTTCAATAGCAAAAAACGAAAGTAAAGTTATTCACAAATTTCAAAGAATTCAAATTTGAAAACTAAATATTTAGTTGTAAGTATTTAGCTGTAAGTAGAAAAAAACAAAATAAATAAAGCAAAGAACAAAACAAAAATAATGGAAAAGAATTGAAAATATATGAGAATTTATAGAGCAAATTCAACCAAAATTCAAAGTGAGCTCACTTTGAATTCACATATATTTTCAACTTTGTCTTTAAATTTACATATATTTTCAATTTTTAAATTTAGGCAGAGAGAGTGCGTTTAGGCCCGTAAGCCAGCTCTAGAGAGGAGCTCGAAAGAGCACACGTAGTGGTGCTTATAAAGCACTGCCAACGCTCCTCGCTAGGCGTGGTGGGACTAACGGTTGCGTTGCGCTGCACCTGAACCAGCCCAGGCCTTTATTCCTGGGTCGTGGCTCGAAACGGGACTAAAGACCCCCTTTAGTCCCAGGTCGAGCCACGACCCGGGACTAAAGGCCCTCGCTTCCCGCCCCTCCGCCTGCCGAAAAGGGGTCTTTAGTCCCGAGTCGTGGCTTGACCCGGGACTAAAGGGGATCTTCAGTCCTAGTTCTAGCCACGAACCGGGACTAAAGCTCCGCCTATATAAGCGGGACTTTGAAATGTTCAACCCAAATCGCCCGATCTTTCTCTTCCTCCTCTCGCGCTCGGATGAACTGCTCGACGCCGCCGCCGTCGTCGTTGCCCTGTCGTCCTCCTCGCCGTCGCCGTCGCCCTGCCATCCTACTCGCCGTCGCCGCCGCACAGTCGCCCTGCCACTCCTCACCGTCGCCGTCGCCCAGCCTCCTCGCCACCGCGTCGTACGTCGCCCTGCCGCCTTCTCCTCGCCGTCGCCGTCGCCCTGCCACTCCTCGCCGTCACCGTTGCCCTGCCACTCCTTGCCATCGTTGTTGCCCTGCCACTCCTCGCCGTCGCTATCGCCCTGCCACTCTCGCCATCGTCGTCGCCCCGCCGGTGAGCCTCTCTCCTCTCCTCTCCCGATCGATCGTCGATCGTGCATGTAAATTGCTACATATACGTACGTACGTGTACATGCTTAATTAGCTAGATGCTTAATTAGTAGATTAATTAGGTTATTTGTAGATTACGTAGATGCTTAATTAGTAGATTAGGTTATTTGTGTTATTTTTATGTTATGCAAATTTGTGTTATTAGGGTTAGGTAGTTAATTAGTGTTAATTATAATAGGTTAGTGTTAGCTAGTTTACGGTTATGTAAATTTAAGTAAGTTAGTTTAGGGTCTTTTAGTTTAGATCACAGTTAGTGTCTAAGCATATACAAATTAATCTACAATCTACAAATAACATTTAAATCACTACAAAAATCACTTAGGCATATAAATGCTTAAGTGATATTTGTAGTGATTTAAGTGATATTTGTAAATTATAGAATATTTGTATATTGTAGATTGTATATGTTTAAGTGAATTTTCTTTTAGGTGTAGATTAAGCTAGAGAAAACAACATTGTTAGTTAGTGTTAATAATGGATTTATCAAGACTGCCACATTATGTATGCTCACAAAAGTTGATTCAATTTTTTTGATCTCATCTATGTAACCTAGATAGCTAGATTCTATATGTCACGTTGTCTGTCAAAGTATTGAAAAAAATACATGGCTTCATCATTACCTGGTAGTAACAGACGCATGGCGCTATCAAGCTCTCGAAAATTGTTTTGGAACGGAGTTCCTGATAGAATAATTCGCTTTTTGGTACGAAGTTTAGCAAAGTCCTTCCAAATAGCGATATTCGGATGGCTCTTTTTGAACTGCGTACCAAAAAGCTAATTATCCTATTCAGAATTCCGTTACAAAACAACTTTGTAAAGCTTCATAGCATCATGCGCCTCTCACTACTAGGTAATGATGAAGTCATGGTCCATGGCTTCATCATTACGTGGTAGTAAGAGACGCATGCGCTATCAAGCTTTAGAAAGTTCTTCTCGAACGGAGTTCCTGATAGAATAATTCACTTTTTGGTACGGAGTTCAGCAAAGTCCTTCCAAATAGTGATATTCGGATGGCTCTTTTTGAACTACGTACCAAAAAGCTAATTATCCTATTCGGAATTCCGTTACAAAACAACTTTGTAAAGCTTCATAGTATCATGCGCCTATTACTACTAGGTAATGATGAAGTCATGGTTTTCTTCAATCATTTGAAAGTAGACAATGTGACATATAGAAGAAGGGTAGATGAGATGAGGAAAAATATGGATCATTTTCTACACATCCAGATTGTCGCCATTTTGTTAAATCCCTTAAAGGTTGAGAGAATCCGTTACACATATTTTAGAGTATAGATTTACTCATTTTGCTCCATATGTAGTTTTCTGATGAAATCTTTAAAAGGTCTTATATTTTGGAACGGAGGGAGTACAAGTTTAGAAAATTTTACTAAATAGTAGGAATTTAATGGTAGGACATACGATGCCCGGCCCGCATCCTCGTCGTCGACTCGGTGGCGACCACCTGCTTGATAGGCGCCAGCATGTGCGGGACTAGGCTCCATCGGGCTGGCACTGGGAGGAGTTATCTTCCGGGGGCGTAGCTTGGTGAGGAACCAGGCTCCCGTCGTCGACCCGGAGCTTCTTTGGTGGCGGTCGCGGGGGCCACTTTCGGTGCCTAGGTTGCCGGCCCCCGAGGAGGGCGAACATCGCCGCGTACATGGAGGCGTTAGATGCCAGGTTCTCCAGTACCTGGCAGGTTCTTCAGGGAACTCACCCGGGCTATGATCAGGTGATGGTCCCTGCTCTTTGTGTGTACACCGCCCGCGCCTCAGTACAGCGACGACTCTTTGTTGGTTGATCAGTTATATATTATTCAATGTATTACTGTATTCGAGAGATGTATTATTTATGTATTCCAGATTATATATTCGATAATATTAAGTGGATTATTAGATGATGCATTAATTAAGTGGATTATTCGATGATGTTTAATTAATTTGTAGAATACTATGGATCCAATACACGGCAGAGACGAAATCAGGAAGACGTGATGCATGGTGTCATCCGCGGGGATGATATTTTAGTTTGCGATGTCGATGTCACCAATCAGTTTCTGAATGAGTACGAAGAGGGAGATGAGTCTCTCAACACACGAGGTAGAAGCTCCGATGAGGTAGACGCCCACGCCTCGGGGGAGGGAGGAATCGGCCGCTCCAATGAGGAAGAAGTCGACGAGGGAGAAGCCGACCGCTCTGACGTGGTGCATATGTATATTAATTAATTAATCCTCTGATGTCTATATACATATATTAACGCTCTTTATTTTAGCCCTCCGGATTGAGCAAATCTTCAGTACGGACGAAACGAGGCCCAACCAAGAAGGTGGATGACGGTGAGAGATACAGGATCGAAACAGTCTCAAATGCCGGGCAACCAATTGCTCCCACAGATGTAAAGCAGAAGTTTGTGAAGGCATATGGAGTTGTTGTTGGGGACCACATCCCTATCACCACTCGAGAATGGATTAAGCCAAGGGAGGAAGCAGTCTCATATGTCGGCACAGCAGCCAAAGAAAACCTTTGGAGAAAGCTCATGCTTCATTTCATCCTGCCAGCGCCAGAGGTGGATCCAGATGAGGAGGAGCCAAATGAGGAGGAAATGAAGAGGCAAAAAGAGGCCCTAGAGAAAAAATTCAAGGAGTGGGATTTTAAGAAGATGGCCGATCTATTCAGGGGCTGGAAAAAAAGATTGCAACAGGATTTTATCTTGAACGATAAGACTCCAGATTTCGATCACGGCTATGAGAAGATTAAAGACTACTGGGCCAAATTTGTGGCGTACAAGAATCGGAGGACGCCTTGAAAAAGTCTGCAACAAATAGGATGAATGCAGGTAAGAAGAAGTACCACCATATTATGGGGCCTGGTGGCTACGGCGGTAAGATGGCAAAGTGGGAAGCACTTGAGGCATCATTTCTGGACAAAATTATCACTCCAGAGCCCTTAAGATGGCTCGAACGGGGAAGAAACTCGTTTTACGGGCATGGGGCTTGTTGGACGAAGAAGGGGAGGCAATATATAACCAAAGACACAAAGATAATCCCCTACCCATCGAGGAGATTAGACATGCAGTACCGGATGTTGAAGAGGGACGGTTCTTACCCGATAGAGAGAACAACAAGCTCACACGCGCCCTTGGGAATAAGAAATACAAAGGGCGATCACGAGGCTTACCAGGCTCCCCGCCGTGGATTCATGCGTTCTCCGAGTAAAGGAAGATATTTCTCGATAGAAGCCATCAGAGGAGAAAGGAAAAGGAGGCACGTGATAAAGCGGCTGAGGCAGACCGGCTGCATAATCTAGAAGAAACAGTAAAGCGGCTGCAGCAGGATCAAATCGACAAACAACAAGGTAGCGGCCAATCTCAGCGGCTCATGATAGAAGCTACATCGAATCGGAAAAGTAGTGTCACTTCCACGTAGCTCCAGGATGATGGTGATGATGCACGGACGACGGATCCTCCTCGTCGCTACCCTGTGGATGATATCACATAGAGAACACCTTGTGAGCTAAAGGTGAAACTTGCTAACTTAAGGTTGACGGTGGAGGTCGGCATGGCCATACCAATTGGACATAATCCAACTTGGCATTGCTCTCCGGTTCCAGAAGGGTACATTGTCGTCGCGGTGGATGAAGTGATGAAAGATTATGAGGAGTTTAAGCTCGACCACCCTGCAGGTGATGATAGGGATTTGACTCAACTTGGAGAAGTCAAGAAACAAACAGTTGTATGGCCAAAGGAGGACATCTTGCTTCCAAATTGGACGCTAAGGCCACCGACTCCTCATAGCAGCAATCCTTCTTCACCTCCGCCTCACCAGTCTCTAGCACAACCGTCGTCTTCGCCGCCTCACCAGTCTCCAGCGCAGCCGTCTCCACTGCCGCATCAGCCGTCTCCACCGCCCCGTCAGCCGTCTTCGTCGACTAAGGATCAGAGCAAAAAGCGGAAACGTACCACCGCTAATAGTGGCGGCAGCAACTTCCGATCACCGAAACGTAAGTTGTCGCCCCTCCCAAAAGTACCTCATAAGGATATGGAGAAGAGACCTTGGGACTATATTGGAGAGGACAATATTAAGAGGGCAGACGCCCAACATCAACAGTGGAAGGCTGAAGTGGCTAACAAGAAGAAGCCGAAAGAGCCAGAGTTCCCGAACACCCCAGAAGATCACGTCGCGTGCGTGAAAATGCTGAAAAACCTTGCAGATCCCCCGCCACCGTTGCCAGCAGACTATGAACTCTCTATTCTCAAGTCGACTCAGGCAAAAAAACAGCGGTTGAAGAGTAGTACGTCCAGCGGGAAATCAGTTGCCCAGCTCGGAGAACAGAAAAACTAATCGTGCCCCCCGCTCAAAGTGTATTCCGATACAAAGGTGTGCTCGAGTGGAGCTGCGGTCGAGCAGAGGAATGATGAAACAACTGCTATTGATCCGGAGTTTGTTGCAATATACGGAGAAGCGGTCAAGGCTCAAGGCATGTCTATTTAAGAGTACTTAGACCATTTGCAGGAAGTCACTGACGTAACATACGTGTACCGGTATGGGTCTCCTCTCGTCAAACCTGAGTTAGTCAACCAGCTACCAACCAAAATGCGAATATTGCATGACTGGTACATGCAAGCATGTACTAACCATCAAAACTGGATCTACATTGCATATGAAGACGACCATTTCGGGACAGGACGAGGCATCCACATGATTGAATTCGACGAATTATTTTAGTTATACAAACAAGACGCCCTCGACAAATCTATCATGAGTGCATATTGTTTGTAAGTACTATTAATTTATGTCATTAAGTCTTACTCAGCTTGTTCTTGCATGTATAATCTTACTCATCACTATATTAATTTTGCAGAATGAAGATTCTCGAATGCAAAAGAGGACAAATCTATGACATTGGGTTCATTGACCCATATTACAATCATCACCAAAGTGTCGAAACGAATCCCCGCGAGACAGAGAATAACTTGGTACAAGGGTTAAGGTTTTGCAGTACCAAAAGGGAAATACTATTTCCTTACAACTTCAAGTGAGTGTTACTATACACACATTCTATTTTCGCTTACTCGATGTTATTATAAGTTTACGTATAATTGACTTGTTATGCGTGCGCAGGTTCCACTTTGTTTTGTTAATCATTGTAACTGATGAGGGACAAGTAATAGTCATGGACCCGAAACGCAAACCCTCGCTGAATGGACGAACATGCAAGAATGCCCCCAAAGGTAATTTCAATCATTATGGCACTATATTGGCAACTTCTCGTTCATTTCCTGATAGCACGGAATTAATATAAAACTCTTTTATTCATATCCTTTTCTTGGCACAACTTGGAAATGGTTCATCGCCAAGGCTCGGGGTGCTTGAAAGTGAGAGCTTACATTTAAACAAATAGATGTAAGTAACTACTAGCTAGATCCGCGCATCTCTTTATTCTAATTTCAATACCAATATAATTCTTGATTGTGTTTTTAATTGAACTCTATTCTCCTAAAGTCCTTGAGGCAGGAACACAGGAACAATTTATGTGAATACTATGTTTGCGAGTTCATTCGCCACACGACCCATCAGAAGGGCAAAACACGGGACATCAAAAAAATCGAAGTACGATAAACAACACTCACAGCTTTATTTTATTACCATGAATTGTGTTTGTTTTCATTGATATATATATATTGACCCCTTCTTTAAATTAGATCGAACGGTTGCGAGACGGTCTTCTACCACAGGAACGTGTACGAGCAATTCAAGAGGAAATTGCCGGATTCTTAGATGCAGAGGTCCTAGATGTCAAGGGAGAATACTATTGTCATTCGGCGCAAATGATATGAAATGATATCGTGTAAAAATGTGTCACATCCCTGACACCTTAATCAACTTAGCTTTGTGCTCATGTCTTCTTTGCATTGCATCTAGGAAATTTTCAACAAGAACAAAGTAAGTGGTGAAGGAAAACTCAAAAACCCTAGCCACTTCTCAAATTAAAGGAAATTTCAAACTAGTTAAAATCAATGAACCCAAAATGGCCTCAAGAAAAGTTCAACTTTTCTGATAATTCTTGGAAACAAAGAAGCAATGAAGGAAACCATTTCTTTTATACTCTTGGCATTTTAAATAAATGCGAAAGGCTACTGGTTTCAAGTTTTAATTTTGAATTCAAAAACTTTAAGTTTTCAAAAATGTTGAAAACTTTAGGAATGGTTGGATACATCTCAACTAATATTCTGGTGTTTAAAATATTTTTTATAAGCTATTTTGGAGCTGAAATAGAAAGCAAATCAAAATAGTTAGCAAATCAGAAAAACAAAACAGAAAGAAAAGAGAAAGAAAAGAGGAAAACCTTACCTGTCGCCTGAGGAGGCCTAGCCCACCAGGGGCAGGGTCGTCTTCTTCCTCTGCCTTCTGGCAGAGGGGAGATCGACCACGGCGGGCCCCTCCACCTCCTGCTTCGTCGTGGCGACCTCCAGTGCCCCCCAGGACAGCGCGACAGGGGGGATATCCACCCCGAGCCCATCTCTATCCGTTCCCCAGCTCTAGTTTCCCCCTCCTCTCGGGATCTCTCCTCCCTCCTTCTGTCACCATTGCCAAGAGTTCGAGCTCGAGCCGCCGCGCCTCTAGCCACAGGACCTCCCTTTCGAGTAGTCCAGTAGCTTCGCCTCGTCGAGCTGGTTCTCTCTGCAAAGGCTGAAGCCTCCACGAGCTCTGCAACGTCCCCGACGCCATCGTCTTCAACCTTCGGTCGCCGGCAAATCGACGGTGAAACGTCGGCTACATCCCCTCCCCGAGCAGTCTGAGCCTAGCTTCACCTCCACCGTGAGCCTGCGATCATTTCCCCTCTCCTTCCCCTCGGATCCGTGCCCCCTAGCCACTGGACCATCGAACCCGTACTCCGGCAGCCGCCCCGGCTCGTCGCCGGCTTGCTCCGGCCACCTATAGCCCTCCCTGAGGCTAGCGCTGGATGAGGTCGAGCCTGGGGATCATCCCAGTGCTCTCGGCATCCTTTTCCGAGCACCACAGCACAATATAGCGTGTCTCCGGCGAGGTTCTGCCGTGGATCTAGTCGCCTCCGGCCAGGCTCCCGCGGGGAACAACGTGGCCAGCTTAACCCAGTAGTTTAAACCCTAATCGCTCGCTGACAGTGGGCCCAAGGCCAAGTCAAACCCGCTTAGGGGCTGGTCAGCGCGGGATTAGCCCCTGAGACGCTGACCAGTGGGTTCCCCCTGTCAGGTTTGACCTGATCAGGTCAGTTGACCTGCTGACGCCATGATGATGCAGTCATGACGCAATAAGTGAATTTCTGATTTAAAAGAATTCCAGAAAAATGCCAAAACTTCTAAAAATCATAGAAATTAATCTGTAACTCCAATGAAAATAATTTATATATGAAAATGTATCAGAAAAATTCAAGGAATCTGAATATGTCATTTTCAAACATGTTTGAAAAAGTTACTGAACCCAAACATGTAGATTAATGAATAAGTTAATTCTTATAAATACTTTGGAGATGGAATTTGGAAAATATTTAAATTTCACTTCACATGATATCATCAAACACTGTCCAAATTACAAACCAGCAACCTAACATGTCATACCATGCATGCTAAAAGCAAGTTGATCTGAGCATCAGGTCGAATCAATTAAAATGGTATCCGAGAATACCTCGTTTGAAGTGATATTTGAATTTGATTCAAATCAACTTCAAACCTAATACATGTTAGCTATAATAGTATACCACCTTGCATCCTCATGCTATGCTCATGCATCATCTTGATTGCATATGTTTGTTATTGATTGTTGTCATTCCTTTCGGTAGGCTCCACTCCCCCGGATTCCACCGAATATCCGTCTGACGGATATTGTCACTCCTCTGAGAAACAAGGCAAGCAACCATTTTGATCATCCCGATAAATCCCAAGTTCTTGCTCCTTCACTTAATTATTGCATTAGGATCAAATGCTTCAAATGCTTTTGCCACGTTAGTTGAACCCACTTCCTTTGCATGACCTATCCTTGTCACAGTAAATAGCTGAACCTTGCAACCTAGCATACCTGGTAGTTGCTTGAGCCATGATGTGCCTTATCCAGCTATGCATGCGATGCTTAGAGTTGTGTATGGTCTGTCATCTGGGAGATGGACAGAATTTTGAAAATGTGTTCGGTAAGCAAAGGTTGTGTGTTGAACCTGATTTGGTAAAGGTACCGGTGAAAGGCTGTGTAGGAGTACATGGCGGGTTGTTTCATTGGAACCGTCCTTAGGAACTGAGTTCCGTGTATGTAATCCAAGACTAGATACTACCACACGTTGGGATACTTAATTGACCCTCTCGACTTATTAATCGCTTAGTACTCGGTCCAGGAGTTGCAAGTAGTTTCTGGTGTTTATAGTCATGCTAGAGGTCGTGCATAGCGCTGCCCTGAGAGGTGGGCTGTGATGCGGTAGGCAGTGGCACGGTGTATCAAGTGGCACCCGGATGGTGGGCTTGGGAACCCTGCGGACATCGTTTGGGGCCGTAGCGGAAACCTCGGCCGGACTTCTGTGCGGGTTACTCTCAGATAGGCGATAAACCTGGACTAGGTACTAGTGTGGTTAACGGTCGTGGCCGACTCCCTTGCTGGGCTTCTGCTTGAAGGTTGCCGAGGTGCATGACGTGCACATGGCGATAAGTGGCGAGAGCGTGTGTGACGAAGGACACCCCTGCAGGGTTATGATCTATTCGAATAGCCGCGTCCGCGGATATGGACTACTTGGAGACATATGTTGTTCATAGATAACTTAAATGGCTACTCATAAAATTGTCAAGATAAGCGTGAGTGTCGTGGACGGCATTTCCGTATGGAGACGGAATGACTCCACGATGGAGTATTGTTGTGGTGTTAGTGGACACGTGTGCGAGAAATCAAGTTGTCAAAATTATTTAAAAATGCAGGATGTCTAGCCACGAGTCAAATGCTGGCTTTCCGCATGAAACCCCACAATACCTTATTGATACATTGCATGAGTAGATAGTTATCCTAAAGTCTTGCTGAGTACCACCGTACTCATGTTTGTTTAATAAATGTTGCAGAGGTTGCTAATGACCCTAATGGAGGGTTCTTCATACACATCGACGACGACGAGTAGCTGGTGTCCCAGCTACGATCTGGCCCTAGGTTGGGCCTGTAGTATTGTCAGGCCATGTGCCTTCTAGTTTCACCTGTTTGTACTCACACAGTTTCAAACACTTCCGCTGGCTTGTAACTGAATGACTGCTATTATGGGTCGTGAGACCCTTACTGTGTAATATTATGTTTGTGGCTCTCCCGAGCCTCTTAAATAAAGCTTGTATGTTTATGGTTATGTTGTGATGCCATCAATGTATCTATACATATCGATATGCCATGCGTACGTGTGTCGTACTTGATGTGTATGGGGTTCGATTACCTAGCCGTAAGCTTTAGTAGCACTCCTTACAGGGAAATGCCCCTTTGTGATCCAACGAGCCATGGTAGCTCGCTACTGCTCTGGACACATTGGTTGACCGGCGTGTGTCCTTCTTAGCTGTTGTGTCTGTCCCCTTTGGGGAAATGTCACGCGATGTAATGGAGTCCTTGTAGCTTGCTACGACTCGTCTACATTCGCTGGTGACCGACACCTGCTTTGTTGGATCATGTATGCCTGTCCTTGTGTGGTACTGCCACTTTGGTTTATGACTAGACTTGTCGATCCGGGTTCTTTGACATTGGAATGCTAGCGACACAATTGCATATGTCAGTCAAAAGGCGCAAACGGTCCCGGCTAAGGTAAGGCTGCAGCCGTGGGGTTAACCGTGCGTGAGACCGCAAAGGGATGCGATGTGTTACAGGCTGGATTCCTATGGCTTAGGATCGGGGTCCCGACAAAAAGATGCATATATGTGCATGTAACTCGTGTCTACATTTTGTAAATATGTTCGACAAAGCACGGCGGATGAGATGGTGTAATATATTCGTGACGATGTGCAATATAGTTGTTCCTTTATTGTTGTGTATGTACCATCCAATTTAGTGCAAATTAAGAATTAAAAAATGTCCAAAACAAATAAATGGGAAAATAGGGGGGCAGCAAAGTAGCCCCATCCAATTTAGTGCAAAACCCTACACCCTAAAAAGTGCTCAAAAAACAGCGAAGAAATAGCCCCGGTTCGTAATAGAACCGGGACTAATACCCATCCCCCCTCGCTCCCAGCCCCGCCACGTGGAAGTCCATGAGCCCCGGTTCGGGGCCGAACCGTGGCTAGCATTAGTCCCAGTTGATTAGTCCCGGTTCGAGAACCGAGACTAATGGCCCAACCGAACCGATGCTAAAAGCCCTTTTTCTACTAGTATTCCTAGCAGATCTTATCATCCTGAAGTCGCAAGGCTTCGATGTAATCCTTGGCATGGATTGGTTGACCAAGCACCAAGGCTTGTTGGACTGTGCCAAGAGGGCCATCACCATGACCAATAGTCACGGAGTTGAAGTTAAGTATGTTTCCAACCCCGCCTCCGCTTAAGCCCCTCAGGTTAATTGCCTTTCGGGAATTGAGTTGGACCAAGTGCGAGTGGTATGTGAGTACCAGGATGTCTTTCATGATGAAATGCCCGGGATGCCTCATGTCATAGACATTGAGTTCATTATTGAGCTAATGCCCGGATCAAGACCCATCTATAAGAAGCCCTATAGAATGGGGTTTGAAGTATTGGACGAATTGAAGAGACAACTGACCGAGCAGCTCAGGAAAGGATTTATTCGCCATAGTGCCTCTCCTTGGGGATCACCTATTCTATTTGTGTCCAAGAAGGACGGAACTATGAGACTCTCTATTGACTACCGTTCCCTCAATGAAGTCAACATAAAGAACAAGTATCCACTCCCCAATATTGAAGACATGTTCGATCAGTTGAATGGTGCCAAAGTGTTCTCCAAGATCAATCTCAGGTCTGGGTACTACGAACTAAAGATTATACCCGAAGGTATTCCACAGACGTCATCCGTAACCCGGTATGGCATGTACGAGTGCACGGTCATGTCATTTGGGTCAACAAATGCCCGAGCCTACTTCATGTATCTCATGAACAAAGTGTTCATGGAGTATTTGGACAAGTTTGTCATTTTCTTCATCAACGACATACTCGTCTTCTCCAAAGTTGAACAGGAAGATGAGCAACACTTGAGGATGGTCCTGGACAATCTCCGAGAGCATCGACTTCATGCCAAATTCAGCAAGTGTGAATTCTCACAGCATGAAGTTGGATTCTTGGGTCACGTCATGACAGGAGAAGGATTGTCCATTGATCCTACCAAGATTGAAGTTGTGACGAAGTGGCAATCTCCGACCGATGTGAAAGAAGTCAAAAGCTTCCTCGGATTCGCAGGATATTACCACAAGTTCGTCGAAGGGTTCTCAAACATCGCCTGACCAATGATGCAGCTCGTGAAGAAGGACAACAAATTTCAATGGATGCCAAAGTGTGAAGTGTGCTTCCAGGAGCTAAAAAAGAGGTTCACAATGGCCCCAATTTTGGCCAGCCCCGATATTCACAAGGAGTTTGTGATACATTGTGATGCATCAAGGACTGGGTTTGGTGGTGTCCTAATGCAAGAAGACAGGGTCATAGACTTCTGTCTAGACAGCTATGCCCCCACGAAGAGAATTACGCCACTCATGATCTGGAGATGGCAGCAGTAGTTCACGCCTTGAAGACATGGCAACATTACCTTCTTGGTAAACGATGTGAGATATACATAGACCACAAAAGTCTGAACTACATTTTCACTCAAAATGAATTGAACATGCAACAGTGAAGATGGTTGGAGTTGATCAGAGATTACGACCTCAGGGTCCAATACCACCACGGAAAGGCCAATGTGGTAGCTGATGCCTTGAGCAGAATGGCTTGTTATTTGAATGCTATGGTCAAGGAAAGGTTACTCGCCTTGTATGAAAAGCTTGAAAGCTTCGGACTGGAGCTAGTCGCACCAGGATTTTTGGCCAACCTTGAAGCGAAGCCTACACTGATGGACGACAACAAGGAAGCTCAGACGGGACACAAGAGCTTTGAAGGCACCAAGAGGAAGATCAAGAAAGGCAAGCCCCCAGGATTCTCAGTGGATGAGCAAGGAGTTGTGTGGTTTGGGGATCGCATTTGCGTACCCAACAAGGCTGAGCTCAAGAACATGATCTTGCAAGAAGCAAACGACACTCCATATTCCATCCATCCTAGAGGAACCAAGATGTACCAAGACCTCAAGGAAAGGTTCTGGTGGCATGGCATGAAGAGGGAAATAGCTTCATATGTCGCTAGGTGTGACATATGCCAGAGGGTCAAGGCTGAGCACCAACGACCCGCTGGGCTGCTTCAACCCAGGTGGCTGGAAGTGGGACAAGGTCGGTACGGACTTCATGATCGGTCTGCCCAGATCAAGCAAAGGACATGACTCTATTTGGGTCATTGTCGATCACCTGACCAAGGTGGCCTACTTCCTTCCTGTCAAGACCATCTATGATGGTAGCCACCTAGAAAACCTCTACATCAACCGCATCGTGAGTCTTCATGGAGTTCCAAAAGAAATCGTGTCCGACTGAGGCATGTAGTTCACCTCAAGATTCCAGAACAAGTTTCAAGAAGCCATGGGAACCAAGCTCTCCTCCAGCACTGCCTTTCAACCTTAGAAAGGCGGACAGACGGAACGAGTAAATTAGATACAAGAGGATATGCTCCGCGCTTGTGTTTTGGCATATGGAGCCAATTGGGTAGACTGTTTGCCCTTCGCCGAGTTCTCCTACAATAATAATTATGAGTCAAGCCTTCAGATGGTACCATTTGAGGTGTTGTATGGACGCAAGTGCCGCACTCCCCTCAATTGGTCAGAGACCGGAGAAGGACTAATTTTGTGGCTAGACATCCTCCGTGAAGCCGAAGAGCAAGTCCAACTTGTCAAGGAACGTGTGGAAACCGCCAAGTCAAGACAGGAGAGCTACACCGACTCACACCATCGAGAAATGGACCACAACGTCGGAGACTAAGTATACCTCCATGTCACGCCTCTCAAGTGAACGAAGTGTTTCCATGTCAAGGGAAAGCTCGCACAAAGATACATTAGTCACTTCAAGATCACTGCAAGGCAAGGAGACATTGCTTACCAGCTCGAGCTACCATCCGAGCTTTCAGATGTGGACAATGTCTTTCGTGTGTCACAACTCCAGAAGTACCTCCAAGTTCCCAGTCATTCGAACCTCTACAAGTACATCGATCATCACACCAGCGACCTTCAGCCAGAACTAACTTATCATGAGAGGCCAATCCGCATCCTGGATGAAGCAGCACCATCAAGTACTTCAAGGTCTAGTGGAGCAACCACACCGAAGCCGAAGCAACATGGGAGCGTGAAGACTACTTCAGATTTGAGTTCCCTTATCTTTTTAGAGCTTAGCCTAGGAATCTCGGATACGAGATTCTTGTAAGCGGGGTAGGCCTATCAAACCCTTTATTTGTACCACTTTGTCACATTATGTTTTATAAATATTGGAACCAATTAAAACTTTTTCAGTGCTTGTGATGACAGATTTGATTGCAACTTGCTTGTGTGCTTGATTGTGTTTTAATTCACCAAAACTATCTTCTCTCTAAAAACTCCTCTATTTGACCCCAAACCCTTGCCCAACGATCATGCCATGTGTGTAGAACCAGAAACTAATTTTATAAAAAAAATCTCAACAAAAGGGCATTTATTTATTTTGAAGCTTCAAAACCCCTGAAATGGGATTTGCCCTAGAAGTCCTTAATTTAGGAAGGATGTTTTACCTCAAAGATTTTATTTTGATTCTATTATCAAAATGATACCAAAAATCAAAAAATAATTACTGTAAAAGTTATTTTCCTATTTTATTTAAACACCCTTTTCTGAGGCCAGAAATGGTATTTCATAGAGAAGAATTATTTTCTTGCCTTAACATTATTTGAGAAAATTTAGGGAAACACAATGGACATATATTTTCCATACATATGAGTTTCAACACATGGTCATGTTCAAAATATTGTACAAGACCCCTCCGAACCCTTTCTGCCTATTTCAAGATTTTGAAATATTTCCAAAGAAAATATTCTCAATAAATTCCAGGAAAATCCTAGCATGTCACCCATGGTATATGTCTAGCTAATTTGGTTCACCTAACAATGCCAAAACCCTTCTTGTCCAGAACCAAACTTGAGCAACTTTACATTGCCAAGTTTATCCATATTACTTCAAATTTTGTGGAGGTGATCTAGGCCCCAAATAAGGATGCTACACCAAGTTGTGTATTTGTGGGACTTTATTTGGACACCAAAGTCATCAGGAATCTTATTCTATCAATCCTTGGGTATTTTCAAGTTTGCATTGCCAACTTTGATCAAATGAGCTGAAACTTGGTGAACACTCTTGATTCTTACCACAATGCAATCATGTTAACTTTCATAGCAATTGGGTAAAGGTAACTTGCTCAAACAATCATCAAACACCTTTTGCTAGTTTGGTACAGTTGCTATTTCACCACCTTTACTGATCTCCTTCACTTCATTTTTCTACCACAGCTTCTCCTGGAAATGCTTCTTACTCGAATAACTTTCCCATGGCCTTAGATCAATTATTTGTGGTGTAGAACCCCCAAATCCCCTCCTGAACAACAAGATCTCACCTCTCTCCACTCCTCTCTCTCTCTCTTTGTCGAATCTCCAGAGCATCCAAGGCATCTGGCCACTTGTTTATCCCCCCTTTACCTCCTCAACATGCTTAGCCATGCAAAAGTCATCATTGGCATGCTTGGCATGCAATTTGGGCCCTCTGCAGTGCGCTACAGTGCCTATTCACATTGTAGCTACCCTCTGCCCAATGCTGCCGACCACCTCGAGCCTCTCCCTCGCGCCAGTCGAGGCGCGTGGGCATCCGCAACATTCCCACCTAGCGCCCCTCCACTCTCCCTCTCCAATATCCTCCACGGTGACGGGTATATGTACCTAGGGTAGGGTCATAGGCCTGACCTACATGTCCTACCCCAAGGACACAACATTAGAGACTTAAAGATTTTAAGGAAGACTCCGACTGACTTACCATGGTACATGGGTCAATCGGTAGATCATCCACTCGGAGACTTTATCCCTCCATTTGACGAAGTACTTTCACTCGGAAGAACTAGAAGCCAGTCGACCGCAGAAGTTCAGAAGCCGCTCCAGGGAAGCCAACGGGCGGGCATTCAACTGGTCATCGTAAGTAACATTTATTACGTATGTTATCAGTAACGTATGCCTTTGTCTTTATTAATCGAACCCTTGGTTGCCTGGCCTTGATGAGGGGTAGTGCACTCTATATAAGCCATCCCTCCCCTCTGGCACAAGGGTTCGCACACCGTATAACACACACATTCCACACGACAAGAGCTCTAGAGCACTGAGACGTAGGGTTGTTACCTCCACGAGAGGGGCCTGAACTCATACATCGTGTGTACAAACTTGTCATAGCTAGGACTCTGCCCTCTCCTTTCGTACCCCTCACCTCTACTGTCAGGCTCGTTCCCACGACAGTTGGCACCCACCGTGGGGCAGGTGTCTAACCAACTTCCGGCAAGTTTGTGATTTTCTTCTGCACCATGTCTTCCGGTAGTGATTTGTTCTTGGGTTGCGAGATTGGTCTCGGCGCACTCACCTTTGTTGTCAATGACTTGGCATGGCTTCAGTAGGCGCCTCTCGGTGTCGAGGCGCTCCCTATCCGCGGGGCGACACACTTCCGTGCAAGTTCCTGCGGCGTTCTTCTTCGACAGCTGTCGACTCCAGTGTCGATTGCTTTCCCCATTGCTCGTCGCCACATGCGATCCTCAGGCATTTGGTAACTCTCCAAGCATCATCTCCACAGGTTGTGGCTATTGAGCCCACCGACTCACTTCGCGGCGCGTTCGACTCGGCATCAGATTAGTCGAACATTCCTTCCGAGTGTGAGAGTAGCGATCCTGCAGCTGAGGGTTTCATGGAGGGATCCATGCAAAGCCTGCCTGGTTTCAGCCACCGCGAGCATGAGGTTGGAGAGTCGTCGAGTGGGCACGCCCGCCAACGTCCTCCAATTTCAGGTCGACATCAACAATAGTTGTTTTCGAGTGGACCTCAGAACAATGTCGAGGTATTTCGTACTCCAGTTCTAAATGTTGTGGCCGCCGCTAAGATAGCAGATTCCATTCAGCTGTCAATTTCAGAGGCTAGCACAGGCTTAGAGAAGATCCTACATTGCTTCAGGTAGCACATCAACAAAATTCGGTTGTTTCCCAGTCGCTCAATAGATTGCATAGTAATTCACCCAGGGCGGACATAGTTCGATCAATTTATAGTCCAGGGTCACCTCAGCATCACAGGGGCGGAGGTTACCGTGAGGATAAGTACACAGATCAGGGGCGAAATCAGTTCGCTCCCCGTTATCACCGTGATGACCGCCTTCGAGTGTATTCTCCCCCGGGGAGTGGTTCATATGTGCCCTGACACTATGACGATAGACGCTCGTTCGGCGATGAGCGGAGCCCTAGGTTCGATGCGAGGAACGTACTCACTTAGAGGCGGATTGATAGGGACAGGGCCCACAGAGATGGTTATGACACAGATTGTCCAAGTGGAAGTGGGGCCGTTGTCTCTGGTCCCGAGTGTTCCAGCAGAGCTATTCGATCCGCTGATATCCCCCCCAACTCCAGGTTGGCGGCTGGAATAAGCAAGTTAACAGGAGATTCAAAGCCTGAAACATGGCTGGATGATTACTGAGTGGAAGTGCAGATTGGTGGAGGAAATGACAACATTGCCATGGAGCATTTGCCCCTGATGTTGGATGGTTCAGCCCGGGCGTGGCTGAATCAGTTAGCCCCTTCTAGCATCTATTGCTCGGTGGACCTGGCCCGAGTGTTCATCCAAACTTTCTAGGGCATGTGCAAGCGTCCTGCTGGTTTGTGTGAGCTACAACATTGTGCACACAAGCCGAGTGAGTCTCTGCGAGATTACATCCAGCGTTGGACCACCCTTCATCACACGGTGGAAACGTTTCTGACCATCAAGCAGTCTGTGCCTTCAAGGATGGTGTCAGGTACTGGGAACTTTATGTGAACTTTGGTCGAATAGGTGACATGTCCATGAGAAAAATGATGGAGATTGCCACTCAATACGCCAATGGAGAAGAGGAAGACCGCGTCCGCAACGGTAAAGGAAAAGCATTCGACAATGATGCTGGTGGTGGAAATTCCAATCGGAAACAGAAGCGCAAGGCTGATGGTTCTATTCAGGCAGAAGCGACCACTCTGGTGGCGTAGGAAAAAATAAGGGGAAGTCCAAAGGACAGTTTCCCCCCAAGAAGTCAAACAATCAGTCGGGAACATATGTCCTAGATTTGTCGTGTGCAATCCACACGAAGAAAGATGAAGATGGTAATTTGATATTGCCCAAGCATACCACTCATCAATGAAGGTTGCTAATTCAAGAGTTCAAAGAAGATCGGTCGAGTGACAAAACTCTTGAAAAGGAGGATGAAGAGAAAGATGATTTTCCAGAAGTCAATGCCACTTTGATGATTTTTGCTGATGTAGAGAGCAAAAGTCGATTGAAGGTTATAAACAGAGAAGTCCACATGGTTGTCCCCACCACCCCCACATACCTCAAGTGGTCTCAGACAACCCCATAACATTTGATCAGTCGGATCAACCTGCTGACGTAGCTACCCCTGGTCGACAAGCTTTGGTGGTGGACCCAGTTGTGGGACATGTTTGTCTTCGTAAGTTTTTTGTTGGAGGGAGGAAGTGGGTTGAATATTCTGTATGCATATACCCTTAAGGGTATGGGCATTCCGATGTCCCAACTCAGCGAGAGCAATATGAAGTTCCATGGAGTTATCCCTGGGAAAAAGGCTAGGTCACTCGGCCAGATTGCGCTGGATGTGATATTCGACACTGACAAGAACTTTCGCAAGGAGAAGTTAACGTTTGAAGTTGTGAACTTTCAGAGTGCATATCATGCCATCCTAGGTCATCGAGCTTATTCTCGTTTCATGGCCCGCCCATGTTACGTGTATCTCAAGATGAAGATGCCTCGACCCAAGGGTGTGATCACAGTCACAGGGAATCAACAGAGAGCTAAAGAGTGTTTACAACAAGCATCCAAGATTGTTGATCAGCAGATGGCTGTGATTGAGCTGGAGGAACACCGGAAGAACACTGATATGGCCGATCTGATGCGCTCTAAGAAGCCCGCTTCTGAGTCTGCTTTGAATTCGGAAGGTGAAGTGAAAAAGTGGGCATCCACCCGAGAGACCCTAATGCTGCCCCGACCAACATCTCGATGCTACCTCTTGAGCTTGCGTTGGTTTTTCCCTTGAAGAGGAAAGGGTGATGCAGCACAGTAGCAGTAAGTATTTCCCTCAGTTCGAGAACCAAGGTATCAATCCAGTAGGAGTATCAAGGCAAGTCTCCAAAGTACCTGCGCAAAAACAAGCAAACTTGCACCCAACGCTACAAAGGGGTTGTCAATCCCTTCACGGTTAACTGCAAGGTGAGATCTAAAGGTGGAAAGTGCAACAAAGTAAAAGTGTAGAGCTGAAAATATGAAGTGAAGTAGACCCGGGGGCAATAGTGTTCACTAGAGGCTTCTCTCATGATAGCAAATATTACGGTGGGTGAATGAATTACTGTCGAGCAATTGATAGAAGCGCACAAAATCATGATGATATCTAATGCAATGATCATACATATAGGCATCACGTCTGAGACAAGTAGATCGATATTGTCTGCATCTACTACTATTATTCCACACATCGACTGCTATCCAGCATGCATCTAGTGTATTGAGTTGATAACAAACAGAGTAACGCCTTAAGCAAGATGACATGATGTAGAGGGATAAATTCATGCAATAGATATAAACCCCATCTTTTGACCCTTGATGGCAACAACATGATGCGTGCCTCGCTACCCCTTCTGTCACTGGGTGAGGACACCGCATGGTATGAACCCAAAACCAAGCACTTTTGCCATTGCAAGAATTATAGATCAAGTTGGCCAAACGAAACCCACAACTCGAAGAGAATTACAAGGATATGAAATCATGCATATAATAGATCAGAGGAAACTCAAATAATATTCATAGATAATCTGATCATAAATCCACAATTCATCGGATCTCGACAAACACACCGCAAAAGAATATTACATCGGATAGATCTCCATGAAGATCATGGTGAACTTTGTATTGAAGATCCAAGAGAGAGAAGAAGCCATCTAGATACTAGATATGGACCCGAAGGTCTGTGGTGAACTACTCACGCATCATCAGAGAGGCAATGGTGTTGATGAAGAAGCCCTCCGTGTCCGAATCCCCCCTCCGGCAGGGCACCAGAACATGCCCCAGATGGGATCTTGCAAAGAAAGAAGCTTGCGGCAGCGGAAAAGTATTTTCGTGGCTCTCTCCCATGGTTTCAGATTTTTAGGGAATTTATAGGCGGAAGAAGTAGGGCAAAGGAGCCACGGGGGGCCCACAAGCCTGGTAGGCGCCCCCCCAAGCCGCAGCTAGGGGGCTTGTGGCCTCCCCAGCATCCTTTGCCTTGGTTCTCAAGTTCCCTGCGTATCTTTTGTTCCGGAAAAAACATTCCGAAGATTTTATTCCGTTCGGACTCCGTTTAATATTCTTCTCTGAAAAGGGTCAAAAACACGGAAGAAACAGGAAGTGGCACTTGGCACTGAGTTAATAGGTTAGTCCCAAAAAAGATATAAAATGCATACAAAACATCCAAAGTTGACAAGATAATAGCATGGAACCATCAAAAATATAGATACGTTGGAGACGTATCAAGCATCCCCAAGCTTAACACCTGCTTGTCCTCGAGTAGGGAAGTGATAAAGACTGAATTTTTTATGTGGAATGCTACCTAACATATTTGTCCTTTGCAACTTCTTTCATGTGACCTGAATGTTCAGATCCGTAAGATTCAAAACAATAGTTTGCTATTGACATGAAAACAATAATACTTCAAGCAAACTAGCAAGGTAATCATGAACTTTCGAAACAACAAGGCCAAAGAAAGTTATCCCTACCAAAATCATATAGTCTTGCTATGCTCCATCATCCCCACACGACGAATTTAAATCATGCACAACCCCGGTATTGGCCAAGTAATTGTTTTGGCACTCTTACTTTCTCAAACCTTTTCAACTTTCATGCAATACATGAGCGTGAGCCATGGATATAGCACTATAGGTGAAATAGAGTGTGGTGGAGTTTGTGAGCCAAAAAGTAGGAGATGGTCACATCGACTCGGCGTATCAACGGGCTATGGATATGCCCATCAATAGATATCAATGTGAATGAGTAGGGATTACCATGCAACGGATGCACTTAGAGCTATAAGTGTGTGAAAGCTCAAAACGAGAACTAGTGGGTGTGCATCCAACTTGCTTGCTCACGAAGACCTAGGGCAATTTTGAGGAAGCCCATCATTGGAATATACAAGCCAAGTTATATAGTGAAAGTTCCCACTAGTATATGGAAGTGTCAGAACGAGAGACTCTCAATCATGAAGAACATGGTGCTAATGTGAAGCACAAGTGTGGAAAAAGATAGTAGCATTGTCCCTTCTCTCTTTTTCTCTTATTTTTTTGTTTGAGCTCTTTGGCCTCTTTTCATTTTTTTGTGTGGGAAACTATGGCCTCTTTTAATTTTTCCTCACATGGGACAATGCTCTAATAATGATGATCATCACACTTTTATTTACTCAAAACTCAACACTTAGAGCAATGATGACTCTATAGGAAATGCCTCTGGCGGTGTACCGGGATGTGCAACGATCTAGCTTAGCGTATGACGTTGAAACATCTCGCTAGCTATCTTACGATCATGCAAAGGCAATATAAAAGTGATGGCACTAGTAATGAGACGGAACGGTGAGAGTTGCATGGCAATATATCTCGGAATGGCTATGAAAATGCCATAATAGGTAGGTATGGTGGCTGTTTTGAGGAAGGTATATGGTGGGTTTGTGCACCGGCGAAAGTTGCGCGGCACTAGAGAGGCTAGCAATGGTGGAAGGTGAAAGTCCATCTATATCATGGACTCACATTAGTCATGAAGAACCCATATACTTATTGTGAAAGTTTTATTAGTAATCGAAACAAAGTGCTAAACGCATACTCCTAGGGGAAGGGTTGGTAGGTGTTAACCATCACGCGATCCCGACCACCACACAAAGGATGACAATCAATAAATCAATTATGCTCCAACTTCCTAACATAGCGGTTCACCATACGTGCATGCTACGGGAATCACTCACTTCAACACAAGTATTTCTAGATTCACGACACCCTACTAACATAACTCTAGTATTACCAAATTCATATCTCAAAACTTAATTGAGAGGAATCAAACTTCTCTTTATAATCAATGCACATGAATATGGAAGTTTTTGCTTTAGGACTACTTTCATAGCACAAGCCAATTACCAAGTTACTCAGAGAGAGCACTCTCAAAAAGAAATAAGAGAAGATCGAGAGTTCTTATTTCTCCAAAATATGACATCGCCGTGCTCTAAAAATATCTAAGTGCAGCACTAGAGCAAAGTTATCTAGCACAAGAGATATAAGTGAAGCACATGCGAGCTAAATTGCCTAACTGAAAAGATATAAGCGAAGCTCAATGAGTATTCTAGAAAATTCACGATGAGTGCATGTTTCTCTCAAAAGGTTGTGCAGCAAGGATGGTTGTGACACAACAAAAAGGAAATACTCCTATAATACACGACGCTCCAAGCAAAACACATATCATGTGGTGAATAAAAATATAGCTCCAAGTAACGTTACCGATGGATTGAATACGAAAGAGGGGATGCCTTCCCGGGGCATCCCCAAGCTTAGGCTTTTTGGTGTCCTTGAATTTGGCTTGGGATTCCTTGGGCATCCCCAATATTGAGCTATTTCCACTCTTTATCCCATTGTCCATGAGAACATCACCCAAAACTTGAAAACTTCACAACACAAAACTTAAACATAAACTCGAGATATCATTAGCATAAGAAAACAAACCACCACTTCTTAGGTATTGTAGCAAACTTAATTTATATTTATATTGGTGTTATATTACTGTATTCTCACTTTTTCATGGCTAGTACCCCCCGATACTATCCATAGTTTCATCAAAATAAGCAATCAACACAACAAAAACAGAATCTGTGAAAAACAGACCAGTTTGTAGCAATATGTATACTTCATATACTTCTATTATCTCAAAAATTATGAACAATTATGAAAATTATGGAAATTGGCATATAAACCAGATGAAAAAACAATCAACTCAAAAGCTCTTTCTGGATAGGAACTAAAAATAATTTCGTGAGTGCAAAGTTTCTGTCTTTTTCAGCAAGATCAAACAACCATCACCAAAACTAGTCATAAAGGTTTTACTTGGCACAACACAAAAAGAAACACAAAAAACACAATCATAACAGAATTATGATGGTGTGTACACAACAAAACAGAAAGCAAAAAGCAAAGATAAATTCATTGGGTTGCCTCCCAACAAGCGCTATTGTTTAACGCCCTTAGCTAGGCATAAGGCGATAGATTCAAGTATCGTCGTCTTTGGTGCTCAAACCATAAGTAGCCATCATCATGGATTCATAAGGCAATCTTATTTTATTTCTAGGAAAATTTTCCATGCCCTTCTCTAATGGAAATTGAAATCTAATATTCCCTTCCTTCATATCGATGATAGCACCAATAGTCCTTAGGAAAGGTCTACCAAGAATGATGGAACATGTAGGATTGCAATCAATATCAAGCACAATGAAATCCACGGGTACATAGTTGCTATTTGAAATAATAAGAACATCATTGATCCTTCCCATAGGTTTCTTAACAGTAGAATCCGCAAGATGCAAATTAAGAGAGCACTCATCAATCTCATTGAAGCCTAGAACATCACATAAAGACTTTAGAATAGCGGAAACACTAGCACCCAAATCACACAAAGCATTGCATTAATAGTTTTTTATCTTTATTTTGATAGTAGGTTCCCACTCATCATGAAGTTTTCTAGGAATAGAAACTTCCAACTCAAGTTTCTCTTCAAGAGATTTCATCATAGCATCGACGATATGATCGGTAAAGGCCTTGTTTTGGCTATAAGTGTGTGGAGAGTTTAGCATGGATTGCATCAAGGAAATACATTCAATCAAAGAGCAACTATCATAATTGAATTCCTTGAAATCCAAAGTAGTAATTTCGTTACTACTCAAAGTTTTGATATCCTCTACTCCACTTTCAATGCTTTTAGCATCAAGATAGATAGACTCCAAATCATTGGGGCGTTTCTCAACCAAAGTGGATTCATATCCAGCCCCACCATCATTAGGTTTGACATTAGAAAATAAGGATTCAATGGGAGTCACACCAAGCACTTTAAGATCTTCGTGATTCTCATCACGAGAACACACCTTTTTAAGCCATTCATGTCTAGCACGAATTTGGGAGGTTCTTCTTTACTCTCATTCATGGAAACACGCATAGCTTTCAAAGTTTCATCCATATTGATCTTGGGAGGAGCACATCTCAATTTCAAAGCATCAATATCAAGAGACAGTCTATCAATGGTCCTAGCCAAGTCATCAATTTTGAACAACATTCTATCTTCTATGGACGCATTAAAAATCTTTTGCGAGTTGATAAACTCTTTAATATTACTCTCTAGATCAGAGGGTAATTTATTGTAATTTCCATGAGCATTGTTGTAGGAATTACCAAAGTTATTAGAGGGATTACTAGGAAAAGGCCTAGGAATATAGTTACCTCTAAAAGCATTGTTGTTGCCAAAATTATTCCTACCAACAAAATTAACATCCAAGCTATCATTGCTACTCTCAATCAAGGAAGACAAGGGCCTATCATTTGGATCTAAAGGAGCACCTTTAATAGCAACCAATTTCATTAACTCATCCATCTTAGCGCTCAAAGAGTTAATTTCCTCTATAGCATGAACTTTTTTACTAGTAGGTGACCTTTCAGTGTGCCATTGAGACACTAGTGGGGACAGGGCCTATAGCCCCGGCCCGTAAGGGGCTTTAGTCCCGGTTGGTTCACCAACCAGGACTAAAGGGGCGGGACTAAAAGCCTAACCTTTTCATCCCGGCCCTCTTACACGCCGGGACTAAAGGTGCTCCACGTGGGCGCCTCGTAGCGCCCCAGGGGCAGGCCCTTTAGTCCCGGGTCGTTACACGGACCGGGACTCAAGATTTTCAGATTTTGCTGGCTTTTGGGTTTTTTTTGAATGAAATTATTTTTGGGTTTTAGGGTTTTAGGGTTTAGGTGTTCAGGAGATTAACATGATGCCTCGTTTGGTGTTCGGGAATTAGTTTCAGTATAATTTAAAATAGAAATAATTATGCATATATATATATAATTAACTTATCTTACAAGCGAGCATATATATACAATTATATGGAGATCTGAATTATCGGGACTAGAGCCCGTCTATTCGATTACATGGACGGACATCAGTAATGGCCCCTAACTACACTAAATTGTCCTTTGTCATCTATAGCTTCCGTCCTCAGAAAGGTCGCAAGCTCCTCTGAACAGCAATCGCGCGTTGCTCTGGTAGGACCTTCGTCGTCATGGCCGTGTGCTATATAAGAAGAGGAGATGAATATGAATATCAATCATGATAACAAAGAATGACGGGTAAAAATAGAGGTGTGAATGTTCATTGCTTACGTCAAATCTGTGATCCTTGTGCTCAGAGGTAAACATGGGAATGGTCTCGCAAACATAGTATCCGCATAGATGCGTTCCCCGTGGCTGCTGGTCGCACTTTACGAGAATAGAATATATATAATCAAAATAATAATCTAGCATCATAAATGTATTGAAAATTAATAGAAGTATATCATACTACTACTTACCTGAGCCGCTTTAAAGGTCAGCTTCTCATGAAAGTTACCGGGAGTCACGCACTTGAACCGCTTCCAAACCCTGCCCGACAAGGATAATGATTTGCTCAGTTTTTCATTAATTGATATATCAGAAAATCATCGAAAGAGACCGATAGAGCGCAAGAATGATTAAAATTACCCTTGGAGCATGTCCTGCAGGCTTTCGAACTGTTTCAAGGGTCTTGATAATGGGTCGAAGGCATCAACTATTCCCTTATCAATTTGAATGTCCAACAGAATCCAATGGAAGATGCACATGTATATATATATAAGTGTCAGTAACTTATCAATTACACTTATAAGTGAATGGACACAACAGAGTAAAGACCCTCACCTGAAGTTGTATGGAAACAGTATGTGGTCAAAGAAATTTTGATCTATTAGAAACCTTAGAAGGTTTTCCTCCGTCTCCTTGGGATAATTAGTTAGTGTCGCTATATGTATTTTATCTGGGTCAATAAACCCAATATTTAGGATGCACTTACTTTTACAATACAGAATCTTCATTCTGCATAATAGAGTACAAGTTATATATAGACAATGAATTGAAATAACTAAACAAGTTATATATATATGTAGACAACGAATTGAAAAACTTACAGACAATAGCAACTCATAAGCGATTTTTCGAGGGCGTCGCCATTGTACATTTGGAAGAGTTCATCAAAGTCAATATGGATTTGTTCAGGGCGGCCGTAGTACTCCTTGGGGACACTCAGCACGATCATCGTTCTCCCATTCTTTGATTCACTTAAGTACCATTGATGCAAGTAACGCATATTTGTTGGGAGATCATCTTTGCTGACGAAAGGCTCACCCAAGACAAACTGTGGTTTAGCGGCTACCACAGCCTTGGCTATCTTGTCGTCTTGGGAAGACAGCAATTCTTCAACCGAGACACCACATGCAGCCGCCAACTTCTTTGCACTTTCTAAAGCTAGACCCTGCATCGAAGGGGGAACATTCTCGGTTAACACCTTGAGGGGTGGGATCGACTGTTTGGCCTATTGTCCAAGTTGAGGAACGTCTGATTTTTTCTTGCTTGTAGTTGAACTTGATTTGCTCCCACTTGCACTTGCACGTGATCTGCTCTTTTTCACTTCCTTCTGCAATGTGCGTGTATAGTCATCAGGCTTATGGTGTAAGTCATAAGGTCTGATAGGAAGATTAGCATGACGTACCTTTGGGAGGGGCGACATTTTGCGCTTTGGGGTGCTCTGTGGCTTAGGAATCGTCGATGGAGCATTCTTGGTGGCACGCTCCCGCTTAGTATCCGGAGCGGGCGGTGGCAGAGACGGACGACCCAAGTCCGGCGGCGGTGATCGAGATGGACTCGTGTTGTGCTGGCAATTTGCGTGTATAGTCATCAGGCTTATGGTGTAAGTCATACTGTGATGGAAGGGGGTACGATCATAAGGTCCGATAGGAAGATTAGCATGACGTACCTTTCGGAGGGGCGACCGTTTGCGCTTTGGGGTGCTCTGTGGCTTAGGAATCGTCGGTGGAGCGTTCTTGGTGGCACGCTCCCGCTCTGTATCCGTGGCAGGCTCAGGCTTTGTATCCGGAGCGGGCCGCGGCGGAGCGTTCTTGGTGGCACGCTCCCTCTTTGTATCCGTGGCAGGCTCAGGCTTTGTATCCGGAGCGGGCGGCGGCGAAGCGTTCTTGGTGGCACGCTCCCGCTTTGTATCCGTGGCAGGCTCAGGCTGCGTATCCGGAGCGGGCGGCGGCGGAGCGTTCTTGGTGGCACGCTCCCGCTTTGTATCCATGGCAGGCTCAGGCTTTTTTCCGGAGCGGGCGGCGGCGGAGCGTTCTTGGTGGCACGCTCCCGCTTTGTATCCGTGGCAGGCTTAGGCTTTGTATCTGGAGCGGGCGGCGGCGAAGCGTTCTTGGTGGCACGCTCCCTCTTTGTATCCGTGGCAGGCTCAGGCTTTGTATCCGGAGCGGGCGGCGGCGGAGATAGAGATGGACTCGTGTTGTGCTGGCCGACGTCATGTGGAGGGCTTGGAGGTAATGGAGGTGTAGGTGCCCTGCGATGACTCGGAGGCGGTGTTGTCCTTGGGGCCGAGCCTAGAAGCTTGATGTACTTCTTGTCCCATAGGATGACTCCACCCAATACTTCTCCGAGTGTCCTCTCATCTTCGGGTCCAGCTATGTCGAGCTCCATATCACTAAACCCTATCATGATTTCATCCACCCCGACTTTAGCAAAGCCAGCTGGAATCTCACGGCCATGCCAGCGTGCATCAGGGCCAGAAGGTAAAGCTTGTCCAACAGCCACCTTCAGGGATATGTTCTTGAATTTCTGATGGAGTTCACATGATGTTGACTCCTTGATTCCATCCACGGGGTAGCCGGGACCGCCCTGTATTATTCTTCGTTCATCGCCGGGCGGGGCCTCAGATTCGGTCACGCTGCTTTTCTGCTTAGATGGGGCGCCGGTAATATCAAGTGCAGGATCTTCCTGGTGCGGTACTCCTCTAAGCTCATCAATCTGCTTCTGTTGCTCGTTAATCCTGGCAAGCAACTGGTTGAACTTGTCATTCTCCTCATCCTGCTGCCGCTTCTTTGCTCTCTCTCGGCTTCTGTAAGTGTCTTGGTCTCTGGCAAACCCAAGCCACCACGCGTAAGATGGACCGAAGCCTCGCGTTCGTCCTCCATGTTCGTCATTGCCGAGGACCAGTGTGAGCAAATCTTTATCTCTATCTGAAGTGAACTTTCTTTGTCCCTCCTTAATTTCTTTCACTATCCTTATCCAATTCTCCCTGGGTATCCTAAGATTGTCATTGCAAATGAGGTCCCCTGTTTTTTCGTCGTACGACCCACCATGCGCAAGGAACCAATTTCTTGCTCTCACTTCCCACTCATCACGGAGTGGTTCAGGTACGATGCCTTTATCTATCAGATCTTGCTCTTTCTTTTCCCACTTTGGGATGGCAGTCTCATAGCCCCCTCGCCCCAGCTTGTGGTGATACTTCTTCTTCTCGGCATTTATCTTGTTCTTTTCTGATAATGCCTGGGCATCTTCTGACTCCTTGTACTCTTGAAATTCCTTCCAGTGATTCGTCTGCTTGGCTAGATACCCCTCGAATACTGGCACTTTTTTGGTCTCCGGATAGTTTTTCCATAGCTTCTTCTTCCAGCTACCGAACAGTTCGGCCATCTTCTTTAGAGTCCACTGCTTGACTTTGGCCCTCAGTTTGTCTGCGGCGTCTTCATTCTCACATTCTGGCAGGTTGAAATGTGACATGAGATCATTCCAAAGATTATCTTTGTACCTTTCGGCGACATAGTCACTATCGGCTGCCCCTTTGCGCTTGTTCCACTCCCGAACGCTGATCGGGACGTGATCCCTAACGAGAACTCCGCATTGTTTCTTGAATGTGTCAGCAGCATTCTTAGGAAGCTTGGGTTCGCCCGTAGGCATTATCACCTCAAAGGTGTAATGCGTGTGTGCATCCAACTTTCTAGTCGGGCCTCGTTTCGTAGATTTGCTCGATGTGGAGGCCTAAGAGGGAGAAACATTCATCAAATGAATGTATATGTATACAATATAGAGCTATCTCCAATATTTTTCACATATTACAAGTGATTGTCGAACTTCATATGTATACCTCGCCGTACTTTATTATTTATTCACCGGATTATCCACCGGCTTCTCCATCAGTGGAGCTATCATCACCTTCTCCGTCATTGGACATATCTCCTGCCCCATCGGCTTCATCTTCGTGTCGCTCGACCTCCATTCCATATCCGGAGTCGTTTAGATATGACGTCGGAGACTCGGCTGGTTCAACGTTGGGGCCGTCTTTGATTATATCTTTGAGAAGTTCTTCCTCTTCGAAGTTCCTGATATGTGGATCCATAGTTCTGCAAAAAACGGACATTTGATTAACTAATAAACTAACAAACTATATAAGAGGGGTTGGAAACTTCGAAGGCTCGTTTTATATAGGAAGACCTTTAGTCCCGGGTCTTGGCTAGAACCTAAACTCTCAAATACCAGCCTGGCGGAGCCCAGTCCCGGACACTTAAGCATATACAATAGCAAAATTAATCTAGTTCTATTAATTTTCTTGCTAAAAATAAACTATTAACACTTAAGCATATACAATAGAAAATTAAACTATTAACACTTAAGCATATACAATAGCAAAATTATATTTCTACTTCTACTTCTCCTATTCTTCTACTTCTACTTCTACTTCTCCTATTCTTCTACTACTTCGTCTCCTCTCCACTTCTTCTATTTTTCCTCTTCTTCTCCTCTCATGATCCTCTTCTTATTCTCCTTTTTATTCTTTTCTTCTCCTCCTTTTCTTATTCTCCTTTTTCTTCCTTTCTTCTCCTTTTTCTTTCTTTCTTCCCTTTTTCTTCCTTTCTTCTCCTTTTTCTTCCTTTCTTCTCCTTTTTCTTCATTTATTTTCCTTTTTATTCCTTTCTTCTCCTTTTTATTCCTTTCTTCTCCTTTTTCTTCCTTTCGTCTCCTTTTTCTTCCTTTCTTCTCCTTTTTCAGATTTTGCTTGTGCTGGCCGGAGTGTTGGGGAGGAGGGGGCGTTGGGCTTACCGACCGGGGGTGTCGACGGCGCGCGGCGAGGAGGATGGCGGCGCGCGGCGAGGAGGACGGCGGCGGCGAGCAGGACGACGGCGGCGGCGAGCAGGACGGCGGGCAGCCTGACGGCGTCGTCGAGTTCGTCGCTTGCTGCGCCGGGCAGGAGAACAAGAGGAAGAAGAAGAGAAAATGGACGATTTGGGTTCTAAATTTTCTAACTCCCGCTTATACAGGTGGATCTTTAGTCCTGGCTCGGGGCTCGATCCGGGACTAAAGACCCCTTTAGTCCCGGGTGGCACCACGACCCGGGATTAAAGGCCCTTTTTCGGGCAGAACAGAAGGCAGGAAGCAGGGGCCTTTAGTCCCGGAGCGTGGCTCCAACCGGGACTAAAGGGGGTCTTTAGTCCCGGGTGGAGCCACGACCCGGGACTAAAGGCCCTTTTTCAGCGAACAAGAAGGCGGGAAGCAGGGGCCTTTAGTCCCGGTGCGTGGCAAGAACCGGGACTAAAGTTTTGCCTATATAAACCCTCGCCCCTGCCCGCCATATCCCCTGTTTTTTGGTTGTTGAAGTGTGACTATGACATGCTCTTGCCACTCTAGTTCATGCACATGACGTGTTTGATGAAATGCCCGAGCCACTCTACTTAAGCTTTCTCCTCTCCAAACTCGACCTCCAAGCTTCATTTTCCTTAATATTTGTCTAGGTTTGGCCGTGCACACCAACTGCGAGCACCACCGTGGTGAGCCTCTTGTTCTTATCTTCTTTTTAAAATCAAAAAAATCTTACTTGTATGATTTAGATACATACTTGTATAAATTTCTCACTTTCATTATTTTTTGTTATTATATAGTGCGATGGTTTTGGTATCCGCCTCCGTCGGCCCTCGTCCTGTCTATGATTCGGATGTGGTATATATTATCTTTTATAACTATTTGTTTTATTTAGTGTTTATGACAACTATGACGACCAATGTGACATATATGTTTTCAATCTAGGAGGTATGTGAACCGGAAATTCCAACCCACATAAAAATTCTTGTCGAGAAGTTAAATTTGGTTGAAAAAGAAAACAAATATTTGAAGAAAAAATTGAAAATAATTGAGGATAAGAATATGGAACTGGAGTTGCATGTCGCCGATGTCATTATTGCAAAAAATAAATACAACTATGATGTCATTATTGAGGATAAGAATATGGAACTCGAGTTGCATGTCGCCGATGTCATCGATGATCGCAAGATGAAGATCGATGCGATGCGGTTAAAGATGGATGCAATGCGCTTGAAGATGGATGAAATGCGCTTGAAGATTAGGAATATTAGAAAATATGCCATTGATAAAGAGGCTTGGTATCATTATGTTGTTGGGTCAATTGTTACCTTAGTTGCGATTTTGATCACGTTTGTTGTTGCATTTAAATGTTTTACATAGTTGTATGTTGTTTTATGATAGAACTTTATGTATTTATTTTTTGCAATAATAACATTTGATCACAACTGTTCTTTGGCTTTAATGTGATGATGAACTTGTATTAATTTGGTCATATGTTCTGCAATGATTTTTTCAACTTATTTGATCTCCATACTTTTTGTGTGTTCAAAATGCACCATTCAAAGGCACACCACAAAATTTCAACAATTTCTGACTTCATTTGGTATATTTCGTGCATTTACTTTTTTTTTGAGCTAGTTGACCCTGAAATTGAAAAGCACTACAAATGAACTCTGAAAATGTTGAAAGTTGGCATGCTATCATCATTTCACCCACATAGCATGTGTTAAAAAGTTGAGAGGGCTACGACAAAAACTGCATGCACTTCGTGTACAAAACGGACAATCTCTCTCGAAGTATCAGTGTTTCGAACGAGAACTCATCTCTTACAAAGGGATTTCATTTTTTTGAACTTATTTGAACTCCATACTTTTTGTGTGTTCAAAATGCACCATTCAAAGGCACACCACAAAATTTCAACAATTTCTGACTTCATTTGGTATATTTCGTGCATTTACTTATTTTTTTGAGCTAGTTGACCCTCAAATCGAAAAGCACTACAAATTAACTCTGAAAATGTTGAAAGTTGGCATGCTATCATCATTTCACTCACATAGCATGTGTTAAAAAGTTGAGAGGGCTACGACAAAAACTGCATGCACTTCGTGTACAAAACGGACAATCTCTCTCGAAGTATCAGGGTTTCGAACGAGAACTCATCTCTTACAAAGGGATTTCATTTTTTTGAACTTATTTGAACTCCATACATTTTGTGTTCAAAATGCACCATTCAAAGGCACACCACAAAATTTCAACAATTTCTGACTTCATTTGGTATATTTCGTGCATTTACTTTTTTTTTTGAGCTAGTTGACCCTGAAATTGAAAAGCACTACAAATGAACTCTGAAAATGTTGAAAGTTGGCATGCTATCATCATTTCACCCACATAGCATGTGTTAAAAAGTTGAGAGGGCTATGACAAAAACTGCATGCACTTCGTGTACAAAACGGACAATCTCTCTCGAAGTATCAGGGTTTCGAACGAGAACTCATCTCTTACAAAGGGATTTCATTTTTTTGAACTTATTTGAACTCCATACTTTTTGTGTGTTCAAAATTCACCATTCAAAGGCACACCACAAAATTTCAACAATTTCTCACTTCATTTGATATATTTCGTGGATTTACTTATTTTTTTTGAGCTAGTTGACCCTGAAATTGAAAAGCACTACAAATGAACTCTGAAAATGTTGAAAGTTGGCATGCTATCATCATTTCACCCACATAGCATGTGTTAAAAAGTTGAGAGGGCTACGACCAAAACTGGATGCACTTCGTGTACAAAACGGACTATCTCTCTCGAAGTATAAGGGTTTCGAACGAGAACTCATCTCTTACAAAGGGATTTCATTTTTTGAACTTATTTGAACTCCATACTTTTTGTGTGTTCAAAATGCACCATTCAAAGGCACACCACAAAATTTCGACAATTTCTGACTTCATTTGATATATTTCGTGGATTTACTTTTTTTTTGAGCTAGTTGACCCTGAAATTCAAAAGCACTACAAATGAACTCTGAAAATGTTGAAAGTTGGCATGCTATCATCATTTCACCCACATAGCATGTGTTAAAAAGTTGAGAGGGCTACGACAAAAACTACATGCACTTCGTGTACAAAACGGACAATCTCTCTCGAAGTATCAGGGTTTCGAACGAGAACTCATCTCTTACAAAGGGATTTCATTTTTTTGAACTTATTTGAACTCCATACTTTTTGTGTGTTCAAAATGCACCATTCAAAGGCACACCACAAAATTTCAACAATTTCTGACTTCATTTGATATATTTCGTGGATTTACTTATTCTTTTTGAGCTAGTTGACCCTGAAATTGAAAAGCACTACAAATGAACTCTGAAAATGTTGAAAGTTGGCATGTTATCATCATTTCAACCACATAGCATGTGTTAAAAAGTTGAGAGGGCTACGACAAAAACTGCATGCACTTTGTGTACAAAACGGATAATCTCTCTCGAAGTATCAGGGTTTCGAACGAGAACTCATCTCTTACAAAGGGATTTCCTTTTTTGAACTTATTTGAACTCCATACTTTTTGTGTGTTCAAAATGCACCATTCAAAGGCTCACCACAAAATTTCAACAATTTCTGACTTCATTTGATATATTTCGTGGATTTACTTTTTTTTTTTGAGCTAGTTGACCCTGAAATTGAAAAGCACCACAAATGAACTCTGAAAATGTTGAAAGTTTGCATGCTATCATCATTTCACCCACATAGCATGTGTTAAAAAGTTGAGAGGGCTATGACAAAAACTGCATGCACTTCGTGTACAAAACGGACAATCTCTCTCGAAGTATGAGGGTTTCGAACGAGAACTCATCTCTTACAAAGGGATTTCATTTTTTTGAACTTATTTGAACTCCATACTTTTTGTGTGTTCAAAATGCACCATTCAAAGGCTCACCACAAAATTTCAACAATTTCTGACTTCATTTGATATATTTCGTGGATTTACTTTTTTTTTTGAGCTAGTTGACCCTGAAATTGAAAAGCACTACAAATGAACTCTGAAAATGTTGAAAGTTTGCATGATATCATCATTTCACCCACATAGCATGTGTTAAAAAGTTGAGAGGGCTACGACAAAAACTGCATGCACTTCGTGTACAAAACGGACAATCTCTCTCGAAGTATGAGGGTTTCGAACGAGAACTCATCTCTTACAAAGGGATTTCATTTTTTTGAACTTATTTGAACTCCATACTTTTTGTGTGTTCAAAATGCACCATTCAAAGGCTCACCACAAAATTTCAACAATTTCTGACTTCATTTGATATATTTCGTGGATTTACTTTTTTTTTGAGCTAGTTGACCCTGAAATTGAAAAGCACTACAAATGAACTCTGAAAATGTTGAAAGTTTGCATGATATCATCATTTCACCCACATAGCATGTGTTAAAAAGTTGAGAGGCTACGACAAAAACTGCATGCACTTCGTGTACAAAACGGACAATCTCTGTCGAAGTATGAGGGTTTCGAACGAGAACTCATCTCTTACAAAGGGATTTCATTTTTTTGAACTTATTTGAACTCCATTCTTTTTGTGTGTTCAAAATGCACCATTCAAAGGCACACCACAAAATTTCAACAATTTCTGACTTCATTTGATATATTTCGTGGATTTACTTATTCTTTTTGAGCTAGTTGACCCTGAAATTGAAAAGCACTACAAATGAACTCTGAAAATGTTGAAAATTGGCATGCTATCATCATTTCACCCACATAGCATGTGTTAAAAAGTTGAGAGGACTACGACAAAAACTGCATGCACTTCGTGTACAAAACGGATAATCTCTCTCGAAGTATCAGGGTTTCGAACGGGAACTCATCTCTTACAAAGGGATTTCATTTTCTTGAACTTATTTGAACTCCATACTTTTTGTGTGTTCAAAATGCACCATTCAAAGGCTCAGCACAAAATTTCAACAATTTCTGACTTCATTTGATATATTTCGTGGATTTACTTTTTTTTTTGAGCTAGTTGACCCTGAAATTGAAAAGCACTACAAATGAACTCTGAAAATGTTGAAAGTTGGCATGCTATCATCATTTCACCCACATAGCATGTGTTAAAAAGTTGAGAGGGCTACGACAAAAACTGCATGCACTTCGTGTACAAAACGGACAATCTCTCTCGAAGTATCAGGGTTTCGAACGAGAACTCATCTCTTACATGGATACTATGAAAATGAAAAGTGTTTGAAATTTAGTACATTCCATACATGCATTACATAAAAGGTTTAATACATTATTACATTATTGCACTAATATTCCTATCTATTATTTCTGTTTTCTTCTGGGTCGTAGCCATGGAGAATCTTCATCATTCAGTAGGATGCTTGGGTCAGTTTTCACTTTGAAGGGCGGAATTTCATGAAACTTATTATAATCTTCTGACATGTCTGTCTTGTCATCTACTCCCACGATGTTTCTTTTCCCTGAAAGAACTATGTGGTGTTTTGGCTCATCGGACAATATCTTCTTTTGCTGATTTCTTTTTCTCGTTAATGTAGACATGTCCTTCACATAGAAACCTGAGCGACATCATTGGCTAGGACAAATGGTTCGTCCATGTACGCAAGATTGTTGAGATCCACTGTTGTCATGCCGTACTTTTGGTCTACAACTACCTCGCCTCCTGTCAGCTTCACCCATTTGCACCGAAATAAAGGGATCTTAAAGGTAGGTCCATAGTCAAGTTCCCATATCTCCTCTATGTACCCGTAATATGTTTCCAAACAGTTCCCATTCTCAGCTGTTGCATCAAAGCGGACACCACTATTTTGGTTGGTGCTCTTTTTATCTTGGGCAACCGTGTAAAACGTATTCCCATTTATCTCATACCCTTGGAAAGTACATATAGTCGAAGATGGTGGCCTGGCCAAACAGTACAGCTCATCTTCAACGGTGTCGTCATTCATGAGATGTGTCTGCAACCAACTGTCGAAAGTCTTCTCGTGTTCCCCTTTAATCCAAGAGTCAGCCTTCCCCGGGTTTTCGGAGCGTAGAATATTCTTATATCTCACGATATACGGAGCCACCACGGTGGAATTGTGTAGACCTATGTAGTGTGCTGGAGAGAAAGAATGCCCGTCCATACATACTTTTGCTTTCCTTCCTAGTGTGCCTTTTCCTGTCAGCCTACCCTCATACCGAGATTCAGGAACACCAATCGGCTTAAGGTCAGGAAGAAAGTCCACACAAAACTCAATGACCTCCTCTGTTCCATAGCCCTTGGAGATGCTTCCTTCTGGCCTAGCACGGTTACGGACATATTTCTTTAAGACTCCCATGAACCTCTCGAAGGGGAACATATTGTGTAGAAACACAGGACCGAGAATTCTAATCTCTTCGACTAGGTGAACTAGGAGGTGTGTCATTATATTGAAGAAGGATGGCGGGAACAACAGCTCAAAGCTGACCAGACATTGGACCACATCAATCTGTAACCCTGATAGACTTTCTCGATCGATTACCTTCTGACAAATTGCATTGAGGAATGCACATACCTTCACAATTGCCAGGCGAACATTTTCCGGTAGAATTCCCCTCAATGCAACCGGAAGCAATTGCGTCATAAGCACGTGGCAGTCATGAGACTTTAGGTTTTGGAATTTTTTGTCTTTCATATTTACGATTCCCTTTATATTCGACGAGAAGCCAGTCGGGACCTTGATACTAAACAGGACTTCAAAGAAGATTTCCTTCTCTTCCTTAGTAACACCGTAGCTGGCACGCCCTTGAAACTGCCCTGGATGCATGCCATCTCTTCCTTTATGACGTTCCTGGTCCTCCTGTGCTTCCGGTGTATCTTTTGACTTCCCATACAAGCCCAGGAAGCCTAGAATATTCACGCAGAGATTCTTCGTCAGGTGCATCACGTCGATTGCCGAGCGGACCTCATGGACTTCCCAGTAGGGTAGCTCCCAAAATATAGATTTCTTCTTCCACATGGGTACGCACTTATCAGGGCCGTTAGGAACAGGCTGGCTGCCAGGACCCTTTCCAAAGATTACTTTTAAATCTTTGACCATATCAAATACTTCAACACCAGTACGGATGACAGGCTTCCCCCGGGATTCTGCCTTGCCATTGAAATGCTTGCCTTTTTTCTTTAAGGGATGCTTGGGCGGAAGAAAACGACGATTGTACGGATACACATTCTTCCTACAGTTGTCGAGATATATACTTTCTGTCTGATCAAAACAGTGCGTGCATGCATTGTATCCCTTGTTTCACTGTCGTGAAATGTTACTAAGAGCAGGCCAATCGTTGATGGTTACGAAAAGCAACGCTCGAAGGTCAAATTCCTCTTGTTTATGCTCGTCCCACACACGTACACCTGGTTCGGCCCACAGCTGTAAAAGTTCATCAACTAATGGCCTTAGGTACACATCAATATCGTTGTCGGGTTGCTTTGGACCTTGTATAAGCACTGGCATCATAATGAACTTCAGCTTCCTGCACAACCAAGGAGGAAGGTTGTAGATACATAGAGTAACGGGCCAGGTGCTGTGACTGCAACTCTGCTCCCCAAAAGGATTCATGCCATCTGTAGTCAGACCTAACCATAAGTTCCTTGCGTCAGCTGCAAATCTCGGGAACTCTCTCTCGATTTTTCTCCACTGCCGACCATCAGCGGTGTGCCTCAACTTATCGTCTTTCATACGATCTTCCATGTGCCATCGCAACAACTTTGCATGATCTTTATTTCTGAACAGACGTTTCAACTGTGGTATTATAGGAGCATACCACATCACCTTGGCAGGAACCCTCTTCTTGGGTGGCTCGCCCTCAATATCACCAGGGTCATCTTTTCTGATCTTATACCGCAATGCAGTGCATACCGGGCATTTATCCATATTCTCGTACTTCTCACCGCGGTAGAGGATGCAGTCATTAGGGCATGCATGTATCTTCTGCACGTCTAATCCTAGAGGGCAGTGCTTCGTACGTGCTGGCGGGCAATTCGTTCTTTCTTGGAAGCTTCTTCTTCATCAGTACCAGCAACTTTTCGAATGACGAGTCAGTCACACCGGTCTCTGCCTTCCACTTCAGAAATTCCAGTGTGCTACCCAGCTTCTTATGGCCATCTTCACAAGTTGGGTACAACAATTTGTTGTGGTCCTGTAACATCTGCTCGAACTGCAACCTCTCCTTTTCTGTGTCGCAACCTCGCCGTGCATCAGAAATGACCCAGCCAAGATCATCAGCGGGCTCATCTGGTTCCCGTTCTTCATCCTGATCTTCTTCTTCATTGTCTTCCATTGCGGTATCAGCATAATCAGGGAACATAGATCGGTAGTTGTCATCATCATTCTCTTCTTCTTCATCGTCGTCTTCCATCATAACCCCTCTTTCTCCGTGCTTGGTCCAAACATTATAGCCTGACATAAAACCGGACCGAAGCAGGTGGCTCTGAATGACTCTTGAGGAAGTGTAATCCTTCTCATTCCGACATTCAACACATGGACAAAACATATAGCCACCACCATGCTTGTTCGTATCGGCTGCATCTCGAAAAGAATGCACGCCTTCTCTGTAAGCGGTTGTGCGTCGATCACCGTACATCCATGGATGGCTCATCTGCGTTATACGACAGTATATCAAATGCAATCACGATCCTAAAAATTAGTACCGCACGGTCTAAACGAGGAAATATAGTTGCTAACCTTTTAGAATAAGTAGAAATAAAGAGGAAGAGGTTTAAGCGTGGCTCGGGCATCTCATATCGTAGTTGTGTTCGGTGAACTGAAGCGGCATCGCTCTAACATACATTTCAACAAACACCTCTAGTGCATCAAAAAAAGTGGAGAGCAAGCACCCACCCACAATCCTCCATCCAAGAAAAATGCAACGAAGAGGGGAGAGGGGGGTTGTGCTATATATAGGCAGAGGACTTTAGTCCCGGTTTGAGACACAAACCGGGACTAAAGGTGGCGCACATGCGGGCTGCCCACCGCGTAGCCCTTTAGTCCCGGTTTGGGACACGAACCGGGACTAAAGGCTCCTTACGGGCCGGGACTAAAGCCTCGAGGGAGGATATGAGAATTGGGGCGACGTGGCCGGGCCTTTAGTCCCGGCCCAGAGGCAGGCCGGGACTAAATGTTCCCGGCCAAAGGCCCATTTTCTACTAGTGAGAATAGTTTGTCATGATATTGTCTAGGAGTTTTGTGGCTTCTCCTAATGTGATTACCATGAAAGTTCCACCGGAGGCGGAATCCAAGATATTTCTAGAAGTAAAATTCAAACCAGCATAGAAGATTTGTATAATCATCCAAAGACTCAAGCCATGAGCGGGACAATTTCTAATCATCAATTTCATTCTCTCCCAAGATTGTGCAACATGTTAATGATCTAGTTGCTTAAAATTCATGATATCATTACGGAGAGAGATAATCTTAGTCGATGGAAAATACTTGTATATATAAGCATCTTTACACTTGTTCCAAGAATCAATGCTATTTTTGGGTAAAGATGAAAACCAAGTTTTTGCTCGATATCGCAATGAGAACGGAAATAGCTTCAATTTAATCATATCATTATCCACATCTTTCTTCTTTTTCATATCACATAACTCAATGAAGGTATTAAGATGGGATGCAGCATCTTCATTAGGAAGGCCAGAAAATTGCTCTTTCATAACAAGATTCAGCAAAGCAGCATTGATTTCATATGATTACGCACTAGTGGCGGGAGCAGTCGGAGTACTAATAAAATCATTATTATTAGTATTCGAGAAGTCACAAAGTTTGGTGTTTTCAGTCATGGTTACATCAGCAAGCAGACAAGCACACAAGCGGACAAAAAGCAAGCGAAAGAAAAGGGCGAACGAAAAAGGCAAATATTTTTGTAAATTTTTGTTTTTCAGAAGTGGGGGAGAGGAAAACGAGAGGCAAAAAAGTAAATGCAAGACATGAGTTTGCGATAGTTACTTGGATAAGCTTCACTTGTAATAATCCCCGGTGCCAGAAATTGACACGTTGAAGGAAGACTATTCTTGACTTGATACTCCCCGACAACGGCGCCAGAAATTGGCACGTTGACGGGAGACTATTCTTGACTTGATCCTCCCCGGCAACGGCGCCAGAAATTCTTCTTGCTACCTCTTGAGCTTGTTTTGGTTTTTCCCTTGAAGAGGAACAGGTGATGCAGCACAGTAGCAGTAAGTATTTCCCTCAGTTTGAGAACCAAGGTATCAATCCAGTAGGAGTATCAAGGCAAGTCTCCAAATTACCTATGCAAAAACAAGCAAACTTGCACCCAACGCTACAAAGGGGTTGTCAATCCCTTCACGGTTAACTACAAGGTGAGATCTGAAGGTGGAAAGTGCAACAAAGTAAAAGTGTAGAGCTGAAAATATGAAGTGAAGTAGACCCGGGGACCATAGTGTTCACTAGAGGCTTCCCTCATGATAGCAAATATTACGGTGGGTGAACGAATTACTGTCGAGCAATTGATAGAACCGCGCAAAGTCATGATGATATCTAAGGCAATGATCATACATATAGGCATCACGTCTGAGACAAGTAGACTGATATTGTCTGCATCTACTACTATTACTCCACACATCGACCGCTATCCAGCATGCATCTAGTGTATTGAGTTCATAACAAACAGAGTAACGCCTTAAGCAAGATGACATGATGTAGAGGGATAAATTCATGCAATAGATATAAACCCCATCTTTTTACCCTTGATGGCAACAACATGATGCGTGCCTCGCTACCCCTTCTATCACTGGGTGAGGACACCGCAAGGTATGAACACAAAACCAAGCACTTCTGCCATTGCAAGAATTATAGATCAAGTTAGCCACACGAAACCCACAACTCGAAGAGAATTACAAGGATACGAAATCATGCATATAAGAGTTCATAGGAAACTCAAATAATATTCATAGATAATCTGAATATAAATCCACAATTCATAGGATCTCTACAAACACACCACAAAAGAAGATTGCATCGGATAGATCTCCATGAATATCATGGAGAACTTTGTATTGAAGATCCAAGAGAGAGAAGAAGCAATCTAGCTACTAGCTATGGACCCGAAGGTCTCTGGTGAATAAATCACGCGTCATCGGAGAGTCAATGGTGTTGATGAAGAAGCCGTCTATGTCCGAATCCCCCCTCCAGTAGGGCACCAGAACGTGCCCTAGATGGGATCTTGCGGAGACAGAAGCTTGCGGCGGCGGAAAAGTATTTTCGTGGCTCTCTCCCATGGTTTCAGATTTTTAGGGAATTTATAGGCGGAAGAAGTAGGGCAAAGGATCCATGGGGGCCCACAAGCCTGGTAGGCGCCCCCCAGGCTGCGGCTAGGTGGCTTGTGGCCTCCCCCGGCATCCTTTGCCTTGGTTCTCAAGTTCCATGCGTATCTTCTGTTCCGGAACAAATCATTCCGAAGATTTTATTCCGTTTGGACTCTGTTTAATATTCTTCTCTGAAAAGGGTCAAAAACACGGAAAAAACAGGAACAGGCACTTGGCACTGAGTTAATAGGTTAGTCCCAAAAAAGATATAAAATGCATACAAAACATCCAAAGTTGACAAGATAATAGCATGGAACCATCAAAAATTAAAGATACGTTGGAGACGTATCACTCGACAACACTCGACAACAAATAGGAAGTCGAGCTCGTCAAGTTCCTCCGTGAGAACTGGGACATCTTTGCATGGAAGCCTAGTGACATGTCGGGTGTACCTAGGGAACTGAGTGAGCATCGATTGGGAGTTGATCCAAAGGCAAAACATGTCAAAGAGCATTTGCGTTGGTCCGCAGCAGAGAAACAGAAAGAAATCGGCGAGGAATTGGCTCGACTCTTGGAGGAAAAGTTCATACGCGAAGTTCACCACTCCGAGTGGCTCGCAGACGTCGTCATGGTCCACAAGAAGGACAAGTCTCTTCGCATGTGTATCGATTGCAAACGTATCAATCAGGTCTGCCCGAAAGATCATTTTCCGCTCCCCCGCATCGATTAGATCGTTGACTTGAGTGCGGGATGTGAGCGTTTACCTTTTCTTGACGCATACTCTGGTTACCATCAGATCCGTCTGTTTGGTCTAGATGAAATAAAAACGACCTTCATCACCTCTTTCGGGTGTTTCTGCTATATCACCATGCCTCTTGGTTTGAAAGATGCTGGCGCTACATTCATGCGTATGATTTAGAAATGCCTGCTTGATAAAATCATTGGAATGTCGAGGCCTATATGGATGATATCGTAGTCAAGTCTCGAAAGGTTTTGACCTGCTGATTGACTTAGCACAAACATTCGTCAATCTGAAAAAATATGGTATCAAGTTGAATCCGGCTAGGTGCACTTTTGGAGTTGCTGGTGGCAAGTTACTCGGTTTCCTCGTTTCTGAACGTGGGGTCAACGTCAACCCCAAGAAGATTGACGCCATCATCCGAATGAAATGCCGTGAGCGTTTGCATGATCTCCAGAGGTTCGCAGGCTGCCTGGCGGCGTTGAGTAGATTTATTTCTCGCCTCGGTGAGAAGCATTTGGCTTTATACCGACTCATGAAGAAGTTTGATGTATTCAAGTGGACTCTCGAGGCAAAAGCAGCATTTGTCGAGCTAAAAGCCCTGCTTTCCACCCAGCCGGTGCTTGCTGCTCGGCATGGCAAAGAACCCTTGTTCCTATACATCACAGCTAGAAATCAAGTCGTGAGCAAAGTTTTAACTGTCGAGCAAGAAGAAGAGGGCAAGGCTTACAAAGTCCAACATCTAGTCTACTATATTCCTGAAGTGCTGACTCCTTCGAAGCAAAGGTACCCTCATTATCAGAAACTCCTCTATGGCATATATTTATCAGCGAAGAAGGTGGCACACTACTTTCAAGATCATTCAGTCCCAGTCGTCAGTGATGCTCCATTGTTTGAGATCCTCAACAACCGAGACGCGGCTGGTCGAGTGGCCAAATGGGCCATCGAACTCCTATACTTTGATATCCAATTTGAGGTAAAGAAGGCAATCAAGTCTCAAGCGCTTGCAGATTTTATGGTCGAGTGGGTAGAACAGCAACAGCTGACTCAAATTCACTCGACACACTGGACCATGTTCTTTCATGGCTCTAAAATGTTGAATGGGTATGGTGCCGGCGTGGTTTCGGTGTCTCCGAAGGGCGACAAGCTCAGCTATGTCCTCCAGATTCACTTTGGTTCCTCCAATAATGAAGCTGAATACGAGGCACTCCTTTACGGGTTACGTATGTCCATCTCAGTTGGCATCTGGCACCTGATGGTATACGGTGATTCGGATTTGGTGGTCAATCAAGTGATGAAGGAATTGGATGTCAGGAACCCTGCCATGACTAGGTATTGCAACACAATGAGAAAGCTTGAGAAGAAGTTTGAAGGTTTGGAACTCCATCATATTCCCCGACTGGAGAATGAAGCAGCTGACAACCTAGCCAAGATTGGATCCACTCGATGGCCTGTACCCAGCAATGTGTTTCTGGAACACTTACATTCTCCTTTAGTGCAATAAGATCCCTTCGCTGAAGATCCCTCGCAAGCGATAAGCACTTCGAATCCGACTGAAGTTGTTGTCCCAGCACTCATTGATGTGGTCATGGAGATTCTAGTGATTACGCCCGATTGAACGTTGCCATATATTGCATACCTACTAAAGGCAAGAACTCCCAGAAGATGAGGTTTAAGCTCGATAGATTGTCTGCAGATCCAAGGCTTTTACTGTAATGAATGGACATCTTTACAGAGAAAGTGTTACTAGCGTAGCTCAGCGATGCATCTTTCCCGATGAAGGTCGGTTGATTCTGGAGGAAATTCACTCGGGGACCTGTGGTTATCATGCGTCCTCTGAGACAATTGTTGCCAAAGCATACCGAGCTGGTTTTTTCTAGCCGCGCGCTAATGAAATGGCTAACGAAATCATGGATCACTGTGAAGGATGTCAGTTTTACTCAAACTTGTCGCATAAGCCCGCATCTTCTCTAAAGACTATTCCACTCGTCTGGCCTTTTGTTGTGTGGGATTTGGATATGGTCGGTCCTCTCCGAATGGGCCAGAGTGGATTCACACATTTGCTTGTAGTAGTCGACAAGTTCACCAAGTGGATTGAAGCTCACTTCTATTAAGTTCTTAAAGGAAATAATGTACCGGTATGGAGTTACCCACAGTATCATCACAGAAAATGGTTCCAACTTCGACTCAGAAGAATTCATATACTTTTTGCTACGCCCAAGGCACTCAGGTGGATTACGCGTCTGTCGCCCACCCCCAAACAAATGGTCAAGCTGAGCGAGAAAATGGCCTTATCCTTCAAGGATTGAAGCCTCGAATCATGCAAGATTTGGAACATGCAGCTGGAGCTTGGGTTACCGAATTACCGTCAGTACAGTGGGGCTTGAGGACGACTCCCAACCGGTCGACTAGACGCACTCCTTTCTTCTTGGTATATGGATCAGAAGCCGTTTTGCCGAGTGATCCCCTTCACAATTCTCCCCGAGTAGAGATTTATTTTGAGGCTGAAGCCGAACAGGTGTAGATCTTTTGGAAGAATAACGCGAACTGGCTTTGATTCGGTCGACAGTATACCAGCAGGATCTACGCCGCTTCCATGCAAGGCATGTCAAGAGTCGGTCATTCCACGAAGGTGATTTGGTGCTCCGAGTGGATCAGCAGCGGACTCACAAGCTCGTCCCCGCATGGGAAGGTCCTTTCGGCATTACCAAAGTGTTGAACAATGGAGCCTACCACATCTTCAATCTCAAGAAGAGAATTGATGAACCACGTGCATGGAACGCAGATCTTCTCTGACGTTTTTACGCTGGACGATTGAGTGGTTTGATGTAATATGAGTGTATTAAGACAATGATGCTTATCAAAATTATGACTCCCGCAATTTTTATCGATTCCAATCGTACGATCTCGTATTCAAAAAAATATTTCGAGTGATGAGCGATCCTCTCACTCGAGCGGCTTAGCTGCGAACAAGTTTTCGCCTAAGTTAAAAACGCTCCGAGTGGTGAGCGATTCTCTCACTCGGGGGCTTAGCTGTGAACCGGTCTTCGCCTAAGTGAAAACTCAGCCGAGTGAATAGCAACCTATTCACTTGGAGAATTAGCGACGAACCAGATTTTTCCTAAGTTCAAAACATACTCCGAGTGGTGAGTGATCCTCTCACTCGGGAACTTAGCTGCGAACCAGTCTTCGTCTAAGTTAAAAACCAGCTGAGTGAATAGCAACCTATTCACTCGGAGACTTAGCGGCAAACCAGATTTCGCCTAAGTTCAAAACATAATCCGAGTGGTGAGCGATCCTCTCACTCGGGGGCTTAGCTGCGAACAAGTTTTTGCCTAAGTTAAAAATACTCCGAGTGGTGAGAGATCCTCTCACTCGGGGGCTTAGTTGCGAACAAGTTTTCGCCTAAGTTAAAAACACTCCGAGTGGTGAGCGATCCTCTCACTCGGGGGCTTAGCTGCGAACCAGTCTTCGCCTATGTTAAAACCCAGTCGAGTGAATTGCAACCTAATCACTCGGAGACTTAGCTGCGAACCAGTATTCGCCTAAGTAAAACAACACTCCGAGTGGTGAGCGATCCTCTCACTCAGGGGCTTAGCTGTGAACCTGTCTTCGTCTAAGTAAATAACACTCCGAGTGATGACCGATCTTCTCACACGGGGGCTTAGCTGCGAACAAGTCTTCGCCTAAGTTAAAACCTTGCCGAGTGAATAGCAACCTATTCACTCGGAATCTTAGCTGTGAACCAGTCTTCGCCTAAGTAAAATAACACTCCGAGTGGAGAGTGACCCTCACACTCGGCGGCATAGCTGCGAACAAGTCTTCGCCTAAGTTAAAATCCAACCGAGTGAATAACAACCTATTCACGCGGGTACTTAGCTGTGAATCAGTCTTCACCTAAGTAAAAAACTTTACCGAATGACAAGCACTCCTCTTACTCGGAGACTTAGCCACGAACAAGGTTTCGCCTAAGCTCAAAATTCTTTCGAGTAATGAACATCAAGTTCATTCGGAAACCAAACAATCTTAGCCAAGGAAAAGATTGGAAAGCCAAATGCAGATAAACTCAAGATCTCCAACATGGATTGAGGTTATCTACGCAGACAAAAGTACATGGATTTAAGGCCCAAACGAAGTTTTAAATGGTTACACCATCTCTTAGCATACCGAGGCAAGAAAAAATTAAACTGCAATCAAAGTTTGTTCAAGGCGCGTCGGGACTCATAGGCTCGACGAATGTGTCTAGGTCAATTCATCAGCAATGCAGGTGGTTGCGTCAATGAAGGTCTCCATGAAGTTCTCGAACTGAAGCTTTTTCCTATTGGCTACCTGGAGTGCCTTCAGTTTTTCCTCCCTAGCCTCCTTGCAATGGACCCAGACGAGTGAAAGAGCCATATCGGCTCCACAGCGCACATCAAATTTCTTCCATGCGTGCAGTCGACTCGGAATCTGGTTAAGGCAACTCATCATTAATTCAAGGTCAGTTTGGAGGGTGTCTTCTGGCCAAAGCTCCTTGTCAATCCTCTCCAGTGCAGCACTCGGTTGGGCGACATATTCTTAAATCTTCTTGAGACGAGTGTCGAGGCAAAACATGTTCATGGCCACTGCTTCCCCAACGGGTGACTCGATGGGGTCTAGATTCGGCCCAATCTCTTCAGTCTCCTTGTCGAAGTCCTGGCAGAAGTCCACCCGAAGGGAAAACAAAAAGTTGGCCACATTATCATTCAGTAAAATTGGAAGAAATTCACTCGATGAAAGGAAGTTACTCGTAAGCATGCCGAACATCTTCTTTGCAAAGTTGCCCAAGTAGTTTTCCAGGTCGTTCCTCCTTTTGGTCATCTGTTCAAGCTTCTTTCTCCAGTCGGCCCGTTCCTGCTTCATCTTGGGATTCTCCTCCTCCAATTTGCCGACTGCAGCGAACCTCTTCTCCACGGCCTCAGATTTCTCCTTAGCCTCAACGAGTGCTTTGTCCTTGTCTTCGAGAGCTTGCTTTAAGAGGTTCAGATAATTTGTGGTCACCTCCAAGTCCAGCTGAAGTTGGTTCTTCTCGTTTTCCAAGTTTACGTACTTGGCTCCAAGCTCACAAGATTTCTAAAATCATCAAAAAAGTGATTCACTCGACAATAATATTTCTCCACTCCTGCGTGAAGAAGAATAGTTCAGTCGATTAGATGGCGGCCCGCCGCCTCACCCTACACCCCTTCTAAGCGTCATATCATGGTTGATGGAACTGATATCCATGAAACTTGCAGGATAAATCTTGCTAGTTTGGACCTTTCCATTCACTCAATAGACCGAGTGATAAAAGTACTCAAGGACGAAAAAGAACATCGAGTCCAAGTTCTTAAGACTACTGCCCATCGTACACGATAGACAATAGTCTCGGTGACTACACCCAGTGGGTGCACTCAATGTGCCTCCACTGGATACGACACCACTCGACCAGGTCCGGCCTGTCCGATTCAAAAAAAAGAGGGAAAGCAAATATCTAAATATGTTTCAATCAGATCCCCGTCGGTGCAAGCACTCGACGGCGGTCTTGGGGACTACACCTAGTGGGTGCACTCAGCGTGCCCCCACTGGACTTATTATCACTCACGCAGGTCTGCTCTGTCAAGTGACAACGACTATCGAAAACAAATCAAAGACCCCTACCGATGTCACCGTCATTCGACAACGGTCTCGGGGACTACACCTAGTGAGTGCACTCAGCATGCCCCCACTAGACCAGAAACAAGCAAGTATGCGCCAAAAGAAAACACCAAGTGGGTGTAGAGTCAAGATGGACAAAATCAATCGGAAATGAACTTACAGTCCCACTTACTCGGACTTTAGCACGAAGCGCCGAGCTCGCATCATACGCCAACTTGCTGGGCTCATACGCCTCCCGGGTTCGCAACATCATCTGCTCGCCCTCGATCATGGCCTCCTTACTGGTTCCAGTCTGGTCTTCTGGAAGATGGTGCGGAGAGAATGCAGGCATTGGAGGAGTCGGCACTATAGATGTGGTCACATGAGTTACTGGGGTTGTTCACAAGACGCTGGAGTCACAATGGTTGAACTCGGTGGAAGAGCATTCGACAGTGGGATCTCAAGCCCAATTTTGGCTCGGGACCAGTCTCCAAGTTCTAAAGGCAATTCAGCAGTCGACCGATGTAGTTCATCATCGCCTTCCAAGTGGATGACGTCTGTAGCTGTCAATCGACAATATTAGCAAATTCAATCGACGAATTTTATCCAAAAAATAGAACAGAGTGAAGATTTTTTATACCTCGTTGGGAGGTGACCACATCCGCAGCATCCACTTCCATGCGATCCTCTTCATCTCTAGGAGGCGATGTCACCGAGGTAGCAACTCCGACAAGCAAATTCCACTCATACATCAAAGGCATGAAATTTCACAACAACAAAAGAAAGGAAGTAAACACTCACGCTGAAGCAACTGGCACAACGATCCTCATTCGGGGTAAAGCCTTTCGAGGTTCGGGCGCATCAGGTTTGGGATGTTTGACAGCCTTCTCTGGCGATTCAGTTGTTGCGGCCCGGTAATGCTTCATATTTCTGGTGCTTGACACCAGGGTCTTGCTTGGGGTAGCTGCCGGATCTTGGCAATGTTTGGATCGATACTCGTTATGTGGAGGAGACTCAATCTTCTCTTCACTCTCCTCCAAGTCATCTTTGTTGCCATCGGTGTACTCATCATAAACACTGACCGTGCTACCACCTTCACTCTCTTCACCGATGTCAAGTTGCTCTCCGTTCAGCATGGGTGAATACATATTTGTCAACTCCTACAAGATATAAAAACAGCAAAGTTAGTCGGCTGGAATTTCAATCACTCGACAAAGATATGAAAGCATTCGGTAAAGACAGAACTCACCGCGTTCGGCGGCTTGTTCTCAGCAGAGAAGGGCAAGACCGGTTTAGCTCCCACCGGATTGTTGCAGGCCCCAGTGATGCTTCTGAGCCACTGCACCACGGTTTCTTTGGAGACCTCCTCTCGGTGTGACTGAGCGGAGTCCTCGGGACCTAAATAATTCCACATGGCATGGTCTCTTGCTTGGAGAGGTTGGATACGCCGACTGAGAGATGTCTCAAGTAGGTCCATCCCAGTCACCCCGCCATGGATCAGATCGACTAACGCATTCACCAGAATTCCTACGTGTACCTTCTCTCCCTCTAACACAGTCAGTGTTTTGGGAGCAATAGGTTGCTCCAAAGAGAAGGGGGAAGACGAGTCGACATATTTGGGGCTGTAACATCTATGCAATAAAACCAAGTCGATTGCCAGCCTCGGACGGATTCAGGAAGAGTCATTTGCGGAAACGCACTCTTACTCCTTTTGTGGATCCCCAAGCCACCACACAGCTGGATGACATTGGTTCTACTATCCAGGATTGGCTTTCTTTACCGACTGAGAACATAAAGTGAAGATATATTTGAACAGTCCCCAGTGAGGAGAACAGCCCAAGAAACATTCGCACAATGTTATGAATGCGGCAAGATGTGCAATAGCATTCCGAGGAAAGTGATGGAGTTGAGCACCGAAAAAGTTTAGGAATCCGTGGATGAATGTGTGAGGAGGCAAAGAAAAACCTCGCTCTGCGTGGGTGAGGAGGAGGACTCTCTCACCTTTGCGCGACTTCGGCTCGACTTCCCCCTCCTGCAACCTCCATGATTCGGTGGCTATTAACCCATCATTGACAAGGTTCAGGATATCCACCTCCCTGACGGTCGATGGGAGGAAATACCCCTTGATCCAGCTCGGCGGCACCGCAGCTTGAGTGCCCGACGGCTTCTTGGCATTACCTTCTTTTGTTGGCCCGCTCAAGCTTCCCAGTCTTCGCCTTCATCATCTCAACGACGGTGGTGGAGACAGATCTAAGCGGGGCTCGCGAGACACATGAGATGGAGAAAAAGAGGGGATTGAGGAGGTGCACTGTTCCAACCCTAGAGCCGTCTCATTTTATAGCCACACGAGTGAGTCAGTGATCTATGGGCCCGCTAGATCTCTATATATCCCAATAACAGAGGGAGCACGATATGTGGCGATAAGGGTGGCACGATAATCGAGGCATCGAGCTCCCACTTGCCCCAATCGTTGCGTCACCATCGCACGACGCGCGCTTACCAAATTTTCAAATCCCGTGAAACCCTGACCCGACGAAGCGACCCATCACATCAAAAGAATTGGTTAATCACCCGGACAAGTTTTCACTTTCAAAGTTCACTCGAATGCATTTTAGGACAGAATTGATCAGGGTGAACAGAAAATACTTCAATCGACGCATACTTCTACCAAGCCTTGATAAGCATTCTGAGTTTGCATGTCTTATCAGAATCTGCATCGACCCCTTTCCCACTCGAACCCCGATCCATTCAGGTGCTAATGATGGGTATATGTACCTAGGGTATGGTGATAAGCCTGACCTACATGTCCTACCCAAGGACACAACATTAGAGACTTAAAGATTTCAAGGAAGACTTCGACTAACTCGCCATGGTACATGGGTCACTCGGTAGAACATCCACACGAAGACTTTCTCCCTCCACTCGACGAAGTACTTTCACTCAGAAGAACTAGAAGCCAGTCCACCATGGAAGTTCAAAAGCCACTCCAGGGAGGCCAATGGGTGGGCATTCGACTGGTCATCATAAGTAATATTTATTACGTACATTATCAGTAACGTACGCCTTTGTCTTTATTAATCGAACCCTTGGTTGCCTGGCGTTGATGATGGGTAGCGCACTCTATATAAGCCACCGCTCCCCTCTGGCACAAGGGTTCGCACACATTGTAACACACACATTCCACACGACAAGAGATCCAGAGCACTCATACGTAGGGTTGTTACCTCCACGAGAGGGGCCTGAACTCATACATCGTGTGTACAAACTTGCATAGCTAGGACTCTGCCCTATCCTTCCGCACCCCTCACCTCTACTGCCAGGCTAGTTCCCACGACACCCAGCACATGCCCCACGCCGCCCACTTTGGCCAACTGCGGGCCTCGCATGCGCAGGCCACCCCACTCCCCCCTTCTTTCCCCTCGCCCTCGACCTCATCCATGAGGACCCCCAACCTGCATTTGTCCCCTCCCATGGATCCTGGCCTCAGCCACGAGCACAGCGGTGCACCAGCGCTCGGTGCACCCTCGCCCCCTATATAAATCCACCCTCACTCTCTCCTCCCCTCTGGAACCTCTCTCTCACCTCCAATCGACCGCCCCAAAGACCTGCTCAAGCTCCACGAGCACCAATGCTCGAGATCGACCGAGGCGCCACCGCATCGGGGCTCCGTCGATGTCGGGGCACATGCCCGCTCCGGCCTCCTTTTCTTCTTCATCGTGACCGCAGCAAGCCCCAACCACATCTCCGCTTTTCCCACGCTCCTTTTCCTATATAGGACGTCGGTGACAACCGCCTCCCGATGCCCTCCGTCGTAGCCTCCTCGCCATCGACGACTCTCGCCACCCCATCCACTCCCTCGACCTCCATCCAATCGGCGGTAGTGCAAGGAGTCTGTTCCCGTGCTCACCTTCCCTCGCCGTGGATGGAATTGATGCCGGTGAACTCCCCCCTTGGTCCCCAGTGGAAGATGCTCCCTACAAGGGGACCCCACCTGTCGGCCTCTGCCTTGCCCTCTCTCCCTCTCTCACTTGCTGACCGCAGGGCCCCATGATACGTCCCAAATGTATCTATAATTTATGCTTGCTCCATGATCTTTTGGGTGATATTGTTATATGTTTTGCTACACTTTTATATCTTTTTACACATATTTGGATTAACATACTAACTCAGTGCACCCAGTGCCAATTTCTGTCTATTGATGTCTTTTTTTGCAGGGGATTTTACCCAATTCTCTGGAGCCCCAAAAATCCTGAGAAAAATATATACAAATCAGCATAATGAAAGCTTCCAGATCACCGAAGATGGGCCAAATGGGAGCCAGGGGCTGCCCAGGCGGCCACCCTGCGCGGCCTGGCCCCTGGCCGCGCCAACAGGTCGCCTGGGTGGGCCCCACCTCTTCTGACGTCCTCCTTTGGCCTACATTTACTCCTTCCAGACGAAACCCTTCCATCACATCCAGAATCACGAATTTCTTCTCTCCAATCGATGAGTCCATGACCAGTAGCTATCTGATGTCTTGTCTCCAATCTTGTGCTTCCATGATTAGCCCTTGTGAGTTGCCCTACATGATCAAGGCATCTATGTAATTTTCCTACTATTGTTATGCTCGGTTTGCTAGGGTCCGATGGATTATGAGATTATGTTCAGATTGTTATGACTTATATATTTGATTATCCTTTTATATTATGTTCTTTAGTGATTCATGCATGTTCTCCATTTCTTTGTATTGCTTTGGCCGAGTAGTAGATTGTAACTCCAAGAGGGAGCGTTATGCATGATTGTGGGTTCATGCCCCCTGATGTCTAGCTTGATTGATAGAAACATGAGACTAGGGGATGTGTTGTTGCTACCAAGGAGAAAACAACGGTGCTTGTGACCACGGTTGCAAGGATTGTTTAGCTTACGCATGGTTCGTTAATGCAGTTGTCCGTTGCTTTGAGTATACACTTTGGGTGGGGCTCGCAACTTAATACCAGCGAGATGTTTTGGATAGATATCTCAAGGTGGATGATTAGTAAGTAGATGTTGATGAATAAACGGTCTACTTGTCTTGGCATACTGCCCATTACTATTGAGCCTCTAACTTTCAAGTAGCATAATTAGCATTGCGGTGCGTTTATAATTCTGTCAATTGCCTAGCTGTAATTTGTTTACCCAAGCATAGTTGTTTATCGTCTTTTGGGAGAGCGACATCACTAGTGAACATCATGTGACTCCGGTCCATATCACCACCATTGCTTACACCTCCATCATTTACTGCTTTCATTTACTTTTCCGTTGCAATCACTATCACTATTCATGCTTGTGTTTTGATCCTTTGCAAACTACAAGGCCAGAGAGATTGAGAACCTCTATGTACTCATTGGGAGGAAAGTTATTTGTGTGTGTGTGCAGGTCCACGTCTTCTGCTTGCACCAGGGCAGGGGACACCTACTTGTTGATCCTCGGAGTCTTCCTGGTTCGATAAACCTTACAGTCTCTGTGTAAGGGAAAACTTGCTGCTGACTACGTCTCCACCTTCCACTTGGGGTAACCAACGAGGGGCGAGAAGTATATTCATCAACTTGTCATCAAGGAAGTTTTCTAGCGCCGTTGCCGGAGACTCCAGTCTTCAAGGTAGGGGAGTTGCATGCTATATTTTACCTTTGATTTTCAGTCTTGTTAGTTTGCTTTCTAGGTTTTTCTTTAGAGTCTTATACCAAAAACCACAAAAAAATAGTTGCTTTGTTCTCTCTTGTTGCTGATGCTATGGGTTCCACTCAGAACACCAAGTTGTGTGACTTCACTAGTCACAACAACAATGATTTTACCTTCTCTTCTATTGCTCCAATTGCCACTGAGGGTATTTATAAAAGTAATAGACCTTGTGACTATGTTAGTCATTATGGAGAATTATGCCCTTGGCATGGTCTCCCCGGGAAGAAACAGGATCTTTGGTTTGAAGTTGCTCCTAAACGTCCCCAAACTTGGGAAGACATCCAAACTCTTATAATAGAGAGCAAATCAAATATAGAGGATGGCACTACAATTCTACTTAATAGCGATGATATTGATTTTGACAATTGTACTCTTTCCAAAGTGGTCACCTTTTTGCAAAGAATGGCTAAAGACCCCCACACTAGTACACTCAATATTGCCTTCACCGAGCATATTACGAATGCTCTTATCAAAGCTAGGGAGGAGAAGCTAAAGCTTGAGACTTCTGTTCCTAGAAAACTAGAAGATGGTCGGGATCCTATGGTCAAGATTAAAATGAATAATATCTCTTGCTTTTCTTTATGCCCAAAAGAATGTATGATATGCTTGATTTGAAACCTTATGATCAATGTTCTTTTGGTGTTCGTCTTGTTGATTCTTCCGTAAAGAAACCTTTAGGGAGAATTGATGATGTTCTTATTGTTGTCAATGATAATTATGTGCCCGTTGATTTTCTTATTATGGACATTGAGTGTGATCCTTCATGTCCAATTATTTTGGGACGTCGTTTTCTCCGCACCGTTGGTGCTATCATTGACATGAAAGAATGGACCATTAGATTCCAATTTCCCCTTAAAAAGGGAAGGTAACACTTCCTTTGAAAGAAGATTAAGTTACCTTATGAGTCTGTTATTCGGGCAAGTTATTCTTATGGAGTTGATAATACTTGATCTTTTTTGCATCATGCCTAGCTCAAAGGCATAAAAGAAAGCGCTTGTTGGGAGGCAACCCAATTTTTTTGTACTTTCAGTTTTAGTGGTCTTGATTCTTGTTACTACTGTAGCAAAATCATTGTATCTTTATTTTCAAGCTTTGTGCCAAGTTTTAGCCTCCGGTTGCAAGAAAGTTCAAAAGTTGTGACATGCTGTCCAGAAACAGATTATGTCTGCTTGACGGAAAAATTCACCAAAAATCATGAGATCATCTTTTTCATCTAAATTGTTTTGACAGCATGCTCTATATAATTGTATTTCTCGCGTCTGTTCTGAGTTGTTTGATTTGAGTTGCATAAGTGCCCCAAAAAAATTATTTACTACCAGTTGTTCTGTTTTTCACAGATTCTGCCACGTTTTGCGTTTTCATCATTTTGCAAATCTTAAGCTTGCTTTTACTTTGCAAAAACCTAATTGCAATCATTAGAAACAGTAGCTTTTCATGAAAATCTTTATTTCCAGTAGGTAATGAATTATTTTATCATGGGTACTAACCACTCTAATCAGCTTATCATGAGCTTTGTATGAACGGAGTTTTCAAGTATGCGATGGAAGATGATGAAAGAAGATCCAGGAGTGTCAAGCGCTCAATCATGGGGATTCCCCCATGCACTCCCAAGAAATATTCAAGGAGACTCAAGCGTCTAAGCTTGGGGATACCCCGGTGCATCCCCTTCTCTATCTACAATCATCAGTTCGTCCATCTCCATGCTTTATTTTTATCACTTTGTATGTTATGTGTTATGCTTGGATCGTCCCGCTCTTTACTTTTTAGTTTGTTTTAGTTTTTCTTTATGTTCATAACAAGTCGGAACCTATACTACCTTGTTTGGGAGATAAACACGCTCCATTCCATCCTAGAACACAACATAGTTTTTCATGCTTATCCTTTTTTGTGTGTTCTCTATCTTTACATAGCTACTGTCATGCTTAGCTCTTATTTTTCATGCTATATATATTTAAGAGCTTTTATTTAGGTTGATTTTGGAACTCTCTCGAGTTATCATGCTTATCTTGTTTAGAGAGTTGGCTTGTTGCACTGAGTTGTGTGTCTTAAATGAGTAGGTAATTGAGGTTGCTATTTAAGTATGGTAGTAACTTGCAGTAGTTTTGAGGTATTTATTTGAGTAATGTTTGGACTATTGGTGCCAAGATCTTGAGCCTATTAGTGATAGGTGTCGTATTTTGGGAAATCCGTGTGTTTTTCAAAAACTAAAAAATAGTTGAGAACTCTAGCTACTAAATTGATCGCTAACCTCTAGAGGGGTTGGAATATATAGAGTACCCTCACGTTACCATGGGTCGAGGATGCGCAAGGATAACCAAACCCCCAAACACTCCTCCTCGGTGTACTTGTCTCTTTGTGAATCTCCTAACTAGATAGAGAGTTACCGATAATAAGTGTATGAGTTCTTCGGACTAATGTGAGTATTCGATTGTTGGCACTTCCACCATCCATATTTTGCTAGCCTCTTTGGTACCGTGCATTGCCCTTTCTCATCTTGAGAGTTAGTGCAAACTTCGATGGTGCATCCAAACCCTTGGCATGATACGCTCTGTCATCATAGGCCTCATTATATCTTTCCTCAAAACAGCCACCATACCTACCTATTAAGGCATTTCCATAGCCTTTCCGATATACATTGCCATGCAACATCCACCATCTCATGCCTTGATCTTCATGTCAACATGCTTTTGCTTGATCGAGGAGCCGCATGCTAGTTGGGCCTTGCCCTTATTATTGCTACATGACGCGCTAGTTTCATTGCATATCCTGCTACACTAGCAGAGGCATACATTTGCATACATCATGATAGTTTTCATTTGTCTTTATGTTGAGTACTTCTTCTAAAGTGTGATGATCTTCTTTTTATTCACATAAACATTGAGTGTTGCCCTTAAGTGAGGAAAAGATCCCAAAGAGGAAAAATGAGAAGATCCCAAAGAGGACAAATGAGAGATAAATAGAAATAGCCAAAGAGGCCGCGAAAAAATAAAAAGAAATAAAAAGAAAAATAAAAAAGGAAATAAAAAGAGAGAAGGGGCAACACTACTATTCCTTTTGAAAGATCCACACTCGTACTCCATTGCTATATTTGTCCTACATAGAGATTATCATTCATGCATAACTATGTGGGGAACCCTACACTATAGAACTTGGCTTGCATATTCCAATGATGAGCCTCCTCAAATGAGCTCTAGGTCTTCATGAGCAAGCAAGTTTGATGCACCCCCACTAGTTCCATTGGAGAGCTTACCTTAGCTCATATGTGCATCCGTTGCATGGCGATCCCTACTCCTCACATCATATCTATCATTTGGCTTTCTCTCACCTATGGTTGTCCTCATTGATGTGAGCCTTTCACACCTTTTTGTCTTCCTTCCCCATCATTATTCTATTTGCGATCCTTAAGTTCCAACATATCTTTCTTGCGCTCATCCATTGCATGAGTGCTCAAATTCGAAAGGGAGAAGATCATTTTGACTTGTGCCTAACTAGTGGTCTGGGGATGAGTCAAAATAAGATTCCGAAGGAAACCAAGTGTGAGGTTTAGTAGATTGAGTTCTCAAATAATATATATATATATATATATATATATATATATATATATATATATATATATATATATATATATATATTATACTCTCAACCCATGTCCCACTTCTTGCACGCAAACACCATTTGGATACATTCGAGTCACGGATAGAGAGAGCTCTTGCACCATTATGTTCTTACTTTGCTAAAGTCAATACTAAATATAGACTCTTGCTTGTTATTCTCTTGACTTGAATTGCATATCTTACTTGCTTTACTTTGAAGTTCATATATGTGTGTTAGCATGTCACCACAGAAATTATCCATGTTATCATTTACCTACTCGAGGACAAGGAGGAATTAAGCTTGGGGATGTTGATACGTCCCAAACGTATCTACAATTTATGCTTGCTTCGTGATCTTTTGGGTGACATTGTTATATGTTTTGTACACTTTTATATATTTTTACACATATTTGGACTAACCTACTAACTCAGTGCACCTAGTGCCTGTTTCTGTTTGCTGATGTCTTTTTTTGCAGGGGCTTTTACCCAATTTTCCAAAGCCCCAAAAATCCCGAGAAAAATATATAAAAATCAGCATAACGGAAGCTTCCAGATCACCGAAGATGGGCCAGAGGGGAGCCAGCGGCTTCCCAGGCGGCCACCCTGTGCGGCCTGGCCCCTAGCTGCGCCCAGAGGCCGCCTTGGTGGGCCCACCACTTCTGACGCCCTCCTTTGGCCTATATTTACTCCTCCGAGAGGAAACTCTTCCATCACATCCGGAATCGCAAATTTCTTCTCTCCAATCCATGAGTCCATGACCAGTAGCTATGTGATGTCTTATCTCCAATCTTGTGCTTCCATGATTAGCCCTTGTGAGTTGCCCTACTTGATCAAGGCATCTATGTAAATTTTCCTGCTATTGTTATGCTCGGTTTCTTGAGGTCCGATGGATTATGAGATTGTTATGAGTTATATATTTGATTATCCTTTTATATTATGTTCTTTAGTGATTCATGCATTTTCTCCATTGCTTTGTATTACTTTGGCCGAGTAGTAGATTGTAACTCCAAGAGGGAGCGTTATGCATGATTGTCGGTTCATTCCCCCTCATGTCTAGCTTGAGTGATAGAAACATGAGACTAGGGGATGTGTTGTTGCCACCAGGGAGAAAACAACGGTGCTTGTGACCATGGTTGCAAGGATTGTTTACCTTACGCATAGTTCGTTAATGAAGTTGTCCATTGCTTTGAGTTTACACTTTGGGTGGGGCTCGCAACTTAATACAAGCGAGAAGTTCTGGATAGATATCTCAAGGTGGATGATTAGTAAGTAGATGCTTATGAATAAACGGTCTACTTGTCTTGGCGTACTGCCCATTACTATTGAGACTCTAACTTTCAAGTAGCATAATTAGCATTGCGGTGCGTTTATAATTCTGTCAATTGCCCAGTTGTAACGTGTTTACCTAACAATAGTTGTTTATCTTCTTTTGGGAGAGAGACATCACTAGTGAACATCATGTGACTCCGGTCCATATCACCACCATTGCTTACACCTCCATCATTTACTGATTTCATTTCCTTTTCTGTTGCAATCACTATCACTATTCTCGCTTGTGTTTTGATCCTTTGCAAACTACAAGGCCGGAGAGATTGACAACCTCTCTGTACTCGTTGGGAGCAAAGTTATTTGTGTGTGTGAAGGTCCACGTCTTCTGCTTGCGCCAGGGCAGGGGACACCTACTTGTTGATCCTCGAAGTCCTCCTGGTTCGATAAACCTTACAGTCTCCGTGTAAGGGAAAACTTGATGCTGACTACATCTCCACCTTCCACTTGGGGTAACCAACAAGGGGCGAGAAGTATATTTATCAACTCGTCATCACCCCACACGTTAGGTTCAAACCTAACGACACGCGTGCTTGGGCTGGATGGCTGGGCCGGTCGAGTTGCTGGCCGAGTCTAGCCCACGGGTGTTGTGCCCTTTTCTTTTTTTCTATTTTCTAGCATTTGCCAAATATTAGATAGAGAAAAATATTCCTTCAAATCCAATTATTTTCCACCACAAATCTTGTAAAAATGTGTAGTATTTAGTAACACCACTTGTGTAACTTTTACAGAAACTTTCATGTACAGTTTTATTTTAAAACCTAGTTTAAGCATTCTAACCTTTTGTTAAAAAACATTTCACAACTTTTTGCACGTCGAACATAAAATCTAGCTATTTTTACATTGTCTACCAACACCCTAGTATTTTACAAAAAATAGGGTGGCATTTTTCTGAGAAAATTATTTTTCTTGTTTTGTGGTGTGCTTTGTTTTGCTTGTTATTATTGCGACCATAGATTGCTTTGACGACGAAGGACTTGGTCCACAAGATTTTGAAGACCACGGAGACTTAGTTGAAAAAGGCAAGCAGCCCTTTGACCATGTCTAAGAAACTTATATTTGCATGTCATATAGCACCTTACTTTTGCATGTATTCATATTGGATTAGAGACCCCCTTGTTGGGTTGTCTGTGAGGAACTCCTCGTTGAAAATTCACTTGGGCATGACCCTACCACCTATAAGGGTTGTGCATGTGGGATGTAGTTAGTAGCTAGTAGTTGTTATGCAACACGGGATGGGAATATGCATGGTGACGATGAAGGAAATGTTTTCAAAGGCTTTTTGAAAACCCTGTCAGGTGCCACTAATGCCCGAGCGTGATGGTGTTGAGATGGGTCGCCACTTGAGAAAGAAGTGGTGTACCAATAAAGTTTTGTGTGTGTGGTTTTCGAAATAGGATTAGATTTAAGATTTGCCGACCGTCCCAACCATACATGTGCGACCATGATACCCCTTATGGAACGGGGCTTTGTTGATTACTTTGGTCGATGCTAGCAGAGAGCCTGCATTACTAGTGGCCAGAGTGGTGTGGTCACTCTCGTGACGGGGTCGTGCCACATAGGGAGACCATGAGATGTTTTCACACGCAACCCGCACACCATTGGTCCCTCCATGGATGATAAGATCTAGAGCAAGGCTCATATGATGTACATCATGTGGGTTGTGTACCAATTGAGTGGACTCTTTGTTTAGTGCCATTAGGGGAAAGGCATTGTTCGGGTGCTTACTTCGGGTATGTGATATACCGCAAGTCATGGATGACACGAAAGTTCCCTGAGTCTCGTCGGTCCAGTGCGCAAGCTGTGGAGAGTGTAAAACTATCTGAATAGCCATGTCCACGGTCAAGGACAGTTGGGTGGTGCTTCTTAAACTACGTCCAGTTGTTTTCACATAAAGCAAGTGTGTGTGTGAGAGAGAGTATATGGGAAAGATGATGACACGATAAGGATGATACTTGAGCTAAGTCTGGCAACTTGGTATGGGAATTGAACGTGGGACGTTCAACCCTGGTTTATGATGATGGTTATAACTTGTTCCTGTGTAAATCTGCGACTTGTTGATGCATACTTGTTCCTATGTCATTTTACTCGAATTAGCTTTCCATGAAAGTTACCTGATTAGTGCTATATCATGCATTATTACTGCCTCGTTCCATATCATAGGTTTCTTGTGAGTACAAAAGTACTCATCGGCTTGCCACTGGTTATTTAATTGGCCATGCACGGAAGAGCAGGAATATGGGGAAGGGTTTGGTGGAGACGAGTATGCGAACTAGGACGCTTCCCAGTCAGAATGAATGTAGGTTTAAGGAAGATGGCTCGGGATCATGCTTTCGATCAAGATTTCCGCTGCTAGTTATGTTTGGTGTGTCGGCCTTCGAGGCCCTATCTATGTAAGACTTGACCTAAATGATCTATATTTGTAACAGATGGTATGTATTGATCTAAGACTCTTGTTATTAGTTGGGGTCCCCACATATTCTTCCCCCGACCATCACCTCTCCTTCACCGTCTACGAAGGCGGTTGCCATGCCGCCGCCCCTCACTTCTCGTGCAGTCCACTGGGGCAACACGTCCAGTCCATCGGGGCCTGCCAATGCACCCCCACACAGCTCTCTCCTCCCCGGTGTATTATGTTGCCCTCTGATGCTTGAGCTTTTTTTGCGCGAGTCTTGATCTTGAGATTGAAGAGCTGTAGCATTTTACAAGGTTTTGTAACCCACGAGTGTCATTTCTTTTGGGGGGTGTTGGAATTATGCCCTAGAGGCAATGATAAATAAGTTATTATTATAATTTCTGTATCAAGATAATCATTTATTATCCATGCCATAACTAAATTGAATGAAGACTTAGATACATGTGTGGATACATAGAAAAAACACTGTCCCTAGCAAGCCTCTAGTTGGCTAGCGAGTTGATCGAGGATAGTCAGGGTCTTCTGACTATGTAGAAGGTGTTGTTGCTTGATAACTGGATCACATCATTAGGTGAATCATGTGATGGACTAGACCCAAACTAATAGACGTAGCATGTTGATCGTGTCATTTTGTTGCTACTGTTTTCTACGTGTCAAGTATTTGTTCCTATGACCATGAGATCATTTAACTCACTAACACCGGAGGAATTCTTTGTGTGTATCAAACGTCGCAACGTAATTGGGTGACTATAAAGATGCTCTACAAGTATCTCAAAAGGTGTTCGTTGAGTTTGTATGGATCGAGACTGGGATTTGTCACTCCCTGTGACGGAGAGGTATCTCGGGGCCCACTCGGTAATACAACATCACACACAAGCCTTGCAAGCAATGTGACTTCGTGTAAGTCATGGGATCTTGTATTACGGAACGAGTAAAGAGACTTGTCGGTAAACGAGATTGAAATAGGTATGCGGATACTGACGATCGAATCTCGGGCAAGTAACATACCGAAGGACAAAGGGAATGACATACGGGATTATATGAATCCTTGGCACTCAGGTTCAAACGATAAGATCTTCATAGAATATGTAGGATCCAATATGGGCATCCAGGTCCCGCTGTTGGATATTGACCGAGGAGTCCCTCGGGTCATGTCTACATAGTTCTCGAACCCGCAGGGTCTGCACACTTAAGGTTCGGTGTTGTTTTATACGTATTTGAGTTATATGGTTGGTTACCGAATGTTGTTCGGAGTCCCGGATGAGATCACGAATGTCACGAGGGTTTCCGGAATGGTCCGGAGATGAAGATTGATATATAGGATGACCTCATTTGATTACCGGAAAGTTTTCGGCATTACCGGGAATGTACCCGGGAGTGACGAATGGGTTGCGGATGTTTACCGGGGGGTAGCCCACCCCGGGGAAGCCCATAGGCCTTAGGGGTGCCGTACCAGCCCTTAGTGGGCTGTTGGGCAAGCCCAAGAAGGCCCCTGCCCAGGATAAGAGAAAATCAAAGAGAAAAAAGGGGAAGTGGGAACAAAGGGAAGTACTCCACCTTCCAATCCTAGTTGGACTAGGATTGGAGGAGGATTCCTCCTCCCCCCTTCGGCCGACCCCCTTGGGGCTCCTTGAGCCACAAGGCAAGGCCCCTCCCCTCCCACCTATATATATAGAGGTATTAGAGCTGATTTGAGACAACTTTGCCACCGCAGCCCGACCACATACCTCCACGATTTTTCCTCTAGATCGCGTTTCTGCGGAGCTCGGGCGAAGCCCTGCTGAGATTAGATCACCACCAACCTCCGGAGTGCCGTCATGCTGTCGGAGAACTCATCTACCTCTCCGTCTCTCTTGCTGGATCAAGAAGGCCGAGATCATCATCGAGGTGTACGTGTGCTGAACGCGGAGGTGCCGTCCATTCGGCACTAGATCGGAGCGGATCGTGGGACGGATCGCGGAACAGTTCGTGGGACGGTTTGCGGGGCGGATCGAGGGACATGAGGACGTTCCACTACATCAACCGTGTTTATTAAATGCTTCTGCTGTGCGATCTACAAGGGTACGTAGATCTGAAATCCCCCTCGTAGATGGACATCACCATGATAGGTCTTCGTGCACGTAGGAAATTTTTTGTTTCCCATGCGACGTTCCCCAACAGTGGCATCATGAGCTAGGTTCATGCGTAGATGTCATCTCGAGTAGAACACAAAAGTTTTTGTGGGCGGTGATGTGCGATTTGCTGCCCTCCTTAGTCTTTTCTTGATTCCGCGGTATTGTTGGATCGAAGCGGCTCGGACCGACATTACTCGTACGCTTACGAGAGACTGGTTTCATCGCTACGAGCAACCCCGTTGCTCAAAGATGACTGGCGAGTGTCGGTTTTATCCAACTTTAGTTGAATCGGATTTGACAGAGGAGGTCCTTGGATGAGGTTAAATAGCAATTCATATATCTCCGTTGTGGTATTTGCGTAAGTAAGATGCAATCCTACTAGATACCCATGGTCACCACGTAAAACATGCAACAACAATTAGAGGACGTCTAACTTGTTTTTGCAGGGTATGCTTGTGATGTGATATGGCCGACGATGTGATGTGATATATTGGATGTATGAGATGATCATGTTGTAATAGTTAATCTCGACTTGCACGTCGATGGTACGACAACCGGCAGGAGCCATAGGATTGTCTTTAAACTAATGTTTGTGCTTGCATATGTGTTTACTATATTGCTAGGATGTAGCTTTAGTAGTAATAGCATGAGTAGCACGACAACCCCGATGGTGACACGTTGATGGAGATCATGGTGTGGCGCCGGTGACAAGAAGATCGTGCCGGTGCTTTGGTGATGGACATCAAGAAGCACGTGATGAAGGCCATATCATGTCACTTATGAATTGCATGTGATGTTAATCCTTTTATGCACCTTATTTTGCTTAGAACGACGGTAGCATTATGAGGTGATCTCTCACTTAAATTTCAAGACGAAATTGTGTTCTCCCCGACTGTGCACCGTTGCTACAGTTCGTCGTTTCGAGACACCACGTGATGATCGGGTGTGATAGACTCAACGTTCACATACAATGGGTGCAAAACAGTTGCACATGCGGAACACTCGGGTTAAGCTTGACGAGCCTAGCATGTGCATACATGGCCTCGGAACACATGAGACCCAAAGGTCGATCATGAAACTATCCTCAACTCACGTGATGATCGGACTTGAGCTAGTGGAGTTGGATCATGAACCACTCAAATGATTAGCGAGATGTACTTTTTGATTGGGAGTTTAGCAAGTAATTTGATTAAGTTAAACTCTAATTATCTTGAACATAGTCTAAGTCCACTTTGAATATATTTGTGTTGTAGATCAATGGCTCACGCGACAGTGACCCTGAATTTTAATATGTTCCTAGAGAAAGCTAAGTTGAAAGATGATGGAAGCAACTTTGTAGACTGGGCTCGTAATCTTAAGTTGCTCCTGCAAGCTGGGAAGAAGGATTATGTCCTTAATGTTGCGCTAGGAGATGAACCACCCGCTACGGCTGACCAAGATGTTAAGAACGCTTGGTTAACACGTAAGGAGGACTACTCAGTAGTTCAATGTGTAGTCTTGTATGGCTTATAGCCGGGACTTCAACGTCGCTTTGAGCGTCATGGAGCATATGAGATGTTCTAGGAGTTGAAGTTTATCTTTCAGAAGAACGCCCGGATCGAGAGGTATGAGACCTCCGATAAATTATATGCTTGCAAGATGGAGGAGAATTCGTCTGACAGTGAACATGTGCTCAAAATGTCTGGGTCCTCAAAACGTCTAGCTGAGCTGGGGATTGAACTCCCTCAAGAGGCTATCACTGAGAGAATTCTTCAATCACTGCCGCCAAGTTATAAGGGATTTGTGTTGAACTACAACATGCAAGGGATGAACAAGTCACCCGGCGAGTTGTTCGCGATGCTGAAAGTCGCAGAGTCAGAACTCCATAAAGAGCATCAAGTGTTGATGGTGAATAAGACCACTAGTTTCAAGAGAAACAGCAAAGGAAAGAAGGGTAATTCTAGGAAGAGCGGCAAGCCTGTTGCCAATCCGACGAAGAAACCCAAAGCTGGACCTAAGCCTGAAACGGAGTGCTATTATTGCAAGGGTATGGGTCACTAGAAGCGCAACTGCCCCAAGTATCTGGCTGAGAAGAAGGCGGCCAAAGAAAATCAGGTATATTCGATATACATGTTATTGATGTGTACTTAACCAGCTCTCGTAGTAGTGCGTGGGTATTCGATACCGGTTATGTCGCTCATATTTGCAACTCGAAACAGGAACTGCGGAATAAGCGAAGGCTGGCGAAGGATGAAGTGACGATGCCCGTGGGAAATGGTTCCAAGGTTGATGCAATCGCCGTTGGCACAGTTTCACTTCAGTTACCATCAGGATTAGTTATGAACTTAAATAATTTTTATTTAGTGCATGCGTTAAGCATGAACATTATATCTGAATCTTGTTTATTGCGAGACGGTTACTCGTTTAAGTCACAGAATAATGGTTGTTCTATTTCTATGAGTAATATCTTTTATGGTCATGCACCCAATGTGAGAGGATCGTTCATATTGAATCTTGATAGTGATAATACACATATATATAACATTGAGACCAAAAGAGTTAGAGTTAACAATGATAGCGCCATGTTTTTATGGCATTGCCGCTTAGGTCATATTGTTGTAAAGCGCATGAAGAAACTCCATACCGATGGACTTTTGGAGTCACTTGACTTTGATTCACTTGACACGTGCGAACCATGCCTCATGGGCAAGATGACTAAAACTCCGTTCTCCGGAACAATGGAGCGTGCAAGTGACTTGTTGGAAATCATACATACCGATGTGTGTGGTCCGATGAGTGCGGAGGCACGCGGCGGATATCCTTATTTTCTCACCTTCACTGACGATTTGAGTAGATATGGTTATGTCTACTTGATGAAGCACAAGTCTGAAACATTTGAAAAGTTCAAGAAATTTTAGAGTGAAGTTGAAAATCATCGTAACAAGAAGATCAAGTTCCTACGGTCTGGTCATGGGGGTGAATATCTGAGTTTCGAGTTTGGTGCTCACTTAAGACAATGTGGAATTGTTTCACAGTTGACACCGCCTGGAACACCACAGCGTAATGGTGTGTCCGAACGTCGTAATCGTACTTTATTAGAGATGGTGCGATCTATGATGTCTCTTACCGATTTGTCGTTATCGTTTTGGGGTTATGCATTAGAAACAGCTGCATTCTCTTTAAATAGGGCACCATCAAAATCCGTTGAGACGACACCATACGAACTGTGGTATGGCAAAAGACCAAAGTTGTCATTTCTTAAAGTTTGGGGATGTGATGCTTATGTCAAAAAGCTTCATCCTGAAAAGTTGGAACCCAAAGCAGAAAAGTGTGTCTTCATAGGTTACCAAAAAGAGACAGTTGGGTACACCTTCTATCTCAAATCCGAGGGCAAAGTGTTTGTTGCTAAGAACGGAGCTTTTCTCGAGAAGGAGTTTCTCTCGAGGGAATTGAGTGGGAGGAAGATAGAACTTGATGAGGTTGTGGAACCTCTCATCCCTCTGGATGGTGGCGCAGGGCAAGGGGAAACCCCTGTCATTGCAACACCGGTTGAGGAGGAAGTTAATGATGATGATCATGAAACTCCGGATCAAGTTCTTGTCGAACCTCGCAGGTCGATGAGACCGCGTACTACTCCAGAGTGGTACGGTAATCCCGTCTTATCAACTATGTTGTTGGACAACAATGAGCCTGCGAATTATGAAGAAGCAATGGTGGGCCCCGATTCCAACAAATGGCTAGAGGCCATGAAGTCCGAGATAGGATCTATGTATGAAAACAAAGTAAGGACTTTGGAAGTACTACCTGAAGGCCGCAAGGCTATTCAGAACAAATGGATCTTTAAGAAGAAGACGGACGCTGACGGTAATGTGATCGTTTATAAAGCTCGACTTGTGGCAAAGGGTTTTTCACAAGTTCAAGGAGTTGACTACGATGAGACGTTCTCACCCGTAGCGATGCTTAAGTCCGTCAGAATCATGTTAGCAATAGCTGCATTTTTCGATTATGAAATCTGGCAGATGGATGTCAAAACGGCGTTCCTTAACGGTTTCCTTAAGGAAGAGTTGTATATGATGCAACCCGAAGGTTTTTTCGATCCTAAAAATGCTAACAAAGTGTGCAAGCTCCAGCGATCCATTTATGGACTGGTGCAAGCATCTCAGAGTTGGAATAAAAGCTTTGATGAGGTGATCAATGCATTTGGGTTTATACAAGTGGTTGGAGAATCTTGTATTTACAAGAAAGTGAGTGGGAGCTATGTGGCGTTTCTAATATTATATGTGGATGACATATTGCTGATTGGAAACAACATGGAGTTTTTGGAGAGCATAAAGGATTACTTGAATAAAAGTTTCTCTATGAAGGGCCTAGGAGAAGCTGCTTACATTCTAGGAATAAAGATCTATAGGGATAGATCGAAACGTCTGATAGGACTTTCACAAAGCACATACCTTGATAAAGTTTTGAAGAGGTTCAAAATGGAACAGTCCAAGAAGGGGTTCTTGCCAGTTTTACAAGGTACGAGATTGAGTAAGACTCAGTGCCCAGCAACTGATAAAGATAGAGAGCATATGAGCACCGTCCCCTATGCTTCAGCCATAGGTTCTATCTTGTATGCAATGTTGTGCACTAGACCGGACGTTAGCTTGGCCATAAGTATGGCAGGAGGTTCCAGAGTAATCCAGGAGTGGATCACTGGACGGTGGTCAAGAATATCCTGAAGTACCTGAAAAGGACTAAGGAGATGTTTCTCGTGTATGGAGGTGACGAAGAGCTCGCCGTAAAAGGTTACGTCAATGCAAGCTTTGACACAGATCCGGAAGACTCTAAGTCATAGACCGGATACGTATTTATTCTTAATGGGAGTGTGGTAAGCTGGTGCAGTTCCAAGCAAAGCGTCGTAGCTGATTCTACATGTGAAGCGGAGTACATGGCTGCCTCGAAGGCAGCTAAGGAGGGTGTCTGGATGAAGCAGTTCATGACGGATCTTGGAGTGGTGCCGAGCGCACTGAATCCAATAACCCTGTTTTGTGACAAGACGGGTGCTATTGCCTTAGCAAAGGAACCACGGTTTCACAAGAAGACCAAACACATCAAACGATGCTTCAACCTCATCCGCGACTACATCAAAGGGGAGGACGTGAATATATGCAAAGTGCACACGGATCTGAATGTGGTAGACCCGCTGACTAAACCTCTTCCACGCGCAAAGCATGATCTACACCAGAACTGTATGTGTGTTAGATTTATTACAATGTAATTCGCATGGCGATGTGAGGACTCGATTATTGACTCTAGTGCAAGTGGGAGACTGTTGGAATTATGCCCTAGAGGCAATGATAAATAAGTTATTATTATAATTTCTGTATCAAGATAATCATTTATTATCCATGCTATAACTGTATTGAATGAAGACTTAGATACATGTGTGGATACATAGACAAAACATTGTCCCTAGCAAGCCTCTAGTTGGCTAGCCAGTTGATCGAGGATGGTTAGGGTCTTCTAACTATGTACAAGGTGTTGTTGCTTGATAACTGGATCACATCATTAGGTGAATCATGTGATGGACTGGACCCAAACTAATAGACGTAGCATGTTGATCGTGTCATTTTGTTGCTACTGTTTTCTGCGTGTCAAGTATTTGTTCCTATGACCATGAGATCATATAACTCACAGACAAAGGAGGAATGCTTTGTGTGTATCAAACTTCGCAACGTAACTGGGTGACTATAAAGATGCTCTACAGGTATCTCCGAAGGTGTTCGTTGAGTTGGTATGGATCGAGACTGGGATTTGTCACTCCGTGTGACGGAGAGGTATCTCGGGGCCCACTCGGTAATACAATATCACACACAAGCCTTGCAAGCAATGTGACTTAGTGTAAGTCATGAGATCTTGTATTACGGAACGAGTAAAGAGACTTGCCGGTAAACGATATTGAATTAGGTATGCGGATACTGACGATCGAATCTCGGGCAAGTAACATACCAAAGGACAAAGAGAATGACATACGGGATTATATGAATCCTTGGCACTAAGGTTCAAACGATAAGATCTTCGTAGAATATGTAGGATCCAATATAGGCATCCAGGTCCCGCTATTGGATATTGACCGAGGATTCCCTCGGGTCATGTCTACATAGTTCTCCAACCCGCAGGGTCTGCACACTTAAGGTTCGGCGTTGTTTTATGCGTATTTGAGTTATATGGTTTGTTACCGAATTTTGTTCGGAGTCCCGGATGAGATGACAAACATCACGAGGTTTTCCGGAATGGTCCGGAGATGAAGATTGATATATAGGATGACCTCATTTGATTACCGGAAAGTTTTCGGCATTACCGGGAATGTACCGGGACTGACGAATGGGTTCGGGATGTTCACCGGGGGGGGGGGCAACCCACCCCGGGGAAGCCCATAGGCCTTAGGGGTGCCGCACCATCCCTTAGTGGGCTGGTGGGCAAGCCCAAGAAGGCTCGTGCACAGGATCACAGAAAATCAAAGAGAAAAAAGGGGAAGTGGGAAGGAAGGGAAGGACTCCACCTTCCAATCCTAGTTGGACTAGGATTGGAGGAGGATTCCTCCTCCCCCCCCTTCGGCCAACCCCCTTGGGGCTCCTTTAGCCTCAAGGCAAGGCCCCTCCCCTCCCACCTATATATACGGAGGTTTTAGGGTTGATTTGAGACAACTTTGCCACGACAGCCCGACCACATACCTCCACGGTTTTTCCTCTAGATCGCGTTTCTGCGGAGCTCGGGCGGAGCCGTGCTGAGATTAGATCACCACCAACCTCCGGAGCGCCCTCACGCTGCTGGAGAACTCATCTACCTCTCCGTCTCTTTTACTAGATCAAGAAGGCCGAGATCATTGTCGAGTTGTACGTGTGCTCAACGCGGAGGTGTCGTCCGTTCGGCACTAGATCGGAGCGGATCGTGGGACGGATCGCGGGACGGTTCGTGGGACGGTTCGCGGGGCGGATCGAGGGACGTGAGGACGTTCCACTACATCAACCGCGTTTATTAAACGCTTCTGCTGTGCGATCTACAAGGGTACGTAGATCTGAAATCCCCCTCGTAGATGGACATCATCATGATAGGTCTTCGTGCGCGTAGGAAAATTTTTGTTTCCCATTCGACGTTCCCGAAAAGGGGGCTACAACTATGATGTCCCTGATACTCCAATGGTGAAGATTCTACCGCTTGTTGTTGTTTTGCACTTTGGTCTCTCTCTGTTTTGTTTATGTATTTCGCATCCTCAAAAGTTGGAAGATTGGCCGCCTTCTGTTATCTTAAAACGTGTGTTGATATATATTTTCTATGTATACACGTAGTTAAGAAATTTGTTCTCTTTAGGTTTTTCATCTTGTCGAGAAATTGGAGTGTATTGAGCTCTGGATGCACCAAAAGCACCAATGGTCGAAGGAGGGAACCTATCCTAACGAGCACTAGCCAAAGGATTAGGGCATAGCTCACAAGTGTGTGTCATACGTAATTAAAGGGCTAATCAAATCATATTATTTGCATATCTAGATGCGATTCGCAGAAGTAGTTGCTTGTCTCCAAACAAGGGAACACACTTCCCATGTTTAGTGGGCGGACCGTCAAGACGTGTAACTGAACCAGCTTAGAAGAAAGTGATTCATTATCGCGGACCATCACAAGTGATTCAGTTCACAACTACTAGTTGCTTTTTGGTCAGCTAAGATGAAAGGAACTGGTCCCCCCACCACGGCTACACCCTAGCCCACCACCACCTTCCTTTGCGGTTCGTTGCATGGGTCGTCATCGAGAACCACTCGAGCATTTGAGGTCGTTGCAGTCACTTTTTTAATTTTTGGAGGAAAATCACTTCACTGCAGTTCGCTATTTCCATCAACGAGATTTGTCTTTTTGTGTTCTTCTAAAGAGAAATAGAAGTGTAAATGCAATCCACTGTACTTTTGCTCTTGAGGTTCTTTTTACTCTCATTTCTTTTGTAGAAAAGATAGGTGATGCAGTCCATCGGCCTCCTCCCACGGTAAATTTGGGCGACGCACGGGCTCGTACCCATTTAGTTGTTTTGCAAGTGAACACTATCATGCCCGCCTGAAGTGCACTCCTACCGGACGCCCGTGTATCAGGGGCGGCTATCATTTAGTACGCATCAATGATAGGCATAGTAACCATTCCACTCTCCTTCCTTGAGGGAATTTTGGTTGTTGTTGATGCAGTGCAAGGTGTCGCTTCATGCAGCCCGACTCTGTTTTTTGGGATGTCACTATTTTCATCTTATTTCGTGTGCACCCGTGTAGTTTAGATTGTTGTAATCATGGGTGCTCGGGCAGTTCAATATTCCACTCCACTAATGCATTCTGCTTTGGCTGCGCACGAGGTTCAGATGGCACCTTCTTGAGTTTTAGATTCCGAAAAAGTGTAATAGCAACAACAAAAATGATTACCAAAAATATAGTGCACTTTTTAATGTGTGGGAGTTCACTAGATGTATTTTTGTATCCTCCTAACACTCTAGAAGTTCACTTTTCTCATTGAAAAAATCACGACGTTCACTTTTCGGAGTGTCGAGGTTCAATTTTTGAAGTCTCAGGGTTCACTTACTACCAACATGAAGTTTAGGAAAATGTTATGGAAACGATAAAAAAGTAATGAGGTTCACTTCTCTATAGCGATCTGGTTCACTTACCTCCGATGTGAACTCCACTCCGCTTACTCGTCTTAAAAAATTCACGTCCAACAAAAGAAAAATCATGCATTGTACTTATCCGTCGGATGCAGTGTGGTTTCCTGTCAAAAAGCAGTGCACTCTTTTATCCGATGAGGTTCACGCGTTGATTTGGGTGTTGCGAAAAAAACAGAGTGTCCGCATTTCCGTAATTTCAAAACTGCTCTTAAACCGTAAGGAATTAGAGAGAGTGTTGTACATCAAAACGATGTGTCTCGTCGATATGTTTTCAACATCGTATCATTTGCATAGTTCCGACAAGCGGTTTGGTAAAATTTACGTAAATACGCTTGCTGCAACTCGTAGGGAGCCATACCGTTTTCAAAATTCATTTAAAACCGCGAGGAATCTCAACAAATGGCCAACATATGAAAGTTGTGTATATTCCACAACGTTTTAACGCCGTATCATATGCCTCATTTCGACAAACATTTTGAAAACTGCAGCAAAAAACTTACAGAAAAAATCAATTTTTTTGGAAAATAGAATTCGGTTTTTTAGTAAATTTGAAATTACTATCAAACCGTAAGGAATTAGAGAGAGTAATCCACATGAAAAAGATGCGGATCGAAGATATCTCGCCAACTTCATATAGTGTGATTCACTCCGACGAGCGCTTTAGAAATAATCGCGAAAATACGCTCCTGGCATCCCGTCTTGTGTCCACTATTTTTCAAACTGCTGTCAAACCGTGAGGAATCTCGAAAAGTGTTCAACATGGCCAAGTTGGGAATTTTCTGTATCAATCTAACAGTATATTATATGCCTTGTTCCGACAAACGGTTTAAAAACTGGAGCCAAAACAGTGTCCAAAAAACGCGTATAGATTTTTTTGATGACATTGGAGTGCTTGTTTTGATAGGGATGCACTCCACGACCGTTGAGCGTGCAGTTGAAAAGTGTTAGCAGAATAACTATTCTGATGGTATTACCAGAATAGGATGGGTCTATTCTAATAACATCCTTTTAAGACCTTGTTCTGCTAACACTTTAGCGCTGCATGCACATCCGTTCCGAACCACAGTACAGATAACCGGAAGAAAGAAAAGCACCAGCCGGCCCCCACGAACCAACCCAGCCTCTTCCTTCTTCACCCCAACCACCCAAACAACTCCACCTCCTATGGCGTCACCCTCGGCCACCGCCCACCTACCGGACCCGCGCCGCGTACTCATGCCCGCACCACCCCGACCAACCCCCATCCCGGTGCTGCACCTCCTCCCCACACCCCGCCCCTCCCCCAAGCGACGGTCCGGCCCGCGACATTCTCCACTCGCCGACGAGCCACCGCTCCACAGGACACCGAACAGCCACGAGCCGACGTCGGATCAAGGCTGTTGCCACTGGTTGGTTCAGCAACATCAACTTCAACATCTCAATCCTCTCACAGCATTGCATAGATGTCGGCTTGCTGCCCCACGACCTCCACCTCGCCATCCCGAGGCGACCATGACGCCCCTCGCCCCCCTCATGCTCTATGGATCCAGTGGATCTAGCCTCCACTACCCCTGTAGCCACCAGATCCGTAGATCCCTTCCCTCCCGCGCATGATTCAGCAAGCAAAGCACCACCCGTGGAGGCCTAGCCAGAGGTAAAACGATGTCCGGGCCGAGGGAACCTCCTCCGCCACTACCCGTCATGCAAGGTCCTGCTCCGCTCCCTCCTGCGGGCGGCCTCAGCGCTTGAGGCATGCAGTTTGGAGTGGGCGCTCATGCTCTACATGCTCTCTGTGCAATTTTTGGGGTGTTTCCATGCAGTTCAGGCATAGTATCGTTGCAGTAGAAGAGCTCCCTAGCAAACAATGTGTCAGAATGACCGGATGTGCATCGCCTTCCTCTCTCCGACTCCTGCAGGTGACCATCGGCCACCCCTCCCCCGCCGGATCTAGCCATCATCTCCAAGAGGTGGGTGGCTTTCTGCACTTCCCCAACAAACCCCGACTTGCCTCCACTCCCCAGCAACATGGTGTTGTCGTTCCTAGCTGTTTTGGTCCCCCCTCTCTCTCGATCTTCAGAGCCGCCACGGCACGATAGTGTAGTCGTGGGCCTTCTCTAACTGGAAGAAGAACCCTTTCTCCAATGTAGTGCTCACCCAGAATTCCATTGCTTTCCTTTTGGCTGTTGGTTTTGGTGAATTCAGTTTGTAATGAAGTTTCTTAATTTTGTCTGTGTAGTTCGGTTGGCACTACCATGAGGTTCACTGGCTCTTGCTTGAAGTATGCCATGGTTGAATGTTTATCTATGGGGCGCAAAACAATGTGCATTCCTTTCTTGCTGCCGTACAGATCATGGGCACATGTGGGTCGCTTGCTTGTTGATTTGCAGCTCACTTCATCAATGAAATTATGTGCGAAAATAACGGGTAGCTCACTTGTCCTCGTCCTTTGCATTCTAAACACAAGTGGTGTACAACTATGACTGTAAACCTTTTTAATTTTGCATTTTCCGTTTGGCATCATCCCGTGCAGTTCGTATACAGGAAAAACAATATAAAAATACAGTTCACTAAATAGTGAAAAAAAATATTTCCTTGTTCATGTTTGAATACATGTCTTCTCGTTTACGAAACTACATTCAACTAGCACGGTTCAATTGTCTCTCTTATGTAGTTCCCTAATTGATTTTGGTTTTGGAAAAAAATGATATTGGCCATTTTTTATAATTGATATTTTGGGAGAAAATATTTCTACAAATATGTATGGACATGATTTATAATTTCTTAAAAAACAACGCAGTTCATCGAAAAACCCTTGGCGGAGCCCTTTGCAAATTGACGCGTTCACTTGCCCTCGTCTCTATGGTCGACTCTCGTCCATAAAATATAAGTTAGAGAGAAGATATAATAAAATTCATATAGTCTACTTGGCCATTTGATGCAATGCGGTTTTCAGTCTGAAGCAGTGCGGTCGATCATCTCATGTTGTTCATCTCGTAAGTGCAGAAATATGTTACAAAACAACAAAAGAAAAGTAATGAGGTTCACTTCCCTATAGTGATGCGGTTCACTTACGTCCGATGTGAAGTGCACTGTACTTCCTATTCTTGAAAAAATCACATTGGAGAAAACAAATCATGAAGTTCGCTTGCTCGTAGGATGCAGTACGGTCTTTAGTATGAAGCAATGCATTCTTCTGTCTGATGCGGTTCATGCGTTGATTTTGGTGCCGCGAAAAACATAGAGTGTGCATTTTGGTAAAGTCAAAGCTGCTCTTAAAACGTAAGGAATTAGAGCGAGTGTTATACATGAGAACGTTGCGCCTTGTCGATACCTTTCTCATGCCATATCATTTGTATCATTCTGATGAGCGGCTTAGAAAAAATTACAAAATACACTCGCTACCACACGTAGGCAGACACACCTTTTCACAATTCATTTAAATCCACGAGGAATCTCAACAAAAGGCCAACATATGAAAGGTGTGCCTATTACACATATTTTCAACTCCATATCTTACGTCTCGTTATGTCGAACGGTTTAATAACTACAGCGGAAAACGTACCAAAAATATCAAAAATTTTGAAAAATGAAATTCCATTTTTAGTAAATTTGAAATTACTCTTAAGCTGCAAGGCATTAGAGAGTGTACTCTACATGAAGACGATGCAGCTTGACGATATCTTTCCAACGCCATACCATTTGCTTCATTCTGACGAGTGGTTTAGAAAAAATTGCGAAAATACGCTCAGTGCGGCCCGTCATGCGCCCACCATTTTAGAAACTTCTATCAAACCGCGAGGAATCGCAAAAGTTTTCAACATGTCAAGTTGGGACTTTTCCGTAGCAATCCAACGCTATATTATACGCCTCATTCTAACAAAGGGTTTAAAAACTGGGGCAAAAACGGTGACAAAAAACGTGTGCAATTTTTTCTGGTGACATTGGAGTGTTGTTTGATAGGTATGCAGTACACTATCGTTGAGCGTGCAACTGAGAAGTGTTAGCAGAATAAATATTATACTAATATTAGCATAATAGACCGACTTTATATATATATGTATATATTTAAAGTCCAGGAATAGACTTCACTTAGTGTGGGGACTTTTTTGGTTTTTGAGGCACATGCCACATCGAAGTTGTGCATTGGCTATATATTCAAACATCACACAACACATTTGGGTGACATGCATGCATGCGGTGGTTAGGACACTCACGTGTGACGCTTCCATCTGTGGGCCCGGGAGGTTGTCGTCCATGCATGCATTACTTTGACCTACATCGGGAGAGGTTAATTAGTTTGACCATCAAGGATGATTCTTGTTGGTTTGTATTACCGTAGGAGCATATATTACGCGTCGAAGAGGGGGAAGGGGACCAACATACACTACACTCGCTCTGTGTGGGGACTTTATGATTTTGGTGGCATGTGCCACATCAAAGTTCGGCATTTTGGGTATTCAAACATCACAACCACACATACACATCCAAACATATGCTTGGCCCACATGCAAAGCGATGACGATTGTCATGTGGGACCACTCACGCAGTTATCAGTGATATCGATGATTTCAATCTATCGGCCCGCTTGGTCCATCACTACTTAATTTGATTGAAAGCGAAAGATGTTAATTTGACTTAGGAGGGGATTATTTTCTGGTTTGTATTTTTGTACTTATATAGATCATGATCTCGGTTGACATGATATAGTTTGAGCACATGCATGTGTACGTATGAATCCCTCCCACCGGGTCAAATTCGAAGTGGGTAGTGGGGGGTGGGGACAAGTCCACGTCACGTCATGAACCGTATTGCTCTGTATGGGGACTGTACGATTTTCAAAGCACTTGCCACATCAATGGTGTGCATGATATTCAAACATGCACGCATCACCACCATATATATATTTGGGACATGTGCATGCTGTTGTCATCTTCGAATGGTACTCTCCCTCGCGTGGTTATTGGCGGCAAGCCTATATACTAGTGGGCCTGTGCAGACATCCATGATCACTTTTTGACCGACAACAAGAAAGGTTACCATGGTGGATTCTTGTTCTTTGGTTCGTGTTATCGTATTATCATGGTGAGATTCCACACCTAAGTTTGAGCGCTACGTACATACGCATGCATGAATCTCCATCACTCGCTCGAAATGTACATATACATACATACATACATACATATATATACAATGTTAACGCGTCGTTTGACCCTCGCTCCATATGGTTTGTGGTTTGAAATCACTGTGCCACATCAAAGTTGTGCATTTGGGTATTCAAACATCAATACAGTCCATACATCTGTTTGGACCACATGCACGCAGTAGTGGTTCTCTTTGGGGACCATTTGCATGATTATTGGCAAGCTAGCCCATCTATGGGGTCGTGTGGACGTCTGTCACTTTGAGCAACAACAAGAGAGAGGTTGTACGACCGAGGTGGATTCTTCGATCTTGGTCCATTTTATGATACATCTTGGTGAGATGCCCTCTCTCGACGACTCCAATTGTGTGTGTGTGTGTGTATGTGTGTCAAGTGTGTGTGTGTGTGTTGGGGGGGGGGCTACTTCGCACCTTGATAGGTGAACCTCTATGGGACTAGCATGTTCGGTTAATTTGTGAGACACGTGTGTCACATCGAAGTTGTGAATTGGGTATTTAAGTATCACACCACCCTTTTCATACATATATTGGGGCTACCCGTAGGTGGTTCGTATGTGGTCTCAGCCCATCTCGCGCGAGAAGCACACATATGTGGGCCTGCACATGGTCCACCTTCCACTTGAAGCGAAAGGGGGGCGGGTTTTGAACATCATGGACTCCCATAGGTTTAGTGTTATGGTAGGGTGATATATATATTAGACCTAACTATTTGGGTCATGCATTCATAGCTAGGATGCACCTCCTGTCGATAGGAAGGGGGGACAAGCAATATCGTGATCTTTGTGAGATACGTGCCACATCGAAGTTGTGCATTTGGTATTTGAACATGAAACAACCCTTTTCATACACATGATCATCCCATCTCGCGCCAGAAGCACATAATTTTGGGCCCGCATACGCACCACCTTTCACTGGAAGCGAAAAGGGGGTGGATTTTGACCATCATGGACTCCCATAGATTTAGTGTTACGGTAGGGTGATACGTTAGACCTACCTATTTGGGGCATGCGTTCACAACTAGGATTGACGTCCTGCCGACAGGAAGGAGGGGGGACAAGCAATACCGTGCACTTTGTGAGACGCGCGCCACATCGAAGTTGTGCGTTTGGTATTTGAACATCAAACCATCCTTTTCATACATATTTTTGGTCCACATGCAAGTTTGTTTGTGTTCTGACCCTTTCCCGCATTATTTACGCCAAATTTATAAACATTAGACAAGTTGGATGATGCAACACACACGGTTCACTCACACTACCTGTTGGGGATATACCCTGCGGTGTAACCCGGCTTGAAGTATGACCCGGCTGGGACTTGGCAACTCACCGGCGACTCATCAGTGACCTGGAGGGCGGCTCATACATGACCCCGCGGGCGACTGAGACAAACAACAAAGGCCCAGGGCCTGGCGTGCACCCTGGCATAAGGCGACTCATAAAAGGCCAGGAGGATCGGCTCACAAGAGAAAGCCCAAGAAGAGGAAAGACTCCCTCACAAAGGAAACAAGACCCAGATTAGAATTCAAGAGAGACTAGTCCTAGTCCTATTCCTAGTAGGACTCTACATGTAAACCTACCCCTTCCACCTATACAAGGAGGGGTAAGGCACCCCAAGAGGGACATATTCACAAGTTCAAGTCATTAGAGAAAGACAGATTAGACACCCTCAAGATTAGAGCTAGTGATTCCTCACCCTTGTAATCGAGATCATCACCTTCATCAATGAAACACAAGCAGGACGTAGGCCTTTACCTCCATCGGAGGGGCCGAACCTGGATAAACTCGCGTCTCGCGATTACGACCAACCCCTCTCAAGCCGCCACACAGGTGCGATGGCTCCACACCTAAGTCCTTGCACGAGGACATGCTGTGACAAAACCCACGACACTACCTGTGTGCCATAACCGTGCTCCTGTCACTCACATCAGCACAGTACATTGGGCTCCACAAGGCCTCCCTCACAATCTCAAAAATATCTACTCGCCTACAAGGTTTTTCAGTTTGATAACACACGGTTATTACGTTTCAACCGTGTGTGATGTTTGTCGTTCTCGCCCCCGCCTACATCTCTCAAAAATATCTGCCCGGCTCGACAGTTTTTCTGTTTGCTAACACACAGTTGTTTTCTGGGACCGTGTGCAATGCATCATCCAAATTTTCAATAGCCCCCGCATTTTACTCTTGCATAGTAAAATATCCAGTAGCCGCATCATTTCCTCAAACACCACAACCCCCTCCACCCCCAAAAACTCTGCGTGCGCGCGCAAACACACACACACACACACACACACCACAACCTCTCCCTCGCTCAAAACCCTAGTAAGGTTGCTGCCGCCGCCGTCACAAAGCCTTCATTGTAAACATCTACCGGTTTGTCCATGCATCTTACACATCGATCTCCATACCCTAGCCGGCATGAGTTTCTTAGATGAGGGCTGCCAAACGCCGCCTTTCCCACAGATCCCCTTCCCCCACTCCAGAGTGTCGCGGCCTAAGCTCGGCTACGCTTGCCATGCAGCTCGAGGAGCGACTGGACCAAAAGAGGTGTATCACGGCCTCTTCGCCCGACGTCGCCGAGGTAGCCGCGGAGGAAGCTGATTACTATTACTGGTTATAGGCTTTCAATTAGCGGGCTAGAGTAAGCTGGTATGTTGTGGATGCCCGCTACGACATTGGGGTCATCAACAATGATGACTTGACGCGGGCTATGTCACAGGTTAAGTGGCCCACCCCATCCCCTCGGGTTCAACTTTCGTCGACCTCATCGATGGCCCCACCGTTGGTCTCCTCAGGCTCGCTATCAAGAATTTGCCATCCTACATCGCCATGGAGCCCCTTTTGTTATTTCTAAAGGACATGTTCCATGACGCTACCTTTGGATCCACACCTGCCAAGTCAGACCTCATCGACGGCGACCATGATAACCCACAAGTATATGGGATCGCAATAGGTTTCGAGGGTAGACTATTCAACCCAAATTTATAGATTCGATACAAGGGGAGCCAACGAATATTTGCAGGTATTAACAGCTGAGTTGTAAATTCAACCACACTTGGAGATTTAGTATCTACAACACAGTGATCAGTAGCATAGTAATATGATAGTTTCGATAGTAGTGGTAACAGTAGCAGCAGTAACGGTAACAGTGATAGCAGTTTTGTAGCAGTTGTAACAGCAGTAGCAATAGTAGTAACTTAGCGAGCACAACATGTGGAAAACACGTAGGCACTAGATCAGTGATATTGCTAGATAGTATTCATCATATAACAATCACAACATAGGGTGACACAGAACTAGGGCCCGTTCATCGATATAATGTAGGCAGGTATTCCGTAAATAGTCACACGTGCTTATGGAAAAGAACTTGCATGACATCTTTTGTCCTACCCACCCGTGGCAGCAGGGTCCATAAGGAAACTAAGGTATATTAAGGCATCCTTTTAATAGATAACCGGAACAAAGCATTAATACATAATGAATACATGAACTCCTCATACTACGGTGATCACGGAAAGAATCCCAATTATTTTCACTATGGGGTATGCGGATCCTAACACGTAGTAGATGCATATAAGTTGCACAATCAGATTAGGAACATAGGTATTACAGTGAAAAAAAAAACGGTTCAGATCTGAAATCATGGCACTCGGGATCTAATGACAAACATTAAGCATAACAAAGTCATAGCAACATCAATCTCCGAACATAGTGGATACTAGGGATCAAGCCCTAACAAAAATAACTCGATTACATGATGAATCTCATCCAACTTTTCAAAGACCAACAAGCCTACGAAGGGATTACCCACTCCCAGTGGAGACCATCATCGAATTAGCGATGAAGGAGGGTTGGTGATGACGAAGACCAAAGATTCCCCTCTTCGGAGCCCCAAACGGACTCCACATCAAGCATCCCGATGAAGAATAGGAGGTGGTGGCGGCTCCGTATCATGAAATGCGATGAAACTTCCTCACAGTTTTTCTCAGGAAATAGGATTTTATTACGCTAGAATTAGGGTCAACCGAGCACCATGGGCCCCAATAGATACTAGGCAAAGCCAGGGGCCGGTGCACCCTGGTGTCTAGTGGGCACCTGGGGCCTCCCCTCTCGTGGGTCTTGGTTCCAATACTTTTCACTTGTTCTAGAAAAAATCTCCAAAAAGTTTCGTTCCATTCTAGGAACTCTAATTTCTGCACAAAAACAACACCATGGTAGTTGTGCTTAAAACAACATCATTCTGGATTTGTTTCATTCAAAATATGCAAATTAGAGTCAAAAACAAGAGGAAAAGTGTTAGGAAAAGTAGATACGATGGAGACCTATTAACTTCCCCAAGCATAACCCATTGGTTGTCCTCAAGCAATTCAATTGACAAACTGAAAGTGATAAAGAAAAACTTTTATGAACTCTTTTGTTCTTGTTTACATATACATGCATAGAGGGCACCGAGGTTTTCAACATAAATCATGACTACTTATATCAACGATAACCCTCAGAAACTATATTAGCTCATATCAGTGGCATAATCAACTAGCGAGCAATAATAAGATAAATCAAAAGCCAACACTTAGTCAAAACAATCATGATATGGTATGACAATAATGGTATCTCGCTAGCCCTTTCTGAGACTGCAAAACATAAACGCAGAGCACATCCAAAGATCAAGAAGCGAACACATTGTAATTCATGGTAAAATAGATCCATTCATGCTGCAAACAATGACTAACTAGACACAAAGCATGAGGATGAAAGCAATGCTCTCAGGTCTGGTGCTTATTCGAGAATGTGACTGTTGGAAATATGCCCTAGAGGCAATAATAAAATGGTTATTATCATATTTCCTTGTTCATGATAATCGTCTATCGTTCATGCTATAATTGTATTAACAGGAAACAGTAATACATGTGTGAATGAATAGATCACAATGTGTCCCTAGCAAGCCTCTAGTTGGCTAGCTCGTTAGTCAATAGATGATCATGGTTTCCTGATCATGGGCATTAGATGTCGTTGATAACGGGATCACATCATTGGGAGAATGATGTGATGGACAAGACCCAATCCTAAGCCTAGCACTAGATTGTATTGTTCGTATGCTAATGCTTTTCTAATGTCAAGTATCTTTTCCTTCGACCGTGAGATTGTGCAACTCCCGGATACCATAGGAGTGCTTTGGGTGTATCAAACGTCACAACGTAACTGGGTGACTATAAAGGTGCACTACGGGTACCTCCGAAAGTGTTTGTTGGGTTGGCACGAATCGAGATCGGGATTTGTCACTCTGTGTGACGGAGAGGTATCTCTGGGCCCACCCGGTAGAACATCATCATGAGCTCAATGTGACTAAGGAGTTAGTCACACGATGACGTGCTACGGAACGAGTAAAGAGACTTACCGGTAACGAGATTGAACAAGGTATAGGCATACCGACGATCGAATCTCGGACAAGTTCTATACCGACAGACAAAGGGAATCATATACGGGATTGATTGAATCCTTGACATCGTGGTTCATCCGATGAGATCATCGTGGAGCTAGTGGGAGCCACCATGGGTATCCAGACCCTGCTGATGGTTATTGGCCAGAGAGGTGTCTCGGTCATGTCTGCCTGTCTCCCGAACCCGTAGGGTCTACACACTTAAGGTTCGATGACGCTAGGGTTATAGGAAATTGTTGTACGAGGTTACCGAAAGTTGTTCGGAGTCCCAGATGAGATCTTGGACGTCACGAGGAGCTCTGGAATGGTCCGAAGGTAAAGATTGATATATAGGACGGATGGTTTCGGACACCGGAAGTGTTTCGGGCATCACCGGTAACGTACCGGGACCACCGGGACCACCGGAGGTGGTCCCGTGGCACCACCGAAGGGGGGCAACGACCCCGGGAGGCTAGATGGGCTAAGTGGGGAAGGGAACCAGCACCTAAGTGGGCTGGTGCGCCCCCCACCCAGCCCATGCGCACCAGAAAAAAGGGGAAGGGGGGAACCCTAGCTTAGGTGGGCCTAAGGCCCACCAGAGGGGTGCGCCACCCCTCCCCCTTGCCCTGGCCGCCACCCCTCTCCCATCTAAGGGCTGCCGCACCCCTTAGGGGTGGGAACCCTAAGGGCTGCGCCCCCTCCCTCTCCCCCTATATATAGATGAGGTTCGGGGCTGTTTGAGACACGGTTGAATCTCTCTCTTGGCGCAGCCCTGCTCCTCTCCCTCCTCCTCTCTGCCGGCGCTTGGCGAAGCCCTGCCGGGAGACCTCGTCTCTCCACCGACACCACGCCGTCGTGTTGCTGGACTTCTTCCCCAACCTGTCCCTCCTCCTTGCTGGATCAAGGTGCGGGAGACGTCACCGGGCTGCACGTGTGTTGAACGCGGAGGTGCCGTCGTTCGGCACTAGATCGGAATCGCTGCGAGTACGACTCCATCAACCGCGTTCTAGCAACGCTTCCGCTTAGCGATCTTCAAAGGTACGAAGATGCTCTTACCCCTCTCTCGTTGCTGGTCTCTCCATAGGAAGATCTGAATAAGCGTATGAATTTTTTTGAATTTATGCTACGTTACCCAACAGTGGCATCCGAGCCAGGTTTTCTATGCGTAGATTCTATGCACGAGTAGAACACAAAAGTTGTGGGCGATGGTTTGTCAATTTGATTGCCGTTACTAGTCTTATTCTTTTCCGGCGGTATTGTGGGATGAAGCGGCCCGGACCGACCTTACACGTACGCTTACGTGAGACTGGTTCCACCGACAGACATGCACATCGTGCATAAAGGTGGCTAGCGGGTGTCTGTCTCTCCTACTCTAGTCGGATTGGATTTGATGAAAAGGGTCCTTATGAAGGGTAAACAGCTTTGGCATATCATCGTTGTGGCTGTCACGTAGGTAAGAAGGCGCTCTTGCTAGAAACCCAAATCAGCCACGTAAAACTTGCAACAACAATTAGAGGACGTCTAACTTGTTTTTGCAGGGTTTGACATGTGATGTGATATGGCCAAAGTTGTGATGTTGCATGTATGATGTATGAGATGATCATGTTATTGTAATAGGTTTCACGACTTGCATGTCGATGAGTATGACAACCGGCAGGAGCCATAGGAGTTGTCTTAATTTATTGTATGAGATGCAACGCCATGTGCTTACTACTTTTACTTCATTGCTAACGGTTAGCCATAGTAGTAGTGGTAGTAGTAGTTGGCGTGGCGACTTCATGGAGACACGATGATGGAGATCATGATGATGGAGATCATGGTGTCACGCCGGCAACGATGATGATCATGCAATGCCTAAAGATGGAGATCGAAAGAGCAAAGATGATAATGGCCATATCATGTCACTATATGATTGCATTGTGATGTTTATCATGTTTTACATCTTATTGCTTAAAACGTCGGTAGCATAATAAGATGATCCCTCTTAAAAATTTCGAGAACGTATTCCCCTAAGTGTGCACCGTTGCGAAGGTTCGTTGTCTCGAAGCACCACGTGATGATCGGGTGTGATAGATTCTAACGTTCGCATACAACGGGTGTAAGCCAGATTTACACACGCGAAACACTTAGGTTGACTCGACGAGCTTAGCATGTACAGACATGACCTCGAATACAAGAGACCGAAAGGTCGAACATGAGTCGTATGGTTGAATACGATCAGCATGAAGTTGCTCACCATGGTGACTAGTCCGTCTCACGTGATGATCCGACACGGGTTAGTCAACATGGATCATGTATCACTTAGATGACTAGAGGGATGTCGATTTAAGTGGGAGTTCATACTTAATTTGATTAAATGAACTTAATTGTCATGAACTTAGTCTAAAAGTTGTCTTTATAAATATTGTAGATGTCCAACGTCAACCTCAACTTCAACACATTCCTAGAGAAAAACAAGCTGAAAGATGATGGTAGCAACTATGCGGACTGGGTTCGCAACCTGAAGCTCATCCTTGAAGCAGCTAAAAAGGCTTATGTCCTTAATGCGCCGCTAGGTGACCCTCCCGCTCCCGCAGCAGCCCAGGACATTCTAAACGTCTGGCAAACGCGGAGTGATGACTACTCTCTGGTCAGGTGTGGCATGTTATACAATTTAGAAACGGGGCTCCAAAGACGTTTTGAGCAACACGGGGCATATGAGATGTTCCAAGAGCTGAAGCTAGTTTTTCAAGCTCATGCCCGTGTCGAGAGATATGAAGTCTCCGACAAGTTCTTCAGCTGCAAGATGGAGGAGAACAGTTCTGTCAGTGAGCACATACTCAAAATGTGTGGGTTACACGGTCGTCTGACTTCACTTGGAGTCGAACTTCCGGATGATGCTATCATTGACAGAATCCTCCAGTCTCTCCCACCAAGCTACAAAGGCTTTGTGCTTAACTACAACATGCAAGGGATGGAGAAAACCATTCCCGAGTTGTACTCAATGCTCAAGTCTGGAGAAGTAGAAATCAAGAAGGAGCATCAAGTGTTGATGGTCAACAAGACCACTAGTTTCAAGAAAGGCAGGGGTAAGAAGAACATCAAGAAAGACGGCAAAGCTGTTGCCGCGCCCGGTAAGCCAGATGCCGGGAAGAAGAAAAAGAACGGACCCAAGCCTGAGACTGAGTGCTTCTACTGCAAGGGAAAGGGTCACTGGAAGCGGAACTGCCCCAAATACTTAGCGGACAAGAAGGCCGGCAACGTTAAAGGTATATGTGATATACATGTTATTGATGTGTACCTTACCAGCGCTCGTAGTAGCTCCTGGGTATTTGATACCGGTGCTGTTGCTCACATTTGCAACTCAAAGCAGGAACTGCGGAATAAGCGGAGACTGGCCAAGGACGAGGTGACGATGGGCGTCGGGAATGGTTCAAAGGTCGATGTGATCGCCGTCGGCACGCTACCTCTACATCTGCCGTCGGGATTAGTTTTAAACCTTAATAATTGTTATTTAGTACCAGCCTTAAGCATGAACATTGTATCAGGGTCTTGCTTAATGCGAGACGGCTACTCAGTTAAGTCAGAGAATAATGGTTGTTCTATTTATATGAGTGATATGTTTTATGGTCATGCTCCGCTGGTGAATAGTTTGTTCTTGATGAATCTCGATCGTGATGTTATACATATTCATAGCGTGAGTACCAAAAGATGCAAAGTTGATAATGATAGTCCCACATACTTGTGGCAATGCCGCCTTGGTCATATCGGCGTTAAACGCATGAAGAAGCTCCATACTGATGGACTATTAGAGTCTCTTGACTTTGAATCATTTGACACATGCGAACCGTGCCTCATGGGCAAGATGACTAAGACTCCATTCTCAGGAATAATGGAGAGAGCAACCGACTTATTGGAAATAATACATACTGATGTGTGTGGTCCAATGAACGTTGAAGCTCGCGGTGGTTATCGTTATGTTCTCACTCTCACCGATGATTTTAGGTATGGGTATATCTACTTGATGAAGCACAAATCTGAGACGTTTGAAAAGTTCAAGGAATTTCAGAGTGAGGTTGAGAATCAACGTGATAGAAAAATTGAATGTCTACGATCTGATCGTGGAGGAGAATATTTGAGTCACGAGTTTGGCACACACCTAAGGAAGTGTGGAATCGTTTCACAACTGACACCGCCTGGCACACCGCAGCGCAACGGAGTGTCTGAACGTCCTAATCGCACTTTATTAGATATGGTACGATCTATGATGTCTCTCACCGACTTACCGCTATCATTTTGGGGATACGCATTAGAAACTGCAGCATTCACTTTAAATAGGGCACCGTCTAAATCCGTTGAGACGACACCATATGAACTATGGTTTGGCAAGAAACCTAAGTTGTCGTTTCTTAAAGTTTGGGGCTGCGATGCTTATGTGAAGAAACTTCAACCAGAAAAGCTCGAACCCAAAGCGGAGAAATGCGTATTCATAGGATACCCTAAGGAAACCATTGGGTATACCTTCTATCTTAGATCCGAAGGTAAAACCTTTGTTGCCAAGAACGAATCCTTTCTAGAGAAAGAGTTTCTCTCGAAAGAAGTAAGTGGGAGGAAGGTAGAACTTGATGAGGTAATTACACCCCCTCTCGAACAGGAAAGTAGCGCAGCGCAAGAAGTTGTTCCTGTGGTGCCTACACCGACTGAAGAGGAAGTTAATGATGATGATCATGAAGCTTCGGATCAAGTTACTACTGAACCACGAAGGTCCACAAGGGTACGCTCCGCACCAGAGTGATACGGCAACCCTGTGATGGAAATCATGTTGTTAGACAACGGTGAACCTTCGAACTATGAAGAAGCGATGGCGGGCCCGGATTCCAACAAATGGTTTGAGGCCATGAAATCCGAGATAGGATCCATGTATGAGAACAAAGTATGGACTTTGGTGGACTTGCCCGATGAACGGCGAGCCATAGAAAATAAATGGATCTTCAAGAAGAAGACCGATGCAAACGGTAATGTAACCGTTTACAAAGCTCGACTTGTCGCAAAGGGTTTTCGACAAATTCAAGGAGTTGACTACGAAGAGACTTTCTCTCCCGTAGCGACGCTGAAATCAGTCCGAATCATGTTAGCAATTGTCGCCTTTTATGATTATGAAATTTGGCAAATGGACGTCAAAACAGCGTTCCTTAACGGGAACCTTAAGGAAGAGTTGTATATGATGCAACCAGAAGGTTTTGTCGACCCTAAGGGTGCTAACAAAGTATGCAAGCTCCAGCGCTCCATCTATGGGCTGGTGCAAGCATCTCGGAGTTGGAACATTCGCTTTAATGAGGTGATTAAAGCGTTTGGGTTCATACAGGTTTACGGAGAAGCCTGTCTGTACAAGAAAGTGAGTGGGAGCTCTGTAGCTTTCCTCGTACTATATGTGGATGACATATTGTTGATGGGGAATGATATAGAGATGTTGGAGAGCATAAAGGCCTATTTGAACAAGAGTTTTTCAATGAAGGACCTTGGAGAAGCTGCATACATATTAGGCATCAAGATCTATAGAGATAGATCGAGACGCCTCATAGGTCTTTCGCAAAGTACATACCTTGACAAGCTATTGAAGAAGTTCAATATGGAAAACTCAAAGAAAGGGTTCTTGCCAGTTTTGCAAGGTATGAGATTGAGTAAGACTCAGTCGCCGACCACGGCAGCAGATAGAGAGAAGATGAGTTCTGTCCCCTACGCTTCAGCCGTGGGCTCTCTAATGTATGCCATGCTGTGTACCAGACCTGATATAAACCTTGCCATAAGCTTGGTAGGGAGGTACCAAAGTAATCCCGGTGCAGAACACTGGACAGCGGTCAAGTATATCCTTAAGTACCTGAAAAGGACTAAGGAAATGTTTCTCGTTTATGGAGGTGACGAAGAGCTCGTCGTAAAGGGTTATGTCGACACTAGCTTCGACACAGATCCGGATGACTCTAAGTCACAGACCGGATACGTATATGTGTTGAATGGTGGGACAGTGAGCTGGTGCAGCAGCAAGCAAGAAGTCGTGGCAGCATCTACATGTGAAGCGGAGTACATAGCTGCTTCAGAAGCGGCTCATGAAGGAATTTGGATGAAGGAGCTCATCACCGACCTTGGAGTGGTTCCAAGCGCGTCGGGTCTTATGACACTCTTCTGTGATAACACTGGAGCGATTGCCATAGCCAAGGAGCCCAGGTTTCACCGGAAGAAGAAGCACATCAAGCGCCGCTACAACTCCATCCAGGACCATGTCCAGAGTGGAGTGATAGATATTTGTAAAGTACAAACGGATCTGAATATTGCAGACCCGTTGACTAAACCTCTTCCACGAGCAAAACATGATCAACACCATGATGCTATGGGTGTTCGATACATCACAATGTAACTAGATTATTGACTCTAGTGCAAGTGGGAGACTGTTGGAAATATGCCCTAGAGGCAATAATAAAATGGTTATTATCATATTTCCTTGTTCATGATAATCGTCTATCGTTCATGCTATAATTGTATTAACAGGAAACAGTAATACATGTGTGAATGAATAGATCACAATGTGTCCCTAGCAAGCCTCTAGTTGGCTAGCTCGTTAGTCAATAGATGATCATGGTTTCCTGATCATGGGCATTAGATGTCGTTGATAACGGGATCACATCATTGGGAGAATGATGTGATGGACAAGACCCAATCCTAAGCCTAGCACTAGATCGTATTGTTCGTATGCTAATGCTTTTCTAATGTCAAGTATCTTTTCCTTCGACCGTGAGATTGTGCAACTACCGGATACCGTAGGAGTGCTTTGGGTGTATCAAACATCACAACGTAACTGGGTGACTATAAAGGTGCACTACGGGTACCTCCGAAAGTGTCTCCACCGACACCACGCCGTCGTGTTGCTGGACTTCTTCCCCAACCTCTCCCTCCTCCTTGCTGGATCAAGGTGCGGGAGACGTCACCGGGTTGCACGTGTGTTGAACGCGGAGGTGCCGTCGTTCGGCACTAGATCGGAATCGCTGCGAGTACGACTCCATCAACCGCGTTCTAGCAATGCTTCCGCTTAGCGATCTTCAAAGGTACAAAGATGCTCTTACCCCTCTCTCGTTGCTGGTCTCTCCATAGGAAGATCTGAATAAGCGTAGGATTTTTTTTGAATTTATGCTACGTTACCCAACAGTGACGACTCAAAGTGAAATAACATGAAAGTAAATAGAAAGTCCCTTTAGAGAGGGAAGCAGGGATTTCTTGTGCTGCCACAACTAATAGTGAAAATTAGGGATACATTATTTTGGGAGGTACACCCTTCATGTCAATGTTACGACCAAGAGTTGTCAGCATCTTCTATGCTAAACAAATTAGCGGCGGTTCTCAAGCGGTAAAAGTGAAGGTTTACTACCCTCCACCAACAAACATACTCCAAGGTGAGTCGAATCCATGGGTGGATTCCATACCAACAACAACCCAGACGGAGGTTTGTTTAATTATTTGCGATTTATGATTTCAGGATAGGGAGTCCCTTTTTACGAGCCCTCTCGTGCAAGGACGAGTGAATAAACACTCATCATGAGAATAGCCCGCTTAGCATGTAAGATATTGTCCGCTCTCTTTCGCTCCATGATCGGTCCAGGCACACAAAATAGAAGTTCATTTGAAATATTACATGTGGCACATGCAAATTTACTTGGAACGGTAGGGTAATATCGCATGTAGGTACGTATAGTGGACTCATTTGGAATTACTTTGTTTCAAGGATTTTGATGCACAAGTAGTATTCCTGCTTAGTACAGGTGAAGGCTAGCAAATAGGTTGGGAAGCGACCAGCTAGAGAGCAAAGACGGTCATTGTCGTGGTTTTGTCGAGATAGATGTCCTCATGAACAGACTTAGTGGTGAGGCCATCTTCGCGGTGTGGCAACTCAAAGGTGTCGATTGGGGATGAGAGACGGATTTATCCAGGTTCGGCCCCTCCGATGGAGGTAAAAGCCTACATCCTGCTTTTATGTCTATATTGATGGGAATCTCGATTACAAGGATGTCAAATCGCTAACCTAGCTCTCGAGGGTTTCTTACTTAATCTCTTCGGCTTGAGGGCTCCCCTTTATATATATGTAGAGGCCCCAAGTTTACAATAGAGTCTGGGTTGAACTAACACCCGTGACCTACTACAAAACCATCATATCTTTCTTCCCAAGTTAGGAAAGCTTCTAGCATCCTTTGCCTTGTATGTCAAAAGTCATCGTCTTCTAGAGTTGGGCTGTATGGCTTCTTGAGTCACATCCCCTGGCGGCTCACCTTCTTACTATTTCTTTTGTATCTTGACCCAACCCCATAAGGCAGGTCACATCCTGGGATTATATCCCCGACATTAGGCCCCAGGTTGACCTGAACTTGTTCATGTCAAGCTATCTTGATCAAGTAATGAGCCGGCAATACTGTTGTTTTCCCAATTTCTTCAACTACCGGCTTGTAGCTTCAGCTTTCTACTCATGACGTCACCCATCAGAATTCTAAGGATGTTATGGTGTCATCACAACTAGTCCTCTACATGAATTTTTGTCCTGGAAACCAAGGCGTCGTACCTTCAAAGTTTTTACTACCACTCCTCTATTCCTACGCCTCAAGTTGTCACTTCTAATGTTATAAATATGGGTGGAGGGGCCCTCCTTTTCACTTTTACCCCATCTTCCCGTCTACTTCTTCTTCCTCTGTCTCGAACACCCGGTCGCGCCACTGCAGTTGCTTGCTTTCAACAACTGCCATTCGTCGTCGTGCTTCCTCGTCTCCTCCTTGATTTATTCAAGTGGCTTTGACATCTTCATTTATCGACGAGGTATGTCACCTTTATTTCTTCATAAATCCTTCGTCTGAATTTCTTCTTGAGTTCATCAGATACCTCGAGGGATCCTCCTTCCTGTTATCAGTATTCCTACCTTACTCATGTTTCAAATCTTTCATTTCCACCGAAACAGGAAATGGGCATGAATGACTTCCTTTTTCCCGTAGCATATTCTGGTCCTTCTCAAGATTTTTGTGACGTGGACCAACTACCATTGCTATGCGTTAGGTTTACTAAATATTTTCCTTTTCCAAACCTTCTCTAGATCCGCGGTTGTAGCAATTTTGATAGGAAACTGTTTCTCCTGTACCCAAGAGAATCAGAAAGAACTTTGTCTAGCGTAAGACACCTTTTATTGTCATTGTCTTGTATAAATGATCTTAGCCCGCCACATGTAAATATTGTCATCTTATCTTTGTGGCGATTCTTCTATTAAATATGTCCATACTGCCTTATATTTGACCATAACACAGATGTTTTTGCAATCTTGTGACTGATGTCCAAGCGTGTCATTATGTTTTTTTAAGGAAAACTGTAAGGGAACCCCCCCCCCCCACATCGAGTTTTTTTTAAATAATAAGAACCCAAATTCGCGTCTGCGGGGACTTGAACCTGGGTGGCTGGGTTGTACATCCACTCCACTAGCCAAGTGAGCTAGGATCACTTCCTGCGTGTCATTATGTGGAAGACATCCATCTGCAATTTGGTGGGTTCACAAGTTTCGGAAGAGCTTCTCCAGGTCTATGTAGATCAAGGTTTATTGTCTTCCAAGGAAGCAATCAGATAGCGGGTTACTCAAGGGGAGACACACCCAAAGCCTAATGAAGGAGAAGTTGTGGTTTTCGTAGATCACCTTCTCAAAGGTTTTTCTCCTCCCGGATCAATGTTCTTCCATGATGTAATCAACTTTCTTCACCTTCTTCCACAAGATTTGGCCCCTAGTTCCATATGAAACTTATGCCAATTTCATGTCTTATGCAAGGTGTACATGCAAATGGAACCCACTGTTCCACTCTTTCTGGAATTCTTTTATGTGAACCGCTAGACTGTGTGCATGGATGGGCCCAGCCAAGAACTGGGTGGTATTTCAATTCAGAGGCACAAAAATGGCGGCTTTTGTTTTGCTTCCTTGCCAAGTCATCCCAAAGGGTGGAACAAGACTTGGTTCTATTGTCAAAATATTTCCCGAGTAGACGAACATCCCTTGCCAGGTTATAGACCAAATCGCCTTCCAATATAGTTTGAACTTCCTGGCCAAATTTCTCAAGAAGAACGTGACAAGTTTGCCTTTGTTTACCAAAAATTGGCGACTCTTCGTTCTGAGTGTCTGACCGGAGTGGACTTGACCCGTTGTTGGGCATCCTGGATGATCCTCCCGCCGAGCCGTCGAAACGCTCTTATGTGCAAGTATTATGGTCGTGTAGATGACCCTCGGAGATATAGCACAGTGATTTTGACAGATGATGATGTAAATAAGGTTTTGAAGAAACTGCTTGGAGAAACTCAAGCAGTCTATGACCAAGTCGGCTTGAAACCCTTCAATGCTCTCAACCCGGCTCCTCCAGTAAGAAACTTAACTCATCACCTGATTATCTTTGCGATAACTTCTCTAAACTTTTGAATACCTTTGGTTTTATTTTATCTTGTAGGCTTCTTCTGTTTTGGAAGAAGAAAAAGAAAGTACCAGATAGAATATCTAAAGCCGTCCCTCCCTAGAAAAGGAGTAAGGTCGCTGCTACTACTTCAACTTTCCAGGGAGAGTCTCCGTCATCCACTGTGTCACATCCCTGACACCTTAAGCAAGTTAGTCTTGTGCTCATGTCTTCTTTGCATTGCATCTAAGAAATTTTCAACAAGATCAAAGAAAGAGGTGAAGGAAAAACTCAAACCCTAGCCACTTCTTTAATTAAAGGAAATCTCAAACTAGTTAAAATCAATGAACCCAAAATGGCCTCAAGAAAAGTTCAAACTTTCTGATAAATCATGAAAGAAAATGAGCAATGAAGAAAACCATTTTCTTGACACTTTAAGCATTTTAAATAAATGCAAAAAGCTACTGGTTTCAAGTTTTAAATTTGAAATCAGAAACTTTAAACTTTCAAAAATGTTGAAAACTTTAGGAATGGTTGGAAATATCCCAACAAATATTCTAGGGTGCTTAACATAGTTTTTACAAATTATTTGGGAGCTGAAATAAATAGCAAGTTATTAAAATAGTCAAAACAGAAACAAATGAGATAAAAATGGAAAACCCTTACCTGTCGCCTAGCCGGCCTAGCCCATCTCCTTCGGCCGTCTCCCACCTCGCCAGTAGGAGTAGGAGGTGGCCGCCGCGTACTCCGGCGCGGCCACGCACCTGTGCACCTGCCTGGCCGCCGCCTCGCACTGGCAAGCCCGGGGATAAGCTCCCCGAGCCCGTGGCTATCCATTCCCAACGCCAGTTCCCCCCTTCTCTCGGATCTCTCCTCCCTCCTTCTGCCGCCATTGGAGCCCGAGCAGAGCTCGAGCTCGCCGTGGATATAGCCGACCCTTCTCCCTCCTGAGCCACGCAGTAGGTCCGCCGCATCCCCCTGAAGCTCCCTAGCTACGAGCCCGACGCCCAGATGCAGTGAAAGGACGAGCAACAGTCGTCTTCTTCCTCGGATCACCGAAGATCGTCGTCGGCGTTCTCCCTCTCCAGGCCGTCCCCGAGCAAACTAGCGCCACCACTGCACTCCTCATGAGCTTGCGCGTCTTTCCCCTAAGATCTCCCCGTCGATCCCCTCCTCTAGGCCTAGTTCCACCGAAGCCCGACAAGATCCGCCGCTGCAGCTCGTCGCCGGTAGCCCTCCGGTGACCAGCTCGTCCTTCTGAGGGCACCAGCAGCTTCAGGCCTTCGCATAGATGCCGTAGGAGCTAAGTCCCATGCGCAACTCCCTCTGAACCAAAGACCCCGATGACACCCGAACCTTGGCCGCCGCCAAGCTCGTCGCCGGCGTCATCTCCGGCCAGATCAGCCCTGGCTAAGTGCAGAAATGGAACCGCCGGAGAAGTGCCGTTCTTCTGGTGCTCTCCGCGCAACATTTGGCCCTCTGTGCGCCGTTTCCGAGCCCCTCCGACGTACTGGTGCTCGCCGGAGGCTCCCCGCTGGCGAGGACGACCTCGCCGCCGGTGGATCTCAGCTGGCCTGAGCCACTCACGAGTGGGGCCTGCCTCTGGGAGTTTAGGATTAAAGAAAATAAAATTAATTAAATTAATAAGACACTCACATGTGGGTCCAGTAAGTTTAGTTAACTAAATAAGATTAATCCTAATCTAAAATTGACCAAAGACACTGACCAGTGGGTCCCACTAGTCAGGTTTGACTTTCAGCGGCCAGTTGGACCTGCTGATGTCATGATGCAGTAAAAGGATTTTCCAGTATAAAAATAATTCCAGAAATGTTTAAAACTTCAAAGATTCATAGAAATTAATTTGTAACTCCAATGAAAATAATTTATATATGAAAAATTATCAGAAAAATTCAAGGAATCTGAATATGCTATTTTCAATCATGTTTGAAAAAGTTACAGAACCCAAACATGTAGATTAATGAATAAGTCAATTCTTGTAAATACTTTATAAATGGAATATGGAAAGTATTTAAATTTCTTTTTGTTTTAAATGATCAAACATTGTTCTAATAACAAACCAGCAACTTAACATGACATCCCATGCATGTTAACATCAAGTTGATCTGAGCATCAGGTCGAATCAATTAAATCGGTATCCGATAATACCTCGTTTGAATTGATATTTGAATGTGATTCAAATCAACTTCAAACCTAATACATGTTGATTATAATAGTTTATCACCTTGCATTCTCATGCCATGCTCATGCATCATCTTGTTTGCATATGATTGTTATTGATTGTTGCCATTCATTTCGGTAGGCTCCGCACCCCCGGATTCCACCGAATATCCGTCTGACGGATATTGTCCCTCCTCTGAGCAACAAGGCAAGCAACCCTTTTGATCATCCCGATAAATCCCATGTTCTTGCTCCTGCACTTACTTATTGCATTAGGATCAAATGCTTCAAATGCTTTTGCCATGTTAGTTGAACCCACTTCCTTTGCATGACCTAACCTTGTCACAGTAAATAGCCGAACCTTGCAACCTAGCATACCTGGTAGTTGCTTGAGCCATGATGTGTCTTATCCTGCTATGCATGCTATGCTTAGAGTTGTGTATGGTCTGTCATCTGGGAGATGAACAGAATTGTGAGAATGTGTTCGGTAAGCAAAGGTTGTGTGTTGAACTTGATTTGGTAAAGGTACCAGTGAAAGGCTGTGTAGGAGTACATGGCGGGTTGTTTCATTGGGACCGTCCTTAGGAACTGAGTTCCATGTATGTAATCCAAGACTAGATACTACCACACATTGGGATACTTAATTGACCCTCTCAACTTATTAGTCGCTTAGTACTCGGTCCAGGAGTTGCAAGTAGTTTCTGGTGTTTATAGTCATGCTGGAGGCCGTGCATAGCGCTAACCTGAGAGGTGGGCTGTGATGCGGTAGGCAGTGGCACGGTGTACCAAGTGGCACCCGGATGGTGGGCTTGGGAACCCTGCGCACATCGTTTGAGGCCGTGGCGGAAACCCCGGCCGGACTTCCGTACGGGTTACTCTCAGATAGGCGATAAACCTGGACTAGGTACTAGTGTGGTTAACGGTCGTGGCCGACTCCCTCGCTGGGCTTGCGCTTGAAGGTTGCCGAGGTGCATGACGTGCTGTTGAGGCATAGTTTATGCCTAAGTAATTTTGGTGATTGATGACAGTACCGTAGAGGACTAATCGTGTGTGTCAAGGTTTCAGGTAACACTCGTCAACGGCACAAGACGACTCGTCTCCTCTCTTCTGGAACGGAAGCACGACGCTCTCTACGATTCTCTTTATTTGAGTCATAGGAAAGCCGTACAATTAAGAGGGGATCCGTAGTGGAAAGGTTTGGGTGGAATCTATCTTTACACACGCACACTTTGCATTCTCCCTTTCCTTATCTTTTGGAGCGGCCCTCGCCTATTCGTCTTGAGCATCTCTGCAAAATGGTCCCCAGCGGTAGTACCGCTGGTGCTAGCGGTAGTACCGCTGCAGCCAGCGGTAGTACCGCTGTCTGGCGGTAGTACCGCCCATTGTCAGCGGTAGTACCGCTAGCCAGCGGTAGTACCGCCCCCTGGTCAGCGGTAGTACCGCTCCAGGTGCCTTATTCCACCTACCTAGCGGTAGTTCGTGGACGGACCCTTTTGCGAAGACTTTCCCGGCGGTAGTAGTGCTTATGCACTACCAAGGGGCCAGCGGTAGTACCGCTGGAAGCCCCAGCAGTAGTACTGCTGCATCCAGCGGTAGTACCGCTAGGCAGCGGTAGTACCGCTCCTTCCCAGCGGTAGTACCGCTGGATCTCGGGCAGAGAGTGGGAAAACTGTCTGAATTTTCCCCCACTATATAAAGGGTTCTTCTAGCTGAGGAACCCTATCTCTTACCTCTCTAAGCTCCATTGTTGCTCCACAAGCTTGAAAGTGCCCGATCTCTCTCCCTAGCCAATCAAACTTGTTGATTCTTTAGGGATTAGTTGAGAAGGCCTAGATCCACACTTCCACCAAGAGAAAAGTTGATTCCCCCACCTATCCCTTGCGGATCTTGTTACTCTTGGGTGTTTGAGCATCCTAGATGGTTGAGGTCACCTCGAAGCCAGATTCCATTGTGGTGAAGCTTCGTGGTCTTGTTGGGAGCCTCCAAGCTTTGTGTGGAGTTGCCCCAACCTTGTTTGTAAAGGTTCGGTCGCCGCCTTCAAGGGCACCTATAGTGGAATCATGGTACCTTGCATCGTGCGAGGGCGTGTGGAGAATACGGTGTCCTTAGTGGCTTTTTGGGGAGCATTGTGCCTCCACACCGCTCCAACAGAGACGTACTTCCTGTCAAAGGGAAGGAACTTCGGTAACACATCCTCGTCTCCATCGGTTCCACTTGTGGTTATCTCTAACCTTTACTTTGTATTTGCTTTTACTTGTGACTATATCTTACTTGTCTTAATAGGTCTTGTTGGTAGCTTCTATAGGGGTCACCTCTTTGTCATATTATTTGTGAACCCGTATAGTGTTTACCTTAACTTGTTAAGATTAATTAAAAAGTGGACGTTGTCTATTCTCCCCCCCTCTAGCCAACCATATCGATCCTTTCACGTGCACATGGCGATAAGTGGCGAGAGCGTGTGTGACGAAGTACACCCCTGCAGGGTTATGATCTATTCGAATAGCCGCGTCCGCGGATATGGACTACTTGGAGACATATGTTGTTCATAGATAACTTCAATGGCTACTCATAAAATTGTCAAGATAAGCGTGAGTGTCGTGGACGGCATTTCCGAATGGTGACGGAATGATTCCATGATGGTGTATTGTTGTGGTGTTAGTGGACTCGTGTGCGAGAAATCAAGTTGTCAAATTAATTTCAAAATGCAAGTTGTCTAGCCACGAGTCAAATGCTGGCTTTCCGCATGAAACCCCACAATACCTTGTTGATACCTTGCATGAGTAGTTAGTTATCCTAAAGTCTTGCTGAGTACCTTCGTACTCATGTTTGCTTAATAGATGTTGCAGAGGTTGCTAATGACCCTAATGGAGGGTTCTTCGTAGACATCGACGACGACGAGTAGCTGGTGTCCCAGCTACGATCTGGCCCTACGTTGGGTCTGTAGTATAGTCAGGCCATGTGCCTTCTAGTTGCCCTGTCTGTACTCAGACAGTTTTAAACTCTTCCGTTGGCTTGTAACTGAATGACTGCTATTATGGGTCGTGAGACCCTTAATGTGTAATATTATGTGTGTGGCTCTTCCGATCCTCTTAAATAAAGCTTGTATGTTTATGGTTATGTTGTGATGCCATCGATGTATCTATACATATCGGTATGCCATGCGTACGTGTGTCGTACTTGATATGTATGGGGTTCGATTACCTAGTCGTGAAGTTTAGTAGCACCGTTTACAAGGAAATGCCCCTTTGTGATCCAACGAGCCTTGGTAGTTCGCTACTGCTCCGGACACATTGGTTGACCGGCATGCGTCCTTCTTAGCTGCTGTGTCTGTCCCCTCTAGGGAAATGTCACGCGATGTAATGGAGTCCTTGTAGCTTGCTACGACTCGTCTACACTCGCTGGTGACCGACACCTGCTTTGTTGGGTCATGTATGCCTGTCCTTGTGCGGTACTGCCACTTTGGTTTGTGACTAGACTTGTCGATCCGGGTTCTTTGACATTGGAATGCTAGTGACACTATTGCATACGTGAGTCAAAAGACGCAAACGGTCCCGGCTAAGGTAAGGCTGCAGCCGTGGAATTAACCGTGCGTGAGACCGCAAAGAGATGCGATGTGTTACAGGCTGGATTCCTATGACTTAGGATCGGGGTCCCGACACAGTGTATGTGACTAGTCAGCTACCCGAAAACTTCAAGATGAGGTGCCTCATAGTGCAACTCCATCTCGTCCCGAAGCTGGTCTTTTTTAAACAACCTCTCAATCCTGCTGACTCAAATTATCAGGAATCCCTCCCCTCATCTGGCGACTCATCTTCTTCGAAGGTGCCTCCTTTGTTATTAATCAAGGGTAAGTTTTCTCTATTTTCGTAGCATATGTGTGCCTGTTAGTATTTCTGAAGTTTTTCTTGCCTCCTTGTTTTGTAGAGCGAGGGCCAAGACACATAATCTTGGCAATTCTTCTGTTACTCTTGAGCCAATAAATTTGGACAAGATATTTTCCGCAGCCTTCGGGCGAGTTGAAAATAATCAAGAGATTCAAGTTGATCTATCTCAGACTAAGGTAGAAAAAAAATTCTTCATCTCCGGGTGTCGAACTTGGCCCGACAATTTCTCAACAACCTTAAAAAGTTGTCCCTTGTGATGCAAACGCATAAGTGGTTATCCTTGGGTCTTCTCATGTATTATCAAAACAATCCATGAAAGAGGACATTGTCCCATCTAATAAAGGGGAAGCTAAAATGAAGTTTGTGCACCATGATACTCTTGATGTAGAAAAATTGTATGCTGGCTATCTTGATTGTCTTTCTTCAAGCCGACAAATGGAAGATGGCCTTGTAAATACAATAAAAATGAACTATGAGGTAAGCTACATATCTCATATTTATATACTCTCCAGTAGCCCCCAAGGGCCAACTCATCTCCTTGAGATGGGTTAGGTCTTGTAATTTTTTAAGATGATTTCGATCTATAGCCCCCAAGGGTTGGCTCATCTCCTTGAGATCGGTCGGTTCTTGTTTCCATCTTATTTGCTTGAAAGAACAGATATGCATTAGCACCCAAGTGCCAAGTATATTGCTTCAAATGTGCTTGGGACTTGTTATTATAATCATTAGCTTGACCTGTCTCCGGTTCACTATCACATTAATTTCTGTGCAGGAGAACTTGAAGTCCACCGAGTCGGCAGTCTCGGATTTGACCAAAGCTCTTGAATTGGGACAGCTTGCCCGAGCAGAACTTGAAGAGAAACTTTGTCTATCTTTGGAGCAAATGGAGAAAATCAAGGCAGGTTTTGCACTAGAAAGGAAATCCTTTGAAAACGAAAAGACCATCTTAACCAAGCGCTCTAATGATGCCGAAGACAACCTGAAAATTGTTTGTGAAGAGATATCCGGGTTAAAAAGGCATATTGATCAGATGAATCATGCTATCTTTGGTAAGTGTCTATGAAACTTCCTCTTTGATCCATTAAACTCCTTTTTGCCAAGGCCAAATATGTGGCAACTGATGTGATTGGCTCTTTGCAGGCCGCTGTACGCGCGATCTCCAAGATAATTGTTTGGTAAAGCTTAAAGCTTTATGTACTCTAACTGAGCAACTATATAAAGGGAGTTTGTGCACCATCAAGGCCGTTGCTGGAAACAAAGAGCTGGTCAAGCTTATAAAAGACGTCCTGGCATTCCTTTCCATGATCCCAAGACAGATTCGAGATCTCAAGAGATGAGTCGTCCGGGCTAGAGCCACATATTCTTTAAGTCACGCTCGGGCTTATTCATGTGAGCTTGACCCGGACGAAATGTCCAAGGGTTTTTTCAGAACTGAAGGCGGACGGTAACCCTTTGACGAGGATGATTATCATCAGAGCGTCTCGACTGCTCGTAATGGCCATTCGACTTATAAGTGATATGTCTTTGAAAAGCTATCATCCCGCCTATGACTCAAATAGTGCAAAAATTCAACCGCCCCAATTTAAATCAGTTAGTCTGACTCCGAAGTGCCACAAGAAGCTCTTTGCCCCTGATGTCGATCCATCGCATGTCTTTAATGAGGAAGCCATGTTTGAAGCTTCGGCCAAGTGCAACTGGAATCTGGACGATCTTTAGAGCATAGAAATGGTGCCTGAAGCAGAAGGCCATTTGAAAACATCTCCAACTAAAGACCAGACAAAGCTTAAGCCCGAATTTTGTAAAAGCCGGGTTATAAACACTTTCAATTTCCATCATTTGGACCTGAAGTGCCTTGTAATACATTTGAGTCGGCAATTGCGCATCTATATCGTACCTTTGTGTATAAAAACCTTTGGTCTTGTTCATAAAGGCGAAGAAATCCAAATTTGGCCAAGCCTTTCAAACCGACCCTTGTGCAGGAGTCTGATTATTGTTTCAACCTATATGTGGAGAGTTATCATTGTCTTTCCTTCTTTCTTCATGATTTGTCTCTGCTAATGTGTAAAATTCTGAGCTGCTCTCTGCAAGCATTATAATTTAATAATCTGGATCCCTTTTTCTTTGAGCCAGAAAAGAGGCAATATTTATACCTGAAAAAGTTTAAGCAATGGTAACAATAATAATCCGGCTCAGCGAGACACGGTAAAAACAGACCGGCTTTCGAGGCTCAAGTCTTGCTTCAAAGAATCGGGTATGATAACCCATGGTTTATCCTTGCTTTTAGTATGCCATCTATCACATGACAAACCAATGTTTATCCCTTGCTGATTCAGGATCCACAATGAAATTATCAGTCAAGAGTACACAAAGTCACCTGATCAGAGTCGCATCAAACATACTGACATGTTTAACCATTTTGTGTCGTCATTGCCGATCAAGAGGATGGGAAAGCTAAACTCAATGAGTTAGAAGCCACCAAGTGACCTATGATCAATAGAAAGGCCTAGAATAAGATTGCAGAAGATAATGTATTACTGCTAAACAACCTGGGGGCAGTTAGCCCCCAGATAAGTCGGCTTAATTCTAGTGATCATGATAATTATTTGGACTTTTAGCTCCCATTTTTTGTAAATAATACAGGTCATGCTCAATTTATGGCTAAAAGACAAGCTTTATTAGATCCAAAATATGATAGAAGTGTTTATAGAAATTTAGGGGAGGTACAATAAATAATGAACCAGTGGCTCTATGTATAATAAGGCCACAGATGAGCAATATTCCAAGGTCAGATTGTTTCTGCTTGTGAAGTATTCTTACCATGTCGTAAATCGATCGGGTAATATGAACTGTTGTTGAGAATTTATTGATGATAAACGATCCTTCCGAGGGTGGTGATAGTTTATGCATCCCCGTTTGATCCTGGATGAGCTAGAGAACCAAGTCCCCCTCCTAAAAGGTGCGGCTTTTAACCCTACGGCTGTGGTAGCGACGCAGCTCTTGTTGATATATGGCTGACCTAGTTGCTGCTAAGTCTCGATCTTCCTCCAAAGCATCCAAAGAATCTTTCCTCGCATGTTCATTGTCGTCCTCAACGTAAGCGGCAACTCTAGGGGAGTCGTGTCGGATGTCACTTGGTAGCACCACCTCAGCACCATAAACCAGGAAAAAGGCGTATACAAAGTGGACCTATTCGGAGTTGTATTAATGCTCCAAAGAACTAAGGGAAGCGCTTCAACCCAAAAACCTAGAGTGTGTTGCAACGAGACCATGAGCCGGGGTTTTATCCCTCTTAGAACCTCTTGATTCGCCCTTTCTACTTGCCCGTTGGATTGTGGATGCGCCGCAGCTGCCAAGTCAAGCCGGATGTGTTCCTTCTAACAGAATTAATCCATAGTCCCCTTTGATAAGTTGGTACCATTATCCATGATAATGCTACGGGGATAGCCAAAATGGTAGATTAGCTTCTTCAAGAATTTTACCGATGTTTCCGCATCACAGTTATTGACGGGTTCCGCCTCAACCTACTGGGTGAACTTATCAACCGCCACCAGTAGGTGGGTCTTTTTATCTGGAGACATCTTGAATGGACCGACAGTATCAAGACCCAAACCGTGAATGACCATGTGATTGGGATCATGTGCAACTCTTGAACCGGTACGTGGGCCTCTCGCGAAAACTTCTAACAACCGTAACACTTACGCACAAGGTCTTCTGCATTTGCATGAGATGTTAACTAGTAAAACCCATGTCAAAAAGCCTTTGCTACGAAAGATTTTGAGCCGACATGATGCCCACAATCACCAGCGTGGATTTCCCTTAGAATTTCATGCCCTTCTTCGGGAGAGACGCTGCTCTGCTGATGTAACTCGCCTGTGATGATGGTCATTGATTTAGACTGACGAACTATTTGGTGGACTTCAACCTCTTCGGTCGGGACTTATCCTTGTGTGAGATATGCTAAATATGGTACCGTCCAATATGGGGTCGCGCGAAGAGCCGCCATCGGTTTCGATTCTAGATCTGGAATTGCTAAGTCCTCTTCAGATGGTAATTTCACTGAGGGGTTGTGAAGAACATCCAGGAAAACATTGGGACGGACCGGCTTTCGCTGAGATCCAAGCCGTGATAGGGCGTCCACCGTCTCGTTGAGCGGGTGATCTATATGATCGACTTGGAGCCCATGAAAGTAACCCGCCACCTCGGTGACTACTTGTCGATAGGCCGCCATCAAAGGATCTTTGGAGTCCCAGGCCCGTGAAACCTGCTGTGCCACCAAGTCTGAGTCGCCTAGACATCTGACCTGGCTAAGTATCATTTCCTTGGGCATCCTTATATTCAGCCGTGTTATTAGTGCAAGGAAACACGAGCCATAGAATATAGCAGAACTTGTCCCCTCATGGAGAGTTTAATACGACCCCAGCCCCTGATCCTTCCAACTGCCTGGACCCATCAAAGTGCAGGGTCCAGTATGTATTGTATGGCTTGTCCTCTGGCATTTGTAACTCTATACAACCATTGATGAAATCTACCAACGCTTGGGATTTGATAGCCGTTCGAGGCATGTACTTCACCTGATGTGGACCAAGCTCAATCGCCCACTTAGCAATCCGTCTAGTCGCGTCTTGATTTTGTATTATATCACCAAGGGGTGCTGAGAAAACCACCGTGATTGGGTGCTCCTGAAAATAGTGTTTCAACTTCTGGCTTGCTATAAAGACCCCGAAGACAAGTTTTTGCCAATGTGGGTATCGTTGTTTGAATAGGGTCAAGACCTCACGGACGAAATAAACCGACACTGGACAGGATATTCCTCTCCTTCCTCCTTTCGTTCGACGACAACTGCACTGCTTACCACCTTAGAATTGGCAGCAATGTACAAGAGCATGGGCCCTTTGTTAGTTGGGGCGGCTAGAACTAGCGGTTCAGCCAACTGTTTCTTAAGTGCCTTAAAGGCTTCATTAGATGCGTCAGTCCACACAAAGTTGTATGTTTTCCTCAGCAACTGATAGAGAGGTATCACCTTCTCCCCGAGACGGTTTATAAACCGACTCAATCCTGCGATCCGTCCCGCCAGGCTTGGACCTATTTTATGTTAGCCAACTTGCCCAGCGAAGTTATTGCATTGATCTTGTCAGGATTGGCCTCAATGCCTCTTTCAGAAACTAAGAAACCCAGTAGTTTGCCAGCAGGGACCCCAAAAACGTACTTTGTCGGGTTCAACTTCATCTGGTACACTTGAAGGTTATCAAACATTTCTTTGAGATCATTTAAGAGCGTTTTCTTTTTCCTAGACTTCACCATGATGTCATCAACACAAGCATGAGCGATGCACCAAATTTGTGAGTGAAGGCAATCCTGTACACACCGCTGGTAAGTCACCCCTACACTTTTCAGCCCAAACAACATAGAAACATAGCAGAGAGCACCAAAGGGAGTTATGAAAGTCGTTTTCTCCTGATCCTCCTTGGCCATTTTGATCTGATGATATCCTGAATATGCATCTAAAAAGCACAATCGCTCGGAATCCGTTGTAGAATCAATGATTTGATCGATGCGCGGGAGGGCAAAAGGATCTTTGGGACAAGCTTTGTTGAGGTCCGTATAATCGAAAAACATGCGCCAGGTGGCATTTTTTGTCAAAATGAGCACCGGGTTAGCCAACCATTCGAGATGAAATACTTCAATGATGAACCCGACAGCTAGGAGCCGGGCTACCTCTTCCTCAATAGCCTTACGTCTCTCCGCGTTAAAACTATGGAGGTATTGGCGTACTGGTTTCATCTTTGGATCCACATTAAGATGGTGCTCAGTGAGTTATGTCGGCACTCCACGCATGTGAGAAGGTTTCCATGCAAAGATGTCCTGATTCTCATGGATGAACTCGATGAGCGTGCTTTCCTATTTAGGATCTAAGCCGGTCCCAATAGTGAACTACTTGGATGAGTCAGCTGTGATGAAATCAACCTGCTTTGTATCTTTAGTCGGCTTAAACTTGAGAGGATCTTCAGACTCAATAGTTGGCTTTTTGAGGGGACCCATATCGACCGGGTCAACATTATTCGTATAAAATTTCAACTCCTCGGCGGCACAAGCCGACTCTGTGTAGGCTACTTCCCCTTCTTCGCACTATTGAGCCTTCATTATATTTCCCTTCACTGTGATAGGGCCATTGGGACCCGACATCTTGACCATGAGGTAAATATAACAGGGGCGAGCCATGAAACGTGCATAAGCCGGTCTTCCAAAGAGAGCGTGATAAGGGCTTCGTATGTTCACCACTTCAAAAGTTAAGGGCTCGGTCCTGTAGTTGTATTCATATCCAAAGACAACATCAATCCTGATCCGCCCAATCGGATATGCCAACTTCCCAGGAACAATGCCATGGAAAACGGTGGTCGATGCCTCCGAGCTGCTATCAGGAAGTTTCATCCACCGAAAGGTGTCGTAATATAGTATGTTGATGCTACTTCCTCCATCCATGAGAACCCTTGAGAGGTTATAGCCGCCGACTTGAGGCGCCACCACCAAGGCCAACTATCCGAGATTGTCAACCCGGGGTGGGTGTTCTTGACGACTCCAAGTGATTTGTTGCACAGACTAACAAAGAAACTCAGGGATCGCCCGCTCGACCATGCTGGTAGCTCTCTTCTTGACCTCTGTGTCTCGCTTACAAGCATTGGTGGTAAAGACATGGTACTGACCACTACTTGACTGTTCAAAATCCTCAGATGACCCACTAAAGGTACTTTGACCCGGATGTTTGTCTGCGTATCTTTCAACAATCAATTGTTGATATTCATGCATGACATAGCAATCCTCTCATGAATGTTCAACTGGCTTCTCCTGAATATTGTGCTTGGGGCAAGGGGCCTTGAGCGCGGCCTCGAAATCGGGTGCCTTCCACACCTGATGACTTCTAGGGCGGTCGCTCCTTCATTGGGTTTTGGAACGAGCATTGGTAGCGATCGCAGACTCTGGCCCGGATTCGAAACACTTCTATTTGTGGTCACTTTGGCTTTCAACGCCCCTATCCCCGTGATGATGGGTTGACCCGGTGTTCTTTGCTACGACATGACTTCGGTCAGACTTGCTCCAGCTGGGGTGAGCGAGACGAGCCGTCTTGACAATGTTAGAGAAGATGTCCGGCTCGAGCGTTGTTTCGTTGATCCCATCGATGAAGATGTGGATATTGCCGAAGGGGACCCGATACCCGTACTCGATTGAGTCGATGTCAGGACCCCAGTTCGAATCGTCAATGTAGATATTTTCGCAATGACTTTTGGTCATCTGACCCGTCACGTAGCTCCCGAATCCTGGAAGAGCTCCCTCCGAGAACTCAACTCCATCTTGCAATTGTCCCACAGTGGGCGCCAACTGTCGTGGTTTTGTCACGACACATGTCCTCGTGAACGAAGCTAGTGGCGAGGCCATCGTCATGGTGTGGCAACTCAAAGGGGTTAATTGGGAACGAGAGACGACTTTACCCAAGTTCAGCCCCTCCGATGGAGGTAAAAGCCTACATCATGATTTTGTGTCCATATTGATGGCAATCTCGACTACAAGGATGCCAAATCCCTAACTAAGATCTCGAGAGTTTCTTAATTAATCTCTTCGGCTCGAGGGCTCCCCTTTATATATAGGTAGAGGCCGCAAGTTTACAATAGAGTCCGTGTCAAACTAACACTCGTGACCTACTACAAAGCCACCATATCTTTCTTCCCATGTTAGGAAATCTTATAGCATCCTTTGCCTTGTATGTCAAGAGTCATCGTCTTCTGGAGTTGGGCCCTATGGCATCTTCAGTCAGAGCCCATGGAGTCCAACCTTCTTACTGTTTCTTTGCATCTTGACCCATCCCCATAAGGAGGGTCACATCCTGGGATTATATCCCCGGCAGTCATGAACATGCTTTATGAATAGTTATTGTTGCATACTAGCATGGGTAGTATATATCCACCATGAACGTAAATATCGCAGAGGCTATGTTGGTTTTGATTCAGCTACATGCATGAACATGTGCCAAGTCAAGCCACTCGAACATTCACACGAGGATACCATATCATCATACTACATCACAACCATTTTAATGCATGTTAAAATCCAAGATAAATCATTATCCACTCCTACGTACTTAAGTATGGCATGCACAACTATAATCTTTAATTCTCATTGGAAACATGTTTGGTCATAATACGCAGAATCATGGATACTGGTATAAACATATTTAAAAAACAAAAATAAGTTGAGTTCATAACCACTTTTGTGTGCCACTATCACTTCATCAAATATCATCATTATTGCCTTTCACTAGCACGATGAAACAATATGAAAATAATAATAGTGCAAGAGTTCCATGGACTAAGCTGGAATCTGCAACATTTTATTCAAAAGGAGAATACAAAGTAATATGGGCTCTTCATTAGATCAATAACAATGGATATGAGAGGCACTCAATATTTTCATCGTGGTCCTCCCCTTGGGTATAACTCAAGTAAGGGCATAGAAATTCACAGAAACACACTAAAATATTTTTTGGAGTTTTTAGTTTTTCAAGGTGAAAGCAAACTAAAGAAGGGAAAACTAAAACGAGAAAAACTATTTACATAGGAAAGCTCCCAACAAGTAAAAGAAAAAAAGAGAAATCTTTTTGGTTTTCTGCAAGTTTTTCAAACACACAAGAAGAAATAAAGAAAATAAATCTAACATGGATAATACAGTGCAAGAGTGTGAACATCAACAACTAGATGTGTAAACATGCATCTAAAGTCGGTGGAAACGTGTACTCCCCAAGCATAGGCTTTTGGTGTGGCTTAGTAATCACCACCCGTAGTGTCCCGGGTAATAGCCAGTATGGTAACTCATGGAAGCCCTTGGTGCAGCCTCCACTGCCGCATTGTATTCCCGCGCCACCCTCTCAAAGACATAAATATCTTCCTTTTCCCTGATAATCAAAGAGGAAAGATGCGGGCAAAATAACAGGCACAATATATTTTTATGAAACATTAGTTTGTAGTTATAGTCAGTAGAGGTGGCCTTTATGAACTTGTGGCGCTTCATAGCGTCAAAATTTAAGTACTAAGTAGGAAGAATAGGGTCACTAGACCGCGGTGACATGCCACACTTCTTAGCTAAACGGGAGGCATACATTCTACCATAAAAATTGCCACTATCAGAATTGCATTGCAATCTGCGTGCTATGATTGCTCCAAGATTATAGCATTTAATTCCAGTTAAAGCAGTATGCATGAGACTCAATTCTAGGGCACATAAGGTACTACAATCTTTCTTGCCGACTATGCATTTTCCATTAAAGAGTGCTAGGTAACAAATTGAAGGAAAATGGATACAATTTATTCTACCTTGAGTTACTCTCCTATCTTCACCAAAGCAAAGACTAGTTAAAAATTCCTCATATTCAGATGTTGGTGGTTCGTCTAGCGAACCCCAACGTGGAATTTTACATGCATCAAAGTAATCATCTGGAGACATAGCGAACGACTTTTCTTAGAGGTTAAGGAGACTCTGAATTCTCAAAGATAAAATTTAAATTCCTTAGTGAAAGTTTCACTAAGATGATAATGTTGCGTGCACTTATCTGCGATGAAGGGTGCGAGCTTAGCATTATGAATGTATCATCCAAATTCTTCATTAATGCTTGCACCAACATGAAGTCATCACTTGTCCAAAGGCACGATTTTGCGTGGGCTTCTCGCACCGAACTTTCACTTGGTTTAGCATAAGACTATTGTATCAGAGTCTCACTCGATGATGGCTCCAAGGACTTCCTCCTCGAAGAACTCATCTTGAATCAGCTCATTATTCCTACATGCAAATTTCCGAAAAAAATTGGGTCGCAAAATAAAGTTAAGAAAACTTCACAAGAATGATAGCAACTACTCATAGGAGTGCCTAGAGCCCAAAAGAAGCATTCAAACTACTTGGAAATTCAAGAATTCAACATGCAAGCTCATCTACAGCAGCACCTGAAGTATATTATTAGTTCCAACATAAACCACTAAGGAAAAAACTAATTGGGGCAGTGGGGACTTATATGCGGAGCAATCCCCCAAAACAGTTTAAACAATGGAGTTTTGAGCAAAGAGGTCAAAATCCACGGGTTTGAGAGCAAGAACACGAGAGAGAGGGATACAAGGATTTTTTTTGGAGGTTGGTGATGAAGTGAGCTCAAGGAATAAGTGAGGGGACACCCGAGGGAGCCACTATACACCTGGATGCGCCTGGTGGGGGTGGCGCGCCCTGGTGTCTAGAGGCCACCTGGGACGCCCCCGTGCAGTGTTTTTAATGCCAGATATTCTCAAATATTCCGAAAAATCATGTGAAAATTTTAGGTCATTTGGAGAACTATTATTTTTGGGAACTTTGTATTGCACGGAGAAATCAGAAAACTAGATAAACATGACATTTATTGTATTAAATAAAAATAATGGGAAAATTAAAATGTATAGATAGAGTTGTGCCTACTGAATTCATCAACCTCATGCCTCTTGAAAATGAGTTATTAACAAGGTTTATCAAGTCTTATTAACAATTACTTCCAATGGCCATGACCCCGAAGAATTTTCGTAAAACACTAAGTTACCTCAATGGGGATGTGCATATACCCAACAATAAGTATGTCATATTTATTTTTGGTAGTAAGTAGAGGTAGTTGAAAACTTCCATGGGTGATAGTCATGATTTTTCAATAATATTAACGCCATTCACTTAAAATTGTTTTCTCGAAAAATGCACCGTATGTTCTTTACCATTGACATGAAAAGTGACCTTGATTTTGTTGCAATCAATAACAAACCCTGTAGTAATCAAGAAAGATCTACCAAGGATAATCGACATGTTGTCGTCCTCGGGCATATCAAGTATAACAAAGTCTGTCAAGATAGTAATACTGCAATAACAACGGGTACATCCTAACAAATACTAATAGGCATGGGAGATGATTTGTGAGCCATTTGGAATGAAATTTCAGTAGGTGTAAGTTTGTTCAAGTCAAGTCTTTTGTATAAATTGAAAGGCATAACACTAACAGCAGCTCCTGGATCACATAAAGAAGTCTTCACATAGTTATTTTTGATGGAACAGGATATAGTTGGTATTCCTGGATGGCCTAGTTTTTTAGGTACTCCATCGTTAAAGGTTTAATTAGCAATCATGGTAGAGATTTCATCTTCAAGCATTTTTCTTTTATTAGTGACGATATATTTCATGTACTTAGCATAAGGGGCCATCTTTAAAAGATTAGTTAAACGAGTACGCAAAAAGACTGGCCTAAGCATTTCAGCAAAACGTTCAAATTCTTCATCATCTTTTTTCTTAGTTGGTTTAGGTGGATAAGGCATGGGCTTTTGAACCCATGGCTCTCTTTCTTTACCATGTTTTCTAGCAACAAAATCACTTTTATCATAATGTTTATTCTTAGCTTGTGGGGTATCAAGATCAATAGCAGGTTCTATCTCAACATCATTATCTAGTTCTTTATCATTGTCAAGTTCAGCATCTATATGTGCATTATCATTATCATTTTACTTATCACTAGGTGAATGCTCATTACTAGATTGAGTTTTAGCATCAGAGATAGAGATATCATTAGCATTTGCAGAAGGTTTCTCTAATTCAGGTTCACTAGAAGTATGCAAGGTCCTATCATTTTTGTTTTTCTTTCTAGAAGGAATAGGTGCATAAACATTAATACTCTGTGAATATTTCTCCCTTCTTTTAGGATGACCTTCTAAATTTGAGTCACTGTTCCTCTTGTAGTCATTACTCTAACAACACGATCCTTCATATTATTAGTCATTTCATGAAGTAACTCACTTTGATAATTAGCAACTTGTTGTAGTTGGGTTTGAACCATAGAAGCATGTTTACCTACACCACTTACATCATTAGTGGTTCTAAATAACAATTCACTTAAGCGAGCAATCATATCAAGGTTTGTTTCAATTGTTTCATAACATAGGAGTTGAAATGTTCTTGCTTTATAATATAGTTATCAAACTCATATAAGCATTAACTAGGATGTTTATTGTAAGGGATGTCACCTTCATCAAAATTTAAAATAGAATTTACCTCCACCACCTGTGGTGGTGTTTTGAGACCATGGATTTCTTTGATAGGTGCTAAATTCTTAAGATCTCGAGCTTTAATGCCTTTTTCCATCATACATTTCTTTGCCTCTTGCATAGTTTCAGGACTAAGGAATAATATACCCTTTTCTTTGGAGTAGGTTTAGGTGGTGGCTCAGGAAGTGTCCATTCATCATAATTCTTCAATATACTAGTCAATAACTCCTCAGCTTGTTTGACAGTTCGTTCCCTGAAAACACAACCACCACAACTATCTAGGTGGTCCATAGAAGCATTGGTTAGTCCATTACAAAATATATCAAGTATTTAATTTTTCTTAGGAGGATAATCAGACAAAGCATTAAGTAGTTGGAAAAGCCTCCCCCAAGCTTGTGGGAGACTCTCTTTTTCAATATTCACAAAGTTAAATATTTCCTGTAAGGCAACATGTTTCTTATGAGAAGGAACATATTTTTTAGAGAAGTAGTAAATCATATGCTAGGACTACGCACACAACCAGGAGCAAGAGTATTGTACCAAATCTTTGCAACACCCTTTAAAGAGAACAAAAATAATTTTAGGATATAGTAGTAGCGAAAGTTTTCATCATTAGTAAATAGGGTGGCTATATCATTTAGTTTAGTGAGATGCGCCACAAGAGTTTCATTTTCATAGCCATGAAAAGGATCAGATTCAACCAAATTTATTATCTTTGGGTTGACAAAGAATTCATAATCCTTATCGTTAACAAAGATAGGTGAAGTAGCAAACATAGGATCATATTTCATTCTAGCATTCAAGGATTTTCCTTTCAACTTGCATAGTAGTTTCTTAAGATCTTATATATCCTCACGAGTAAGAAAGTCTCTAGCAATTTCTTCATGCATAACATAACCTTCAGGTATTTCAGGCATTTCAGTTCAACGATAGTCATGTCTAAAAGGTATTTCAATATTTTCAGTAGCAAAGACCTCATCAGTTTCAGCATGCTCAATTGTTTTAGCTCTAGCAAGTTGTTCATCAAGAAATTCACCTAGTGGCACAGTATCATCAAGGAAGCTACTAGCATCATTCACAGCAGAGGTAGCATCATCAATAACTTGCAACATATCCAGATTAATAGCATGTGATGGTGGTCTTGCAAGTCTATTCAAAACAAAGAGTGAATCAAGTGCAGAGCTAGATGGCAGTTCCTTACCTCCCCTCGTCTTAGAGGGAACGATCTTGGTTCTTGTATCTTTCAGATTCTTCATAGTGATTAATAAATAGATATCCCAAGTGAATCAGCAAATATAACTATGCTCCCCGGGAATGGCACTAGAAAACGCTCTTGATAACACACAAGTATATGTAATCGCGATAGTTTTCGAGGGTAGAGTATTCAACCTAAATTTATAGATTCGACACAAGGGGAGCTAAAGAATATTTGCAAGTATTAGCAGATGAGTTTTCAACTCAACCACACTTGGAAATTTAGTATCAACAAGACGGTGATCAGTAGCATAGAATTACGATAGTTTTGATAGCAGTGGTAACAGTAGCAGCAGTAACGGTAAAAGTGATAGCAGTTTGTGTAGCAGTTTTAATAGCAGTAGCAACAATAGTAACTTAGCAAGCACAATATGTGGAAAACTCGTAGGCACTGGATCGGTGATATTGCTGGATAATATTCATCATGTAAGAGTCACAACATAGAGAGACACAAAACTAGCTCACGTTCATCAATATAATGTAGACATGTATCCCGTAAATAGTCATACATGCTTATGGAAAAGAACTTGCATGACGTCTTTTGTCCTACCCTCCTCTGGCAGCGGGGTCCATAAGGAAACTAAGGGATATTAAGGCATCCTTTTAATAGAGAACCGGAACAAAGTATTACACATAGTGAATACATGTGGCGCCCTCGGCATAATCGTACGCTAATCATACACGCAAATGCGTACGATCAAACCCAAGGACTCACGGGGAGATATCACAACACAACTCTAGACACAAATAAAATAACATCAGCTTCATATTACAAGCCAGGGGCCTCGAGGGCTAGAATACGAAAGCTCGATAAACACACGAGTCAGCGGAAGCAACAAATATCTGAGTATAGACATAAAACATGGGGTGCCTTAGAGAAGGCTAGCACAAAAGATACAACGATCGAACGAGGCGAGGCCTCCTGCCTAGGAACCTCCTAACTACTCCTGATCATCAGCGGCCTCCACGTAGTAGTAGGCACCGTCGGGGTAGCAGTCGTCGGTGGCGGGGACCTCCATCTCCTGGGCTCCATCATCTGGTCGCAGCAAACGGATCAAGGGGACAAGGGGGGAGCAAAGCAGCGGTGAGTACTCATCCAAAGTACTCGCAAGTCTTACATCAGAACTATTCTAATTATGCATCAGTATCAAAGAAGGGGGTTATATGTGGACTGACTGCAGCAATGCGAGAATAGAGAGAGAAGGCCTAGTCCTATCGAAGACTAGAATCTTCAGGGTCTTGCAGCAATAGACGAGAGTAGAACAGGGGTAACACATTAATAGTCATATTGTTGCAGCAATATTAAACTGAGGTCACGCCTAAAGATCCTCCCTCGACTCCCTGCGAGGAAGCAATCCCGAGGCAAACTAATTCCAGTTAAGTAACAATTGTAGTTGTATAAGATCGGGGCACAACTCCAAGTCGTCCTGTAACCGTGGACACGGCTATCCGAATAGTTAATTTTCATCCCTGCAGGGGTGCACCACATGTCCCGTCACGCTCGATAACACTCTGGCCGGACATACTTTTCTGGGTCCTGCCCGGCCTCGGAATATCGACACGTCGCAGCCCCACCTAAGACTAATCAGAGAGGCCAGCCCGCCGGTCTAAATCCTAAGCACAAAGGGTTCGTGGGCCCAGTTCCCCTTCATGCTCCTGCACGTGGCGTGGGCGGCTGACGTCAGTCCTAGCATCCCTTAATCACAAGCGCGATGCATCTCGGGACCACTCGGGCGCGCGCCGCTACATTGCTGGCATCTGAAAAGCTTCGGCTGATACCGCAACGCCGAGTACCCATAATTCTTCCCGCGTAGCCGGTTAGTGCGAAAAGGTCTCCGACCAACCCAGATCAAATACCCAAATCCATTAGCATTTTAATTAGGCCAACAACACAGTCTCACGGGAATCCACCCGGCTTACAACTAATCACCAATGATCCCAGTAACATGGTCGAGTAACTGTGTGGTCGTAACATCGGGGGGAATCCGAGGTATCACCCTCGTTGGATCCCGAACGATGTACCCGTCAAGGTGGGCTTAGAGGAATCACCCTCGGGGGTCCCACACTCGCGGGGTTGCACGACAGAGGCGTCATCGGGAATGGTGAAAGAGGAATCACCCTCGATAACCACGACCGACTAGCTATACTACAGAGATATCATCAGGAGTACTTAGCGAGGTGTCACCCTCGGTACCCGATAGTATCTCTGTAGCGTCGTACAACGAAGGGGGGTGAATGTGCTATGTCGGGTCTGGCTCGTCGATCAAAGATCGAGATTTGAAAACAAGCGGGGCAACTGAGCTACGGGGTCAGAGGGGATGACTCCTCCACCTATACTAAGCATATTAAAAGTACAGGACTGATAGTACCAGTTCATCAAAAACAGGCTATGCATCAGATATAGGAGTTAACTACAACAGTAGCAAAATACTAATGCAAGCAGTAGGAAGAAAGACATAGGCGATATAGGAATGATCAAGGGGGGGTTTGCTTGCCTTGCTGCTCTGCGGCAAAGGACTGATCGGCAGGGTCGTAGATGTACCCGGCAGCAGCGTCAGTCTCGGGGTCTACCGGTAAGAAGAGGGGGAAGAAACAATAAATAATAGCACCGATGCAACACAAAGCATGACATGGAAAGATGCAGGCTAGACATGAGCTAACGCAGCAACATCCGTCATAGACGGGTCGGAAGAATATCTGACGATATTTTCCGGGTCTCGGGCTACTACCGGTTATACTGGAAACGATGGAAAAGTTCCATGTTTGCTATGCTAGGGACGCATGACAGACGAACGGACCGTGTATCCGGGTTCGTCTCGCTTTGCTGATCAACTTTCATGTTGAAATTATTTTGATCTGACTTACGGATTATTTAATATTAATTTTCAAAGTTTTATTAATTATTTAGGAATTAAAAACAGATTTAAATGATTTAATAAAATCCCATTATGACATCATCGCGATGTGAGGCTGACATCAACATTTGACCGGTCAACTGACCTGCGGGTCCCGAACGTCATAGGCACAAGTTTTTATTAAGATTAATTATTATTTAATCAGATTAATTTAGTGGGGGACCCGCGTGTCATACTCTAATTATGTTAATTAATTATTTTAACTAATATATCTATTTATTTAATAAAACGTTATTTTTATTTTTATTTCAACTAACGCGTGGGGCCTCCCTGTCATAGACAGCGGGTGCATTGGCCCCACCGGTAAGTGGCCTAAGGCTATTTTCCCTTTTTTTTATTAGATACCTAACCGTGCAAATACCGTATTCCTCTAAATATCCATATACGCAAATACATACATCACATCTCATACATACATACATACATACGCATCTAATACATCAATTGTTTTTATTTCTTTTTCTCTCAAAACTCTCAACACTCATCTCTCTCTCTGTTAACAGAGAGAGAGAACAACTCTCTGCTAACTCCATAGAAGAACCTAAAGTTCAAATCCTCCTACCAGAGTCTACCGTCGACGGATCGAGGCCCCGTTTGCCGGAACGGAACCGGGACGGCGAGGAGATCGACATGGTGGGAGGAGCCCTAGGAGGGGCTCACCGACGGTGACGAGACGGCCCGATGAAGCCGGAGTTCGTACGAAGATGACGGTGGAGACGGGTGTGCCGGCGAGGAGGAGCCGGTGAGGAGGGCCCCCCGGAGATGGAGCCGCCGACGGGGAGGGGCGGCCACCGTAGAGGTGAGGGCCGCCGGAGGTGGACCTCCCGGAAGGGGCCGGCCGCCGAGATGGGGGGGCCGAGGTGGCCTGGGCCCGTGCCTGCGGGGTGGAGGCCGAGGGGGGGCTCGCCGCGGGAGGGAGGAGGCCGTGGGGGGAGGAGGCCGCCGGCGGGAGGAAGGAGGCCGTGGGGGGAGGAGGCCGCCGGCGGGAGGAGGTGGCCGTGGGGGGAGGAGGCCGCCGGCGGGAGGAGGTGGCCGTGAGGGGGGGGTCGCCGGCGGGAGGTAGGAGGCGGTGGAGAGGAGGGCTCGCCGGCGGGAGGTAGGGGGCCGACGGGAGGGGAGCCGAGGTGGGAGGCGAGGGTCGTGGGGAGGGAGAGGGGGTCGTGGGGGATCTGGCGCGGGGGGGGGGGACCGAGAGGGAGGGGTGGGGCTCCTGTCGGTGGGGTGGGATGGTCACGGGAGAGTGGGGGGGGGGGGGGGGGTGGCGGCGCCCAGGGGGGAGGGAGTAGCGAGGGGAGGGGCTAGGGTTTAGTGGGAGGGGGCGCGGGGGGCCTGGCCGGTTGAGCCTCTTGGCCCAGCCAGGCCAGTGGGGGGGGGCTTTCTTTCTTTCTCTTTTTTTTGTTTTATTTTGTTTTATTTTTTTTATTATTACTTATTCTAATCCCTTTCTTTTTTCTATTCTTATTTACTTTCTTTCATGATTTATTATTTATACTTTTAGTCTTTTCTTTTGTTTATTTACCTTCATTTACTATATTTCTTTACTTACTTTGTTAAAGCCCCTTTCTTAATATATCGGGATCATCAATGATTCCAAAAGTACCCGACTTGATATTATAATCTGTTAGGGAATCTTTATAACTCCCCAACGTTGTTATCTCAACAACATAAAAATCTTTTCACGTTTGACTTAATCCCGAAGCTTCGAATTATGATTCGGTTTCAACCATCACGAGAACATTGATAAAGTTAACGGTGATGTGGCATCATTAGCGCAGGATCACTGTAGCTTAATTACAATAATTACTGTTGCAAGAGTCGAGGATGTCACAATTCTCCCCTACTAACAAGAATTCTCGTCCCGAGAATTAAGAGGTAGAAGGAAAAAGCCCGAGGTATTCATCACGAAGATGATCCTCGCATTCCCAAGTGGCTTCATCTTCGGAATGATTTGACCACTGCACTTTAAGGAACTTGGTGGCTTTGCGACGAGTTTTACGCTCAGCTTGGTCGAAAATACGGATCGGATGCTCTTTATAAGAGAGGTCTTATTGCAGCTCAAGCATATCATGATCCATTGCTCGAACAGGATCCTTGAAGCAGCGACGGAGCTGAGAAACATGGAAGACATCGTGAACCTAAAAAGGTTCGCCGACACTTCCAATTGACAAGCCACTCTTCCACGCCTTTCAAGAACAGTGAAAGGGCCAATATAGCGAGGAGCTAACTTGCCCATGATTACAAAATGGTGTGTGCCTCTCATTGGTGTGACACGAAGATATGCCCTTTCGCCAGGTCGATAGACCATACCCTGATGATGACGTTCATACTGACTCTTCTGACGAGACTGAGCAACCTTCAGATTCACATGAATAATGTGAACTTGATCTTCAACATGTTGGGTAACATCTGGACCACAGAGTGATCGGTACTTTGAACGGTGGCTCGGGAATTTCATACGAAGCCAAGTATAAGGGATACCTTGGAATCAAATATGTACAGGAGAGTCAGGTTTCAACCCTGTGGAACTTTGGGTTATGGGTCCACCATGTGGCCCGAAAGTAGGCTGAGGGATGACATACTATACGGTCTTGGTAGCAAGACATGTCAGAGGGTAACCTGTCAGTAATGTTGGTAACAACGTCAGTACCAAGGGAGGGGAACGAATAGAACCATTTTCCTGCTCGTTGAAACGAGGCGGACCAATAGGCAAGGTTCTCGTCCACCGGCGGCTACTGAAATGTTATCCACAATAGTAACACGATCTTACTGATAGAGTTGTACACCAAGGTTTATACCTAAACAGGGAATTAACACTGCTTAGATAAGTTATGCCACAAGAAAGGTCAAAAAGGTCAATGGGAATGAGAATGTGTTCACACACACAAGTATTAAAGTATACCATTCCCCAGGAAAAATAAAAGGGTATGGTATGCATGATAGGTCATTAAGTGCCTATCCATGTGGATAAAGAGGCAAGAGGGACCATGATGTTTACCCATACCATTCGGTGTGGATAACTGATCAGGAACAATTTAGCATTGCACTTTCAATGTTCCTATTGAAATTTAAATTACCACATCCGTGCTTTGGGGTAGTATCGACATGGTCATCAGATAAAGGTTGGACTTATGGGTATACAAGAGGAACCAGGAGGGACAACTTATAAAGCTAAGTCATACAATTTCCTCATGGTAGAATGGCGAACCTTACATATGGAAGGATTTATAACAATAGGTCCTCCGACCCAGTGTGCCAGACAAGACATCACTGTAGCGGTTTTCCTAAAGACCAAAGTTATAATTACTGGGAAATGTTCCAACCATCATATCTGCCAGAGAATTAGATCTGATTGGTGCCGGGACACCTCACACTCAAGATGACTGAGAAGAAAAATGAAGACGCAAGGTTCTCATGATATGAACTACACAAGCAATTCTTGAATCAAGAGTTTGATTTAATACATATGAACACAATGTCAAGACATTCGTGCCCACATAGAATTTGTACGTCAAAATGTAACTGGGTTCTCATTTGGACACCATCATCGAGGATAACAAGGCTCCATGTGTAAGTATGGATTAGCTCTTATGAAAGAACTTCTTTTCCTCGATCAAATCAGTCAGTAGCTTGACGTGCTAAGAGAAATTATATGGAGTGAGGATAGCAAATCTTCAAAACATATAACACTTCGCACACGCGGGAATGATTTGGTATTTCACGAGAGGAAGCGAAACAAAACTTTCCATATTCACGGCGGAAAGAGTGCACGTGAACTTTGGGAAATACACTCCTACTATCCACATATTCTTCATGAGCTAGGAACAAGGATAATGATTTCAAGAGCTTCATCGTGGTACATAGAGGAGTTGAGGGTGTGGCTGATAGGCTCAACAGCAATCCCTTAAGGTTTTACCAGTGCTGAACTTCCAAAATTTATAATATTAAGGAGATAGCATTTGTCAAATCAAATGGTATAATGTCGTATGCTCGAGGGAACCACAACAATTAAACATTGGTCGAAGGGTATACTCGGAAATACGGGTTGAGTAGCACAACCAATGCTAAAATGATGAGTCAACACCCAACACACCAAGATGGAAACAATCAGTTGTTAACCTCAAGGGGATAGGGTTGACAGAAGTATGGGAACCACACATTAGAGTTCATTTGTCGGTATACCGGTTAGAAACAACACGGGACCAAGAAATGAATGGTGATGGCAAGAAGTATTACTATATCAAGAATTCTTAATACGCGTGCAATTTTCACGTCATTCTTGACATACCAGATAGTAATACTCCAAGGTAGAAGATAACATAAGCTGGATAGTGAGTAACACAAAGGACAACACAAAACATGAACACGTTTGTGTTGGAGGGAAAGCAACACGGGTGTCGATGATAATACAATTCATCGAGGGAAAGGGATGGTATTTCTCAACATGCATTCAATTGTTACCCTCCAAGAGCTCTGAATGCTGATGGTGATCACGACACATTTGTCGAGAAATTTCATGAAGATGTAATCGTTTAGCGACGACATCAAGCAAGGGAATGATGAAGCAAGAGGTTGTCGGAAACACAGATAAAACTGCTCGCTTAGAATTGAGATTGCCTTTCAAGACAACCAACATGAGGTGGAAAGCTCGATGCAAGCTTAACGCACAGTTGTAATTGTGTTCGAGGAATGAAGGTTATAGATAGCATGATCGAGCTCCAACATGACGATGATGACATAGCTTAACAGCTTGGAATGACAAGATCGAGTACAAACTCGTAAACAAGGAAGATTACTAAAAATTGTTGAATCGTAATGCGTACTCGATTCAGTTATCGATGTACTCACGTGTCCAACAACTCAAACACGAGGCAACTGGAACTAAGAAAGATATCATAGTTGATGAGGACCTCACAAGAAGTTCCATAGCTCCGCGATATCCTCGAGCTACAAGGAATAATACTCGGAGGTAGATCAACTTTAAGGTTTGGACCGGCGTGTCGATCTGAAGAAGACAAGTACTTTAACTCGTCCGAGAATGAAATCAAGGTACGACAACATGGTCGGAACCACGACTGCAAAGGACAAGATCACAGATCCCATATTTGAACTACAGAATGAATTGATTATTTATACGAGAAGTTTCTATGATAGGATCAACGTCGTTTCCATGGGCATGAACACAATGTTCAAAGTCGACTCCCACTTCATCAATGCATCACCTGCCATTTATTCCTCGCCTTTGATCAAGTTGTAGCTTTAAAAGAACATTTGGCAAAACACCAGAAGAGCAAGACTTGTGAAAACTCTTCAGGTCATATTGATTAAGGAAGGCACATGTCCAACCCATCGGGGCATCTTAGGAACATATACCACAAACTTCAAGAGTAACTAACACATGCTTGAAGGGCATGGCTGACAATTCGTATGGTACAACTTATCAAAGGGAGAAGACACAATTTACCAATGGCATCATGTGTCAGGGGAAGCAATCACAAGAATTTTCTAAAGCAAAGGATGCCGTCGGATAATAACTCAAATGAGTCTGACAATCCACAAATGATCTGATGTGAGTAACGGTACTCAATCAGAGGGATATAGGATGCAATGCATCGTGTTAATAGAACATCTGAAAAATATTGATACTTAACTACCAAAGGAATTAAGATTTCTAGATTGGTGTATCATAATCAGATGCTCCGGTCAAATACAAGTAAGCTGAATGGATTTAGATGGACAACCACCACAGTTGATTTGTCGAGAACCAGCTCTGTCTGGAAGGACGTATGCGCCAGAAGATAATTCAAGAGTGTCTGCAGATGATTGTGTGCATTCATACAGAAGTAGAATCGATAAGATCAGAGGAAATTCACAAAGGAATTTAATGAATGCGGCTAGACATATGGATTTAACCCTAACACAAGCAGGTGAAAAAGGTCAAAAGCAATAGGTTACAGGGGATTCCAAAAGATCAATTAGTAATTCGAAGAACTCTCGAAACCCCAGACAACTAATGATGGACGAATCCCCGATAAGAAAATTCATTGCCTCTCGTAAAGTAAGAGTAATTGGAGAAGAAGGTATGAAGGACATTTGTATGTAGTCATCCATAGTGGTTGACGAAGGAAGGGAAATCACAAGAGCGATGGGCACAAGTTCTAGAGAGAAAGCATCGGAGAATATCATCGGAGTCTCCTCACGAATTGAGTCATTATCAGGAGTGGGGACTCTTCGGACGGAAGTATTTACGCGAACCTAATGTTAGAGTTAGTAAAATCTTTGACCCGAAATAGAAGAGAGAGTAGAGCCCAGAGTATAGGAAAGGAGTAAAAAATACTAATACCACCCAATTGAGATGTGGGCCCGTAAGCCACAGCATCAGTGTTAGTAAAGTTTTTCAAACAATAGACTCAACTTCGGCCAAGGAGTTGGAAAGGGGGCTACCTACAGGCAGTCGGCTCTGATACCAACTTGTGACGCCCTCGGCATAATCGTACGCTAATCATACACGCAAATGCGTACGATCAAACCCAAGGACTCACGGGGAGATATCACAACACAACTCTAGACACAAATAAAATAACATCAGCTTCATATTACAAGCCAGGGGCCTCAAGGGCTAGAATACGAAACCTCGATAAACACACGAGTCAGCGGAAGCAACAAATATCTGAGTACAGACATAAAACATGGGGTGCCTTAGAGAAGGCTAGCACAAAAGATACAACGATCGAACGAGGCGAGGCCTCCTGCCTGGGAATCTCCTAACTACTCCTGATCATCAGCGGCCTCCACGTAGTAGTAGGCACCGTCGGGGTAGCAGTCGTCGGTGGCGGGGACCTCCATCTCCTGGGCTCCATCATCTGGTCGCAGCAAACGGATCAAGGGGACAAGGGGGGAGCAAAGCAGCGGTGAGTACTCATCCAAAGTACTCGCAAGTCTTACATCAGAACTATTCTAATTATGCATCAGTATCAAAGAAGGGGGTTATATGTGGACTGACTGCAGCAATGCGAGAATAAAGAGAGAAGGCCTAGTCCTATCGAAGACTAGCATCTTCAGGGTCTTGCAGCAATAGACGAGAGTAGAACAGGGGTAACACATTAATAGTCATATTGTTGCACCAATATTAAAGTGAGGTCACGCCTAAAGATCCTCCCTCGACTCCCTGCGAGGAAGCAATCCCGAGGCAAACTAATTCCAGTTAAGTAACAATTGTAGTTGTATAAGATCGGGGCACAACTCCAAGTCGTCCTGTAACCTTGGACACGGCTATCCGAATAGTTAATTTTCATCCCTGCAGGGGTGCACCACATGTCCCGTCACGCTCGATAACACTCTGGCCGGACATACTTTTCTGGGTCCTGCCCGGCCTCGGAATATCGACACGTCGCAGCCCCACCTAAGACTAATCAGAGAGGCCAGCCCGCCGGTCTAAATCCTAAGCACAAAGGGTTCGTGGGCCCAGTTCCCCTTCACGCTCCTGCACGTGGCGTGGGCGGCCGACGTCAGTCCTAGCATCCCTTAATCACAAGCGCGATGCATCTTGGGACCACTCGGGCGCGCGCCGCTACATTGCTGGCATCTGAAAAGCTTCGGCTGATACCGCAACGCCGAGTACCCATAATTCTTCCCGCGTAGCCGGTTAGTGCAAAAAGGTCTCCGACCAACCCAGATCAAATACCCAAATCCATTAGCATTTTAATTAGGCCAACAACACAGTCTCACGGGAATCCACCCGGCTTACAACTAATCACCAATGATCCCAGTAACATGGTCGAGTAACTGTGTGGTCGTAACATCGGGGGGAATCCGAGGTATCACCCTCGTTGGATCCCGAACGATGTACCCGTCAAGGTGGGCTTAGAGGAATCACCCTCGGGGGTCCCACACTCGCGGGGTTGCACGACAGAGGCGTCATCGGGAATGGTGAAAGAGGAATCACCCTCGATAACCACGACCGACTAGCTATACTACAGAGATATCATCAGGAGTACTTAGCGAGGTGTCACCCTCGGTACCCGATAGTATCTCTGTAGCGTCGTACAACGAAGGGGGGTGAATGTGCTGTGTCGGGTCTGGCTCGTCGATCAAAGATCGAGATTTGAAAACAAGCGGGGCAACTGAGCTACGGGGTCAGAGGGGATGACTCCTCCACCTATACTAAGCATATTAAAAGTACAGGACTGATAGTACCAGTTCATCAAAAACAGGCTATGCATCAGATATAGGAGTTAACTACAACAGTAGCAAAATACTAATGCAAGCAGTAGGAAGAAAGACATAGGCGATATAGGAATGATCAAGGGGGGGTTTGCTTGCCTTGCTGCTCTGCGGCAAAGGACTGATCGGCAGGGTCGTAGATGTACCCGGCAGCAGCGTCAGTCTCGGGGTCTACCGGTAAGAAGAGGGGGAAGAAACAATAAATAATAGCACCGATGCAACACAAAGCATGACATGGAAAGATGCAGGCTAGACATGAGCTAACGCAGCAACATCCGTCATAGACGGGTCGGAAGAATATCTGACGATATTTTCCGGGTCTCGGGCTACTACCGGTTATACTGGAAACGATGGAAAAGTTCCATGTTTGCTATGCTAGGGACGCGTGACAGACGAACGGACCGTGTATCCGGGTTCGTCTCGCTTTGCTGATCAACTTTCATGTTGAAATTATTTTGATCTGACTTACGGATTATTTAATATTAATTTTCAAAGTTTTATTAATTATTTAGGAATTAAAAACAGATTTAAATGATTTAATAAAATCCCATTATGACATCATCGCGATGTGAGGCTGACATCAACATTTGACCGGTCAACTGACCTGCGGGTCCCGAACGTCATAGGCACAAGTTTTTATTAAGATTAATTATTATTTAATCAGATTAATTTAGTGGGGGACCCGCGTGTCATACTCTAATTATGTTAATTAATTATTTTAACTAATATATCTATTTATTTATTTATTTATTTATTTAATAAAACGTTATTTTTATTTTTATTTCAACTAACGCGTGGGGCCTCCCTGTCATAGACAGCGGGTGCATTGGCCCCACCGGTAAGTGGCCTAAGGCTATTTTCCCTTTTTTTTATTAGATACCTAACCGTGCAAATACCGTAATCCTCTAAATATCCATATACGCAAATACATACATCACATCTCATACATACATACATACATACGCATCTAATACATCAATTGTTTTTATTTCTTTTTCTCTCAAAACTCTCAACACTCATCTCTCTCTCTCTGTTAACACAGAGAGAGAACAACTCTCTGCTAACTCCATAGAAGAACCTAAAGTTCAAATCCTCCTACCGGAGTCTACCGTCGACGGATCGAGGCCCCGTTTGCCGGAACGGAACCGGGACGGCGAGGAGATCGACATGGTGGGAGGAGCCCGAGGAGGGGCTCACCGACGGTGACGAGACGGCCTGATGAAGCCGGAGTTCGCACGAAGATGACGGTGGAGACGGGTGTGCCGGCGAGGAGGAGCCGGTGAGGAGGGGCCCCTGGAGATGGAGCCGCCGACGGGGAGGGGCGGCCACCGTAGAGGTGAGGTCCGCCGGAGGTGGACCTCCCGGAAGGGGCCGGCCGCCGAGATGGGGGGGGCGAGGTGGCCGGGGCCCGTGCCGGCGGGGTGGAGGCCGAGGGGGGGGGCTCGCCGCGGGAGGGAGGAGGCCGCCGGCGGGAGGAAGGAGGCCGTGGGGGGAGGAGGCCGCCGGCGGGAGGAGGTGGCCGTGGGGGGAGGAGGCCGCCGGCGGGAGGAGGTGGCTGTGAGGGGGGGGGGGTCGCCGGCGGGAGGTAGGAGGCGGTGGAGAGGAGGGCTCGCCGGCGGGAGGTAGGGGGCCGACGGGAGGGGAGCCGAGGTGGGAGGCGAGGGTCGTGGGGAGGGAGAGGGGGTCGTGGGGGATCTAGCGCGGGGGGGGGACCGAGAGGGAGGGGTGGGGCTCCTGTCGGTGGGGTGGGATGGTCACGGGAGAGTGGGGGGGGGGGGTGGCGGCGCCCAGGGGGGAGGGAGTAGCGAGGGGAGGGGCTAGGGTTTAGTGGGAGGGGGCGCGGGGGGCCTGGCCGGTTGGGCCTCTTGGCCCAGCCAGGCCAGTGGGGGGGGGCTTTCTTTCTTTCTCTTTTTTTTTGTTTTATTTTGTTTTCTTTTTTTTATTACTTATTCTAATCCCTTTCTTTTTTCTATTCTTATTTACTTTCTTTCATCATTTATTATTTATACTTTTAGTCCTTCCTTTTGTTTATTTACCTTCATTTACTATATTTCTTTACTTACTTTGTTAAAGCCCCTTTCTTAATATATCGGGATCATCAATGATTCCAAAAGTACCCGACTTGATATTATAATCTGTTAGGAAATCTTTATTACTCCCCGACGTTGTTATCTCAACAACATAAAAATCTTTTCACGTTTGACTTAATCCCGAAGCTTCGAATTATGATTCGGTTTCAACCATCACGAGGACATTGATAAAGTTAACGGTGACGTGGCATCATTAGCGCAGGATCACTGTAGCTTAATTACAATAATTACTGTTGCAAGAGTCGAGGATGTCACAATACATGAACTCCTCATACTACGGTAATCACCAGAAACAATCCCAATTATTGCCACTTTGTAGTATGCGGATCCTAACTCGTAGTAGGTGCATATAACTTGCAAGATCGAATCAGGAAGATAGATATAATGGTGAAAACACAAACGGTTCAGATCTGAAATCATGGCACTCGGGCCCTAGTGACAAGCATTAAGCATAGCAAAGTCATAGCAACATCAATCTCCGAACATAGTGGATACTAGGGATCAAGCCCTAACAAAACAAACCCGATTGCATGATGAATCTCATCTAGTTCTTCAGCGACTAGCAAGCTTACAAAGGGATTACTCACTCCAGATGGAGAGCATCATGGAATTGGCGATGAAGGAGGGTTGGTGATGACGAAGACCGAAGATTCCCCTCTCCGGAGCCCCAAATAGACTCCATACTAGTCCTCCCGATGAAGAACAGGAGGTGGCGGTGGCTCTTTATGTTCAAATGCTATGAAACTTCCTCTCCAAATTTTTCTCCAGAAATAGGATATTATAGCATTGGAATTAGGGTCAGCCGAGCCCCATGGGCCCCACTAGATACTAGGCCGCGCCAAGGGGGCAGCGCGCCATGGTGTCTAGTGGGCACCTAGGACCCCCCCCCTCTGGTAGGTCTTGGTTCTATTATTTTTCATTTATTCTGAAAAAAGTCTCCAAAAAGTTTTGTTCCATTTCGAGAAATTTTATTTGTGCACAAAAACAAGACCACGGTAGTTCTGCTAAAAACAACGTCAGTCTAGGTTAGTTTCATTCAAATCATGCAAGTTATATTTCAAAACAAGAGAAAAAGCATTAGGAGAAGTAGATATGTTGGAGACGTATCAGACCACGAGGAGGGCACCCTCTCTGGCTCTTTCAAGCGGAAAGATCCCATCTACCACATCAGGGAGGGCACCCTACAGTCGTTCTCTTCCAAGAGGAAGCAACCCATCTACAACATGGAGCACACCTACTGTCCGTGCTATTCCCACGGGAACGAGCCCATCTGTGAAAAGTGAGGAAACCCATGATTTGTTTTGCCATGCCTCTTCACAGGGGGAACCCATGATGTGTTTCGTCGAGCCCCTTTTGTACTGCAGTATGTCTTGTTTATTTCAATTGTTCACAATGTGATGATCTATATGTGCAACTATTTATTGTCCAATACATTTTCATAAATACGAGTTTTAAACATACCGGTAGGAATGAATATATTTTCTTGCTGTTAAGCCTGTTATAGCTAGAATATGCCTCTTTTAAAGTTTTTTTGTTCGGTTGTTTGTAGTTAGCATATGTCCAGTTTCAAATGCTATCTGTGGTTGTTCGTAGTATGCCTTGTTTATTCCAGTTATTCACAAAGTGATGTTCTATATGTGCAAGTATGAACCATGGAGTTCAATTTCATCAATACCAGTTTCAACAATACCACTATGAATGACTACATTTGGTTGTTGTTAAGCATGTTGTAGTTAACACACCTTTTCCATTTTTGTTTAACAATAACCAGGGTACTTAGACCGACACAGTGCCATTTTGAATGACTACAATTGCTTGTTATTAAATGTTAGACCCGTTGCAGTTAACACACCTTTCCACTTCTTGTTTTACTTAAATAGCATGCTTAAGCCTGCACACTGAAGCTATCATTTGGATATTATTTTGTCTACCATGGATATATTTCATTGATGTTTAGCCTATTGTTCTTAACATGCCTCTCGATGTACTTACACATTACAATTTTGGGAATGACTCCTGTATTCCATCGAGGTTAGTTTCATCCCATGGATTATATATACTCGTTGTTGAGGATATCGGTAGCTGGTACCACATAGGACGGGGGCTGATAAGGGATTAATCGATGAATCAGACTTTTAACTGAATATATCTACAACCCATTTATCGGTAGGTTAACTAGGGCCGTATCTAATATATCTGAGGCTACATAGCAACATGCACAATGCAGAATGTCTAAATATGAAATCCTAGGCTACATACCAACAAGGAAGAGTGTTACCTTAATGTTCTGATGATGTCTAGATATACGTAGAAGAGCGGCAACAACAACAACACCACAATGGTTGTTAACGGCAGTTAATTGGCCGATAATTTGTAAAAATGCAAGAAACTCCCTCCAACCCATAATACATGATGTTAATTCATCCAATATGTGAGTATGTTTGATGTTATAAGATATTATATAATGGGACAGAGGGAGTGTTATACTACATCATTGTGTAATTGTTGTTTAGCTTCTAATATTAACTTGGTGCTTCAACCCTTTGTCCATATGGGGCAATGAGATATTGATGAACGAGCATCAAGTGAAGAATCTAATAAAGATTGTTAGTAAAATGGGTCAAAAGATAGCAATTAAACTATTTGTCCATATTTTATCCAAGACAACAGTGCATTGTAGGATAGTAAGTAATAACTCTGCAACCTTTTTTTTACTTCCCTAATGAGTTGTGTTAGATGACAATGTCTGAATCTTTTTTCCTGTGCAGTGGTTCCCAAAGCAGTTTACTCAAGATTACCTTTCAAACTACATGATAGGTGGGCATGCAAAGGTTAAAGTATTTCTACCATAACATGATGACTATCTAGATGTGTTCATGAAGATAGTGAAGGATGGGCGGTCGGGCATCACAAGGGGTTGGACTAGAGTTCTGTCTGCCTTCTACATGGAGGAGGGCACAATATGGGCATTCCACTTCACCTTGTTCATCAACCAGAATGTCTTTTTCCTCTTTCTTTACCATCTTTAATAATAGAAGTATACAACTGTGGTTCATCATTCTTTATTTGGTGCTTATGTAATTCTTGAACATATGTACGTGTGAATCGAATAGTGCATTGGTTGTTTGAGTCTGATGGATATGAATAAAGCTATAGCCTACTTTCAAATCCAAATTCGGTACAATTTTAAATAGCAGCAATTAAATTAGGGTGAAATTATGATATGTGTGTCATTACGGGGCACATGGTCGGAAAACACAAATGTGTGTGATATACACCATAATCCTACACAGTTCATAGAGAGGAAGCATGTGCGATTGTGCACAGAGTTGTCGTTTGAAAAGCGAGTTTCATGGCAGACAGTATCACAAATGGTTCGAGCAAACTAAATGTTTGTGATAGTCGCTTTAACATACACGCTTTACGATCATGAACTATTTTTTGATGTGGTACACATCATAAACGTTATGCCCCAGAATAGTGTGTGCAATAGTTATCTTGTACGACACTCTTAAGATGGTCCGACAGTTTGTAATCCTATCCAACACTCGTATGATGATTATCTAATCTTCTTAATTATTTATCGCATATAGTTAGGAAGAAGTAAATGTGTGTGATTGTCTGCTTATCATACACGTTCTATAATCGTGAATGATTTTTGATGGGGCGCGCATCGTAAACATAGCACTACAGTATACCGACTGTGATGGTAATGCCAACACACACGAGTAGCAAGGATGGAGTGTTTGGGATATATCACAAATAGTTGTGTGAACAATCGCGTTTCGGATACATACGGGCATCGCATACGCTATGTTCTCGAAAACGTTGCATTCCTACTTCCTATCCCTAGCGGTTTTGGGGTCGTGTGGGAAGGGCCTCCCTATTGCCCCCACTCACTAGGTGACGGTTTAAAATGCCATCATGGAAAGGGGTTTAAAACCATTTCTATAACACATCACTGCACCAGTGTAAGTATGAATTAGCTCTTATGGAGAACTTCTTTCCCTATATCAAATCAATCAATGGCTTGGGGTGCTAGGAAATTCATATGAAGTGAAGGTCGCAAATCTTCAAACCATATAATACTTCGCACATGCATGAATGATTTGGTACGATCCGAGAGGAAGCAAAACAAAACTTTCTCATATTTATGGTGGCAAAAATGCACGTGAACTTAGATAAAAACACTTCATTTATCAAGCAAATTATCCATGATCTAGGCACAAAGATAATGTTTTCAAAAGTTTCCAACACTAGCTTAAATTTTCATCATGAACCTTGTAGAAGACAAGGATGTAGCTCATGGACTCAGAAATAATCCATCGAGATTCCAATAAGATGGAATTCCACAATTATGTGAACATGGTGTTAGCATTGGCTATACCAATGGATATCATAATGCATGCTCGAGGAAAACATCCACAATTAAACACTGATCAAAAGGTGCACTCGGAAATATGGACTGAGCAGCACGTTCAGTGCTAGAATAGTGAGTTAACAACGAACACACTAAGAATTGAATTACCATACATTGAGTATAAAGCAACATGGTTGCTAGAAGTATTGGAATCACACATCAGATTTTACTTGTCGCTATTCCAGTTAGAAACAGCACAAGGACCAAGAAATGAATAGTCATGATGAGAATTAGCAATATATCAAGAATTCTTAAGACGTGTAACAATCCTCACAACATTCCTTAAGAATTGTGAAGCTAAATGTCAATGGAACTACGGATGTGATGCAAGCTTAGATTCCATCATGTAATGTAAGCAAAATGATACTATGATGAAAGTTTCACACAAGCTTAGCTCATTGTTAGAAATGTGCATCAAAAAGAAGGGCCAGGTAGCACAGTTGAAATTAGCATGATAATGATGTAGCCGATCATGCTAGGAATGACGTGGGGGATTATTAAACTCATAACCAACAAAAAATACTTAAAGTCATTGAATCGCACGACAGAATCAATTCACTATTTGCTGTTCTCGGTTGACGACAACCAAGAACCCGTGGAGTGACTATGACATGGAAAGGTATTACTTCAGCTAAAGTTCATAAGATGCAGTGCACTGGCATGATATCCTCGAGATACCAGTGGGTAATACTCGAAGGAAGATCAAAATAGAGGTTGTCCAGGCGTATTGATCAGCAGAAGACAAGTGCTTTAACTTGTTTGAGAAATGAGATCAAAGAAGAACAATCATATTCGGAACCACGGTTGCGAAGGATCAAATCAAAATACAAGATGAATTTATAACAAGGGGATAATTATTATTACAAAAAGCTTCCATGCTAAAAACTACATCGTGTCCATGGGCATGAACACAAAGTTCAAGATCAACTCCCACTTCTTCAATGCAAAACCTATCATTCACTTATTGATTTCGATGAAGTTGTAGTGTTGAAATTTTATCGGGCAAAACACCAGAAGAGTATGACTCGTGAAAACTCTCGGGTTCACACGAATTAAGGAAGGCATAGGTTCAACCCATATGGGCATCTAAGGAACATATACCACAAACTTCAAGATTAAATAACACAAGCTCTAAGGTAGAGCATGATGGAGAAATGGAGAGGACACAAATTACCAAAGGAATTATGTATCAAGGGAAGAATTCAAGGTTTTGAGAATGTGCAGGGATGGTCAGATAATAATGCACCAGAGGCTTTGGCGGATAGCAAAGAATCTGATGTAAGTATTGATGTTCAACTAGAATAACAAATAATGTAAAGAAATCAGATTATAGAAATATGTGGATAATTTCAAAGCTTTAAATACAAAGGAATTATGATTTCCAAATCGGGGTATCAGAAGCAAAGGCTCTAATCAAAGGATAAGTACGTTGGATAGAATTAGAATGACAATCAATCAAGGTTTGATTTGCCGAACACCATCTCGTGTCCAGAGTGACGTCTAAGCCAAAGGGAAGAATTCTAATTGTGACTGATGATTGCTAGCAATAAAAAACATAGTGAATCGAATGCTCAAAATGACGATCACAAAGCATGCTAATGAATATTGCTAGACATATGGAAGTAACCATAATACAGGCAACAAAGACTTTCTAGAGCAATAGGTTTCATAGGACTCTCGGAAGATCAGATTGTATTTCTAAGTATCTTATGAAACATATGAACAACTATGGATGAACGGATACTCGGTAAGTGAAAGGAATTATCCTTAGGGGTATTCATGTGGCACAAAACTGTAAGGCAGTGACACAAAGAATTCTTATAAGTTGGAGGATAATTTGATGTATCTTGTAGTGACAAGAGCAACGGGGAATGATTGTATGAATGGAAATTGTATGTAGTTATCCATAAGGATATATCGGTAGTAAGGAATTTCAAATGTGATGGGCACAAGGGTCTTGGAAAATATCAAAGAGTATCTTCATAACCTTTGGTGAATCATGCCATCATCTTGAACGAGGGGCTCTCCAGGAGGAAGTAGTTACGAGAACATAGAGTTAGAGTTAGTAAACTCTTTAACCTGAAAAGCAGAGAGATTAGAATCCTAGAGTAAAGGAGAGGAATAAAAGATACTAATACGACCCATTTGTGATGTGGGCACGTAAGCCACACAATAATGTTAGTAAAATAGTTTTTCAAAGACTAGACTCAACTTCGGCCATGGAGTTGGAAAGGGGCTTCTTGCACGCTGTCGACTATGATACCAACTTGTGACGCCACAATCTTAATCGTGCACTAATCTTTCACGCAAATGTGCACCATCAAGATCAAATACTCACACAAAGATATCAGAACACAACTCTAGACACAAACTAAATGATACAAGCTTGTATATTACAAGCCAGTAGCCTCGAGGGCTCGAATACAAAATCAGTGAAATAAACAATATCTGAGTACAGACATAAGTAAATAAGTCTGTCTTAAAAAGGCTAGCATAAGAAACAACAACATGATCTAAAAGGCGCAGGGCTCCTGCCTCGGAGCCTCCTATCTACTCCTACTCACCGGTGGCCTCCATACAGTAGTAGTCTCCATTGGTGTAGTAGTAGTCGTCGACGGGATAAACTAGCTCATGGGCTTCATCATCTAATCGCAACAATCTTATGAAGGTGTAAAAGGAGAGAAAAGCAATGGTGAGTACTCATCCAAAGTACTCGCAAGACTTACATGAGAACTATTCTAACTATGTATCGGTATCAAGGATAAGGGGTTATATCTGTGGACTAAACTGTAGAATTGCTAGAATAGAAGGGAAAGGCCAAGCCTATCAAAGACTATATATATTTAATGTCTTGTAGCATTAGAAGAGTACAAATTAGTATAACATATGTAAGCATGCAGTAGCAATACCCAAAGATCCTTCCTCGACTCCGTGCGAGAAAGCGACTGCGGAGCCATCATTGCAGTTTAGTGTCACAAGTATCCGGTTCTAGTTGTAGCAGATCGGAATAATTTCCGAGCGTCCGTTACCGTGGACACGGCTATTCGGATAGATATACTTCCCTATAGGGGTGCACTAAATTACCCAACACGCCTGATTAACTCCAGCTGGACATAATTTCCTGGTTCATGCCCGGCCTCGGCAGGTCGGCACACGAGTCCTACCTAGGCTCAATATATAGGCCAACACACTGGCCTAAATCGTAAGTGCTTAGGGGTCTTGGCCGTGTCGCCCTTTGCACTCCTGCGTGTTACGAGGACACCCGGGATCAATCCTAGCTACCCCTTTATCCAAAATAGGTGCTTACGTGGGCCACCCAGGCGTGTGCCTCTCATTGTGATGTTTGTAGAGATTTCGAGAGAATGTACGATGAAGAGTGCCCATACATATCCCCACGTGGTGGTTAGCGCAAAAAAGGCCAGACGCCTACTCAAATGACATATCCAAAACATGTTAGTATCTTGGGAGCTCGCGGAATTGATCAGTGATCCCGTCGACCCGTCTCGAGGACTTACGACAAGGGTCGGACCTATCCCTCTCCTAGGGCGGTCTATGTGCCTTGCCGAGCCTCGTAATTATCTTGCGAGTACCCTCAAGGTCAACCCTACTCACAAGAGACTATCATCAACTCAGGTCCACCTCAACCGGGGTGGTACCGCCTGTCCCTTAAGTTCCACAATACTAGTAGTGAGGCAACAGGAAAATGTAACAATGTGTTCTTGTTATCAAGGGGAAATCCGATGAGTCACCCTCGATAGATACCACTCGATGTAACCGTCAAGGTGACCTGGGAGGAATCAACATCGAGGGTTCTCACTTGAGGTGTTGCACGAAAGAGTCATTATCAGGAGTGTTGAAGGAGGAATCACCCTCCATAATCCACGACCGACTAGTTACATTATAGAGTTATCATCAGGAGTGAGTTACCAGGTATCAACCTCGGCACTCGATAGTGGATCTGAAGAGTCATACAACTAAGGGGGAATGTGAGGTGATGTTTTGGGCTCGGGACATTGATCACATTGATCGAGTCATCGATGATGAAGCTGGGGCAACATGGACAAGGTGAGCGGTCACTGGTGGATCACTAACCAACCTATACTAAGCATATATGGTAAGCACGTAGGTAACAATAGAAGGTTAAAAAATCAAACTATGCATCAGAATAGGAGCAATCAAATAGAGTAGCAAATTCTAATGCAAGCATGATAGAGAAGGAATGGGAGATATAGGAATGATCAAGGGGGTTTTGCTTGCGTGGAAGCTCTGTTGTAAGGGACTGGACGTGAGGAGCGTAGTCATACATAGGATAACCGGTTGTCTCGGGGTCTATCAAAGAGAAGGAGGGGAAAGAAACAATAAATATAAATCATGCAAATGGAACATAATGCATGTCACGGCAATATGTTATGCTAGGAGTGCTCTAATCCATTACTAAGTATTTTAGATGGAGCGGGAAAATATTCGAAAATAGTTCCCCCACTCTAGTCTTCATCGGTGGTTTCGGTAGCAAATGTTCAATGTTCGGTGTGTTAGAGACATGTGACAGGTGTGTGGAGGGCATAATCAGTTTCGTTATATTTTTCTAATCATTTTTCATATGTAAATTATTTCCATCTAAGCTACGGTTGAATATATACGATTTTTAAAAGTTTTAAACAATTTCTGGATTTATTTACTAATTCAAACTAAATGAGAAAATGCTTTGTTTACACATCACTCGTCAGCTAGAGTCAATGCCATGTGGGGCCGGGGTCATAGTTAACATAGTCAAGTTGACCGGTCAATAGGGTTAGTGGGTCCTAGTTGTCGTAGTCACATGTGTTTAATAGATTAGTTAACTCAGTCTAAAATAATGGTGGGGCACCACTATCATAGTCTTAACAGCTAACACAGTTAGTTAGTTTAATACTTAACTAGGGGGGTTAGTGCTAAAGGGGGTTAGCCCCTAATTAAGCTAGATTAGCGCCACGTGGCAGTGACTATAACTAGCCATTGTATGGCTGCGCTCACGCACGACCACACACACAGGCGCCGACTGTCTCATAGGCCACGCATGGACGGAGACTGGCGTGGTCGGGCACGATGGGTGAGGGAGTCCGGGATTAAGGGGTCCTCAGGCGGTGAGGTTGTTCTTTATGGGCCGACTTAATGGGCCGCATTATTGAAGTCGGACTACATGACGACCACATGAACATGTAGGAAAGCTTCGAAGACTGGCGTGTCCTCCAAGTTGTGTAGGCTAGATTGGCACGTTTACCCATGGGTGAGGTCGGTTGTATGTAACCCTGGGGACCCATGGTGTCTATATAAACCACGAGGTTTCATCTTCATAGACAAGTTTATTAATTTAGGGTTCAGATCATACGATCTCGAGGTAGATCAACTCTGTAACCCTCATACCCCATCAATATAATCAAGAAGGACATAGGGTTTTACCTCCTCAAGAGGGCCCGAACCTGGGTAAAACACTATCCCCTTTGTTTCCTGCAAACCATCGATCCAAGGTCCACATTTCAGCACCCCCTACACGAGATCCATCGGTTTTGACACCAAGATTGGTGTGGTGCTTTCATTGAGAGTACCACTTTGGGATCGCCGGAAGGATTGATGGACTGCTTAATTGTAAGCAATTGAATTAGCAACACGGACAACTTCGTCCCCGGGCAGGTTCTCATGTTCGACAGCTTCTCGCTGTGTGCCAACCCGACCAGTCGCCTTGGACATGTCGGGGGTCTCGTCCCCAATCAGGAAATAGGGTTTAGGAACCTCGAGTTCTCCACAACTCCCAGGGAAATCTTCTCCCTTCTAAGGTCACGGTTTTGCCTGATGAGCTCCAAAATCCCGAAGCCTTGACTTCGGGTCTCTTGTCCGGCCATGACCTCGGTTCCCTCTTCGAAGAGTTGGCTTCGATCCTGGACCCGACCTCTATGCCCAGAGAACTACAGACGGCCATAGCCGAACTCACTTTCCCCGCGAAAGCTACGAAGGTCATCTCTGAAAACCATCAAGAGATCGATCTAGACAACCTCTCGATGTTAAACGAGGTGCTTGGCCAGGCCCAATCGTTGAAAATCACGGATGGACCAGACCCGAGCTATACTCGGGCCAGTACGGAGGTAGATTATGAGGAATTTTACAGAAACCAACCTCCCACTTGGTGGTCACCGTCGAAGACATAACCGACGTGCTTGATTACGCCCCCGAGGAGGTCGAAGACATGGATTACACGGCCGATGACCGTGCGCCTATAAACACCCGCCGATGGACTGCCACCTCCACCTATGACGTCTACATGGTGGACACGCCTAGCGGCAATGAAGACCACACCCCCGTTCCATGAAACGATGATAAGTGCAGGGACAAGCCATCAAAGGGTCAAAAGAAACACAAGTAATCCAAGGCGAACAAGGGAAGGGGGACCATACAGGGCACCGGGGAGAACACGACCAAACAGGGCACTAGTAACCCCGGAGTTCCCGAGAAACCATTGGAGGATCCGAACAAGCCCGAGGGCTAGTACGATCCCAACGACCCCGACGATTCAGACGATGACAACTAGCTCCCTCCCGGCGACGTGGAGGACAGCTTGGAGGCTGATGACTTCATAGTTCCCGAGGACCCTGAGGGTCAGGAATGATTCAGGCAGCAGCTCATAGCTACCGCGCGGAGCGTCCACGCGAAGCAACAACGGCTTCAAGCCGAACAAGGAACCATCAACAATAGATGGACAAAAGTATTCGCAGACGAAGAAGGATATGGCAACGAGTGGTCGTCTCAAAGCAAAATCTACCCACGCCAGCGATTTCTGTCTCAGTTCGATGATGAGGCCCCAGAACCACAGGCGCACATAGGATGACGAGCCTAATTATCCACCTCGAGGGCGCAAAACAGCGGCCTCAGAAGCCGAGTATAGACCTGAGCCTCCCTGCAGGAAAGGAAAGGAACACGTGCAGCCCAGGAGCAAACATGACCTACGTCACGACTTAGACAACAGAACATGCCGCAACAGATCCATCTATGGATCTAGAAGGCGCTCTCCCACTCGACGGGATGGAGACCAACCTAGGCGTACCCAGAGTAACAGAGACTGGGAATCATACCGAGCACAACCAACAATCGATCTCTGGTGCAGTATAGCCCGGGTGAGAGGCATCGCTCACCCACTACGCTTCATAGATGAGGTCATGCAGCACCAAATTCCTGGAAGGGTTTAAACCCGTGAACATAGAGCAATACGACGGAACTACGAACCCCGTAGTATGGATAGACAATTTCCTTCTCCACATCCATATGGCCAGGGGAAATGACCTCCATGCGATCAAGTACTAGCCCCTAAAGCTAAAAGGGCCAACACATCACTGGCTAAACAGCTTACGCGAAGACTCTATCGGAAGTTGGGAAGAGCTCGAGAAAGCCTTCCTGTCCAATTTTCAGGGAAACTACGTCCTACCCCCGGACTCCTCCGACCTCAACAACGTCGTCCAAAAGGCGGGTGAGTCGGCCAAAGAATTTTGGAATAGGTTCCTCACCAAAAAGAACTAGATAGTGGACTGTTCGGATGCCGAAGCAATAGCCTCATTCAGGCATAACATCCTAAACGAATGGCTTTCTCGCGATCTCGGCCAAGACAGGATGAGAACGATGTCCGCTCTCACTTCCCTCATGACCCGCTTTTGGACGTGTGAAGACAATTGGCTAGCTCGGCGCAGCCATAATGCGGACGATCCGGGTACGTGTCATGTTCGGGATGGGAATGACAATCCAAGGCGAAACAAAAGCAACCGTCGTCATCGTAACATTGTCGCCGATGACAGGCCGTCAATGTCGGCTTCCGTGATTCGAAATCCGTATAGCGGAAGAAACCCTTCAAAGGGAACAGGGATGGGCGGACTCCATTGGATAAAATTATGGAGAGGCCCTGCCAGATCCACGACACCCAAGACAAGCCCGCCACCTAAACCAACCGTAGTTGTTGGGTGTTTAAGTAGGCTGGCAAACTAGCAGCCGAAGAACAAGGCAAAGGCCAATAAAGCAAGGACGATGAAGAGCCCCGTGGTCCGAACACCGGGGGCTAGAAACAGTTCCCCCCAAAAGTGAAATCCGTGAGCAAGATATATGTCACTCACATACCAAAGAAGGAAAGGAAGCGAGCCCTTCCCCTAGACCCATAGCCCTGAAGTTCAACCCATGGTTGGCTTGCCCGATTACCTTCGATCGTAGGGATCACCCGACCAGTATCCATCACGGAGGGCCAACCTCCCTTCCCCTAGACCCCATCATAGATGGGTATCATCTCACTAGAGTCCTTATGGACGGAGGAAGTAGCCTGAATATGATTTACTCAGATACGATGGAAAAGATGGGCATAAACCCATCAAGAATTAAACTCATCAACACTACCTTTAAAGGAGTAATCCCAGGTGTCGAAGCCCGTTGCTCGGGCACGGTAACACTGGAGGTTGTGTTCAGCTCACCCGACAACTTCCAAAGTGAAGAATTAATCTTCGATATCGTCCCTTTCCCCAACGGGTACCACGCTCTACTCGGTCGCACTGTGTTCACCCACTTCAATGTTGTGCCTCATTACGCTTACCTAAAGCTCAAGATGCCCGGACCCAGAGGTGTTATCATCGTCAACAGCAATACAGAGCAATCTCTCCAGACGGAGGAGCACACATCAGCCTTGGCAGCTGAATGCCAATACAATGCCGAAGCAGCAAGCTCGTCATCGAGGCATGACAAGCGGGCAAGCGAGCCTGAGCTTAATCGGATCCTCGGAGGAGTCTCCGACCCAAAACAAATAGGGATACTCTCCCCACAGCACAACCCAGTCACTCGTCAGGTACGTCCCTCGTAGACACAATTTCATTCTCAAACTACCATGGGCAGTTGTGGGGATCCACAACCAACGACCATATGTTCGGCTTAACCGAACTATGGATCACATGTATTTATAGACAAGAACGAGATGTCATTAAGGATTCCTCGACCATCAAGCTCACCTATAAAATGAGAGCTTTTCAAGACCCCCTATTCAAAGTCCGCCTGTCGATAATAAAGCAACCTTTAAAGGACATTACCTCTCCTTCTAAAAAGCATAGGAGAAACCGCGCAGCTAGAAGCACGGCTGACATCAAGTCACCCATGATAGGCCATGGAGAAAAGGTCACCTTTAAATATGACGATACGAACAATAGTTTCGTGTAACAATGCCTTGGCGCCATGAATTATAATAAATATTGTTCACCTACCTTTTTTACAACATCTTTACATTTATATGCATTTTGTTCATCAGTGCTCTAGGGTAGATTTATTTGAAAGGTATCAAGTGTGGTCGGCTCATAGACCGGGTGCTTGGATAAAACACCACCCCGAGCACTGTCCCGCCACTAGCTTTTTCTGTGTTCGGTTCCTTAGATATTGCTTTATATGCATCGGTTCCGAATTATGTCTTACGTTAATAGTTGGGCTGCCCCACTCCTATGCTTACCCCCTTACATCCCGCTAGTTCAGCTATAGGGGTAAAGGTATAACCACTATGATTCTACTCTCAGCTGGCCTGACTAAAAATACCTAACTGGAGAAAGATGAAAACTGACTGTCATAATAAGTGAGAACCGGTTTGCAATCCGAGTTAAAAACTAAAGACCCATGGAGGTTTTATTCTGTGTTATACAAAGAGGTCCATACGTTTGCAAACAAGGTGGTAACTATATGAAAAATTTGGTTCATGCGATTGCCACAAGAAACTGGGGGCTAGCCCCCACATTCAAAGCTCCTAAGGCAAGTGAAAGCACTAAAGTCGAATAGTCTGATTGCCTCGTTTCCTTCATACACAACCACCTTCGGGCACCGATACATCGGCTAACAGTTACAGTGCGAATGTCGAAACACCCTTTGTAGTTCCAACATGGGGACTGAAGTCGATGATTGGAAACTTTCAGATTAAACGTCCAAAACAGGAGTGAAAAAATAATTCAGAAGTGCATTACATCGGGACAAGTTTCATAATAACGAATTGTTCCAAGGCACACTACTATATCCCTACTCATGAATTACATATTTGGGACATTGGGCTTCGATGGCCCGAGGGCCCTTTGGCGCGGCAGAGAAATAAAGCTCCGGCCACCGATGTTGCTTCCCAGGAGGCGAGGCGCAGATGCCACGTGAGGGGCTTCACTCCTGGCCAGTGCATAATGGTCCTCGCAAAGGCCATCTGAGCTCCCTCTATGCAGACGGAGTGCTTCAGGACCTCGAGCTGGGGCACAACGATGCTCAACTTTTGAACTAAGCCAAAATAACTCCTCGACAGAGGATCAGTAGGCCATAACCGGATGTGAAGGTCCTTCATGCCTGGCTCTGCCATCCCATGAAGCTCCATCAGCTGCTTCATTTGATTAACAAGAAGGGGGTTGGCCTCGGGAGCTTCAAACTGCGCCCAGAAAAGCTTCTGCTCGGCGTCCCCGTCTTGGACTGCGTAGTGCTTAGCCGCGTCTGCTACACTCCGCGGGAGGTCCGCAAAGGCGCCTCGGGAATTCCATAGCCGTGTAAGAAAGGCAAAATTATATCCACCAAAGGCACTTTGCAGTAAGTATGGCTTACGAGCCGCAATCTTCTTGACCTGACGCACTTCCTCTTCGAAGAAGCGCCTCTTTACCCGCTCTGACTTGAGCGCAGAGGACAGCTTGGAGAGCTTGGTGTCCTGTTCCTCGAACTTTTGTTCCAAGGCCTCGGGTTTAGCACTTGCATCTTGTAGCTCCTTCTGTACCCCGGTCACTCTATCCTTGTGCATGCCGGTCTCGATCTTCAGCGAGTCTTGCTCGGCGGCGATTTTCTCCGCCACCATCTTCTGAGCGGTGGGCTCCTGCATGGCCTTCTCCAATTCGGCCCAGAGTTTCTCCAACTCCACGTCCATGGCTACTGACACAATTGGAATCCTGATGTCATGTATAAATTCCAGACAATACTAAATTATTCAAGTACTACAAAAGTATCAGTGGGATGCGCTAAGATCACCTTGCTTCTCGTCTAGCCGACTATTAACTCGGCTAAGCTCCTCATCGTAAACCTGGAGTTCCCGGTTTAGCTTGGCTAGTTCTAGGGTGTTAGTAGCCACAACCGAGGACGAGGCCCGCAACAACAAGATAAGGTTTTATAAGCATCCATGACAACGGGATTGTGATAGCCCGAGACCGACGCTCCAGAATATTTCCGTTTTATTCCGTTGTCGTCGTATTATTATTTTGTTTGTTGCATTCATCATCGCATCATGTGCATCATCAGCATCGCATCGACACTCCGTTGCCGCCAGTTTTCAAACTTGCATCCGTTATTACTAGCCAGTTCTCTCCGTTGTAGACGTTGACCGTTTTGAGTCCGACCACACACGCACGCGCCCGCGGCATCGTTTAAATCTTGTTTTCAAAAGTGTGTATAAAACATCTTGGTTTGAGTTGAAACTCGGCATGAGGTCTTTATTTATTGTAGGTAGGTCGCCTGCCAATTTTCGTCGCAACCGGAGTCCGTCTGGTACCCGAACGGTCGACCATTGAGGCACCGTTGTCGGTTATTTGTCGGACGCTTTTTGGTGTTTTAAATCGCGTTGTCCGGTTGCACCACTTCCCTCTCATCTTAGCCTACACCCCCTCTACACAGCCTAACCTAACCCTAGGACGTTTCCGGAACGTCCGATCAAGATCGGATGGTCCAAAAACGCCCGAAACGGCAAACCCTAGCCATGTTTATCTATATATAGACCGCAATCCCCTCCCCCCCTCGTTTTCCGTGCCAACCCCGAAACCCTAGCTGCCTCCCACCTTCTCTATTCCACCTCCAGCCGCAGAACCCGCTTTGGCCCGGATTTGGCCCGCCCGAGCCCATCTAGGCCTGAGGCAACCGCAACCCCGGCACCCCGAGCTCTTGCCCATGGCGCCCGAGGCACAGTCTCCTCCTGCTCGTGCCCTCATCGGCTGGTCGCCGGAGTCGCCGCCATGCCTGCTCCGAGCCAGAGTCCGGTGCCCCTGTTCCATCTCCTTCTCGTTTTCTCTCCCTCACCTCGCTTCTCACTCCCCGCAGGTGCATGCGCTGCCAAGCTTCGCCCCTGGCCCGATCTGCAGCCGGCGTAGTCGCTGGAGTTTTGCCCCGGCCGGATCCAGCCTTGCACCGTGCCCTACCACCATCCGGTCGGATCTCGCCCCTCAAGGACTCCCTGGGCCACTGGCGGCCTCGCGCGCTAGGACCTACGCTGTGCCTCGCCACCTCTTGTGCGGGCGAGGAGGAACGACGAGCAGCAGCCTCGCGCTCTTGGGCCACGCGCCCACGTGGGCCGCCTCGCGCTAGCGCCTCCAGGCAGGCCCAGCGGTGCCCGGCCTCACCACCTCCTCCAGCGGCCCAAATCCACCTCTCCTCCATACTTGTCCAGGCCTGAGGTAAAACCGCCCCAGAGCCCGTATATCCTCCGCCATGTGCACAATATTGTTTCATTGCGCTCAGCCTCTGTTGTAGCCCATACCAGTTCCGGCCCGTTTAGGTTTTCATTAGATTTTGCGAATTTAGTAATTCCAGGAAATATTATATATTGCAAACGGCTATAACCTTTAAACCGTATGTCGGTTCGCGATGAATTGTATATGTAACTTGACTAGATTTACGCGTACCACCATATTTTATAACTTGCATGCACGTTTGGAGTTGTTTGACCCACCGTTTGTCTAGATTTGTGTGTTGTCCTAATAGGTTAATTGTTGCATAGATATTTTTGTGCGCGTCCGGATTGTTCAAATCCCGTAGATAAAATGTTCATGTTGTTGCAACCCCTTGCCATGTATTTTAGAGTAGTTACTTGCATTTTCGCATATAGGAGTTGTCAATAGCTTGCTATGTCGTGTTTAGGACATATTCTCGCATATACGTGTGGTGCTAGTTTTATTTTTCGAACCCCACATATTATGTATCTTTTCAGGGTAGAAAAATCCGTAGAATTTATCAGTGCATATAGTTTTTAGCTTTTGAGCTAGTTAGCGTGCATGATATTTTGCCATGCTGCCCTTTTGTTTATTTTGTTTGATTTATTCCGTGCATGATATGAGTTAGTTTTGAACTAGAGATATGCCCTTGGATATGTATGCTAGACCCTAGTAATTGTGGTTGCGGTAGAAATCCATGTTTAGGTGTTGTTTTTTTGTTGCCAACATGCTAGAAAATAGTGCTGATTTGGTGATATAGGCGAGGATGTCCCGATCTTCCGATGAGATGATAACTATCGATTTGGTGGAGATGACTTCGATGATCCGACTACAAACGTGCACGATGTTGCGCCTTAGCAATTGCTAAACCAATCTCCAAGAGGTTATTGACCACACTGGAGCACGATCAACCTGACCACGAAGGTCTATTCCTGCAAGCAATAGAAGAACAAGCAAGAATATGATATTCCAATCTGAATATTACGAATATATACAAAGTATTGATAAGGTTGGGGATCCAAAAGCGATCTTAGTCTGGACGTTGGACACAAACGAAGTACACAAAGTTGCAATGGCTAACTTTTAACTCAACAAATCCCAAGCAAAAAGGTACTAGGTTGATCTACTTATATAGGAGCAAGGGGTGGCGGCCAAGGATCTGGGAGGACATCCCAAGGCAGCCTAAAACTAATCCTAGGTCGTACAAGGCCTATGGGCCCAAGTGGAGGTGGTGCAACACCTTTGGACTTGTTGTTTGACTCGGATTCTGGTGCAACATCATATTGTTTGGTCGATATCTCCACGCTCCGGATGAATATGAAGGTGATTCCAATTGGGCCCGAAAGCACATAAAATCTACTTTGTAGACCAAAAAGAATCACCCAATTTGGAGTACAGATGTAAAAGTTCTTGGTGTTTTGGTACAGTCATGTCTCTGCAGTCCGAATTTGAGTCCAAAACGTGAAAGACTTGAACTCTATCTTCTCTTGGGCTAAAAGTGATGTGAGAGAACTTTTTGAACAGCAACTAATTATTTCCTTTGACATGATAGGACCTATTGAATAGCACCCAACCATTTTCTCTTTCCTTGTCATCACACGTGGTTTATACAAGTGTTCGGCCATTCTGCATTTAGGCATAAAATAAAAACAAGTGAAGTAATTTTGTTTCGGATAACATAAGTAAATTATTGCATGACTTTTATCAGAAATCACCTCAAATAAATACGTATATGCAATGATTGTGATAGTATCCAAGGTAGTCATGTCCTCATCATCCTCCCCTTTTTGAAAATAAAGCCGTCCTCGGTGCTGCTTAATCTGAAATGTGGCTAGAAAAGACAAAAGGTATATATGTTGTATATGTATATGTCATCCATTTTTAGTTCCCTTGTTTTTGGCACATATGATACATGTATACATGAGTAACTTTCATAGGTTATGAAAAATAATGCCAAAATATTATCACAAGAAGTAGAACGCATGAAAATATTGCAACTCAGTTTGCACATATAAGTGAAGCTCTTATTTATATCAAAATATTGACAATGTTCATCATTAAACCATCCTAACATTGGTGAATACACTTTCATTGCTTCAGATTTACATGCTACAACATGCTTAAATAAACAAACATGCAACAAGTCATTTGACGGAGAATCATCACCAAGATTAGAGGTCATATAAAAATGAGTAAACATTGGCACAATTATTTTGAAAAATATTTGATGCAAATTTGATTTATTCTCTGATTCACATGGTTCTTTTTCATCAACAGTTAATTCAGTCGGTTCACTCAATATTGTTGATATTGTACACAGTTGATCACATGGCAAAGACAAATCATGAACATAGTCATCCAAAATAGGTTGTGTGACCAAAGTAATGGGTAGCTCATCACATGGTACATTGCAATTGACAAGGCATTCATCATACTCATGTGGAGGTGGAAGATACATACCTTTTTCATTACCTCTTATGATCAACTCAGATGATGTAGGAACTCTCGATGGTAACGTGTCACGTGGTGAAGGTGATGTACTTGTAACAGTTACAAAGGTTACACCACAAGGGCGGAGGCGGAAGTTAGATACGCGCGCTATCTAGCGGGAGAGAGGAGGGAGCGTTGGAGGAAATGGATGAAGACTAGTTTCATTGCGATTATGCTCATCGTGATGACCGCAGCTCTCTTCTATGTGATGGTAGTTTAGATGGTCGATATCGACATGTAATGTGAAGACAAACTCGCTACTCGCGGTCTCGAGACTTGTAATGTTCTAACTTTGTTCGGTATTTTAAATTCAGAGACTAATATGGTGAATTGTATTCGGAGACTAATCTTCTATTGTATTCGATAAATCAGTTGTTTATATGTTGTGCTATCTATATTCTGTGCAATAATATATTTTGTAATTTGTGCAAATATCAGAAAAAATAAAATAAATACCTAATATTCATACTAGTGGCGCATCACTCAGCACACTAGTGGCGCATCACTCAGCACACTAGTGCGCCATTATTAAGCCAGAGCATATGGGTAAATATAGCCCTGGGAGGCATACTAATGGCGCACCATAAGGTATACTAATGGCGCACCAGGATCTATACTAATGGCGCACCAGGATCTATACTAATGGCGCACCGGGATCTATACTAATGGCGCACCAGGATCTATACTAATGGCGCACTACTTGGTGCGCCATTAGTATACCAGATACTAATGGCGCACCGTGAGCAATACTAATGGCGCACTACCTGGTGCGCCATTAGTATACCAGATACTAATGGCGCACTTGTGGTGCGCCATTAGTAAAAAAATCTAATGGCGTGATGCTAGTGGCGCACCTATAGTGCGCCATTAGTAGCAAAAATAGGTGCGCCATTAGCAAGCCTTTTCCTAGTAGTGTTGTCACAACAATTGATGTGGATGTCATAGTAAGCCTAGTAGTGGAAGGTACAATCGCATCAACTCTTGGAATGTGCACCTTTAGCTTGTTCTCCTTGTGGGTAACACGTTGTTTTATTTCCTGTTCAGCTTTGCAAGCAAGATGAAACAAACAATCCATAGGATAAAAAATTTCATGAATTAGTAGCTCCTGAATATCATGGTTTAATCTTGCCCAAAATCTATCCAGAAAATCTTCTTCACTTTCTTCTAACGAGGAATGCAACAAGGTCGTTTGTAAATCATCATGATATTTCATTACAGTGTTACTACCTTGTTTTAAATGTTGTAGCTTTTTAATCATGGCACGAGTATAATAAGCATGAACGAATGCATGTCTCATGGAAAGTTTCAAATCATCCCAAGTAGTAGGTATATAATCAGTGTGTAACGACAATATTCGCTCCACTAAACTGAAGCATAACCAGTGAAAGAACCAACCACGACCTTAACTTTCTTATGTTCAGCAAAATTATGGGAAGCTCTGATACCACTTGATATAGGCGAGGATGTCCCGACATTTCAATGAGATAATAACTAATGATTTGGTGGAGACGAATTTGATGATCCGACTACAAATGTGCACGATGTTGCGCCTTAGCAATCGCTAAACCAATCTCCAAGAGGTTATTGACCACACTGGAGCACGACTAACCTGGACACGAAGGTCTATTCCTGCAAGCAATCGAAGAACAAGCAAGAATATGATATTGCAATCTTAATATTTCGAATATATATGAAGTATTGATAAGGGTGGGGATCCGAAAGCGGTCTTAGTTTGGTCGTTGGACACAAACAAAGTACACGAAGTTGCAATGGCTAACTTTTAACTAAACAAATCCCAAGCAAAAAGCTACTAGATTGATCTACTTATATAGGAGCAAGGAGTGGTGGCCAAGGAGGTGGGAGGACATCCCAAGGCAGCCTAAAACTAACCATAGGTCGTAAAAGGCCTATGGGCCCAAGTGGAGGTGGTGCAACACATTTGGACTTGTTGTTTGACTCTGATTCTGGTGCAACGTCATATTGTTTGGTCGATATATCCACGCTCCAGACGAATTTAAAGATGATTCCAATTGGGACTTAAAGCACATAAAATCTAATTTTCATCCCAAAAAGAACCACCCAATTTGGAGTCCGGATGTAAAAGTTCTTGGCGTTTTGATACAGGCATGTCTGTGCAGTACGAATCTGAGTCCAAAACGTGAAAGACTTGGACTTTATCTTATCTTGGGCTAAAAGTGATGTGAGAGAACTTCTTGAACATCAAATAATTATTTCCTTTGACATGATAGGACCTATTGAATAGAACCCAACCATTTTCTCTTCCCTTGTCATCACACATGGTTCATACAAGTGTTCGGCCATTCTGCATTTAGGCATAAAATAAAAACAGGTGAAGTATTTTTGTTCCGGATAACATAAGTAAATTATTTCATGACTTTTATCATAAATCACCTCAAATAAATATGTATATGCAATGATTATGATAATATCCAAGGTAGTCATGTCCTCATCATTTGGAGAAGCTGAAATATTTCTAAGTCTGAGATCTGATATATTTTGTTGTTGTCTTGCCATGAGTTGTGCTAGTGATCTACAACTCCTTTGGGCTTGGTTCATTGTAGTTATATGTAGTCTTTAAGATTCTCTAGCATGATGTAAATTTTCATGCCATTTGGTTCCCCGTAGCATATAGTTTTATGGCTGTCAATATGCCTTCTGGTTGAAAACTGCACTCTAGAAACTGTTATTTTCTCTAAGTGAAAACTGTGTGCGAGATGCCATTTTGTGAGTTCTTTTCTAGTGATCCATGCTTCCATGCTAGTTGTATTTAGTAGGGAGTTGTTGTGCATCTTGCCCACTACCGCCTCATGTCTTGTTGAGATTTTTAGAATTATGTAGCTTCTTGTTTTGGGGTGTCGAAAATGCCAAGTTGTTGTTTTTGGCATATTGTAGTCATTTTTTGTTTAGCTTGTATCTTTTGAACCATAGCTCCATTTGCAATGATCTCTATGTGTAAAATTGATTGGAACGACGCCTAGAATCACGTGAACCACTTTATTTTGTTGTTTAACAAATATTAAAACGTGTTAGTTTAGGTCTTGACAGAATTATAAATTAACGTATGGGGGAAGTTCGGAGATGCTATAAGTCATTTCCGACCTCATTTAAAATGCCTAGATAGGTAGCTTAATTATGCTTCACCTCTTGCCAGGTTTAACCAACATTTAATATGTCCATGGAAATAAACGGGAGTGAACTAAATAATTAAATGTGGAGTTTCGTCCATATGCAACTCATTGCACATTGGACTTCACTTAATGTGTAGTGTTTGATTGTGTGAATTGCCATGTCATACCATGCATAATTGATACCGTTCATGCATCATATGTGTGGTGCATCATGTGGTGAATATCGTGTGTCGATTCTTGTTTCCGGTTTGCTTCATCTCGATAGAGTTCCGCATGCGTGTCGGATTGTGGGGACCCGTTCGACTACGTCGGTTCGTCTGTTCACGGAGTCGTTCTTCTTCCAAGATGAATATCTCGCAAGATGTTAATTTCCTTAGATACCATTACTATTATTGCCATGCTAGTTGTATCGTTTCTATCGTTATGTGTCATTGCCTAACACCTGTTAATTATCAGCTGATGACGATTTGATGAATATACTTCTCGCCCCTTGTTGGTTACCCCAAGTGGAAGGTGGAGATGTAGTCAGCAGCAAGTTTTCCCTTACACGGAGACTGTAAGGTTTATCGAACCAGGAGGACACCGAGGATCAACAAGTAGGGGACCTGGCGCAAGCAGAAGACGTGAACTGCACACTGATACGTCTCCAACGCATCTATAATTTTTGATGGTGTCATGCTATTATCTTGTCAAACTTTGGATGTTTTGTATGCCTTTTATATCTTTTTTGGGACTAACTTATTGACGCAGTGCCAAGTGCCAGTTCCTATTTTTTCCGTGTTTTTGACCCTTTTCATGGGAGGATTTTAAACGGAGTCCAAACAGAACGAAACTTCCAAAAAGATTTTTTCCGAAACACAAGAACATCGGGGAGCCTGAGAACTAGGGCAGGGGGCCACCAGGGACCCCACAAGCCCCCTAGCTGCAGCCAGGGGGCCCGCGCCTCCCAGGCTTGTGGGCTCCCTAGGCCTCCTCTTCCCTAGATTTTCCGCCTATATATTCCCATAAATTCTAGAAAAAAACAGGAGATCATCGAAAGTACTTTTCCGCCGCTGCAAGCTTCTGTCTCTGCAAGATCCCATCTGGGGCACATTCTGGTGCCTTGTCGGAGGGGGCTTCGGATACGGAGGGCTTCTTCATCAACAACATGACCTCTCCGATGATGCGTGAGTAGTTCACCATAGACCTATGGGTCCATAGCTAGTAGCTAGATGGCTTCTTCTCTCTCTTGGATCTTCAATACAAAGTTCTCCATGATCTTCATGGAGATCTATCCAATGTAATCTTCTTTTGTGGTGTGTTTGTCGAGATCCGATGAATTATGGATTTATGATCAGATTATCTATGAATCTTATATGAGTTTCTTCTGATCTCTCTTATGCATGATTTCATATCCTCGTAATTCTCTTCGAATTGTGGGTTTTGTTTGGCCAGCTTGATCTATGAATCTTGCAATGGGAGAAGTTCTTGGTTTTGGGTTCATACCGTGAGGTGACCTCACCCAGTGACAGAAGGGGTAGAGAGGCACGCATTGTGTTGTTGCCATTAAGGGTAAAAAGATGGGGTTTTCATCATTGGTTTGAGTTTATCCGTCTACATCATGTCATCTTGCTTAAGGCATTACTCTGTTCGTCATGAACTCAATACACTAGATGCATGCTGGATAGTGGTCGATGTGTGGAGTAATAGTAGTAGATGCAGAAAGTATCGGTCTACTTGTCTCGGACGTGATGCCTATATGTATGATCATTGCCTTAGATATCGTCGTGACTTTGTGTGGTTCTATCAATTGCTCGACAGTAATTTGTTCACCCACCGTAATATTTGCTATTTTGAGAGAAGCCTCTAGTGAACGTTATGGCCCCCGGAATACTCCACACCATATTTTCAGCCTTACTCTTTTACTTCTTTGCACTTTTCGCCTTCAGATCTCACTTTGCTATCAATCTTGAAGGGATTGACAACCCCTATATAGCGTTGGGTGCAAGCTCGTTTGTGTTTGCGCAGGTACTCTGGACTTGACGAGATTCTCCTACTGGATTGATACCTTGGTTCTCAAACTGTGGGAAATACTTACTGCTCTTGTGTTGCATCACCCTTTCCTATTCAACGGTAAAACCAACGCAAGCAAGTCTCCGTCAACGTGTCACTCTTTGGTGCTGTTGTTTGAGAAGTACCAAGAAGAATTTCTGGTGCCGTTGCCGGGGAGATTCAAGTCAAGAACTCATCCAAGTAAGTGTCGCAAAGTCATCTCTTGCATTTCCTTTTTTGCCTCTCGTTTTCCTCTCCCCCACTTCTGAAAAACAAAAATTTACAAAAAGATTTGCCCTTTTCTTCGTTTGCCTTTTTCGTTTGCCTTTTCGTTCGCCCCTTTCTCTCGCTTGCTATTTGTTCGCTTATGTGCTTTCTTGCTTGATGAAGTCACCATGACTGAAAACACCAAACTTCGTGACTTCTTGAATACTAATAATAATGATTTTATTAGTATTATGATTGCTCCCGCCACTAGTGCGGAATCATATGAAATCAATACCGCTTTGCTGAATCTTGTTATGAAAGAGCAACTCTCCGGCCTTCCTAGTGAAGATGCCGCATCCCATCTTAATACCTTCATAGAGCTTTGCGATATGCAAAAGAAGAAAGATGTGGATAATTATGTGACTAAATTGAAGCCTTTTCCTTTCTCGTTGTGAGATCGAGCAAAAACTTGGTTTTCGTCTTTGCCCAAAAATAGTATCGATTCTTGGGATAAGTGCAAAGATGCTTATATATCCAAGTATTTTCCACCGGCTAAGATTATCTCTCTCCGTAATGATATCATGAATTTTAAGCAACTTGATCATGAACATGTTGCACAATCTTGGGAGAGAATGAAATTGATGATTAGAAATTGTCCCGCTCATGGCTTGAGTCTTTGGATGATTATACAAATCTTTTACGCTGGCTTGAATTTCGCTTCTAGAAATATCTTGGACTCCGCCTCGGGTGGAACGTTCATAGAAATCACATTAGGAGAAGCCAAAAAACTCCTAGACAATATCTTGACGAACTACTCTCAGTGGCACACTGAAAGGTCACCTACTAGTAAGAAGGTACACACTATAGAAGAAATTAACTTGTTGAGTGCTAAGATGGATGAGTTAATGAATTTGGTTTCTAGTAGAAGGGCTCCTTTAGATCCTAATGATATGCCCTTGTCTTCCTTGATTAAGAGTAGCAACGCTAGCTTGGACGTTAATTTTGTTGGCAGGAATAATTTTGGCAACAACAATGCTTTTAGTGGAAACTATGTTCCTAGGCCTTTTCCTAGTAACCCCTCTAATAACTTTGGCAACTCCTACAACAATACTCATGTAAATTACAATAGATTACCCTCTGATCTAGAGAGTAATATCAAAGAGTTTATCAACTCGCAAAAGATTTTCAATGCGTCCATAGAGGAAAAACTACTCAAAATTGACGATTTGGCTAAGAGCGTTGATAGAATGTCTAGTGATATTGATGCTTTGAAAGTTAGATGTGCTCCTCCCAAGATCAATATGGATGAAACTTTGAAAGCTATGCGTGTTTCCATGATTGAGAGCAAAGAAAGAACCGCCCAAATTCGTGCTACACATGAATGGCTTAAAAAGGCGTGTTCTCGTGATGAGAATCACGAAGATCTTAAAGTGCTTGGTGTGACTCCCATTCAATCTTTGTTTTCTTGTGTCAAACCCAATGATGATGGGGCTGGATATGAATCCACTTTGATTGAAAAATGCCCCAATGATTCAGAGTCCATCTATCTTGATGCTAAAAGCATTGAAAGTGGAGTAGAAGATATTAAAACTTTGAGTACTAATGAAATTACCACTTTGGATTTCAAGGAATCCAATTATGATAGTTGCTCCTTGATTTAATGCATTTCCTTGATGCAATCCATGCTAAACTCTCCACACGCTTATAGCCAAAACAAGGCCTTTACCGATCATATCGTCGAAGCTATTATAAAATCTCTTGAAGAGAAACTTGAATTGGAAGTCTCTATCCCTAGAAAGCTTCATGATGAGTGGGAACCTACTATCAAAATCAAAATCAAAAACTATGAATGCAATTCTTTGTGTGATTTGGGTGCTAGTGTTTCCGTGATTCCAAAGTATTTATGTGATGTTCTGGGTTTTAATGAGATTGAAGAGTGTTCTCTTAATTTGCATCTTGCGGATTCTACTGTCAAGAAACCCATGTGAAGGATCAATGATGTTCTTATTATTGCAAATAGGAACTATGTACCCGTGGATTTCATTGTGCTTGACATTGATTGCAATCCTACATGCCCTATTATTCTTGGTAGACCTTTCCTAAGGACTATCGGTGCTATCATCTATATGAAGGAAGGGAATATTAGCTTTCAATTTCCTTTAAAGAAGGGCATGGAGCACTTTCCTAGAAAGAAAATAAGATTGCCTTATGAATCCATGATGAGGGCCACTTATGGTTTGAGCACCAAAGACGACGATACGTGATTTTATTGCCTTATGCCTAGCTAAGGGCGTTAAACAATAGCGCTTGTTGGGAGGCAACCCAATGAATTTATATTTTGCGTTCTGTTTTGTTGCATCCACACCATCATAATTCTGTTATTATTGTGTTTTTTTTGCTTCTTTTTGTGTTTAAGCCAAGCAAAACATTTATGACTAGTCTTGGTGATGGTTGTTTGATCCTGCTGGAAAAAGACAGAAACTTTTCGCTCACGAGATGATTTTTTATTTATATTCAGAAAGAGCTTTTGAGTTGATTCTTTTTTATGCTGGTTGATATGCTTTTTTCACAGGCATTCGTAATTTTTCAGAATTTTTGAGGTACCGGAAGTATACGAAGCATACAGATTGATACAGACTGGTCTGTTTTTGACAGGTTCTGTTTTTGTTGAGTTGGTTGCTTGTTTTGATGAAACTATGGATAGCATAGGGGGGTACTAGCCATGGAAAAGTGATAATACAGTAGCCTAACAGCAATATAAATAGATATAAAGATTGCTACAGTACCTAAAGAGGTGGTAATTTGTTTTCTTGTGCTAATGTTATCACGAGTTTCTGTTTAAGTTTTGTGTTGTGAAGTTTTCAAGTTTTGGGTGATGTTCTCATGGACAAAGAGATAAGGAGTGGAAAGAGATCAAGCTTGGGGATACCCAAGGCATCCCAATCCAAAGTCAAGGACACCAAAAAGCCTAAGCTTGGGGATGCCCCGGGAAGGCATCCCCTCTTTCGTCTTCAATCCATCGGTAACATTACTTGGAGCTATATTTTTATTCACCACATGATATGTGTTTTGCTTGGAGCGTCTTGTATCGTAGGAGTCTTCTATTTTTGTTGTGTCACAATCATCCTTGTTGCACACCTTTTTGAGAGAGATACATGCACTCATCGTGATTTTTCTAGAATGCTCACCATGCTTCACTTATATCTTTTGAGCTAGATAATTTTGCTCTATGTGCTTCACTTAGATCTTTTAGAGCACGGCGGTGCGTGACTTGGTAGTTGGATTATGCTATGAAATTAGTCCCAAAGGTGATAGATACCCAAAGAGGATACAAAAACCTCCATCTTCATGTGCATTGAGTAGAAAGAGAAGTTTTGATTCCTCTCAATTAGTTTTGAGATGTGGATTTGGTAATATTAAGAGTTATGTTAGTAGGGTGTTGTGAATCTAGAAATACTTGTGTTGAAGTTAGTGATTCCCATAACATGCACGTATGGTGAACCGCTATGTTAGGAAGTCGGAGCATAATTGATCTATTGATTGTCATCCTTGGTGTTGAGGTCGGGATCGCGCGATGGTTAACACCTACCAACCCTTCCCCTAGGAGTATGCGTTTAGCACTTTGTTTCGATTACTAATAAAAACTTTCACAACAAGTATGTGAGTACTTCATGACTAATGTGAGTCCATGGTATAGATGCACTTTCACCTTCCACCATTGCTAGCCTCTCTAGTGCTGCGAAACTTTCGCCGGTGCACAAACCCACCATATGCCTTCCTCAAAACAGCCACCATACCTACCTACTATGGTATTTTTATAGCCATTCCGAGATATATTGCCATGCAACTTCCACCGTTCTATCTCATGACTTGTGTAGTCACTCTCATATTGCCATTGCATGGTTGTAAGATATTTAGCGAGATGTTTTCAACGTCATACGCCAAGCTAGATCGTTGCACATCCCGGTACACTGCCGGAGGCATTTCCTATAGAGTTATCATTGTTCTGAGCTTTGAGTTGTGAGTAAATAAAAGAGTGGTGATCATCGTTATTAGAGCATTGTTTCATGTGAGGAAATAAAAAAAAGGCCAAAGAGCCCAAGAAAAAAAAGAGAGGCCCAAGTGCCCAAATAAAAAAAGAGAAAAATAGAGAAGGGACAATGCTACTATCTTTTTCCACACTTGTGCTTCATAATAGCACCATGTTCTTCATGATTGAGAGCCTCTCGTTTCGTCACCACCATATACTAGTGGGAATCTTTACTATATAACTTGGCTTGTATATTATGGGCTTCCTCAAATTTCCCTAGGTCTTCATGAGCAATCAAGTTGGATGCACACCCACTAGTTCTCCTTTTGAGCTTTCACATACTTATAGCTCTAGTGCATCCTTTGTATGGCAATCCCTACTCATTCACATTGATATCTATTAATGGGCATATCCATAGCCCTTTGATACGCCGAGTCAATGTGACCATCTCCTCCTTTTTCTCTCATAACCACCACCACACTCTATTCCACCTATAGTGCTATATCCATGGCTCACACTCATGTATTGCGTGATAGTTATAAAAAGTTTGAGAAAGTAAGAGTACGAAAACGATTACTTGGCCAAAACCGGGGTTGTGCATGATTTACATTAGTTGTGTGAGGATGATGGAGCATAGCCAGACTATATGATTTTGTAGGGATAACTTTCTTTGGCCTTGTTATTTTGAAAGTTCATGATTACCTTGCTAGTTTGCTTGAAGTATTATTGTTTTCATGTCAATAGCAAACTATTGTCTTGAATCTTACGGATCTGAACATTCATGTCAAACGAAAGAAGTTGCAAAGGACAACTATGCTTGGTAGCAGTCCACATCAAAAATTTAGTCTTTATCACTTCCCTACTCGAGGACGAGCAGGAGTTAAGCTTGGGGATGCTTGATACGTCTCCAACGTATCTATAATTTTTGATGGTGTCATGCTATTATCTTGTCAAACTTTGGATGTTTTGTATGCTTTTTATATCTTTTTGGGACTAACTTATTGACTCAGTGCCAAGTGCCAGTTCCTGTTTTTTCCGTGTTTTGGAATCTTTTCAAAGGAGGATTTTAAACAGAGTCCAAACGGAACGAAACTTCCAAATTTTTTTTTCCGAAACAGAAGAAGATCGAGGAGCCTGAGAACCAGGGCAGGGGGGCACCAGGGACCCCACAAGCCCCCTAGCCGTGGCCAGGGGGGCCCGCGCCTCCCAGGCTTGTGGGCTCCTTGGGCCTCCTCTGCCCTAGGTTTTCCGCCTATATATTCCCATAAATTCCAGAAAAAATCAGGAGACCATCGAAAGTACTTTTCCGTCTCCGCAAGCTTCTGTCTCCGCAAGATCCCATCTGGGGCACGTTCTGGTGCCCTGCCAGAGGGGGATTCGGATACGGAGGGCTTTTTCATCAACACCATGACCTCTCCGATGATGCGTGAGTAGTTCACCATAGACATATGGGTCCATAGCTAGTAGCTAGATGGCTTCTTCTCTCTCTTGGATCTTCAATACAAAGTTCTCCATGATCTTCATGGAGATCTATCCGATGTAATCTTTTTTTGCGGTGTGTTTGTCGAGATCCAATGAATTGTGGATTTATGATCAGATTATCTATGAATCTTATTTGAGTTTTTTCTCATCTCTCTTATGCATGATTTCATATCCTCGTAATTCTCTTCGAATTGTGGGTTTTGTTTGGCTAGCTTGATCTATGATTCTTGCAATGGGAGAAGTGCTTGGTTTTGGGTTCATACCGTGTGGTGACCTCACCCAGTGACAGAAGGGGTAGTGAGGCACACATCATGTTGTTGCCATCAAGGGTAAAAATATGGGGTTTTCATCATTGGTTTGAGTTTATCCCTCTACATCATGTCATCCTGCTTAAGGCGTTACTCTGTTCGTCATGAACTCAATACACTAGATGCATGCTAGATAGCGGTCGATGTGTGGAGTAATAGTAGTAGATGCAGAAAGTGTCGGTCTACTTGTCTCGGACATGATGCCTATATGTATGATCATTGCCTTAGATATCGTCATGACTTTGCATGGTTCTATCAATTGCTCGACAGTAATTTGTTCACCCACCGTAATATTTGCTATTTTGAGATAAGCCTCTAGTGAACACTATGGCCCCCGGGTCTACTCCACACCATATTTTCAGCCTTACTCTTTTACTTCGTTGCACTTTTCGCCATCAGATCTCACTTTGCAATCAATCTTGAAGGGATTGACAACCCCTTTATAGCGTTGGGTGCAAGCTCGTTTGTGTTTGCGCAGGTACTCTGGACTTGACGAGATTCTCCTACTGGATTGATACCTTGGTTCTCAAACTGAGGGAAATACTTATTGCTCCTGTGCTGCATCACCCTTTCCTCTTCAAGGGAAAAACCAACGCAAGCAAGTCTCCGTCAGCGTGTTACTCTTTGGCGCTGTTGTTTGAGAAGTTGCACACACACACAAATAACTTTGCTCCCAACGAGTACAGAGAGGTTGTCAATCTCTCCGGGCTTGTAGTTTGCAAAGGATCAAAACACAAGCGGGAATAGTGATAGTGATTGCAACAGAAAAGTAAATAAAAGCAGTAAATGATGGAGGTCTAAGAAATGGTGGTGATATGGACCGGAGTCTCATGATTTTGACTAGTGATGTCTCTCTCCCAAAAGATGATAAACAACTATGCTTGGGTAAACAAATTACAGCTGAGCAATTGACAGAATTATAAATGCACCGCAATGCTAATTATGCTACTTGAAAGATAGAGGCTCAATAGTAATGGGTAGTACGCCAAGACAAGTAGACAGTTTATTCATCAGCATCTACTTACTAATCATCCACCTTGAGATATCTATCAAGAACATCTCGCTATTATTAAGTTGCGAGCCCCACCCAAAGTGTAAACTCAAAGCAACGGACAACTCCATAAATGAACTATGTGTAAGGTAAACAATCCTTGCAACTATGGTCACAAGCACCGTTGTTTTCTCCCTGGTGGCAACAGCACATCCCCTAGTCTTATGTTTCCGTCACTCAAGCTAGACATCAGGGGGCATGAACCCGCAATCATGCATAACGCTCCCTCTTGGAGTTATAATCTACTACTAGGCCAAAGCAATAAAGAGCAACGGAGAACATGCATGAATCACTAATGAACATAATATAAAAGGATAATCAAATATATGACTCATAACAACCTGAACATAATCTCATCATCCATCGGACCCCAACAAACCGAGCATAGCAATAGCAGGAAAATTACATAGATGCCTTGATCATGTAGGGCAGCTCATAAGGTCTAATCATGGAAGCACAAGATTGGAGAGAAGACATCACATAACTACTGGTCATGTACTCATGGTCCAAGGAGGACTACTCACGGCACGTCCGGGAAGCGTCCATGGCGGTGGAGAAGCTCCCGGAGGTCAATCCTCCCTCCGTCAGGGTGCCAGGAAGAGGTCTCCTGACGCTCCCGATCTCGGAAGCGTTGCGGTGGTGGAACGATGGAGAAATTCGTGATTCTAGATATGATGTAAGGGTTTCCTCTCGGAGGAGTAAATATAGGCCAAAGGAGGGCGTGAGAAGAGGTGGGGCACACCCAGGCGGCCTATGGGCACGGCCAGGGGCCAAGCCGCGCTGGGTAGTCGCCTCGGCAGCCCCTGGCTCCCCTCTGGCCCATCTTTGGTGATATGGAAGCTTACGTCACGCTGATTTTTATATATTTTTATAAGGATTTTTGGGGCTCCAGAAATTTGGGTAACAGCCCGTGCAAAAAAGACATCAGTAGATGGAAACTGGCACTGGGTTCACTGAGTTAGTAGGTTAGTCCAAATATGTGTAAAAGGATATAAAAGTGTAGCAAAACATATAACAATGTCACCCAAAAGATTATGGAGCAAGCAGAAATTGTAGATACGTTTGGGATGTATCAACATCCCCAAGCTTAATTCCTTCTCGTCCTCGAGTAGGTAAATGATAACACAATAATTTATGTGGTGACATGCTAACACACATATAAGAACTTCAAAGTAAGTAAGATATGCAATTCAAGTCAAGACAATAACAATCAAGAGTCTATATTTAGTATTGAGTTTAGCAAAGTAAGAAGATAAAGGTGCAAGAGCTCTCGCTGTTCGTGACTCAAATGTCTCCAAATGGTGTTTGCGTGCAAGAAGTGGAAGATGGGTATAGAGAATAAAATATTTTTTAATGGAGAACTCAATCTACTAAACCTCACACTTGGTCTCTTTTAGAATCTTATTTTGACTCATCCCCAGACCACTAGTCAGGCACAAGTCAAAATGATCCTCTCCCTTTCGACTTTGAGCACTCATGCAATGGATGAGCACAAGCAAGATATGTTGTCACTTAGGATGGCAAATATAATAATGATGGGGAAGGAAGACAAAAAGGGTGTGAAAGGCTCACATCAATGAGGACAACCATAGGCGAGAGAAAGCCAAATGATAGATATGATGTGAGGAGTAGGGATTGCCATGCAACGGATGCACATATGAGCTAAGGTAAGTTCTCCAATGGAACTAGCGGGGGTGCATCCAATTCGCTTGCTGATGAATACCTAGAGCTCATTTGAGGAGGCTCATCATTGGAATATGCAAACCAAGTTCTATAGTGTAAGGGTCCCCACATAGTTATGCATGAATGATAATTTCTATGTAGTACAAATATAGCAATAGAGTACGAGTGTAGATCTTTTCAAAAGGAATAGTAGTGTTTCCCCCTTCTGTCTTTTTCTTTCTTTTTCTTTTTTCTCTTTTTTATTTTTTGTGACCTCTTTGGCTCTTTCTATTTATCTCTCATTTGTCCTCTTTGGGATCTTTTCATTTGTCCTCTTTGGGATCTTTTCCTCACTTAAGGGCAACACTCTATATTTTACAAGAATAAAAAGAAGATCATCACACTTTATAAGAAGTACTCACATAAATACAAGTGAAAACTATCATGATGTATGCAAATGTATGCATGTGCTACTGTAGCAGGATATGCAATGAAACTAGCGCGTCATGTAGCAATAATACGGGCAAGGCCCAACTAGCATGCGGCTGCTCGATCAAGCAAAAGCATGTATGACATGAAGATCAAGTCATGAGATGGTGGATGTTGCATGGCAATGTATCTCAGAAAGGCTATGGAAATGCCTTAATAGCTAGGTATGGTGGCTGTTTTCAGGAAATATATAATGAGGCTTATGATGACAGAGTGTATCATGCCAAGGGTTTGGATGGACTGGCGAAGTTTGCACCAACTCTCAAGATGAGAAAGGGCAATGCACGGTACCGAAGAGGCTAGCAAAATATGGATGGTGGAAGTGCCAACAATCGAATACTCACATTAGTCCGAAGAACTCATACACTTATTAACGGTACCTCTCTATCTAGTTAGGAGATTCACAAAGAGACAAGTACCCCGAGGAGGAGTGTTTGGGGGTTTGGTTATCCATTTGCATCCTCGACCCATGGTAACGTGAGGGCACTCTATATATTCCAACCCCTCCACAGGTAAGCGATCAATTTAGTAGCTAGAGTTCTCAACTAAATTTTAGTTTTTGAAAAACACACGTTTTTCCCAAAATACGACACCTATCACTAATAGGCTTAAGCTCTTGGAACTAATAGTCCAAACATTACTCAATTGAATACCTCAAAACTATTGCAGGTTAGTGATACGTCCATTTTGCATCATGTTTTCATGTTGATATTTATCGCTTCTTTGGCTGTTATTTCACTTCACGGTACTATTCTTATGCCTTTTCTCTCTTATTTTGCAAGGTTTACATGAAGAGGGAGAGTACCGGCAACTGAAATTCTGGCCTGAAAGTGGAGCAAAGTTGAGATACCTATTTTGCGCAACTCCAAACGCCGTGAAAATAAACGGGGATTTTTTTCCCAACTTATCAAAAATACTGGGTCGAAGAAGTGCCAGAGGGGCACCAGGGGGTGCCCACAAGCATGCACTGTGCGGCCACCCCCCAGGCCACGCCATGGGGGCTTGTGGGCAGCCCACTGGCACACCAGCCCCCCTCTTTTGCTATATGGAGGGTTTCATCCAAGAAAAAATCAGAAGGGAGTTTTTTCGTGGTTTCGCCGCCGCCACGAGGCGGAACTTGAGCAGAACCAATCTAGAGCTCCGGCAGGACGATCCTGCCGGGGAAACTTCCCTCCCGGAGGGGGAAATCGTCACCATCGTCATCACCAACACTCCTCTCATCGGAGGGGACTCGTCTCCATCAACATCTTCATCAGCACCATCTCATCTCCAAACCCTAGTTCATCACTTGTAACCAATCTCCGTCTCGCGACTCCGATTGGTACTTGTAAGGTTGCTAGTAGTGTTGATTACTCCTTGTAGTTGATGCTAGTTGGATTACTTGGTGGAAGAGTTTATGTTCAGATCCTTGATGCTACTCATTAACCCTCTGATCATGATTATGATTATGCTTTGTGAGTGGTTACTTTTGTTCCTAAAGACATGGGATAAGTCATGCTAATAATAGTCATGTGAATTTGGTATTCGTTCGGTATTTTGATATGTTGTATGTTGTTTTTCCTCTAGTGGTGTTATGTGAACGTCGACTACATAACACTTCACCATTATTTGGGCCTAGAGGAAGGCATTGGGAAGTAGTAAGTAGATGATGGGTTGCTAGAGTGACAGAAGCTTAAACCCTAGTTTATGCGTTACTTCGTAAGGGGCTGATTTGGATCCACTAGTTTAATGCTATGGTTAGACTTTGTCTTAATTCTTCTTTCGTAGTTGCGGATGCTTGCGAGAGGGGTTAATCATAAGTGGGATGCTTGTCCAAGTAAGGGCAGTACCCAAGCATTGGTCCACCCACATATCAAATTATCAAAGTAACGAACGCGAATCATATGAACATGATGAAACTAGCATGACAGAAATTCCCGTGTGTCCTCAGGAGCGTTTTTACTCCCATAAGACATTGTCCAGGCTTGTCCCTTGCTACAAAAGGGATTGGGACACTTTGCTGCACCGTTGCTACTTTTGTTACTTGTTGCTTGCTACGAATCATCTCACCACACAATCACTTGTTACCAACAATTTCAGTGTTTGCAGATTTTTCCTTGCTGAAAACCACTTGTCGGATCCTTCTGCTCCTCGTTGGGTTCGACACTCTTAATTATCGAAAGGACTACGATTGATCCCCTATACTTGTGGGTCATCAAGACTCTTTTCTGGCGCCGTTGCCGGGGAGTGAAGCGCCTTTGGTAAGTGGAACTTGGTAAGGAAACATTCATATAGTGTGCTGAAATTTGTTGTCACTTGTCACTATGGATACTAATCCTTTGAGGGGCTTATTCAGGGTATCTTCACCTCGAACGGAAGCACGAATGGTTGCTCCTCAACCTTCTGCACCTACTGAAAATATTTTCTTTGAATTTCCTTCGGGTATGCTTGAGAAACTGCTGGCTAATCCTTTTACAGGAGATGGAACATCACATCAAGACTTGCATCTAATCTATGTAGATGAATTTTGTAGTTTATTTAAGCTTGCAGGTGTGCCCGAGGATGAGGTCAAGAAGAAGGTCTTTCCTTTATCTTTGAAGGATAAGGCGTTGACATGGTATAGGCTATGTGATGATACTCGATCATGGGACTACAATCGGTTGAAATTGGAATTTCATCAAAAGTTTTATCATATGCATTTAGTACATCGTGATCGAAATTATATTTACAATTTTTGGCCTCGTGACAGAGAAAGCATCGCTCAAGCTTGGGGGAGGCTTAAATCAATGATATATTCATGCCCCAATCATGAGCTCTCGAGAGAAATTATCATTCAGAACTTCTATGCTCGACTTTCTCTTGATGATCGCACCATGCTTGAAACTTCTTGTACCGGTTCTTTTATGAAGAGAGATATTGAATTCAAGTGGAATTTATTGGAGAGAATTAAACACAACTCTAAAGATTGCGAGCTTGAAGAAGGTAAGGAGTCAGGTATGAATTCCACTTTTGATTGCGCTAAATCCTTTGTTGAGACAAATACCTTTAGTGACTTTAGCGCTAAGTATGGACTTGACTCTGAGATAGTAGCTTCACTGTGTGAATCCTTTGCTACTCATATTGATCTCCCCAAATAGAATTGGTTTAAATATCATCCTCCGTTAGAAGTCAATGTAGTTAAACCCACTCTAGTTGAAGAGAAAGTCATTGCCTATAATGATCCTGTGGTACCCAGTGCTTACATTGAGAAACCACCTGTCCCTGTTAGGATAAAGGGTCATTCTAAAGCTTCAACTGTGATACATAGAGGCTATATTAGAACACCTACGCCCCCTGAGAAAATTAGAGTTGAACCTAGCACTGCTATTATCAAAGATCTTCTGTCTGAAGAAGTTGAGGGACATAATATTCACTTCTGTGAAGATGTTGCTAGAATTACTAAACCTCACGTTAGAGACAAACATAGGCCTGTTGTTGGCATGCCTGTGGTTTCGGTTAAGATAGGAGATCATTGTTATCATGGCTTATGTGACGTGGGTGCTAGTGTTAGTGCAATACCTCAATCCTTATGCGATGAAATCAAAGATGAGATTGCACCTGTTGAGATAGAGCCTATTGATGTCAATATTCAGCTTGTCAATAGAGATACTATCTGCCCTGTGGGAATTGTTAGGTATCTTGAAGTCTTGTGTGGTAAAACGAAGTATCCTGCTGATTTCCTCGTTCTTGCTACTGCACAAGATAGCTTTTGTCCCATCATATTTGGCAGACCCTTCCTCAATACTTTCAATGCTCATATTGATTGTGAGAAGCAAACTATCACTGTTGGCTTTGAAGGTGTGTCACATAAGTTCAACTTCTCTAAGTTTGGTAGACAACCTCATGAAAAGGAGTTGCCTAGTAGGGATGAAACTATTGCCTTAGCTTCTATTGCCGTGCCTCCTACTGATCCCTTAGAGCAATACTTGCTTGAGCATGAAAATGATATGCATATGGATGAAAGGGATGAGATAGATAGAGTTGTCTTAGAACAATATCCTATTGAAAGTGCGTTATATCGACTAGAGGGGGGGTGAATAGGAGATTTTTAGAATTTCATCACTGAGGAAATTCCTTTTGAGGAAATTCCTCACTGATGACTAACTTACAGCGGAAACAGTAAAGGATCAGACGTGCAAACGTTCACAACAGCAGTATTTCAGAGTGAAGAATGTGAAAACAGATTGCACAGTAAGCAGGCACGCAGAATACAGATGATGATTAACTATTGTGAAGAATTTGGGGTTGAGGAAATTCAGAGAAAGTCTTCAGCAAATTCTTCAAACAGTCATAGTGAAAGTCATCAACACATAATACAGGGAAAGTAAAGAGTTGAGGAATTAGAACCCGTTTCTCAGTGAAGACAATCGTTGATGACCCAGTTCCAACTGATGTGACAGTTGTACATCTGGTTTGGAGCGGCTTGGTATTGAAACCAAAGGACACCCAGTCCCGGGACACACAGTCCCTACCGTATTCTCCTTGAGCTAAGGACACACAGTCCTCGCCCAACACTCGTGGTAAGTCTTCAGGGCAGACTTCCAAACCCTCACAAACTTGGTCACCCGGCGATCCACAATTGACTGCTGGAATGCTCTAGACCATGACGCCTACCCGTCTGGAGGATGCACAGTCCTCAAAGGTAAAAGGCTTCAGTCCCACACATGAACAACTTCTTCAGTGATGCTCAATCACTACGTTTGGTTTGTGGTTTCGGTGGGTGGTGTATTTCCTCACTGATGAATTACTCTCGAAGACTCTGAGGAATTTGGGTTGCTCTTATGACAAGTGTCAGTTTCTAACGGAGCAGCCAACCCGCTAGTGGTTGTGGGGGGTGGCTATTTATAGCCTGGGAGCATCCCGACATGATTTGACACTAATGCCCTTAAATAATATGACCGTTGGAGTGGATAAGACCAGTGACCTTGCATGGTTATCGAAACGGTCAGAACCCTCAACTGTGAGAGTCCTTATGTCACTCATATTCCTCACTTGAGGCTTTTGGTAGGATTAGGCTTGGGTTGAGTATCATGAGGAAATTTATTCCATAGTGTAACTTCGACCCCCTTTAATAGTACAGTGTTCCTATTACTCAAATGCGAAGAAATTAAAACAGAAAGTGTAAATCTTCATGCTTCTAATTCTTCAAAATGATTTTCTTCAGGAACCACCGGTCTTCTCAATATCAGTATCTTCATGACGAATATCAATTTCATCGCTGATTCCTCGCGATTCATTTCTTCAGCTTCAGACCAATTTCTTCAACTGAAGACATATAATTTTAGGGGTCGATATTCTTCAAATATCTCAAACTCCTCAATGACTTATAGATCCTGGGTACACTCACAAACACATTAGATACTTAACCTATAAGTCTTCAAACCACCAAAATCACTAAGGGGCACTAGATGCACTTACAATCTCCCCCTTTTTGGTGGTTGATGACAATTAGGTTAAGTCTTCAACAGGGATTGAAAATATGAAGTGTAAATACTCATTTGAGGAATTTGAAACCAAGATTCAGATAGACTCCCCTTGAAGATGTGCATATCTTGAGGATTTTGCTTTTCACAGCAAATGCACATTGATGATTTATATCATGGAGATCTCCCCCTGAGTCTTGTAAATCATGCATACATATAACATATCATATGAAGAAAATGAAGATGCATGATGGCAAATGGTATCTGACGAATTCCAGCATGCGTGCATTAAAACTTGAGGAATAAGCATGCGAAGAAAAACGTTCAAAAGCGTCAGAGTACCATCGGGCTTAAGTTACAACTCATTACATAAAAACTTCAGAAGAGCCAAGAGTTTGTAACTTAAATATAGTTTATAAGCCCCAAAAATATCCCGTTTGAAGACTAACTCTCGAGTTTCTCCCCCTTTGTCATCAAGTGACAAAAAGGGACAAACTGAGGACTACGCTCGTGAAGACTTCATTTCTTGGCGGTTGAGGAAGAGCCGTGATGCTTCTTGGGAGTAGTCTTCTTCCTTGGTCCGGTTGCAGTGTCGAGCTGTTCTTCATCAGATTCAGCAGTGCGGAATGAAGAAAAGGAGATGTCTTCAAGGTCTGGCACTGAAATGGGCCTGAACTTCTTGGGAGGCCACGACCAGTCAAAGTCTCGCTCAAAGTCCATTTCTTCAAGCTCAGTCTGAGTCTTCAGATGTGCAAGTGTAGCCCAGGTGCGATCAAAAACATCATCCAGATAGTGATGGTTAATCTTCACATAGTTATGTGTTTCCGTGAGGGTTTTCACAATGGCACCAAACTGGCGTTTGACCCATTTGTGGTTGTGATCCACCTTCTGGTGAAGACTAAGGAGGAGCTCTCTGGTATTCAGCACACGAGGAGGAACGGGGCTTGCTGGACGAGTCTCAGTATCGTCCCATGAAGAATATGCTTCTGGCTCTTTGAACTGGCCATCAAGGGGCCTGCTGCCTTCTTCAATCACAGATTTTCCTTTTCCTTCAATGGGCTCGAAGGTCTTCTTGTTGACCCGGATAGGAGGCATATAACCCATGTGGTTTTGGAAATCAGCGTGGAAGTTGATGCATGTCCTTGTCCTGATGAATCTCATAATCCACGGGGCATATATCTTGTGATCAAAGGGGCACATGGCATTGTCGGCCAAAGTCCTCAAGAAGAAATCATGGATATTGATAGGAATACCGTGAATGATGTTGAAGAGGATATTCTTCATGAGGCCTACAACATCTTCTTCATCGTCATGGCCTTTGATCGGTGCGAGCACACTGCAGAGGATTCTGTAGGCAGACCGGGGTGTGTACTTGAGCTCGTGGACGAGGAAGGTTGTTCTTGAAGATTTGCATGCAGCCAAAGGCTTCATGAGGACTTCCATCATTCCATTTGGGAGCTCACGCTCACCATAAAGCTTCACAGCCCCATCTGAGGGAATTGGTACGGGCAGTTCCCTGAGGAGTTCAGAAGCAGGAGCCTTGTAGTGAGTGTTTTGTGACATCCAGTCAAACACCCAAGTGTTGATGTCTTCAGGGTTGCCAGATATGTGAAGAGTGGCATAGAACTGAAGAATAAGCTCGTTGTTCCAGTCTGATATGTCTAAGCACATTGGGAGCAAACCTACATCATGGAGTACACTGAGGACTGGCTCCAGGCAAGGTTTTCCTTCAAGCTCAACATGAGGAATATGCCTGTGCTGGAATATCTTGTTCCGTCCACAGAGCACAGAGGCATAGTAGTTCATCTGAGTCCTTGTCCAAAACTTCAGATGCCTCATTTGAGGCTTGTCATAAGGGTTCTCTCCGATGAAGTACATGCGTTCTTCAAAGAAATTTTCTTTCTGAAACTTTGGATGCTTGGAGAATGGCTGACGTTGAACTGGCTGAAGATTTTGCTGAGGAATAGGGGGGAGACAACCATAGCAGTCTCTGGGTTAAGCACAATGAATGCATTGTCTTGGGCGGGTGCATTTTCTTCAGCATTTTCTTCAGGGTGAGGAATTTCAGCAGCTGGTACTTCAGGGTGATCTTCAGGGTGAGGAGATGCTGCTTGCTCTGGCTGAGCTGCAGGCTGAGGAATTTCTGCTTCTTTCTCAGTTGAAGGATTTGGATCAGCCTGTTCCTCATCTTGAGGAGTCTGCTCAGAGTGTTTAATTTCGTCAGCTTGAGGATTTTCAACTTGTTTTTCCTTAGCTGGCTTTGTGGCAGAGGCAGTTTCATCAGCTGGTGCAGCTGATGCTTGAACATTTTCTGTTTGAGGAATGAGAGGTTGAGGACTGTCGTCTATCTGAATTTCCTCGTCAGTGTGTTCCTCAGGGGCGACATCCTTCATTTCCTCATCTGCCTTTGTAGCTGGGTCATCAACGACGACCATCTCATAGGAAGGGGCGACATTGAGAGGCACCGGGTCCAGAGGAGCAGTTTCTTCAATTTCTTTGAGGCGCTTTGCCTCTGTTTCTTCTACTACTGAGGAGGCTTTTCTCTTCTTGGCTTCCTTTTCAGCAGCCCTTGTTTTCTTCACGTCTGATGCAGACGGAATTATCTTCTTCACCTTTGAAGCTTTTGGTGAAGGTGTTCTCTCTACAGTTTCTTCAGCTGGTATTGAGGAACCAGCTGGAACAGAGTCATCAGCCTGCTTTGATGAAGCAGCTGGATCAGGAGCAGTCTCATCAGCGGCAGCAATTTCATCAGTTGGAGTTTCCATGATGATTTCTTCAATGGACGGTTCATCAACACGGCGCTCTTGGTGTACTTCCTCAGCTTGAGGAGTTTCATCTGCTGGTTCCTCAACCAAGGGCTGAGGAGTTGGTGCTGGGGGTGCGGTTCTCTTGTTGTAGTCATCAACAACACTCGTGGCCAGCTTGATGAAATTGCTCTTGAGGTTTTTGCGATCTCACAGCTTGGCGTACTTGTCAGTCAATTTTTGCAGCTCTGCCTGTGTTGTCACCAGTGCATCAGGAGTCAGTTTGAGGAGATTCTGCCTGAGGAATTTCTCCTTTTTGATCTTTGCAACTTTGGCCTGCTGTTCTTTCCACTTGGCTTCATTGATGAAAGCGGTCACCTTGTGACTAATGCCAGGCGGAAGCTTCAAGTCATCAATAGGAGTGTTTGGGTCCTCATACCAGATATTGATGTAGTCAAGGAGGACTTTGGGGTCCATGGCCAGAGGAATAGCACGGCCTGATGCTTGAGCTACTCTTTCTTGCTTGTTTCTGATGATGGCTTGCAGGGTTTCATCATCATATTCATCACTTCCCTCTGATGCAGACGGGACTATGATGATTTTGCTGGGGCTGGGCAGAGGTGCACGTTCAGCAGTTGCCAAAGTCTTCACAGGAGGTGTTGAAGACTTTGTCTCTGAGCTGGTTGCAACTGGGAGTGAGGAGCTTGAGCTGGCGGTCGTCGGCTTCACGACATGCTTCTGTACTGGTCTCTCTTGAGGCTTTGGAGGTGGAGCTGAGGATTTTGGTGCTGAGGAGATTGGTACTGAGGGTTTTGGCGCTGATGGTTTTGGTAATGAGGGTTTTGGTGCTGAGGGTTTTGTGACAGAAGCCTGAGCAGACTTCTCTTGAGGCTTTGAAGCCCTTGGCTTTGACGGCACAGACTGCATTTGAGGAATTTCTGAGCCTGAGGTTTCTGCAGCTGAGGAATTAGCAGCACCGGAGGCAGCAGCTGAGGATTCATTAAATTTCCTCACTGCAGCTTCTGCCTGCTTCTTGAGCTTGGCCTGATGCTTTTCTTTCTCATCTGGATAGTCATCAATTGTCATGAGGCTTGAGGGATGTGCTACTTGATGATCCTCAAGTGGGGCCCTTCTGCCACGAGGCTTCAAAGCGAATTTCTTCGCATATTTGGGAGTCACAAACCTGTACTCCTTCCATTCCTTCGCCCATCGGCGTTCAATCTTCTGCAGCCGTATCTTTCTCTTGGCCATTGCCTCATTTTCATCAGGCGTGCAATAGTCCAAGTAAATGTCCTCAGGGATATCACCAGCTGTGTTTTGCTCAAGTTTCTTTCCTCCCTTCTATTTTCTGTCTTCCTCCATTTTCTTCAGTTGAGGATTTTGCTGATGATTTTGAACTCTTGAGGATTCTGATGAGCCTTCAAGAGTTTCTTCCAAAAACGCTGCAAATGAGTTAATGTGATGAGAACCGAGAGATTCATCAGCTGACATGTGTGTACGTGTGAACAGAGTATAGTTGCGAGCAATTTGGAGAGGTTATATGCGTTCTCAGATTTGAAGAAAATGAAAAAGTTTGACAGTTTGAGGAATATAACAGTGGTTTGAGGAATTTGCCTAAGCATACTGTTCTTGGGTTCCAGAGTTGTACAGATCCGAAAATTCGCACAATTGAGGAATCTCGTGAAAATCTTAGATGCTTAGTATAGTTCATCAATGATTGTGGTGATAGGTAGTGTTTGAGGAATCAAGTGTGCATCGTATCTTGAGGAAAAACAGATTTCACATAGAAGATGTAAAATTTTAGATCTAATCTTGCTGTAAAAATGGGATATATTTACCCTGGAAGGTGCGCACGAAGAACACAGAAAGTTGTGTGTTGGAGAGGCTCTTCGTTCGGGTGTCCAATGCACCCTAACTCGGCGACGGAGGACGCCTACGGCGGCAACGGATGAAGATGGTCCGACTCTGGCGTGGTTCCGGCGACGAAGAAGTCGAGGCAGTGAAGCTCTTCCTCACCGGCGACGAGACTACCAGCGGTGGCGCTAGGGTTCGATGGAGTGTGCTGTGGCAGGAGAGCGATGAGGCGAAGAAGAGGATGCCGAGGGGGATAAGGACATATTTATAGCCAAAAGTTACTGTTGGCGCGAGAATGTCGGACCAAATATCCCCTGCCTCTACGTCTCCGCAGGACACGTGTAGCTCCCGTACGATGCGGTGGAGATAGTGGAGATCGTGGTTATCCGATCGTGGGAAGTGGGGGTTCAGTTACTGTGTCTTTAAAGAAACAATTTTTGAAGATTTAAGGATTTTTGTTACAAAATCATCAGTTGACAAGGACGCGGTGAGGATTTTGAACAAAGTTTCAAGTAGAATGCATATGAAGAATTGAATAGACTGGATAAGTATAGCATAGAGGGAAAGTAGGGTCCGATCACATTCACTTAGCAGAAACATCAACTTGAAGAAATAGCAATAAGTGAATGTTGTTCAGGACTAGAAATCACAGTCTATCTAGTCAAATGAAAGTCATCAAGTGTTTTTGAAGATTTTGCAATAAATCATCACAATGAAGAACAGCTATTTTTTTTAAAAACATTGTGAGGAAATTGATCATTCGAAGAAAATCAACTTGAGGAATTTCACATTGGGCGGTGGCGTTACGCACCATATAAGAATGTTGATTACACACGCCGCGTACAATTGTCGTAGGGCCCTGAGAATCAATTTCTTCATTAATTCCTTCACATTCAGAGTGACATTCTTCATCAGTTGAAGAAAATCGATTCATCATGTGTTGCACATCTAAGTCATCAACTTTGCATAAGTGTTAGGATGTGTGCATGTTTTTTACAAAACATTTGAAGATTCTAAGATATTTAGCTCACATCGCAACTTGCAAAACCTTTTATCATCCAAGGGCTTAGTGAAGATATCTGCCAGTTGATCATCAGTCTTCACATGGTCGATGAGGATATTGCCCTTGAGGACATGGTCCCGAAGAAAATGATGACGAATCTGGATGTGCTTGGTCTTCGAGTGTTGTACTAGGTTGTATGAAATCTTGATAGCACTCTCATTGTCACAGTAGAGAGGTACATTCTTCATGTTGATGCCGTAGTCCTTGAGGGTTTGCTTCATCCATAGCAATTGAGCACACCAAGAACCAGCAGCAATGTACTCAACTTCGGCAGTGGAGAGTGATACGCAGTTCTGCTTCTTTGAGGACCAGCAAACTAGTGATCTTCCGAGGAAATGGCATGTGCCAGAAGTTGACTTGCGATCCACATGGTCACCAGCATAGTCTGAATCAGAATACCCTACCAGATGAAGATTGGAGCCCTTGGGATACCATAATCCTAGTGTTGGTGTGTGAGCTAAGTATCGAAGAATATGTTTCACAGCTTTATGGTGTGATTCCTTCGGTTTTGCTTGAAAATGTGCACACATGCAAACACTAAGCACTATATCTGGCCTAGATGCACATAGATACAATAAGGAGCCAATCATAGAATGGTATACCTGTTGATCGAAATCTTTACCATTTTCATCAGTGCCGAGGTGGCCGTTGGCAGGCATCGGAGTCTTGGCACCTTTGCATTGGTGCATGTCGAATTTCCTCAGAACATCCTTGAGGTATTTCTCCTGTGATATGAAGATTCCATTTCTTTGTTGACGAATTTGAAGACCTAAGAAGAATTTCAGCTCCCCCATCATGGACATCTGATATTCTTCACTCATCATGTAGGCAAATTCATTACTGTATCTTTTATCAGTACAGCCAAATATGATATCATCGACATATATTTGACATACAAACAGCTCATTATCATAGGATTTTGTGAAAAGAGTTGGATCGAGTGAACCAGGTTTGAAGCCTTTCTTCATGAGGAATTCCTTCAATGTATAATACCATGCCCGAGGGGCTTGCTTGAGGCCATACAGAGCCTTTTTTAGTCTGAAGACTTTGTCTGGATTCTTTGGATCCTCAAAACCTGGAGGGTGAGCAACATATACTTCTTCCTCAAGCTTACCATTGAGGAGTGCACTTTTCACATCCATTTGATATAAGGTGATGTTATGATGATTAGCATAAGCAAGTAATACTCGAATAGCTTCAAGTCTAGCAACAGGTGCAAAAGTTTCATCGAAATCTATTCCTTCAACCTGGGTGTAGCCTTGGGCTACAAGTCGTGCTTTGTTCCTCACCACTTGACCGTCCTCATCTTGCTTGTTTCAAAAAATCCACTTGGTGCCGATGATGTTGTGCTTGCGAGGATCTGGTTGTTTGACGAGCTCCCATACGTCATTCAGCTTGAATTGAAGAAGTTCATCTTGCATAGCTTGGATCCACTCCGGTTCCAAAAAAGCCTCAGCAGCTTTTGAGGGTTCTGTGATGGATACAAAGGAAAAGTGCCCACAAAAGTTAACTAAGTGTGAAGCTTTTGAGCGAGTGAGAGGACCTGGCGCGTTGATGTCGTTGAGGATTTTGTCAAGTTCTACTTCGTTTGCAATCCTCGGATGAGCTGGTTGAGGATTTTGTCTGGGCTGAGGAAGTGGTGCTGGTGCAATTTCCTCACGAGCATCTTCTTGGTTTTTATCAGCGATGGGGAACGTTTCTTCACCAATTTCCTTAGTGGGAATAATGTCTTAAGTAGGCTTAAGCTTTATTGCTTCCTCAGGAGACAACTTATCTGGATCAGAAGGCAATTGCTCTCTTTGCGAGCCATTAGTTTCATCGAACCGCACATCTTCAGTCTCAACAACTTTGTTGTGATAGTTGTTGAAGACTCTGTAAGTGTGCGAGTCCTTTCCATAACCGAGCATAAAACCTTCATGTGCCTTAGGTGCAAATTTTGAGCTATGGTGAGGATCTCTAATCCAGCATTTTGCACCGAAGACTTTGAAATAACTTACATTGGGTTTCTTGTCAATGAGGAGTTCATATGAGGTTTTCTTGAGGAATTTGTGAAGATATACCCTGTTGATGATATGACATGCAGTGTTGATTGCTTCAGGACAAAAGCGACGAGGAGTCTGATATTCTTCAAGCGTAGTTCTAGCCATTTCAACCAGAGTCCAGTTCTTCCTTTCGACGACACCATTCTGCTGAGGAGTATAAGGAGCAGACAATTCGTGAGTAATACCAAGTTCATCAAGATAATCATCAAGACCAGTGTTTTTGAACTCGGTTCCATTATCACTCCTGATATGTTTGATCTTGATGCCAAAGTTCGTTGAGGCCCTTGAAGAAAATCGTTTGAAGATTTCCTGCACTTCAGTTTTATACACTATTATATGCACCCAAGTATATCTGGAATAATCATCAACTATGACGAAGCCATATAAAGATGTTGCATTGGTTAGTGTGGCATAGTGAGTAGGTCCAAATAAATCCATATGAAGCAATTCGAATGGACGTGTAGTGGTCATGATGGTTTTAGAGGGATGCTTCGATCTGGTCATTTTCCTAGATTCACAAGCACCGCAGAGATGATCCTTGAGGAATTTTACTGATTCGATGTCGATGACATGCTTCTTCTTCGCGAGCGTGTGCAAATTCCTCATGCCTGCATGACCTAGTCTTCGGTGCCACAGCCATCCATCAGAGGTTTTTGCTAGTAAACAAGTGGCTGGTTGAGGACCTGTAGAGAAATCAACAATGTACAAATCCCCTCTTCTTACACCTTCGAAGACTTTGGATCTGTCAGATTCCATGATGACTACACATCTATATCTACCAAAGATGACAATCATATCAAGATCACAAAGCATCGAGACTGGCATGAGGTTAAAACCAAGGGATTCAACAAGCATCACTTTGTCCATGTGCCTATCCTTGGAAATAGCCACTTTGCCAAGTCCCAATACCTTGCTTTTATCTTTGTCAGCATATGTGATTTGCTTCAGAGGTGATGGAGTTAGTGGCATATTCATCAGTAAGCTTTTATCAACAGTCATGTGATATGTGCAGCCACTATCAAGAACCCACTCAGTATTCTTGGGTTTGTCATCCTGCAGATGAATTAGTACAGCTTACCATCTCATATGCTTCATATTTGAAGAATATGATACTAATTTCATCAGATCAGTAATTTCATCATAACAGAAATCTAAGGACGTGTGAAATATTTCTATTTCATCAATCATTAGCTTGCGTCCTATCAAGCATTTCTTCAGGTCTCCAGCAAATTCTTTAGATGATGATTTTCATCTAGAGACCTGACGTGCAGAAGTGATTAGTTTGATTTCTGCACCACCCACATCTGAAGGGGTGGCAAAGCGTTCATCATCCCGCGAGCACCATATGAGAAAGGTGGCATTGAAGCTAATGCACTTCTCTTAACAGTAGGGGGATTAAAGTACTCATATGAATATGCAGAGAACTGGTTTGAGGATTTATGAACATAATGATTTGAGGAGTAACGCTCATATTCATATTCCTTGTAGTTTCCCTGCATGTTAGATGCATAAGCACGGGTACGAGCATAGTTTTGACCAGTTGAGGATTTTGATCCTCTTGAAGACTTTGGTCCTCCTAAGGAATTTGATCTGGGGTTCAGATTCTTCAGTGGTGGTGTCATGAGGACATTCACCTGAAGATTTTCAAGACAACTTTTGGGAACCCAGATTTTCCTCAGAGGAGGGCCATTCCTGCAGTTAGTTCCAACATATCGAGAAAATACTTTACCAGATTGATTTTTGAACAGTTTATAGTTGGAATCAAATGACTCATCCGAGGAATAGGATAATTCACATGAAAAACCAGTTAGATTAGATGGATCAAAAGGAGGCCCATTAGCAGCAACCCATGAGGTTTTGGAATACTGCTCAGGTTTCTAATAAGATCCATCAGCATTTAATTTCCTCTCAAAGGCAATTCCTTCTTTCCTCGGGTTCCTGTTCAAGATCTTCTTTTTAAGCACATCACAAAGGATTTGATGTCCTTTGAGGCTTTTGTACATGCCGGTCACGTATAATTCCTTCAACCATGCATTTTCATCAGTAACATTTCTGTTTTCCTCAAGTGAGGAAATAGACACAACAGGTGCAGTTGAAGAATTTGTAACAATGGTAACATTTGATGATTCTGGTGAGGAATTAGCGGTTTCGCGTTCAATGCATTTAAGACATGGAGGAATAAATTCAACTTGACTAGCGTTGATCTGTTTAGCTAGTAATGAATCATTTTCCATACGAAGATCATCATGAGACATCCTCAGCCTCTCAAGATCAAGCTTTCTTTGAAGAAATTCATAGGAAAGCTTCTCATGATCAGTGAGGAGTGTATCATAACGATCCTGAAGATTATCAAATCTAGACTGAAGACTTTTCATGTCATCAGTGAGGATTTGGGTAAGGTTCATTTCGTCATTTAACAGATCATCACTTTTGTCTAGTAGTTTTTGAAGCTTTTCCAGAGCATTTTGTTGTTTAGTGGCAATGATAGCAAGTTTACTATAACTAGGTTTCTTATAATCATTAGGTTCAGAGTCACTTGAATCAGAGGAGGAGGCATTATTTGGTACCTTCGAACCCTTTCACATCAGCTGCAGTGACACTGGCAGAGATGATGGGGACACCATTTTCCACAATATACCAGAGATCATTATCAATAGCTTGTAGATGCATTTGCATTTTGTTCTTCCAGAAGGGAAAGTTCTTTCCTTCGTAGGTAGGACATGTTGTAGTCACCTTAAACATGCCTGCAGTCAACATAACTAAAACTCCAGGTGGTTAAACCAAAATCACACAGAACAAGGGAGAACCTGGCTCTGATACCAATTGAAAGTGCGTTATATCGACTAGAGGGGGGTGAATAGGAGATTTTTAGAATTTCATCACTGAGGAAATTCCTTTTGAGGAAATTCCTCACTGCTGACTAACTTACAGCGGAAACAGTAAAGGATCAGACGTGCAAACGTTCACAACAGCAGTATTTCAGAGTGAAGAATGTGAAAACAGATTGCACAGTAAGCAGGCACGCAGAATACAGATGATGATTAACTATTGTGAAGAATTTGGGGTTGAGGAAATTCAGAGAAAGTCTTCAGCAAATTCTTCAAACAGTCACAGTGAAAGTCATCAACACATAATACAGGGAAAGTAAAGAGTTGAGGAATTAGAACCCGTTTCTCAGTGAAGACAATCGTTGATGACCCAGTTCCAACTGCTGTGACAGTTGTACATCTGGTTTGGAGCGGCTTGGTATTGAAACCAAAGGACACCCAGTCCCGGGACACACAGTCCCTACCGTATTCTCCTTGAGCTAAGGACACACAGTCCTCACCCAACACTCATGGTAAATCTTCAGGGCAGACTTCCAAACCCTCACAAACTTGGTCACCCGGCGATCCACAATTGACTGCTGGAATGCTCTAGACCATGACGCCTACCCGTCTGGAGGATGCACAGTCCTCAAAGGTAAAAGGCTTCAGTCCCACACACGAACAACTTCTTCAGTGATGCTCAATCACTAGGTTTGGTTTGTGGTTTCGGTGGGTGGTGTATTTCCTCACTGATGAATTACTCTCGAAGACTCTGAGGAATTTGGGTTGCTCTTATGACAAGTGTCAGTTTCTAACGGAGCAGCCAACCCGCTAGTGGTTGTGGGGGGTGGCTATTTATAGCCTGGGAGCATCCCGACATGATTTGACACTAATGCCCTTAAATAATATGACCGTTGGAGTGGATAAGACCAATGACTTGGCGTGGTTATCGAAACGGTCAGAACCCTCAACTGTGAGAGTCCTCATGTCACTCATATTCCTCACTTGAGGCTTTTGGTAGGATTAGGCTTGGGTTGAGCATCATGAGGAAATTCATTCCATAGTGTAACTTCGACCCCCTTTAACAGTACGGTGTTCCTGTTACTCAAATGCGAAGAAAGTAAAACAGAAAGTGTAAATCTTCATGCTTCAAATTCTTCAAAATGATTTTCTTCAGGAACCACCGATCTTCTCAATATCAGTATCTTCATGAGGAATATCAATTTCATCGCAGATTCCTGGCGATTCATTTCTTCAGCTTCAGACCAATTTCTTCAACTGAAGACATATAATTTTAGGGGTCGATATTCTTCAAATATCTCAAACTCCTCATTGACTTATAGATCCTGGGTACACTCCCAAACACATTAGATACTTAACCTATAAGTCTTCAAACCACCAAAATCACTAAGGGGCACTAGATGCACTTACACCTATCCTTAAGAATTACTTGCATGTTGAACCGCTTGGGGATCCTCCCCCACCAAAGGGTGATCCTGTGTTCCAGCTTAAACAGTTGCCTCATACTCTTAAGTATGCCTATCTTGATGAAAAATATATATATCCTGTTATTATTAGTGCTAGCCTCTGAGAGCATGAAGAAAAGAAGTTACTAAAAACTCTAAGGAAGCACCGTGCTGCTATAGGATATACTTTTGATGATCTTAAGGGCATTAGTCCCACTCTATGCCAGCACAAGATCAAAACTGATCCTGAATTCAAACCAGTTGTTGATCATCAAAGGAGATTAAATCCTACGATGAAAGAAGTAGTAAGAAAAGAAATACTAAAGCTCCTGGAAGAGGGTATTATCTATGTTGTTGCTCATAGCGATTGGGTGAGTCCGGTGCATTGCGTTCCTACAAAGGGAGGCATTACCGTTGTCCCTAATGATAAGGATGAGTTGATCCCACAGAGGATTATTACTGGCTATAGGATGGTGATTGATTTTAGGAAGTTAAATAAAGCCACTAGGAAAGATCATTACCCTCTGCCTTTTATCGACCAAATGCTAGAAAGACTGTCCAAACACACACACTTCTGCTTTCTAGACGGTTATTCTGGTTTCTCCCAAATACTAGTTGCACAATCTGATCAGGAGAAAACCACTTTCACCTGCCCTTTCGGTACCTTTGCTTATAGACGTATGCCTTTTGGCTTATGTAATGCACCTGCCACTTTTCAAAGATGTATGACGGCTATATTCTCTGACTTTTGTGAAAAGATTGTCGAGGTTTTCATGGATGACTTTTCCGTTTACGGGTCTTCCTTTGATGATTACCTCAGCAACCTTGACCGAGTCTTGCAGAGATGTAAAGACACCAATCTTGTCTTGAATTGGGAGAAGTGCCACTTTATGGTTAATGAAGGCATCATCTTAGGACACAAAATTTCTGAAACAGGTATTGAAGTTGATAAAGCTAAGGTTGATGCAATCTAGAAAATGCCATACCCCACAGATATCAAAGGGATAAGAAATTTCCTTGGTCATGTTGGTTTCTATAGAAGGTTCATTAAATACTTCTCTAAGATTTCTAGGCCTCTTACCAATCTCTTACAAAAGGATGTTCCTTTTGTCTTTGATGAAGATTGTGAGGAAGCCTTCGAAATACTTAAGAGGGCTTTGATAACTACACCTATTGTTCAACCACCTAATTGGAACTTGCCTTTTGAAATCATGTGTTATGCTAGCGATTATGTTGTTGGTGTTGTTCTAGGGCAAAGAGTTGATAAGAAGTTGAATGTTATTCACTACGCTAGTAAAACTCTAGACAGTGCCCAGAGAAACTATGCCACTACGGAGAAGGAATTTTTAGCAGTCGTGTTTGCGTGTGAAAAGTTCAGGTCTTACATAATTGATTCCAAAGTCATTATTCACACTGATCATGTTGCTATTAAGTACCTCATGGAGAAGAAGGACGCTAAACCTAGACTTATCAGATGGGTTCTCTTGCTACAGGAATTTGATTTGCATGTTGTCGACAGAAAGGGTGATGATAACCCAGTAGCAGATAACTTGTCTAGGTTGGAGAACGTTCTTGATGACCCACAACCTATTGATGATAGCTTTCCCGATGAGCAATTGAATGTCATCAATGCTTCACGTAGTGCACCTTGGTATGCTGATTATGCAAACTATATCATTGCCAAATACATACCACCTAGTTTCACATACCAGCAAAAGAAGAAATTCTTCTTTGACTTCAGACATTACTTCTGGGATGATCCTCACCTTTATAAGGAAGGAGTAGATGGTGTTATTAGACGTTGTGTACCTGAACATGAACAGGGAAAAATCCTACAGAAGTGTCACTCCGAGGCCTACGGAGGACACCATGCGGGAGATAGAACTGCAAACAAGGTATTGCAATCAGGTTTCTATTGGCCCACTCTCTTTAAGGATGCCCATAAGTTTGTCTTGTCTTGTGACGAATGTCAAAGAATAGGTAATATTAGCAAACGTCAGGAAATGCCTATGAACTATTCACTTGTCATTGAACCATTTGATGTTTGGGGCTTTGATTATATGGGACCTTCTCCTAAATCCAACGGGTATACGCATATCTTAGTATTTGTTGATTACGTCACTAAGTGGGTAGAAGCTATCCCCACTAGTAGTGCTGATCACAACACATCTATCAAGATGCTGAAAGAAGTTATATTCCCTAGATTTGGAGTCCCTAGATATCTAATGACCGACGGTGGTTCACACTTCATTCATGGTGCTTTCCGTAAAATGCTTGCTAAGTACGATGTCAGCCATAGAATTGCGTCTCCCTATCACCCTCAGTCCAGTGGTCAAGTAGAGCTAAGTAATAGAGAGATTAAACTGATTCTGCAAAAGACTGTCAATAGGTCTAGAAAGAATTGGTCTAAGAAGCTCGATGATGCATTGTGGGCTTATAGAACTGCCTATAAGAATCCCATGGGCATGTCCCCGTACAAAATGGTGTATGGGAAAGCATGTCATTTACCTCTTGATCTATAGCATAAAGCTTATTGGGAAATCAAAGAGCTCAACTTTGATTTCAAACTTGCCGGTGAGAAGAGGTTATTTGATATTAGCTCGCTTGATGAGTGGAGAACTCAAGCATATGAGAATGTCAAGCTTTTCAAAGAGAAGGTTAAGAGGTGGCATGATAAGAGGATACAAAAGCATGAGTTCAATGTAGGTGATTATGTCTTGCTAAATAACTCTCGTTTAAGATTCTTTGCAGGCAAGCTTCTCTCTAAATGGGAAGGTCCCTATGTTGTTGAGGAAGTATGTCGTTCCGGTGCTATCAAGATCAATAACACGGAGGTAATTGTCCGAGAGTTGTAAATGGGCAGAGAATCAAGCATTATATCTCAGGTACTCCCATAAATGTTGAAAGCAATATCATCAATACCATAACTCCGGAAGAATACCTAAGGGATATATATCAGCCTGTTTCAGACTTCGAAAACGAAGAGGTGTGTGATTTGGTAAGAAAACAGAGCCCAAACTTTTCCGATAGGAAATTTTCTCCGTTTTGGAATATTTGAAAAAATACAAAAATTGTAAGTAGTCCAAAAAGTGTGTGAGGAGGCGACAAGCCTGCACGGCACGGGCCCACCCCCTGGCCGCACTGTGAGGGCTTGTGGCCACCTCGTGCGCCTCCCGGACTCCGTTTTCGTGCAGGGGACTCCTTCTGATCTGGAAGAAATCATTATATATACTTTTGTTTGGTCTGGCCCCAGCATCATGCAAATTTCCTCTGTTTTTTGTTTCGATCCTGTTTTCTGCCGCACATCTAGGTCAAGATGTCTTCTCAAGAATCTGTGGGGGAGAACAACCTCCGTCAAATCTATGGAGAAGTTCATGCTGATCTGAAAAGGATGGAGGTCATGGAGGCTAAGGAGAGGCTACCTAAAGAAACAAAGGGCAGGGCTAAGGAGAAGGATCAGGCATGGGACGAAGTGCAATCCGTGCTCAACAAGGAAGAAGTTGAAGAAGTGGATTTCCTCCAACCCTACCTCCACCTACTATCTCCATCTTTGATTGAACTCTTGAGGTTTTGTGAAACAACTTGTGCTCGCAATACTTGTCTCACTCATGAAGTTGTTTTGTTGGAGAAACATATCACAGATCTCCAAAGTATAAATTGAAGACTGAGGGCCCTCTTGGAATCAAAGGTTGCAACCACTCCACCACCATCACCACCAAAGGAAGGAAACTGAGCATTGGTATGGGAAATCCCCTTGGCTTGTGCCAAGCTTGGGGGAGTTGCCCCGGTATCGTATCAGCATCGCATCTTTTGCCTTCACCTTTGTTTTAGTTTTCTTTTTTAGTTTTCCTTTTCACTTTTCTTTTTCTCTAGTAGTTTAAAAGTCTTAGCGTTTTAGTCTTGAGTTTTGCTTTGTGTCACCCCCGATGTATTCTTGCCCATGAGCCATATAATAAAGAGTGTCTTAGTTGAAGGGCTTTGCCTCTTGCCATGATCAAAAGAGTGAGAATAGAACAAAAGCATGAAAGATCATGTAATGATCTTATGGGAAGTGATGGTTTCACATATAAAAAGAATGACGATTGAAACTTGTTGAGGGTAGGCAAATGTAGACCTTGGTCATGGTTGCAATTAATAGGAAGTGATAAAGAAGGAGAGGTTCACATATGAATATATCATCTCTGACACCATCTATGATTGTGAACACTCACCAAACTGAACAATGTTATATGATTAGAAGTAGATGTTGGACAAGGAAGACAACATAATGAATTGTGTTTGCTTGGCTCTGAACAATGTTATATGATTAGAGATTCCTTAGCATGTGACGATTGCTTCCACCTCATATTAGCCAAAAATCCAGCACCAAGTAGAGATACTACTTGTGCATCCATAAACCTTGAAACCAGTTTTGCCATGAGTGTCCACCATACCTACCTATGGATTGAATAAGATCCCTCAAGTAAGTTGTCATCGGTGCAAGCAATAAAAATTGCTCCCTAATATGTATGATCTATTAGTGTGTGGAAAATAAGCTTTATACGAACCTGTGATGAGGAAGACATAAAAGATACGGACTTCATAATAAAGTTCTTTATCACAGGGGGCAATATAAATTGATGTTCCTCCGCACTAAGAGGACACGCATCCAAACCTCAAAAGCGCATGACAACCTATGCTTCCCTCTGCGAAGGGCCTATCTTGTACCTTTACTTTTTTCCCTTGAAAGAGTCATGGTGATCTTCACCAATTCCTTACTTTGCCTTTGTCTTGGCTACCGTCACATGCTTGGGAAAGATCTATATTCATATGTCAACTTGGAGGTAAGTATTCATGAATTATTATTGTTGACATTACCCTTGAGGTAAGCAGTTGGGAGGCAATACTATAAGCCCCTATCTTTCTCTGTATTCAGCTGAAACTTTGATCTCATGAGTACCACGTGAGTTGTAGCAATTGTAGGAAATGAAAGAATGATTGAGTATGTGGATTTGCTTTACAAGCTCTTATTGACTCTTTCTGATGTTGTGATAAATTGCAATTGCTTCAATGACTAAAGGCTATCAGTTGTTACTTCTCGGTAAGGTTCTTGATCCATGCTTTACTTTGCGAAGGAATTATCACTTTAGCATGAGAGATTATATGTTGGTATTGTTGTTCTGATCTTGATCATGATGCATGCATGTTCATATCTTGTTTTGTCGACACCTCTCTCCCTAAACATGTGGACATATTTAGTGAGCTAGGCTTTCGCTTGAGGAAAAGCGAGGTCTAAGCTGGGGGGACTTGATACGTCCATTTTTCATAATGTTTTCATGTTAATATTTATCCTTATTTGGCTGTTATTTCACTTCACGGTACTATTCAAATGCCTTTTCTCTCTTATTTTGCAAGGTTTACATGAAGAGGGAGAATACCGGCAACTAGAATTCTAGCTTGAAAGTGGAGCCAAGTTGAGATACCTATTCTGCGCAACTCCAAATGCCGTGAAAATGAACGGGGATTTTTTCCCAATTTATCAAAAATACTGGGTCGAAGAAGTGCCAGAGGGGCACCAGGGGGTGCCCACAAGCCTGCACGGCGCGGCCACCCCCCCAGGCCGCGCCATGGGGGCTTGTGGGCAGCCCACTGGCCCACTGGCCCCCCTCTTTTGCTATATGGAGGGTTTCATCCAGGAAAAAATCAGAAGGGAGCTTTTTCATGGTTTCGCCGCCGCCACTAGGCGGAACTTGAGCAGAACCAATCTAGAGCTCTGGCACGACGATCCTGTCGGGGAAACTTCCCTCCTGGAGGGGGAAATCATCGCCATCGTCATCACCAACACTCCTCTCATCGGAGGGGACTCATCTCCATCAACATCTTCATCAGCACCATCTCATCTCCAAACCCTAGTTCATCACTTGTAACCAATCTCCGTCTCGCGACTCCGATTGGTACTTGTAAGGTTGCTAGTAGTGTTGATTACTCCTTGTAGTTGATGCTAGTTGGATTATTTTGTGGAAGAGTTTATGTTCAGATCCTTGATGCTACTCATTACCCCTCTGATCATGATTATGATTATGCTTTGTGAGTAGTTACTTTTGTTCCTGAGGACAGGGGATAAGTCATGCTAATAATAGTCATGTGAATTTGGTATTCGTTTGGTATTTTGATATGTTGTATGTTGTTTTTCCTCTAGTGGTGTTATGTGAACGTCGACTACATAACACTTCACCATTATTTGGGCCTAGAGGAAGGCATTGGGAAGTAGTAAGTAGATGATGGGTTGCTAGAGTGACAGAAGCTTAAACCCTAGTTTATGCGTTACTTCGTAAGGGGCTGATTTGGATCCACTAGTTTAATGCTATGGTTAGACTTTTTCTTAATTCTTCTTTCGTAGTTGCGGATGCTTGCGAGAGGGGTTAATCATAAGTGGGATGCTTGTCCAAGTAAGGGCAGTACCCAAGCGTTGGTCCACCCACATATCAAACTATCAAAGTAACGAACGTGAATCATATGAACATGATGAAACTAGCATGACAGAAATTCCCGTGTGTCCTTGGGAGCGTTTTTCCTCCTATAAGACTTTGTCCAGGCTTGTCCCTTGCTACAAAAGGAAATGGGCCACTTTGTTGCATCGTTGCTACTTTTGTTACTTGTTGCTTGCTACGAATCATCTCACCACACAATCACTTGTTACCGACAAGTTCAGTGCCTGCAGATTTTTCCTTGTTGAAAACCACTTGTCAGATCCTTCTGCTCCTCGTTGGGTTCGACACTCTTACTTATCGAAAGGACTACGATTGATCCTCTATACTGTGGGTCATCAGTTGCAACTATACTTAAATAGCAACTTCAGTTACCTACTCATGCAAGACACACAACCCAGTGCAACAAGCCAACTCTCTAAACAAGATAATCATGATAACTCAAGAGAGTTCCAAAAGCAACCTAAATAAAAGCTCTTAAAAAGATATAGCATGAAAAATAAGAGCTAAGCATGACAGTAGCTATGTAAAGATAAAGAACACACATAAAGATAAGCATGAAAACCTATGTTGTGTTCTAGAGTGAAATGGAGCGTGTTTCTCTCCCAAACAAGGTAGGCTAGGTTCCGACTTGTTATGAACAGCAAGAAAAACTAAAACAAACTAAAAATTAAAGAGCGGGACGCTCCAAGCACAGCACATAACATATGAAGTGATAAAATTTAGCATGGAGATAGACGAACTGATGATTGTTGATAGAGAAGAGGATGCATGGGGGCATCCCAAGCTTAGATGCTTGAGTCTCTTTGAGTATTTCTTGGGGGTGCATGGAGGCATCCCCAAGTTTGAGCGCTTGACACTCCTCGATCTTCTTTCATCATCTTCCATCACATACTTGAAAACTCCCATCATACGAAACTCATCATAAGCTGATTAGAGTGGTTAGTACCCAGGATAAAATAATTCATTACCTACTGGAAATAAAGATTTTCATGAAAAGCTACTGTTTCTCATGATTACCAAAAGGTTTTTGCAAAGGAAAAGCAAGCTTAAGATTTATAAATTGATGAAAACGCAACACATGGCAAAATCTGTGAAAAAGAGAACAACAGGTAGTAAATAATTTTTGCGGGGCACTTCTGCAACTCAGAATAGTTGCCAGAAAGACAATTATATAGATCATGCTGTCAAAAACATTTAGATCAAAAAGATGATTTGGTGATTTTTGGCGAATTTTTCCATCAAGCAGACAGAATCTGTTTCTGGACAGCATGTCACAACTTTTGAACTTTCTTGCAATCGGAGGCTAAAACTTGGTACAAAGCTTGAAAATAAAGATACAATGATGTTGCTACGGTAGTAACAAGCATAGAGACCACTAAAAATGAAAGTAAAAACAAATTGAGTTACCTCCCAACAAGCTCTTTCTTTTATGCCTTTGAGTTAGGCATAATGCAAAAAAGATCAAGTTGTATCAATTGAACCATCATAAGGATCATCAAAAAGCTCTTCAATAGTACAACTAATCTTAAGAGGACTCTCAAAGAGAGGCCTAGTGGCAACACTTCTAGGAACAAAAGCAAAGGTAGTAAGACCAATTGGAATTTCATTTCTAATTCTATTTAAGAGATGTATCTCTTCCAAGGTGTTCACAGTTTCAACACCCTTAGCAAAAGGTATACTTGTTTTGGGTTGAGGAACCTTGGGTACGTTAACGAACCTAGATACCTTCCTTGCGGGTTTTTTTACCTTTTTAGTCTTGATGGAGGATAGAGTAGTTCCTAAAGTTTAAAAAATATCCTCGATCTTATCAATCCTAGAAGGATCCATATCATGGGATTTAAGGGTCTCCAAAATTTTGTAAATCTTGTGCATGGAGCTAGCAATTCTATTTAAGTTCCCTTGAATCCTATGATCTACTTCATTTATTTTACTCATGCTTGGCATCTCTAGCTCTATATTCTCAAGTTTACTCATAATATGAGCTAAAGTGATATCATCCTTTATGTGAACAATAGGTGGGATTCCCACAAGATTTTCCATAACGTTAAGAGCCTCCCCAACGGGAGCTTCCAAGAAATTCCCTCCTATTGCTATGTCTAGAACAAACCTATGACAGGAAGTAATACCAACATAAAAATTTCTAAGCAAAATAGTGGTGGATTGCTTCTTGGTGGCTCTATCGTGAGAACTTTTAATTCTATACCAAGCACCTTTCAAACTTTCTCCAACCATTTGTTTGAAGGTGAGAATCTCTCCTTCGGGTGCAACACTAGAGGCAAAGGATTTAGGCATACTGACTAAACAAAGCAAAGTAACTAAATATTTTTTTGGTTTTTGGTATAAGACTCTAAAGCAAAAACTAGAAAGCAAACTAACAAGACTAAAAAGAAAAGATAAAAGATAGCATGCAACTCCCCCATCTTGAAGACTCGAGTCCCCGGTAACGGCGCCAGAAAACTTGCTTGATGATGAGTTGATGAATATACTTCTCGCCCCTCGTTGGTTCCCCCAAGTGGAAGGTGGAGATGTAGTCAGTAGCAAGTTTTCCCTTACACGGAGACTGTAAGGTTTATCGAACCAGGAGGACTCCGAGGATCAACAAGTAGGTGTCCCCTGCTCTGGCGCAAGCAGAAGACGTGGAACTGCACACACACAAATAACTTTGCTCCCAACGAGTACATAGAGGTTGTCAATCTTGCCGCCCTTGTAGTTTGCAAAGGATCAAAACAAAAGCGGGAATAGTGATAGTGATTGCCACGGAAAAGTAAATAAAGGCAATAAATGATGGAGGTGTAAGCAATGGTGGTGATATGGACCGGAGTCTCATGAGGTTCACTAGTGATGTCTCTCTCCCAAAATACGATAAACAAATATGCTTCGGTAAGCAAATTACAGCTGGGAAATTGACAGAATTATAAATGCACCGCAATGCTAATTATGCTACTTGAAAATTAGAGGCTCAATAGTAATGGGCAGTACGCCAAGACAAGTAGATCGTTTATTCATCAGCATCTACTTACTAATCATCCACCTTGAGATATCTATCCATAACATCTCGATGTAATTAAGTTGCGAGCCCCGCCCAAAGTGTAAAATCAAAGCAACGGACAACTGTATTAACGAACTATGCGTAAGGTAAACCACCCTTGCAACCATGGTCACAAGTACCGTTGTTTTGTCCCTGGTGGCAACAACACATCCCCTAGTCTCATGTTTCTGTCACTCAAGCTAGACATCAGGGGGCATGAACCCCAAATCATGCATAACGCTCCCTCTTGGAGTTACAATCTACTACTCGTCCAAAGCAATAAAGAGCAATGAAGAACATGCATGAATCACTAAAGAACATAATATGAAAGGATAATCAAATATATAACTGATAACAATCTGAACATAATCTCATAATCCATCGGATCCCAACAAACTGAGCATAGCAATAGCAGGAAAATTAGATAGATGCCTTGATCATGTAGGGAAGCTCACAAGGGCTAATCCTGGAAGCACAAGATTGGAGAGAAGACATCACATAGCTATTGGTCATGGACTCATGGTCCAAGTAGGACTACTCACGGCACATCCGGGAAGCGTCCATGGTGGTGGAGAAGCTCCCGGAGGTCAATCCTCCCTCTAGCAGGGTGCCGGGAAAGAGGTCTCGTGACGCTCCCAATCTCGGAAGCGCTGTGGTGGTGGAACGATGGAGAAATTCACGATTCTGGATATGATGTAAGGGTTTCCTCTCGGAGGAGTAAATATAGGAGAAAGGAGGGCATCAGAAGAGGTGGGGCCCACTCAGGCGGCCTGTGGGCGCGGCCAGGGGCCAGGCCATTGGCTCCCCTCTGGCCCATCTTTGGTGATATGGGAGCTTCCATCACGCTGATTTTTATATATCTTTCTTGTGATTTTTAGGGCTCCAGAAATTTGGGTAAAAGCACGTGCAAAAAAGACATCAGCAAACAGAAACTGGCACTGGGTGCACTGAGTTAGTAGGTTAGTCCACATATGTGTAAAAATATATAAAAGTGTAGCAAAACATATAACAATGTCACCCAAAAGATCATGCAGCAAGCAGAAATTATAGATACGTTTGGGATGTATCATCAGCCTCTCAACATTGCCATGAAACCTTCAACATTCTACAACCTAGCAAACCACTGATTGGCTATGTTACCGCTTGCTTAACTATGTGTTAGAGTTGCTAGTTGCAGGTGAAGTTGCTTCCATGTGATAACATGGGTTCCTTGTTATATCACCCTTTTAAAAGCTATTTAATATAATGCACCTATATACTTGCTAAAAGGTGGAAGGCTCCGCTTTCTAGCCTAGTGTTCTGTTCCACCTTTGCCACCTTAGTTTCAGCTACCGGTGTTATATTCCATAATTGAGCGCTCCTAACACGGTCGGGGTTGTTATGGGAACCCCCTTGATAATTCGTCTTAGATTAAAACTGGTGTGGCAAGGCCAAACTTTGCTTCTACATTTTCCTAATAATTATAAAAATACATAGGGACCCGCTGGCACCCGCAGAGTAATTAATCAACCCCCGGGTCAGTGCTCCTCATGAGTGTTGGTCCACCCACCTAGAAGTCGGTGGTGCCACCTCGGGGCAACTCGAGCGTTTGGCTATGGTCCACTATGCATAGATGGTTGTGTCCTCAGAACGAGATACGCCTCTCCTACCGGGTTCATCGACACATCGGGTGGCCTTGCTGGATTAGTGTTACCTTTGACGAATGTCTTGTGCATCGGGATTCCGGTGATGCTTTGGGTAATCTCAGAGTTGAGGTTTTCCACTAAGGAGTCCCACGAGATCGCGAGTTTCGTGATCGAGGATTTCTACGCGGCTTGTGGTAATTTGTGATGCACTAGTTGGAGCACCCCTGCAGGGTTAAATCTTTCGAAAAGTCGTGCCCGCGGTTATGTGGCAACATGGAAACTTTGTTTAACATCCGGTTCTAGATAACTCGAAGTAAGCTTAATTAAAATATGCCAACTGAGTGCGTAACCGTGACTGTCTATTTCGTGAGCTCCTTCTCTTATCGAGGACACGGTGGGGTTATGTCTGACGTAAGTAGGTGTTCAGGATCATTCATTTGATCATCAGTAGTTCACGTCTGCTATGTGTAGATCATCCCCCTCTTTATTCTTGTACGAGTAATTTAGCCACTAAATAAATGCTTAGTCGCTTGCTGCAGCCTCACCACTTAACCTTACCTCACCCATTAAGCTTTGCTAGTCTTGATACCTTTGGAAATGAGACTGATAAGTCCTCTATGGCTCACAGGTTACTACAACACCAGTCGCAGGTACAGGTAAAGGATTTTAAGACGTGAGTGCGATGATTGTTCATTTGGAGTTCCTTCTTCTTTCTTCTTCGTCAATCTACGATGGGTTCCAGGCCGGCAGCCTGGGATAGCAAGGATGGACGTCGTTATTTTATCGTCTGGTTTTGTCCGTAGTCGGACCCTGCTCTTCTTCATGATGATTATGTATTGTACTGATGTGACTCTGATGTAGCTTGTGGAGAGTGTAAGCCAATTCCATATAGTCTTCTCTTCAGTACGTGTACTTGTAACGATATCCATTCTTGCTAAACGACGAGATGTGCTTCTATCCCTGTCGAGGCCCTTGTGCCAAAATAAAGATAGGATCGCATCTTGGGTGTTACAGGGGTAGGGTTATTTCGCCGGAGTACCCTACCCAACTGTAATAGTTCATGGGTCCCCCAAATCGATTTTTCTCAAAGTTGGTAAATTATTTAGAGCCACGCGCAAGCTTTTCAACTCACCCATGACTTGGGGGGCTATCATACCTATAAGGCATATAAAAACCTTATAAATAAAAATAAAAACTAATCATTTTACCTTGAAGCGTGTCAGCAGACTACTGAAGGCCCCCTTCAGTCCGCTATCAATGGACTGAATGCTTTGCAGAATCGCACCCTTATGGTTGCGATGTTCATCGGTGATGGGCACACTAGATAGGGCCTCCGCCATCCTTGTGGACCATTCAGCCACAGTCTGTTCTGGCATAGGCGGCGTCAGAGGCAACTGTGAAGAAGCTAGAGGAGGAGAGCTCCTAATGCTAAAAGGGCCAGCACGACACTAGCTAAACAACTTACACGAAAACTCTATCGGAAGTTGAGATGAGCTCGAGGAAGCCTTCCCGTCCAATTTTCAAGGAACCAACGTCCTACCCCCGGACTCCTCCTACCTAAGCAACGTTGTCCAAAAGGTAGGCGAGTCGGCCAGAGAATTCAGGAATAGGTTCGTCACCAAAACGAAGGAGATAGTGGATTGTCCGATTGCCAAAGCAATGGCCTCATTCAGGCATAACATCCGAGACGAATGGATGGTTTGCTAGCTCGGCTAGGACAGGATGAGAACGATGTCTGCTCTCACTTCCCTCATGGCCCGCTTTTGTGCGGGTGAAGACAATTGGCTAGCTTGGCGCATCCATAATGCGGACGATCCCGGTATCTCTGAAGTTTGGGACAGGAACAACAAGCCAAGGCAAAACAAAACCAAATGTCATCATTGTAACGGCCACGCCGATGACATGGTCGTCAATGCTGGCTTCCGCAATTCGAAATCCGGACAGCGGAAGAAACCCTTCAAAGGGAACAGGGATGGGCCGACTCCATCAGATAAAATTATGGAGAGGCCCTGCGAGATCTACGACACCCAAGACAAGCCCGCCACCTACGACAACTGTAATTGTTGAGTGTTTAAGCAGGACGGCAAAACTAGCAGCCGAAGAGCAAGCCAAAGGCCAACAAAGCAAGGACGATGAACAACCCCGCAGTCTGAACGCTAGGAGCCAGAAACAGTTACCCCTAGAAGTGAAATATGTGAACATGATATATGTCACTCACATACCAAAGAAGCTGGCTCGGTTTGGTACTTGGGATGGAGGAAGCTGGCCGCGATGGACCTCCTTGACATCCTCCCGCGTGAAAGCAACGTCTGTGGTCGCGGTAATGATGACGTCAAGCGTAGTCACCGCATCGAGCTCCGATCTAGTTTCCAAGTAGAGGTGGAGGGGGCGTGATGGGGAAAAGAGGAGACTCGTCGAGATACATCTAGGGTTTGCACGAGACATGTTTATAGGGATGGAGGAGGGGCATGTGGTGGCCATCCATGGGCATGGGCGCCCATGATGTGTGCCACGCCCTCGTCGTGCCTCCTCCTTTGTTGTGAGGAAGGAGAAGGCCGTGGTTGGTGGGGCCACAGTGCATTGTGGCACTTGAGCCGAGTGGCCTAGTATCTTAGGTCTTTTTTCAAATTTCTTTTATTTCTTTTATATTTTCTTCTTAAAACAAAAGTATTGTAGTTTCACCAAATATAAAACTTGCACCAATTATTATAATGCAATAATAGACACTACCACCAAAAGTTTGACAATTACTTAGGATAGTTTGTATTTTTATAATTTAGAAATGACATTATAAATAATATGTTGGCCTTTGTTTTGTTTATTTCAGGGAACTTAACCACTTTATAAAATGTTGGCTTCTACCTCACAATTACTCGGGGATTATTTGCAACATTCTGAACATTTTTTATCCTTGAAGAAATAATAATTTTACTTTATTTTAAATTTGGAATTGGACTTGGTTTGGATCAAAGTGAAGTTTAGAAAAATTAATTGTGATGACATGGCAACTTTAGCATGAGTTTACTTTAGCATGACACTAGGGGGTGTTACAAAAACCCAACGCAAATTAGAAATATATATCGTGGGGCTGGGCATGATGTTTATGCTTGCAACGCCACAAAACCCAAGTTATTGGGCTCTCGCTTGCGGGCGTGCTCCTGTGCACGTGACCTCACCAAGGTCATTGGTGCTTTATCTCCTCGCTTTAGACCTATGAGCGCATACCATTGCATGATATGTCTCCAACATATCTATATTTTTTTATTATTCCATGCTATTATTTTATCATTCTAAGACACTTTTTATGTACTTGCCTACCAATTTCTATTATTTTTTAGCACTAACCTATTGACCGAGTGGCCAGTGCTAGTTGTTGTTTTCTGCGTGTTTTCCACCTTTCATGTTTTCAGTACCAAACAAAGTCCAGTTGACTTGAAACTTTTTGTCATTTTTTCTGAACCAAAATAAGACCATGGAGCATCGGAAAGAGGCAGGAGGGTGCACGAGGGCCCCACAAGCAAACAAGGCGTGCCTTGGGGGCTGATAGCTTGTGGCCCTCTCGTGGCTCTCCCAACTCTGTTCTCTAGCCTATAATTTCCCATCTATCCTAAAAACATCGAGTGAGGTCCAAAACACTTTTTACACCGCGGCAAGTCTCTGTTCCAATGGGAGGCCATCTTGAGCTCCGTTCCGTCACTCTGCTTGAGGGACAATCGATCATGGAGGGCTTCTTCATCAACCTTGTTGCCCTCATGATGATGTGTGAGTAGTTCACCATAGACCTACGAGTCCCTAGCCAGTACCTAGATGGAAATCTCTCTCTCTCTCTCTTTTATCTTCAATACAATGATCGTTGCATCTTTGCTTTGATCCATATGAGTAACTCTTTTGAATGATGCGTTTGTTGGGCTCCGATGAATTATTGGTTTATGTTCAGATTATACATGATAAATATATGAGTCTCCTCTGGTATATTATATGATTCTTATGTGCATGATTATGATAGCTTCGTAATTCTCTCGGATCTAATGAAATAGTTTGGCCAACTAGATTCATATTTCTTCGGTGAGAGAGGTGTGTTGTAGTAGGCTCAACATGGCGAGTTTCTATATCCCAGTGATAGAAGGGGACAAATTGCGTCTTTGTGTTGCTGATACTAAAGTTAAAACAATGGGGGTTATTCATATTGGTCGAGTTTAATTTATCTACATCATCTCATCTTACTCCAAGCATTACTTCGTTTGTCATGAACTTAGTACGTAGAGAGGCAGGCATCCAAGTGCTCTTGAAGTGAAGTAATAGTAATAGGTGCAGGTAGGAGTCGGCCTGTTTGTATATGTATGTGATGCCTATATTTACATGATCATTGTCGTGAAAATCGCATAACTATCCGCTCTTCTATCAATTGCCTAACAATAATTTGTTTATCTCAGAGTGTGCTATTTTCATGAGAGATGCCATTACGGAAAACTATGGCCCCCGGGTCTATTCACAACATATTGCGAAAACCACCAATACCTTGCTGCCACTTATTTGCTTTTATTTTATCTTGATTTTTACAATTATCTACACACCTCATTTGCTTGAAAATAACGAGACCAAGGGGATTGACAACCCTCTTGCCCGCTGATACGTCCAAAATGCATCACTATTTTGTATCATAATTTGTCTCTATTCATTGATATATTTCACAATATGATGTTGTTCTTATAGTGTTTTGGCTTATTTTACACAGTTTACAACTTTCCGGTGCCAAAACCGTAGACGTAGGACTCAACGGGGAAAAGAGCATGAAGAGTTGCCATATCAGAACATCTCCAAATAAGCTGAAATTTATGGGGAATAAGCTGAAATTTATGAGAAAAGAGCACGAAGACATGTCGAAGAAGGGTCGGAGGGGGCCACCATGCACCTAGGTGCCCTGGTAGCGCAGGCACCCCCAGGCCACGCCACATGGCTTCCTCGGCAATGGGTCCCACCTCCGGTGCCCCCCTTGGCCTATATGACCCTTGTGACCAAAAAACCCCGGGAAGAGAAGAGTTTCCGGAGTTTCGTCACCGCTCATCGGCAGAAACCTACAGAGAAGAAAAGACCTTTGCGACACGCATATCGTCCTCATCGTCATCACCATCATCACGGGCATCATCGAGATCATCATCACCACCACCATCTCCATCTTCACCCGATCTCACTTTACCATTGCAATCTGAGTTGTACCTTGCACTATTCATTCCCTTTACTCTACCGGTGTTGATTACTCTTTTGTGGTGAATGCTATTGAGTTTTGTTGGAGAATTATTGTTATGACGATATTGTTCATCATATTTTCATACACTCTGATCATGATCTATTTTATGTCTTGCAAGTAGTTCATTTAGTTCTTGAGGACATGGGGGAAATCTAGTTGATAGTAGTCATATGATGTTGAAGTAATATGTGTTGATTGATATTTAAGTTGTGGTGTTATTCTTCTAGTGGTGTTATGTGAACGTCGACTACATAACACTTCACCTTTTTAAGGACCTAGGGGAATGCATCGTGTATAAAGCATGCTTATGGTGGGTTACTGGAGTGACAGAAACCTGAACCCTAGTTCGCATACTTTTGCACGAGGAAGTGTTGGATCCTAAAGTTTATTGCTATGGTTAGGCTTTGCCTTAACTTCTCTCTTGTATTTGCGGATGCTTCCAAGGGGTTTAACCATAAGAGTGTACTTTTCTTAGGCTATACGGTGCACTAGCAAAGATCCAGCCACATAACACTTATCAACACAAAACATAGTACTAGACGGAATATGGCGAAAGCACTTGACTGTCTCTCCCGTGTGTCCTCACGAACGCCTTAGTTTTTATAACTTTAGTACCCCAGCTTATCCTTTGTGTTCAAAAGGATTGGGTCACTTACTGCACCTCAGCACCCTTTACTTTCCTTGCATTTATTTCCTTGTTGCTAATACTAGAAAACCCATAAAAAGTTACCTTTCAATGCTTGCAGTCATTCCTTGCTCAAGATCGCTTGTCAGTACGTTCTGCTCCTCGTTGGGTTCGACGCTCTTACTTATCGAAAAGGCTACGATAGATCCCCTATACTTGTGAGTCATCAAGACCATTTTCTGGCGCCGTTGCTCGGGAGTGTAACCCTATTGGTAAGTGAAACTCGTAAGGAAACCTTTACGCTGTACGTGCTATTTTTATTTTGATGTTTCCGATTTTGTCCCTATGGACAACTCTGCTCTTGCTTCATTGCTTGTGGGGAACTACCCCACCTCTATTGTGGTAGAGAAGCCTCCCCCACCCACGGAATATGTGCCCTTTAAAATACCAACTGGTATTATTGATTGTGTCTTGGCTAATCGATATGCAGGAGATAGACTTCCAGGCGAACACTTGTTATATCTTTCACAAATATGCTCCTTATTTAAGCTTGCAGGTATATCGATGGATTTTTTTATGAGAAAGCTATTCTCTCTATCATTAAAAGATAAGTCTTTGGATTGGTATAGGCTTCTTGATGACTCTCATTTGCTTGGCAAGATCTTATGCCTCTCTTTCATGCAAAGTTTTATCTTCTTCATGAAATACATCAAGACAGGAACTATATTTATAACTTTCGGTCTCGTGACGGAGAAAGCATCGCTCAAGCTTGGGGGCGATTGAAGTCCCTAATGCTCAAATATCCCAATCATGAGCTCCCCAAGGAAATTATACTTAAAAACTTTTATGCAAGGCTTTCTCGTCAAGATAAAGAGATGCTTGATGCCTCCTCTAATGGGGCATTCTCCAACAAAATCAGTGAAGCTAGGTGGGATCTTATTGAAAGGATCCAGAAGAACACTGAAGATTGGGAGATTGATAAAGGTATTGAACCCGTTATAAATTATGAGCATGATTACAATGAGAGCTATGTGAAAACTGATTACTTCAATACCTTTTGTGCTAAGATTTGTCTTGATTCCCAGCTTCTAATTGATTTTTGCAAAGACTTTGCCTCTCATATTGATTCCTCTAAGAAGAAGGAAGATCGGCACCATAAAGCTTTTAAGGAATTACATGTTGATATCAATATTGTTGACCCTATCTTGCGTGCAGTTTTATATGAAAAGCCCCATTTTCCCACAAGCATGAGGGAGCATTCTTTTGTCACAGGCATAGTGAATAAAAGTGGAAGAACGACTGATGAGCATGGGGACCTGATTCAGGTCAATCCTCAAGTTGCATTAGTCAAGGATCTTGTTACTAGTAATATTGAGGATTCCAATATAAATTTTTGTGTTGTTTCTACTAACCTTGTTACAGCCAAGAATAAATTCCCAATTTTAGGTACTCCAGTTGTATCTGTTAAAATAGGGGTTCATAATTATTACGGGTTGTGTGAATTGGGATCCAGTGCTACTATTATTCCTTTTTCACTTTATCAAGAGATAATGAATGAGATTCTACCATGTGAAATTGAAGACGTTGATGTTACTATTCATCTTGCAAACAAAGAAACTATCTCTCCTATTGGAATTGTGCGACATGTTGAAGTCCTATGTGGAAATGTAAAATATCCTACCGACTTTCTAGTACTCGGTTCAGTGCAAGATAGTTTTTTCCCTATTATCTTTGGTAGGCCTTTTCTCAAAATTTGTGGAGCTATTATGGATTGCAGGAAAGGAAAAGTATATGTTGAATTTAATGGTGAGCCATATGAATTTAACTTTTCTAAATTCTCGAAGCAAACTCGTGGTACTATGATAAAATTATTGAAGAGATTGCTTCTATTGCTATTCCTCCTAACGATCCTTTGCGGCAATTTATGGAGGACCACGAGAATGATATGCATATGCAGGAAAGGAATGAGATAGACGACATATTCTTGAGACAACCTGCTATCCTGAAACACAACCTTCCGGTTGAGCCTTTGGGAATTTTATTGAAACCAAAATAATACCCAGTGTTTGATCTTAAACCTCTTCCCAGTACGCTCAAGTATGCTTATTTAGTTGAAAATAAAATATATCCTGTTATTATCAATTATAACCTTTCAGGATATGAAGAAGAGCGATTATTGGAAGTCCTTCATAAACATCGAGGCGCTATTGGCTATACCCTTGATGATCTTAAGGGGATTAGTCCATCTATTTGTCAGCATACTATCAATCTTGAGCCTGATGCTAAACCGGTTGTTGATCATCAACGACGATTGAACCCAAAGATGAAGGATGTTGTGAGGACCGAAATCCTCAAGCTTCTAGCCGCAGGTATTATCTACCCTATAGATGATAGTAAGTGGGTATGTCCGGTACATTGTGTTCCCAAGAAAGGAGGTACGACTGTGGTTCCTAATGATAAGAATGAACTAATACCTCAAAGAATTATTATTGGATATAGAATGTGTATTGATTACAGGAAGCTGAACAAAACAACAGGAAGGACCACTACCTGCTGCCGTTCATCGACCAAATGCTTGAAAGATTATCCAAAAACACTCACTTTTGCTATCTTGATGGGTATTCTGGCTTCTCTCAAATTCATGTTAACACTACCGATCAAGAGAACACCACTTTTACTTGTCCCTATGGTACTTATACTTATAGACGTATGCCTTTTGGTTTATGCAATGATCCTTCTACTTCTCAAAGGTGTATGTCTGCTATCTTTCATGGTTTTTGTGAGGAAATTGTGGAGGTTTTCATGGATGATTTCTCCGTCTATGGAACCTCTTTTGATCATTGTCTCCACAACCTTAATAAAGTTTTGTAGAGATGTGAAGAGACGAACTTGGTACTCAACTGGGAGAAGTGCCACTTCATGGTCAATGAGGGAATTGTTCTTGGCCACAAGATTTTTGAAAGGGGAATCGAGGTGGACACGGCAAAGGTCGAAGCAATCGAGAGGATGCCTTATCCAAAGGACATTAGAGGTATTCGTAGTTTCCTCGGTCATGTTAGTTTCTATAGAAGATTTATTAAAGACTTTTCTAAGACTTCGAGACCCCTCACTAATCTTATCTAGAAGGATATTCCTTTTGTGTTTGATGAAGATTGTAAGGAAGCCTTCGAAGTTCTTAAGAAAGCTTTGATAACCGCCCCTATAGTACAACCACCTGATTGGAATTTGCCTTTCGAAATCATGTGTGATGCCGGTGATTTTGATGTTGGAGCTGTGTTAGGACAAAGGGCTGATAAAAAATTGAATGTTATACATTATGCTAGCAAAACCCTTGATAGTGCTCAAAAGAATTATGCTACTACTGAAAAAGAGTTTTTAGGAGTAGTGTTTGCTTGTGATAAATTTACGCCTTACATTGTTGATTCCAAAGTCATCATTCATATTGATCATGCTGCTATTAAGTATCTTATGGAAAAGAAGGATGCCAAACCAAGGCTTATCAGATGGGTCCTTCTTCTTGAAGAATTTGATATGCAGATTGTTGATAGGAAGGGAGCAGACAACCCTGTAGCAGACAACCTTTCCAGGATGGAGGACATACCACATGATCCTATTCCGGTCAACGAGAGCTTTCCTGATGAATAGTTAGTTGTTTTGAGGGTACAATCTAATTCCGATCCAAGGTTTGCAGATTATGCTAACTTTATTATTGCAAAGTTTTTGCCTCCGCGTTTAACATTCCAGCAAAGGAAGAAATTCTTCCATGACTTGAGGTATTACTTTTGGGATGACCCACATCGATTTAGAGAAGGTGCGGATGGGATCATGAGGAGATGCATACCGGAGCATGAGCAGAAGGATATCTTGAGACAATGTCATGACTGTCCTTATGGAGGACATCATACCGGTGACAGGACCGTACACAAGGTTCTCCAGTAAGGTTTTTATTGGCCTACTCTCTTTAAAGACGCTAGAAATTATGTTTTATCTTGTGATAAATGTCAGAGAGTTGGTAATATTAGTAGGAGAAATGAGATGTCTATGAATTATTCTCTAGTCAGCGAGCCTTTTGATTGTTGGGGGTTTTATTTTATGGGTCCTTTTCCTCCTTCACACAAGTACACTCACATCTTAGTGGTTGTTGATTATGTGACCAAGTGGGTAGAAGCAATCCCCACTGAAAGTGCTAATCACAAGACATCTTTGAAAATGCTCAAGGATGTAATCTTCCCTAGGTTTGGTGTACCAAGGTACCTCATGACCGACGGAGGGTCACATTTTACACATGCTTCTTTTAGAAAAGCTCTAGCCAAATATGATGTTAATCATAGAATTGCTTCACCTTACCACCCTCAAACAAGTGGGCAAGTTGAGCTCACAAATAGAGAGATCAAGTTGATCTTGCAAAAGACAGTGAACAGTTCTAGAAAGGACTGGTCCAAAAAGTTAGGAGATGCCTTGTGGGCGTATAGAACTGCTTACAAAAATCCCATGGGAATGTCTCCGTATAAGATGGTCTATGGCAAGGCATTCCATCTACCTTTAGAGTTAGAGCACAAAGCTTTCTGGGTTGTTAGAGAGCTTAATGTTGACCCAAAGCTTGCTGGTGAAAAGCGTCTCATGAACTTGACTTCTCTAGATGAGTGGAGAAGTGAAGCTTACGAGAGCGCAACAATGTTCAAAGAAAAGGTAAAGAAGTGGCATGACAAGAGAATTTTGAAACGTGAATTTAATATTGGTGATAAAGCTTTGTTGTATAGATCTTGTTTCAGGTTTTCTCCAGGTAAATTACTTTCCAAGTGCGAAGGACCGTACCATATCGAAGAAGTCTACCGCTCCGGTGCAATCAAGATTAACAATTTTGAAGGCACCAAACCACAAGTTGTGAATGGGCAAAAACTCAAGCATTACATGGCAGGAGACCCCATCAATGTAGAGGTGGATGTGATACAGATAGCTACTCATGAAGAACATATTGCAATACTGTGTCAGACACTAGCACAAGCAGAATAAGAATAGGTATGTAATACGGTAAGGAAACTTCGCGAACATCAATAGAAGTTTTGTATTATGTGTTTTTGCAAAATTAGGAAAATTCTGAGCCAAAGTGGAGCCGGAGAGGAGCTCCCATGGGCTCCAGGCGCCCTGGTGGCGCGGCCTGCCTCCTGGCCACGCCAGGAGGCCGCCTGGGCTACCAGGAGTCCGTCTCCAACCCCACTTTGGCTTGTTACCTTTCTTTCAGTGCAGAAAGTTTTGCTATATATTTTCCCGGATCGTCCCGGTTCTGTATCTTGCGATTCCACATGTTTTCTTTTGATCTTTTCTGTCAGTCTAAGAAGCTATTGTTCGAGATGTCTTCTTGCGACTCAAGCGGGAAAGACTACACGGGTTGTCGTCTCCGCTGTGTCCAGCAAGATATCAACCAAGGGAAGGTCACCGGATGGGCTACTAATGAAGAAATTGTCGCAAGACATGCAGAGATGGAGTGCTCCGTGAGAGAGGAAGTCAAGATGGTCACCATCCAGCAAGAAGGAGATCCTTCATCACGAGGATCCATCTCCAACAACCCCATCTTCGTGGGGTTTATTAACCCTCAACATGATCTTTCTCTGAACCTTTCAGGAACTGTTCCTCCACTGGAAGCTCCACATGTGTCATCTACTATATCCGAAGCTCACTGAATCGCCAACCAATTATATCAAGACTTCCATGTGTTTAAGGTGTAGGTGGCCATATTGGAAGCTGAAAACCAAACCCTTCGGTGCATAATAGCGGACTTGAAGAACAATAAGTAGGATGAAGAGTGAAACCTTCATGGGTAATGGCATCCTCTTAGCTTGTTCCAAGCTTGGGGGAGTGGCCGGTACCTTTATCTTTATCTTTTATCTTTTATGGTCAAGTCTAGTGTCTTATCATGTCTAGGCAAGTTTTCTTATGAAATAGATGTTTGCATTGAGATCTATCACTCCTTTGTGGAGAGTCTTGTATCCGTGAGTGTGCAGTTGTCTATGATGGAATATTAATGAGAAGTCTATTGGTTTCTTCGTTGCATCCGGTATTCTCTTCATGCAATCGACCTTATGCGCTGATTCTTATGGGAGTATTGATCTTATATATCAGGTACGGCTTTGAAAACTTTATTCAATCTTGGCAAACATAGCATTGGTCATAACAACAAGCATGAGTTTTTCTAGTAGCGACATAGCCAAAACCTTTATGCCCTTATGCTTGAAGTGTTATGCTGACAAGGAAGACAACTTGATGTTTCATGCCAATTCTTTATGTTAAACTGTATATTGTTTTGCATCCGAGTCAACATCATTTGTCGGCTTTCAAAAGCCTTTGCTAGTCAACCCTTGTACTAAGCAGGCATACTGCTTGTGCACCCATACCTTGAAATCTCAACCTTCCCAAGAGTCCACCATACCATCCCTATATGTGGCATTTCACCGCCACTCCTAAAGTATATTACTCATGTGTTATCTTTAAACCTTCAAAATATTATTCCCTGTTTTGTACCTCTGTTTTAGCTAATTAGGAAGTAGTAGATAATTCATGATCTTCTCATACTGGACAAGCTTTATCTTGGGTTTGCATGTCTAATCTGCGAACCCCTAATACGAGCAGGGACTGGCATGAGTGCTCCTAGCTCATAAAAGATAATAGCAACAAACAAATCCTCCTTCACGCTTTGTTCATGAGAAATCAGAAAACTTTGGTAGTGATAAACAAGGGAGACTAAGGGAATGTGTTCGTCCCCACTTTGGGAGCCGTTCCTCGAAACTTGTCCAGCATGAGAAGTATTGGGATATCTACTAGCATTCGTTGACGAATTATGCACCTCCCAAAAGCTTGTTTTACAATCTTATTGATTTCAAAATCTCTAAAAGCTCTAGCACATGAGTTTTCCCTACTTCCCTCTGCGAAGGGCTAAGCCTTTACTTTTATGTTGAGTCGGTAAACCTACTTCTTTCTATCATATAAAAGAGAAGACACCTTATGTTGACAAAGATGCATGCATTTATATTGTTTCATTGAGAATTGCCATATCACAACGTTGTTGACATTATCATTAAGACAAGTAAGTTGTTTGTTAATCCTAGCTAAAGAAACATCTTCCTTTGTGTTAGCATTTTGACTTCTTGACTAATAACATGTTCTTTCAAAAGCTTCAATTGATCTCATCAAAATATAAGAAGAAGAGCAAAAGTTAAAAGTTATTAGTTGTTCCTTGACCAAGGACATGTTTGCCATGGTTTGATGAGTTTCCTTAGCCCTACTTTTGATTGTAATTGATATTACTCTTTCATATGGGCCTTATGAGTTGAGATTGCTGTTGAGGATGGTTGAGTTTAGTAGAGAAATTACAATGCTTCGTGTCCGTATTATTATTTATCGACACTTCACTCTCTAATCTTGTGGACACGTTTACCGAGCTGAGTATTCGCTTGGGGACAAGCAAGGTCTAAGCTTGGGGGAGTTGATACGTCGGAAATGCATCACTATTATGTATCATAATTTGTCTCTATTCATTGATATATTTAACAATATGATGTTATTCTTATAATGTTTTGGCTTAGTTTACACAGTTTACAACTTTCCGGTGCTGAAACAGCAGACGCAGGATTCAGCGGAGAAAAGAGCATGAAGAGTTGCCATATCAGAACATCTCCAAATAAGCTGAAATTTACGGGGAATAAGTTTCCGAAGAAATCACGAAGACAGATCGAAGAAGGGCCGGAGGGGACCACCAGGCGCCCTGGTGGCGCGACCCCCCCCCCCCCCTAGGCCGCGCCAGGTGACCGCCTGGGCAGTGGGTCCCACCTTCGGTGCCCCCCTTGGCCTGTATGACCCTCGTGACCTAAAAACCCCGGGAAGAGAAGAGTTTCCGGAGTTCCGCTGTCGCTCCGTGGCGGAAACCTACAAAGAAGAAAAGACCTTTCGGGCGGGCATATCCTGCCGGGGAAAACTCCTCCCAGAGGGGGAGATCGTCCTCATCACCATCACCATCATCGCGTCATCATCGAGATCATCATCACCATCATCCTCATCACTAGCACCATCTCCATCTTCACCCCATATCACTTTACCATTGCAATCTGAGTTGTATCTTACACTATTTATCCCCTTTACTCTACTGGTGTTGATTAATCTTTTGTGGTGAATGCTATTGAGTTTTGTTGGAGAATTATTGTTATGACCAGATTGTTCATCATATTTTCATACCCTCTGATCATGATCTCTTTTATGTCTTGCGAGTAGTTCCTTTAGTTCTTGAGGACATGTTAGAAGTCTAGTTGATTGTAGTCATATCATGTTGAAGTAATATGTGTTGATTGATATTTAAGTTGTCATGCTATTCTTCTAGTGGTGTTATGTGAACGTCGACTACATAACACTTCACCTTTTTAAGGACCTAGGGGAATGCATAGTGTATAAAGCATGCTTATGGTGGGTTGCCGGTGTGACAGAAACCTGAACCCCAGTTCGCATTTGCACGAGGGAGTGTTGGGTCCTAAAGTTTATTGCTATGGTTAGGCTTTTCTTTAATTTCTATCTTGTATTTGCGGATGCTTGCAGGGGTTTTAACCATAAGAGTGTACTTGTCTTAGCCTAGACGGTGCACTAGCAAAGATCCACCCACATAACACTTATCAAAACAAAACATAGTACTAGACGGAATATAGCGAAAGCACTTGACTATCTCTCCCGTGTGTCCTCAGGAATGCCTTAGTCTTTATAAGATTAGTCCCCCGGCTTATCCTTTGTGTTCAAAAGGATTGGGCCAGTTGCTACACCTCAGCACCCTTTACTTTCCCTGCATTTATTTCCTTGTTCCTTATACCAGAAAACCCATGAAAATTTACCTTTCAGTGCTTGCAGCCATTCCTTGCACAAGATCGCTTCTCAGTACCTTCTTCTCCTCGTTGGGTTCGACACTCTTACTTATAGAAAAGGCTATGATAGATCCCCTACACTTGTGGGTCATCACCCGTGTTGGGTGCAAGCTGTTTGTTCTTTTGTCTGCAGCCACTAAAGACGGTTCTAGTTAATATTCCTATTGGTTCGATAAACCTTGATTTCAAAACTAAGGGAAATACTTACGTGCATTGTGGTGCGATAACCCGTTCCTCTTCACAAAAAACCCAACGCATATCACAAGTGTCAGAAAGTATTTCTGGCATCGTTGCTGGGGAATATCATCACCTACTATCAAGTATCTCTACACAAAATTTCATTCACTTGTCCCTCTTTTCATTTTTTGGTATATTTAGTGTGTATCATAAAAATAAAAATACAAAAATATTAATATTTGCTTGCTTAGGTTGTCACTAGATTGCATCTTCGCTCTCGAGTTTGCTTGTTACACTTGTCACTTTGCTTACATAGTTACCATATCTCTAGATACTACTAAGTTCTGTGAATTTTCAAATAGTAATAATAATGATTTTAATAGTACTCCTATACCACCCACCACTAGTGTGGATGATTTTGATTAATGCTTCATTGCTAAATCTTGTCAGTAAAGATCAATTTTCAAGAAGTCCTAACGAGGATCCCGCTTCACATCATAATATTTTTGTGGAACTTTGGGATATGCGAAAGAAAAAGGACCTGGACAATGATATCGTGAAATTAAAATTATTTCCTTTTTCACTTAGAGAGAAAGCTAAAGCTTGGTTTTCATCTTTACCATGTAATAGTATAGGAACATGGTATAAGTGTAAAGATGATTTTATAGGCCAAGTATTTTCCTCCTGCTAAGATCATCTCCCTTAGAAATCAAATAATAAATTTTAAGCAGCAAGATCTTGAACATGTTGCGCAAGCTTGGGAGAGGATGAATTGATGATAAGAAATTGTCCAACTCATGGTCTAAACTTGTGGAATATTATAAAAATATTATATGTTGGACTATACTTTGTGTCTAGAAATCTTGTTGATTCTGTCGCACATGGTAACTTCATGGAGGTGACCTTAGGAGAGGCCACAAAACTTCTGGACAACATCATGACCAACTATTCTCAATGGCATACCGAGAGAGCTCCAACTGGTAAGAAGGTAAATTTTGTTGAGGAAATCACTACTTTGAGTGAAAAAGTGGGTGCCCTTATGAACTTTGTTGTTGATAAAAATACTCATGTTGATCCCAATGTTATGCCTTTGTCTACCTTGATTAACCAAAATAATGATGCTATTGATGTGAACTTTGTCTCGCGAAATAATTTCGACAATAATGCCTATAGGGGTAATTTCAACGCTAGGTCGTATCCTGGTATTAATCGTAATAGTTATGGGAATTCTTATAATATTTCTTACGGAAATTCCTAGAAAAATTCTAATAGTATACCTTCTGATCTTGAGAACAAAATAAAGGAATTCATTAATTCTGAAAAAGTTTTCAATACTATGGTAGAAGAAAAATTGCATATTGTTGATACTTTGGCTAAGAATGTGGATAGGATTGCTCTTGATGTAAAGACTCCTAAAAGTAAAACTTTGCCTCATAAGCATGATTTTAATGAGACTACTAAAGCTATCCAAGTTACAATCAATGAGAGTAAGGAGAGGACCGCTAAATTGAGAGCTAAGTGAGAATTCCTAGAAAAGGCTCTTCCACCCAATTATTACAGTAATCATAATGAAGACCTTAAAATGATTGGAACTTCTCATATTGAATCTTTGTTTACTTATCTTAATACTAATGATAAATGGACTCGAGATGAGTCAACTTTAGTTAAGGAGCATCTCGTTTGCTTGGAGGGTGATGATTCTAATGATAAAATTAAAAAAAGTGGGTTTGGAGAGGTGAAAACTTCAACTGGTGATGTGCCCACTATCTTGGATTACAAGGACTTTAAATATGACAATTGCTCTTTAGTAGAATGTATTTCCTTGCCGCAATCCATCAATAGCTCACCCAATGCTTATGAACAAAATAAAGCTTTTACTCAACTTATAGTAACATCGACTTCTTCAATTTCACATGGTAGAATCTCATTCATGATCTCTTGATAAAGTGAAAAAGGAATAGCACTAGCACTGGATCCCAAATCACATAGCCCATAATAATTATGATCTCCTATTTTAACAGATACAACTGGAGTACCTCAAATTGGGCCTTTATTCTTGGCTGTAACAAGGTTAGTGGAAACAGCACAAAAAATTATATTAGAATCCTCAATATTACTAGTAACAAGATCCTTGACTGATGCAACTTGAGGATCGACTTTAATAAGCTCTTCATGCTCATCAGTCATTCTTTCACTTTTATTCAGGATGCCTGTAACAAAAGAATGCTCCCTCATCCTTACGGGAAAAGGGGGCTTTTCATATTCAACTGCACGCAAGATAGGGTCAACAACATTAATATCAACAGGTAATTCCTTAAAAGGTTTATGGTGTTGATCCTCCTCCTTCTCAGAAGAGTCAATATGAGAGGAAAAGTATTTGCAAACACCAATTAGAAGTTGGGAATCAAGACCAATCTTAGCACAAATGTTATTGAAGTAATCAGTTTTCACATAGCTCTCCATGTAACCATGCTCATAATTTATAACGGGTTCAATACCTTTATCAATCTCCTAGTATTCAATGTTCTTCTGGATCCTTTCAATAAGATCCCAGTTAGCTTTAGTGCTTTTGTTAGAGAATGCCCCACTAGAGGAAGCATCAAGCATCTCTTTATCTTGACGAGAAAGCCTTGCATAAAAAATTGTAAGAATAATTTCTTTGGAGAGCTCATGATTGGGACATTTGAGCATTAAGGTTTTCAATCTCCCCCAAGTTTGAGAGATGCTTTCTCCGTCACGAGACCAAAAGTTATAAATATAATTCCTATCTCGATGTATTTCATGAAGAGGATAAACTTTGCATAGAAGAGAGGCATAAGATCTTGCCAATTAAGTACATGAGAGTCATCAAGAAGCCTATACCAATCCAAAGCCTTATCTTTTAATCATCGAGAGAATAACTTTCTCATAACAAAATCCATCGATATACCTGCAAGCTTAAATAAGGAGCATAGTTGTGAAAGATATAGCAATTATTCACCTGGATGTCTATCTCTTGCATATCGATTAGCCAAAACACAATCAATAATACCGGTTGGTATTTTAAAAGGCACAATTTCAGTAGGTGGGGAGGTTTATCCACGACAATAGCGTTGGGGCGGTTCCCCACAAGCAACAAACCAAGAGCATAGTGGTCCATAGAGACAAAAAGCGGGAACAGTAAAACAAAAACAACACGTAGAGTATAAATATTTCCTTACCAATTTCACTTACCAATAGTGCTACACTCCTCGGCAACGGCGCCATAAAATGGTCTTGATGACCCATAAGTGTAGGGGATCTATCGCAGCCTTTTCGATAAGTAAGAGTGTCAAACCCAATGAGGAGCAGAAGGTATTGACAAGTGATCTTGAGCAAGGAATAACTGCAATTACTGAAAGGTAACTTTTTATGGGTTTTCTAGTATAAGCAACAAGGAAATAAATACAAGTAAAGTAAATCGTGTCGAGGTGCAGCAAGTGGCCCAATCATTTTAAACACAAAGGATAAGCCGAGGGACTAAACTTATAAATACTAAGGCGTTCCTGGGGACACATGGGAAAGATAGTCAAGTGCTTTCGCCATACTCTGTCTAGTGCTATGTTTTGTATTGATAAGTGTTATGTGGGTGGATCTTAAATATTGCACCGTCTAGGCTAAGACAAGTACACTCTTATGATTAATCCCTCTTGCAAGCATCCGCAAATACAAGAGAGAAATTAAGGCAAAGCCTAACCATAGCAATAAGCTTTGGGATCCAATACCCCCTCATGCAAAAGTATGCAAACTGGGGTTCAGGTTTCTGTCACTCCGGCAACCCACCATAAGCATTCTTTATATACGATGCATTCCCCAAGGTCCTTAAAAAGGCGAAGTGTTATGTAGTCGACGTTCACATAACACCACTAGAAGAATAACACCATAACTTAAATATCAATCAACACATATTACTTCAACATCATATGACTACTAGCATATAGACTTTTCCCATGTCCTCAAGAACTAACGGAACTACTCACAAGACATAAAAGAGATCATGATCAGAGGTAACGAAAATATGATTAACAATCTGGTCATGACAATAATTCTCCAACAAAACTCAATAGCATTCACCACAAAAGATTAATCAACACCGGTAGAGTAGAGGGGATGAATAGTGCAAGGTACAACTCCGATTGAAGTGCTGAAGTAGATGGGATGAAGATGATGATGCCCGTGACGATGGTGATGACGATGAGGACGATCACCCCTTTTGGGAGGAGTTCTCCCCAGCGGAATCTGCCCGCCGGAAAGGTCTTTTCTTCTGTGTAGGTTTCCGCCGTTGAGCGGCGGCGGAATCGCGGAAACTCTTTTGTCCCCCGAATTTTTAGGTCAAGAGGGACATATAGGGCAAAGGAGAGCATCGGAGGCTGGACCCATCACCCAGGCGGCCTCCTGGCGCGGCCTAGGGGGCCCGCCCCAGCAGGTCGCCTGGGTGACGTGTGGCCCCCTCCGGCTCTTCTTTGGCCTTTCTTCGGAGCGTGTTCGGAAACTTCTTCCCTCAAAATTTCAGCGCAATTGGAGATGTTATGATATTGCAACTCTTCGTGCTATTTTCTCCACTGAATCCTGCGTCTTCTGTTTCGGCACCGGAAAGTTGTAAATTGTGTAAAATAAGCCAAAACACTATAAGTACATTATCATAAAGTGAAATATATCAATGAATAGATACAAATTATGATACAAAATAGTGATGCATTCTGGACGTATCACTCCCCCCCCCTACGAAGCAATCTACGTTCTATATTTATCGTGGCAGTCCTGGTCCTCTTCCCTTATCGTTCGGCGGGAAGGGATCCCACAATGGCCAATTTCGAAGGGGGACACGGGAACATGATTCCTCTATCCAAAAGTAGTCTGCGCGTGCAAAGTGGGTGCCAGCGCTGCAGGGACGGGTTCAGGGATGACGTCCGTCTTGCCGGCGGGCGGTCATGGTCTTGTTGCACTAGAGTGCAAACCTTTAGAAGATGCCTTGGGAACCCCTGGTACGTCCTTACCCCCTTTGCACTAAAGGGGAAACTGTGTCGCCCTGTTGTCCGCTGCTCGCATGTCCCTCCTCTGCGTCATCCTTGACTCCTGAGGCCGGGCCTCGCCTCGGAATATCCGTTGCTCTCGAGGGGTCCTGAGGAGGCCCATGCGGGTCTTGATGATGTTCCTCCTCGTGAGGGCCTTGTCTTGAGTGGTGTCGGGCCCGTCGGTTCGCTTGATTAAGTGTGCCAGCCCTGGGCCGCAGGGAGGCAAGTCTGGGTACCCCCATTCCAAGAACGTCGACAACTTTCAATTACTAAACGGTCAAATAGGAGGAAATTCAATAAACATAAAGCTCATATATGAGGACATAATCATTAAGATAATAGCTTCTTTCTTTTACATCCCAAGTACTTCAGCACTCCAAAATACAACATTTGATACAAAGTGTCTTCGCGGCACATGGCCTCGGTAACACGGCGCCATGCTCCACCTTGGTGCAAAAATATTCTACGATGCGCTACTTCCCAGGAGGGGGCCCGTAGAAACAAATGATGGATGTAGCTCCTAGAAGTCTATGTTCATGCAGGCGTACGCCCGCCGTCCTCCTTTTAATCATGCAGATCGCTTCCAACGATCCACGTGCGGGGCAACAACGCGCAACCAAGCCAGAAGGCCGAATAGGCTATTGGGCAAGGCTTCAATAGGTCACAACTTGATGAAGAGGTCCTGGAGTGATGGCCTCGCCACACGGAGTAGCTCCGCCAGCAGCTTCACCTGATGGTTGAGCAGTTGTGACATTGGAGAATCCAAGAACTGCCGCCAGAACGCCTTCTCCTCCTCGTGGCCCTCTAGCTCTCCGAAGTGTTGAACAGCGTTCGCCACACTCTCCGGAAGATCTGTTAGCACCTCTGCGGAACGCCATAGTGGGGTGAGCTCGACGCACCCTTTTATGCCAAACACACACTATGGTAAATATGGCTTACTTGTGGCCAAACACACACTATGGTAAATATGGCTTACTTATGCCAAACGCACCCTTTCCCAAAGCTCCTGCTGGTCAAACCACGCCGTCATCCAGAGATCGGAGTGCATGAGCTGAAGCTTCTTGAGTTCTTACTTTGCATGTGCTCCCGTGACGTGAACCTTGGTGCGTGCTTTGTACACACCCTTAACAGTCTTCTCGACCTCCAGGACCTGCGCATGGTCCTTCTCCCGGGCCACCTTCTCAAGAGCACGGGCTTCCTCCACCTTCACGGCCGCAGATTTTTGTTGCTCCACCTCCTACCGAGCTTCTTTTAGGTCGGACTTGAGCTTCTCAAGCTCAGCCAAGGTCGTTGTCATTCAAAAAGATCGGCATCAACCACTAATTCAAATATGTGTGTGTGTGTGTGTGTGTGTGTGTGTGTGTGTGTGTGTGAGGCACTACTAAATTTACCTTGGGACTGCTCAAACTTTTGGTTCATTAGGTCAAGGTACTTCTCGGACCTCTCAAGCTTCTCGTTTATCTCCTCTATCTCCTCAAAGACGGAGCTCAGACACAAGCAGAAGCCTACAATAAAGAGTTCTTCGTGTTAGCCCCACGGTTAATTTTTCCACCTCGGACGAGAGCTTTAGGCAGCATCCTGGGGGCTATTCGCCAAGCTCTCACTAGTAGAAAAAGGGTCTTTCGGCCGAGGGCCGAAGGACCATTAGCCCCGGTTCAAACGAAAACCGGGACCAATGCCAGGCATCGGTCCCGATTCAGTTTGCCAGTGCATTCATCCCGGTTCACTTCATCTCATTAGTCCCGGTTCGGAGCAAAACCCGGGACTAAAGATCCAACGATTGCCACGTGGCGTGCCGCGGAGCATTAGTCTCGGTATGTGGCAAGAACCGGGACTAAAGGGTAGGCTATTAGTCTCGGTTTTAGACAAAAACCGGGACTAAAGTGCTGCCTATATATACCCTCGCCCCTGCCACCCTCTCCTCTGTTTTTTGCTTGTTGAGGTGTGCATGCCATGCTCTTGCCACCCTTATAGTTCACGCACGTGAGGTGTTCGATGAAATGCCCAAGCCACACTACTTAAGCTTTCTCCTCTCCAAGCTCGACCTCCAAACTCCATTTTCCTCAATATTTGTCTAGGTTTGGCCGTGCACCAACTACACAAGTGTCCCGTGCCCGTCCTTACCTTTGTCGATCGCCCGCGCCGATCTCATCGCGAGCACCACCGTGGTGGGCCTCTTGTTCTTGTCTTCTTTTAAAAAAAAATCTTACTTGTATGATTTAGATACATACTTGTATAAATTACTTACTTTCATTATTATTTTTATTATTATATAGTGCAATGGTTTTGGTATCCGCCTCCGTCGGCCCTCGTCCTGTCTATGATTCGGATGTGGTATATATTATCTTTTATAACTATTTGTTTTATTTAGTGTTTATGACAATTATGACGACCAACGTGACATATATATTTTAATCTAGGAGGTATGTGAACCGGAAATTCCAACCCACATAGAAATTCTTGTCGAGAATTTAAATTTGGTTGAAAAAGAAAACAAATACTTGAAGGAAAAATTGAAAATAATTGAGGAGAAGAATATGGAACTAGAGTTGCATGTCGCCGATGTCATCGATGATCGCAAGATGAAGATCGATGCGATGCGGTTGAAGATGGATGCAATGCGCTTGAAGATGGATGAAATGTGCTTGAATATTAGGAATATTAGAAAATATGCCATTGATAAAGAGGCTTGGTATCATTATGATGTTGGGTCAATTGTTACCTTAGTTGCGATTTTGATTGCATTTATTGTTGCATTTAAATGTTTTACATAGTTGCATGTTGTTTTATGAGAGAACTTTATATATTTATTTTTTGCAATAATAACATTTGATCACAATTGTGCTTTGGTTTTAATGTGATGATGAACTTGTATTAATTTGATCATATGTTCTGCAATGCTTTTTTGATATACTTAATTTCATAATAGAGATGAACCGCCAATGGATGTACGGTGACCGACGCACTTCGGAGTACATTGCGGACCGGGACTAATGCCCGAGTCACACTTAAGTTCACACAAAATGGTATCCTAGACCGAGGTTAGCAACCTTATCCTTTTCATCTGTAATTGATACAAAAATATTGCATGTGTCAATGTACGGTGGTCATTTCACTATTCACGTATGATGCCACATCGATGCATGAAAGCAATGGATGTACGGCGAATGACGCGGTTCTGGATTTATTGCAAGCCTGCATAAATTTATGGATGTGGTTGAGGCAAACAAAGTGGATAATTTTATGCCTTGTCCATGTGTTATCTGTCGAAACGTCAAGGAGTACTCTAGCTTGAAAAACATTCATCTCCACTTGCTTCAAAGAGGTTTCATGCCCACATATTATTATTGGACCATGCACGGAGAAAGAGGGGTTAGGATGGAAGACAAAGAAGAAAAAGATGATGATGACAACTATCCTATGTTCACTGAAGAATACGGTGATACTACAATGGAAGACAATGAAGAAGAAGGAGGTGAAGAACAACCGGCATCAGATGAGCCCCCTGATGGTATTGGTCGGGTCATTTCTGATGCAAAGAGAGAATGCGATACAGAAAAGGAGAAGCTGAAATTGGAGGCCATGCTAAAGGATCACAAAAAGTTGTTGTGCCCAAATTGCAAAGATGGCAGCACAAAGCTCGGTACCACACTGGAACTGTTGAAATGGAAGGCAGAAACTGGTTTATCTGACAAGGGATTTCAGAAGTTACTGAAAATATTGAAGCCGGAGCTTCCAAAGGATAACGAATTGCCCGAGACAACGTATGAAGCAAAGAAGGCTATCTGCCCTCTTGGATTAGATGTGCAGAAGATACATGCATGCATTAATGACTGCATCATGTACCACGGTGAGAAGTATGATAATATGGATAAATGCCCGGTATGCACTGCACGTCGGTACAAGATCAGACAGGATGACCCTGGTGATGTTGAGGGCGATGACGAGCCCCCCGAGAAGAAGGTTCCTGCTAAGGTTATGTGGTATGCTCCTATAATACCACGGTTGAAACGTCTGTTCAGAAACAATGAGCATGCCAAGTTGATGCGATGGCACAAAGACGAGCGTAAGAAAGACGGGAAAAAGTTGAGACACCTCGCAGATGGGTCGCAGTGGAGGAAATTCCACAGGGAGTGGCTAGACTTTGCAGATGACCCAAGGAACTTATGGCTTGGTCTAAGTACAGACGGCATGAATCCTTTTGGGGAGAAGAGCTGCAGTCACAGCACCTGGCCCATGACTCTATGTATCTACAACCTTATTCTTTGGTTGTGCATGAAGCAGAAGTTCATTATGATGACAGTGCTCATCCAAGGACCGAAGCAACCCGGCAATGACATTGATGTGTACCTAAGGCCATTAGTTGATGAACTTTTGCAGTTGTGGGCCAAACTAGGTGTACGGGTGTGGGATGAGCACAAACAGCAGGAACTTGACCTATGAGCATTATTGTTCGTAACCATCAATGATTGGCCTGCTCTTAGTAACATTTCAGGACAGTCAAACAAGGGATACAATGCATGCACGCAATGTTTAGATAAGACTAAAGGTACATATTTGTAAAAATCTAAGAAGGTTGTCTACCTGGGGTGTCATCAATTTCTTTTGACCAATCATCCCGTAAGAAAGAAAGGCAAGCATTTCAACGGTGAGGCAGGTCACCGGAAGAAGCCTAACCTCCCTACTAGTGATGAGTTATTGGCTATGGTCAAGGATTTTGATCAAATAGTAATCTTTGGAAAGGGTCCTGGTGGTCAATCTGTTCTGATAGACGCCGTTACCGGACATGTGCCCAAATGGAAAAAGAAATCTTTATTTTGGGAGCGACCCGATTGGAAACACCTAGAGCTCCGATCTTCAATCGACGTGATGCACGTGACGAAGAATCTTTGCGTGAACCTGTTAGGCTTCCTCGGAGTGTATGGAAAGACAAGAGATACAACTGAAGCACGGGAGGAGGAGCAACGTATGAAAGACCCATACGACAAGAAGACGGATAAAGTGCATCAATACTTAAGCAGCTACGCTCTTACCAAAGCAGAGAAGGAAATCTTTTTTGAATGCCTGAGCAGTATGAAGGTCCCCACTGGCTTCTCGTCTAATATAAAGGGAATAATAAATATGGTAGAGAAAAAATTCCAGAAGTTGAAGTCTCATGATTGCCACGTGATTATGATGCAGTTGCTTCCGGTTGCATTGAGGGGGCTTCTACCGAAAAATGTTTGATTACCCATTGTGAACCTATGTGCATTCCTCAATGCAATATCTCAGAAGGTAATCAATCTAGAACGTCTGGAAAGGCTACAGAAGGATGTGGTCCAATGTCTTCTCAGTTTTGAGTTGGTGTTCCCCCCGTCCTTCTTCAATATTATGACGCATCTCCTGGTTCACCTAGTCGACGAGATTTCCATTCTCGGTCATGTATTTCTACACAATATGTTCCCCTTCGAGAGGTTCATGGGAGTCTTAAAGAAATATGTTCATAACTATTCTAGGCCAGAAGGAAGCATCTCCAAGGGCTATGGAACAGAGGAGGCCATTGGGTTCTGTGTAGACTTTCTTCCTGACCTTAGGCCGATTGGTGTTCCTGAATCGTGACATGAGGGGAGACTGAGTGGAAAAGGCCCACTAGGAAGAAAGAAATGATATGTAGGGACGGGCATTCTTTCACTCAAGCACACTACACAGTTCTAAAAAGTTCCACCTTCGTGGCTTCGTATATCGAGGACCACAAGAATTTTGTACGCTCCGAGTTCCCGGGGAAGGCTATCTCCTGGATTGAAGAAAAACACATGGATACTTTTGGCAGTTGGTTGCGAGCACGTCTCATGAATGACAACACTGTTGGAGATCAACTCTACTTGTTGGCCGCGTCACCTTCTTCAACTGTATTAAATTCCAAGGGTACGATATAAACGGGAATACATTTTACACGACCGCCCAAGATAAAAAGAGCACCAACCAAAATAGTGGTGTCCGCTATGATGCAACAGACGAGAATGGGAAAAAGGACACATACTATGGTTACATAGAGAAGATATGGGAACTTGACTACGGACCTACTTTTAAGGTCCCTTTGTTTCGGTGTAGTTGAGTGAACATGAATGGAGAAGGGGTAAATGTAGACCAGTTGTACAGAATGACAACATATGATCTCAAGAATCTTGGTTACAGAGATGAGCCATTCATCCTAGCCAATGATGTGGCTCAGGTTTTCTACGTGAAACACATGTCCTCCAGACCAAAAAAAGAAAAAATAAGCAAATGAATACACCGGACGATGAGCCAAAGCGTCACATAGTTCTTTCACGGAAAAGAAACATCATGGGGATCGAGGACAAGACAGACATGTCAGCGGATTATAATAAATTTGATGAAATTCCGCCCTTCATACTGAGAATTTACCCAACGATCCCGTTAAATAATGAAGATGCTCCATGGTTACGGCCAAAGTTATCATAGGCAAGGGATCAAAATATAAATCTATGTAATGTATTAAACTTTATGTGATGTGTACTAATGTATTAAACTTTATGTGATGTGTACTAATGATACTTTGTAATGTGCCTTTGAATGGTGCATTTTGAACACACAAAAAGTATGGAGTTCAAATAAGTTCAAAAAACGAAAACCTTTTGTAACACATGAGTTCTCGTTCGAAACCCTGATACTTCGAGAGAGATTGTCCGTTTTGTACACGAAGTGCATCCAGTTTTTGTCGAAACCCTCTCAACTTTTTAGCACATGCTATGTGGGTGAAATGATAATACCATGCCAACTTTCAACATTTTCAGAGTTCATTTGTAGTGCTTTCAATTTCAGGGTCAACTAGCTCAAAAAATATAATTAAATGCACGAAAAATACCAAATGAAGTCACAAATTGTTGAAAATTTGTGATGTGCCTTTTAATGGTGCATTTTGAACACACAAAAAGTATGGAGTTCAAATAAATTCCAAAAATAAATCCCTTTGTAACAGATGAGTTCTCGTTCGAAACCCTCATACTTCGAGAGAGATTGTCCGTTTTGTACACGAAGTGCATCCAGTTTTTGTCGTAACCCTCTCAACTTTTTATCACATGCTATGTGGGTGAAATCATGATACCATTCCAACTTTCAACATTTTCAGAGTTCATTTGTAGTACTTTTCAATTTCAGGGTCAACTAGCTCAAAAAAATAAGTAAATGCACGAAAAATACCAAATGAAGTCAGAAATTGTTGAGAATTTGTGATGTGCATTTGAATGGTGCATTTTGAACACACAAAAAGTATGGAGTTCAAATAAGTTCAAAAAAATGAAATCCCTTTGTAACAGATCAGTTCTCGTTCGAAACCCTCATACTTCGAGAGAGATTGTCCGTTTTGTACACGAAGTGCATCCAGTTTTTGACGTAATCCTATCAAATTTTTAGCACATGCTATGTGGGTGTAATGATGATACCATGCCAACTTTCAACATTTTCAGAGTTCATTTGTAGTGCTTTTCAATTTCAGGGTCAACTAGCTCAAAACAAATAAGTAAATGCACGAAAAATACCAAATGAAGTGAGAAATTAATGAAAATTTGTTATGTGCCTTTTAATGGTGCATTTTGAACACACAAAAATTATGGAGTTCAAATAAGTTCAAAAAATGAAATCCGTTTGTAAGAGATCAGTTCTCGTTCGAAACCGTGATACTTCGAGAGAGATTGTCCGTTTTGTACACGAAGTGCATCCAGTTTTCGTCGCTCAACTTTTTAGCACATGCTATGTGGGTGAAATGATGATACCATGCCAACTTTCAACATTTTCAGAGTTCAATTTTAGTGCTTTTCAATTTCAGGGTCAACTAGCTCAAAAAATATAAGTAAATGCACGAAAAATACCAAATGAAGTCAGAAATTGTTGAAACTTTGTGATGTGCCTTTGAGTGGTGCATTTTGAACACACAAAAAGTATGGAGTTCAAATAAGTTCAAAAAAATGAAATCCCTTTGTAACACATGAGTTCTCGTTCGAAACCCTCATACTTCGAGAGAGATTGTCCGTCTTGTATACGAAGGGCATCCAGTTTTTGTCGAAACCCTCTCAACTTTTTATCACATGCTATGTGGGTGAAATGATGATACCATTCCAACTTTCAACATTTTCAGAGTTCATTTGTAGTGCTTTTCAATTTCAGGGTCAACTAGCTCAAAACAAATAAGTAAATGCACGAAAAATACCAAATGAAGTCAGAAATTGTTGAAAATTTGTGATGTGCCTTTTAATGGTGCATTTTGAACACACAAAAATTATGGAGTTCAAATAAGTTCAAAAAATGAAATCCGTTTGTAAGAGATCAGTTCTCGTTCGAAACCCTGATACTTCGAGAGAGATTGTCCGTTTTGTACACGAAGTGCATCCAGTTTTCGTCGCTCAACTTTTTAGCACATGCTATGTGGGTGAAATGATGATACCATGCAAACTTTCAACATTTTCAGAGTTCATTTTTAGTGCTTTTCAATTTCAGGGTCAACTAGCTCAAAAAATATAAGTAAATGCACGAAAAATACCAAATGAAGTCAGAAGTTGTTGAAACTTTGTGATGTGCCTTTGAATGGTGCATTTTGAACACACAAAAAGTATGGAGTTCAAATAAGTTCAAAAAAATGAAATCCCTTTGTAACACATGAGTTCTCGTTCGAAACCCTCATACTTCGAGAGAGATTGTCCGTTTTGTATACGAAGTGCATCCAGTTTTTGTCGAAACCCTCTCAACTTTTTATCACATGCTATGTGGGTGAAATGATGATACCATTCCAACTTTCAACATTTTCAGAGTTCATTTGTAGTGCTTTTCAATTTCAGGGTCAACTAGCTCAAATCAAATAAGTAAATGCACGAAAAATACCAAATGAAGTCAGAAATTGTTGAAAATTTGTGATGTGCCTTTTAATGGTGCATTTTGAACACACAAAAATTATGGAGTTCAAATAATTTCAAAAAATGAAATCCGTTTGTAAGAGATCAGTTCTCGTTCGAAACCCTGATACTTCGAGAGAGATTGTCCGTTTTGTACACGAAGTGCATCCAGTTTTCGTTGCTCAACTTTTTAGCACATGCTATGTGGGTGAAATGATGATACCATGCCAACTTTCAACATTTTCAGAGTTCATTTTTAGTGCTTTTCAATTTCAGGGTCAACTAGCTCAAAAAATATAAGTAAATGCACGAAAAATACCAAATGAAGTCAGAAATTGTTGAAACTTTGTGATGTGCCTTTGAATGGTGCATTTTGAACACACAAAAAGTATGGAGTTCAAATAAGTTCAAAAAAATGAAATCCCTTTGTAACACATGAGTTCTCGTTCGAAACCCTCATACTTCGAAAGAGATTGTCCGTTTTGTATACGAAGTGCATCCAGTTTTTGTCGAAACCCTCTCAACTTTTTATCACATGCTATGTGGGTGAAATGATGATACCATTCCAACTTTCAACATTTTCAGAGTTCATTTGTAGTGCTTTTCTATTTCAGGGTCAACTAGCTCAAAAAAAATAAGTAAATGCACGAAAAATACCAAATGAAATCAGAAATTGTTGAAAATTTGTGATGTGCCTTTGAATGGTGCATTTTGAACAGACAAAAAGTATGGAGTTCAAATAAGTTCAAAAAATGAAATCCCTTTGTAACACATGAGTTCTCGTTCGAAACCCTGATACTTCGAGAGAGATTGTCCGTTTTGTACATGAAGTGCGTCCAGTTTTCGTCTTAACCCTCTCAACTTTTTAGCACATGCTATGTGGGTGAAATGACGATACCATGCCAACTTTCAACATTTTCAGAGTTCATTTGTAGTGCTTTTCAATTTCAGGGTCAACTAGCTCAAAAAATATAAGTAGATGCACGAAAAATACCAAATGAAGTCAGAAATTGTTGAAAATTTGTGATGTGCCTTTGAATGGTGCATTTTGAACACACAAAAAGTATGGAGTTCAAACAAGTTCAAAGAAAAGAAATCCCTTGGTAACACATGAGTTCTCGTACAAAACCCTCATACTTCGAGAGAGATTGTCCGTTTTGTACACAAAGTGCATCCAGTTTTTCTCGAAACCTTCTCAACACATGCTATGTGGGTGAAATGATGATATCATGCCAACTTTGAACATTTTCACACTGTATTTGTAGTGCTTTTCAATTTCAGGGTCAACTAGCTCAAAAGAATAAATAAATGCATGAAAAATATCAAATGAAGTCGGAAATTTTATAAAGTTCTTTTGTTAAAATATTTAATAGAAAACAAAAAAAGAGTCAACTAAAAAGAATCAACTAAAACATTAACTAAAATGAATGAATTAAAAATAATCAACTAAAATTATCAAAGTGTTTATTTGTTAAAAAGAATCAAGTAAAACATTAACTAAAAAGAAACAAAAAATATCAACTCGAAAGAATTTTCATAAAATTTTTTTGTTCAAATCCTTAATAGAAAACTATAAAGTAAAGTTATTCACAAATTTCAAAGAATTCAAATTTGAAAACTAAATATTTAGTTGTAAGTATTTCGCTGTAAGTAGGAAAAAAGAAAATAAATAAAGCAGAAAACAAAAATAATGGAAAAATTGAAAATAGATGCGAATTTATAGAGAAAATTCAACCTAAATTCAAAGTGCAGTTAGCACTTTGAATTTAGGTTGAATTTTGTCTCTAAATTCGCATCTATTTTCAAATTTAGGCACACAGAGTGCATTTAGGCCCGTAAGCGTGCAATTGAGAGGAGCTCAAGACGGTTGTGGACAGCGGGGCTTATAAACCAGTTGCAGCTCCTCTCGACAAGCAAGGTGGGACTAAACTTAGAACTTCCGCCAGCCCAGGTCTTTAGTCCCGGGTCGTGGCTCTAACCGGGAGTAAAGATCCCCTTTATTCTGGGTCGTGGCTCGACCCGGGACTATAGGGGGTCTTTAGTCCCGGTTCGAGCCACGACCCGGGACTAAAGCTCCGCCTACATAAGCGGGAGTTGGAAATTTGTGATGTCAAAATCGCCGGTTCGATCTTCTTCCTCCCCGCGACGGACGAACGCCTCGACGCCGCGAGGCTGCGCAACGGAAGAGCCCCGACGCCATCACCGCGCTCCTCCCCACCGCCGTCACCGCGCTCCTCCTCGCCGTCACCCTCCTCCCCGCCGTCGTCGCCGCGCTCCTCCTCATCGTCTCCCTCTTCCCAGTCGCCTGTGTTGTGCGCTCCTCTGCCTCGAGCCCTCCTCCCCCTCGATCACCGGTGTCGCGCGCGCTCCTCCCTGCCTTCGGCATCCTCCTCCGTGCCGCCGGTGAGCAGCTCCTCTCCTCTCGATGGATCGTCAAATATGCAAGTTAATTTAAGTGATATTTGTATAGATTATAGAATATTTGTAGATATTGTACATTGTACATTGGTGAATTTTCTTGTAGATTGTAGAATATTTGTAGTGTATATGCACATGATTCAATCTGTAGAATATTTATGGAATATTTGGTGAATTCCATGAATATTTTTAGAATATTTGTAGTTTAAGTGATATTCAAATATGCAGATGATTCAAAAAAATGTGGAATTTTAAAAAGATAAAACAACGTAACGAAATGTAATAGAATATTCACGGAATTTGGATTCAAAACCTAACGAATATAAAAGTTGTATGTTTAAAAAATATAATAAAATGTTACAAAGTGCATAATTAAAATTCAAGTTTAGTTACATTCATGTGATTTCTCAAAAAACTTTATACAATGTCATAATATGTCTTTTAGGTGTAGGGTAATCTAGAGGAAACAACATTGTTAGTGTTAATAATGGATTTATCAAGACTGCCACATTATGTATGTGCACAAAAGTTGATTCAATTTTTTGATCTCATCTATGTAACCTAGCTAGCTAGATTTTATATGTCACGTTGTTGTCTGTCAAAGTATTGAAGAAATACATGGCTTCATCATTACATGGTAGTAACAGCCGCATGGTGCTATCAAGCTCTCGAAAGTTGTTTTGGAACGGAGTTTCGGATAGAATAATTCGCTTTTTGGTACGAAGTTAAGCCAAGTCCTTCCAAAGAGTGATATTCGGATGGCTCTTTTTGAACTGAGTACCAAAAAGCTAATTATCCTATTCGGAATTCCGTTACAAAACAACTTTGTAAAGCTTCATAGCATCATGCGCCTCTCACTACTAGGTAATGATGAAGTCATGGTCCATGGCTTCATCATTACCTGGTAGTAACAGACGCATGCGCTATCAAGCTTTAGAAAGTTGTTCTAGAACGGAGTTCCTGATAGAATAATTCGCTTTTTGGTACGAAGTTCAGCAAAGTCCTTCCAAATAGCAATATTTGGATGGCTCTTTTTGAACTGCGTACCAAAAAGCTAATTATCCTATTCGGAATTCCGTTACAAAACAACTTTGTAAAGCTTCATAGCATCATGCGCCTATTACTATATACTAGGTAATGATGAAGTCATGGTTTTCTTCAATCCTTTGACAGTAGACAAAGTGACATATAGAACAAGGGTAGATGATATCACGAAAAATATGGATCATTTTCTACACATCCAGAATGTCGCCATTTTGTTAAATCCCTTAAATTAAGGTTAAGGGAATCCGTTAGACGTATTTTAGAGTATAGATTCACTCATTTTTCTCCGTATGTAGTTTTTTTATGAAATCTTCAAAAGGTCTTATATTTTGGAATGGAGGTAGTACAAGTTTAGAAAAGTTCATTAAATAGTAGGAACTTCAATAGCAGGACATACGATGCCCCGCCCGCATCCTCGTCGTCGAATCGGTGGCGACCACCTGCTTGATAGGCGCCAGCATGTGCGGAGCTAGGCTCCGTCGGGCTGGCACTAGGAGGAATTACCTTCCGGGGCATGCAGCTTGGTGAGGAACCAGGCTCCCGTCATCGACACTGAGCTTCTTTGGTGGCGGTCGCGGGGCCACTTTCGGTGCCTAGGTTGCCGGGCCCTGAGGAGGACGTACGTCGCCATGTCAGGGAGGAGGACGAGCATGTCCGTCGGTACATGGAGGCGTTGGATGCCAGGTTCTCCACTACCTAGCGGGTTCTTCAGGGATCTCACCCGAGCTATGATCTGGTGATGGTCCCTGCTCTTTGGGTGTCCACCGCTCGCGCCTTAGTACAGCGACGGCTCTTTGTTGGTTGATCAGTTATATATTATTCGGTGTATTACTGTATTCGAGAGATATATTATTTATCTATTCCAGATTATATATTCGATAATATTAAGTGGATTATTCGATGATGCATTAGTTAAGTGGATTATTCGGTGATGTTTAATTAATTTGTAGATACTATGGATCCAATACACGGCAGAGACGAATATCAGGAAGACGTGATGCATGGTGTCATCCGCGGGATGATATTTTAGTTTGCGATGTCGATGTCACGAATCAGTTTCTGAACGAGTCCGGTGAGGGAGATGAGTCCCTCAACACATGAGGTAGAAGCTCCGGTGATGTAGACGCCCACGCCACGGGCGAGGGAGGAATCGGCGGCTCCAATGAGGAAGAAGTCGACCGCTCCGGCGAGGTGCATATATATAGTAATAAATTAATCCTCTGCTCTCTATATACATATATTAACACTCTTTCTTTTAGCCCTCCGGATCGAGCAAATCTTCAGTACGGACGAAACGAGGCCCAACCAAGAAGTTGGATGATGGTAAGAGATACAGGATCGAAACAATCTCAAATGTCGGGCAACCAATTGCTCCCATAGATGTAAAGCAGAAGTTTGTGAAGGCATGCGGAGTTGTTGTTAGGGACCACGTCCCTATCACCACTCGAGAATGGATTAAGCCAAGGGAGGAAGGAGTCTCATATGTCGGCACAGCAGCCAAAGAAAACCTTTGGAGAAAGCTCATGCTTCATTTCACCCTGCCGGCGCCAGAGGTGGATCCAGATGAGGAGGAGCCAAATGAGGAGGAAATGAAGAGGCGAAAAGAGGCCCTAGAGAAAAAAAAAGTCAAGGAGTGGGCTCTCAAGAAGATGGCCGGTCTATTCAGGGGCTCGAAAAAAAGATTGCACCAGGATTTTATCTTGAAAGATAAGACTCCAGATTTCGATCACGGCTATGAGAAGATTAAAGACTATTGGGCCGAATCTGTGGCGTACAAGAAATCGGAGGACGCCTTGAAAAAGTCTGCAACAAATAAGACGAATGCAGGTAAGAAGAAGTACCACCATATTATGGGGCATGGTGGCTACGGCAGTAAGATGGCTAAGTGGGAAGAACTTGAGGCATCATTTCTGGACAAAAATATCACTCCAGAGCCCTTAATATGGCTCGAACGGGCAAGAAACTGGTTTTACGGGCATAGGGGCTTGTTGGACGCAAAAGGGAAGGAAATGTATAACCAAAGACACAAAGATAATCCCCTACCCATCGAGGAGATTAGACGTGCAGTACAGGATGTCGAAGAGGAACCGTTCTTACCCGATAGAGAGAACGACGAGCTCACACGCGCCCTTGGGAATAAGGAACACAAAGGGCGAGCACGAGGCTTACCAGGCTCCCCGCCATGGATTCTTGCGTTCTTCGAGGAAAGGAAGATATCTCCCGATTGAAGCCATCAGAGGAGAAAGGAAAAGGAGGGACGTGATAAAGCGGCTGAGGCAGACCGGCTGCATAATCTAGAAGAAGCAGTAAAGCGGCTGCAGGAGGATCAAATCGATAAACAACAAGGTAGCGGCAAATCTCAGTGGCTCATGATAGAAGATGCATCGAATCGGAAAAGCAGTGTCGCTTCCACGCTGCTCCAGGATGATGGTGATGATGCACTGACGATGGATCCTCCTCGTCAGTACCCAGTGGATGATATCACAGAGAGCACACCTTGTGAGCTAAAGGTGAAACTTACTAACTTAAGGTTGACAGTGGCGGTCGGCATGGCCTTACCAATTGGACATAATTCAACTTGGCATTGCTCTCCGGTTCCACAAGGGTACACTGTTGTCACGGTGGATGAAGTGATGAAAGATTATGAGGAGTTGAAGCTCGACCACCCTACAGGTGAAGATTCGGATTTGACTCAACTTGGAGAAGTCAAGAAACAAATCGTTGTATGGCCAAAGGAGGACATCTTGCTTCCAAATTGGATGCCAAGCCCACCGACTCCTCATAGCAGCAATCCTTCTTTGCCTCCACCTCACCAGTCTCCAACGCAACCATCGTCTTTGCCGACTAACCAATCTCCAGCGCAACCGTCGTCTTCGCCGCCTCACCAGTCTCCAGCGCAGCCGTCACCACCACCGCATTAGCCGTCTCCACCGCCCCGTCATCCGTCTCCATCCACTGAGGATCAGAGCAAAAAGCGGAAACGTACCCCCGCTAATAGTGGCGGCAGAAAGGGGATTCGATAACCAAAAATTAAGTTCTTGCCCCTCCCAAAAGTACCTCATAAGAATATGAAGAAGAGACCTTGGGACTATACTGGAGAGGACAATATTAAGAGGGCAGACGCCCAGCATCAATAGTGGAAGGCTCAAGTGGCTAACAAGAAGAAACCGAAAGAGCCAGAGTTCCCGGACACCCCAGAAGAACATGCCACGTGCGTGAAAATGCTAAAAAAAACCTTGCAGATCCCCCGTCACCGCCAGCAGACTATGAACGCTCTATTCTCAAGTCGGCTCAGGCAAAAAAGCAGCGGTTGAAGAGTAGTATGACCAGCGGGAAATCATTTGCCCAGCTCAGACAACAGAAAAACCAATCGTGCCCCCCGCTCAAAGTGTATTCCGATACAAATGTGTGCTCGAGTGGAGCTGTGGTCCAGCAAAGGAATGATGAAACAACTGGCATCGATCCGTATTTTATTGCACAATACGGAGAAGCGGCCAAGGCTCAAGGCATGTCTATTGATGAATACTTAAACCATTTGGAGGTATTCACTGACATAGCATACACGTACCGGTACGGGGGTCCTCTCATCAAACCTGAGTTAGTCAACGAGCTACCAACAAAGATGCGAATATGGCATGACTGGTACATGCAAGCATGTGTTCAACAGGCAAACTGGATATACCTTGAATTTAAAAACAAGCATTTCGGGCATGGAGATGGCGTGGTAATGATTGAATTCGATGAATTATTTCAATTATACCAACAAGACACCCTCGACAAATCTATCATCAGTGCCTATTGTTTGTAAGTATTATTAATTTATGTCATTAAATCTTACTCAGCTCATTCTTTCATGTATAATCTTACTCATCACTATATTAATTTTGCAGAATGAAGATTCTCGAATGCAAAAGAGGACAAATCTATGCCATTGGGTTCATTGACCCATATTTCATTCATCACCAAAGTCTCGCAACGAATCCCCGTGATACACAGAATAACTTGGTACAAGGGTTAAGGTTTTCCGGTACCAAAAGGGAAATACTATTTCCTTACAACTTCAAGTGAGTGTTACTACACACATTCTATTTTCGCTTACCCGATGTTATTATAAGTGTATAATTGACTCGTTATGCATGCACATGTTCCACTTTATTTTTTTAATCATTGTACTTGACAAGGGAGAATTAATAGTCATGGACCCGAAACGCACACCCCTCGATGAATGGACGAACATGCAGGAATGCCTCCAAAGGTAATTTCAATCATTATGGCACTATATCGGCAACTTCCCGTTCATTTCCTGATTGTAAGGAATTAATATAGAACTCCTTTATTCATTTCCTTTTCTTGGCAGGGCTTGGAAATGGTTCACCGCCAAGGCTCGGGGTGGTTGGAAGTCAGAGCTTACATTTAAACAAATAGATGTAAGTAACTACTAGTTAGATCCGCGCATCTCTTTATTCTAGTTTCAATACCATTATAATTCTTGATTATGTTTTTGATTGAACTCTCTTCTCGTAAACTGCTTGAGGCAGGAACATGGGAACAATTTATGTGGATACTATGTTTGCGATTTCATTCGCCACACGACCCATGAGAAGGGAAAAAACCGGGACATAAAAAAATCAAAGTATGATAAACAATACTCACAGCTTTACTTAATTACCGTGAATTGTGTTCGGTTTCATTGATATATATATTGACCCATTCTTTAAATTAGATCAAACAGTTGAGGAAATTGTCGGATTCTTAGATGCAGAGGTCCTAGGTGTGAAGGGAGAATATTATTGCCCGTCGATGAGAATGGTATGAAATGTTATAGTGTAAAAGAGACATATGTGCATATGTGTAACTCGTCTCTACATTTTGTAATATGTTCGACAAAGCACGACGGGTGAGATGGTGTAATATATTCGTGACGATGATGTGCAATATATTTGTTCTTTTATTGTTGTGTATGTACCATCCAATTTAATGCAAAATAAGAATTAAAAAGTGCCCAAAATAAATAAATGGGAAAATTGGGGACAGCAAAATAGCCCCATCCAATTTAGTGCAAAACCCGAAACCCTAAAAATTGCTCAAAAAACAGCGAAGAAATAGCCCTGGTTCGTAATACGAACCGGGACTAATACCCCTCCTCCCCCTCGCTCCTAGCCCCGGCTCGGGGCCGAACCGGGGCTAGCATTAGTCCCGGGTGATTAGTCCAGGTTCGCGAACCAGGACTAATGGCCCAACCGAACCGGGGCTAAAGGCCCTTTTTCTACTGGTGTCTACTTGATCTCAACCCTGTTTCTTCCAAGTCAGCCTCGGCCTTGGGGACTACTCACTAACCAGGACGTTTGAAAGGCCATTATAAACATGTCCTCAGACAAACCTAAGGATTTGCAAATCAAATGCAAAAATATAATTAGTTGCATGAGGATAAAGGAGTACCTCGAAGCTTGTAACGAGGCCCTTAAATACCTCATGTATTCCGGCCTTTGTGGACCGGAAGCCATGTAGCGTCGTGCCTATCAAAGCACGGTGCTCTTCCTTTGGGGAGGAGACCTTTAAGGCCTCCTATACCTCCTCGGTTCACCCCGTGTTGGCCCTTCCTAGGGTAGTAGTTGGGAGTGGAAGGACCTCGGACCCGAGCACCTAGATGTTGGGCAGAGGGGTCTTTGGTCGTGGCATGGGAACAGGGGTACACTCTGCATGGGACGATGAGTGGCCCAAAATTTCATGGGCAATCTTGGAGATTTCATCCCTCGCCCTGTAGGACCGAGGCATCAGCCTCAGCCATGACGGTCGACCCTCCGACCCCCATTGTGTCAATACGAGGAGCTAGAGTAGAAGTCGCCTCTCCCGGCCCCTCATGGGTTGGTGAAAGAGGAGAGAAGTTCGGGGATCCGCTTGGGATGGTAGCCCGCTTGAAGAATAGCTTGGGCATACATTTGGAAGACTGCGAAAAGATGCTCACATAAGCTTACTCCCAAAATACAGTCTTAATAAAAACATAGAACGTGGAAAGCGGTAGCATACCACTGGGTGTTGGTTTCTTCCTCCCCAGGACAAGGGCATCATCCTCAGAGTCATCGAAAAGCACGATCCTTCCCAATGACTTACCGGCGCCCACGCCAAGGTTTTCTTCAACCTCTTTTGTCCTTTTAGCCACGTACCAGCCTCAGCGTCTTCTGACGCCGCTCTCTTCCCTTTACAGAAGGTTCGTCCTCCACCTCTTCATGGATGGCAGAGGTATGGGTCTCCTCGGACCAAGAAATTGAAGCCTACCGCTTCCGGAGACCCGCCCAGCCCCCGTGGGACTTCTTCCCCTTTGGGACCAACACGTGCATCTCGTCGATCAGGAGTGTCGTAAGCTGAGGGGTTCTTTCCTCCTTAGGGAGTGGGGTCAGGCACCGCATGTCGTGCAGTTTGGCTGACCACTTCTGTACAAACCAAGCAAAATGATTCATTTAGGATCGGTCTCACCATGTGTGTAAGAAAGAATACAAATACGTGTGTTCGAACACTTACCAGCGGAGCTTCATAGCCGACTTCAAAGCCGCGGTCCTGTCCCTCCTCGGGGATGTCGACCTCGCCTAGCTAGAATAGTCGCGTACACATGCTGGAGAGGTTGGTATGGAAAAAGTGAACAACCGGTCCCGCCTCCTGGGATAGTACGCCATATCATCTTGGCCCAAAGTTGGAGTGGGAGTATCTCGCGGTTGAGCATGACGTTGATACTTGTGATCTGCGTTGGGTTTTTCTTGAAGAGGAACAGGTGATGCGACATAGTATAGATAAGTATTTCCCTCAGTAGAGAACCAAGGTTTATCGAACCAATAGAAGTAAAAAAACCTGTCTTCAATGACTACACACAAAGAAGCAAACACTTGCACCCAATCCTGCACTCCAGTGCTCTTGGAGTGACTCGGTAATGGCTGGAAGGGGATAATGGGTTTCGCTTGAAGGAAAGATGCAGGATTGGATCCCGGCACCAGAGCTCGATGAAGCAATATACAGGGGAGGGGATGAGAGCGTGGTTACTTATGCCATCTCTCTACTCTCTTATAGGTTGTTGAAAGGCTAAGGGTCTCCCTTACTGCGTTAATAAAAGCGCCACTCTCACAAAGATGTCGTTATGCGCATGGGGGGAACTTGATAATATTGCTAATAAAATGGGCATGATTTCCATCTCGATGGGCCTTTCTAGTAAAAAAGGATGCCTCGGGTCGCGATTTGAGGAAGACAGTAACTGCTCGACCGCTCAGTGGATGTGCCGCTTCGATAAAGTTGTGAGGGTAAAACGACACTATTCACACCTGCGTGATCGGCCTTCGAGGCTAAGCTCACCCACCTCTTCGGATAAAAAATAGAGTTTGGCTCGATCTTGTTATAAGGAACCATTTTCTTTTCACGATAGTTCGGGCATTTTGAAATCATGAAGGGGAACTCGTCTGCCAAGCCAAGGTCTTCAGATCTGAAGTTATTTTCATCAAGGGAATTGTCCTTGGTGTAGAAGACCAGATCGGGGCTATTAACGATGTCATGGACTAGGGGGTCCTAACCTAGCTAGCCTAGTCTCTTCGGGCTGAGCCGAGGAGTCCTCTGTCCTCTTGAGATGGACTCGACAGCATGATGGAACTTGATGAAGACTGCATCTATCAAAGGATTGTCGTATGCTCTAAGACTTCTTTGCCGCCTTTACCCTAGGATTCTGACCTTGTAACACTAGATACCCTACTCGGCGTGTATATAAGACGTGGGGTTTAGCCCATAGAGGGACTCAAAGAAGACATTACTCACCTAGCCTTAGGGTTAGAACATATCTCATGATCTCGAGGTAGATCAACTATGTATTCTATACTTCTTCATCAATATAAACAAGAGAAGGACGTAGGGTTTTACCTCCATCAAGGGAACACGAACCTGGATAAAACATTGTCTCCTTCGTGCCTGTTACCATCGATCTGAGATCCATAGCTTGATACCCCCTACCCTGAGGTCAGCCAGTTTTCACACGGACACTAGAGTAGTCAGATGGTGTAGTTCCAAGGAAAGCGTGGTAGCAACATCTACATGTGAGGAGGAATATATAGTTGCTTCGGAAGAAGCGTAGGAAGGTGTCTGGATGAACCAGTTCATGATGGATCTAGGAATTGTGCCTAGTGCATCGGATTCGATGACTCTCCTTTGTGCATGGGACGAGGAGGGGTGGACCAGCCCCTAGTGGGATAGGCACCACTCCGTGCCCAAGGCCTATGTGCCAAGGGTGGGAGAGGAAACTGGAAACCCTAAAGGGGACACCCCCCCCCCTTGTCTTGGGTGCCAAGGCACCCCTAGGACACCGACCCCTCCCTTGGAGGAGGGGCTAGGGCTGGCGCCCCTCACTCCTTGCCCCTACATATAGTGAAGGAGAGGGAGGGCAACCACACCCTAAGTCATGGCGCAGCCCTCCCTCTCGCCCTACCCCGTTTTCTCCTCCATCCACGATGTCGGAAAGCTCGATGAAGCTGTGCTAAGATAGCACCACTACCATCGCCATCATGTTCTCGTGTTGTTAACGGTCCCATCTACTACTCCTCCCTCACTTGCTAGATCAAGGAGGTGGAGACGTCATCGAGCCGCATGTGTACTAAACACGGAGATGACGTTCGTTCGGCTCTAGATCGGATCAGATTGCGATTGGATTGTGAAGAGTACGACTACATCAACCGCATTATATACACTTCCACCTAATGGTCTACAAGGGTACATAGATGCACTCTCTCTCTCTCATTGCTACGCATCTCCATAGATACATCTTGGGTGGTTGTAGGAATTTTTTGTTTTCCATGCTTCGTTCCCCAACAGAAAATGGTCGCTCTCTCGGTTGCGATTCAACCTTGGAGTGTGCCCTGGATCGAGCCTTGGAACAACTGCCGCTACCTACTAAGGTGGTCATGGACGACCAACACAACATCCACAATATCCTTGTTGTCAGATAAATAATTATTCAAGTCGCAAATGAAATTGTGGAAAAATAACTCATCGGTAGAGTCCATTCGTACCTTGCGGCCAAACCTTCAAACAACTTGCATGCGTCGTAAAAGATGCTGGCCGGCGAAGATCCACACACCGCCCCTCGACCTGGCAGCAGGCCTTAGCGGCATCCCGCGAGCGTTGTTGCATCACACGAGCGTCACAGCATCGTCGAAGAAGATGGACGAGGGCGCGAGGTGCGAGGTCATGCTGACGGCGACGTTGGGGTGAGTTACGACGGGCAGCCGGCGATGTGTTGGTGGCGGCAAAGTTGGAAGGTGGTGTGTTGGGGGGAGCTATGTGAGTGCGTATGGCTTGCGAGGGCACCTGCCCTAGGTGACAACATCGACTCAGTGGGGAGGCCGGGTGTTGGCTGTCAATGGGAGGAAGATAATGGCCTATATGCCAGTAACTTGCGGGCCATGATGAGGAGTAGGCAGGCGTCGCGCGCGTCCACTTCTTCTTCGTGCCGACGCAAACGAAGCCAAAATTTGGGCCTAGAATGGGTTGCCTGGCGGATGAAAAGCACGCGCGCATCCGTTTGGGTCGGCGCGCTTGGCCGACTTTTCTGTCCGCTTTGACCCAAGCACACACGCGCAAACGCAATGAGACTGCCGATTGGAGTTTCTCTCAACGCGCCGACCCAAACATATGCACGCTTTGTCCACTTTTTCTGTTTGGGTTGGATCATCCGCCCCTTTCTGCGTTTGCGTCGGTTGTGCACCCAAGGAGGAGACCTAAATCTTGTTCACACATAATTTTAGAAAGGCATGTGACCAAATATCATGCCAGCAGCCTTGCCATCGCCCACAGTTCATGTCGGTGCCATGTGAATGGCCTACATACATGCAAGCCTCCAACAAATGCACCACACAGTTCATGACAGCACACTTGCAAGCGGTTGGCACACATGCGAGCAAACAAAAAGGGGTGGGAGTTCAACCAAGCCATCTCGACCATGGTTATGCCGGCACACTTGCCGGCATACAAAAAGGATGGCGCTCTCCATCATAGATCACTCATCATCGAACTTGAGCATGTCAGCCTACATATTCTCGTATCAAGGCCTCTTCCTCGGGTACACCATGCTCAAGTCCACCTTCACGATCTTCACCACCATCATCATGCTAGTGAGCGCCACTTCTTTTGGCTTGGTCTTGCCATTGGTGGCCTCGATCTCGAGAATCTTTCTTTGCTTTTCTATCTCCATCTCGAGCTTCTTCGCTTGCTTCTCTACATCAAGCTCAAGCCTCCTCCTTTGGATCTCCATGGAGGCCTTCATTTGCTCTTCGTTGTCTTGTCGGTGCTTCTCCTCCCTTATGTCCTTCTTGGTCGTCATGCCCTCCAAAGTGGCATGCAAGGCAATCAACGCTGCATCATGCTTGTCCTCTTTCTTGTAGTTGGTCTTCCCATGTGGATGTGACTTCGCTCCCTCACCATGCTCCTCGGTGGGTTCCTTCCCTCCATACACCTTGATGGTAGCATATTGTGCTTTAACTTCTCCTCCTCGTTGTTGACCATCCAACAATGGGTGAGGTTGAAGGGCTTGTCATGTTGGGACTTGAATGCCTCCAAAGCTTGAAATGCCTACAAATGAATAACATGCAAGCATATGGGCAAATGGATATGCAAGCATACTGGCAAATGGATATGCAAGCACAACGGAAACAAAGATGCATGCATGTATACCATGTCTTTGTTGTCGAGGCAGCTCACGGGACGTCCCTCTATGCTGTCAAGGGTGGCGCAGAACTTTTTTGCACTCTTGTTGTATCACCCTCCAACACTTCGAGATGGACACAGACCCGTGCTTGCTCTCCATTTGGTGCGACACGAACTTCTTGCGTTCATGGAATTCACGATGAACATGTAGCCAAAAGGTTGATGCCTTTTGCTCGGTGCCGACCTTGGGGTCTTGTCCAATGTCTATCCAACATTCAAAAAGGAGATTGTCCTCATCATTTATGTATGCCTTTGCCCGCTTCCATTGGCGCTTCTTTCCTGCATTGGCTTGGGTGGATAGCTCATATTCAAACAAAGGCTCCCCGCCGATGTCAATTTCATCTTCTTCTTATAGGCCGTAGTCCTCTAGGAACTCATGGTCGATGGGGAAGGTGTTGCTCATGTCATCTTGTCCTTGCATGAAGGGGTCGATCGTGCCACCATGGCCCATGGTGTCAGCCATGAAGGGGGCTGGGCCGTCTTGGATTTGGGTTTCCTCGGGATCGAAGGCAGCAATACCCGTACCAACTTTGAAGCCGGTGTTCTCAATGATGAAATGTTTGACCGTCTCGTCGTCTGTGGCCGGCATTCTGTTGAACAAGTAGCGGCCACCTGGAAGCATGTCGGCTAGGCTCTCCCACGGGTGTTTCCTCTCGCCTCCGGAGGATGATCCACCGGCCACATTTGCGATGTTGAGGTCGATGGCCATGGGCACGGGCATTGCCGGCGCCACCACGCTCACCTTCGGCAAGCATTCCCCACATAGACATGAGGCTTGCGGGTAGGTATGGAAGCCCAGAATCAATGGCATGGTAGACGTGCGCGGTGAGTCTTGAAGTGGCACACGAGGAAAGGCCGATGAGCTCGTGCTATCCACGACCACGGAGGCGGCGGTGGCGAGCCCGTGCTGACCTAGGTTTAACCCTACGTAGATCAGTGCCTCCCTCAACGCCGCAACGATTCTCGCAATGATTTCCTCTGGTTGTGCGGCGGTGGTGAGGGCAGTGACGGACTCGTCTTCGAGCTTGCGTTCATGTGCGTGCCTTTGTTCCTTCCTCTTGGCCCGCTGCTCGTGCGTCAACTCCTTCTTCTTGGTAGGTGTCGCCGTCTTGCGGGCGGCGCGGGGCTTGCCCTTGGTGGTGACAACGGGGCTCGGTCGAAGGAGGCTAGGGAGGCGAGTCCGAAGACGGCAACGAGGGTCGGCACGTAGTCCATAGTGAGCGTCTGGGAGCGCGAGGTGGCAGGAATATTTTGGGAAAGGGAGGGAAATGAGGGTGGCTATACAATCGACTCGCGGGCGAGGGGAAGGAGTAGGCAAGCGTCGCATGCGTCCATTTCGTATCGACGCCGACACAAACCAGGCTCAAATTTGGGTCTGCAATGGGTCGTCCCGCGGACGAAAAGGGGACTCATTTATGTTTGGAGAAATTCCTATTTACCGCTCCCTGCGGCAAGTAGTTGGGGCGACGCACAAGGACAGTTCGAGAAGCATTCGGATGAGCCGGCCCGTTCAAACATTTGAGCGATTTTGGGTTTGGGAATCCTCCCACCGATTTTTCTCGTTTTGGAAACCTTCTAAAAGGTTCCTAATCCGTTTTTTCTATTTCCCCTTTCTCCCTTATTGTTTCTTTCCTTTTTCTGTTTCTTTTTCGTTCTAACTTTTCCTTTTGTTTTTCTGTTTTCTTTTCTTTTCTTTGCTCTCGCTTTTTTCCTTTTTCATGTTGCTTTTTCCAAAAATTTCAAATATTTATTCGGAATTTTATAACATGTTCTCGTTTTTCAAAATTTGCTCCCAATTTAAAAAATGTTCAGGAATTTTAAAAAATGTTCCCATTTTCAGAAAAAGTCACAATTTCAAAAAATGTTTGTGTTTCAAAAAGTCTGAGGAATTTAAAAAATATTCTTTTTACAAATTTTGTTCACAATTTCAAAAAATGTTCAGTATTTTCAAATAAATGTCGTCATTTTAATATTTGTTATGTTCATGTTATCAGGAAATATTGTTAAGCAATATACACATATAAATATTTTTCTATTTCTGTTTCTATTCATTTTTATTTTTATTTTTGTTTTTCCTTGTTCTTTTATCTTCTTTTTTTATTTTTTTATTTTTCCTTTTAAAATTTTAATATCTTTTTCAAAATGTTCATATGTTTCAAAACTGTTTCTATTTTTTCAGAAATGTTCATGTTTATAATTTATTCAGGAGTTTCAAAAAGTGTTCATGTTTCCAAACATTGTTCAGGTTTTCAAATTTGTTCGGGAGTTTCCAAAAAATCATGTTTTCGAAAAACATTCGTGTTTCCAAAAATTGTTCCCATTGTAAAAATATGTTTGCAAAATTTCAAACTATTTCCCCGTAATTAAATTTTTTCTGGAGTTTTAAACAATATTCTCTTTTCCAAAATTTGTTTGCACTTTCAAATTTTGTTAGGACTTCATAAAATATTCCTGTTTTAAAAATGTAATTATATCCAAAAAAGAAAGTTTTCATGTTTTAGAAAATATTTTGAGTGAAAAGTGTTCACGTTTCATTAAGAATGAACAGTGTTTGAAATCATGAACATTTTCCAGAATAGCGAAGAATTTCTGAAGTTTTTTAACTTTTTTGTTAAATACGAACAAGTTCTGAAAACACGACCATTTTTTGAAATTTGTACTATTTTGTTTTTGAAAACAAACCATATTATGAATTTGTGAACAAAATTCTGGTTTGAGAACATATTTTGTAACTTCCAAAAAAAAACATCAAAAACACGAAAAGAAAAAAAGAAGAAGGAAATGTTTAGATCTGCGTTGGTATTGGTTCTTATAGTCTGCGCTTATAAGTAATCACTAACTCTCATAATCTAGGGTGGTTAGCATTATATGATTCTTTGTTGGAGGTCTCTTGTTCGATCCTCGGTATTGCTTGATTTTTTTTGCGAATTTATCGTTGCAAAAGTATTCGATCGCTGGCACATCGCTCGTTCGCAAGTGGGTCGGCCCAGTTGGGGCCGCGTGTGCGTTTGCCCGACACGCTGCCGCAATAAGCGATAAATAGGACCTCCATGTGTTTGAATCGGCGTGTTACCGACTTTTCTGTCTGTTTTGACTCAAACGGACACGCGCAGACGAAATGAGTTGGCGCGTTGAAGTTGCTCTTAGGACCATCTCACTAGGGTAATAAGTTTCTACCAAGAAATTGCATATCGGTGCACATAGGATTGCATAAACAAACCTCTACTCCTAAAGGGTGAGCTTGCGGTAGTGATGGTAGGTTCGTACGTCGTTGGTTCATCGATCTCCATCTTCTCCTCCCACGGTTCTTTACCCATCGATGCTCCCTTCCACATTAGTTATTTCCTTCCAATCCACTTAAAAGAAGTTATTTCCTTCCAGTTATACCGCTTTATTTCCATGATTGCTTTCATTGTTATTTCCTTCCCTTATCCTGCCTTATTTCCAAGATTGCTTCCGTTCCAGATTCTTTTCTCATGATAAACGCACCTTCCTAATCTCCCCATAAATCATGCGCCCTTTCCCTCTCACCTTTCTCTCCTCACGAACCCTAGCTCTAGGGCTTCGGCGCCGCCAGCCACATGTTGTCGCTACCACCGCTAGTTTGGCTACAACGCAAAGAAGATCGTGGATGCGCTGATGACGTCTCACACATGGGATGAGAGAAGGAGGATGCAGAGGAGCTGGAGAGCTTGAGCATCATGAACATGTTGCAGGTTCGTGATGGTAGGTTCCCCGTCCCTACCACCGCCTCACGTTTGAGTCTACGAAAAGTATGTTGGGGGTGCGGCTTCGCGAGTGAAGATATCCTCCATGGTGTCATCGAGTGGATCTAGCTGACCCAGGTCCATGTCGTTCCTCCTCCCTTGGCATCATTCCCAAGGCGATCATCGAGAAGAACCATGTTTTTCTATGAGTGACAGCTAAGATCATGGTCCAGACTCTAGGATGTGAACTATTACATGTACTAAGTCTATCCTTGATCTCTCGTTTGTGCCATATTGTTACCTTTCTTGTGCCCATATCCTTGCTGATTAGGATGGGTGTGAGCTATGTTTTCACTTAAACAAAATGCGTACAAGTAGCTAATGTATTTCATTCTGAAAAAAATAATATTTCTGAAGAATGTGTTCTTGTGGTTGTATCCGTACATAAATCACTGTCATCAGGTTTCTATTTTGTACATACTCACACAATGAGAGAGCAACAAATCCGACGTGGAAGAGAAAACTATTCTCCTTGCGATGGTGCCCCCTCGGGGTTGGGAGGAGTGTGGTACTCAAGTAAGTTAGAGGCACTCTTCTTCTTTACCAGGACATGCTCTCTCATATATAAAGCTTGACCAATGCACTCATTTTCTCTACAATCGATTGAGTTATAGAGTTATTTTTCAATATATTTAAATCACCTTATGGTTGTTTGGTGCAGTAGGAAGAATGAGAAACAAGAGTGCTATCATATTTTCATAGATTAAAGCTCCGGGGATAATAATTATTTGGAGCTGCAAAATGTGACTTTTAATACTTGAAATACTTGCATACTTTATTATTATTGATTGTTCTTTTTGCAGAAGCCAGAGACTAACTACAATTATAGGTAAGCTTGATATAGCCAATAGAAGTTGCTTGTCAGTTAGGAATCAAAATGTCTCAGTATTTATTACAAAATCTTCGTTTCTTGGACTTTCAGTACTAGCATGTTGAAGAAAGACAATACAACGCTTTTCTCTCATGGAATCAAGTTGCACTCGCTGTTGTTGTATTCCATTCGATAGGCTGCATACAAATGGAATAATTTGATTAAGGACGACGGGAGTTTGGGAAAAGAGGCATGGTGTTGGCACATCAAACTGACATCATTGGTATAATTGTTTTATGCATTGTTCATCAAAATTTATTCTCGGTATTATCCCCATCTTGCTAATATGTTCTCAACAAATCTATTTGCTAAAAGGATGTGATTTCTTCATTAAGGACCCATTCGGATCTCCTCCACGATCCAGCTTCCCAAGAAGCTAGCGAGAAGCCACCTGAAAGGTTCAGCTCCGGAATCCCGCTCCAGGAGAACGAGCGCCCCGTAGTGCAAATATCTGGAGCAACAGAAGCGTAGCTTCAAGTAAAGGAGAAGGAGAAATTGCTTGTAATTACATGAAAATGCCTTCCCGGAGTGCCTCAATGCGAACCGCTTTCTTTCGCTCAAACTGTTTTCCTGTCGTTACGAGCCACCAAACTCGGCCTCAAACTCGCTTCCTGGGCGCCCATGCTGACGGAGAGGAGCTTCTCAGTAATGTCGAACATATTCTTCTTCTGTCCAAAGCTGGCGACGGCTGGCTTCTCAGGAAGCTAGCAATTATTTGATCTGGAGACGATCCGAACAGGACATAAGAGATGAAATAAACTGCGCTACTAGGACTTCATGGAGAAAATCAATATAATTGTTACATGGTGTGACTTTTATTGGCTAATTGTATAGCTTATGAATATATAGAGTTTAAAGTTGTTTATCCAAGTTTTTATGATATCAGGAAACAAAGAAGGAAATGACTATGTCAAGGATTGCGTATGATGCAATGTAGAAACAACATTTCATAACTGAATTAGTTTGGTAATATGCTTTTCAAATTGCTGATATCTCAGCTATTTTCCAAAATTCTTTATAAATAACGTGCAAGTTCTATGGAGGCCCAACTATAGTTTTAGAAGTTGTAAATCTTTTTCAAAACCAAAATCGACTATTTTAACGAAATTATATCATTCAACATAATGGAGCCATAGTGGATCTATCAGGCAAATGCCATTTTTTGTTGCCAACTATAGTCAACCGATCCATCAAACGATCGCCCTAGCCTACCAGTGGTAGTGTGGACGATTCAGGGGACAATCCACGCACTAGCCTACGACACATCTTGTTCACGGACAGTGTCCACACTAGCCTATCATCTTAGATCTAACGCTATCAAGATGAAGATTAGGCTAGAGAACTTATTTCGACAATCCATGCACTAGCTTACGACACATCTTGTTCACGGACAGTGTCCACACTAGCCTATCATCTTAGATCTAACACTATCAAGATGACGATTAGGCTAGAGAACTTATTTCGACAATCCACGCACTAGCTTACGACACATCTTGTTCACGGACAGTGTCCACACTAGCCTATCATCTTAGATCTAACACTATCAAGATGACGATTAGGCTAGAGAACTTATTTCACCCGTTGACTCGTCACTAGGAAACAATGGCAAATGCACGAAAATGGATTAAACATTGGACAAAGAGTTGTATTCCCTACTGTGTGTCAGTGCATGGATGGCGACCAGTGGCGAAGGAGAAATTTTTTAATGGTCATTATGAATAAATCGTTAACATGAAAGAGATGTTAGCTATGTGAGTTTCCACGTATCGGCTTTGATTAGCCCTTATGCATCAGCAGTCATGTCGAGAAATATAACATGACAAGAGAAAGTTGTTTGATTAATGGTTTACAACATACTAGCTCGGTATCATAATATATGATGTTTTAGTAGCTCAAATGAAGTGCTAAAACGTCATATATTATGGTTAGGAGGGAGTATGTTTTATTGTCTGGTGGCGACGCACGGGTAGTTGGCATATGGATGGAGGCGGGACTGCATAGATAAATTACTCTGATTATACATTTGGCATCTCCGAACTGAAATCTTATGTATCTCGCACCGGGCGATAGAACAGACATCCTTTTTTGTGCTATGAGAAATTATTACAAACACAGACACAGACCAAGCAAGATAAGTACTAGAAGAGAGGAGAAAAGGAGGCAAAGAGTTATATATAACAGTGGCAGCTCAGCCCAGGGAGGAATCAGCCGGACAGGGCGTCGGCGCCAGCGACGATCTCAAGGATCTCTCCGGTGATCTTGGCCTGGCGTCGGCGATTGTAGACCATGGAGAGATTTTTTCGGAGATCGATGGCATTGTCTGTGGCGCTGCTCATGGCGCTCATCCTGGCTGCGAGCTCGCTAGCGAGCGACTCCTGGAGGGCACGCAGGATCTGGCTGTTGAGGTAGAGCGGGAGGAGAGCGTCGAGGATCTGGACGGGGTCCTGCTCGAACTGGACGACGGGGGAGAAGGGCTGCATCTCGATCTTGATCTTCTCGCGCTCCACGGTGAGCTTGCCTTCCTTGGTGGTGAGCTTGAAGAGCTCGTCCTCGGTGGCGTCGACACAGATGCCGTTGACGTCGCAGATCTCGCCCTTAGGGGACATGGGCAGCAGCGTCTGGATGATGGGGTCGGAGCGGACGAGGTTGACGAACTTGGAGTAAACGAGCTCCACCTTGTCGACCTCCTCGGCGACAAAGAGGGAGTAGATAAGGTCGCAAATGGCCTGCGAGTCCTTGACGGTGGGGATGCCGGCGAGCTCGAGGAAGCGCTCGGTGGGGATGTAGTCGCGGCGCTGGAAGTAGGCGTTGCCCTTCTTGCCAACGCTGATGACTTTGTACTCGACGCCCAGCTGCCTGAGGTCCTCCATGCGGGCCTCGGCCTTCTTGAGCACGTTGTTGTTGAAGGCGCCGCATAGGCCACGCTCGCCGGTGAGGACGACGATCGCGACGCGCTTGACGGCGCGCTGGCGGGTGAGGGGCAGGTCGATGTCCTCCGACTGGATCTCCTGGTTCATGTTGTAGAGCACCTCCACCAGAGCCTCCGAGAAGGGGCGGGAGGAGACCACGGCCTCCTGCGCGCGACGGACCTTGGCGGCGGCCACCAGCTTCATCGCCTCCGTGATCTTCTGCGTGTTGCGGACAGAGTCGATGCGGTTGCGGAGGTCCCGGAGGGAGCACCGCACCACCAGGCTGCTGCCGGTGGAGGCGCGGCGGCGGGTGGAAGTGCTGGCAAGCGCGGATGAGGACCACGCGGTGGAGAGGTGGGAGCACGACATGGCTGGCTAGCGGCTGGCGCGTCACCGGCGGCCGCAGAGGCGGAGGCGGAGGCGGAGGCGGAGAAAGGAGAAAGGATGGGAGGGAGGGAAAGATTTTGGATTGGGTTTGGGTGGAGAAGTGAGCAGGTGGGGTTTTCAAGCCGGGCTGAGTGGTGGAGGGCTAGTCACTGCGAGATTGCCACGGATCATGTGGCGCGCCCTGGCCGCCTACCCTGCACCTTGCCTGCTTCCATTTCTCTATTCATATTATTATTTTTTGCCTTGCCAAATAAATAAAACTCATAAAACTACAGCGAGAAGGGAACTTCTCTATGGGAGAGGACAGGAGTGGATACACTGCGGATATACTACAGTAGATACTTACCCCAAGTGAATCAAAATTCGAATTTTCTTTTTCATACAAAAATCTTGTAAAATTCCACAGTTGGAAAAAGGCCAGGTGCAGCATACCGATATTATCCGGTGATACAAGCATATATAGGCTTGATGATGAAATGCAAACAACTTTATAAAGGAAAAGCACTGATCCTCCTAATCAGTCAGCAGGCTGAGGCTCTTGGCTGGAAGGTTTGTACACACTGAAGTCGCCGAAATCCCTTCTTCCACTGCAAAGAAAATTCTCGGTAAATGAATATCTTGATTTCAAATGAAAAAAAAAAATTGGAGGAAAGAGCATCACGATTCACAGAGAGAGGGAGAGGGAGAGAGAGCGATCGAACTTCTAAGGCCACTGGTACAGGTAGGGCGGCCATTCCAAGCACAAACAAGTTTCATGTGTTGAGCAATTAACCAACCAAGCAGCAAAAGGTGATCCTTTTTTACCTGTGCTTTATATTCCAACCAGAAGGGAGATAACGGGGGTGAACCGCTTCGACAAAAACATGCCTCCATCTTTGGCAAAACTGGTGAACAGCCTCCTCCCCACCGTTGGTCAGCAAAAGCTCGACGACTTGTTTACCATGGTGCCCGTGTCCTAGAAGTGATATCTTCTTGTCAGCATTTTTGGAAATAGTTTGGCTAGAATTGTCACTGCTGGCTGGATCCTCGTCGAGATGGCCATTTTCCTGAGTACCACTTGGTCGCTGCATGCCATCTGACCCAAGCTTCTCCGTGTTAGGGTCACAAGTGGAATCATCTATACTGGCTGACAAACTTGCACTCTGGATCACAGTTAATTCTTCGGCCTGGATATTACACCCAGTCCCGTCAGCATCTTGTTGACCACTGCTCCCATTCCCATCTTCTGAAACTTGCTCTGATAAAGCATGCCTATTTTCTGAATCATGCGCCATGTCTTCTAAGATGGCCTTGTTGCTGCTCTTTCTTACAATGTTTTCAGTCTGGGCTCTAAAAGAATGAGGATACCCTTTTTTCTTTTCAAGCCTCCTTCGCTCTTGGGGGCTCATACCTACCAGTAATGCCATCTCCAGGTCTTCGGGAGTCACATCCCTACCACCGTAGTATGACTTCACAGTCTGCAACGAAATGAATGTATCGGTAACACAGATCTACCGCTAAGAACCAATACATTTTTAATCAGGAAAAAAATAGGGTCTTTTACATTTGTGTCCCTAACTCGAACCCACGTAGTACAGGAATATTGACCTGTTGTCCATCGACTACGCCTTTCGGCCTGATCTTAGGCCCTACTACTTAGATTTGCCCCTAATTTTAAAGCATGCTCAAATTTGCCCTTCTGCTGTTATGTGACCTTACAGAAATGCCCTTCCATGCCGTTTCCGTCCAGTCAAAGGCCTCTGACCGTCTACCGGACGTTTCCTGGACAATTTGCCCCTGCCTCCATGTGTCACTTACATGTGGGACCCACTCATAAAAAAATAAAAATAAAAAACACTTTCTCTTACCCCTCTATCTCTCTCACTTACATGTGGGCCCCAACTAATAAAAATAGAAATAAAACTAGATATGGACTGGTCATTGTTCTATTATTTTCTTAAATGTTGTTTACTGATTTATTTGATGAGTGGACCCACTTGTCAGCTTCTGTAAAGTGAGTGTTAATTAAAACTAATAAGGGTTTACGGTAATCTGGGATTAGGCTAATTAAAAACACGCCGGTGCCCACGCATGAAGACACGGCGACCATGTACGGGAGGACCCCGGAGCTGTCGAGCGGCTGCAAAATCGGGCTAGCGAGGATGCGAGAGAGAAGATTCAGTGGCCTGAGGTGGCTGGAGAGTGGGGTGCCCAATGTTAGAGTTATAATATAAGTCATGTACCCCTTTGTATTTATCCCATTGTATAAGGGGTTTCCTGCATATGTTCCAACCTGTACATGTATATATATCGGCCTATGGCCTCATGGGAATACAAGTTGCTTATTTCTAACATGGTATTAGAGCATTAGGTTTTTTCTCTCCGCACGCGCAACTCGTGCTCTGATCCAATCTTCACGCAGCCGCCGTCTGTCTGCTGCTGCCGGATCTCGCTGCTACCTCTCGATCTCCTCCTATGGCTGCTTCTCGCTCTACAGCAGGTGCCGGATTGAGCCACCCAAGCCGCCGGATCCAGCCCCTGCCTCGTCCTTGCTGGATCTCGCTACCCCATCTGCCAGATCACCAGTGCTGGCCAGATCGAGATAGCACCAGCGCGCAGTAAGCATCCTCGTCTGCCTCAAGGACCTCCCCGAGATCGTCTACTGCATCCTCCACCACCTCCGCGGCATCCGCGGGCTCGGCAAGTCTGACCGGGAGGGCTTCTACGCCGCTGCGCTCTGACAGGTTCGGCTGCCTCAAGGACCTTCCCAAGATCGACTACCGCCGGGTCCTTCTCCTGCTGCTGACTCGATCTGCAGTCCTCCTCATCTTCACGTGTTGCATCAGCCGCTCCACCAGCATATGCCGCGTCTGCACGTCGTCATGCTCCAGGGCGTGCGGTTTTGCACTCCCGATCGGATCTGGTTTTCCCTGGTCGTTGACCTCTAAGAAAATGGTCTACACCAACACGCAACGTTGCAGTCCCTTGCTTCCCGTGACTCCTGACGGTTGTGTTGGTAGTTCTTCTGTTGCTCCTGCAAGCTCTACATATGGTAATTGTCGCTCTACACCGACTCCTCTCACGACTTTCATCGGTGCATGTCGCTCTTCCCAGACACCTCTTGCGACTTTCACCGGTTGTCATGGTGCCTATGACTCCATGGACTGCTCTTCGTCCACGCGTCTTCCCTTGGCGCTTGGTGCTTGTCTGCACACGGCCTTGTCTTCTTCACCGGTCTTTGCCGACGATACTGGACATGCTACACCGCCACATTTAGCGGCTTCCACAGGTGGTGGTGGTTGCTTCTCTCCTCGTGCCATTACGCCGCCTACTTCAGCTGTGTTCTTCACCGAGGACGAGATTGCGCGACTTCGCGCCGTGCTGCTTGCCTTCGACTCTCCGTTGTCGGGTGTGTCTACATCGACATCTTCAGTTGCGCCCTGACTGAGCAGGAGATTGGACGATTTCAATGTCTGCTAGCTCCATCTGTTGTTTCTTCATCGACAGGTTCTGTTGGTTCTGCTACGGACTCTTCTGGCATTGTGAGACCACCTTCTACCCACACAGGTACATCTCTGTGGGTTCTTGATACTGGAGCATCTTTTCATATGACTCCTGATTCATCCACTCTATCATCTACTCGACCTCTTGATTCTCCTGTTCGTGTTCTTACTGCTGATGGTACTTCTCTCCCGGTTACTGGCCGAGGCACTCTTAGCACTTCATCTTTTCATGTTCCCGATGTTGCTCATGTTCCTCGGCTTACCATGCAGCTCCTTTCTGGTGGCCAGATTGTTGACTCTGATTGTCGGGTCATTCTTGACTTTGACTCATGTTCAGTTCTGGACCGTCACATTGGTGCTCTTCTTGGTGCTGGCCCCCGGCGCCGTGACTCTCAGGGTCTCTGGGAGCTTGACTGGCTTCACCTTCCATCCGCTGCCACCGCAGCTAGTCTCTCCTCCTCTGTTGCCTTGTCTACCAGCTCTTTTCAAGAGTGGCATAATCGTCTGGGTCATTTATGTGGCTCTCGTCTCTCATCCTTAGTTCGACGTGGTCTTCTTGGATCCATCTCCGGTGGTGTGTCTTTAGACTATCAGGGCTGCCGGCTTGGTAAACAGGTTCAGTTACCTTATCCTCATAGCGACACTGTGTCTCAGCGTCCTTTTGACCTTGTTCACTCCGATGTTTGGGGTCCAGCTCCCTTTTCCTCGAAGGGAGGCCATCGCTACTATATTATCTTTATAGATGATTTCTCTCGATACACGTGGATCTATTTTATGTCTTCTCGTAGTGAGGTATTATCTATCTATAAGCGTTTTGCTGCCATGGTTCACACTCAATTCTCTACGCCTATTCATGTGTTCCGTGCTGACTCTGCTGGAGAGTATATCTCCAAGATGTTGCGTGGATTTCTCGCTGAGCAGGGTACACTTGCTCAGTTCTCTTGTCCTGGTGCTCATGCTCAGAATGGTGTGGCTGAGCGCAAGCATCGTCACCTTCTTGAGACGGCTCGTGCGATGATGGTTGCTGCCTCTCTTCCGCTCATTTCTGGGCTGAGGCCGTCTCCACCTCCACCTATCTCATCAATCTACAACCTTCTGCTGCTCTACAGGGTGGTGTTCCTTTTGAGCGTCTCTTTGATCGTTCTCCCGATTATTCGATGCTTCGCGTGTTTGGTTGTGTCTGCTATGTTCTTCTTGCCCCTCGCGAACGCACCAAACTGACCGCTCAGTCTGTTGAGTGTGTCTTCTTAGGCTACAGTGATGAGCATAAGGGCTATCGTTGTTGGGATCCTATCGGTCGTCGGATGCGTATCTCTCGGGACGTGACTTTTGACGAGTCTCGTCCCTTCTACCCACGCCCATCTTCCTCGACCTTTTCAGTGGAGGATATCTCTTTCCTCACTTTTCCAGATACACCTCTCACCCCCATCGAGCCTTTGCCTATTCGTTCCGCTCCCTCTGCTTCTCCACCTCCTGTCGATTTGCTACCACCATCTCCCACGGTTTCCTCTCCTGGCATGTCACCGGATTCTGCACCTTCATCTCCGATGACTTCTACATCTTCACCCCTCGATTCTACCTTGGCGATCCCCCCTTGCATTGTTCCATCTTTTCCTCAGTGTTACACTTGTCGTTCACGTCATGTGGATGCCTTTGCGAATGCCCCTGTGGATGTGTCGTCATCCTCATCTCAGCCTCCCTATGCCTTGCATTCTCGCCCTCGTCCGCCTGTTGATCGCCTTGGATTTCCCACCGTTGGTGCTGCTGTTCTTGAGCCGACTTCCTATCATCAGGTCGTTGTTCATCCTGAATGGCAGTTTGCGATGGCAGAGGAGATTGCTGCTCTTGAACGCACTGGTACGTGGGATCTTGTTTCACTTCCTCCCGGAGTCCGTCCCATCACTTGTTAGTGGGTCTACAAGATTAAGACTCGCTCCGATGGTTCTCTTGAGCGTCACAAAGCTCGTCTTGTGGCTCGTGGTTTTCAGCAGGAGCATGGTCGTGATTATGACGAGACTTTTGCTCCTGTGACCCATATGACCATTGTTCGTACACTTCTTGCCGTGGCCTCTGCACGCCACTGGTCTATATCTTAGCTTGATGTTAAGAATGCCTTTCTTAATGGTGAGCTGCGTGAGGAGGTGTACATGCAGCCACCACCTGGGTATTTTGTTCCTGATGGCAATGGTATGTCGTCTTCGTCGCTCTCTCTGTGGCCTTAAGCAAGCCCCTCGCGCCTGGTTTGAGCGTTTTGCCTCTGTGGTGATTGCCGCTGGTTTTTCAGCGAGTGCTCATGATCCAGCATTGTTTATTCACCTTTCTCCTCATGGTCGGACTCTTCTTCTTCTCTATGTTGATGACATGATCATCCTTGGGGATGACCCCGAGTATATTGCCTTTGTAAAGGTCCGTCTTAGTGAGCAATTTCTTATGTATGATTTGTTAGGAAGTATTAGTATTAGTCTAGGAGTCCTTATTAGTCTATTAGTATTAGTCTAGGAGTCCTTATTAGTCTATGTTTACTTTCATTGCACCTCAAGTCTTGTGTAATATATATATGCCCCTTGGGCCTTCAATAAACATAAGTTGCTTTCCTAACATGGTATTAGAGCCTTAGGTTTTTTTTCTCGCACGCGCAACTCGTGCTTTTCCCTCCTTGCCGCCGCGTTCTTCTTCCCGACCGCGTCGTGCTCCTGCTGCAGCCTCGGCGTCTCCAGATCGAGGATCTGCTACCGCCCCTGCCCTCCACCCTAGCCGCGCCATCCTCTCCAGATCGTGCCAGGATCGCTGCTCTGCACTCCAGCCGGGCCGCCCTCTCCAGATCGCCACGTCGTGCAGTCCAGATCGAGGATCTGGACGCCTCGCGCTGCCTCCAGCCCAGATCGGGACGCCCCGCGCTACCTCCAGTCCAGCTCGCGAATAGTCTTCGCTCTGGAATAACCACGCTTCACTCCGCGTTGACTCCAGATCACGTTGTATCTCCCGCATCAACTACCTCGCTCTGGAGGCCGCTGTTGCTACTCGATCTGGTGATTCCCGCTGGACTGCTCCATCTGTCCCTACTGGATCTCGATCTGGACTGATCCTCGAAGAAAAAAAAATGTTTGCTGCATTCGGCTACGTTGTTGTTCCTCGTTGTCCGGTGATCTTTGATGGCACTAACTACACCGAGTTCATTGGCTTCATGCGCATTCACATGCGTGGCATCCGTCTATGGGGTTTTCTTTCTGGCGAGGTCTGTTGTCCGCCATGTCCGGTTCCTCCCATGGCTCCTACTCCGCCGACCCAACCGGCTCTTCCTGCGGATGCTCCTCAGGCCGCAAAGGATGCGGCTAAGATTGCTGATGAGACCGTTGTAAGTGCTTATGATGAGAAGGTCTTGGCTTATGAGGAGGCTCTTCAGGTGTATCACGGTGCTCTGTCCGCTTACACCCAGTGGCTTGATGATGATGCTCGTGCTGCAGCTGTTCTCACTGCTAGTGTTCTGCCTCAGTTTGCCTCTGAGTTTTTGGGCCTTCCTACTGCCTTTGAGATGTGGACTCGCCTTCGTTAGCGCTATGCGCCCTCTGGTGATGCCTTATACCTCTCCGTGGTTCGTCAGGAGCATGCTCTTCAGCAGGGTGACTCTACTGTTGATGACTTCTATGCACAAAGTTCTGCTATCTGGCGCCAGCTCGATTCTCTCCGCACTGCTGGTTGTTGTACTTGCCCCTGTTGCTAGGCTGTCTAGGCCAACTTGGAGTTGCATCGCGTCTACGAGTTCCTGTCTTGGCTCCGTAAGGAGTTTGAGCCCCGGCGTGCTCAGTTGTTTGCTCGTGGCCGTATTTCTCTCATGGAGGCGCTTTCTGAGATTCGTGCTGGGGAGACTCGCTTACGTGGTGCTGGTTTGCTGGAGGTTCCCTCGGTGCTCGCTGCTCGGGCTACTTTTACGCCCCCTGCTGCACTGACCCCTTCTCACTCGAGTGCTCCGCCGCTCTTGCCCACTCCTTCTGGAGGCTCAGGTCGCCCCCGTCCACATTGTAGCTACTTCAACAATGATGGTCATATTGAGTCCCACTGCTACACGAAGAAGAAACACTTGCGCCAGGCGCAATCATCATCTACAGAGACTTCGTCATCTACCTCGACAGCTTCAGCCATCGCTTTGACTGAGCAGGATATTCTGAGACTTAAGCGTCTGCTCGCTGCTTCAGGTTCTTCCTCGACGGGTACTGCTGGTTTTGTGACTGAGGCTTCCCGCACTGAGCAACCACCTTTTACACAGTCAGGACCGTCTCCTGCACACTCTGGTTGGAATTGGCCTTCACCGCCATGATATTATTTTTTCTCTTCCGCTGCCATCATCCCTAATCTAGTGTGTGTTTTCTAGTTTTCTTTGTTTTCCGCTGCGTCCACCAAATCCGTTGATATTTTTTGTTTTCTCATGCCATGCGAGTCCACCATACCTTAGTCCTTTAGCCTTTCTCCGGTCCTGATCCTTTCTATGCAACTTTTGTGGCCTACCTGCCCTTGTTGTTTTCTATAGGATTTTCTGGACTTCTTTTTGCATTGTCGATCTACGTCCATCGTGCCTTATCCGCCGAGCTTCTTTCGACGACGGTTGTCATGGACTATGGTTTTCTACGCAATGCTTTCTTCTCTTGATGTGACATCTTCTTTTGACAACCCACCTTCTCTTGATACTTATGTTGTATCTTCAAGTGATGCGGTGTCTTCCTCTGATGTGCCAACTCTTCGGTGTCTTCCTCTTGATGTGCAATCTTCTTTTGACAACCCATCTTCTCTTGATACTTTATCTTGTATCTTCAAGTGATGCGGTGTCACATCTGATGTGCCATCTCTTCGTTCTCTCCTTCGGCGACTCGACAAGTTTTGAAGACTCTTCATGCTATGACGACACTCTCAAGACGCGGATTTGGATTATCATTTTTTTAGTATTACACTTGTTCAAATGCAATGCTATTGCATACGCTTTGCATTTGAGGGGGGGTGTTAGGAAGTATTAGTATTAGTCTAGGAGTCCTTATTAGTCTATGTTTACTTTCCTTGCACCTCAAGTCTTGTGTAATATATATATGCCCCTTGGGCCTTCAATAAACATAAGTTGCTTTCCTAACATGATCTTGGACCTCTTCGCTACTTTCTTGGGATTGAAGTCTCTTCTACCTCTGATGGCTTTTTTATATCCTAGGAAAAGTATATCCAGGATCTTCTTGCTCGTGTTGCTCTTACTGACGAGCGCATTGTTGAGACTCCTATGGAGCTCAATGTTCACCTCCGTGCTACTGATGGTAATCCCTTGCCTGACCCAACGCGTTATCATCATCTTGTTGGCAGTCTTGTCTATCTAGTTGTCACTCGTCCGGATATCTCTTATCCGGTTCATATTCTGAGTCAGTTCGACTCCGCTCCCACATTGGTTCACTACAGTCATCTCCTTCGTGTTCTCCGATATCTTCGGGGCACGATCTCTCACCGTCTATTCTTTCCTCGCTCAAGTTCTTTACAGCTTCAGGCCTATTCGGATGCTACGTGGGCTCAATGTTCGCCTCGGTGAAAAGTATATCCAGGATCTTCTTGTTCGTGTTGCTCTTACTGACGAGCGCACTGTTGAGACTCCTATGGAGCTCAATGTTCACCTCCGTGCTACTGATGGTAATCTCTTGCCTGACCCGACGCGTTATCGTCATCTTGTTGGCAGTCTTGTCTATCTAGCTGTCACTCGTCCGGACATCTCTTATCCGGTTCATATTCTGAGTCAGTTCGTCTCCGCTCCCACATTAGTTCACTACAGTCATCTCCTTCGTGTTCTCCGATATCTTCGGGGCACGATCTCTCACCATCTATTCTTTCCTCGCTCCAGTTCTTTACAGCTTCAGGCCTATTCGGATGCTACATGGGTTAGTGATCCTTCAGATCGCCGTTCACTTTCTGTTTACTGTGTGTTTCTTGATGGTTCTCTCATTGCCTGGAAGACGAAGAAACAGATTGCAGTTTCCCGTTCGAGTGCAGAGGCTGAGTTGCGAGCGATGGCTCTTTTGACGGCAGAGGTGACTTGCTTACGGTGGTTGCTTCAGGATTTTGGTGTTTCTGTCACTACACCGACTCTGCTCTTATCTGACAGTACAGGTGCTCTTAGCATTGCGCGTGATCCCGTGAAGCATGAGCTCACCAAGCATATCGGTGTTGATGCTTTCTATGTGCGCGCTGGTGTGCAGGATCAGGTTATTGCTCTTCAGTATGTGCCTTCCGAGTTACACTTGGCGGATTTCCTGACGAAGGCCCAGACTAGAGCACAACATGGCTTTTATCTCTCCAAACTCAGTGTTATTCATCCACCATGAGTTTGAGGGGGGGTGTTAGAGTTATAATATAAGTCATGTACCCCTTTGTATTTATCCCGTTGTATAAGGGGTTTCCGGCATATGTTCCACACCTGTACATGTATATATATCGTCCTATGGCCTCATGGGAATACAAGTTGCTTATTCCTAACACCCAAGAGGATGGACAGTTGCGAGCTTGAGCAGCGGCGACGGGAGGCGCTCGCCGGTAGAGGTGCTAGGGGAGGCGAGGATAATTGGGAGCCGGTGGAGGATGTTCAGGAGGAGATGTCGGAGCTCAAGAACCCGAGGTAAGCCTGCGGTGCTCACGGGTGGAGGAGATCAGGCAGTGGCTGCGTGACACCGGAGCTGCGTGATCGGGCAGCGGCTGCCCAGGAGGAAGGATCCATCACTATGGGACGTTTCAATCCAATTAACCCCAAAGGAAGACGAATTGGAGAGCGGTGGGCCTATCAGACATTTTATTGGAGCTCCGCGTTCTCGTTGGACATGTGCGCGAGTCAACGCCGGCGATGGTTGCTTTGATATTCCCTGGCAAGAGAGAGAGAGGGAGAGGGCGGCGGAGTGATGGCGAGTAGTGGGTTCGAGTTAGGGACAGAAACGTAAAAGACCCCAAAAAAATACTGCAAGTGATAGACAAAGCCAGAAATACTAGAAGGATGTTCGCACCTGCATTAGCTCTTCACATCTCTTCAAAGGCATAGTGGATCCATGCCGCAGAAGGGCCATTGCAGCAGTCCTCAGCAGCAAAGGTGACACACCCTTTTCATTCAATTTATCTTCAGATACTGATGCATCGGTTATTAAACTTCTATCACCCGAGTTCACTATTTTTTGTACAAAAAGGGGTATTCCCAATTCTTCTGCCAGTCGCCTCTTGTATTTCTCAGCAGCTGAATGAGCAATTTCATGGCAATCCACACACAGAAGTACAATATCATGTGAACGATGGCTCTTCAGATGCTCCGGAAAGTGCATCCTGTAGCAAGATGGTATTATTCTATATCTGATATAGTGGCTTTTTTCTCCACATCCAACACAAATATTTTTTTTGCTCTGAATATAAAATTCATTATCTTCATCCTCGGGACGACCCTTAGGTTCAAACAGAAGCATTATTCCTGGAGGATTATCTTCTACTAACTTTGCCAAATCCCGTTGAATATACCTGGGAAATAAAATCAATCAGTTTGACAAAATAACTACTCCCTCTGTCCCAAAATTCTTGTCTTAACTTTGTCTAGAAATGAATGTATCTAAATACTAAAACTTGACTAGATACATTAATATCTAAACAAATCTAAGACAAGAATTTTGGGACAGAGGGAGTATGATATTAGTGTCACATACTTTTATAACAACTTATGTAGCATTTAAGAGACAAACCATTCCAACTTTTTGCGGTCACAGTAGCAAAGTAGTCTTCCATCACTAGCGTAGATCCTGCAATTGTGATAAACTGGGGACTTACATGAAAACTTTTTAATGAATGATTCCCGGGAAGCCTTTTTGTTAGGTGGTGCTGTCAACAACTTTTCTCCACTTGATGCAAAAGCAAATATATTTGCTTGCTTCAAAGTTAGCTGTGATACAAGGTTATAATTGTAAACTGATAGTCGACATAATCCACTTGGTTCTTTATACTTCCCAAGCAAAGTTGTAAATAAGTTATCCATGCTGACAGTGGTATCCTCAATCAGATAGCAGAGTTCTTCAATGTGAGCGACAACTACAGGGGATGGTGACGACAAAGGATGTATAGTTGAAGCACTTGGCTCTGTTTCTGCTATGACAGCACACATCTCCGTTCTATCTTTTGGAACTCTTACAGCAATGGCAGCTATAGCCTGGTCTGACAGGATATACCGCAAGCTTTCATCATGCATGCGAGCCTGGAATGAGATCCCAAGACATTTGAAGAAATTAGAAAGGAGAAAAGACTAGAAGGCCCAGAACCACAATAATGCAGATATGCAATTTTTTAACATAATATACCTTCAATAGGAGAAAAGGAACTCAAGAAAATACGAGCGGCTGTGCAGAAATATGTTAATTATGTTAAGCTTCATGCACTAGCCAACGCAACCAAAAGTCCAAACTGATGAAAAGGGCTAGGCAATCCACATATAGTGTAACACCCCCTCTCACTTATGACAGGGAAGACAAGTCAACACGTGCAACCGGAAGAGAGTGACGGCGCGCGAAGCTCACGTATGACTCAAGAGGCCTAGCCAGGACTTGAACTCAAGACCTTAGCTCTGATACCATGTTAAGCTTCATGCACTAGCCAACGCAACCAAAAGTCCAAACTGATGGAAAGGGCTAGGCAATCCACATATAGTGTAACAAATTATAATCTATGCATGAGTAATCTGATCCAGCTAATGTCATGTAGACCATGCCTATTCACGCCGCTACAAGGTCCCATCGGGTTTGTTGGCTTAGCCTCCAACGCAGGTGTGGTTATATTCTACCAAAATTTATTTATTTGATTTGGTTTGTTCTAAGTTGGTCACTTTCTATACCCTTAAAATGTTTCCAAACTTCTCATATATCTAATCCCTCTATGAAAAGAACAAAGAAATGTTCAAGAGACCAATCTACACAAGAAGGAAGATCAGGCTCGCTCCAAACACTGAGCTGCTTATGTTGCCAAGTATAAGCTGTTGCCAAGTATAAGCTGCTACCAAGACACCACCGAGCCGAAGGCAGTGTTAGAGCATTTCTAGTAGAACCCTCAAACCCTCGAAGCAGTTTTAAGGGTTGAGAAGTGCCAGTTTATGGCACTTTTAAGGGTTGAAAAACAGGGGCAAAGACTAGAACCCTCAAACCCAACCCTTAAACTGTTTTAAGGGTTGGATTTGAGGGTTCTAGTCTTTGCCTCAACCCCAACCTTTAAAACTATCATTTTATATATCACACATTTCATCATATGACATATCACAAATTCCATCACATTTGACATAAAACAATAATCATTCTAGTTATTATTACACCACCGAATAAAACAATAATCATTCAAATTATTACAACAATGTGGCTACAATTAGTGCCAATGAAGCAAAAATTAAAAACTAAAAAAGTAAAAAAAAATCTCACCGGGGCGGGGCGGGGACGGCCGGCCGAGGCGGGGCGCGGGCGGGCGGCGTCTGGGGCGGGGCGGGGACGCAGCCGGGCGGCTCAGGCCGGGGCGGGGCGCGGACGAGCGGGGCGGGGCGGGGCGCGCGGAGGGGCAGCGGGGCGGCGGACGGGGCGGGGCGCGCGGAGGGGCGGCAGGGCGGCGGACGGGGCGGGGCGCGCGGAGGGGCAGCGGGGCGCGCGGAGGAGCGGCGGCGGGCGGCCGGGGCGAGGCGGCGGGGCGACGGACGGGTCGGCCGAGATGCGGAGCGGCGGGGCACGAAGGGGCGGCGACAGGGGCGCGGAGGGGCGGCGGACTGGCGGCGGGGCGGCGGACTGGCGGCGGCGGCGGCGGATTCGGGGGAAGAGACGAGCGCGGGGAAGCAACTTCCTCCCGCGCGAAGGTGGAAATGGAGTGCGGGTTGGGGGGAGTTTTTCCTCCCAACCCTCACTTCTACAGGCTGGGAAGGTGTTTGAGGGTTGGACCTCTAAAATTTTTTACGGGTTTAAGGGTTCTAGTCTACGCCGTTTTTTCGACGAAAACTGTAAAAAAAACGGTTATTTTTAAGGGTTTGAGAGTTTGAGGGCTCTACTAGACTTGCTCTTACTACCTTGTCCCTTAACCTACCACAGCTACACTGCTACAACCTAGACTTGCAACTAACAAGGTTCAACAAATGAAAGAGCATAGTCCAACAGAAATGCAAAAAACAATCAGAATGGGAAATAAAATTATGTTGGCTGACCATTAAGTCCCTCCACGCGCAAATTTTCCGAACAAGATCCTACATAAGATTAAATTGTTTAGAACTTAAAAAATCACTGGTGAGCTGGCTGACCAGATGCATAAAAAAAGGAAAACAAGCACCTTCACTTCACTAGATTTCTTGGAGTCAAGTCCATGAGTTTGTACATTTCTTGAGAGAATAGATGCTGCAGAGGAAGCTCCTGGACGACATTCAATTTCCTTTGTATATAGTTGCATGCACACCATGTTTGAACGACGGCAAGCCTCCAAGAAAAAATTGATTTTACCATCGGGAGAATCTGAAGCATAATTGATATTACAACCGGTCAAAAACAAAAATTACGTAGCGGGGGGGGGGGGGGGGGGGGTATTAATATACTATTGTCTGACTTGATTTTAAAATGCCAGCAAGATGTGGAGTGGAGTAAAAACGTAAAACATTATTTTGGCAGTTGAGCAATAGAGTATCGTCAGTTCATTATAAAATCTTCTTTTATCGGTCCCGTAATGTTAGTTTCATTGCTTAACAATAGAATGGAAATGAACTCTCATTTTCTTGGCCCCCTTGATGTAGTTCCATTTCTTAATCATAGATAAGGATTGCATACAAAGAATACATAGTTAAGATCACTGAATCTCCTTTTCTTGGCCCCCTTAACGTTGCTTTTGTTTCTTAACTATAGATCAAGAATGCATACACATATTTAAGACTGTTTATTTTGCTTAAGCTTCTGTTGAGGTCATCAAAGATACTTGTCAAAAGAATAAAAATATAAGCCTCCAGTTTTTGCACATCAACATAAAGTTGTAGTACCTATTAACATCTGCGGTAAGTTGTAAGTGCTCTCAGACAAAAAAAAAATAAGGATACACATTCAACAAGATAATGAAAAATTCAAAAATGTACATATTCGAATAATATATGCAAATATAATTGTTGTGGACAAAATATGTCCATTTGCATTCTGTGCCCAAAATAATATCAGTTTCCCTGTTCTAGTTGTACAGCACTGACAAGAAAATTCATTTAACATGTACATCTCCGAACTCTTTTCAAAATATGTAAGTGATACGTTCGGAAATTTCAATCCACATGCTTCCGGTTAAAATCGCACTGACAAGAAAATTCATTTAACATGTACATCTCCGAACTCTTTTCAAAATATGTAAGTGATACGTTCGGAAATTTCAATCCACATGCTTCCGGTTAAAATCCACAATTCTTAATGGGGCGAGCTAGGTGTCAGCCGGCTGACTCGCACCCCAAATCAGCCGTCCCAACTACTACTACGATTCGGCACTGTCGCCCATCCGATTCGTGACACGTAGCATCACCATCCACACCGACGCTAAGCAACATCTTGTTGAAATCGGGAGAGAGAGGTACCTTCAGACAGCCAAGCTCTCTTGTCTGGTTTCTCGCTTGACTGTTGTGTGTGTGTGGCGACTCTCGGACTCAGAACAAGGACGAGCTCCTCTCCCTTAGGTTAGATAGTCACTATGGGCCTGAGCCACTTGGGCCAGTAATACATGGGCCATGAGCCCCTCATCCAACACTCCCTCTCAAGAGGGGTGACAGATATCTATCATTCCCATCTTGTCACATGCTAGATTGCATTCTTTAGTTCCCAATCCTTTAGTCAAACAATCTGCAATATGTTGTCCAGAACCCACATGCTCAATCTTGATGATCCCAGCATCAAGCTTTTCTTTGATGAAGAATCTGTCTATTTCCACGTGCTTGGTTCTATCATGTTGCACTGGATTGTGTGCTATGTTGATTGCTGATTTGTCATCACACCACACATTCATACAACTAGTCTTCAATATTTTCAATTCTTCTAATAAATTTGGCAGTCACTCCGTAGCGGCGCCGCATATAAGTCTTACCGTGCGGCGGCCAACTAATCTCCTTACTAATGCATTTTAAGTGTGGCACCTCCCGCCAATCACTCTCTGGCCCTAAAAAACTGCCCGATGGACCACATGGATGAGCTATCCGGCGACTAAAAAACATACAACACCACACGCAAGATTCCCTTTCATGTTTGAAATTCAAAAAGTTTTATCTACAAAACCGTTAATTCAATCGATGATCCGCTTTCACCACACATTCATACAACTAGTCTTCAATATTTTCAATTCTTCTAATAAATTTGGCAGTCACTCCGTAGCGGCGCCGCATATAAGTCTTACCGTGCGGCGGCCAACTAATCTCCTTACTAATGCATTTTAAGTGTGGCACCTCCTGCCAATCACTCTCTAGCCCTAAAAAACTGATGAGCTTGTTAGGAAAGCAACTTATCTGTATTGAAGGCCCAAGGGGCATATATATATTACACATGACTTGAGGTGCAAGGAAAGTAAACATAGACTAATAAGGACTCCTAGACTAATACTAACAGACTAATAAGGACTCCTAGACTAATACTAATACTTCCTAACAGAGCTATCCGGTGACTAAAAAACATACAACACCACACGCAAGATTCCCTTTCATGTTTGAAATTCAAAAAGTTTTATGTACAAAACCGTTAATTCAATCGATGATCCGCTTTCACCATTGACTTTCTCGCGACGAGTTCTTCGAAACTAGATCCCATGTTGATATGTTCCGTCAACTATTTTTTTCCGTTCATACTTGCCACATTTTTGGACCCACTTGTCATATTATTAACCACTTACTTGCCTAAGAAAAATAACTTGATTGTCACTTTTTAATGTTGTTTCGTACAAAAAAGCCTTGTAGCAGATTTCATTATACATGATATAAAAGCATGTCATAGGTTGTGTTTGCCAAGTTAAAATATATCAACTTGTCATATTTACATATAACTTTGCTAGAAAACTATTTTGTGTGCTTGTTAGTTTAACTATGCCGAGTTGTCATATTTACAAAGGATGACCAAATATTCTTGTGGTCACCGGTTTTAAAATGTTGAGTTGTCATATTTTTGCGCGTAATCGCCTAAAGAAAGTTGTTTGTGCTTGCCAGTTTGATTATGTCAAGATGTCATATTATACGCAATTTCTAAAAATATGGCGATTAAGTTATTTTTTGTCAAACAAGTACTTACTAATATGACAACTAAGTACAACAAATGTGGTAAGTACGAGCAAAAAAAAAAAGTTATCGAAACATGTCGACATGGGATCTAGTTTTGAAGATTTCGTCGAAACAAAGTCAACGGCGAAAACGGACCATCGATCGAATTAACGGTTTAAGAGATAAAACTTTTAAAATCCGGTCATTTAAAGCGAATCCGATGACATCATTGCATGAATGCATGCATGCATGAAGAAGAGAGCACACACAAATCGATCCGCAAGCCGCCGCACGGTAGTGACAAAATGCGGTGCAGTTAGTTAGATTTTCCCAATAAATTTCTGGTCCACAACTTCTCACTCAGCCCCTTAGACATGGCTCTGTATTCAGCCTCTGCAGTTGATTTGGAAACAACAGGTTGTTTCTTGCTTCTCCAAGATACTAGATTTCCTCCTACAAAGACACAATAGCCTGAAGTTGATCTCGTGTCATCCATGAAGCTAGCTCAATCAGCATCACAATAACCATCTACAACAAGGTGTCCATAACTCTTGAACAACAGTCCTTTCCCAGGAGTACCTTTCAAACATCTCAAGATTCTATGTACTCGAGATGTCCACTTCTAGGCTCATGCATGTATCTGCTCACAACACTTACTGCAGATGCAATGTCTGGTCGTGTATGACACAGGTACAACAACCTCCCAACTAATCTTTGATATCTCTCCTTATTCACTGGCTCTCCTGACTGAGCTGTCACTTTGTGGTTTTCATCAATTGGAGTTGATGCAGCCCGACATCCTACCCATCCCTACATCGCTTAGGAGATCTAAAGTATACTTCCTCTGAGATAGCGCGATCTCCTTGGCAGACCTGGCCACTTCTATGCTGTAGGATCGAAAGTATGTCTAGAGGGGGGAGGGGGGTGAATAGACTGTGATGTCCCGTCAGCAGTACATATCGTGTTACTTTCAGAGGCCTGTAACAATGCATCGTTTCTTAGTACGTTCTGGGACTTAGGCCTGTGCCAATGCATCGTTTCTTAGTACGTTATCATAGGAGCATTAATAAATTAAGAGACTACTAACCCAATGCATTGTTTCTTAGAGGTTGTCTCTAAATCTAATGATTTGGTGCTCATGCATAGATGTGATTGGGCTGTTAACCATTTTTACCTATGGTGGCGTGCAAATGTTGTATCTTAGCTAAGATAGAACCCTACTCTCTCTCATCATTAACTAGTGTGACACATCAGCAAAACGCCTATGAACCGGCGCTAAGAAACCTCCATTGGCACAGGCCCTAGAACAAGGACGAGCTCCTCTCCTTTAGGTTAGATAGTCACTATGGGCCTGGGCCACTTGGGCCAGCAATACATGGGCCATGAGCCCCTCATCCAACACATCTCAACACCACGCATGCTGCGACCAACGTCATAGTTTCCCCCCTCGGCCATGCATGGGACACACAGGTTGGTACTGGCGCGCCGCTCCGGCGAGAAGCAGCCGCATGCCGGCCTAGCAGCAGCGCTCGGGCACCACAGCACCCTCGCAGCAGACAGTGTGCACCGCTCGTAGCATCGCCAGTCGGCTCGCCGCGGCCACCAGCCGGTTCGCAGCACGCGTCTACCGCCTTGCGGCGTCGGCAACAGCCCCCTTCAAGCAGCTCTCGGCCTGGCCTGCAGCATATGCCATCGCCGTCCTTAGAGCATCGGCGGGCTCGCGGCGACGCCGCCTCGCTAACTTGCAGCATCGAGCGGGCTTGCAGTGGTTCTGCCTCACTGGCTTGCAGCATCGGCAGGCTCACAGCTGTGCCGGCTCGCTAGCTTGCAGCATCCTCCACCACCGCTCGGATCATCATGAGCGGCTCGCACCAGCCTATGGCCCCTACCTCCCCATCCTGCAGCCGTCCAACGCTTTCCTTGCAGCAACAGCGGAAGCCTTTGCAGCGCCCGGCGGCATCCCTGCAGCAGTGGACGGCTCGGCTTGTGCAATGCATCTCTGCTGCAGTCGGCGGCGGCCGGCTTGCTGCGCACATAGGGGGAGGAAGCAGCGCTCGCATCTGTTGTCTAGAGGTTGGGGAAGAAGCCAAGAAGCTTCAGGGGGAATAAAGACAAGGAGAAATCGAAAAAGAAAAAAAGTTGGGAGACCGTGCATGTGGGGACCACGTGCACATGTGACATGGCAAGTGAACGACCCAGCTGATTTCTGCGTAAAATCAGTCAGGCCTATTAGACTGTTTCCCATTCTTAATATATGAATAAAAAAATTGTTTGTAGGTTAAGAGCATACCATTTCCAAAATCTTTTGTAGGTAGAAAGCAAAATAGATAGTTCTCCTGCAACAGCTGGCAGTTGGAGACTTAGAGCACAAAATGAAAATTACACATGTTTCCCGAGAATGAAGGATTCAAATTCCACAGCTACATCAAGTAAGCTCCATTTGCAGGCAATAGGAAAAGGCTGAAGGGTGAACAATCCAAAAAATACTGATGGAAATCAGCTCTATTTACTGCTATAATTCATGGATACAAAATCAGCTGTATTGAGCATTCATTGTTGACTTTGACTGTGCTAAACAGAAAATAATTACAATGTATGTTAATGACTTATAATGTACTAAATGGCAGTAAAGACTGTTGAAATGGAAATAAGAGCACGGCACTTAGAAGTTAGAACATAGTAACATACCACAGGATTTTGCATGGAGCTCTGATGCCAAACAATTTGAAATGTTCAACAGATAGTGAGCATCACAACGGGCATACTGAATCATTTCCACTGTCAGCGGGCGTAATCTCCAATCTTCACGCTGAAATCTCAAAATAAGGTAGAATGAAAAGAAATAGCGGTAATTATGGAAGCAATTTCGAAATTTGAAACTGATATATCCTGTGCCTAGCAAACTGAAATTATTATTTTTTCAAGAAAACGCAAGGAGCGTTTGCGTTTCATTTCATTGAAAAGGTGGGAGATTACAGGCCTCCTAAGAGGTGGTGGTTACAAGGCCAATTCCTCATCAATGGACATCCCAGGAGGCGGGCAGCACAACCCTCAGCCCCTGTGCCCCAGCTTGTGTCCAACATTTGGCTTCTGCTTTGATCCTATCAACTAATGAATCTATCGAGGGTCTCGCATTGTCGAAGACACATTCGTTCCTCTGTTTCTAAATCATCCAAGATTTGATGATAACCCCCCCAGGTCACTTAAACCCCACATGTCAGTGACACATCAAAGGGGCCTGTGAGCAAGGATCGGTCAACAAAGGGGGTTATTGTCAATTATCTGCATCTAAAGGATGTGACATCCATTTCAAGGCCAGGTTGTGAAGGGTGTCAAGGCCAATGATCAGGAAATCATGTCAGAGCTGACTAGGTATCATGAATAATTACACAAGAAGACAGTTAATAGAACATTACTGGGGGAAAACCTACTGCTGTACTGGGTTCTAGTATCATGAATAATAACATATCAAGCAGGATTCAATACAATTAATGTTTTCTAGGGCTTATGAACTTAACTGAAGTGAAACATATACCTTCCTGTTGGGCACTTCTAATAAACCGAAGTAATAAAAAGGGTGGCCCGGTGCACATAGCTCCCGCTTGCGCAGGGTCCGGGCAAGAGGCTGTTTCCAGGACTCTAACCCATGACCTCATGGTCATAAGGTAACAGCTTTACCGCTGTGCCAAGGCTCCCTTTCCCCGGTAAATAAACCAAAGTAATAGTTTAAAAGAATTGGTAAATATCTTTTTGAAAACCTCAGTTGCAACTTCTATAAACGTTGTCTTCTACATCATTTGGAAACCTTACAAGGAAATACCAAGGTTTGTGGTTTGGCTCAATATGTATATAGCGCCATCAATAGTTCATTTACTTTCTCACATACCGAAAAGTATTCATGTATAAGTTGAGAAGACACATGAGATTTAACCAGCTACTAACTGTCACTGAACACTTGACTGGCTTTATCAAGCTCGCTGTTTAAACCAAACTTACAAAATACTTGCCTGCAATGTCTTGTCGGTAGTCACTCCACAATATAATTCTAGCAAATACGCTAAGGATTTCTGTGGCTTTGATAGGACCTCACATGCCTGAAAATGTATTGATTTCAATAAGCAATTGAGCAAAGCTCATAAGCGTAGCATAATAACAAAAAAGTGAGAGCACAAAGGCATATAGGACAGCCTTATGAACAGCAGGGGCAAAGGTACCAAGCAACAAAGATGCTCAAGAACCAAAATATTTATGGACACGGACTAATTCAAAGGAAACTGGTATTGTAAACTAATTCTGATTCTGAGCTGCAATAGCACTCTAGCACAAATATAAAGCTTTTTGTATTCCAGTTGATCAGTTCATATAAATTCGATTTCCTGATGCTTCGAGAACTGTATGAATTTTGTGGTTGAAACTGGAAACTTAAACCAACACAACTGAAAAAGAAGCAATTGACTCTAGCAATACTCATACAAAAAATATCTGAAACTAACAGAGAAGTACCAAACACAATATAAGATGATGATACTCGGTGGCACATCTTTTTTCCCACAAAGACATTGAAACCTTCTATTCAAAATTAAGAGAAAGGGAACAAGAGCAGGCGACACGAAATGGGTACCCAAGAAGTTCATTTTTCTTCGAGAAAACGCAAGAGATTTTGCGTTTCATTGCACTGAAAGGAGAGAGAGTTTTACAATCCTCCTAGGAGGCAATTACAGGTTTCGAAACAGGAAAATCAGTGAACATCCCATGTTTGGAGGGTGATGGCTCTAAGCCCTAAAGCACCAGCGCTTGCCCAGAGAGCGGCCTCGTTTTAATCTTCGTAAGCAGGGTATCCATCGATGGTTGTCCTCCACTGAAAACGCAATCTTTGCGCTGTTTCCATGGGACGAGGAGGGTCATGATGCCCAGGCCTTTGTGCATGGGCGCTGGGGAAAATTGCCGTGCTGATTGCCACCGGTCAAGTAGAGAGGGCTCGCTGGCCGGTGCAGCGCATGGGTTCCACAGCCAGCACAGCGCTTCATGCCAGATCTGTCTGGCGAAGGGGCATGCAAGGATGAGGTGGTGCATGGTCTCAAGTGCCTGGTCGCAGAGGGGGCATCGCGCAGGGTGTTGCAGTCCTCGACGGGCAAGCCAGTGTGCGGTCCAGCATCGGTCGAGGTGGGCAAGCCAGTGGAAGAAGCGGACGCGCGGAGGCCCCCAGTTTTTCCAAGTGAGCTTCCAAGCGGGGCAAGTTGTGGATCCGGCGAAGGTGGCGGCATATGCAGATTTGGCGGAGTAGACGCCGTTTGCGCTCCATTTCCATGTGAGGCAATCCAGCTCAGCAGAGAGGGTTGTGCCGTCGATCATGTGCCAAAGCCGGAGGTATTGCCCGATTTCGTGGATGCCCACCGTGCCCTTGTCTTGCGCCCAGCGGTTGGCCACAAGCCCCTCCGCAACCGTCCTGATCTTGCGCCGGCGTTTGGGGATGCACGCGTATAGTAGCGGGGCGATCTCAGGATGGAGCATCCGTCAATCCATCGGTCCTCCCATAAAAGGGCCTCCCTGTCGTTCCCCAGCTGCATAGTAGTGGAGGCAAAGAAGAATGCACGCTCCTCGTCGGAGAACTGCAGGTCTAGGCCCGCCCATGCTCAAGTGGTGTCTGTGCGGCTGAACCAAAGCCACCGAGTGCGCAGCGCGAGGCCGGCGCGTGCAAGGTCGTGGATGCCAAGACCGCCAAGAGAGATTGGTCGGGCAACACGTTGCCAGTTGACGTGGCAGTGCCCGCCATTTGTCTTTGCAAGCCCCGCCCAAAGGAAGACGCGTTGGATCTTCTCGAGCGCCTTGAGGGTCTTCTTGGGGGTGCTAGTGCTAGCAGCTGGTGTATCGGAATTGCACTGAGGATGGCCTTCACGAACGTGAGGCGGCCGGCCCTGTTCATGAGATGCACCTTCCAGCATCGGAGCATGTGGGCGGTCTTGTCAACCACGGGCTGCAGCTGGGCAGCGGACGGCCGTCGTAGTGTAAGGGGGATACCCAAGCAGGTAATGGGTAGCTCGACGATGGGGCAGCCCAGCAGTTCCACAACATGCACGACCACATCCGCCTCGTTATGAATCAGAGTGGCCATCCTCTTTGCGAAGTTGACCCGAAGGCCGGAGGCGCGCCCAAACAGCTGCAAGATGCTCTTGATGGCGGAGATGTCACTCAAAGCGGGTGACAAAAGAGGATCATGTCGTCCGGGTAAAGGGAGACCGATGGCATCTGTCGTCGCAGGTGAAGTTGTGCTTATTGCTAGTGTTCTGCCTCAGTTTGCCTCTGAGTTTTTGGGCCTTCCTACTGCCTTTGAGATGTGGACTTGCCTTCGTCAGCGCTATGCGCCCTCTGGTGATGCCTTATACCTCTCCGTGGTTCGTCAGGAGCATGCTCTTCAGCAGGGTGACTCTACTGTTGATGACTTCTATGCACAGAGTTCTGCTATCTGGCGCCAGCTCGATTCTCTCCGCACTGCTGGTTGTCGTACTTGCCCCTGTTGCCAGGCTGTCCAGGCCAACTTGGAGTTTCATCGCATCTACGAGTTCCTGTCTCGGCTTCGTAAGGAGTTTGAGCCCCGACGTGCTCAGTTGTTTGCTCGTGGCCGTATTTCTCTCATGGAGGCGCTTTCTGAGATTCGTGCTGAGGAGACTCGCTTACAAGGTGCTGGTTTGCTGGAGGTTCCCTCGGTGCTCGCTGCTCGGACTACTTCTACGCCACCTGCTGCACCGACCCCTTCTCACTCGAGTGCTCCGCCGCTCTTGCCCACTCCTTCTGAAGGCTCAGGTCGCCCCCGTCCACATTGTGGCTACTGCAACAATGATGGTCATATTGAGTCCCACTGCTACACGAAGAAGAAACACTTGCGCCAGGCGCAATCATCATCTATAGAGACTTCGTCATCTACCTCGACAGCTTCAGCCATCGCTTTGACTGAGCAGGATATTCTGAGACTTAAGCATCTGCTCGCTGCTTCAAGTTCTTCCGCGACGGGTACTGCTGGTATTGTGACTCAGGCTTCCCGCACTGAGCAACCACCTTCTACAAAGTCAGGACTGTCTCACGCATACTCTGGTTGGAATTGGCCTTCGCCGCCATGATATTATTTTTTCTCTTCCGCTGCCATCATCCCTAATCTAGTGTGTGTTTTCTAGTTTTCTTTGTTTTCCGCTGCGTCCACCAAATCCGTTGATATTTTGTGTTTTCTCATGCCATGCGAGCCCACCATATCTTAGTCCGTCGACTTTTCTCTGGTCCTGATCCTTTCTATGCAACTTTTGTGGCCTACTTGCCCCTGTTGTTTTCTATAGGATTGTCTGGACTTCTTTTTGCATTGTCGATCTACGTCCATCATGCCTTATCCGCCGAGTTTCTTTTGCCGACGGTTGTCGAGTACTATGATTTTCTGCATAATGTTTTATTCTCTTGATGTGCCATCTTCTTTTGACAACCCATCTTCTCTTGATACTTATCTTGTATCTTCAAGTGATGCGGTGTCTACCTCTAATGTGCCATCTGCTCGTTCACTCCTTCGGCGACTCGACAAGTTCTGAAAGACTCTTCATGCTACGACGACACTCGGCGATTTTATTTTTTTTAGTATTACACCTCTTCAAATGCAATGCTATTGCATACGCTTTGCATTTGAGGGGGGGTGTTAGGAAGTATTAGTATTAGTCTAGGAGTCCTTATTAGTCTATTAGTATTAGTCTAGGAGTCCTTATTAGTCTATGTTTACTTTCCTTGCACCTCAAGTCATATGTAATATATATATGCCCCTTGGGCCTTCAATATAGACAAGTTGCTTTCCTAACAAGTATTAGTCTAGGAGTCCTTATTAGTCTGTGTTTACTTTCCTTGCATCTCAAGTCATGTGTAATATATATATGCCCCTTGGGCCTTCAATACAGATAAGTTGCTTTCCTAACAACTGAAATGTGCTGTCCTGAACATAAGATTGTTCAACTGCATAGATCCACTGGGGTGTAACCACAGAAATAGCCATGAGTGAATTTCTCCTAGAAAGAGCATCAGCAACAATATTCTCCTTCCCCTTCTTGTACTGGAGAGTAAAGTTGAATTCTAGCACTTTGAGCATGAGTTTGTGCTGGATACTTGTGGTTATCTTTTGGTCAGTCATGAATTGCAAACTCTGGTGATCAGTCTTGATGATGAGGTCATTCCCAAGGAAATAGTGCATCCACCTTTTGAGAGCAGCAATGATTGCTAGTGCTTCTTTTTCATATGTTGAAAGTGCAGCATTTTTTGGACAGAGTGGAGCTATAGTAAGCCAGGGGCCTACCCTTGGAAAGCTTGACAAAGAGCTGATGTTCTTTCAGGAGCTGGAGAACAATTTGTATGTGCTCCAAATGTTCAGAGAGGGATTTGCTGAAGATGAGGATGTCATCAAAGAAAACCAACACAAACTTTCTTATGTATGGACCAAAAATGTTGTTCATTAGGGCTTGGAAAGTCCCAGGTGCATTAGCCAGACCAAAGGGCATAACCAGAAACTCATAATGACCAAAATATGTTCTGAAAGCAGTTTTAGGTATGTCTTGCTCATTCATTCTCACCTGATGATAGCCAGATCTCAGGTCCAATTTAGTGAAATAAGTAGCACCCTGTAATTCATCCAACAAATCCTCAATTACAGGTATTGGGAATTTATTCTTGACAGTAGCAGCATTCAGTTTTCTGTAGTCAATGCACATTCTCCAAGTGCCATCCTTTTTCATGACCAGAATTGCAGGGGAGGAATATGGGCTTTCACTAGCCCTTATAATTTTGTCTTTGAGCATGGAGTCAATCTGCCTCTCTAGCTCATTCCTCTGCATATGTGGTACTCTATAAGGTCTAGAGTTTGGTGGTATTGCTTGCTCTTTTAAAGGGATCTTATGGTCATGATTTCTCTTGGGTGGCAACCCTTTTGGTTCTTGAAAAACTTCAGGGAATTGTTGCAGTACTTCCTGAACAGGTTGTGGTACTTCTTGTTGAACTGGTGCTTTCAATGAAGTGTCTCTTATGAGATGCAGAACATAGCCAGGTGCACCCAAGGCTAAGAGTTTGTCCACTTCAGCTGCTTCTATGGGAGTTGCATCAGCCAGGGTATCACAGGCTCTAATGGTCACTGGTGTGTGTTTATCCATCATGGCAGAAATTTGTCTTGGGTTGTAATGAAAAGCCACAGGGCTATGTTGGGCCATCCAATCACTTCCTAGTACTATATCATGTCCAGGGAGATCCAATACTCTGAATTGTTGTGTGAACTTGGTGTTGCCTGCAATGAAGGTTGTGGGTGGGACATAGGAGCCAGACCAGAGTGTTCCTCCTCCAGCAACAGTGACTGCTCTTGAGGTGTCTTTCAGGATAGTGCAGTTGGTAGATAGGGTAAACTTGAGGCTGATGAAAGTTGAGTTGCTTCCAGAGTCCACTAGTGCAATCCCTTGTTTTCCCCAATCTGAACCAAAAGAGAAATGGTATTGACATTGTCAGATTTCATGGCTTGTGCAGAAAGTGTCATACAATGCTCTTCCTGCTGCAATTGTTCTTCCTCCTCTTGCTCCTCTATTTCCTCAGGTTCCTTTGCTTGTTCAGTAGGGTCTTCTCTAGTCAGTACATTTAGGACAGGAGCCATTTTACATTTGTGGCCATGGAACCATGCATCTCCACATCTCCAACATTTACCAGGTTCTCTAGCTCTTTGATTGATAACAGCAGGTTTGGATTCGGTTGGTTTCTCATGGAGGACAGTGTTACTTTTCTGGTGGCCAGTGGAAAACTTAGTAGTCCCAGAGTAGCTGGTGTATGATTTCTTCTCAGCTGCTCCCTTTTCCAAGTCTACTACTAGCCAGTATGCTTCTGTCAACCTTGTGGGTCTTAGAGCTCTCACTTGAAACTTGATTTGAGAACGCAGTCCATTCACATAGCATCTGACAAACCAGTTCTCATCCATGATGGGATTATCTGATTGTACCTCAGCCATTAACTCTTCAAACTGGTCAGTGTACTCTGATACAATGAGGGTGCTCTGCTTGAGGGTATTAAACCTATCAGTCAGTTCATAGGAACTAGCTAATGAAAACCTGCGCAATATCTCCTCGCAGAATTGTGCCCAAGTTAACTGCTTCTTCAAAATCCCTGAACGGCGCAACCATACATCAGCTCTCCCTGTCACATATAGTTGTGCCAAGTTGACCTTGAATTCGGCAGGTGCTCCAGCCATTTGAAAATATTTCTCACATTGACGGATCCAGCCCGCTGGGTTATCGCCATCAAAGCGAGGGAAATCCATGCGTGGACCCTTAATGATGCTTTTGAGAAATTGAGTACGCATCTCTTGCTCATATTGTTTCTCGAAGTCATCCCAATTCTGACGAACACCGGGTGGTTGAAACCCATGGAATCCTGGGGTACGGGCAGATTTATATGCCACAGTGGGTGTCGCATTGCCCCAATGTATCTCCAGTGTCTGGTTTGCTCAGAAACCTGGTGGGATAGCAGGCCTAGGTACCTGGATTGGTGCTAGGTGGTTTGGGATCTGTGATGCAGCTAGCCTTGTTTTTTCTTGTTCCAGCACGAGACGTCGTCGCATTTCTTCAGACATAGTTCTCTCCACTGCTGCTGCTTCCTTCTGTGGTTGATCAGGTGATAGTTTGCCCTGTTGTGCCGAGCTCGAGGCTTCCGTGGGTCGAAGGGATTTGAGCACATCTGCCATGGTAGATAGCTGCGAACTGAGGGTGGAGACGGCTTTCTGTACTCCATCAAGAACAGAAACCATGGTGTCTTGCTTGAGATTTATGCTATGCACATCCTTTCGCAGGTCATCAACTTCGCCCCTCAGATCTGCTGTTTCTTCACGGTGTTGCAGGAATTCTCACTTCATTGCGAGCAGATCCGCTACGTCAGACTCTTCAAGTCTGGATTTAGAACGCCCCATCGTGATTCAGTGGCTACAGAGAGGAATTTTACTGCCGGAACTTCTCCGGTAACCCGATCTGGCACTGAATCCTGCCGCCGCCTGCGATTTCGCCTCCGAAAACAGCACCACCCGTAGCTTGACCTGGGATTTTACTGGAAGAGCAAGATGCTCCCCAACCAGTCGCGCTCAACGAGCTACCGTCGAATTAGTCTACCGCCACCACGACCCCGCCACCTACGCCGCCATTGCTGCCGAGAAAAGGGAGGGAAAGGGTGGGAAAATTACTACGGCAGCTCCGATCGATCTCTTCGCCGAGGAAAGACTGCACTCATGATACGAATTGTCACGCCCTAGCTGGGATCGTAGCAAGCAACAAGGGGGATTTCACTCAGATCGGCAACGGAAACAGTGCTGGAAATACTACAGTTAGCGGCACCTGAATTAACTACAGTAACGGCGAGTAGCGAGAGCCGTTGGATGCGCAGGATCTTGGCCGTCCGTTAACTGAAAGGGGCGCTAACACTGGGAATGCAGGTTCAGTCCTGACATGTCAAAGCTGGACTTGAGGTGGTTCTGGCGACGTCGCAGTAGGACCGCGCAAACGACTCGCCGTCGGAGTCCAGCCAGCGGCGCGAGCTGGCGGAGCCGAGGTCGAGGTCGTCGGAGCTGCCGCTGGGGGACGCCATGGGACGAGAGGAGGAGGGCTACCGGCGGGGATTCGACGACGGCGAGGCTGGTGGGGGCTAGGCTAGGCAGAGCACATGGGAGCCATCCCACCTGGGCGTACCCAAGAAGTTTGAAATGGTCAAAATAATATACCATTTGTGTAAGAAATTTCATTGTATAAAACTACCTAGTCACTTGAATGAAAGTGTGTTTCATGCCGCCTCTAAGTAGTGAATGACACACCCACATAACTGGCTGCTTAAGGAAAAAAAAATACGGGACAACTACCAGATATACTTGTTCACAAACTGCATAAGTCTCTGCAGAAGTATAATAAATCTTCCCAGATATAGAGGAACTTACTTTGGCAGTATCAAACATATTTACGACATAAATATGGAAATCTCTCTGAAGCCAAAGAACATCATTGTCAGCTCCATGGAAGATCTGAAGCAAAAGAAAGCAGAACATAAATGATTGCGACTTCTTAGAAACAAAAGCATTGTGAATATTCTGTTGAGGTAAGCATACATCAATATTTCAAGGAAGTCAAAACATATTGAAGAGGGGAAGTACATAGAATAGAATAAGGAAGACATGGGAGAGTTATTATGAGAAAGTGGGCATGCAAGAATCAGGATCACATGTGCGCACATTACATCATTGTGCCTTTGTGCTTATATGTGAGGTTCTGTCTACTAATTCACTCAATCACCATGATTTCAGTTGCAAGGTCGAGCTACAGGAGGAAGAGAGAGAGGGATTACAGAAAGGGGAGGAAGAAGATGAAGCCAAGCCTCGGTCGAAACCGCCGTCCTGATCCAAGCCAAGCATCCCCTGGTCCTCCCTTGTTGATTTATAGTAACTAGTCCTTCTACCAACTGGGCTGGGCCGAGCCGGATAAGGGAGGCCCGTGGTAGGGTTGCTGACAAGCCCCCCTTCTTAAATTTCGGCTTGCCCTCAAGCCGATTACATATCAAACCACCAGGATCCCAAAGCATTTGTACCGCAAACTGAAACCAATTACTAATCATCTCACCCGGATCCCAACTCATTTGCAAAGCTTGGGAGGTTAGCTCATCATGAATCATAGTTGGAAGCAATGCATTCGGTTGACCCAATTTAGACCAAAGAGTCAATCTTGTAAATACTGGACAATGGGAGTTGTAGGCCTCGTCGGTACTCACTGACCAGAGCACCCAAACAATCTTCCATATCATCCAAGGAGAAGCACTGGCGTTTACAAATTGATAGCTGACTATCTCAATATCAGAGTACTCGACAATGGATTGCAGATATGTATTGTCAGAAACAGAGCAAGCATAGGAATACTGAGCTGGGACAATGATAACCATGCTGAAACCATATATCTTCACAGACAAGGGAAAGCAAGAAAGGATTATGTGCACAGTTGCAGTCTCCCGAACCATCAGGCAACTGAATTCAAACCCCGGTTGTACAAAATGGCCATGATAGAAAACAGAGGCATGAGCTTGTGAAAGGGTGCAGTTCACTAACTCAAGAAAAGAGCACCGAACCCTGATTTTCAGAGATTTTTCGTCAGAGAACTCAACATGATTTTGAAATTTTTGGCACCAAATCACTGCTGCTTAACACTCACATAAGAACCAGATTGAGATCTTGTCGATGACAGAAAAGTAATAGCAGAGTGACCAAGCGATTTTCCACTGAACTTGTTCCGAAATAGAGAATGAAACAACTCCACAGATGCAAGATAGAAGTTCATGATGTAATAATGCATCATTGAATGACCAAGCAATCCTCCATTGCGGCAACTCAAAACCACAGGAACTAGAGTATGTCTTGAAGCAGGAGCTAATATTGTCTTGTAAGAGCAACTCTAGCAGACCCCGCATCCCGCCCCGGCCCGCAAAATAACCGCCAAAGTGCGGGTCGGGGCGGAAAAACCTGCCCGATCAGACCTCGCATCCCGCCCCGGCCCGCAAATATTTTTGCGGGGCACGGCAAAATCTCGGCCCCAACCCGCGTATTCCCCCCTCGCCGCTGCGGTGCCCTGCATATAAGTGGGAAGCGGTTGGTGGGGGGACATTTCAGCCCGCGCTTTCCCCCCACCAACCACCTCCCCTTCTCCCCCCTTCGCCCAAGATTCCGGCCGCCGGATTTGGCTTTTGCCGGCCGCCGATGGCTGCGCCAAGCGATGGAGTGGTCAGGGAGCATCTCCCGCAGCCCCGGCAAGGGCACATCAGCGCATGCAGGGACGGGTTCGTCCTCCCGACGCCGCCGACGATTTGCGGGCATGGATTCGTCCGACCGTCCACCGGGCTCGGCGCTCGCGCAGCGGCTCTGTGGCTCGCCGTTGCCGCTCATACAGTGCGACGACTGCACGCGGACAGTGTTGCGGCTTACTTCGGGCACGCCGAACCACCCCGGATGGGTGTTCTCCAAATGCGAAAACGACGGGGTACGTGCACTTGCGATATCTCATTCTTTGGTTCAATTGCGGATCCTCATTCCGAACATGGTTATTCTTTTGTGTAGGAATATGGATGCTCATTTTGGTTTTGGGAAGGCGAACACATTGATTTATTGATAGTAAAAAAGTTAATAGATGTCGATGCACTCCTTAGTAGAATAAAAAACAATGATGCGTCTGCATGTGCAACGTCTACTTGTTTCGAACCAAAGATGAAGAATGAAGAATGCAAGATGAAGAATCCGCAGATCAACAATGAGTGCATGGAGAAGATATTGCTTCAACTAGTTGGAACAGTTATGGAAGTTGGAAATCTTCTAAAATGCATACTTGTGGTTCTTGTTTTCTTTGGTCTTGCTATTCTAGCAAAGATGTGGTGATGTTTATGTATCCAAATGTTGTTGGAAAAGCAAAGAAATGTATTATTCTAGCAAAGATGTGGTGCAAATTTAGGTTTTCCGGGCCGAGAGGAGCTGCGCCAGAGCAGACCCTGCAAAGCCGACCCGTAAAAAAGCATATTTATGCGAGGTCTGCATCCGCGGCCGTGCGGGCCGGCCCGCAAAGGCGTTTTGCGGGCCGGACGGATGCGGGGTATGCTAGAGTTGCTCTAAGGGACCAATCAGCCATGCAATCTCCCACTGAATGTGTGCAAACATATATCCATGTAATAAGGATTTTCCCATAGGGAAGAACTGGAACCCATTCTTCAGCAGAGGTTGTAACCATGGAATCTGACACTGCAGAAGTTCTTTGTCCACCATAGCAAACAATGTGTTATAGCATGCAGCATAGTCTCCTTTTCTTGTACATAAGCAGCTGCAACACTGCAATTCCTAGCTGTATACTTGCTTGTTGGAGCATACCAGTCAAGGGCAATGGTCGAAGATAATGAATCACTTCCACCACTACAGTTCAATACCACTGCAAAAGAATTCACACCATCCAAATAGACTTGGCTAGATATACCCATTGATTTCTTCAGCAGAGAAGCTCTGAATGGCCTGCAGAGAATGCCCTGAGTTGAGGACCATGGAGATTTCCACTCGAGCAGCTCAATACCACACTGAATAATTTGCCCTACAACAGGGTACAACAAAAGTAGCAAACATGGCCATTATGGTCTGCGTCCACTTGCAATTCAGTTTATGTGACCAAAAACTATCAGGCTTCCTGCGTACAAACTATACCACTGTCGGAATCGGTGCTCAGCAGACCCAGAAAGGTTCAAACTCTGGGGTGCGCTCGCTCTCCTGTTCTATCTCTCAACTTCACTGCGGCTCTCTGATGGCACGAGCTAAGGAAAGCGAACAAGAACATGCGAGCAGTTTACCCAGGTTCGGGCCACCTTGTGGTGTAAAACCCTACTCCTACTTTTATAGATTACTTGAGGTGGAAGACGAGTACAAAGGCGGGTTCTTGTCCTAGTGAAAATGGTAGGGATTCGGGCATCCCTGCTACAGAGGTCGGGCCTCTTTTTTATAGTGGCCTTGGTCCTCTTCCCTCGAAAACACATTCCATGGGAAGGGTCGCCACAACGGCCATTTCGAAAGGGGACAGGACTGCGGCCCGCTCTGACAAAGGTGGTCTTCGCCTGCAAAAGCCCTTCTTCGTGACATGCTGGTGGGCTCGGGGGGTGACCTCCGTCCTGCCGAGCCCCCAGCTTTGGATCCCTAGCACCGATCGGGAAACCTTTGGAGGGTTGCTTTGGGAACCCGCGGCTGGCTCGGCTCGCTTAACACCAAAGGGAAAACCTCTTTGTCCGTACCTGTTGGCACCGACTCTGGCGCCACACAGTGTGGCTCGCGTCACCCATGTGGGGGGTTGGACCGTGCAACCCCGGCAGGCCGTCCTTGGTAAGTCCACCCCTCGGCGAGCCCCACGGGGAACGGCCTCGGGGGGGGGGGGGGGGGGGGGGTTCTCAATGATCAGCACCTCGTGAGGGTCGGACCCCTGGGCCTTAACGGGGAGCATCCCCAGGCCCACAACGCGTACGGGGCTTTGGGCCGCAAGCAAGCGGGCCTGAGTACCCCCGGACCCAGAGCCCCGACAGTAGCCCCCGAGCCCGTGCATTTATGACCTGACAATAGGGGCAAAATGGTGCGGGCTCTCACCGCCTGTAGGCCAGGTCAAACGGGTGGTGCGCGATGGGGCAAGGGGCACCCCGCCTTTTTGCAGCGCCTTGGTATCCGCCCCGGCTGACATAAAGTGGGCACGCGGGAGGGGAGCCGCCATCACTCACCTTCACGCCGTGCCCACCTTTCCGCATCTTCTCTCTCCGCGCAAGAACGCGCCAGATCCATTCTCCGAGCGAGTTGCCTTCTTGCCCCTCTTGCGGCTCCGGTCCACAGACGACGCCCATCGGCAAGAAAGGGAAGGCCATGGCTTCTGCCGCGAGCCCTGCCGCTACGGGGCCTGCTCTCATGCCCTCCCACATCTCCAAGGCGGAGGACCTGGGCCCAGTACTCCCGCTAGTGGCCGGTGACACGAACGAGGGGGAGCGACTGCCATCCGGCCGGGCTCAGCAGCGTCGAGCTGCCTGGTGAAGACTGCCTACCCCTTCTTCCTCCATAGTATTTACGCCGGGCTGGTCCCGCCGTTCTCCGATTTCTTCTACGCCATCCTTTCCCATTACTAGACCCGATCCCTACACCTTCAGCCCAACTCCGTCCTCCTCCTGGCCATCTTCGCCTTTTACTACGAGGCCTGCGTGGGCGTGAGGCCCGCGGTGGCACTCTTCCGCCACTTCTTCAGCTTGCGGTTCATCACCCAGGTCAGCGTTCCGCGTGCGTCTCATTTGTAGACGTCGCCGGCGCGGGCACCTACCTGAAGGCCGAGAAGGTGGAAGGCTACCGGCTGCGCACCCCTATGGCGCGCCAAATGTCGGAATCGGGGCTCCGCAGACCCAGAAAGGTTCGAATCCTGGGGTGTGTTCGCTCTCCTACTCTGTTCTACCTCTCAGCTTCACTGCGGCTCTCCGATGGCACGAGCTAAGGAAAACGAACAAGAACACACGAGCAGTCTACCCAGGTTGTGTACAACCCTACTCCAGCTTGTATAGATTGCTTGAGGTTGAAGACGAGTACAAAGGCGGGTTCTTGCCCTAGTGAAAACGTTAGGATTCGGGCGTCCCTACTACAGAGGTCGGGCCTCTCTTTTATACTGGCCTTGGTCCTCTTCCCCCGGGAACACATTCGGCGGGAAGGGTCGCCACAACGGCCATTTCGAAAGGGGACAGGACTGCGGCCCGCTCTGACAAAGGTGGTCTTCGCCTGCAAAAGCCCTTCGCCGTGACGCGTTGGTGGGCTCGGGGGTGACCTCCGTCCTGCCGAGACCCCAGCTTTGGATCCCTAGCACCGATGGGAAACCTTTGGGGGTTGTTTTGGGAACCTGCGGATGGCTCGGCTCCCTTAACACCAAAGGGGAAAACCTCTCTGTCCATGTCTGCTGGCACCGACTCTGGCGCCACACAGTGTGGCTCGCGTCACCCATGTGGGGGGTTCGACCGTGCAACCCTGGCAGGCCGTCCTTGGTAAGTCCGCCCCTCGGGGGAGGAACGTCAGGAGGCGTCTTCTAGATGCGAGCCCCGCGGGGAACAGCCTCGGGGGGGGGGGACTCAATGATCAGCACCTCGCGAGGGCCGGACCCCTGGGCCGTAACGGGGAGCATCCCTAGGCTCACAGCGCGTACCGGGCCCTGGGCCGTAACGGGGAGCATCCCTAGGCTCACAGCGCGTACCGGGCCCTGGGCCGCAGGTACGCGGGCCTGGGTACCCCCGGTTCCAGAGCCTCGACAACCACTATAGCTATGTTCTTTGTTTTTCTCCAAACCATCAGCCCCTTGTAAACATGATCATGAATAGCTCGCAATTGTGTTGAAATTAGGCAAGGAGAACATGGTTGCTGATGTTGAATACAAGGGGTGTGCTGAAGTTGTAGCTCCGGCGGCGGCCAAGCCAGGCACCGTTCCTTTCCTATGCCATGAGATTTCCTGTCAACTATACGCAACTATACTGGGAACCTTAACTGTAATCACCTTGCGCGATAGAACGACAACCAGCTTGGTAATGACAACGTTGCCAATGACGTTGGCGTCAAGCTCCCAGCTGAATATTGGTCGCATGGGAGCACGCTGAGAACCAGTGAACATGGGTACGATTGATTGTGTAGTGTTCAGCTTCAGCAAGGCCACATTGTCGTCATCAGCTTGTTGAGACTTTTCATTGAGCAACTTGTGTGTCGAATCCAGCTGAGCATTGGTAACAAACAAGGGATAATGCAGAGGAATGGGCGTCGCCGAGCATCATGGTGTGCGTGCTGACTTCAAAGCATTCAGTTGAACATTTGGCAGGAGCTAGCTTGCCAAGCGTGATATCCAACAAGGGATGTAGCATTTCGATGGTTGTAACCTCTGTGGGTGTAGGAGCCGAAGTGGGTACCTCCAGCAGAGCCATGGAACTGACCTCCGTGCTCACCTCACACCGTCACACGTAGCAGGAACGACACCGGTCGAGGTTGCCAGTGTTGCTGTTGTAGGAGTGGGTGTGGCTCTTGTTGCATTGTTTCCTTCTCCTGAGCACTCGGTCGAACACATGGTGGGCGTAGCTAGAGCAAGTTCTAAATCATCTGAGGCGGACACTGTTGTCATGGAGGTGGAAGAGGAGAAGGCCGCAGATTGTTCTAGGGTCACAACGAGCTCGGGTAGCGGTACCTTGTTGACCTGGATGGCGTTGGCGGCAGGATAGAGACCCAACGTCGAACAGGTGATGGGCGTCTCCAACACATGGTCCTCCTCGAACTGCATGGTGGATGCAGGCACGCCGATGGGACACGTGGACACCAGAGGAGATGTGTATGGTGCCGCACCGGTGTCTCCTCCTGGGCTCGTCGAGTGGTTGGTGGACGACACAGCGAGGGAAGTGACGCCGCATGATTCGGGGGCGGCGGAAGTCGCGCTCGCCACGGAGATGCCCGTGGCCGCTGGCGCTGGAGCGGGGTTGAAGGAGAAGGCGGCAACCTCCGATTCATGGGAACCGTCGGTCGTGATGCCGCTGCTCGAGACGCACAAAGGCCTCGTCGAGCGCGTTGCTGACGAAGTCGGAAACGCCAGGTCGAAGAAGACATGGCTCATAGCCTGTGTCGACAGAGCAGGCGCAGTGGCGGTCACGATTTCCTTGGCGCGCTCAGCGTCGTCGCGGCAGGGGACTCGACTGCATTTCCGGCGGAGGCCGCCGAACAAAGCCTCCACGCCCTTCTCTAGCCTCTCCTTGGACTCAACGAAGCACCGATCTAGTTCACGGGCTAGCTGGGTCCTGAGCACCTCATACGTCGCTCGACCCTCCGGCGAGAGAGTCGCCAGGAGCTCCACGCGCCGTTGTGAGTCCATGGAATTGATTGGGAAAAAATTGGGTGGATGTTTGGTGCAGAATTGAACGGCTCTGATGCCAATTGTGAGGTTTTGTCTACTAATTCACTCAATCACCATGATTTCAGTTACAAGGCCGAGCTACAGGAGGAAGAGATTGAGAGAGATTACAGAAAGGGGAGGAAGAAGATGAAGCCAAGCCTCGACCGAAGCCGCCGTCCTGATCCAAGCCAAGCATCCCCTGGTCCTCCCTTATTGATTTATAGTAACTAGTCCTACCAACTGGGCTAGGCCGAGCCGGATAAGTGAGGCCCATGGTAAGCTTGCTGACATTACACTTAGGGCAACGCTATGCGTCCCTCGGCGGATAAAACAAAAAAAATGGCCGCCTCCCGGGCCATCCGATTGACGCAAAAATAGCCATCGGATCTTTTCAATCGCGTGCGTCATGAATTGCAACAAGCTAGTTGTTGCGATTTTCATTTTGCAACATCGGCTTCGTTGCAAAACCACGTGAAGCATTTTTGTTAGCGTGACATGTTATTTTCTTAAGCGTTACTTTTGCAACAAAGTTCAGGTTGGAGAAAAAAATACTTGCAACATAGCTTGCGTTACAAGAACTTTTTTTGCCTGTTATCTTTTTGCAACATAGATGATGTTGCAAAACAATTTATGCAACAAGGGTGATGTTGCAGAAAAACTTTCAATGAAAAAATTAACACACTAACTACTTGTTGGGGCTTCATTGTTTGTAACATACTATGTGTCACAAACTTATGTTTGCAACACTCCTAATGTTGCAAACTTGTTCACCGTCTCACGTAACGGTACGTGACATATGATTGAAGTTAAATCAAACGGCCACGGAGGAGGCGGATACGCACGAATCATCCGCTGGTTGAAATGTAACATTTCCCTTACACTTATTGACACAAATAAGATGCTAGCATATCTAAGAAGCTCTATTTCAGTTTTTCTGTGTGGTAAAGCCAAAGAGAGCTTGGAATTGTTAGGAAATATGCAACTTGTATTTTCATGAGGCCATGGGCCAGTATATATACATGTACAGGTGTAGAATATGCAGGAAACCCCTTATACAGTGGGGTAGATACGAAAGGTTACATGAGTATATATATAGTACTCTAACCACCCCCTCCCCCTCTCAAACTCATGGTGGATGAATAACACTGAGTTTGAAGAGATAGAAGCCATGTTGCACTCTAGTATGGGCCTTCGTCAGAAAATTCACCAACTGTAACTCGAAAGGCACATACTGAAGAGCAATAACCTGATCCTGCACACCAGCGCGCACATAGAAAGCATCAACACCAATATGCTTGGTGAGCTCATGCTTCACAGGATCGCGCGCAATGCTAATAGCACCTGTACTGTCAGATAATAGTAGAGTAGGTGTAGTGACAGAAACACCAAAATCCTGAAGTAACCACCGTGACCAAGTTAACTCAGCCGTCAAAAGAGCCATAGCTCGCAACTCAACCTCTGCACTCGAACGGGGAACCGCAGTCTGTTTCTTCGTCTTCCAAGCAATAAGATAACCACCAAGAAAAACATAGTAAGCAGAAAGTGAACGGCGATCTGAGGGATCACTAGCCCACATAGCATCCGAATAGGCCTGAAGATTTAAGAACTGAAGCGAGGAAAGAACAGACGGTGAGAGATCGTGCCCCGAAGATATCGGAGAACACGAAGGAGGTGACTATAGTGAACCGAAGTGGGAGCAGAGACAAACTCACTCAGAATATGAACCGGATAAGAGATATCCGGGCGAGTGACAGCTAGATAGACAAGACTCCCAACAAGATGATGACAACGCGTCGGATCAGGCAAGGGGTCACCATCAGTATCATGGAGGTGAACACTGAGCTCCATGGGAGTCTCAACGGTGCGCTCATCAGTAAGAGCAGCACCAGCAAGAAGATCTTGTATATACTTTTCCAGGGATATAAAAAAAGGCATTCGAGGTAGAAGAGACTTCAATCCCAAGAAAGTAGCGAAGAGGTCCAAGATCAGACATAGGAAACTGCTCACTAAGACGGGCCTTTACAAAGGCAATATATTCGGGGTCGTCTCCAGTGATGATCATGTCATCGACATAGAGAAGACGAAGAGTCCGTCTATGAGGTGAAAGGTGGACAAACAACACTGGATCATGGGCACTCGTTGAAAAACCAACGGCAGCCACCATAGAGGCAAAACGCTCAAACCAGGCGCGGGGGGCTTGCTTAAGGGCATAGAGAGAGCCACGAAGACGACATACCATTGCCATCAGGAACAGAATACCCAGGTGGTAGTTGCATGTATACCTCCTCACGCAACTCACCATTAAGAAAGGCATTCTTAACACCAAGCTGAGATACAGACCAGTGGTGTGCAGAGGCCACGGCAAGAAGTGTACGAATAGTGGTCATATATGGGCCACAGGAGCAAAAGTCTCGTCGTAATCACGATCGTGCTCCTGCTGAAAGCCACGAGCCACAAGACAAGCTTTGTAACGCTCAAGAGAACCATCGGAGCGAGTCTTAACCTTGTAGACCCACTTACAAGTGATGGGACAGACACCTGGAGGAAGAGAAACAAGATCACCTGTACCGGTGCGTTCAAGAGCAACAATCTCCTCTGCCATCGCAAACTGCCATTCAGGATGAACAATAGCATGATGATAAGAAGTCGGCTCAAGAATAGCAGCACTAGCGATTGAAAAACCAAGGCGATCAACATGCGGAAGCGGACGAGGACGCAAGCCATAGGTAGGCTGAGACGAGGAGAACGACACATCAATAGACGCATCCACATTACTAGAACGGCGAGTATAATACTGAGGAGAAGACGGGAGAATACGAGGAGGAATCTCCAGAATAGGCGATGGTGACGGAGAAGACACCGGGGATGAAGGTGCAGAATCCTGTGATAAGTGAGGTGAGGAAACCATGGGAGATGATGGCGTCGAATCTGCAACGGTCGGAGAAGCAGGGGAAGTAGGACGAACCGGCAAGGGCTCAACATGAGTGATAGGTGTGTCAGGAAAAGTGAGAAAAGATATATCCTCCACTTCAAAGGTCGAGGAAGATGGACGCGGGTAGAAGGGACGAGACTCATCCAAAGTCACATCACGAGCAATACGTATCCGACGGCCATCCCAACAACGATGGCCCTTATGCTCATCGCTATAACCTAAGAAGACACACTCAACTCATTGAGTGGATAGTTTGGTGCGTTCACGAGGGGCAAGAAGAACATAGCAAACACAACCAAATAAACGAAGTGCCGAGTAATCGGGAGAACGATCAAAGAGACGCTCGAAAGGAACGCCACCCTACAAAGCAATGGACGGCTGAAGGTTGATGAGATAGGTGGAAGTGGAGACAGCCTCAGCCCAAAAGTGAGGCGGAAGAGAGGCGATGATCATCATCACACGAGCTGTCTCAAGAAGGTGACGATGCTTGCGCTCAGCCACGCCATTCTGAGCATGAAGAACTAGAAGATGGAGCTATCAGTCATCAAAATCGCACAATCCCAGGCTCGATGGAAGACAGCACCAGCGGTACAGCAGGAGCGGCTCGATGGAAGTAGCCAGGCTCGATCCCGATCCAGACGACGAGGCAGGAGAGGATCGGTCGTGGGATCGACCGGCAGCAGGAGCGGACGTGGGGACCGGCGGCTACGATGGGGGAGAAAAGCAGCAGCGGCGCCACGAAGGATCAATAGCATGAGTTGCGACGTGCAAAAAATCGACCTAGCTCTAATACCATGTTAGGAAATATGCAACTTGTATTTCCATGAGGCCATAGGCCAGTATATATACATGTACAGGTGTAGAATATGCAGAAAACCCCTTATACAATGGGGTAAATATGAAAGGTTACATGACTATATATATATATATAGTACTCTAACAGGAATCATGTGCTCCCGGCTCAAAAAGCATTTTTCCAAAAAACTCCTCACCTGTAGATGAGTCATGACTCATGAGTGAGCAGTGTTTCATGCTTATCCCCCTACGTGTAACTCTATATATACTGGCCTGGGATGCAGGATGAAATAACCTGTTTTTGTTAGGATGTACAGGCTATCCCTGTAATACCCGTCCTAAACGCACAGTGCTAAAAGCATACGCCATAGGCAGCGTGTTGCCTAGTCACCGACGTGTACTATTCCAGACCTTCCAAGGCCCAGTTTATTACTGAAATGCATAAATTTTAAGTACTACTTTTAAGCAGCTAATTGTAGTGCTGGAAACGAAAATAAATGGCTGCCTAATGACATCAGATTTAAAAGATAGACTACCTTACAGATGGACGGACTGGCAAAAACTGGACGTAGAATAGCCATCACATCATGTAGCGCAATTGTGTCTATCAAATAGTCTTCCTTCTGGGTAGATATCTACAAAGAAAAAATACAACCTTATAATAAACTAATAAGCAGAAAAGCATCAATAATGCATCTGTTGGCAGTTACCTGCACGAGTGCAGTATATCCTAGGAATGACCGAAAGCTATGTTGCTCTGTATCAACACCGAAAGCTTTTTCCTCCCCCAACAATCCAGCCAGATGCTCCAATTGAGCTTCTGTAGTGACCCAATTGTATGATGCACTCATTTCTGGGCATTGGCTGCTCGGTGTGAAGTTACAAAAAGTCGAATATCTGGTGGGGTTGTCCAGTAAGGAAGTAATTTCATCCTCAAATGGGTGCATCTTTTGTGATGATTCTGAAATGATGGCAAAAGGGGCATTAATTTCGGGTTATGATCAAAGGTACAATTAATTTGCTTATAGTGAACATTTAAAGATTATTAAAAATATTGTACAAACAGCTTTTAAACTTCACAGTTGCACTATATCGATGTGAATAGCTGCTTAGGCTCCTGGGATAAATAAGCACAAAAAGATTTAGTAAATTGTCTAGTGAGGATTATTACTTTATTGAGAGCAATCGATTGTTTCAGATATTTATATGACTTATATGGATGTACTCGCTCCGTTTCTAATTATAAGATGCTTTAGATATTGCAATATGGACTAGATACGGGTTTAAATGAGTGAATATACACACTAAAACGCGTCTAGATGCATAAGAATCTGAGAAAAATAGAGAAAAACTAAAAACATCTTATATTTAGGAACGGAGGGAGTACAAGTGTACGATCTTATATATACAGGGCAAAATACAGTTTCTAGTGCTGATACAGCAGAAGGTCACTACCTTCATTAGCTAAGTACTCCCTCTGTACTAGTCATGGGCAAATGGAAGCATGCAGCGGACCAGCATTATGCTGCACTTTACACATGGTGGCAACGCGGCAGCTGCACTCCAATACGAAGCGTATTGACCACCTAACCCGACAACTGTAGTTTGCAACTGCGCGTGACTAGCAGCACGGTAATGCACACCCTGAATGCAAGTGTGGCAGAAGGACAGGTCAAAATTCAGCAGCAATAGTCAAACTCGGTACGACCTTCGGACGAAGTGTTCGATGAAATGCCCCACACAACATATACTACTACAGCCGAGTCTTAATCTCGTCAGTCAGCCATCGCAATGTACGGTGGAGCTTCACAACCTCGCAACCCTACACGCCAGCTCCTCAAATCAAAAATAAATATCCCGTGCAAATGAGCGCAATGACGAGGCCAAAATGAGCGGCGCACCTTGCGGTTGCGGCTTAGCCTCGCCGGGGTGGGCGTCAACAACCTGATCGGCACCCTGACGGCGGAGGTGCTTGAAGGGGGAGTAAGAGTTATCTGCGAGCACGCGCTTGAACCGGCCCTGCGGTTTCACCTCCTCTTCGCAGGCACGGCGCGCGCGGCGGGAGCGCCGCTCCTCGACGCGACGAGGCGAGGTGGGCGATGTACCTCGGCGGCGCCTGCGATGGAGAAGCGCCGCCGCCACGAGGAACGCGAAGCACGCGGCGGCCGCCGCCAAGGCGGGGCGCGACTTGAGGTTGACGGTGTGCATCTCGCTCGCGGTAGTGACGGACGGATCTTTGCTCGGTTTGGTATATTGGACCGTTAACGGTAAGATAATAAAGGGTGTTTGTTTATAAGGACTTTTTTTTTATGTAGCCTATGTAGCTTATGTCAAACAAACAGGAGGGACTTTAGGTCCTATAAGCCTTTGTAATGTTGTTTATAAGATCATATCTAAGATGTTGGCTAATAGGCTGAAAAAGATTCTTCCAGAAGTCATTTCACCAACACAGAGTGCGTTTGTCCCTTGGAGACTTATCACTGATAATGTTCTTGTAGCATATGAATGCTTTCATGCCATAAAGAAAAAACACACGAATTTGCTGGTTTATGTGCTGTCAAATTGGATATGCACAAGGCATATGACAGGGTTGAATGGGGATTCCTGGAATCAATGATGCAATGAATGGGGTTTCATGAGCACTGGGTGGAGCTAATGATGGAATGTATGTCTTCAGTACGTTACAAAATCAGAGTCAATGGTGATGAAACAGAGGAACTGATACCAACCCGGGGTTTAAGACAAGGGGATCCATTATCCCCATATCTATTCCTAATTTGCTCTGAAGGCTTATCTAGTATGCTCTTGCAAGAAGAAGAAAATGGGGGACTGGAAGGAGTGAAAGTGTGTAAAAATGCACCTTCAGTTTCACATTTGCTATTTGCAGATGATTCATTAATTTTAATGAAGGCCAATCAGGAAAGTGCTCTCACATTGAAAAAGGTACTTGATATGTATTGCCAAAACTCTGGCCAGATGGTATCCACGGGAAAATCCAGTATATTCTTTAGTCCCAATACAGCAGTTGCAGTAAGAGAAAGCATCTGTGGTACACTCGATATATTAACTGAGGCTTTAACTGACAAGTATCTCGGTTTACCAGCAATGGTTGGAGTTGATAGAAGTGACTGCTTCCAGCATCTTGTTGATAGAGTATGCCAGAAACTAAAGGGATGGAAAGAAAAACTATTATCATTGGGAGGTAAAGAGACCTTAATCAAGGCAGTGGCACAAGCAATTTCATCTTATGCCATGTCAGTTTTTAACCTACCAATGAACATTTGTAAGGCTATAACAGATGAAATTGTGGGCTTCTGGTGGGGAGATGATGAGCTGAAAAAGAAAATGCACTGGATGGCGTGGTGGAAGATGTGCGTTCCAAAGAGGATGGGAGGACTTGGGTTTAGGGACCTGCATAGCTTTAACCTTGCTATGTTAGCAAAGCAGTGTTGGCGCCTAATCCAAAACCCAGAATCTTTGTGTGCTCGTGTTCTTGGTGCAAAATATTTTCCTAATGGTGATTTGCTAAAGGCTGGTCCAAAGAATGGCTCTTCATACACTTGGCAGAGCATTGTGGCCGGAATTCAAACCTTTAAAAGGGGGTGTATCTGGAGAGTTGGTACAGGATAGAAAATAAATATATGGACAGACCCTTGGATCCCTACAAGCAACAACCGAAAGGTTATAACACCTAAGGACGTATGTTACTATCAAAAGTGGAGGAGCTCATTGATCCTTATACTAGACAATGGGACGAAGAATTGATCTATGACAATTTCTTCCCTGTTGATGCACATCGCATCTTACAGATTCCACTGAATGTGCATGGATTGGATGATTTTGTGGCATGGCATTACAACAAATCGGGCACCTTATCTGTCAGATCCGCATACCATAGAGAATGGGAACACAAATTTGGACAGAAGTTACATGCAAGTAATGGCCAAGGTAGTATGCAAGTGAATGAAGCTTGGGGTGGGCTTTGGAAGCTGAAAGTCCCGGGGAAGATTAAACATTTCCTATGGAAAGTCTTGCATGGTATCCTACCATGTATGGGTGTTCTTACCAATCGGTATATTGCAACACATGCACATTGTCTAAACTGTAACCAGGGGGCTGAAGATATTCAGCACTGCCTATTCACCTGCAAACGGGTCAAAGAGATATGGAAGGAGTTGGGTTTATTGGACAATATCAGGAAAGCAACCTGCAGGGATAGATCGGGTTCAGTTAATATGGAACAATTGCTCTTTGATAAACCAGAGCTTTCTGCCTCAGCAGACTTGACGTTCCCTGAACTTGTTGCGGTGGCTGCATGGTACCTATGGTGGCAACGAAGACAGTTAAAAAAAGGGGAACACATTCAGCCTGTAGGGAGAGCTGCAATCACGATCAAAGCTTTGACTTCCAACTTCTGGCATGCATCTGATAAAAGGGTGGAAAGAACAAAAGAAGAGCATAGATGGGTTAAGCCCAGACATGACTTTCTGAAAGTAAATGTGGATGCATCGTTCGTTGAAGAGGATAAGGCTGGGGCAACAGGAGCAATTATCAGAGATGAATGGGGACATTTCATAGCAGCAGCAACACAGTATATTCCAAATGTTTCTGATGCTGCAGCGGCCGAGGCACTAGCTCTTCGGAATGGGCTCATTCTCGCAGCTCATATTGGATGTTCAAAACTAGAAGCTGAAGTTGATTGCCAGCTGGTGATTGAGGCAGTTAAGGATTCGGTTGGTTTCTTAGGAGCTGAATATGCAACTATCTTTGAATGTAGGCAGATTGCCAGTGAGATTGGGCAGATTCAATTTGGTCTATGTAAACAGGAAGCTAATCAAGTAGCTGATGCCTTATCCAAGGAAGCTTATAAAACTAGAAGCTCTATTACTTGGGATAATGACCCTCCTAGTTTCATTACATCTCTAATTGTAAAGGACTTCTCTATTCTTTGATGAATGAAATGATCACACTGTCAAAAAAAACAGGAGGGACTTTAGGCCCCGCTTGGTTTGGGTGTATTTTTATACACTGGGTCTTTTGGGGACTTTTTGGCACAATTTTCAACAGTGTCCTTACTTTTAGCATGTCATTTAATAATTTCTAGTACATTACTAGGGGTAACATGGTCCTTTTGCATGTCATTTAATGACCTCTGGTCCTTGTTTAGTACATGAAAACAAACGGGTAGGGACTAGGGACTTTTTAGTTGGGTACGGCCTCATATCGTGTCATTCGACGTAGCGAAACGCATGATGATCTTCATAAGGATCTCATCAAGGAGTGGTGGACATGTAATGGACGACAAAACGCATGATGATTTGTATGTTGGATGTACATTTTATGTTGTAGTGTCGAACTATTTGTTGTATTGGAAGATAAACAATTTGTGTGTATTGTAATAAAATTGGACTATTTATTGTTGATTATTTTCTATGTGTTTGATATTTTTGGTTTTTGTTTGGAGTGTATATGTTGTTTGTGTTGTTCGCGCTGTTTATTTGCAGCCCCTGTTGGAGCGGCTCACGCACGCTATAGTTTTTAGCAGCCGCTGGAGCCAGTGCTCGGGTGCACGCAAAAACCGACTATTTTGACGCGATAAAGTGTGAAAGGACGTGGATGTCGTCTAGAGGGGGGTGAATAGGCGCTTTAAAATAATTACGGTTTTAGGCTTGAACAAATGCGGAATAAAACTAACGTTTAATATGTCAAGCACAAAACCTAAAACAACTAGGCTCACCTATGTGCACCAACAACTTACGCTAAGCAAGATAAACAACTAAGTGATAGCAAGATATATGACAAGAAACAATATGGCTATCACAAAGTAAAGTGCATAACTAAAGGGTCCGGTAAGAGATAACCGAGGCACTGGGAGACGATGATGTATCCCGAAGTTCACACCCTTGCGGATGCTAATCTCCGTTGGAGTGGTGTGGATGCACAATGCTCCCCAATATGCCACTAAGGCCACTGTAATCTCCTCACGCCCTCGCACAATGCAAGATGACGTGATTCCACTAAGGGACCCTTGAGGGCGGTCACCGAACCCGTACAAATGGCAAACCTTGGGGGGCGGTCACCGGTACCCGTACAAATTGCTCGAGGCAATCTCCACAACCTAAGGATTATTCTAAAGCTCCAACTGTGATACGTAGGGGTTACATTAGACCACTTGCACCCCCTGAGGAGATTAGAGTTGAACCTAGTGTTGCTATTATCAAAGATCTCTTAGCCGAAGACATAGACGGGCATGTTATCAAATTATGTGAGGACTCCGCTAGAATTGCTAAACCTCACGCGAAAGACAAACACGGACCTGTAGTTGGCCTGCCCGTTGTTTCTGTTAAGATGGGAGATCACTGTTACCATGGTTTATGTGATATGGGAGCTAGTGTTAGTGCAATACCCCGTTCTCTATATGATGAAATCAAAGATGAGATTGCACCTGCTAAGTTAGAACCCATTGATGTCACTATTACGCTAGCTAATAGAGACACTATCTGCCCTCTAGGAATTGTGAGAGACGTAGAAGTCCTGTGTCGTAAGACGAAGTATCCTACTGGTTTCCTCGTCCTTGGTACTGCACAAGATAGCTTTTGTCCCATCATATTTGGTAGACCCTTTCTCAACACTGTCAATGCTCACATCGATTGCATTAAGCAGACCGTCATAGTAAGTTTCGAGGGTGTGTCTCATGAATTTAACTTCTCCAAGTTTGGAAGACAACCCCATGAAAGAGAGTCGTCTGGTAGAGATGAAATCATTGCTCTTGCCTCTATTGCCGTACCTCCTACGGATCCTTTAGAGCAATATCTGCTTGAGCATGAAAATGATATGCATATGGAGGAGAGAGATGAGATAGATAGAAATGTCTTAGAACAACATCCTATTCTCAAGAATAATCTGCCTGTTGAACTGCTTGGGGATCCTCCCCCACCAAAGGGTGATCCTGTGTTCGAGCTTAAACAGTTGCCTGTTACTCTTAAGTATGCCTATCTTGATGAGAAGGAGATATATCCTGTCATTATTAGTGCTCTCCTCTCAGAGCGTGAAGAGAAGAAGTTACTAAAAACTCTGAGGAAGCACCGCGCTGCTATTGGATATACTCTTGACGATCTTAAGGGTGTTAGTCCTACTCTATGTCAGCACAAGATTAAAACCGATCCTGACTTTAAACCAGTTGCTGATCATCAAAGGAGATTAAATCCTAAGATGAAAGAGGTCATTAGAAAAGAAATATTAAAGCTTCTGGAAGCAGGAATCATTTATCCTGTTGCTCATAGTGATTGGGCAAGTCCAGTACATTGCGTACCTAAGAAGGGAGGTATCACCGTCGTTCCTAATGATAAGGATGAACTAATCCCACAAAGGATTATTACCGGCTATAGAATGGTGATAGACTTCCGGAAACTGAACGAGGCAACCAGGAAAGATCATTATCCTTTGCCGTTCATCAACCAAATGCTAGAAAGGCTATCAAAGCACACACACTTCTGCTTTCTAGACGGTTATTCAGGTTTCTCACAAATACCTGTTGCACAATCTGATCAAGAGAAAACCACTTTCACCTGCCCTTTCGGTACCTTTGCCTATAGACGTATGCCTTTTGGCTTATGTAATGCACATACCACCTTCCAAAGATGTATGATAGCCATATTCTCTGACTTTTGTGAAAAGATTGTCGAGGTTTTCATGGATGACTTCTCCATTTACGGGTCTTCCTTTGATGATTGCCTCAGCAACCTTGATCGAGTCTTACAGAGATGTGAAGAAACCAACCTCGTCTTGAATTGGGAGAAGTGCCACTTTATGGTTAATGAAGGTATCGTCTTAGGACACAAAATCTCTGAAAGAGGCATTGAAGTTGATAAGGCTAAGGTTGATGCAATTGAGAAAATGCCTTGCCCCACAGATATCAGAGGTATACGAAGTTTCCTAGGTCATGTTGGTTTCTATAGAAGGTTCATTAAAGACTTCTCTAAGATTTCTAGGCCTCTTACCAATCTCTTGCAAAAGGATGTTCCTTTTGTTTTTGATGAGGATTGTGAGGAAGCCTTCGAAATACTTAAGAAGGCTTTGATAACCGCACCTATTGTTCAACCACCTGACTGGAACTTGCCCTTTGAAATCATGTGTGACGCTAGTGATTATGCTGTTGGTGCTGTTCTCGGACAAGGAGTTGACAAGAAGTTGAATGTCATTCACTACGCTAGTAAAACTCTAGACAGTGCCCAAAGAAACTATGCCACTGCGAAGAAGGAATTTCTAGTAGTCGTGTTTGCATGTGAAAAGTTCAGATCTTACATAGTTGACCCCAAAGTCACTATTCACTCTGATCATGCTGCTATTAAGTACCTCATGCAGAAGAAGGACGCTAAGCCTAGGCTGATCAGATGGGTTCTCCTGCTACAGGAATTTGATTTGCACGTCATTGACCGAAAGGGTGCTGATAACCCTGTAGCTGATAACTTGTCTAGGCTAGAGAATGTCCTTGATGACCCCCTACCTATTGATGATAGCTTTCCTGATGAGCAATTAAATGTCATCCGCACTTCACGTAGTGCACCGTGGTATGCCGATTATGCAAACTATATCGTAGCCAAATACATACCACCCAGTTTCACCTATCAACAAAAGAAGAAATTCTTCTTTGATTTGAGACACTACTTTTGGGATGATCCTCACCTTTATAAGGAAGGAGTAGATGATGTTATTAGACGTTGTGTGCCTGAACACGAACAGGGACAGATCCTGCAGAAGTGTCATTCCGAAGCCTACGGAGGACACCATGCTGGAGATAGAACTGCCCATAAGGTATTGCAATTAGGTTTCTATTGGCCCACTCTCTTCAAGGATGACCGTAAGTTTGTCTTGTCTTGTGACGAATGCCAAAGGATAGGGAACATCAGTAAGCGTCAGGAAATGCCTATGAACTATTCACTTGTCATTGAACCATTTGATGTCTGGGGCTTTGATTATATGGGACCCTTCCCGAGTTCCAATGGGTACACTCACATCTTAGTTGCTGTGGATTATGTTACTAAGTGGGTAGAAGCTATCCCCACTAAAAATGCCGATCACCACACCTCTATTAAGATGCTTAAAGAAGTCATATTTCCAAGATTTGGAGTCCCTGGATACTTGATGACTGATGGCGGTTCACACTTCATTCATGGTGTTTTCCGCAAGATGCTAGCTAAGTATGATGTCAACCATAGAGTTGCATCTACTTATCATCCTCAGTTAGTGGTCAAGTTGAGTTGAGTAATAGGGAGATCAAGTTGATCCTACAAAATACCGTCAATAGATCTCGAAAGAACTGGTCTAGCAAACTTGACGATGCATTATGGGCTTATAGGACTGCTTATAAGAATCCCATGGGCATGTCACCATATAAAATGGTTTACGGTAAGGCCTGTCATTTACCTCTTGAGCTGGAACACAAAGCTTATTGGGCAATCAAAGAGCTCAACTTTGATTTCAAACTTGCCGGTGAGAAGCGGTTGTTTGATATCAGCTCGTTAGATGAATGTAGAGCCCAGGCATATGAGAATGCCAGGTTGTTCAAGGAAAAGGTTAAGAGATGGCACGACAAACAAATACAGAAACGAGAGTTCAATGTAGGTGATTATGTCTTGCTATACAATTCTCGTTTGAGATTCTTTGCAGGCAAGCTTCTCTCTAAATGGGAAGGTCCCTATGTTGTCGAGGAAGTATATCGTTCCGGTGCCATCAAAATCAATAACACGAAAGGAAATTTTCCTAGAGTGGTAAATGGTCAAAGAATCAAGCATTACATCTGTGGTACTCCCATAAATGTTGAGACCAATATCATCAATGTCATGACTCCAGAGGAGTACATAAGGGATGTTTATCAGCCTGTTTCAGACCTTGAAAACGAAGGTGTATCTGTTTCGGCAAGAAATTGGACTCCGATACTTTTCCAATAGGAAATTTCTTCCGTTTTGGATTTTTTGGAAAATTAGAAAAATAAAAAGCAGTCCGGGGAGCAAACGAGGCAGCCACAAGGGCCCACTCCGCCACCCCCCTGGTGGGGGTTGGCAAGCTTGTGGGCACCTCGTGTGCCTCCCGGACTCCGTTTTCCTACGGAGGACTCCTTCTGGCCCAGAAAAAATCAATATATAGTCGCCTGAAGGTTTTGATCTCCGTATCGCATAGTTTTCCTATGTTTTCGTTTCGAGCTTGTTTCTGCCGCAGATCTAGATCATCATGACTTCCCCAAACGCTCCTAAGGACAAGATCTTCGAGAAGGTCATCAATCCCTACCTCACGGAAGTGCTGAAACACCCTCAATCTATCAAGATGAGCGAGGGGATGTTGCACATCCGTGAGGTTGAGGGGCCTAAGAAGACCGGAAACGTGGAGACGAGGCTCGAAGCAATGGAGCAACAAGTCTTCAAGTGCCAAGGGATGGTTGAGCGTGGACTCAACGCCAACCACACGATGATCACGGAGTTCACTAGCAATCACAAGATGGATGCCATTGATATTGGGAAACACCTCTCCAGGCTTTACGATAGGGTTGACCAACTTCACGGCCAGATCTATGACGTGCAGAATCAAAACTGTGAGTATGAGTACATATTTAAATCAATAAGGTTGGCTGCAGATTTGAGGATTCCGGCGACTCGTTCATCCTGCCATGATGGAGCACCTATGCCTTGGAAGACGGAGGATCAGACTACTCCAACAACACCACCATCACCACCAAAGGAAGACAACTAAGCATTGGTATGGGCAATCCCCTTGGCTTCTGCCAAGCTTGGGGGAGTTGCCCTGGTATCGTATCACCTTTATATCTTTTGCTTTTACCTTTGTTTTAGTTCTTTCCTTTTTCAGTTTTTATTTCTTCTTTTAGAGGAATAAGTCTTTAGTTTTTAGTTTGAGTCTTTTGCTTTTGTCTCTCCCCCGATGTATTCGAGCTTACGAGCTATATAATAAAGAGTGTCATAGTCAAGGGCTTTGCTTTGTGCCATGATCAAAAGTATGAAAAGAACGATAGCATGAAAGATCATGAGACGATCCTATGGAAAGTGATAACTTCACTTATGACACGTATGATGATTGAAACTTGTTGAGAATAAATCAACATAGACCTCAGTCATTGTTGCAATTAATAAGAAGTAATAAGGAAAGAGAGGTTCACATATAAATATATCATCTTAGACACTTTTTACAACTGTGAGCATTCACCAAACTATTACATGCCTAAGAGTAGATGTTGGACAAGGAAGACAACATAATGAATTGTGTTTGCTTGGTTCCAAACAATGTTATATGATTAGAGATCCCTTAGCATGTGACGATTGCTTCCACCTCATGTTAGCCAAAACTCCCGCACCAAGTAGAGATACTACTTGTGCATCCATAAACCTCCAACCCAGTTTTGCCATGAGAGTCCACCATACCTACCTATGGATTGAATAAGATCCTTCAAGTAAGTTGTCATCGGTGCAAGCAATAAAAATTGCTCTCTAATATGTATGGTCTATTAGTGTGTGGAACATAAGCTTTGTACGAACCTGTGATGAGGAAGACATAAAAGCGACAGACTGCATAATAAAGTTCTTTGTCACAGGAGGCAATATAAAGTGACGTTCCTCCGCACTAAGAGGACACGCATTAAAACCTCAAAAGCGCATGACAACCTCTGCTTCCCTCTGCGAATGGCCTATCTTGTACCTTTACTTTTTACCCTTGTAAGAATCATGGTGATCATCACCAATTCCCTTTTTGCCTTTGTCTTGGCTACCGTCACATGCTTGGGAAAGATCTATATTCATATATCAACTTGGAGTTGAGTACTCATGCTTTATTTTTGTTGACTTTACCCTTGAGGTAAATGGTTGGGAGGCAAAACTATAAGCCCCTATCTTCCTCTGTGTCCAGCTGAAACTTTGACACCATGAGTACCACGTGAGTTGTAATAATTGTGGAAAACAAAAGAGATGATTGAGTATGTGGGGTTGCCTTACAAGCTCTTATTTGACTCTTTCTGATGTTGTGATAAATTGCAATTGCTTCAATGACTATGGACTATTGTTGGTTACTTCTCGGTACGGTTTTTGCTTCATGCTTTGCTTTGTGAAGGAATCGTTACTTTCCCATAAGAATCTTTATGATGTATTGCTGTTCTATGTGTGATCATGATGCCCTCATGTCTGTATTATGTTTTATCGACACCTTCGTCCCCAAACATGTGGACATGTTTATGGAACTTGGTTTTCGCTTGAGGACAAGCGAGGTCTAAGCTTGGGGGAGCTGATACGTCCATTTTGCATCATGCTTTCATGTTGATATTTATTGCTTTTTGGGCTGTTATATTACTTGTGGTACCATATTTATGCCTTTTCTCTCTTATTTTGCAAGCTTTATTTGAAGAGGGAGAATTCAGGCAGCTGGAATTCTGGACTGGAAGAGGAGCAAATCCTAGTCCACTATTCTGCACATCTCCAAATGCCCTGAAAATTTACGTGGATTTTTTCTGGAATATATTGAAAATACTAGGCGAAAGAACTACCGGAGGGGGGCCACCAGGGCCCCACAAGCCCCCACTCCGCCACCACCCCCCTGGTGGCGGTGGGCAAGCTTGTGGGCTGCTTGAAGGCCCACTAGCCCCCCTCTTTTGCTATATGAAGCGTCCTGGTCTGGAAAAAATCAGGAGGGAGCTTTTTCGTGGTTTCGCCGCCGCCACGAGGCGGAACTTGAGCACATCCAATCTAGAGCTCCGGCAGGACGATCCTGCCGGGGAAACTTCCCTCCCGGAGGGGGAAATCGTCGCCATCGTCATCACCAACACTCCTCTCGTCGGAGGGGAGGCATCTTCATCAACATCTTCATCAGCACCATTTCCTCTCCAATCCCTAGTTCATCTCTTTTAACCAATCTCCGTCTCGCGACTCCGATTGGTACTTGTAAGGTTGCTAGTAGTGTTGATTACTCTTTGTAGTTGATGCTAGTTGGATTATTTGGTAGAAGAGTTTATGTTCAAATCCTTGATGCTATTCATTACACCTTTGGTCATGATTATAATTATGTCTTGTGAGTAGTTACTTTTGTTCCTGAGGACATGGGATAAGTCATGTTAATAATAGTCATGTGAATTTGATATTCGTTCAGTATTTTGATATGTTGTATGTTGTCTTTTCCTCAAGTGGTGTTATGTGAACGTAGACTACATAACACTTCACCATATTTGGGCCTAGAGGAAGGCATTGGGAAGTAGTAAGTAGATGATGGGTTGCTGGAGTGACAGAAGCTTAAACCCCAGTCTATGCGTTGCTTCGTGAGGGGCTGATTTGGATCCACTAGTTTAATGCTATGGTTAGACTTTGTCTTAATTCTTCTTTTGTAGTTGCAGATGCTTGCGAGAGAGGTTAATCATAAGTGGGATGCTTGTCCAAGTAAGTGCAGTACCCAAGCGCCGGTCACCCACATATCAAACTTTCAAAGTAACGAACGCGAATCATATGAACATGATGAAACTAGCATGACAGAAATTCCCGTGTGTCCTCGGGAGCGTTTTTCCTCCTATAAGACTTTGTTCAGGCTTGTCCCTTGCTACAAAAGGGATTGGGCCACTTGCTGCACCGTTGCTACTAATTTTTACTTGTTACTCTTTGCTTGCTATGTTTCACCTCGCTACATAATCACTTGTTACCGCTACTTTCAGTGCTTGCAGTTATTACCTTGCTGAAATCCATTTATCAGAGCCTTCTGCTCCTCGTTGGGTTCGACACTCTTACTTATCGAAAGGACTACGATTGATCCCCTATACTTGTGGGTCATCAGTGGTCGACACAATTCCTTATAACTGATAGGGTCACTCTATTGGTGATGCAGATCAAGGTTTGCATATATTATGTCCAGATTATCATAGGCGAAAGTGGCATCACTCTGCAACAGTGCCCAGGGTTTCACCATCTTCTAAGCCTCGATGTCCTTGTTCCTCATGGAGGTACTTCTGTTGGTGTCGTCTGGTCGCAGAGTTGTCTTCTTTGTCTTTCAGCACAAGTGTTTACCTGGAAAGGTTACTTCCTTCCGGGCTGCCCACGAGGATTTCAATTTATCCCGTGGTCAGGGGGCATAAGGTACTAGCGACCATTTGCAAGTTTTAAAAAAAAGTAGACGAGGAGTGTCAAGAAAATAAGAGTGGAAGGCTAGAGCATAACCTTCAATTTTCTTAGAAGATTTAGGAGAGTCAAGAAAATATATAGGTTTTTAAGTATTTTGAAGGATCTGAAAAGCAGTTTTATCCTAACTAACGTCTGTGCTAACTAAGGGCTTCCTACAGTCAGGATGGCTCTGATACCAGCTCTCTGGGGACCCCGACTTAAGAGTCGAGACCGCCGTGCTCAGTGATCCCAGAGGTCAATGCTCACCGAACACAGATACCGAATAAAAGAGTCTTACATCCATACATACCGTTTGATACAATAAATGACCACCTCGGTCGAGTCTTACATATATAGTGCCTTAAAGGCCAACGATCCAAACTGGACCAATAGCGGAATTATTGGTTGAAAGCGTGAACCCATGCCATCAGCCTTAACCTACAGGCATTCTGACTGGGAAGCGTCCTAGCTTGCATGAACGTCACCAAGTTAATCTTCACCATATCCTGTTCTTTCACACCTGGTCAATGAAATAACCAGTGGCAAGCCAATGAGTACTTTGAATGTACTCGCAAACCACCCATGATATAATCAATGAAAGTGAAGGATAACAATATCATGCATCTCTAGTGTAACTCATCTGGGTGGAATGATCATGAATATGCATCAAGTTAAAGAATTACTCTTGAACAACAGGTTACAGTTATCAATATATCTGCCGAGGGCTGAACCATGCGGGTTCACCCTATATGCCAAGTCACCGAACTTGGTCATATCATTGCTATCATAGCAACACCTTTCTCATCACCACACACACACACACACACTCACGCACACTTGGTTTATGCGGAAATATCAGGACATAGTTTAAGCAGGATTACCCAACTGTCCTTGACCGTGGACACGGCTATTCGAATAGTTTACACTCTACAGAGGTAGTACGCTGGACCCACAAGATCCGGGAAACTTCCGTGTCATCCACGACTCGCGGTATATCACATACCCGAGGTAAGTGCCCGATCAATGCCTTTCCCCTGACGATACTAGACAAAGAGGTCCACTCGATTGGTACCCAACCCACATGTTGTATGTCTTACGAGCACCAACTCTGGACTGTACCAACCATGCGGGGACCAACGGTGTGACTGGAACTCATAAAAATGGCATAGTCGTCCTACCCGGCACGACCCCATCACGAGAGTGACCACACATCACTCCCGTCACTAGTAATGTGGCTCTTTGCTAGCACCGGCCAGAGTAATTAACATAGCCCCGTCCCATAAGGGGTATCGTGGTCGTACTGGTAAGGTTGGGACGGTCGACACATCATAAATCTAATCCCGTTTCCGAAACCTTACTCACACAAATACCGGGTGCATCACTTCACCAAAAGTGACCACCTAACTCATCATCACCCTCGGGCATTAGTGGCACCCGATGGGGTTTTCATAAACTCTTGCTTTATGAAAACATCATGCTCATGATAATACTACTGCTATCTTTACTTGTCAACATGGTATTAGCATGACCCTAAGGGGTAGAGTCAAGCTCAATGCAAAATAATCCGGAGGAGCCTTCAGTAAGCTTATATCAAACGATTATCGGCACTTATGATCATATGCAATGGGAATACTTGCTATTTTAACATGCAAAGTATCATATGCTCAGTCATGGTCAAAGGGCTGCTTGCCTTGCTCATGTAAGTCCTCGGGGTCTTCGAGGTCTTCCGCTCCAACTCCGAATACTCCGTCTACCCGTCAACTATCGTCGGAAACAACCACAGTAAGCCACACAACAAGAAGAAATAAAAGTGTTCTAAAAATAGAAGTTTTATTTTTCTTGGACCTCTGGGGTCATAGGAAAAGTACCTTAAGCTTGATATAGGATATTTGGATCATCAGGGAATTTTGAATGGATGAAAGGAGGAATAGGTGACCATTGAACAAGCCAACATAAATCATTCTGTTAAAAATGAGTGGAGGCACCCATTTAACAGAGAATGATTTTAGAAATATTTAGGAAGTGGGTTCACTGGATTTCGAGTTGGTATGAATATTCTAGAGATTTTCTACTATGGGGTAATAGCAATAGGAACCTATTTATTATAAGCAACAGAATGAAGCTTGATAAAAATGTTGGCCAAGGCTCTAATATTTGTACATGATATAGGAAGGTTGTGGAAATTTGAATCACTCCAATTGGAGTTGATCTGAAGCCTATGGGATTTTTGAAAGGAAAGCTAGAAGCATCCCAAATCTGTATTTAAATATAAATACATTATGAAAGTTGTCTGAAAAATATGCAAAGTCAATATTTGGATAGGTCTTTATTTTTGGGACCTGAAGAAATTCGAATCAACATTTTTGGAGTTAGAATGAATTTATGGAAGATTTTTGAAGTTTGACCAAAGAGGAAAAGAGAAAGGGCTTAGCCTTGGTTATCTAACGCCCACGGTGTTGGGTAGGCCTCGGGCCGGCCCAGCTGCCTCACCCTCGAGGAAAGAGGCTACGCTGAAGGCGTATTAGGCCTGATGCGCTTCCGTCTTACGGAAGCAGTTTCTGCCAGTGCTGTCTTCACTTGCCCAAGCCTGGACCCACCCGTCAGTGCCTTGCCCCAGATGGTGGCTGACAGGAGGGCCGTGGCGACAGGTCATCTTCAAGCTCCCGACGGGGAACGAGGGAGGCCTGGCGATGGCTGCAGGTGCCTCCGGTCCACTGCTTCGGGCGGGCTGCCCACCGGGGCTCAGGAAGGAGCGCCGCACCCACCTAGGAACCGCTCGTTCGCCGAGGAGAGCCGCCGTGGCGTGGCGTGACTCGTGGCGGGATCGACCGCCAGCTTAAGGGGTGGAGGAGATGATAGAGGGAATGAAGAGAGAGAGGTGAGGAGCTCTTTGGAGCTTCGGTGCACGGCGAGAGCACGCGTGCCAGGGAGGGTTTGGCAGCTTCTAGGCGTCGGGATGGGTTGGACTGGTCAAGGGGAGCATTCTGGCGCGCTGGGGCATGCTGCTAAGGAGGGGACCGAGCTGCATAAGGAGAAGAGGGTGCAAAGCACCAATACTGCAGGCCAGAGTGGTGGTCACCACGGTCACATGTGCCTACATGGTCCAAATGGCCAGTCAAACATGTCCAACACTCAAGGCACACACGCAGGAGAGTGACTCTGGAGTTTGGTAGCTAGTGGAGGTGGGTTGATGAGGTTTGGACTCTGGTTAAGTTTGTAGCAGCAAACTTGGGGCTGGCATAAGTGGTTTTCACAGGAAGGGATGGGAGGTGAAAGCATGTCCTGGAGCATGAGGTATGGAAGGACTACACATCTGCAAAAATTCAGCTCAAGCAAAGAAGTGTAGCTAGCACTTGCTGTACAAAGCTATATTCCAGCCAGAAATCAACTTGAGGAGGTGTTGCTCATTTTCTCCACATGAGCATGTCATATCTTTGTTTGAAATGAAGCATTGTCACACTAGAGAGGCTCTGGAAGGAATTGGGAGCCTTGGGTTAAGCAGAAGCATGGGAATAGAGGTAAAACAGTGATCCAAGGGTGAAAATGAGAGAAAGTTACAAAGGTTCCTTCCCCAATCATTGACCAGTGGCCATGGGAATGTTATTGGAGGTCAAATATAACTATGTGAGGCTGTGGTAGAAAGTTGAGCTCAAGGGTAAAAGGGGAAGGGGTCAAAGAAGCCAAATTAGTGAGTGCACACAAGGTGTTTGATCTGTGGTTAGGCTACCAGATGGATTCCAATGGCTATGAAACTTAAGAGGATCAAATAATAGATGAAAATAGGCTTGCACACCAAATTTGGGATTTGCTGGAGAAGTTTTCCAATGTAGACTTGAAAAACCCTAGAAATGGGCACAAATGGATTTGTGCTTACAACCCTATTCATATCAATCCCCACAAATCCAATATTTGGTGTTGGGGCATTATTTGAGCATTAGGGCATGCACAAAAAGTTTGAGGTTAGTTGGAGAAACTTTATAAAAGTTCGTCTATTCTCCTTGATGTACCACTTGGTGTGGATGCCTTATTGGAGTATTAGAACATGTCCACCAAGTTTGAGCACAAATGGAGACACTTCACAATGTAGAGTTTCTCAAATTTGAATTTGGACAGATAGGATTTTAGAGTGATTATGGAAGCCAAATCAACTTGGATTGAAATGAAACTTTGCAATATCATCAACAATATCATAGATTACATGCTAGAATTTCACTGGAATTTATTGAGAATATTTCTTATAGAAATATTTCAAAAGCTTGAAATAGGCAGGAAGGGTTTTGGAGGGTTTTGCCCAATATTTTGAACACGACCATGTGTTGAAACTCATATATATGGAATAAATATATCAAGTGAGTTTCCCTAAATTTTCTTAAATATTTTGAAAGCAATAAAAATAACTTTCCTTCATAGGAGACCATTTCTGGCCTCACAGAAAGGCTTTTAAATAAAATAGTAAAATTACTTTTAAAATAATAACATGGTGGTTTTTGGAAGACATTTTGATAATAGGTTTTAAATAAAATAATTGGTGCAAAAGAATTTCCTTAATTTGAGGACTTGTAGTACAAACCTCATCTGAGGGGTTTGAAGGTTTAATTCAAAGAAATGCTTTTTGGTGGAAATAATATTTGGTGAAAATAGATATTTATCCTAAACACATGGCATGATCATTAGGCAGGAGGTGATGGAATGAGGGGGTGAGTAGGAGGATGGCAAGACATAATGGGGAGCAATCACATGCATTCAAGCAAACAGGCAAACAATAGTCACTCCAAGCCTCACAAGTATTCACAAAAACTTTTAATTGGTCCTAAATTTTTAAATAAGTTAATTAGTCAGGAAGGACAAAAATTGGGTGTTACACGTTAGCATGGCCGTCGTGGTTGGGTCTATTGGGGCGGGGGCGACAGGCCGCTAGCCGGCTGCCGCAGTCCTCGAGTCGGGCGGGAGGGACCCCACGGCAGGGCAGGCAGCCCCCGAGCGGGCTGGAGCAGGGGGTGGGCGAGCTGGAGTCCTAGCTGGTAGTATGTCGGTAGTCCCCGGGGCCAGCAGCGCAGCCCCGAGGTGTACCGGAACGAAGATGGACTCGGACTCTAGAGAAGGCGTGATGGAGGGCTTGCGCAGGTGCTCCAAGGACAAGACGGCTGGGATGAGCTGTCGGGTGGAGCCAATCTTCGCCAGCGTGTCGGCGACCTCGTTCCGGCTTGAAGGATGTGGTGGCAATCACAGCCCTCGAACCCGTCGATCAGCTGCTGGACTAGGAAGCGGTAGCTAGCCATGTTCGCGACTCTGGTGTCCCATTCGTGAGTGACCTGCTGCACCACAATGTCGGAGTCGCCAAAGCAGAGGATGCATCGGACGCCAATCTCCTTGGCCAGCCGGAGGCCATGGGTGAGTGCCTCGTACTCCGCCACGTTGTTTGACGCGGCAAAGTGGATCTACAACATGTACTATAGCCGGTCCCCCTTGAGGGAGGAGAGAACGATGCCGGCTCCGATTCCAATGCGCATCTTCAAAACATCGAAGTGCATGCGCCAATGGTTGGAGTCGGTAGGCGGCGGCAGTTACTCCGTTTCTGCCGAATCGACGAGGAAGTTTGCCAATGCTTGTGACTTGATGGCGGTGTGAGACTCGTACCTGATGTCATGGTCGGCCAGCTGGAGAGCCCACTTGGCGATGCGACCGGGCGCGTCCTTGGTGACTGGGTGTTCTTGGAAGTAGGGCTTGAGCTTCCAGGCCGCCAAGAACACACCGTAGCACATCTTCTGGTAGTGCGGGTAGTTTTGCTTGGAGGCAGACATCATCTCGCTAGCTCCGAGTGCTGGACGACCATGACGATGCTAACGACACGGGTGTTCGCCGCGATGTAGAGCAGCATCGACTCGGTGTCTACCGGCGCGGCTAGCACTGGCATCATGGTTAGTGCGCACTTGAGGTCTCACACGGCCTCGTCGGCTTCGTCGCTCCAGACGAAGCCTGTGCCTTCTTGAGCAGGCGATAGAGTGGGAAGGCCTTTTCTCCCAGCTGGTTGATGAAGCGGCTGAGCGAGGCGAGGCAGCCAGTGACCTTCTCGACACCTACCAGGTTAGTCGGCCGGGCCATTCGCTCGATGGACCGAATATTCTCTGGGTTCGCCTCGATCCCTCGTTCGGAAACAAGGAAACCGAGGAGCTGGCCAGCTAGTACGCCGAACACACACTTTTCCCGGGTTCAAACGGATTTCAAACTCGTGCAGGGTCGCGTATGTCTCTTTGAGATCGTCCAGGAGGGTGCGGCTTTCTTTGGTCTTGACCACAACATCGTCTACGTAGACATGTACGTTGCGGCCAAGCTGCCTATAGAGGCATCGCTGCATGCAGTGCTAGAACGTGGCACCGACATTTTTCAGCCCAAACATCATCGTAATGCAGCAAAATGCCCCAAAGGGTGTGATGAAAGCTGTTTTGAGCCAATCGGCTGGATTTAGCTTGATCTGGTGGTAGCCTGAATAGGCTTCCAAGAAGGACAACAACTCGCAACCGGTCGTCGAGTCGATCACTTGATCGATACGGGGCAGAGCAAATGGATCCTTGGGGCATGCCTTGTTTAGCCTCGTGTAGTCGATGCACATGCTCCATGTCTTATTCTTCTTCAGCACCAGGACGGGGTTTGACAACAAGTCCAGGCTGAAGACTTCCATGATGAAGCCGGCTGCTAGCAGCCGGGCAACTTCTTCACCAATGTTTTTTCGCTTCTCCTCTGAGAAGCGGCGCACGCGTTGCCTGGTCGGTTTTGCGTTTGGCCGGACATGGAGAAAGTGCTCGGCGAAGTTCCTCAGGACCCGTGGCATGTCTTTAAGGGACCATGCGAAGATATCCCAATTCTCACGGAGGAAGTCGACGAGCTCGCTATCCTATTTGTCGATGTGGCCGGCCCCCACAAGAACGTACTTGCAGTGGGGTCAGTCGGGTCAAGAGGGGTCTTCTTGGTGTCCTTGCCGGTGGCCAACTGGCTGCTTCTGCTTAGGTCGGTTCCAGTAGGCCTTTGCAGCCGGGTGCTTTAGCTTGGGCTCGGGCATGGCCGCCGGCTCGTGGGCGAGAGCCACGAGCCGGTCGATCTGTCGCCGCTCCTCGGCGATCTTGAGCGACTCGGCCAGCTTGGAGCCGGCCAGAGCGCACTCGGTTGACTTCTTGTAGTTGCCAACGACGGTGATGATTCCATGTGGGCCTGGCAGCTTCATCTTTAGGTAGGCATAATGTGGGACCGCCATGAATTTAGCAAGGGTCGACCGACCCAAGATGGCCTGGTAGGAGCTGGTGAGGTTGACGACCTCGAACCAGATCGGCTAGCGGCAGAAGTTCTTGGTGAGCCGAACAGCAGGTACAGCCGGACCTTGCCAATCGGTTAGCAAGAATGGTCGGGGACGATGTCGTGGAACACCGTCCGGGTCGGCTGGAGCTCAAAATCCATAATGCCGAGCTTCTCCATGGTGTCGCGGTATAGGATGTTGATGTTGCTACCACCGTCGACGAGCACCCGTGTGAAGCGGCACGTGCACCGTCGGGAGACGGAGGTGAGATCTAGAACTAGCACGTAGCCGCCTAGCGTCGACATCACAGCCGGATGGCCCCATGTGATGGGCTTGTCCGACGAGTGCATGTATTGGGGGACCAGCGGGACGATGGCGTTGACCTCTAGCACGCGGTTGCGCTGGTTGTGCTTGTCGTCATGTTCGCTAGTGAAGATGACGTAGGTTGCATCCTGATAAGGGTATTTGTCGCGGGTCCCGTCGGCTCCCGAAGTGGAAGGTGGCACAGGCGGCAGGGACTCACCACGCGCGATCTTGGTGAACCAGCTGCACTAGCAAGCAGTGTGCGTCACAGGCTTGGCCCCACTGTGGAACTTGCAGTGCCCGTCGAGCATGGCGTCGTAGGTGTAGTTCGCTTGCCATGGTTCCTTGCCTTCGTTGGTGCGCTGGCACCGGCTAGAGCCTTGGTCGTCAGCCATGCGGCCGTCCTTGACGGTCGCGACCTGTCGAGTACCCTGGCGGGCGTCGGGCTAGTGCTCCTTGCGCTTTCCTTGATCTGGCTGGGATAGTCCGGCTGCTCGCGCGACAGCCGACTTAGACACAGACGTCTTTCCGGACGCGTCGACGAGCACGGGGAGCTTCATGGAATACTCGGCTACGGCATACTAGTTGACGACGGCCATCAGTTGCGCGAGGATTGAGGGTTCCCAGTGCATGAGCTTGTGCTTGAGGAGGGTGCCGTCTCGGCAGTCGTTGATGAAGTACTCGACCGCCTGCACTTCATTGACGCCCTCACACGAGTTGCGGAGCTCGGTCCACCGCATGAGGTAGTCGCGGAGTGGCTCAGCCGGGCCCTGTATGCACAGGGCGAGCAGTCGGGGCCAACTAGGGCGCTTGTACGTGCCGGTGAAATTGCACACAAATGCCTCATGGAAGTCTAGCCAGCCGTTTACGTTGCTAGCCGATAGGCTGTTAAGCCAGGTCTAGGCCGAGCCGAGCAACATGAGGGGCGCATAGCATACTACTACACGCTTGTTGACGTCGGCGATGCCGACGGCGGTGGTGTAGTCGGTCAACCAGTCATCGGGCTTGGTTGAGCCATTGTACTTGGGGGTGTCGCGGTCCAAGGTGAAGCCCTTGGTGAAAGGCTCCTTGAGGATGCGCGGCCCGAAGCACAGCGGGCCGATAGTGCCTTCCTCCACGGTTGCGCGGGATTGGGCGAGACGCTCCAGACAGAAATGTGCGTCGTGTTCGGCCAGCTGGCGCACGCTGATTCGCTCGCACGCCGGCACGCGGGGCGTGCTACTGCAACAAAAGACCTTCCAATAGTGCCACAAATAGGCACGTCGACGGGAGAATACTTGGCTTGATCCTTCTGCTGCAGCTATGCCTTAAGGGACTTCCTAGGCAAGTATGCAAAGGATTTCCCCCGTGGCCTTGGAGCCTTGTGTTGGTTTTCCCTCGAAGCGGAAAGGGTGATGTAGCGTAGCGGTGGTAAGTATTTCCCTCAGTTTCACAACCAAGGTATCAATCCAGTGGAGGAGTATCTCAAGATCCTGCACAAACTCAAAATCTTGCTCCCAACGCTATCTAGGGGTTGTCAATCCCTTATAGATTGTTTGCCAAGTGAGAACTGAAAGCAACAAAGTAACAAAGCAAAGTAAAAGCGGAGGTGTAAACGATGGATGTGAATAGACCCGGGGGCCGTAGTGTTTACTAGTGGCTTCTCTCATGAAAGCAAGTAGACGGTGGGTGAACAAATTACTGTCGAGCAATTGATAGAACCGCGCAAAGTCGTGACGATATCTATGCAATGATTATATCTATAGGCATCACATCCAAAACAAGTAGACCGATAGTTTCTGCATCTACTACTATTACTCCACACGTCGACCGCTATCCAGCATGCATCTAGTGTATTAAGTCCATAAGAACAGAGTAACGCCTTAAACAAGATGACATGATGTAGAGGGATAATATCAAACCAATGATAAAAACCCCATCTTTTCACCCTTGATGGCAACTACTTGATGTGTGCCTTGCTGCCCCTACTGTCACTGGGAAAGGTCACCACATGGTAGAACCCAAAACCAAGCACTTCTCCCATTGCAAGAATCATAGATCTAGTTGGCCAAACAAAACCCAAGACTCGGAGAGACTTACAAGGATATCAAATCATGCATATAAGAAATCAGCAAAGACTCAAATATATATCATAGATAATCTGATCACAAATCCACAATTCATCGGATATCAACAAACACACCGCCAAAGAAGATTACATCGGATAGATCTCCATGAAGATCATGGAGAACTTTGTGTTGAAGATCCAAGAGAGAGAAGAAGCCATCTAGCTACTAACTACGGACCCGTAGGTCTGAAGTGAACTACTCACGAGTCATTGGAGGGGCGATGATGATGATGAAGAAGCCCTCCAACTCCAAAGTCCCCTCCGGAAGGGTGCCGGGAAGGGTCTCCAGATGAGATCTCGTGGAAACGGAAGCTTGCGGCTGCGGAAAAGTATTTTCGAGGCTCCCCTGATTTTTTGCTGAATTTTTGGGAATATATAGGCCAAGGATCTAGGTTAGGGGGTGGCTAGGGAGGCCACAAGCCCTGCCACCGCCGCCTCCCCCTGGTGGCGGAGTGGGGGCTTGTTCCCTGGAGCCCACCTGGCTTGGCCCAGAGGCCCCCTGATCTTCTTCCGTTCGGGAACAAATCATTTCGGGGTTTTTATTCCGTTTGGACTCCGTTCAAAAATCAGATCTGAAAAGAGTCAAAAACACACAAAAAACAGGAACTGGCACTTGGCACTGAATTAATAAGTTAGTACCAAAAAAAGATATAAAAGATACATAAAACATCCAAAGAAGACAAGATAACAGCATGAAACCATCAAAAATGATAGATACGTTTGAGACGTATCAAGCATCCCCAAGCTTAACTCCTGCTCGTCCTCGAGTAGGGAAGTGATAAAGAATGAATTTTTGATGCTTTCATGCTACCTAGCATAGGCGTCCTTTGTAATTCCTCTTATGTGACGTGAATGCTCAGATCCATTAGATTCAAAACAATAGTTTGCTATTGACGTGGAAACAATAATAATTCAAGCAAACTAGCAAGGTAATCATGAACTTTCAAAATAACAAGGCCAAAAGAAAGTTAGCCCTACAAAAGCATATAGTTTGGCTATGCTCTGTCATCATTGCACAACGAATTTAAATCATGCACAACCCCGGTATTGGCCAAGTAATTGTTTCACACCTTTACTTTCTCAAACCTTTTCAACTCTCACGCAATACATGAGCGTGAGCCATGGTTATAGCACTATAGATGGTGTAGAGTGTGGTGGAGGTTGCAAGACAAAAAGGAGAAGATAGTCAGATTAACTAGGCATAGAAATGAGCTGTGGAGATGCTCATCAATAGATATCAATGTGAATGAGTAGGGATTTCCATACAAATGATGCACTAGAGCTACGAGTATGTGAAAGCTCTTAAAGAAAACTAGTGGGTGTGCATCCAACTTGCTTGCTCACGAAGACCTAAGGCAATTTTGAGAAAGCCTATCATTGGAATGTACAAGCCAAATTATATAATGAAAATTTCCCACTAGCTATATGGTGGTGACAAAACGAGAGACTCTCAATCATGAAGATCATGGTGCTTATATGCACAAGTGTGGAAAAAGTGGTAGCATTGTCCCTTCTCTCTTTTTCTCTCATTTTTTTATTTGGTGGGGTCTTTGGCCTCTTTTTTTATATTGGTGGGCTTCTTTGGCCTCTTTTATTTCCTCACATGGGACAATGCTCCATTAATGATGATCATCACACTTTCAACTCAAAACTTAGAGCAACAATGACTCTATATGGAATGCCTTCGGTAGTGTACCGTGGCAATGATCTAGCATGGCATAGACATCAATGGAAACATCATGCTAGCTATCTTACGATCATGCAATGGCAATGTAGACGTGGTGGCACATGTCATGGTGGTAGTTGCATGGCAATATATCTCGGAATGACTTTGAAAATGCCATAGTAGGTAGGTATGGTGGCTGTTTTGAGGAAGGCTAATGGTGGGTTTTGTGCACCGGCGAAAGTTGCACGACACTAAGAAGATAGTGATGGTGGAAGGTGAAAGTGCATCTAAACCATGGACTCAATATTAGTCATGAAGAACTCATATACTTGTTGCAAAAGTTTTATTAGTAATTGAAACAAAGCATTCAACGCATACTCCTAGGGGAAGGGTTGGTAGGTATAAACCATCGCGCGATCCCGACCGCCACTCAAAGGATGGCAATCAATATACTAATCATGCTCAGATTTCATCGCATAGTGGTTCACCATACGTGCATGCTACAGGAATCACTAACTTCAACACAAGTATGTCTAGATCCACAACACCTTACTAGCATGACTTCAATATTACCATAACCACAACTCAAAACTAATTGAGATGAATCAAACTTCTCTAACTATTCAATGCACATGAAGGTGGAAGTTTTCGTATCCCTTTGGATAACTACCCCTTTTGAGACTACTTTCAAAGCATAGATCAACTACCAAGCCACACACCGCTGTGCTCTAAAAGATATAAGTGAAGCACATAGAGCAAAAGTATCTAGCTCAAAAGATATAAGTGAAGCTCGACAAAATCACGGTGTGTGCATGTCTCTCTCTCTAGGTGTGCATCAAGGATGATTGTGACACAACAAAAATAAAAGACTCCTACGATACAAGACACTCCAAGAAAAACACATAACATGTGGTGAATAAAAATATAGCCCCAAGTAACGTTACCGATGGATCGAAGACGAGAGAGGGGATGCCTTCCCGGGGCATCCCCAAGCTTAGGCTTTTACGGAATCCTTGAATATCTTGGGGTGCCTTGGGAATCCCCAAGCTTGAGCTCTTGCCACTCTTTATCTCTTTGACCATAAGAACTTCACCCAAAACTTGAAAACTTCACAACACGAAACTTAAACAGAAACTCGTGATAACATTAGTACAAGAAAGCAAACCACCACTTCCTTAGGTAGTGTAGCAAACTTAAATTCTACTTGTGCTGATGTTGGGTTACTGTACTTTCAATCTTCCATGGCTAATACCCCCTGATACTATCCATAGTTTCATCAAAATAAGCAACCAACACAACAAAAATAGAATCTGTTAACAACAAACCAGTCTGTAGCAATATGTATATTTCGTATACCTCTGTTACTTCAAAACTTCTGAAAACTTACGATAGTCTGAAGAATTTGCGTAGAAATCAGAAGCAAAAATAATCAACTCAAAAGCTCTTACAGAAAAAAATGAAAATTCTTTTCGTGAGCAGAAAGTTTCTGTCTTTTCCAGCATGACCAAACGATCATCCCCAAAACTAATCATAATGGTTTTGCTTGGCGCAAACGCAAAAAGAAACACAAAAAACACAATCATAACATAATTATGAAAGTGTGGAAAACACAAAACAGAAAGAAAAAGGATAGATTCGTTGGGTTGCCTCCCAACAAGCGCTTTTGTTTAACGCCCTTAGCTAGGCAAAAAGTGATGGAATCATGTATAGTCATCTTTGGTGCTCAAACCATAAGTAGCCTCATCGTAGATTCATAAGGCAACCTTATTTTCTTTCTAGGAAAGTGCTCCATGCCCTTCTTTAAAGGAAATTGAAATCTAATATTCCCTTCCTTCATATCGATGATAGCACCAATAGTCCTTAGGAAAGGTCTACCAAGAATAATGGGACATGAAGGATTGCAATCTATGTCAAGTACAATGAAATCCACGGGTACATAGTTCTTATTTGAAACAATAATAACATCATCGATCCTCCCCATGGGTTTCTTGACAGTAGAATCCGCAAGATGCAAATTAAGAGAACACTCTTCAATCTCATGAAAACCAAGAATATCACATAAAGACTTTGGAATCGCGGAAACACTAGCACCCAAATCACACAAAGCATTGCACTCATAGTTTTTGATCTTGATTTTGATAGTAGGTTCCCACTCATCATGAAGTTTTCTAGGTATAGAGACTTCTAGTTTGAGCTTCTCTTGAAGAGATTTCATCATAGCATCTACGATATGCGCGGTAAAGGCTTTGCTTTGGCTATAAGCATGTGGAGAGTTTGCAATGGATTGCATCAAAGAAATGCATTCAAACAAGGAGCAATTATCATAATTGAATTCCTTGAAATCCAAAGTGGGAGTTTCATTACTACCCAAAATTTTGACTTCTTCTACTCCACTTTCCACACCTTTATCATCAAGATAGGTGGTCTCCGAATCATTGGGGCGTTTTTCAACCAAAGTGGATTCATATCCAGCCCCTCCATAGGTAGGTTTGACACACGAAAACAAAGATGCAAGAGGAGACACACCAAGCACTTTAAGATCTTCATGATTTGCATCACTAGAACGCACCCTTTTAAACCATTCATGTCTAGCGCGAATTTGGGCGGTTCTTTCTTTGCTCTCATTCATGGAGATACGCATAGCTTTCAAAGTTTCATCCAAGTTGACCTTGGGAGGAGCGCATCTAACTTTCAAAGCATCAATATCACAAGGCATCCTATCAACGCTTTTAGCCAAATCGTCTATTTTGAGTAATTTTTCCTCTATGGACGCATTGAAAATCTTTTGAGAGTTGATGAACTCTTTGATATTACTCTCTAGACCAGAGGGTAATTTGTTGTGATTTCCATAAGTGTTGCCGTAGGAATTGCCATAATTGTTAGTGGAGTTACTAGGAGAAGGCCTAGGAACATAGTTTCCTCTAAAAGCATTATTGTTGCCAAAATTGTTCCTACCAACAAAATTCACGTCCAAACTAGCGTTGCTACTCTCAATCAAAGAAGATAGTGGCATGTCATTAGGATCTACGGTAGCGTTTCTACTAGCAACCAAATTCATCAACTCGTCCATCTTAGCACTAAGCGAGTTAATCTCTTCTATATCGTGCACCTTTTTGCTAGCAGGCGACCTTTCAGTGTGCCACTGAGAGTAGTTGGTCATGATATTGTCTAGGAGTTTTGTAGCGTCTCCTAACGTGATTTCCATGAACGTTCCACCTGAGGCAGAGTCCAAGATATTGCGAGAAGTGAAATTCAAGCCAGCGTAAAAGATTTGTATAATCATCCACAAACTCAAGCCATGAGCGGGACAATTTCTAATCATAAGCTTCATCCTCTCCCAAGATTGTGCAACGTGTTCATGATCAAGTTGCTTGAAATTCATGATATCGTTACGTAAGGAGATGTTCTTAGCGGGCGGAAAAATACTTGGATATGTAAGCATCTTTGCACTTATCCCAAGAATCGATACTATTTTTAGGCAAAGAAGAAACCAAGTTTTTGCACGATCTCGCAACGAGAAAGGAAAAAGTTTCAACTTAATCACGTCATTATCCACATCTCTTTTCTTTTGCATATCACAAAGCTCAATGAAGGTATTGAGATGGGATGCGACATCTCCACTAGGAAGGCCAGAGAATTTCTCTTTCATAACAAGATTCAGCAAAGCTGCGTTGATTTCATACGATACCGCACTAGTGGTGGGAGGAATCGGATTACTAATAAAATCATTATTATTAGTGCTCGAGAGTCGCAAAGTTTGGTGTTTTCAGCCATGATGACTTCAACAAACAAACAAGCAAGAAAACCGGCAAAGGGAAAACGACAAAGGCAAAAGAAAACAGCGAAGGAGCAAGGCAAATGAAAAGGGCAAAAGAGAAAGGAAAATGAAAATGGCAAATGTGAAGTGGGGGAGAGGAAAACGAGAGGCAACTCGTAGCAAAAGTAAATGCAAGAGATGAGTTTGTGAGACCTACTTGGATATATCTTTATTTCTCCTCCCCGGCAACGACGCCAGAAATACTTCTGCTACTTCAATAATAGACCTTCCAATGGTGCCAGAAATAGGCACGTCAACGGGAGAATACTTGGCTTGATCCTTCTGCTGCGGCTATGCCTTAAGGGACTTCCTAGGCAAGTATGCAAAGGATTTCCCCCGTGGCCTTGGAGCCTTGCGTTGGTGTTCCCTCAAAGCGGAAAGGGTGATGTAGCGTAGCGGTGGTAAGTATTTCCCTCAGTTTGAGAACCAAGGTATCAATCCAGTGGAGGAGTATCTCAAGATCCTGCACAAACTCAAAAGCTTGCTCCCAACGCTATGAAGGGGTTGTCAATCCCCTATAGATTGTTTGCCAAGTGAGAACTAAAAGCAACAAAGTAGAGTATTCAACCAAAATTTATTGATTCGACTCAAGGGGAAGCCAAAGAATATTCTCAAGTATTAGCTTTTGAGTTGTCAATTCAACCACACCTGAAAGATTTAGTATCTGCAACAATGTATCAGTAGCAAGGTAGTATGATAGCAGCAGTAGCAACAGTAACCAGTAGCAGCAAAGTAACAGTAGTAGCAACAAAGTAACAGTAGTAGCAACAGAGTAACAGTAGCAGTAGTGACAAGAGTAGCAACAAAGTAACATAGCAAGGACTAGTAGGAAAAACTCATAGGCATTGGATTAGTGATGGATGATTATGCCGGATGCTATTCATCATGCAATAGTTATAACACGGAGAGATATGTAACTAGCTCTAGTTCGTCAATGTAATGTAGGCACGTATTCCGTATGTAGTCATACGTGCTTAGGGAAAAGAACTTGCATGACATCTATTGTCCATCCCTCCCGTGGCAGCGGGGTCCTAATGGAAACTACGGGATATTAAGGTTCTCCTTTTAATAAAGAACTAGACCAACACATTAACACTTGGTGAATACATGAACTCCTCATACTATGGTCATCTCCGGGAGTGGTTCCGGCTATTGTCACTCCGGGGTTGCCGGGTCATAACACATAGTAGGTGACTACAACTTGCAAGATAGGATCAAGAACACACATATATTGACGAGAACATAATAGGTTCAGATCTGAAATCATGGCACTCGGGCCCTAGTGACAAGCATTAAGCATGGCAAAGTGGTAGCAACATCAATCTCAGAACATAGTGGATACTAGGGATCAATCCCCGTCAAAACTAACTCGATTACATGATAGATCTCATCTAACCCATCACCATCCAGCAAGCCTACGATGAGATTACTCACGAATGGTGAAGAGCATCATGAAATTGGCGATGAAGGAAGGTTGGTGATGACGATGGCGATGATCTCCCCTCTCCGGAGCCCAGAACGGACTCCAGATCTGCCCTCCAGAGGAAGAACAGGAGGTGGCGGCGCCTCCGTATCGTAAAACGCGATGAACTCTTCTCTCTGATTTTTTTTCCGGACGAAAGGGACTAAATAGACCTGAGATTGGAGGCGGTGGAGTTTTGTGGGCCCCACAAGCCTACCAGGCGCGACCAGGGGGCCCGCGCCTGGTGGGATTGTGGGCTCCACGCTCCACTTCCTCTGCTGATTCTTGCGTGAGTATTTTTTATATATTCCACAAAAATTCTCCATCAATTTTCAGGTCATTCCGAGAACTTTTATTTCTGCACAAAAACAACACCATGACAATTCTGCTGAAAACAGCGTTAGTCCGGGTTAGTTCCATTCAAATCATGCAAATTAGAGTCCAAAACAGGGGCAAAAGAGTTCGGAAAAGTAGATACGACGGAGACGTATCAACTCCCCCAAGCTTAAAGCCTTGCTTGACCTCAAGCAATTCAGTTGACAAACTGAAAGAGACAAAAGAGAAACTTTTACGAACTCTGTTTGATCTTGTTGTTGCAACTATGTCTAACTCATAACCAGAATTTCAGCAAGATCACAAGCTAATAACATAAGCAAATAGACAACTAAGTCTCACGGTAAACTCATATCAATGGCATAATCAACTAGCGAGCAAATAATAATAAGTCTCAAACGTCAACACTTCAATCACAACAATCATGAAGCAGTACAAACAGATGGTATCTCACTAGCTCTTTCTGAGACCGCAAAACATAAATGCAAAGCACCTTCAAAGACCAAGGGCTGACTAAACATTGTAATTCAAGGCAAAGAAGATCCAGTCCCAGTCATACTCAATCACAGTTAAAAGCAAAGCATAAAAATGACAGAGGTGCTCTCTGATTGGTGCTTTTATAAGAAGAGGATGACTCAACAGGAACATAAATAGACAGGCTCTTCGCACAGGGAAGCATTGATTTGCACAGGTGCCAAAGCTCAAGCTTTGAAAACAGAGATAATAATTTTGGGTGGCATGCTTTCATTATCAACGCAATGACTAAGAGTTCTCACCATCTTCCACCCTGCACATGCTATAGGTGGTTCCCACACAGAAAAGTAAAGTTTTGACTCCCCCACCACCAATCAATCACACTCCACGACTAGCCGAATACTCGGGTGTCGTCCATACCAACATCAATCTAGGGGGAGTTTTGTTTGCAATTATCTTTTCGATTTGAGCATGGAAGTGGGCATTCCAATTACCAACCCCTTTCTCGTGAATGATAGTGAGTAAACACATATCGAGGATAACACGCCTAGCATGGAAGATACTGATAGCCCCCTGTCACCACATGAGTGGTTCGGGCATGCAAAACAGATTATTTCTTGAAGGTTTAGAGAGTGGCACATGCAAATTTACTTGGAACGGTAGGTAGATACCGCATATAGTTAGGTATGGTGGACTCATATGGAACAACTTTTGGTTAATGGAAGTGGATGCACAAGCAGTATTCCCGCTTAGTACAAGTGAAGGCTAGCTAAAGACTGGGAAGCGACCAACTAGAGAGCGACAACAGTCATCAAAATGCATTGAGATTAACTAACATTGAGTGCAAGCATGAGTAGGACATAAATCACCATAAACATGAATATCATAGAGGCTATGTTGATTTTGTTTCAACTACATGCGTGAACAAGTGCCAAGTCAAGCCACTTGAATCATTCAAAGGAGGATACCATCCTATCATACTACATCATAGTCATCTCAACATTCATGTTGGCATCCAAGACAAACCATTATAAGCTCCTAGCTAATTAAGCATAGCATCAGAAACTATGATCTCTAAGTTGTCATTGCAAACATGTTTCTCTCACAACAAAGCTGAATCAGGAACGATGAGCTAGTCATATTTATAAAAACAAAATAGATCGAGTTCATACCAGCTTTTCCAGGCTCAGTCACTTCATGATATATCGTCATTATTGCCTTTCACTTGCATGACCGAATGATGTGAACAATAATAAGCATGCTCGTTCATTGGACTCAGCTGGAATCTGCAGGCAAACACAAAGGAGAAGACAAAGTAATATGGCTCTTTGACAGATAAACAGATATGCATGCGAGAGCCACTAAACATTGTAACCATGGTCTTCTACCTTGACCCAAAGAAAAAGAAAATTATTTACACGGGAAAGCTCCCAACAAGCAAAAGAAGAAAATGAAAATCTTTTTGGGTTTTCTCAAACTAGACACACACACAAAAAGAAAACAAGAAAAAGAAAATAAACTAGCATGGATGATACAGTGGCAAAGTGTGAACATAGACAAACAAAGTGAAAGCATAAGCAAGAATATAAAGTCGGTGAGAAACACGTACTCCCACAAGCTTAGGCTTTTGGCCTAAGTTGGTCTACTCCCAAGGATGGTCCGGGCGATACCCAAAATCATAATGGGGGTTATACAGGAGCGCTGCAGCCACTGCCTGAATAGCTGCCTCACGGAGACGAGCATCCCTTGCCTCCCTCTCATACTCCTTTGCCTCTCCTTTGGTTATGTAATATCTCCGTTTTACCTGAAAGTCAAAGAAGGCAGGAGCAGGAAGGGTAATATGGAAAACACGTTGTCTGTTAAATATTAAACGGTATAGGAGGGATTCATCATCCCTCTCAAGGAACTGGTAGCGTGTTAAAGCGATGCGGTCAAGGAAAGCTGTATGGAGCGGGGGATCTCCTTCATGGATGGGTACTCCAAGAAAATTTGCTATGAGAGTGGCATAGATCCCACCAAAGAAATCCCCTTCATTAGCATTATTATTCAGCCTCCTTGCCATTATAGCTCCCATGTTGAAACTTCTATCACCCGTTACTGCGCTCGTAAGAATACTAAGGTCTGGTGGGCAGAGGTGACAATGCTCAATCTTGCCATTAATGCATCTGCCTATGAAGAGGGCAAAGTAATGCAAGGCAGGAAAATGAATGCTCACCATGGTAGCATGCGTAATATCTCTAGTTTCTCCAACAGTTATACCAGAGAAAAAAAATCTCTAACCGAAGATTTAGGAGGATCATTGAGACTACCCCAAAAAGGTATCTTGCAAATTCTATTGAAATGCTCTAAATCCATGGTATACAATTTGTCGTAGAGATCAAACAGTACAGATGTATCATGGCCAACTGAAAATTTGAATCTACGAACAAAAGAGGTAGTGAGAGCAACATATTGTTCACATTTATCGGAGATGAATTATTCGAGTCCAACGTTGTGAACAAGTGTATCAAACTCGTCTTTAAAACCTGCCTCAATCATGAATTCATCAGAAGGCCATTCACATGGTTGTACCCATGCGTTCCTTGGTTGGTAAGGATCGGGCTCCCGAATCGTGAGACGGGGACCTCTCTTGCTTGAGGAACCACCATGATAGTTTCTCCTGAACATCTTCCTTTTCTGAAATTTCCAGTGACTCTAAGGAAAAGTGAACAAGGCTCAACTAAACTTGTAGCAACTACTCCAACAAGTGCCTAGAGGCCATATTACGCATCCAAACTACTTGGGACCAGCTAAAATTAGCATGCAAAGCTCAAGAACATGGTCACCAAGGCAACAAAAATACGCGATGTATAAGGCACTAGAGCAAAAACGAATTGGACCAATGGAGGAGTCACTTACCAAGGAGTAATTTCCCCAAAACAGTTCGGTGAATGATGCTTTGCACAAGGAGATCGAAAATCCCAGCAAGAAGAGCAAGAACACGGGTTTGAGCTGCGAAACGATTTTTTTTTCTGGAGGTAGGAGAAGCAGATGGGAGCTAGAATGAGTGGAGGGGGTGCACGTGGGCCCCACAAGCCTGGTAGGCGCGGCCAGGGGGTGCCCGCGCCTCCAGGTCTTGTGGCCCACTGGTGCAGCCCCCAGACTAGCTCTTCATTTCAGTATTTTTCAAAAAATCCATAAAAAATCATACTTGATTTTCACGGCATTCGGAGAACTTTTATTTTCGGGGTACTTTTCTACGGGACGCTAAAATAGACACAAGGACAACTAAACTAAACCTATCATTTTTCTTCTAAGCAACCAAAGGTGAAAGCTTGGAGCAGAGGTTTGTGACTCCTCGATTCATCCATCTCATGGTCATCGAAAGAAATCCGTCAATGAGGTTGATCAAGTCTCCTTGACAAACTTTTTTGAATCGCAAAAGAGCATGTAGAATTTTCGACTAGTCACTAGGTCACCTCAATGGGGATATGCATATCCCCGACAATCAAATCATACTTCATCTTCACAGGAGGTATAGGGCATTCAACACTCCCAATAAGAATCGATGAAGTTTTTTGATAGCATTGATGCAATGTACTTGATATTGTTTCTCCGGAAAGTGCACCGTCTGCTCATTACCGTTGACATGGAAAGTGACATTGCCTTTGTTGCAATCTATAACAACCCCTGCAGTGTTTAAAAAGGGTCTTCCGAGGATGACCGCCATGGCATCATCCTCGGGAATATCCAGGATAACAAAGTCTGTTAAGATAGTAACGTTTGCAACCACAACAGGCACATCCTCGCAAATGCCGATAGGAAAAGCAGTTGATTTGTCGGCCATTTACATAGAGATTTCAGTGGGTGTCAACTTATCCAGTTCAAGTCTACGATAAAGAGAGAGAGGCATAACACTAACATCGGCTCCAAGGTCGCATAAAGCAGTTCTAACATAGTTGCCTTTAATGGAGAAAGGTATAGTGGGCACTCTGGGATGACCTAGTTTCTTAGGAGTTCCACCCTTGAAGGTATAATTAGCGAGCATGGTGGAAATCTCAACCTCAGGTATCCTCCTCTTATTAGTCACAATATCCTTCATGTACTTAGCATACAGAGACATTTTGAGCATATCTGTCAAACGCATTTGCAGAAAGACAGGTCTAATCATTTCAACAAAGCGCTCAAAATCCTCATCATCCTTTTTCTTGGATGGTTTGGGAGGAAAGGGCATGGGTTTCTGAACCCATGGTTCCCTTTCTTTACAATGCTTCCTAGCAGTGAAATCATTCTTATCGTATCTCCTAGCCTTAGGGTGTGGGTTATCAAGATCAACAAGTTCAATCTCCACATCCTTATCATTGCTAGGTTGAGCATCAACATGAACATCACTATCGATATTATCATTAGGCTCATGTTCATCACCAGATTGTGTTTTAGCATCAGAAACAGAGGCATCGTTTGGACTCTCGGGGGTAATAGCATCTGGGTTGCTAGCGTGCAAGTTCCTATCATCTTTCTTCTTCTTTCTAGGATGACTAGGTGCATCAATGCTAACTCCTTGCGAATCTTGTTCAATTCTCTTTGGATGACCCTCAGGATACAAAGGTTCCTGAGTCATTCTACCGCCTCTAGTAACGACTCTGACAGAATCGTCATTCAACTCATTGAGCAAGTCATTTTCAGACTTAAGTACTTGTTCTACCTGAGTAGTAACCATAGAGGCATGTTTACTCAGGAGCTTAAGATCATTGACATTCCTGTCCACACAAGCACTTAAATGACTAAGCATACGAGCATTCTATTCCAATTGTCTGCTAACATAATCATTGAAACTCTGTTGTTTGGCAACAAAGTTATCAAATTCATCCAGGCATAAGCTAGCAGGTTTATCAAAAGGAATATCACTCTCATCAAACCTATGCAGAGAAATTACTTCTACTACCTGTATCGGGTTATCAAGACCATGGATCTCTTCGATAGGTGGTAGATTTTTGACATCTTCAGATTTAATGCCTTTCTCTCTCATAGATTTCTTAGCTTCTTGCATATCTTCAGGACTGAGGAATAGAATACCTCTTTTCTTCGGAGTTGGCTCGGGAGGTGGTTCGGGAATAGTCCAAGCATTCTCATTGCACAAGATGTTATTCAATAGGATCTCAGCTTGTTCTACAGTTCGATCCCTAAAAACACAACCAACACAACTATCTAGGTGGTCTCTAGAAGCATCGGTAAGTCCATTATAGAAGATATCAAGTATTTCATTCTTCTCAAGAGGGTGATCAGGCAAAGCATTTAGTAGCTGGATGAGCCTCCCCCAAGCTTGTGGGAAACTCACTTCTTCAGCTTGAGCAAAGTTGTATATTTCCTGCAAGGCAGCTTGCTTCTTATGGGCAGGGAAATATTTTTCAGAGAAGTAGTAGACCATATCCTGGGGGCTACGCACACAACCAGGAGCAAGAGAGGTGAACCAAGTCTTATCATCATCCTTTAGCGAGAAAGGAAATAGCTTGAGGATATAGTGGTGGCAAATCTTTTCCTCACTAGTGAATAGGGTGGCTATATCATGTAGTTTGGTAAGATGTGCTACGACCGTTTCAGACTCATAACCGTTAAAAGGATCAGATTCGACCAGAGTGATTAACTCAGGGTCGACAGAGAATTCATAATCCTTATCGGTCACAAAGAAAGGCGAAGTAGCAAACTTCGGGTCGTATTTCATCCTAGCATTAAAAGACTTTTCTTTCCACTTGAGCAGTAATTTCTCAACGTCATAACTATCCTTACAAGCAAGAAAGTCCTTAGATATCTCTCCCTCCGTAACATAACACTCAGGCATATCATGCAATTCATGTCTAGGAGAGCTAGTTCTAGCAGGCAAAATAGTAGGTTCTATATCAATAGTATAAGCAGTTTTAGAAGTATCATCACATTCAGCAACAACTCTAGCAATTTGTGCATCAAGGAATGCACGTAGTGGCAAAGCAGTATCAAGCATAGCATCATCATAAGCATCATGGGCAACAGAAGTAGCATCATCAAGCACATGCGACATATCAAGATTTCTAGCAGGAGGTGGTGTCGCAAACTTACTCATAACTGAAGGTGAATCAAGTGCAGAGCTAGATGGCAGTTCCTTACCTGTCCTCGTAGTTGAGGGCAAGACTTTAGTTCTTGGATCTATCGGATTCCTCATAGTGACCAGCAGACGTAAATCCCAAGTGACTCGGAGAATATAGTTGTGCTTCCCCGGCAACGGCACCAGAAAATAGTCTTGATAACCCACAAGTATAGGGGATCGCAACAGTTTTCGAGGGTAGAGTATTCAACCCAAATTTATTGATTCGACTCAAAGGGAAGCCAAAGAATATTCTCAAGTATTAGCAGTTGAGTTGTCAATTCAACCACACATGAAAGATTTAGTATCTGCAGCAAAGTATCAGTAGCAAGGTAGTAGGATAGCAGCAGTAGCAACAGTAACCAGTAGCAACAAAGTAACAGCAGTAGCAACAGAGTAACAGTAGCAGCAGTGACAGCAGTAGGAGCAAAGTAACGTAGCAAGGACCAGTAGGAAAAACTCATAGGCATTGGATCGGTGATGGATGATTATGCCGGATGCTATTCATCATGCAATAGTTATAACACCGACAGATATGTAACTAGCTCTAGTTCGTCAATGTAATGTAGGCACGTATTCCGTATGTAGTCATACGTGCTTAGGGAAAAGAACTTGCATGACATCTATTGTCCATCCCTCCCGTGGCAGCGGGGTCCTAATGGAAACTACGGGATATTAAGGTTCTCCTTTTAATAAAGAACTAGACCAACACATTAACACTTGGTGAATACATGAACTCCTCATACTATGGTCATCTCCGGGAGTGGTTCCGGCTATTGTCACTCCGGGGTTGCCGGGTCATAACACATAGTAGGTGACTACAACTTGCAAGATAGGATCAAGAACACACATATATTGACGAGAACATAATAGGTTCAGATCTGAAATCATGGCACTGGGGCCCTAGTGACAAGCATTAAGCATGGCAAAGTAGTAGCAACATCAATCTCAGAACATAGTGGATACTAGGGATCAATCCCCGTCAAAACTAACTCGATTAAATGATAGATCTCATCCAACCCATCACTATCCAGCAAGCCTACAATGAGATTACTCATGAATGGTGAAGAGCATCATGGAATTGGAGATGAAGGAAGGTTGGTGATGACGATGGCGACGATCTCCCCTCTCCGGAGCCCAGAACGGACCCCAGATCTGCCCTCCAGAGGAAGAACAGGAGGTGGCGGCGCCTCCGTATCGTAAAACACAATGAACTCTTCTCTCTGATTTTTTTCGGACGAAAGGGACTAAATAGACCTGAGATTGGAGGCGGTGGAGTTTTGTGGGCCCCACAAGCCTGCCAGGCGCGGCCAGGGGGGCCCCACACCTAGTGGGCTTGTGGGCTCTACGCTCCACTTCCTCCATTGATTCTTGCGCCGGTATTTTTTATATATTCCACAAAAATTCTTTGTAAATTTTCAGGTCATGCCGAGAACTTTTACTTCTGCGCAAAAACAACACCATGGCAATTCTGCTGAAAACAACGTTAGTCCGGGTTAGTTCCATTCAAATCATGCAAATTAGAGTCCAAAACAAGGGCAAAAGAGTTCGGAAAAGTAGATACGACCGAGACGTATGAGTGCGCCATGCGCTCACCAAAAGTGGTGAAGGGTCCCGCCTGGAACGTTACTCCGGCCGGCGTCGCTACCGGCCCCAAGGAGCTCTGCGTGCCGATCTCGCTACCTCAGTAGTGTTCTACCTGAGTTGAGTGTGAGTCTGTCATGTGTGTGTGTCGTGTGAATCTGTCTGAACCTGCCTCTCTCGGTGGGCTGGAGTGAGGCTTTATAGTGTAGCCAGTGGGTATAGTAGTATATGTAGGAGAGGAGGTGGGGGCCGGCTGCCAGCCTCTCGGGCTGGTCGCGGGGCCGGCCGGCTATTGAGTCTTGTCGCAGGGCCCGCCGGCCTTGTGCATCAACGGCTGATGCGCTAAGTCGTCAGGGCGCATGCAAGGGGGGAATAGGGCTACATGACCATCTCGCCCGATCACCGTCGGCGGTGACGGGGGACCTGTAGCCTCGCCGACCCTCCCATCATCATGCCGCAGCCACGCCGGGCATGTCAGCGCGTACTGCTGTCGTGATAGCCTTTGCATCATTTTTCTTGTGTTGTCTTCGTACGGAGGTACGACCGGATAGGATGGGAGCCGGCCATCCGGCTGGCGGCGGGCCATCCGGTCGGAATAATCCTGCGAGTCCATCAGGCATGCGTTGGCTGAGTGGGTCGGCTATCACCAGCCAGCCGGATGCGCGTTGGTCAAGTGGGTTGGGTAACACGAGTCGTCCAGGTATGTGTTGGCCAATGGGGCCGGCTATCGCTAGCCATCCCGGGGGGGGGGGGGGGAGGCGGCCCCCAAATGTCTTGGAGACGGCTAATCTCCACTCTTTGTATACCCAGGGGTATTATCCCCATCAGTCATCTTTGGCAAATATCAATGCGTAGTCATCATGGAATCTGACAAATCCAAAGTCTTCGAAGGCTTTAGGAGAGGAGACTTGTACATTGTTGATTTCTCTACAGGTCCTGAGCCGGCCAGGTGTCTTCTTGCAAAAGCCTCATAGGGTTGTCTATGGCATCGATGACTTGGTCATGCACGCATGAGGAATTTGCACACGCTCGCGAAGAAGAAGCATGTCATTGTCATCGAAAGTGTCAAATTCCTCAAGGATCATCTCTGCGTGGCTTGTGAGTCTAGAAAGATGACCAGATCCAAGCACCCCTCGAAGACTATCATGACCACTACTCGTCCTTTTGAATTACTTCACATGGATATCTTTGGACCTACTCATTATGCTACTCCAACCAATGCAGCATCTCTATATGGCTTTGTCATTGTTGACGACTATTCTCGTTATACTTGGGTGCATATCATTCTTTACAAAACTGAAGTGCATGAAGTCTTCAAACGATTTTACTCAAGGGCCTCGACAAACTTTGGCGTCAAGATCAAGAAAATCACGAGTGACAATGGAACAGAAGTCAAGAACATTGGTCTTGAAGACTATCTTGATGAACTTGGTTTTACTCATGAATTGTCTGCTGCTTATACTCCTCAACAGAATGGCGTCGTCGAGCACAAGAACATGACTCTAGTTGAGATGGCATGGACTATGCTTGAAGAATATCAGACTCCTCGTCGCTTCTAGCCTGAGGCAATCAATACCGCCTGCCACATCATCAATAGGGTATATCTTCATAAATTCCTCAAGAAGACTTCATATGAACTCCTCACTGACAAGAAACCTAATGTAAGTTGTTTCAAAGTCTTCGATGCAAGATGCTAGATTAGAGATCCTCGCCACATTTCAAAATTTGCACTGAAAGCACATGAGGGTTTCATGCTTGGTTACAAAAAGGACTCGCACACCTACAGAGTCTTCAACAACTACCACAACAAGGTTGTTGAAACTATAGATGTGCGGTTCAATGAAACTAACGGCTCGCAGAGAGAGCACCTGCCTCCTGTGCTAGATGAAATGCCTCCCGAGGAAGCTCTTAAGCTCAAGGCTACTCAAGATATCATTCCTACTAAGGAACAACCACCTGTTGAAGAAGTAGTCCCAAATAACGAAGATATTCGAGCTGGTGCACCTGAGGAAATTGCACCGGATCAATTCCTCAACCCAATCAAATTCTTCAACACGTGCATCCAAGGATAGTAAATGAAGTGGAAATTGACAAAATCCTCGATGACATCAATGCGCCAGGTCCCCTCACATGCTCAAAAGCTTCACATTTCATTAACTTTTGTGGCCATTCTATCACAGAACCCTCAAATGTTGATGAAGCCTTCATGGAACCGGAATGGATTCAAGCTATGCAAGATGAACTTCATCAATTCAAGCTTAACAACGTGTGGGAACTTGTCAAACGACCTGATCCTCGCAAGCACAATGTCATCGGTACCAAGTGGATCTACCGAAACAAGCAAGATGAGGATGGTCAAGTAGTGAGGAACAAGGCACGACTTGTAGACCAAGGCTACACACAGGTTGAAGGAATTGACTTTGATGAAACATTTTCACCTGTTTCTAGACTTGAAGCTATTCGTATATTGCTTGCTTATGTTAATCATCACAATATTACATTGTATCAAATGGATGTGAAAAGTGCATTCCTCAATGGTAAGCTTGAGGAATAAGTATATGTTGCTCAGCCCCCAGGTTTTGATGACCCAAAGCATCCTGACAAAGTCTTCAGACTAAACAAAGTCTCTATAGCCTCAAGCAAGCCCCTCGGGCGTGGTATAACACATTGAAGGAATTCCTAGTGAAGAAAGGCTTCAAACCCGGTTCACTCGACCCTACTCCTTTCACAAAATCCTATGATAATGAACTATGTGTATGCCAAATATATGTGGACGATATCATCTTTGGGTGTACACACAAATGTTAAAGTGATGAATTTGCCTATATGATGGGTGAAGAATATCAAATGTCCTTGGTGGGGGAGCTGAAATTCTTCCTAGGGCTTCAAATTCGTCAACAACGCAACAACATGTTCATTTCTCAAGAGAAATACCTCAAGGATGTCCTCAAGAAATTCGGCATGCATGAATGCAAACGCGTCAAAATTCCCATGCCTACCAATGGCCATCTCTAAACTAACAAAAATGGTAAAGATTTCGATGAGCAGGTATATCGCTATATGATTGGCTCTTTATTGTATCTGTGTGCATCTAGTCCACACATCATGCTCAGTGTTTGCATGTGTGCCTGTTTCCAAGCAACACCGAAGGAATCACACCATAAGGTTGTGAAACATATTCTTCGATATCTAGCTCACACACCAATGCTTGGATTATGGTACTCCAAGGGCTCAAATCTTCATCTCGTTGGATACTCTGACTCTGACTATGTTGGTGACTGTGTGGGTCGCAAGTCAACATCAGGCACCTGCCATTTCCTCGGACGATCCTTAGTCTGTTGGTCCTCAAAGAAGCAGAACTGCGTGTCACTTTCCACTGTTGAAGTTGAGTACATTTTGCTGGTTCTTTCTGTGCTCAACTTCTGTGAATGAAGCAAACCCTCAAGGACTACGGCATCAGCATGAAGAATGTGCCACTCTACTGCGACAATGAGAGTGCAATCAAGATTGCATACAACCCAGTACAACACTCGAAGACCAAGCACATCTAGATTCGTCATCATTTTCTTCGTGATCATGTACTCAAGGGAACATCATCATCGACCACGTGAAGATTGAAGGCCAAGTAGCGGATATCTTCACTAAGCCCTTGGATGAAAAAAGATTTTGTAAGTTGCGGTGTGAGCTAAATATCTTAAAATCTTCGAATGTTTTGTGAAAGGACACGCATCCTAACACTTATGCAAAATTCATGACTTAGATGTGAAACACACGAAGTAACATTTTTCTTCAATCAATGAAGAATAACACTCTAAGTGTGAAGAAATTAATGAAGAATTTGATTCTTGGGACTATGTGACAATTGTACGTGGTGCCTGAAATAATCATTCTTATACGGTGGGTCACGCCACCAACCGAATTTGAAATTCTTCAAAGTTGAGATTTTTACAAATTCTTCAAATCTTCAATGTCTTCAGATTTTCAAAATCCTCAAGAATACAAATTCCTCAAAATTTCAAATTCTTCGACTTTGAAAACAAGTTCTTCATTGACTATATACTAAGTTATGAGCTTTCAAGTCCTCAACACCATTCACTTATATCTAAGTCTTCATGCAGTGTTTTTCTTCTAAGCGAATGTGATCGGACCCGTTCCCCCTTTATGCTAAGCTCAACCCAATATATTCTCAAATTCTTCATATTTGTTCTATTTGAAACTCGTTCAAAGTCTTCACTCAATCCTAGTTAGCTGAAGAATTTGCGAACAAAGTCCCCAAAAATTTATTTCAAAAAAATTCCAGCTGTTATCGCTCGAACCGCAACCACTACCCACGATTGGATAAGCAAAATCTCCACTAACTCCCCCGCTTAATACGTGCATGCCACCTATCGAGCGGAGAGGAAGGGCGAGGGGCATTCTGGTCCAGAAATTTTGGGCCGGACTATTTCTCACCTCAACTATAAATACCCCACTCTCACCCCAAGGTCATTTCTTTGTCTCGTTCCCACTTCTTACCGCTCGAAGCCAGACCTAGCACCGCTGCTGGGAATCATCGCCACCGGTGAGGAAAAGCTTCACTACCTCGACCTCATCATCGTTGTACTCATGCCGGTCGTGGATCTTCTTCCTCTGCTGCCGCCGTAGCTGTCTTCAGCCGCCGAGTTAGGGTGTTGAAGATCTGAATCGACGAGCTTCTCTTTTCATCTTCTACAGTTCGTCATGTTCTTCATCCAGGGTAATTAAAATCTAATTTCACTGCCCCTGTAGATCCTTATGTTTCCACTAAATCTTTGAAAAGTGTTATTCCTCAGCAAACTCATCAGATGAACACTTCCATGCCCAAGAACACTTGAAATTTTTCACTAAGTCACTCAATTCCTCAAGAGATTCCTCAATTATGTGAATTTTCGGATGTGCACAACTCTGAAACCCAAGTAAAGGACACTTAGCGAAATTCCTCAAAAACAGTATTGGTCAATTTCCTCAACTTGAGTCATTTTTGAAAATCTTCTAAGAATGCATATGACCTCTTCAAATTCTTCCACCTATACTTTGTTCACACGTACAAAATGTCTGTTGACGAATATCTAGGTTCTCATCAACTTAACTCACTTGCAGAATTTCTTGAAGAAAATTTGCATACCTCATCATAGTCCTCAAAAGTTCATATTCCTCAAGTGAAGAAAATAGCTTATGAGAAGAAACGGAAGGGTGGAAAGAAGGCATATCTCAACACTGATTTTGAGATTCCTAAATACATCCATGATGAATATTGCACTTGTGATGAAGGTGTCTATGGAAAGGAAACAAAGGAAAAGCGCAAAACGCGCTTGCAGAAAATTGAGAGGAGATGGGCCAAATAATGGAGGGAGTATAGGTATGTGACTCCCAAACACATGAAGAAATTCACCCTGAAGCCTCCGTGCAAAAGTCCTCCTCTGGGCACACAACACGTAGCTGATCCAACAAGTCTTGCAACCATTAAAGACTATCCTAAAGAATATGCCAAGCAGAAGGCCAAACGGCAGAAAGTTGCACACCTGGTTGTGAAGAAATTCAATGAGGATTATGCTGCTGCCTCCTCCTCTGCTCCAAAGCGAACCATTATGAAGAAGTCTATAGTCAAACCAAAGTCCTCAACACCTCAAACTTCACAGCAAAATCCTCAGACAACTGCTAAGGTGGCAGCAAAGTCCTCAATTGTTGCCACACAGTCTTCATCGTTGTTGAAGTTGATGACCACTCAGAATCCCTCAGGGCCATCTGCATTGGGCTCTACACATACTTCTTCAAGTACCAATGTGAAGAAGAAAATGACCGATGGGCAAGGAAAAAGGCCGAGTCCTAGCAAAGTCCTCAATGTTCATTCTGCATCATAAGAAGAAGATGAAGCTAATGATGAAGTACTTGAAACAATCATCAAAAACAAGCAAGAAAAGGTCACACAGGCCAAAGGCACCACCATTCCCCTCATGATGGATCCAAAGGTGATACTGGACTTCATCGACCTTTGGTATGATAGCCCTCAAACACCAATTGATTACTTGAAGCTTCCACCTGGACCAAGTCACATGTTGACAGCCTTAATCAACAAAGAAAAGTGGAAGGTGCAAGGCCAAGCAAGCTAGAAAGGCTCACACACAGAAAGAGAGCTTTGTGAAGAACAACATTCTAAATATGACCCCTGATCAACTCCTCAACGCTCAAATTGAGATCAAAAACCTCAGCAAAGTATACAGTCACTTCAATGCTGATTGGAAGGGCACAAAAGTCAGATTCATCAATGTTGCCAATAAAGTCAACACTAAACACAACAAGCAGGTTGCAGTCAAGACGCAACCTCAAATTCCTCATGAGAAATACATAGTTGAGTTGCGTGACGACTCTGGTGATGAAAATCCTCCAACTAACGAATCTTCCAGGACAACTAAAGAAATGGCTTCGCCTGAAGAAATTGTTCCAGCCAGGACGACTGCATCAGTCGTGCCTGAAGAATATGCCCATCCCGCTTGAAAATATTCACAAGTGAAGAAAGTGAAGCTTCCTTCTGCAGCGGAAGTGAAGAAAACAAAGGCTGCTGAAAAGGAAGCAGCAAAGAAGAGAAAGGCCTCAAGAAGCTCAGAGTACTCACAAGCAAAATGCTTGAGGACTTTGAAAACTTCCTCAACAACTCTAATTGATGCCACCCCTATCAATGTTGCACCCTCCTATGTGATGGTGCCATTTGGTGGTGAGCACGTCATCTAAGAAGGGGATGAAGAAATGGAAGATACATGTTGTGTTGGTTGAACACCAATTGATGAGGAAATCGAAGATGATCCAAATCCTTCAATTCCTCAAGCCTCATCTCCTCCGCCACAACACAACATAGATGTGGAAGACGAAGACAAGGATGAAGATGTGTACATTGGCAGCACAACACCGGTGATCCATGACGACTTCTGGGAACATGCTCATCCGAACTCACCATTGACCAAACCAATTCCTCAAGTGCCTATGTCCCCTGCAGCAACTGAAATTCTGACAACATATGAAGAAAAGAGCACTCTGGTGAAGTATATCCCGGAAACTAAATCAACTGCATCAGCTGAAGACACCGCCAATCAAACTACTGTTGGAAATATCCCCTAGAGGCAATGATAAATAGTTATTATTATATTTCCTGTTTAAAGATAATCGTTTATTATCCATGCTATAATTGTATTGAATGAAAACATAGATACATGTGTGGATACATAGACAAAACAATGTCCCTATCACGCCTCTACTTGGCTAGCCAGTTGATTAATGACAGTCAAGGTTTTCTAACTATATGCAAGTGTTGTCACTTGGTAACTGGATCACATCATTAGGAGAATCATGTGATGGATGATACATCTCCATCGTATCTACTTTTCCAAACTCTTTTGTCCTTGTTTTGGACTCTAATTTGCATGATTTGAATGGAACTAACCTGGACTGACGCTTGAAAGTGCATGCTATGCCCCTAATCGTATTTTGGTGTTAATGACAACACATACATAGGAAACTAATCCTATTTGTTGAGTGTATCTCAGGACGGCAAGTACTTTAGTAGATTGAGATTTATGTGCCAAAGGTTGTCTGAAAAGATTGGTGATTTATATTTCGAGAAGGCTCGGGATTAAGAAGAGATGATGTAGAGTAGTCTTTTGAGTTTACTGATATTGAGTATAGGGATCCCGCACTATTAAGAGGGGATCACAGGTTTTGCGATGAACTTGCTCATACCACACCTTTACTATCATACAAAACACCACATACTCTCCACTCTATCCTCAATTCAAAACATGTCTATTGCCTCGGACATCCGGCTCCCTCCGGACGTCCGAGGGCCGGACGTCCGGCTGGCTTCGGAAATCCGCACCCCATCACCAGAAGATTGTGAGGCATATAACTCGAAAATCCGGCTCCCTCCGGACATCCGAGGGCCGAACGTCCGGCCGAGCCCCGGAAATCCGGTAGCCTGCACCAGTAGAATTTGTGTTCTATATCTCGGAATTCCGGCTCCCTCCGGACGTCTGAGCGCCGGACGTCCGACCCCCATCGGAAATCCGGAAACTACCACCAGTAGAAGTTGAGCTGTATAACTCGGATTTCCGGTCCTCTCCGGACGTCCGGACGCTGATAAATCCAAAATAGGTTCAGTCGTATCTACAGGCCTCGGACGACCGACCCCTGTCGGACGTCCGGTCACTGATAAATTCAAAAGAGTTCCAGTCGTGCCTACAGGCCTCGGACGACCGACCCCTCGCGGATGCCCGGACTTCCGGCACGCTGTTTTCAGCAGAATTGCCTTGGTGTTATTTTTGTGTAGAAATCAAAGTTCTCCAAACGTCCTGAAAATTTACGGGGAGCAGTTTTGGAAAATATCAAAAATATCTGCGCCAAGTTCCACCTCAGGGGGTGGGCCAGTGGGCCACAAGCCCCTGCTCCGCCACCACCCCCTGGTGGTGGTGGGCAGGCTTGTGGGGCCCACAGGCACCTGCCGCCCCCAACTCCATCTCTATAAGTTGCCTTTCGTCCCAGAAAAAATAAAAAAGAGAAGTTTTCATCGCGTTTTCGATACGGAGGCGCCGCCACCACCTCTTATACATCTAGAGGGCAGATCTGGAGTCCGTCTTGGGCTCCGGAGAGGGGAAATCATCGCCATCGTCATCATCAACCTTCTTCCCTCTCCAATTCCATGAAGCTATTCGTCGTTCCTGAGTAATCTATTCGTAGGCTCGCTGGGCGGTGATGAGTAGGATGAGATCTATCATGTAATCGAGTTAGTTTTGAAGGGGATTGATCCCTAGTATCCACTATGTTCTCAGATTGATGTTGCTACTACTTTGCCATGCTTAATGCTTGTCACTAGGGCCCGAGTGCCATGATTTCAGATCTGAAATTATTATGTTGTCACCAATATATGTGTGTTTTAGATCCGATCTTGCAATTTTTAATTACCTACTATGTGTTATGATCCGGCAACCCCGGAGTGACAATAACCGGAACCACTCCCGGTGATGACCATAGTTTGAGTAGTTCATGTGTTGTTAGAGCATATATCTCCATATGTGTTTTTGGTAATTGATGACAATTCCCATGGACTAATGGTTGCCTTAAGTTATATTTTTAGGATTTGTCCATAGGCACTTGTTGCAGTCCATCTATTGGGTTCAAGGAGTTTATATGATGACCAAGATGGTATTCAAGGTATTATCCAAAGAATGGTCATAGAGACACAAGGTTGATCAAGATCTCAGACAAAGAGTAAATCAAGATGATCAACACACAAAGCGTACAAGATGTACCGAGAGGGATCAAGTGATCCCATGGTATGGTAAGCATTGTCCATTCCACGTTTGTGTACTAACCCATGGTCTTTGTGAGAGTTCTATGTGGGGGTTAGGTGTGCTTCCATGGGCTTGCGTTAAAAGGAAGATCTCATACAACCCATGAAGGATGACTTCAAGTGGTGATCGTCATCAAGATTGTGGTGTGCAAGTTCAAGTGGATCAGAACGAATATATCATGCTTCATGCTTGCCGTCCATTGTGGTGGCTATGGACTTGTGAAGATATGCTGAAGAGCGGCTCACCCATAGTGTGTATGGGAGCAATCAACTAGACTTCATCAAGCCAACGCAATCAAGAAAGGTGTCCATCTTGAGGAAGCCAAGATCATCGTCATCTAGCTCAAGAGGACGAAGTGCAAGGTATAGGTTTGCCCTTGATAGGTTTTCTGTTTTAGGATAGATTGTCATATTGTCAAGGGGGCTCTCAAGTGAGTAGCTTGATCGTATCGTTCGTTGAGAGCTCAAACCATTTGCATCCTTGCATCATACTTATTGGTTCTTGTTTGGTGTTTCTCTTTGTTAGTTTTAGAGCTTATGTTCATCTTCATGACAAGCTCGAGTTCATCGAAAACGTAGTCCATATGCATCTTCTATGATGTTTTCGATGTTGGGAGTTTTTACCGGTCTTATTCCAAGAAGGGTTCTCACCATTTTCTTATGGGACTTTTATAACTTGCTTCTTATTGATATTTCTATCAAGATTGTGTTAGCCCATGTCGTTAGCTTTCCAACAAACATGGTTTCGTTGAATTCGGAGTCCGTATGCGAAAGTTACATCAGTTTCAGTATCCAGCGGTAGTACCGTTCCTCGTGCCAGCGGTAGTACCGCCCGCAGAGAGTAGTACCGCCCCCGGAGCGGTAGTAATTTTTTAGTACCGCTCCAGGAGCGGTAGTACCGCTCCGTCGGGCTGTTTTTTGCATACTTTTAGGCCTCAGCATGGTTGGTGAATCTACCGAGCGGTAGTACCGCTCCATGAGCGGTAGTACCGCTCTGTGCGGGATGTGAGACTTAACGGTTGGATTTTCCCCACCTATAAAAGGGGGTCTTCTTCCCCATTGAACCTTATGTATTTAGCTCGTGTTCTTCCCCCATTGTTGACCTTCTTCGAGCTTGCTAAATCTCAATCCCTCCAATGATTCTTGCTAGTTCTTGAGGGAAAAGAGAGAGGAGATCTAGATCCATATTTCCACCAATCACTTTCTCCTCTAAGTGAGGGGAACCCCTTGGGTCTAGTTCTTGGAGTTCTTCGTGTTCTTCTTCGTTCTTCCTCTCATTTTCCTCCCTAGCATCAGTTGCTTTGGTGGGATTTGGGAGAGAAGGACTTGGGCACTCCGTGTGCCCTTGCCATTGCATTAGTTGCATCGTTTGAGTTCTCCACGGTGATACATGGAAGTGAAGTTTGAGAAGCTTATTACCTTTGGTACTTAGTACCCTAGATATTGTTCTTCGTGGATGCTTTGGCGTCCTAGAAGATTGGTGGTGTCTCGAAGCTCAATCATTGTGGTGTAAAGCTTCGGGCAAGCGTCGGGGTCTCCAATTAGGTTGTGGAGATTGCCCCGAGCAATTTTTACGGGTATCGGTGACCGCCCCAAGGTTTGCCATTTGTACGGGTTCGGTGACCTCCCTCAAGGGTCCCTTAGTGGAATCACGGCATATTGCATTGTGCGAGAGCGTGAGGAGATTACGGTGGACTTAGTGGCATCTTGGGGAGCATTGTGCCTCCACACCGCTCCAACGGAGATTAGCATCCGCAAGGGTGTGAACTTCGGGATAAATCATCGTCTCTGCGTGCCTCGGTTATCTCTTACCCGAACCCTTTACTTATGCACTTTACTTTGTGATAGCCATATTGTTTATTGTCATATATCTTGCTATCACTTAGTTGTTTATCTTACTTAGCGTAAGTTGTTGGTGCACATAGGTCGGCCTAGTTGTTGTAGGTTTTGTGCTTGACAAATTAAATGTTAGTTTTATTCCGCATTTGTTCAAGCCTAAACGTAATTATTTTAAAGCGCCTATTCACCCCCCTCTAGGCGACATCTACGTCCTTTCAATTGGTATCAGAGCTAGGTCTCTCTTTATTAGGTTTAACCACCTAGAGAGTAAGGATGTCGACTAGGGGTTTAGGATTCACTGACACTCTTAGTTTCGATGGCACAAATTTTGATGTTTGGGTAATTCGCATGATTAATCACTTTCGGGTCTTGGACCCAAATTTTAAGCGAATTGTAGATATGGGTTTTTCTCCTCCAAAGGATTCTCAAAATAAATCTTTAGAGGATGAGAAAAACTCTTATCTCAATGCTCAAGCGTCTAATGTGCTTTTTGATGCTTTGAGCAATGTAGTTATATTTCAACTCATGCCATTCCGGGATGCTCATGAGTTGTGGACAAAGCTTCAATATAAATATGGTATGTCCATGATTTGTGGGAATGATTTTTGTCCCTCCACCTCCGGTCGTGTGGTCGTCTCAACTTCATCTACTTTACCTACATGTGGATTGCCACAAGGTAATGATATGGTGAGTAGTGGTGATCATCGCAACGATGATAGTGGGTTTATTGTTGATGATCCTTCACCACTATATTATTGCAATGCTTCATCTTTGGGCGTTAACACTTCGAGCACTCTAAATGGTTTACATGCTTGTGTTGATAGTCCGTGCATATCATGTAAAAATTGCTTGTCTAAATCTCATGATGATATGCTTTCTATATCTTGTTGCCATGATAAAAATGTATCTATTTCCTCGAGTTGTTGTGCTAACAATGTAGAGGAAATTCCCCACTCCATGGAACAAGATGTGGCCTTGAATGATGCTTCAAGGGATCCTACATCATCATCTATTGTTACTCACTATTGATTTATGGCTAAGGCTTCAAAGGTATCTCCTACTTTGAATCCTAATATATCTCATGATGATGATGTTGATGATAATGAGGATGAGGATAAATATGAAGAGAGTGATGATATTGCATCCTTAAAAATTAAGGGTGAAATGATTTTTAAATATATTTATAAGGATAAACTTGTTTGTTCCAACTTCATGGAAATCATGTCTATTGCCAGTGAGGGCAAGAAATATATTGAGGAGTTGGAAGCTCATCTCGAGGAGCATGAGGCCACCATTGAGAGAATGGAAGGTCATGAGCGTGATTACGCTAATGATATCGCAGAGCTATCTCAAGCTCTTGAAAATGAACAAACAACCAATGAATCTCTTAAGGAAACCTTTGCTCTAGAATTATCTCGATTAAAGGAATCCCATGATAGAGCTCTCGAGGTGGCTAATGATTTTATAACTAAAAATGATAAACTTGAAGTGGCTCTTGCTCAACTTGAAGCTTCATATGCTAAAGAGCTTGCCAAGTTGCCTTCTCCTTTTATTACTAATGATGATGCTTGTGCTACTAACTCTACTTCTTGTGAAGCATACATTTTAAAGGAGAATGTTGAGCTAAGGGCTCAACTTGAGTTGCTATCTAGTAATTATGGGAAATTGGAAGAGAGTCATGTAATGCTCACAAGCTCTCATGATGATCTTCTAGCTTCCCATAATGTGCTAAAGTTAGCTCATGAGGTTATTACTACCAAGGTAACATCAAGTGAGCCTCATGTGGACAATGGCACTACTTCTAGTCAAAATGCTATATTGCCATGTGCTAGTCCTCGTAATTCTTCTACTCATAATGTTTCTACCTCTTGTGATGAATTACTCTCCTTGCCTTGTTTCTATAACGTTGAAGCTTATACTTCCTCTAGTACTTGTGTTGATACTAACCATGTAGAGGAAATCTAAGAGCTCAAGGCCCAAGTCACTTCTTTGAAGAAAGACTTGGAAAATAGTCATGAAGTGAGGTCCACACTCAACAATGTCTTGTGTGGACAAAAATCCCCGAATGATAAAAATGGACTTGGATTCAACTCCAACAAGAAGAATAAGTCCAAAAGCTTCAAGAAGAAGGGCCAAGAACAAGTCAAGAATTCGGCCAAGATTATTTTCTTCAAGTGCAAAATTGAAGGGCACCATGTTAGATCTTGCCCACTGAAGAAGAAGCCCCAGAGTCACAAGCAACAAGGGAAGAGGCCACAAGTGCACTCACATACTGTAACGCCCCGGACACACCCGCCGACGGTCGTTACTCCTGGCGGGATCTAGACTGGCCCCACATGCCTTCTCCCCGACGGTCGTTACTCCTGGCGGGATCTAGACTGGCCCCACATATCAATACTAGTCTTTTCTGCGCACTTTGTCCTCACTCATGCGCACCCGGGATGAACTTCCCGGTCGGTCACCCATCCTAGAACTACTCCAAGCTGAACACGCTTAACCTGAGAGTTCTGTTCGAATGGGCTCCCGGAAAAGAAGGAATTCCTTATTGATATGAGTAGTCTATCATCCCTAATAAGCCAAGCTATCACATACACCACCACTTAGAGGAACCGACGTCCACGTCGGGCCACATGAGCATTCCTCTTGGCACAAACGTCTGTGCATCCAGTCCAGTACATGTGCCATGCCGTGTGCCGCGACAGGTCACAAACGTCATGAACAACATGACTGCGCACCTGTCCGCAAACATCCGTGTAAACGCGAGAACCTGGCTCTGATATCAAACTTGTAACGCCCCGGACACACCCGCCGACGGTCGTTACTCCTGGCAGGATCTAGACTGGCCCCACATATCAATACTAGTCTTTTCTGCGCACTTTGTCCACGCTTAACCTGAGAGTTCTGTTCGAATGGGCTCCCGGAAAAGAAGGAATTCCTTATTGATATGAGTAGTCTATCATCCCTAATAAGCCAGGCTATCACATATACTCAACTACAAGTTGAAGAAAGGCCCCTTCCCAAGAAGACCCAAGCCAACACTCCTCATGTTGAGAAATCAATAGGGAAGAAATTAAAGGGTAGATGTTGCTACTTATGTCGTGAGAAGGGTCACTTCGCTTCTTCTTGCACGAGAGGTAATTTATCCATCCCCATCATTATTGATGATATCTATTCTCTTGGGAAGGATAAGGTTGGCAATGTGTTTGCCAAGTTTGTTGGTACTCAAAGTGGTGTCAAGAAAAACACCATTTGGGTTGCCAAGCCTATTGTGACTAACCTCTTAGGACCCAACGTGGTTGGGGACCAACAAGCTCAAACTTGATCAATAGGTGTTTGTGGAGGACATTAGAGACTTGGATACATAATGAAGAATTAAGGGGTCTTCATCATTCATATTTTCTCAAGCCAAGTCATTTGGATTATCGAGTTTCTATCTTATATCCAATGTGCCTCCTTACGGTAACTTGTACTTAAAATGTTTACATTGTTAGTTGCTTGCCCCTTTGCATGTTGTGGTTTTGTACCTTGCATGTGTTTGTACATGTTGTGCTTCCAACTTGCTTATGTTGAATAATCGAGTATGTGTATGTTGGTTTGCATATCATGTACATGTGAGTCTTGTATTGAGCCTTTTTGCATCTTGTTTGTATCTTTGTTGGCTCTTGTGAGAGATTAAGGATTATCCCATTGTGGGGGAGTGATGTGCTTTGCACACCTGACAATCCTATAAATGTGTATACATGGGGAATACCACTTAGGATTGATATTTAAAGATTATCTAGTTTCTATGTGGTATGTCTTACTCATGAGAAATTAAAATTATATATGGTCCATTAATTATCTCTTGTTGGTTTTAATTTTCCACTTGTTAATATTGTTGGGTTATCACATTATGGGGGAGTAATATGCTATGTGCATATTACAAGCCTAGAGAATGTGTACATTTGAGGTATTGCCACTTAGTGTTGATATTGTAAATTATCTTGTTCCTAGGTGGCATGTTTGCTCTACAAGTGTCATTTGCTTGCGTTTTATGGGTAAAGATGACCGTGGATATATTTGCGATCTACCAATGAGTATCATTTCCAAAATACTTCTTGTCCTTGACAATTGGTATTCCCATCATGTGGTAGGAATTGCTAATCGTCTTTACATTGTATTTTGTGTTTCGTTTGTCTTCCTTGCCTCTTGTGGATCTATTTTAACATGTCTAGTGTTTTTATAGATATATTTAAAGTGATGATCCCATATTGTGCATTTTGTATTTAAATGCAAATTCTATATAATGCACATCCCTTGGGGGAGCTATTCTATTTTCTTTAGAACACTCTCTTTATTCGCCCATCATAAAATCTTTTGATCCCCATCAAGTGTGTGTTGATAGGAGTCAAGTCTTGCTCTTTATGATGCTTTGTGCCATCATGAAAATTTGTCGAGCGTTTGGTTGGTTGGAACCTAGCTCTCTTTTGGAAACTAGATACCTCGTGTTTGTTTTCCTTCAATTGGTATCTTGTTTCATTTTATTTGGCATGTGTCAATGGATATCTCATTCCTTGAGGTATCTTTTAATTGATATCCTTCAAGTGATGATTTTTCGTTTGGTATCTTATTATCACTTGATACCTTGTCTTTTGGTGTATTATCAACTTTGTGTTGAGTTGATTCTTGAAAGCCTTGAGCATGCATATTTACTATATATAGCTTCTTTTGCTTGCTTTGTTTTTTTGACCCAATATATAGGGGAAACTCCACCTTGTCATAAATTGGCTAAAGCGTGCATGAAATTCAAATTCATATCTATGCGCACATATGTATGTGGAGTTTGTCCTATGTATTGTTGGTTTTCTAACTCTTTGGCCCCAATGAGCTTGGGCACCATTTTGTTTGTTTTGTTGTTCCAGGAACAATTGGAGATGCGTTGGATGCTCGGCTCACCTATAAGGAAGGTGTTGAGACCATGTGATTATTGGAGCCAAGTTAGGATGATCAACGAACAACTATCTACTACATCAATCCAATGTTGTCTCGGTAACAAGTATCTACTTCATGCATTCATTTTTTGCAAAGGCCCAAACCTGTTTTTTCTTTTCCAAGTTGCATCATGGCATGAATCTCTTGATTCGTTCTTGTAGTACTTGTTTCCTTTCTCAAAGCATCCGAACGATGATGTCTTATTGCTAGTTGGGATATCTTTGATGTTCGTATGTTGGAAGTTCATATTGTACAATAAGAAAATATTAGGCCATGTGCTATGCTTCCAAGCAAAGATCTTCTTGATATATTTATGACTTCCTTTTGGATATCTTGTTTGTTTCTTCTTGTAACCATTTCGTGTGTACATCCTTCTTTGTGGATATATATCATCATGATTGTCTTCTACTTAGAATATTTTACACATGAGAGAAGTTACATCTCTAATTGATATCCTCTTTTCTTTCACGTCCACCGTTGCATTTCCGTTTTCAGTTTTGGTGGCTTCGTGAAAGGATTTGTCTTGAGTGCGTATCATATTTTCCTACATCTTGATGCACTCTTTGGCCGTGAAGATTATTTTTCCTCATGCTTGTCTTGATGAGGGTTTTTCCATTTCGATTGATATCCCTCCTCTTGACAAGGTTCTTATTTCGTATCTTCACCATGGGTTGTGACAAGCGTTGGTTCTTATTTTGTTTAGTAGTAAGCTTGTGAACCCATTTTCTAGTATGTGTGTGTGGGAATGATATGTCTTGCACTTTGTGTCTCATTTCATCAAGACTACGTTGATGAGTAATGCTCATCCTTATCTTAGTCTTCTCAAGTGCTTTGCCATGACTCACACACATTACTTTGGTTGAGCCTATTCTTAAGTTGCTTCTTTTACATGTTGCTCAACCATTTGTTTTGTGCAATTGATATGCTTATTGTCTCATCTATCTTCTTGCACTCGTTGTGTGTTTTTATTAATTTTGGGGGAGCAACGATCCTATTTTGTGCACCTGTATCAAATACAAAAATCTCGTATTAGTGCACAAATCATGGGGAGCTTCTCTAGTTTTGATAAAACACTCTATTGCCTTTATCATAATATCTTTTATTCATGTGGTTCGAAGGACCATATGATTGTTTGTTCCATCTGGTATCTTTTGATTGCTTGCCTCTATTTTTTGTATGTCTTTGTGGCATATGATCCTTTTATTTGCAATCTTTGGGTCCTCAATATAGTTTGTTTTCCTCCAACTACTTATCATTGTATTTGTGTATTTCTTTGCACTCATTTGCTGAGAAGTACACACTTTTTGGAGGACCACCTACTATATTGGCTTTCTAAACTTTTCGTCCATTTTGGCAATCGATGCCAATGGGGGAGAAGTTTAGAGAGTTTACTTTGGATATGTTTAGAGGATTTTCCTTTTATTGCGTAAGCATTTACATCTTGCACGCATGCATTATTGCTTTGTATGTGTGCGCTTGGTTATGCTTACTTCCTTATATAAACTCTCTTGAAGTGGTTGTCATCAATTACCAAAATGGGGGAGATTGTTAGAGCATATATCTCCATATGTGGTTTTGGTAATTGATGACAATTCCTATGGACTAATGGTTGCCATAAGTTATATTTATAGGATTTGTCCATAGGCACTTCTTGCAGTCCATCTGTTGGGTTCAAGGAGTTTATATGATGACCAAGATGGTATTCAAGGTATTATCCAAAGAATGGTCATAGAGAAACAAGGTTGATCAAGATCTCAGACAAAGAGTAAATCAAGATGATCAACACACAAAGCGTACAAGATGTACCGAGAGGGATCAAGTGATCCCATGGTATGGTAAGCATTGTCCATTACGTGTTTGTGTACTAACCCATGGTCTTTGTGAGAGTTCTATGTGGGGGTTAGGTGTGCTTCCATGGGCTTGCATTAAAAGGAAGATCTCATACAACCCATGAAGGATGACATCAAGTGGTGATCGTCATCAAGATTGTGGTGTGCAAGTTCAAGTGGATCAGAACGAATATATCATGCTTGATGCTTGTCGTCCATTGTGGTGGCAATGGACTTGTGAAGATATGCTGAAGAGTGGCTCGCCCATAGTGTGTATGGGAGCAATCAACTAGTCTTCATCAAGCCAACGCAATCAAGAAAGGTGTCCATCTTGAGGAATCCAAGATCATCGTCATCTAGCTCAAGAGGACGAGGTGCAAGGTATAAGTTTGCCCTTGATAGGTTTTCTGTTTTAGGATAGATTGTCGTACTGTCAAGGGGGGCTCTCAAGTGAGTAGCTTGATCGTATCGTTCGTTGAGAGCTCAAACCATTTGCATCCTTGCATCATACTTATTGGTTCTTGTTTGGTGTTTCTCTTTGTTAGTTTTAGAGCTTATGTTCATCTTCATGACAAGCTCGAGTTCATCAAAAACGGATTCCATATGCATCTTCTATGATGTTTTCGATGTTGGGAGTTTTTACCGGTCTTATTCCAAGAAGGGTTCTCACCATTTTCTTATGGGACTTTTCTAACTTACTTCTTATTGATATTTCTATCAAGATTGTGTTAGCCCATGTCGTTAGCTTTCCAACAAACTTGGTTTTGTTGAATTTGGAGTCCGTATGCGAAAGTTACAGCAGTTTCAGTATCCAGCGGTAGTACCGCTCCTCGTGCGAGCGGTAGTACTGCCCGCGGAGAGGAGTACCGCCCCCGGAGCGGTAGTAATTTTTTACTACCGCTCCAGGAGCGGTAGTACCGCTCCGTCGGCCTGTTTTTTGCATACTTTTTGGCCTCAGCATGGTTGGTGAACCTACCGAGCGGAGAGGTAGTACCTCTCTGTGCGGGCTGTGAGGCTTAACGGTTGGATTTTTCCCCACCTATAAAAGGGGGTCTTCTTCCCCATTGAACCTTATCTCTTTAACTCGTGTTCTTCCCCCATTGTTGACCTTCTTCGAGCTTGCTAACTCTCAATCCCTCCAATGATTCTTGCTAGTTCTTGAGGGAAAAGAGAGAGGAGATTTACATCCACATTTCCACCAATCACTTTCTCCTCTAAGTGAGGGGAACCCCTTGGGTCTAGTTCTTGGAGTTCTTCGTGTTCTTCTTTGTTCTTCCTCTCATTTTCCTCTCTAGTATCAGTTTCTTTGGTGGGATTTGGGAGAGAAGGACTTGGGCACTCCGTGTGCCCTTGCCATTGCATTAGTTGCATCATTTGAGTTCTCCACGGTGATACGTGGAAGTGAAGTTTGAGAAGCTTATTACCTTTGGTACTTAGTACCCTAGATATTGTTCTTCGTGGATGCTTTGGCGTCCTAGAAGCTTGGTGGTGTCTCAGAGCTCAATCATTGTGGTGTAAAGCTTCGGGCAAGCGCCGGGGTCTCCAATTAGGTTGTGGGGATTGCCCCGAGCAATTTGTACGGGTATCGGTGACCGCACCCAAGGTTTGCCATTTGTACGGGTTCGGTGACCGCCCTCAAGGGTCCCTTAGTGGAATCACGACATCTTGCATTGTGGGAGAGCGTGAGGAGATTACGGTGGCCTTAGTGGCATCTTGGGGAGCATTGTGCCTCCACACCGCTCCGACAGAGATTAGCATCCGCAAGGGTGTGAACTTCGGGATACATCATCGTCTCTGTGTGCCTCGGTTATCTCTTACCCGAACCCTTTACTTATGCACTTTACTTTGTGATAGCCATATTGTTTATTGTCATATATCTTGCTATCACTTAGTTGTTTATCTTACTTAGCATAAGTTGTTGGTGCACATAGGTGGGCCTAGTTGTTGTAGGTTTTGTGCTTGACAAATTAAACGTTAGTTTTATTCCGCATTTGTTCAAGCCTAAACCGTAATTATTTTAAAGCGCCTATTCACCCCCTCTAGGCGACATCCACATCCTTTCATGTGTTCACCAAGTCCTAATGCGTTGGTCCGGTTCTTTATTAAAAGGAGAACCTTAATATCCCATAGTTTCCTTTTGGACCCTGCTGCCACGGGAGGGATGGACAATAGATGTCATGCAAGTTCTTTTCCCTAAGCACATATGACGACACACGGAATGCATGCCTACATCACATTGACGAACGGGAGCTAGCCACATATCTCTCCGTGTTATAGCTGTTGCATGATGAATATCATCCAAACAAATCACCGACCCATTGCCTACGATTTTGTCCTACTACTGCTGTTACTTGTCTTGCTCTGTTGCTGCTACTACTGTTGCTACTGCTGTTACTTGTCTTTCTCTGCCGCTGCTACTACTGTTGCTCCTGCTGTTACTTGTCTTGCTCTGCTGCTACTGTTGCTACTTGCTACTGCTGTCACTACTGCTGTTCCTTGCTGCTGCTATTGCTCGTTACACTACCGTTACTCGTTACTTTGCTGTTACTACTGTGCTTGCAGATACTAATCTTTCAGGTGTGGTTGAATCTGACAAATTCAGCTGCTAATACTTGAGAGTATTCTCTCACCTCCCGTCGTGCGAACCAACAAATTTGGGTTGAATACTCTACCCTCAAAAACTGCTGCGAACCCACGCGCTGGTGGGCCGTCAACAACATTCTTCTAGTTTCATTGCTGGGGAGTGCTTTCAGCATTCTTCTGGTGCCGTTGCAGGAGAAGGTTTGTTATCATAATCATTCGTCTAGCTAATGCCAGAGATTGCAGATCAACATTTTTCTGGCGCCGTTGCCGGGGAGGTATTGCTATTTTCTTTGAGTCACTTGGGATTTATATCTGCTGATCACTATGAAGAATCTGAAGGATCCGAAGACCAAAGTCTTGCCCTCAACTACGAGGGGAGGTAAGGAATTGCCATCTAGCTCTGCACTTGATTCACCTTCAGTTATGAGTAAGTTTGCGACACCACCTCCTGCTAGAAATCTTGATATATCGCCTATGCTTGATGATGCTTGTGATACTACTGCTAGAGATGCTATGCTTGATACTATGCCTGATGATACTATGCTTGCTACTATGCATGATACTGCTAGAGATGCTATGCTTGATACTATGCCTGATGATACTATGCTTGATACTGCTAGAGATGCTATGCTTGATACTGCTTTGCCTGATGATGCTAGAGATGCTATTTTGCCTGATGATGCTATGCTTGATACTGCTAGAGATACTCCTTTGCCTGATGTTCCACTAGGAGTGTTCCTTGATGCTCAGATTGCTAGAGTTACTGCCAATGCTCGTGATGCTTCTGAAACTACCGATACTATTGAGATAGAACCTGCTTTTGCTCCTGTTAGATCTAGCTCTCCTAGATATGAATTGCCTGATATACCCGAGGGTTACGTTATGGAGGGAGAGATAGTTGAGGATTTTCTTGCCTGTAAGGATGCCTATGACGCTGAGAAATTACTTCTCAAGTGGAAGGAAAAATCTCGGGAAGCTAGGATGAAAAATGACCCGAAGTTTGCCACTTCGCCTATCTTTGTCACCAATAAGGATTATGAATTCTCTGTCAACCCTGAGATAATCTCTCTAGTCGAATCTGATCCTTTTCACGGTTATGAGTCTGAGACGGTCATAGCCCATCTTGCCAAACTATCCGAAATAGCCAACCTCTTCACTAATGAGGAGAAGATCCGCCACTACTATATCCTTAAGCTGTTTCCTTTCTCTCTAAAGGATAATGCTAAAGTCTGGTTCACCTCTCTTGCTCCTGGATGTGTGCGTAGTCCCCAGGAGATGGTCTATTACTTGTGTGAGAAATATTTCCCTGCCCATAAGAAGCAAGCTGCCTTGCAGGAAATATACAACTTTGCTCAACTCCAAGAAGAGAGTCTTCCACAAGCTTGGGGGAGGCTCGTCCAGCTACAGAATGCTTTGCCTGATCACCCTCTTAAGAAGAACGAGATACTTGATATCCTCTATAACGGACTTACTGATGCCTCTAGAGAACACCTAGATAGTTGTGCTAGTTGTGTTTTTAGGGAACGAACTGTAGAACAAGCTGAGACTCTACTGAATAACCTCTTGATCAACGATAATGCTTGGACTATTCCCGAACCAGCTCCTAAGCCAACTCCTAAGAAAAGAGGTATTCTATTCCTTAGTCCCGAAGATATGCAAGAAGACAAGAAATCTATGCAAGAGAAAGGCATTAGATCTGAAGATGTCAAAAATCTACCACCTATGAAAGAGATCCACGGTCTCGATAACCCGATACAGGTAGTAGAAGTGAATTCTCTGCGTAGGTTTGATGAGAGTGATATTCTTGTTGATAAACCTGCTAGCCTATGCTTTGATGAATTTGACAACTTTGTTGCCAAACAACAGAGTTTCAATGATTATGTTAGCAAACATTTGGAACAAAGTACTCGTATGCTTAGCCATTTAAGTGCGTGTGTAGACAGAAATGTCAATGATCTGAAGCTTCTGAGTAAACATGCCTCTATGATTACTACTCGGGTAGAACAAGTACTTAAAGCTCAGAATGACCTGCTCAATGAATTAAATGACAACTCTGTCAGAGTCATTACTAGAGGAGGCAAAATGACTCAGGAACCTTTGTATCCTGAAGGTCATCCTAAGAGAATTGATCAACATTCTCATGGAATCAATGCTAATACACCCAGTCATCCTAAGGAGAAGAAGAAGGATGATAGAAACCTGCACGCCAGTTCACCAAATACTATCACACCTGAAGAACCTAATGATATTTCTGCGTCTGATGCAGAAACACAATCAGGTGATGAACATGAACCTAGTGACAATATGGACAGTGATGTTCATAATAATGCTCAACCTAGCCATGACGAGGATGTGGAGATTGAACCTACGGTTAATCCTGATAATCCACAACCTAATAGATACGACAAGAATGACTTTACTGCTAGGAAGCATGGTAAAGAAAGGGGGCCATGGGTTCAAAGACCTTTGCCCTTCCCTCCTAAGCCATCCAAGAAAAAGGATGATGAGGATTTTGAGCGCTTCGTTGAGATGATAAGACCCGTCTTTTTGCAGATGCGGTTAACTGATATGCTCAAGATGTCTCCGTATGGCAAGTACATGAAAGATATCGTCACTAATAAACGGAAGATACCAGATCTTGAGATCTCCACCGTGCTTGCCAACTATACTTTCAAGGGTGGAACTCCTAAGAAACTTGGTGATCCCGGAGTGCCCACTATACCTTGCTCCATTAAAGGAAACTGCATAAGAACTGCCTTATGTGACCTTGGAGCCGATGTTAGTGTTATGCCTCTTTCTCTTTATCGTAGACTTGAATTGGATAAGTTGACACCCACTGAAATTTCTCTGCAAATGGCCGACAAATCAACTGCTTTCCCTATCGGCATTTGCGAGGATGTGCCTGTTGTGGTTCTAACACCACTATCTTAACAGACTTTGTTATCTTGGATATTCCCGAGGACGATGCCATGGCGATCATCCTCGAAAGACCCTTTTTAAACACTGCAGGGGCTGTTATAGATTGCAACAAAGGCAATGTCACTTTCCACATCAACGGTAATGAGCACACAGTGCACTTTTCGAAAAAACAATATCTAGTACATTGCATCAATGCTATCGAAAAGACTTCATCGATTCCCATTGGGAGCTTTGAATGCCCTATTCCTCGTGTCAAGATGAAGTATGATTTGCTTGTTGGGGAGATTCATATCCCCATTGAGGTGACTTAGTGGCTATTCGAAAATTCTCTGTTCTCTCTTGCGATTTGAGAAGGTTTTGTCATAAGGATTTGATCAACCCCATTGACGGATTTCTTTCGATGACCATGAAACAGATGAATCAGAGAGTCACATACCTCTGTTTTGAGTTTTCCTTTTCTGTTGCTTAGAAGAAAAATGATAGAATTAGTTTAGCTTTTCCTGTTTTCTGTTTTAGCGTCCCGGAGAAAAATACCTCGAAAATAAAAGTTCTCCGATGGTCCTGAAAATTTAGTATGATTTTTTCTGGAATTTTTTAAAATTTCTGGGCCTGAGAGCTGGCCAGTGGGCCTGACCAGTGGGCCACAAGCCCTTGCTCCGCCACCACTCCCCTTGGTGCCGTGGTGCAAGGTTGTGGGGCCCACAGGCACCCCCTCCACTCATTCCAACTCTCAGCCTCTTCTTCCACCTCCAGAAAAAATTGTTTCGCAGCTCAGACCCATGTTCTTGCTCATTTGGCTCTGATTTTCGATCTCCTTGATCAAAGTACCATTCTTCGAACCGTTTTGGGGAAATTACTCCTTGCTAAGTGACTCCTCCATTGGTCCAATTAGTTTTTGCTCTAGTGCTTTATCCTTCGCGAATTCTTGCTACCTTGGTGACCGTGTTCTTGATCTTGAAAAGTTGATTCTAGCTAGTCCCAAGTAGTTTTAGCGCGTGATACGATCTCTAGGCACTAGTAGGAGTAGTTGCTACAAGTTAGGTTGATCCTTGTTCACTTCTCTTTCGAAGTCTCTAAAAATTTCAGAATTTTTTAGAGCTAGAAAAGGGAAAAGATGAGGAGGTTCTTGAGAGGCTCTTCAAGCCGTAACCACAAGGAGGATGAGAAGAACCACCCCAAGTACGGAGTCCCTCGAGTCACAGAAGTTCGAGCGTGCGAGTGGCCAAGTGATGAATTTTTGCGCGCCGCCGGACTTTATGAAGACTTTTATTACTTGGTGGAGAACGCAGGTCTTACTGCGTACGTTGAAGATAAGTTCCCACAATATCTCCTCCTCACCATTATTTTCGTTCAAATCTTCAACTTTTATCCAAGGAAGAATCCTCCCATGGTTGAGTTCATGATATACAATGTCCCCCAGTGCATGACGCTGCAGGACTTTTGCAATATATGCAAATTACCTTATGTTGGGGATATCCATGACCCTCGTCCACGAGACTTGGAGGATTTCATTGGTTCTATTGCTGTTGGAGAGGAGAGAGGAGTGTCTCACGCTAGAATTGCTAGCATACATTTTCCCGTGCTTCGGTACTTCTCACTATTTGTGAGAAAATGTTTGATTGGCCGTGGGGAGGCTGGATCACTTAGTTCTCCAGACCTTGCGGTTTTGCGCGAAGGCCTTTATAACGACAAGACTTATAGCTTGGGCGCTATAGTAGCTCAACGGTTGAACCTGAACTGTTCCAAGGGTGTCGTCTATGGAGGTATCTACGCTACCCGTCTTGCCAGACACTTTGGGATACCCATTAGACTGGGAGAGGAAGGAGAGATGCTTCTCCCTGAGAGATATCTGGATTATGACAGCATGGTTCGCCATGATTTTCTGGATAGAGATGCTAGTAGACGGATGATTTATAACCTGGTGTTTAGTCAGGGTACTCGAGAGACTATTACCTTGCCTGCTCCTTCTTTGTTTGATCTTCATGCAGGCAGGTACACTATTATGCCCGCGGACATCGACGCATATTGGGGCTTGGCCCAACCACAGGCGCCCATGCCCGAGCCGCCAGTCGAGTACTAGACGCCAGTTTATCAGTGGGAGCCAGAGGAGCTCACACAGCAGTGGCATCCACAGTCTGCTCCGGAGTATCCTGGAGCTGGTTATTTCCCACCATGGGAGTAGACCAAGCTAGGCCAAAAGCCTAAGCTTGGGGGAGTACGTGTTCTCACCAACTTTACATTCATGCTTATGCTTTCACTTTGTTAGCCGATGTTTACACTTTGCCACTGTACTATCCATGCTAGTTTCTTTTCGTTTTCTTGTTTTCTTGTTCTGTGTCCTTTTGAGAAAACCCAAAAAGATTTTTTTCTTTCTTCTTTTGCTTGTTGGGAGCTTTCCCATGTAAATAGTTTTCTTTTTCTTTGTGTCAAGGTAGATGATATTGGTTACAACGCTTAGTGGTTCTTGCATGCTTACCTGTTTAGCTTTCAAAGAGCCATATTATTTTGTCTTCTCCTTTGTGTTTGCCTGCAGATTCAGCTTAGTCCAATGCGCTTATTATTGTTCACATCGTTCGATCGTGCAAATGAAAGGCAACAATGATGATATATGATGAAGTGACTGAGACTGAAAAGCTGGTATGAACTCTATCTATTTTGTTTTTGTAAATATGACTAGCTTGTCGACCCAGATTTAGCTTTGTTGTGAGAGAACCATGTTTGCAATGACAACTTAGAGATCATAGTTTCTGATGCCATGCTTATTTAGGTGAGATCTTATAATGGTTTATCTTGGATGCCATCATAGATTTTGAGATGACTATGATGTAGTATAATAGGATGGTATTCTCCTTTGAATGTTTCAAGTGGCTTGACTTGGCGCATGTTCATGCATGTAGTTGAAACAAAATCAACATAGCCTCCATGATGTTCGTATTCATGGTGATTTATATCCTGTTCATGCTTGCATTCAATGTTAGTCAAACTCATTGCATCTTGATGATTGTTGTCGCTCTCTAGTTGGTCGCTTCCTAGTCTTTTGCTAGCCTTCACTTGTACTAAGCGGGAATACTGCTTGTGCATCCACTTCCATAAACCCAAAAGTTTTTCCATGAGAGTCCACCATACCTACCTATTTGTGGTGTCTACCTGCCGTTCCAAGTAAATTTGCATGTGCCATTCTCTAAACCTTCAAGAAATAATCTGTTTTGCATGCCCGAACCGCTCATGTGGTGACAGGGGGCTATTGGTATCTTCCATGCTAGGAGTGTTATCCTCGACATGTGTTTATTCACAGTCATTCACGAGAAAGGGGCCGGTATTTGGGATGCCCAGTTCCACGCTTAAATCAAAAACATAACTATAAAACAAGACTCCCCTGGATTGATGTTAGTATGGATGGTACCCGAGGATTCAGCTAGCCGTGGAGTGTGATTGATTGGTAGTGGGGTAGTTAAAACTTTACTTTTCTGTTTGGGAACCGCCTATAGCATGAGTAGCATGGAAGATATTGAGAACTCTTGGTCATTGCATTGACAATGAAAGCATGCCACCCAAAATTATTATCTCTGTTTTCAAAGCTTGAGCTCTAGCACCTTTGCAAATCAATGCTTCCCTCTGCGAAGGGCCTGTCTATTTATTTTCCCGTCGAGTCATCCTCCTCTTATATAAGCACCAATTAGAGAGCACCTCTGTCATTTTTATGCTTTGCTTTTGATTGATATTGAGTATGACTATGACTGGATCTTCATTGCTATGAATTACAATGTTTAGTCAGCCCTTGATCTTTGAAAGTGCTCCGCATTTATGTTTTACGGTCTCGGAAAGAGCTAGCGAGATACCACCTATTCATATTGCTTCATGCTTGTTTTGATTGAAGTGTTGGTATTTGAAACTCATTATTATTTGCTCGTTAGCTGATTATGCCATTGATATTAGTTTACCGTGAGACCTTTGTGTCATTTGCTTATGTGGTTAACTTGTGATCTTGCTGAAATTCTGGTTATGAGTTAGACATAGTTGCGACAACAAGATCAAACAGAGTTTGTCAAAGTTTTTCTTTCTCTCTCAGTTTGTCAACTGTGTTGCTTGAGGACAAGCAAGGTTTTAAGCTTGGGGGAGTTGATACGTCTCCATCATATCTACTTTTCCAAACTCTTTTGCCCTTGTTTTGGACTCTAACTTGCATGATTTGAATGGAACTAACCTGGACTGACGCTGTTTTCAACAAAATTGCCTTGGTGTTATTTTTGTGCAGAAATCAAAGTTCTCCGAACGTCCTGAAAATTTATGGGGAGCAGTTTTGGAAAATATCAAAAATATATGCGCCGAGTTCCACCTCAGGGGGTGGGCCAGTGGGCCACAAGCCCGTGCTCCGCCACAACCCCTGGTGGCGGTGGGCAGGCTTGTGGGGCCCACAGGCACCTGCCGCCCCAACTGCAGCTCTATAAGTTGCCTTTCGTCCCAGAAAAAATAAAAAAAGAGAAGTTTTCGTCGCGTTTTCGATACGGAGGCGCCGCCACCACCTGTTCTTCATTTGGAGGGGAGATCCCGAGTCCGTCTTGGGCTCCGGAGAGGGGAAATCGTCGCCATCGCCATCATCAACCTTCTTCCCTCTCCAATTCCATGAAGCTCTTCATCGTTCGTGAGTAATCTATTCATAGGCTCGCTGGGCGGTGATGAGTAGGATGAGATCTATCATGTAATTGAGTTAGTTTTGATGGGGATTGATCCCTATTATCCACTATGTTCTGAGATTGATGTTGCTACTACTTTGCCATGCTTAATGCTTGTCACTAGGGCCCGAGTGTCATGATTTCAGATATGAAATTATTATGTTGTCACCAATATATGTGTGTTTTAGATCCGATCTTGCAAGTTGTAGTTACCTACTATGTGTTATGATCCGGCAACCCTGGAGTGACAATAACCGGAACCACTCCCGGTGATGACCATAGTTTGAGGAGTTCATGTGTTCACCAAGTGCTAATGCGTTGGTCCGGTTCTTTATTAAAAGGAGAACCTTAATATCTCGTAGTTTCTTTTTGGACCCCGCTGCCACGGGAGGGATGGACAATAGATGTCATGCAAGTTCTTTTCCCTAAGCACGTATGACGACACACGGAATGCATGCCTACATCACATTGACGAACGGGAGCTAGACACATATCTCTCCGTGTTATAGCTGTTGCATGATGAATATCATCCAAACAAATCACCGACCCATTGCCTACGAGTTTGTCCTAGTACTGCTGTTACTTGTCTTGCTCTGCTGCTGCTACTACTGTTGCTACTGCTGTTACTTGTCTTGCTCTGCCGCTACTACTACTGTTGCTACTGTTGTTACTTGTCTTGCTCTGCTGCTATTGTTGCTACTTGCTACTGTTGTCGCTACTGCTGTTCCTTGCCGCTGCTATTGCTCTTTACACTGCCGTTACTCGTTACTTTGCGGTTACTACTGTGCTTGCAGATACTAATCTTTCAGGTGTGGTTGAATCTGACAAATTCAGCTGCTAATACTTGAGAGTATTCTATCACCTCCCGTCGTGCGAACCAACAAATTTGGGTTGAATACTCTACCCTCGAAAACTGTTGCGAACCCACGCGCTGGTGGGCCGTCAACAACATTCTTCTAGTTTCATTGCTGTGGAGTGCTTTCAGTATTCTTCTGGTGCCGTTGCAGGAGAATGTTTGTTGTCATAAGCATCGTCTAGCTAAGTCCAGAGATTGCAGATCAATGGACTAGACCCAAACTATGAACGTAGCATATTGATCGTGTCGTTTTATTGCTATTGTTTTCTGTGTGTCAAGTATTTATTCCTATGACCATGAGATCATATAACTCACTGGCACCGGAGGAATACCTTGTGTGCATCAAACGTCGCAACATTACTGGGTGACTATAAAGGTGCTCTACAGGTATCTCCGAAGGTGTCCGTTGAGTTAGTATGGATCAAGACTGGGATTTGTCACTCCGTGTGACGGAGAGGTATCTCGGGGCCCACTCGGTAATACAACATCACACACAAGCCTTGCAAGCAATGTGAGTAAGTGTAAGTCACGGGATCTTGTATTATGGAATGAGTAAAGAGACTTGCCGGTAACGAGATTGAAATAGGTATGCGGATACCGACGTTCGAATCTCGGGCAAGTAACATACCGAAGGACAAAGGGAATGACATACAGGATTATATGAATCCATGACACTGAGGTTCAACCGATAAGATCTTCGAAGAATATGTAGGATCCAACATGGGCATCCAGGTCCCGCTATTGGATATTGACCGAGGAGTCTCTCGTGTCATGTCTACATAGTTCTCGAACCTGCAGGGTCTACACACTTAAGGTTCGATGATGTTTTTGTATAGTTGAGTTATATGTGTGGTTACCGAATGTTGTTCGGAGTCTCGGATGAGGTCACGGACGTCACGAGGGTTTCCGGAATGGTACGGAAACAAAGATTGATATATAGGATGGTTTCATTTGGTCACCGGAAAGTTTCGAGCAATTCCGGCAGTGTACCGGGAGTGACGAATGGGTTCCGGGTGTTTACCGGGAGGGGCCCACCCACCCGGGAGTGAGGCCAAGGCCTCGGGTGGGCACCAAGTCCTTATTGGGCTGGTGCAGTCAGCCCAAGAGGGCTATGGCACCACACGTAAAAATACCAAAGGAAAAGAAGAAGAAAAAGGAAAGAGCGAGGTGGGAAGGAAGAGGATGACTCCTTCCCAAACCGAATTGGAGGACGAGTCCTCCTCCTCCTGGCGGCCGGCGCAGCTTGGGGCCCTTGTGCCCCAAGGCTAGACCCTCCCCTCCTCCTATATATATTGGTGGTTTAAGGCTTTTTGAGACACAACTTTGCCACGTGCAACTCTAGCCTATTCCACATAGTTTTACCTCTAGATCGGATTTTTGCGGAGGTCGGGCAGTCCCGTTGTAGGAGTAGATCGTCACCACCACTGGAGCGCCATCAAGCTGCCGGAGAACTCATCTACTTCTTCTTATTTCTTGTTGGATCAAGAAGGCCGAGATCATCATCGAGCTGTACGTGTGCTGAACGTAGAGGTGCCGTCCGATCGGCACTAGATCGGAACCGTTCGTGGGATGGGTCGTGGGACGACGGTGATTTGAATCACGAAGCTGTACCACTACGTCAACCGCGTTTCTTAACGCTTACCGCTGAGCAATATACAAGGGTACGTAGATCTACTCTCCCCTCATAAATGGACATCACCATGATAGGTCTTCGTGTGCGCAGGATTTTTTTTGTTTCCCATGCAACGTTCCCCATCAGTGGCATCATGAGCTAGGTTCATGCGTAGATGTTATCTCGAGTAGAACACAAAAGGTTTGGTGGACGGTGATGTTCGATTTGATTCCCTCCTTAGTCTTTTCTCGATTCGGCGGTATTGTTGGATTGAAGTAGCCCGGACTGACATAACTCGTACGCTTATGAGAGACTGGTTTCATCGATTGACATGCAACCTCGTTGCATAAAGATGACTGGCGGGTGTCGGTTTCTTCAACTTTAGTTGAATTGGTTTTGATCGAGGCGGTCCTTGGAGAGAGGTTAAATAGAAATTTTCTCATCTCCGTTGTGGTTTTTGCGTAAGTAAGATGCGATCATACTAGATACCCATAGCAGCCACGTAAAACATGCAACAACAAATTAGAGGACGTCTAACTTGTTTTTGCAGGGTATGCTTGTGATATGATATGGCCAATGACATGATGTGATAGACTGGACGTATGAGATGATCATGTTGTAATAGTTAATATCGACTTGCACGTCGATCCTACGGCAACTGGCAGGAGCCATAGGGTTGTCTTTAAACTAACGTTTGTGTTTGCACATGCGTTTACTATATTGCTAGGTCGTAGCTTTAGTAGTAATAGCATAGATAGCACGACCACCTCGATGGCGACATGTTGATGGAGATCATGATGATGGAGATCATGGTGTGGCACCGGTGACAAGAAGATCATGCCGGTGCTTAAGTGATGGAGATCAAGAAGCACAATATGATGGTCATATCATGTCACTTATGAATTGCATGTGATGTTAATCCTTTTATGCACCTTATTTTGCTTAGAACGACGATAGCATTATAAGGTGATCTCTCACTAAAATTTCAAGATGAAATTGTGTACTCCCCGACTGTGCACCATTGCGATAGTTCATTGTTTCGAGACACCACATGATGATCGGGTGTGATAGACTCGAAGTTCACATACAACGGGTGCAAAACAGCTGTACACGCGGAACACTCGGGTTAAACTTGACGAGCCTAGCATGTGTAGACATGGCCTCGGAACACATGAGACCAAAAGGTCGAGCATGAATCGTATAGTTGATATGATTAGCATAGGGATGCTTACCACTGAAACTATTCTCAACTCACGTGATGATCGGACTTGAGTTAGTGAATTTGGATCATGTACCACTCAAATGACTAGAGAGATGTACTTTTTGAGTGGAAGTTTATTAGTAATATGATTAATTAAACTCTAATTATCTTGAACATAGTCTAAGTCCACTTTGCAATATTTGTGTTGTAGATCAATGGCTCACGCAACAGTCACCCTGAATTTTAATACGTTCCTAGAGAAAGCTAAGTTGAAAGATGATGGAAGCAACTTTGTAGACTGGGCTCGTAATCTTAAGTTGCTCCTGCAAGATGGGAAGAAGGATTATGTCCTTAATGTTGCGCTAGGAGATGAACCACCCGCTACGACTGACCAAGATGTTAAGAACGCTTGGTTAACACGTAAGGAGGACTACTCAGTAGTTCAATGTGCAGTCTTGTATGGCTTAGAGCCGGGACTTCAACGTTGCCTTGAGCATCATGGAGCATATGAGATGTTCCAAGAGTTGAAGTTTATCTTTTAGAAGAACGCCTGGATCGAGAGGTATGAGACCTCTGATAAATTCTATGCTTGCAAGATGGAGGAGAATTCGTCTGTCAGTGAACATGTGCTCAAAATGTCTGGGGTACTCAAACTGTCTAGCTGAGGTGGGGATTGAACTCCCGCAAGAGGCTATCACTAACAGAATTCTTTAATCACTACCACTGAGCTATAAGAGCTTTGTGTTGAACTACAACATGCAAGGGATGAACAAGTCACCCGGCGAGTTATTCGCGATGTTGAAAGTCGCAGAGTCAGAACTCCGGAAAGAGCATCAAGTGTTGATGGTCAATAAGACCACTAGTTTCAAGAGAAACGGCAAAGGCAAGAAGGGTAACTCCAAGAAGAGCGGCAAGCCTGTTGCCAATCCGACAAAGAAACCCAAGGCTGGATCTAAGCCTGAAACAGAGTGTTATTATTGCAAGGGACTGGGTCACTGGAAGCGCAACTGCCCCAAGTATTTGGCTGATAAGAAGGCGGCCAAGGAAAAATCAGGTATATTCGATATACATGTTATTGATGTGTACTTAACCAACTCTCGTAGTAGTGCCTGGGTATTCGATACCGGTTCTGTTGCTGATATTTGCAACTCAAAGCAGGAAATGCGGAATAAATGAAGGCTGGCGAAAGATGAAGTGACGATGCGCGTGTGAAATGGTTCCAAGGTTGATGCAATTGCCGTCGGCACAGTTTCACTTCAGTTACCATCAGGATTAGCTATGAACTTAAATAATTGTTATTTAGTGCATGCGTTAAGCATGAACATTATATATGGATCTTGTTTATTGCGAGACAGATACTCGTTTAAGTCAGATAATAATGGTTGTTCTATTTCTATGAGTAATATATTTTATGGTCACGCACCCAATGTGAGAGGATTGTTCATATTGAATCTTGATAGCAATGATACACATATACATAACATTGAAACCAAAAGATGTAGAGTTAACAATGATAGTGCCATGTTTTTGTGGCGCTGCCGCTTAGGTCATATTGGTGTAAAGCACATTCCGATGGACTTTTGGAGTCACTTGACTTTGAGTCACTTGACACGTGCGAACCATGCCTCATGGGCAAGATGACTAAGACTCTGGTCTCCGGAACAATGGACTTGTTGGAAATCATACATACCGATGTGTGTGGTCCGATGAGTGTGGAGGCGCACGGCAGATATCGTTATTTTCTCACCTTCACTGACGATTTGAGTAGGTATGGATATATCTACTTGATGAAGCACAAGTCTGAAACATTTGAGAAGTTTAAGCAATTTTAGAGTGAAGTTGAAAATCATCGAAACAAGAAGATCAAGTTCCTACGGTCTGATCGTGGGGGTGAATATCTGAGTTTCGAGTTTGGTGCTCACTTAAGACAATGTGGAATTGTTTCATAGTTGACAACGCCTGGAACACCATAGCATAATGGTGTGTCCGAATGTCGTAATCGTACTTTGTTAGAAATGGTGCGATCTATGATGTCTCTTACCGATTTGCCGTTATGATTTTGGGGTTATGCATTGGAGACAGCTGTATTCACTTTAAATAGGGAACCATCAAAATCCGTTGAGACGACACCATACGAACTGTGGTATGGCAAAAGACCGAAGTTGTCGTTTCTTAAAGTTTGGGGATGTGATGCTTATGTCAAAAAGCTTCAGCCTGAAAAGCTGGAACCCAAAGCGGAAAGGTGTGTCTTCATAGGTTACCCAAAGGAGACAGTTGGGTACACCTTCTATCTCAAATCCGAGGGCAAAGTGTTTGTTGCTAAAAATAGAGCTTTTCTTGAGAAGGAGTTTCTCTCAAAAGAATTGAGTGGGAGGAAGATAGAACTTGATGAGGTTGTCGAACCTCTAGTCCCTCTAGATGGTGGCACAGGGAAAGGGGAAACCCCTGTCGTGGCGACGCCAGTTGAGGCGGAAGTTGATGATGATGATCAAGAAACTTCGGATCAAGTTCCTATTGGACCTCGCAGGTCGACAAGATCACGTACTACTCCTGAGTGGTACGGTAATCATGTCCTATCAATTATGTTGTTAGACAACAATGAACCCGCGAATTATGAAAAAGCAATGGTGGGCCTGGATTCCAATAAATGGCTGGAGGCCATGAAGTCTGAGATAGGATCTACATACGAAAACAAAGTGTGGACTTTGGAAGTACTACCTGAAGGCCGCAAGGCTATTCAGAACAAATGGATCTTTAAGAAGAAGACGGACGCGGACGGTAATGTCACCGTTTATAACGCTCGACTTGTCGCAAAGGTTTTTTCACAAGTTCAAGGAGTTGACTATGCTGAGACGTTCTCACCAGTAGCGATGCTTAAGTCCGTCGGAATCATGTTAGCAATAGATGCATTTTTCGATTACGAAATCTGGGAGATGGATGTCAAAACGGTGTTCCTTAACGGTTTTCTTAAGGAAGAGTTGCATATGATGCAACCCGAAGGTTTTGTCGATCAAAAGAATGCTAACAAAGTATGCAAGCTCTAGCGATCCATTTATGGACTGGTGCAAGCATCTCGGAGTTGGAATAAGCGCTTTGATGAGGTGATCAAAGCATTTGGGTTTATACAAGTGGTTAGAGAATCTTGTAATTACAAGAAAGTGAGTGGGAGCTCTGTGGAGTTTCTAATATTATATGTGGATGACATATTGCTGATTGGAAACAATTTGGAGTTTTTGGAGAGCGTAAAGGCTTACTTGAATAAAAGTTTCTCTATGAAGGACCTAGGAGAAGCTACTTACATTCTAGGCATTAAGATCTATCGGGATAGATCGAGACGCCTGATAGGACTTTCACAAAGCACATACCTTGATAAAGTTTTGAAGAAGTTCAAAATGGAACAGTCCAAGAAAAGGTTCTTGCCAGTGTTACAAGGTATAAAATTGAGTAAGACTCAGTGCCCAGCAACTGCGGAAGATAGAGAACAAATGAGTTCCTTTCCCTATGCTTCAGCCATAGGTTCTATCATGTATGCAATGATGTGCACTAGACCAGACGTCAGCTTGGCCATAAGCATGGCAGGCAGGTTTCAGAGTAATCCAGGAGATGATCACTGGACGATGGTCAAGAATATTCCGAAGTACCTGAAAAGGACTAAGGAAATGTTTCTCGTTTATGGAGGTGACGAAGAGCTCGTCGTAAAGGGTTACATCGATCCAAGCTTTGACACTGATCCGGATGACTCTAAGTCTCAAACCGGATACATATTTATTCTTAATGGGGGTGCGGTAAGCTGGTGCAGTTCCAAGCAAAGCATCGTAGCAGATTCTACATGTGAAGCAGAGTACATGGCTGCCTCGGAGGCAGCAAAGGAGGGTGTGTGGATGAAGCAGTTCATGACGGATCTTGGAGTTTTTCCGAGCACACTAAATCTAATAACTCTATTTTGTGACAACACTAGTGCCATTGCTCTAGCAAAGGAACCAAGGTTTCACAAGAAGACCAGGATCATCAAACGACGCTTCAACCTCATCCACGACTACGTCGAAGGAGAGGACATGAATATTTGCAAAGTGTACACAGATATGAATGTAGCAGCCCGCTGACTAAACCTCTTCCATGGACAAAACATGATCAACACCAGAACTGTATGGGTGTTATATTTATTACAATGTAAATCGCATGGCGATGTGAGGACTAGATTATTGACTCTAGTGCAAGTGGGAGACTGTTGGAAATATGCCCTAGAGGCAATGATAAATAGTTATTATTATATTTCTTGTTTGAAGGTAATCGTTTATTATCCATGATATAATTGTATTGAATGAAAACATAGATACATGTTTGGATACATAGACAAAACAATGTCCCTAGAAAGCCTCTAGTTGGCTAGCCAGTTGATCAATGATAGTCAAGGTTTTTTGACTATATGCAAGTGTTGTCACTTGATAACTCGATCACATCATTAGGAGAATCATGTGATGGACTGGACCCAAACTATGAACATAGCATATTGATCGTGTCGTTTTATTGCTATTGTTTTCTGCGTGTCAAGTATTTATTCCTATGACCATGAGATCATATAACTCACTGGCACCGGGGGAATACCTTGTGTGCATCAAACGTCGCAACGTTACTGGGTGACTATAAAGGTGCTCTACAGGTATCTCTGAAGGTGCCCGTTGAGTTAGTATGGATCAAGACTAGGATTTGTCACTCCGTGTGACATAGAGGTATCTCGGGGCCCACTCGGTAATACAACATCACACACAAGCCTTGCAATCAATGTGACTAATTGTAAGTCACGGGATCTTGTATTACGGAACGAGTAAAGAGACTTACCGGTAACGAGATTGAAATAGGTATGCGGATACCGACGATCGAATCTCGGGCAAGTAACATACCGAAGGACAAAGGGAATGACATACAGGATTATATGAATCCTTGACACTGAGGTTCAACCGATAAGATCTTCAGAGAATATGTAGGATCCAATATGGTCAGCCAGGTCCAGCTATTGGATATTGACCGAGGAGTCGGGTCATGTCTACATAGTTCTCGAACCCGCAGGGTCTGCACACTTAAGGTTCGATGATTTTTTTGTCTAGTTCAGTTATATGTGTGGTTACCGAATGTTATTCAGAGTCCTGGATGAGATCACGAACATCACGAGGGTTTCCGGAATGGTCCAGAAATGAAGATTGACATATAGGATGGTTTCATTTGGTCACCAGAAAGTTTCGGGCAATTTCGGTAGTGTACGGGGAGTGACAAATGGGTTCCGGGTGTTTACCGAGAGAGGCCCACCCACCCGGGAGTGATCCCAAGGCTCTAGGGTGGCGCACCAAGTCGTTATTGGGCTGGTGGAGTCAGCCCAAGAGGGCTATGGCGCCACATGTAAAAAAACCAAAGGAAAAGAAGGAAAAAAAGGAAAGAGGGGGGGGTGGGAAGGAAGAGGACTCCTCCTCCTTCCCAAACCGAATTGGAGGAGGTGTCCTCCTCCTCCTGGCGGCCGGCGCACCTTGGGGCCCTTGTGCCCCAAGGCTGGCCCCTCCCCTCCTCCTATATATATTGGTGGTTTAGGGATTTTTGAGACACAACTTTGCCACATGCAACTCTAGCCTATTCCACATAGTTTTACCTCTAGATCGGATTTCTGCGGGGCTCGGGCGGAGCCCTGGAGGAGTAGATTATCACCACCACCGGAGCATCATCACGCTGCCGGAGAACTCATCTACTTCTCCGTCTTGCTTGCTGGATCAAGAAGGCCGAGATCATCGTCGAGCTGCACGTGTGTTGAACGTGGAGGTATCGTCCGTTCGGCACTAGATCGGAACCGTTCGTGGGACGGATCGTGGGACGACGGTGATTTCAATCACGAAGCTGTACCACTACGTCAACCGCGTTTCTTAACGCTTACTGCTGAGCGATCTACAAGGGTACGTAGATCTAGTCTCCCCTCGTAGATGGACATCACCATGATAGGTCTTCGTGTGCGTAGGATTTTTTTTGTTTCCCATGCAACGTTCCCCATAAACTACAACTGAGGAAATTGCTGCGCGAGAAATTGATGAATCTGCATAGCATATTTCTCAAACTGAGAAGAGTGCTATTGAAGAACATGTTCCTCAAACTGGAGACACCTTTGCTAAACCGCGTGTTGATAATCCTCAGTCGGTAGTAGTTGTGGTTGAAATTTCTCAAACTGAGGAGCATCGATGACTTGTGGTCCGCTTCAAGCCAAATCTTCAACCGAAGAGTCTTCAGCCCTTCATTGGAACAAAAAGGCCAAAGTTTCACAAGGCCAAATTCTTTTATGATCATCACTATTTCATCGGCGCAAATCCTTTTGACTCTCCAAGTATCAGGCGCAACAGATTCTAGACCCACAGTCAGATGAACTACTATGGTTCAGTACTCTTCAACAAGGATAAGGTCTTTACTCATAGGAAAATTCCTCATGTAGATGTGGAGGATATTCATTGCTTCACTCCAGTTCTTCAAGTTCTTCAAGAAGCCGGACTACTACAATTCTGTATAGACATCTGTGACTGGAATGAAGAAATCATTCTTCAATTCTATGCTACATTGCACATCTTAGGAGATGTCTTAGACATCAAAACTTGGGTTCTAGACTGGATGACCCAAAATACTCACTACACAACCCCTGCAACGGAGTTACTTTGGGCACTTTCAGTTCCACTTACCTCAGAAGGAGAGAGATATATCTATGAAGAAACTGAACTGCCCAATCACCTGATGCAAGTGCTCATGAAGCCTTTGGCTCCTTGCAAGCCACCACGAACCAAATTTCTCGCAAAATAATTGATCTATGTGCCCAGGACAGTGTACCGCATTTTTTCCAAAACCTTCTGTCCAATCAAGGGTCATGACTCCAACGATAAAGAAATAGTGGGCATCATGAAGAATTTCCTCTTCAATATCATCCATGGAATTCCTATTAATCTTCATGATTTCTTCATGAGGACTCTGGCCAACATAGCTCTGTCACCTTTTGATCTGAAGCCTTATGCGCCATGGATCATGAGATTCATCAGGACCAGATCTGGAATTCCTTACAAGGCAGATATTCTGAATCACCTCACCTACTTGCCTCCACTTGAAGTTGTCAAGAAATATTTCAAGATGATTGAAGTCAAAGAATTTTTTTTGATTGATGAAGGAACTCTGCCCCTTGATGGCCAATTTCGCAAAGTTGCGTCATACTCCACCAATGACGACACTACCTCACAAGACTCGGCTGCGAGAGGAAAAGCACCTAGTCCATCTATACCGTGTGTGATGACTGACCGTGAGATCTTGCTAAGTCTTCATCAGGAGATTGATTGCAACCAAAAATGGATAAAGCATCAGTTTGGTGCCATTGTGAAAGACCTCAATGCGACTCAGAATGCAGTGAAGAAAAATCATTATTATCTTCATGAAATCTTCGGCCGCACATGGGCCATTCTATCTCACCTGAAGACTTCTAAGGAACTCACTGAAATGGAGTTCGAACAAGACTTAGAATTGTCCTAGCCGCCAAATAAGAAGTTCAAGAAGATTTGAATGCCTCAACTAGTGGCGAGCTTATTTTCTTCAACGTGCACAACTGATGATGCCGAAGACCTTGATGAAACTGCGGCGACGAACGACCCCAATGCTCCTTGATGACCCACAAGTATAGGGGATCAATCGTAGTCCTTTCGATAAGTAAGAGTGTCAAACCCAACGAGGAGCAGAAGGCTCTGATAAACGGATTTCAACAAGGTAATAACTTCAAGCACTGAAAGTAGCGGTAACAAGTGATAGTGTAGCGAGGTGAAACGTAGCAAGCAAAGAGTAACAAGTAAAAAGTAGTAGCAACAGTGCAGCAAGTGGCCCAATCCCTTTTGCAGCACGGGACAAGCCTGAACAAAGTCTTATAGGAGGAAAAACGCTCCCGAGGACACACGGGAATTTCTGTCATGCTAGTTTCATCATGTTCATATGATTCACGTTCGTTACTTTGATAGTTTGATATGTGGGTGGACCGGCGCTTGGGTACTGTACTTACTTGGACAAGCATCCCACTTATGATTAACCTCTCTCGCAAGCATCCGCAACTACAAAAGAAGAATTAAGACAAAGTCTAACCATATCATTAAACTAGTGGATACAAATCAGCCCCTCACGAAGCAACGCATAGACTGGGGTTTAAGCTTCTGTCACTCCAGCAACCCATCATCTACTTACTACTCCCCAATGCCTTCCTCTAGGCCCAAATATGGTGAAGTGTTATGTAGTCGACGTTCACATAACACCACTAGAGGAAAAGACAACATACAACATATCAAAATACCGAACGAATATCAAATTCACATGACTATTATCAGCATGACTTATCCCATGTCCTCAGGAACAAAAGTAACTACTCACAAAGCATAATCATAATCATGATCACAGGTGTAATGAATAGCATCAAGGATCTGAACATAAACTCTTGCACCAAGTAATCCAACTAGCATCAACTACAAAGAGTAATCAACACTACTAGTAACCTTACAAGTACCAATCGGAGTCGTGAGACGGAGATTGGTTACAAGAGATGAACTAGGGATTGGAGAGGAGATGGTGCTGATGAAGATGTTGATTAAGATGCCTCCCCTCCGACGAGAGGAGTGTTGGTGATGACGATGGCGACGATTTCCCCCTCCGAGAGGGAAGTTTCCCCGGCAGGATCATCCTGCAGGAGCTCTAGATTGGATCTACTCAAGTTCCGCCTCGTGGCGGCGGCAAAACCACGAAAAAGCTCCCGAATGATTTTTCTGGAATGAAACCCTTCATATACCAAAAGGGGGGAGCTAGTGGACCGTCAGGGAGCCCACAAGCCCCTACTCCGCCACCAGGGGGTGGCGGTGGCAGGGCTTGTGGCGCCCTGGCAGCCCCCCTCCGGTACTTCTTTCGCCCAGTATTTTTTATATAATCCCAAAAAAATCCACATAACTTTTCAGGGCATTTGGAGATGTGCAGAATAGTGGACTAAGATTGGCTCCTTTTCGAGTCCAGAATTCCAGTTGCCTGAATTCTCCCTCTTCAAATAAACCTTGCAAAATAAGAGAGAAAATGCATAAATATGGTACCACAAAGTAATATAACAGCCCATAAAGCAATAAATATCAACATGAAAGCATGATGCAAAATGGACGTATCACTCCTTCTCCACCAAGGAAGTGATATTATTCAAGGGCGTTAGTCCTCAATTTTGTCCCTTTTTGTCACTTGATGACAAAGGGGGAGAAATCTGAGTTAGTCTTCAAGCGGGTCTACTTTATTAGTTTATGGGCTTTTGAACTATATTTTCTTTAAGATATAACTCTCGTTCTTGTGAAGTGTTTGGTTGTATGAGTTATAAACTTATGCCCAGTGGTGGTATGACACTTTTGAACTGTTTTTTGCATGCTTATTTCTCATATTAATTAATGCATGCATGCTGAAATTTGTCAGACTCCACTTTCCATCATGCATTTCAATTTCCTCAAGTTATATGTCATGCCTCCATGGATTACAAGATATAGGGGGAGATCTCCATGGTATAAATCCTCAATCTGCATTTGCAGTCCAAAGCAAATTCCTCAAATATGCACATATTCAAGGGGAATCTCTCTATAACTTGCATTCAAATTCCTCATACTCTATACTTACATTTCATATTATTATCCTCGTTGAAAACTTAACCTATTTGTTATCAGTCAATAAAAAGGGGGAGATTGCAAGTGCATCTAGTGCCCCTTAATGATTTTGGTGTATTGAAGACTTATAGGTTAAGAGACTGATATGTTTGTGAGTGTACACATGCTCTATAAGTCACTGAGGAGTTTGAGTTGTTCGAGGAATATCGACCCCTAAAAATGCATGTCTTCGGCTCAAGACTTTTCTATTTCCTATGGAGACTTTGAAAGTAAGGAAATTGGTGTGTCCGTGAAGAAATTGATGTGAAGACTCTGAAGCGTGAAGACTTACATTTTTATAGTTTCATTTTCTATATTCTGTGTCGAAGGACCACCGTACTATTAAATTGGTCGAGGTAAAACTAAGGAAAAGTTTCCAAATGATGCTCATCTCAAAGCCAACACATACAAACCCTTCGGATGAAGCCTTTGGAAATCTTCAACAACTTAGTCAAATTCTTGAGTAACAGAGACGAAGATCTTCTGGTCACTAATTTGCTCTAGCTAAGGAGTTAGGTCTTCGCCAGTGCGAATCACCTACCTATGAGGAACATGACTGACATGAGGACTTTCATAGCTGAAATGTTCCGACCGAGGCTGTGCTGCGCACCAACTGTCCCCAACCTTATCCACCTAACAGTCATATCATTGGGGGCATTTATGTCAGTTCTTGTCGGGATTCCTCCCCGGCTATAAATAGTCGCCCCTATATCCACTATTTGGTTGGCTGCTCCACGAGAGAAACTGACACTTGTCACTTGAGAGGAAGCGAATCCTCGAAGACTTCGAGAGAAATTCATGAGTGGGGAAGACTTCGAGAGAAATTCATGAGTGGGGAATGTGAGGTGGAAGCAATCGTCACATGCTAAGGTATCTCTAATCATATAACATTGTTTGAAACCAAGCAAACACAAGTCATTATGTTGTCTTCCTTGTCCAACATCTACTCCTAAGCATGTAATACTTTGGTGAGTGCTCACAATTGTAAAAAGTGTCTAAGATGATATATTTATATGTGAACCTCTCTTTCCTTATTACTTCTTATTAATTGCAACAATGACTGAGGTCTATGTTTATTTGTTCTCAACAAGTTTCAATCATCATACGTCTCATATGTGAAGTTATCACTTTCCATAAGACCGGCTCATGATCTTTCATGCTATCGTTCTTTTCATACTTTTGATCATGGCACAAAGCAAAGCCCTTGACTAAGATACTCTTTATTATATAGGTCGTAAGCTCGAATACATCGGGGGAGAGACAAAAGCAAAAGACTCAAACTAAATACTAAAGACTTATTCCTCTAAGAGAAGAAATAAAAACCAAAAAGGAAAGAACTAAAACAAAGGTAAAAGCAAAAGATATAAAGGTGATACGATACCAGGGCAACTCCCCCAAGCTTGGCAGAAGCCAAGGGGATTGCCCATACCAATGCTTAGTTGTCTTCCTTCGGTGGTGATGGTGGTGGAGTTGTTGAAGTAGTCTCATCCTCCATCTTCCAAGGCATAGGTGCTCCATCATGGCAGGATGAACGAGTCGCCGGAATCCTCAAATCTGCAGCCAACCTTATTGATTTAAATCTGTACTCATATTCACAGTTTTTGTTCTGCAGGTCATAGATCTAGCCCTGAAGTTGATCAACCCTGTCATAGAGCCTGGAGAGGTGTTTCCCAATGTCAATGGCATCCATCTTGTGATTTCTAGTGAACTCCGTGATCATCATGTGGTTAGCATTGAGTCACGCTCCACCATCCCCTCGCACTTGAAGACTTGTTGCTCCATTGCTTCGAGCCTCGTCTCCATGCTTCCGGTCTTCTTAGGCCCCTCAACATCACGGATGTGCAACATCCCCTCGCTCATCTTGATAGATTGAGGGTGTTTCACCACTTCTGTGAGGTAGGGATTGATGAACTTCTCGAAGATCTTGTCCTTAGGAGCGTTTGGGGAAGTCATGATGATCTAGATCTACCAGAGAAACAGGCTCGAAACGAAAACAGAGGAAAACCGCGCGATACGGAGATTAAAACCTTCGCACAAATATATATTGATTTTTTCTGGACCAGAAGGAGTGCTCCGCAAGAAAACGGAGTCCGGGAGGCACACGAGGTGCCCACAAGCTTGCCCTCCGCCACCAGGGGGATAGGGGCGGTGGCAGGGCTTGTGGCCGCCTCGTGCGCTCTCCGGACTGCTTTTTATTTTTCTAATTTTCCAAAAATTCCAAAACGGAGGAAATTTCCTATTGGAAAAGCATCGGAGTCCAATTTCTTACCAAAACACATACCTCTTCGTTTTCAGGGTCTGAAACAAGCCGATAAACATCCCTTATGTACTCCTCTGGAGTTATGACATTGATGATATTGGTCTCAACATTTATGGGAGTACCAGAGATGTAATGCTTGATTCTTTGCCCGTTTACCACTCTAGGAAAATTTCCTTCCGTGTCATTGATTTTTGATGGCACCGGAACGATATACTTCCTCGATAACATAAGGACCTTCCCATTTAGAGAGAAGCTTGCTTGCAAAGAATCTCAAACGAGAATTGTATAGCAGGACATAATCACCTACATTGAACTCTCGTTTCTGTATTCGTTTATCGTGCCATCTCTTAACCTTTTCCTTGAACAACTTGGCATTCTCATATGTCTGGGCCCTCCATTCATCTAACGAGCTGATATGAAACAACCGCTTCTCACCGGCAAGTTTGAAATCAAAGTTGAGTTCTTTGATTGCCCAATAAGCTTTGTGTTCCAGCTCAAGAGGTAAATGACAGGCCTTACCGTAAACCATTTTATACGGCGACATGCCCATGAGATTCTTATAGGCAGTCCTATAAGCCCATAGTGCATCGTCAAGTTTGCTAGACCAATTCTTCTGAGATCTATTGACGGTCTTTTGTAAGATCAATTTGATCTCCCTATTACTCAACTCCACTTGACCACTAGACTGTGGATGATAAGGAGATGCAACTCTATGGTTGACATCATACTTAGCGAGCATCTTGCGGAAAACACCATGAATGAAGTGTGAACCGCCATTAGTCATCAAATATCTAGGGACTCCAAATCTTGGGAAAATGACTTCTTTAAGCATCTTAATAGAGGTGTGGTGATCAGCGTTCTTAGTGGGGATAGCTTCTACCCACTTAGTGACGTAATCCACAGCAACTAAGATGTGAGTGTACCCATTGGAACTTGGGAAGGGTCCCATATAATCAAAGCCCCAGACATCAAATGGTTCAATGACAAGTGAATAGTTCACAGGCATTTCCTGACGCTTACTGATGTTCCCTATTCTTTGGCATTCGTCACAAGACAAGACAAACTTACGGGCATCCTTGAAGAGAGTGGGCCAATAGAAACCTGATTGCAATACCTTATGGGCAGTTCTATCTCCAGCATGGTGTCCTCCGTAGGCTTTGGAATGACACTTCTGCAAGATCTGTCCCTGTTCATGTTCAGGTACACAACGTCTAATAACACCATCTACCCATTCCTTATAAAGGTGAGGATCATCCCAAAAGTAGTGTCTCAAATCAAAGAAGAATTTCTTCTTTTGCTGATAGGTGAAACTGGGTGGTATGTATTTAGCTACGATATAGTTTGCATAATCGGCATACCACGCTGCACTATGTGAAGTGCGGATGACATTTAGTTGCTCACCAGGAAAGCTTTCATCAATAGGTCGTGGGTCATCAAGAACATTCTCTAGCCTAGACAAGTTATCTGCTACAGGGTTATCAGCACCCTTTCGGTCAACGACGTGTAAATCGAATTCCCGTAGCAGGAGAACCCATCTGATCAGCCTAGGCTTAGCGTCCTTCTTCTCCATAAGGTACTTAATAGCAGCATGATCAAAGTGAATAGTGACTTTGGAGTCAACTATGTAAGATCTGAACTTTTCACATGCAAACACGACTGCTAAAAATTCCTTCTCCGTAGTGGCATAGTTTCTTTGGGCACTGTTTAGAGTTTTACTAGCGTAGTGAATAACATTCAACTTCTTGTCAACTCTTTGTCCTAGAACAGCACCAACAGCATAATCACTAGCATCACACATGATTTCAAAGGGCAAGTTCCATTCAGGTAGTTGAACAATAGGTGCGGTTATCAAAGTCTTCTTAAGTATTTCAAAGGCTTCCTCACAATACTCATCAAAAACAAAAGGAACATCCTTCTGCAAGAGGTTGGTAAGAGGCCTAGAAATTTTAGAGAAGTCTTTAATAAACCTTCTATAGAAACCAGCATGACCTAGGAAACTTCGTATACCTCTGATATCTGTGGGGCAAGGCATTTTCTCAATTGCATCAACCTTAGCCTTATCAACTTCAATGCCTCTTTCAGAGATTTTTTGTCCTAAGACAATACCTTCATTAACCATAAAGTGGCACTTCTCCCAATTCAAGACGAGATTGGTATCTTCGCATCTCTGTAAGACTCGATTAAGGTTGCTGAGGCAATCATCAAAGGAAGACTCGTAAACGGAGAAGTCATCCATGAAAACCTCGACAATCTTTTCACAAAAGTCAGAGAATATAGCCATCATACATCTTTGGAAGGTGGCAGGTGCATTGCATAAGCCAAAGGCATACGTCTATAAGCAAAGGTACCGAAGGGGTAGGTGAAAGTGGTTTTCTCCTGATCAGATTGTGCAACAGGTATTTGCGAGAAACCTGAATAACCATCTAGAAAGCAAAAGTGTGTGTGTTTTGATAGCCTTTCTAGCATTTGGTCGATAAATGACAAAGGATAATGATCTTTCCTAGTTGCCTTGTTCAGTTTCCGGAAGTCTATCACCATCCTATAGCCAGTAATAATCCTTTGTGGGATTAGTTCATCCTTATCATTAGGAACGACGGTGATACCTCCCTTCTTAGGTACGCAATGTACTCGACTTACCCAATCACTATGGGCAAGAGGATAAATGATTCCTGCTTCGAGAAGCTTTAATATTTCTTTTCTAACGACCTCTTTCATCTGAGGATTTAATCTCCTTTGATGATCAGCAACTGGTTTGAAGTCAGGATCAGTTTTAATCTTGTGCTGACATAGAGTAGGACTAATACCCTTAAGATCATCAAGAGTATATCCAATAGCAGCCCGGTGCTTCCTCAGAGTTTTTAGTAACTTCTTATCTTCGTGCTCTGAGAGGAGAGCGCTAATAATAACAGTATATATCTCCTTTGCATCAAGATAGGCATACTTAAGAGTATCAGGCAACTGTTTAAGCTCGAACACAGGATCACCCTTTGGTGGGGGAGGATCGCCAAGTAGTTCAACAGGCAGATTATTCTTGATAATAGGATATTGTTCTAAGAAAATTTTATCTATATCATCTCTGTCCTCCATATGCATATCATTTTCATGCTCAAGCAGAGATTGCTCTAAAGGATCCGTAGGAGGTACGACAATAGAGGCAAGAGCAATGATTTCATCTCTACCAGACGACTCTCTTTCATGGGTTTGTCTTCCAAACTTGGAGAAGTTAAATTCATGAGACTCACCCTCGAAACTAACAGTGACGGTCTACTTAATGCAATCAATGTGAGCATTGATAGTGTTGAGAAAGGGTCTACCGAATATGATGGGACAAAAGCTATCTTGTGTAGTACGAAGGACGAGGAAATCAGTAGGATACTTCGTCTTACCACACAGGACTTCTACGTCTCTCACAATTCCCAGAGGGCAGATAGTGTCTCTATTAGCTAGCGTAATAGTGACATCAATGGGTTCTAACTCAGCAGGTGCAATCTCATCTTTGATTCCATCATATAGAGAACGGGGTATTGCACTAACACTAGCTCCCATATCACATAAACCATGGTAACAGTGATCTCCTATCTTGACAAAAACAAGGGGCAGGCCAACTACAGGTCCGTATTTGTCTTTCGCGTGAGGTTTAGCAATTCTAGCAGAGTCCTCACAGAATTTGATAACATGCCCATCTATGTCTTCGGCTAAGAGATCTTTGATAATAGCAACACTAGGTTCAACTCTAATCTCCTCAGGGGGTGCAAGTGGTCTAATGTAACCCCTACGTATCACAGTTGGAGCTTTAGAATAATCCTTTATCCTAGCAGGGTATGGTGGTTTCTCAGTGTAAGCACAAGGAACAACAGGATCACTAAAAGCAATGACTTTCTCCTCAACTAGATCGGTTTTGGCTATGTAGATTTCTATAGGAGGATGATATTTAAACCACTTCTCTTTGGGAAGATCAACATGAGGAGCAAAAGATTCACATAGAGAAGCTACTATCTCAGAGTAAAGTCCATACTTAGCGCTAAAATCTCTAAATGTGTTTGTCTCAACAAAATATTTAACACAATCAAACTGGAAATTCATACCTGACTCCTTACCTTCCTCGAGCTCCCAATCTTCAGAGTTGCGTTTGATTCTCTCCAATAAATTCCACTTGTGATCAATATCCTTCTTCATAAAAGAACCGGTACAAGAAGTGTCAAGCATGGTACGATCTTCATGAGAAAGCCGAGCATAAAAGTTTTGAGTGATGATTTGTCTCGAGAGCTCATGATTGGGGCATGAATATAGCATTGATTTAAGCCTCCCCCAAGCTTGAGCTATGCTTTCCCTGTCATGAGGCCAAAAGTTATAAATAAACTTCCGATCACAATGTACTAAATGCATAGGATTGAACTTTTGATGAAATTCCAATTTCAACCGATTCTAGCCCCATGATCCAGTATCATCACATAGCCTATACCACGTCTACGCCTTATCCTTCAAAGATAAAGGAAATACTTTCTTCTTTACCTCATCCTCGGGCAAACCTGCAAGCTTAAATAAACCACAAACTTCATCTACATAGATCAGATGCAAGTCTGGATGTGAAGATCTATCTCCTTTGAAAGGATTAGCCAGCAGTTTCTCAAGCATACCCGAATGGATTTCATAAAATATATTTTCAGTAGGTACCTCAGGTTGAGGAACAAATCCTTGTGCTTCCGTTCGTGGTGAAGATACCTCGAACAAACTTCTCAAAGGAACAGTTTCCATAGTGACAAGTGACAATAAATTTCAGCACAGTATAAAAATGTTTCCTTACCAATTTCCACTTACCAAAGACGCTTTACTCCCCGGCAACGGCGCCAGAAAAGAGTCTTGATGACCCACAAGTATAAGGGATCAATCGTAGTCCTTTCTATAAGTAAGAGTGTCGAACCCAACGAGGAGCAGAAGGCTGTGATAAACGGATTTCAGCAAGGTAATAACTGCAAGCACTGAAAGTAGCGGTAACAAGTGATAGTGTAGCGAGGTGAAACATAGCAAGCAAAGAGTAACAAGTAACAAGTAGTAGCAACGGTGCAGCAAGTGGCCCAATCCCTTTTGCAGCAAGGGACAAGCCTGAACAAAGTCTTATAGGAGGAAAAACGCTCCCGAGGACACACGGGAATTTCTGTCATGCTAGTTTCATCATGTTCATATGATTCACGTTTGTTACTTTGATAGTTTGATATGTGGGTGGACCGACGCTTGGGTACTGTCCTTACTTGGACAAGCATCCCACTTATTATTAACCTCTCTCGCAAGCATCCGCAACTACGAAAGAAGAATTAAGACAAAGTCTAACCATAGCATTAAACTAGTGGATCCAAATTAGCCCCTCACGAAGGAACGCATAGACTGGGGTTTAAGCTTCTGTCACTCCAGCAACCCATCATCTACTTACTACTCCCCAATGCCTTCCTCTAGGCCCAAATATGGTGAAGTGTTATGTAGTCGACGTTCACATAACACCACTAGAGGAAAAGACAACATACAGTGTTGGGGATATTATCTGTTGGGTAACCCGCCCTAGTTGGGATGGGTCACCCAAGCTGGCGACTCATCTCCAAGTGGTTCCGGCCCTGGCCCAGCGAGGCCGGGAGTCGTATGACGGTTCAGGACCTTCGGGAGAAGTCCATTGTAGGGAAGATCTTCAAGTCTTGGAAAGATGGCGACTTAGAGATAGGAAGAATCACAATTTATGTAAAGGAAATGACTCTTGTAAACCCTAAGGGCTCGACCTGTATATAAAGGCGAGTCCCAGGGAAGGAGAGGGCAGGTTAGAAATCATCGAGTGCTAGGTCAGGCGAGTTACGCCCCCTTGTAATCGAAAAATCATCAATACAAACACCAAGTAGGACGTAGGCCTTTACCTCCTCACGAGGGGCCGAACCTGGGTAAATCTCTGTCTCGCTCCCGCATAACCCCTTTGAGTCGCCACCAAGGTGTGATGGCTCCAACACTAAGTCCTTTCACGAGGACATCTGCCGTGACAAAACCAAGACAGTTGGCACCCACTGTGGGGCCTGCGCACGGTGGAGTTGAGTTCTCAAAGGGAGCCCTACCAGGGTCCGGGAGCTACGCAGCGGGGCTCATGACTCGGAGCCGCCGCGGGAAGTACTACATCAATAACTTGCTATGGGGGCCCGAGGCCGATTTGATTGAATCCGGCTACAGAATCCCCTTCGGCAAGATCAACGTCTTCGTCGACATAGTGGGATCGCCTATGCCTGAGCCGGACATCTCCTCCGACATCGTCGAGCCGGCCAGGTACGTCCGCCCTGTTGCGACACCAAACCTAACCCGTCTGGTGTTTGTTGGGTTCACGCAGGGATCTGAGGAACCAGAACAATTGGCGACCAAGGAGACCACGGCTGTCAACACTGATGACGAATCATCCATGGGCGATTCAGATTCAATTTAGTCTCTACATGGGGGCTGCCTTGGGGGATTGTCACTAGCCATGGACCCCGAGGTTCTTGACCGGACCCGCCGTCAGATCGCCGTTTACATGGAAGGGGCGACCCAGCCCTCGCCAAACCCGGCAGGCAGAGATGGGGCTGGCAAAACGTCTAGAAGCCTGGCCGCGATCTTGGTGGAGTTAGCGGCGGAGATAACAAGGCTCACGGCGACCCCCATAACGTCAGAAAACGAGGACGCGATAAACACGGAGCTAACAAAACTAAGAGATGGGGTGGCAAAGGCTCAGCAGGATGCTGAGGTGGAAGCCGCCAGGATCGAGACCTGGTAGGCTCAAATTACCGCTGAGGTAGCTCGCTTGAATACCGAAAATTGGCGGCTCGAAAGGCATCAGCGCGCATCTGACGCCGTCCATCAGCGGAGGCATCAGGGTCATTTACCCCCTGATCTCAACCCGACCCGCCTGTTCGACACTCCACGAACTCCCGGGGCAGGAGACGCCCTGGGGGGAGGGCTGGGCCAGCCACCAAACCCGCCATTTCAGCCAGCTGTGGATCGCGTTCCCCGATTCCACACACCTCGAGGTCACTTTTCCAACCCGGTGGACAACGTCCTTGACGCAACTCGCCATTTAGAATCCCTTCTGATTCATGGCAACACTCCAGCTGAGATAGAAGCAAGGAACGCCATTGAGATGTTGAAGACGACGGTGGTTCAAAACGCCGAGTTCTCACACAGCCTAGATCGGCTGCACTCCACTCCCCAGACAAGCCGCACCAGGAGTCGACCACAGGACCAGCCCGCCATAACCAGCGGGCCGCGACCCTTTCCCCAGGTCAACTCGCTTGATCACCGAGACCCGCCAGGTCGGGATCATCCGGACACCCAAGTCGCCCAGCGCCTCTTGTTGGAAGCGACAGACAAGTGGGGGTGCCATGCTTGGCCCCCGCCCTTCGCAACAAGCGAATGCCCAAGGATTTTAAAAGACCAAGAAAGGTGCCTAACTACACTCCGGACCTTGAGCCGACGTCATGGGTCGAGAGTTACGAAATCGCCATGGACATGCTCGATGTAAGCGAAGCAGTCTGCGCCAGATGCTTCACAATGATGCTCGAAGGAACGACGCGTACTTGGTTAAAGAACTTGCCCCCCAACTCCATCCAGTCTTGGGCCGAATTAAAAGAGCGTTTCGTCAAAAATTTCCGAGGGACCTGCAAGCGCCCGATGACAATAGTCGATTTACAGCACTGCCTTCAACGCCCGGATGAGTCAGCCCACCGCTGGACGCGGCGGGTCGCGGAAATCATTCATTCGTTGGATGGTATCACGGCAGCTCAGGCTGTGCTAATCCTGGAGCAGAGCTGCCACTATGAGCCCTTGGTGCAGAAGTTGGGACGACTCAAGTGAAAGGTGCAAGATATGGGGGAGCTAATGGACACCCTCACTAGGTACGCTGAGGCGGACGACACCAAAGATCCAGGAGAAGATGGTGGTAAGGCCAACTCGCCTAGGAAAGGCGAGTCATCCAAAAACCACATCCGGCTCCAGGGACGCGCCCGCCATAATCATGGAGCGAATGGCAAAAGAAGGCAACAGGAAGAGTCTTCGGACTTAGTCGCCAACACCAGCGCCAACAATGGCAACCAGTGCCAGAAAAAGAATAGGGGTTACAGTGGCAAAAAGCCACGCAACTATAATGAGTTACTCAAGGGCCCCTGCCCGCACCACGCCATGGCAGACGGGCCAACGACTCATTCCTGGGAGGACTGTTACGTGATGCGGCAGTTTTGGCGGAGGCGATAAAAAAAGGGCAAGGCAGCGACCCGGACCAACGGCAGGAACAGTTTGGCGCGTCTAATCAATGTCAGAACCGCTTCGGCGGCTTCGCCGAACCCAGGGCACAGGGCGGCCCGCAACCAAGCAGTGGCCAGTATCCGGTGCACCACCAACGGCGGTATAACCCGCCGGGAGTCTTTCAACAACCACCCCCACAGGGGGCTCCGCAGGGGCAGGACGACAATGGTGGCTTTCGCAACAACCCCAAGCAGTTAAGCAACGGACATTACCACGTTTTCACCACTAATGCGTGCAGGCGTGATAAAAAGGTGAGTCACTGAGCATACAATGTATCTGAGCCGGCACTCCCTAGATATCTCCACTGGTCCGAGCAGACTATATCATGGAGTAGGGAGGATCACCCGCCAAGAGTTGACAATCCCGGCGACTTAGCGTTGGTCGTGGCTCCTCAAGTTAGAGGATATACCTTATCAAAGGTACTGATGGATGGTGGTAGCAGCATCAACATATTATACTTCGACACCTTTCGAAGGATGAACCTGTTGGAGAAAGATTTGATGCCCTCAACCACGGTATTCCACGAGACTGTCCCAGGTAAATCGGCGTACCCCATAGGCCAAATTAGGCTCACAATCGCGTTTGGAACAGCGTCTAACTACAGAAGTGAGTCGCTCATGTTTGAGGTGGTCAAGTTAAAAAGCCCCTATCATGTGCTGTTTGGGCGGCCGGCTTACGCACGATTCATGGCTCGCCCCTACTATGTTTACCTTAAACTCAAGATGCCTGGCCCTAAAGGACCTATCACAGTTGATGGTGATAGGAGGATTGCAAGAGAGTGTGAAGAAGGGGATGCTGCTTACGCAGAAGTCGCCTGTGCTGTGGAAGAGCTTAAATATCACCAGGACAATGTTGATCCGACTGACATGTCACCTTTAAAGAAGCCAACGACAGACGCTGAGCCGCCCCTCAAGTTCAAACCAACAGACGACACTAAGACAGTGGATTTCGTCCCTCGCGAATCAACCAAGCAATTCACTGTCGGGGCGGGTTTAGACCCCAAATAGGAAAGCGCGCTCATCGAATTCATCCGTGAGAATCGGGACATCTTTGCATGGAAACCTTCTGACATGCCTGGTGTGCCGAGAGAATTCGCTGAGCACCATCTTAATGTTGACCCGAAGGCAAAACCGATTCAGCAATATCTTCGCAGGTTCAATGAGGAACGACGCAAGGCAATTGGGGAAGAAGTTGCCCGTCTCTTGGATGTCGGATTCATCGTAGAGGTCTTCCACCCCAAATGGTTGGCTAACCCGGTCCTGGTGCTCAAGAAGAACGGTACCTTCCGCATGTGCATTGATTACACGGATCTTAACAAAGCTTGTCCAAAGGATCCTTTCGCCCTTCCCCGCATCGATCAAACTATTGATTCGGTGGCGGGATGCGAACGTTTGTGCTTCCTGGACGCTTATTCCGGATATCACCAAATCAAGATGTCCATGGAAGATCAGGAGAAAACAGCTTTTATAACCCCCTTCGGGGCTTTTTGCTATGTGTCCATGCCATTTGGACTCAAGAGTGCAGGGGCGACTTACCAACGCTGCATCCAAAATTGCCTCCATGACCAAATCGGACGCAACGTTCATGCTTACGTTGATGACATTGTGGTTAAAACTCACATGAAGCAAACACTACTGGGAGACCTAAAGGAAACTTTTGATAATTTGCGGGTATACCAGATGAAGCTTAATCCCACCAAGTGTGTCTTTGGTGTTCCTGCAGGAAAATTGTTGGGTTTCCTGGTATCTGAGCGCGGCATCGAAGCTAACCCGGACAAAATCGAGGCGGTTACTTCCCTTGGGAAACCAGCGAATATTAATCAAGTTCAATGGATGGCGGGTTGTATTGCGGCCTTAAGTCGCTTCATAAGCTGTCTGGGTGAAAAGGCTATTCCCCTTTATCAATTGCTTAAAAAATCTGACCATTTTGTTTGGACAGACGAAGCCAATGAAGCTTTCGAAGCCTTAAAACAGCAGCTGGTCAACCCGCCGGTTTTGGCCGCCCCGACTGAGAAAGAGCCCATGCTTCTGTATATTGTGGCAAAATCCAAAGCGGTGAGTGTGGCAGTGGTCGTCAAAAGGAAGGAGGAAGGGAAGGAATATCCAGTGCAACGCCCGGTATATTTCATTAGCGAGGTGCTAACTCTCTCCAAGCGGCGATACCCACACTGGCAGAAGTTAGTTTATGGGGTCTTTATGGCAAGCCGAAAGCTCAAACATTATTTCCAAGAGCATCCCATAACGGTGGTTAGCTCCGCTCCCCTCGGGGACATCATCCAGAATCGGGAAGCGACAGGGCGAATCGCGAAGTGGCCAATTGAACTCGGGCCGCACCACGTGCGATACACCCCTCGCACGGCTATCAAGTCTCAGGCCTTGGTTGATTACGTCAACGATTGGACGGAGTTACAGATCCCGGAAGACAGGCCTGACCTTACATACTGGACTATTTATTTTGACGGGTCTAGACAGTTGGAAGGCTCGGGGGCTGGCGTGGTGCTGATATCACCTCAAGGAGACAAATTCTGCTATGTCATCCGACTCATGTTTCCATGTACCAACAACGCTGCGGAATACGAAGCTTTACTTCATGGCTTGTGACTCGCCAAGGAGATGAACCTTACGCGGGTCAGATGTTTTGGCAATTCTGATTTGGTGGCTCAGCAAGTTTCAGGTACTTGGGATTCTCGGGACCCCCTGATGGCGGCTTACAGGAGGGCTATGTCTGATGTGGCGGGTCACTTCCATGGCTATCAGGTTGATCATATCGATCGGCGCCTTAACGAAGTAGCTGATGCCCTTTCACGTCTCGGTTCGCAGCGTAAGCCGGTTCCCCCCAATGTCTTTCTGGATACTCTGCATAATCCTTTCTTAAGGTTACCCTCGGAGGAGGAGTTGGCAATACCAGACCCTGAGTCTCAGTTCGTGGCGGCTCTCCATGTTACGCCGGATTGGGTTCTTCCGTATCTGGCCTATCTCGCCCGAGGCGAGTTACCTTCAGATGAAGTATTGGCTCGCCAAATCGTTCGGCGAAGCAAATCCATGGTGATCATCAATGGCGAATTATATAAATGAAGCACTTCGGGGTTTTCCAAAGATGTGTCTCCTCTGAAGAAGGATGCATAATTCTAAACGACATTCATTCCGGAGATTGTGGACATCACGCCGGGTCACGTTCCTTGGTTTCAAAGGCAGTTCATCATGGTTTCTTCTGGTTGACGGCCCATGCAGATGCAGAAGAGATAGTTCGTCGATGTGACGGGTGCTAGCATTATGGACGACATGCCCATGTGCCGGCTCAAGAATTAAGAATGATACCTATCACTTGGCCTTTTGCGGTTTGGGGGTTAGACATGCTTGCCCCCTTTAAGATGTCGTCCAACAAAAAAACTCATCTGCTGGTGGCAGTTGATAAGTTTACCAAGTGGGTCGAGGCAGAACCTGTTGGAGCCTGCGACGCGGAGACAACGGTCAAATTTTTGAAAAATTTGATCTTCCGATTCGGATATCCACACAGCATTATTACTGACAATGGCAATAATACGTCTCAAGGAGCGATGCAGGATTTTTGTCATCGTGAGCATATCCGGCTTGATGTTTTTGCAGTAGCTCATCCGCAATCTAATGGGCAGTCCGAGCGGGCAAATCAGTAAGTGTTGCGAGGAATCAAACCCCGACTCATGATTCCCCTGGAACGCACCCCGGGGTGTTGGGTTGAGGAGTTGCCTTCAGTACTATGGAGCATCCGGACCACCCCGAACCGTTCTACGGGCTTTACTCCCTTCTTTCTGGTATATGGAGCAGAAGCCGTTCTTCCCACTGACATTAGGCATGACTCGCCCAGAGTTGCTGCTTATGTAGAACAGGACAACGAGTTAGCGCGTCAAGATTCTTTGGACGCTTTGGAGGAAGCACGCGATTTGGCTGCAGCCCGTTCGGCAATTTATCAGCAGGACTTGCGGCGTTATCACAGCTGCCGGGTCAAGAGCCGAACCTTTCAGGAGGGCAACTTAGTACTTCGATTGATACAAGATCGTACTGGCATGCATAAGTTATCACCACCATGGGAAGGATCGTTCGTCGTCAGCAAAAGCCTTCGCAACGGGTCCTACTATCTGGTGGATCTACGGCCTGATCGGCCAACCACGGAGGCTGAGTCAACTAGCCCCTGGAACATAGCCCACTTGCGGCCTTATTACACTTGAGCTAATTAGCTCTGCCTTTTTGTAAGTTTTTTCATTTCTTATGAAGCAATAAAGTTGATGCATCCAGGCTTGGGGGCTTTCCTGCTAATTCATCTTATTGAAAGTATGGATCTTTATTTTACTCTTCAAAAAGTCGCCCAAGCATGGATGCTATCTATACCAAAGAGCTTAAGTCGCCATGATGCGCTTATTAAAAAACTGGGTATCGATAAGCCAACGAGGATCGAAGTCGCTACAAGCGCGCGATTCAAACATAGGTGCCTTATATGATTCTGTGGATTAGGCCGGCTTACTTGAGGGCAGTTTGTTCTCAAGTCGTTTTGTGGTAATAGCGTATACGCTTCTACAATCCTATGATGGTCTTTCCCTTAATCATAGGTCACTTGGGGGCTTCCTCTCACTGAGATCAGCCTTACTACCCATTTGGCCTACGAAAAATTACCGCATCACAAATGGTTATACTGGACTGTGTGTTGGCCGAATTGCCATATGGACCCATGAACTCTTGGCGAGTTACTCCGCTGATGGACCCTGAACTCGCCTTGGTTAAAACATGTCTGGTACCGGCTAGCGCCTCACATGGAAAATAGAGAAACCATTGGTTCACTGAACCCGCTTCACTGAAGCTTGGCTCGCGCCTGATCAGCCGGTCTAAATACTTGAGCTTTTTATAAAAAAGTCTCCCTCGAGTAGCACTTGAGTTTATATAACTCGTCCTATCCTGTCGCGACCTGATGAGACGACAAAATTGCTATTTTTTACCTTCCTGGCACTGCCACAAGGTCTTTCAGACTTTTTTCTGACTCGCCTCAAATATCTTGGGTTGGTTATTATTTATTATCATCCATTACTCACTGAGATGATTTGATATGTGTCTTTAAGCCTAACAGGTTGATGATCAAAATCATTATAGCCACGGCGGGTCAAGCATCATAAAAAGACGCCTTGAGGGCGGGTCAAGCATTCTAAGGCGCCTTAAAGGTGACATAAGGGTTTTCAAGACATCACAGGAGCAGTTTGATCTCTATAAAGGACTTATTACATGGCTCTTATGGCCAAATCCATAAAGGATTATTCTACTGATGTCCTCGGGTCAGCCTGTTGCGAGCTGTGGCCGACTTCAATTTGCAAGTCGCCCAGTACCCAGTTACACTTGGATAATGCGGCGAACTCATCTTCATCGTCCAACACTGATGAGAGGTCCACCTCCAAGTCAAAAGGATTCTTGGGTCGACGCGGAGTTAAGCTGATTGTCACAAAGGTTGGCGGGTTGACTTTCTTGTTCTTGTTGTCATAGACGGCTTGGTATTTTGATAAATCCAAGCTTGCTGCAAGCTGAGTCGCTGCCAAACGGGATTCTTTGACAACACGCTGGTAATCTTCTTCAGCAAATTCTGACCCGTCATCCTTGAGCTGGGGAAAGCCTGCCGCTACCTCTTCAGGGTTTATTTCTGGAGCATACACCAGACACCGACTCAGAGTAGTCAGTGCTCCTTTTCGGGCAGCAGACCGAGTTAGCTCACCAATTTGAGGAGGAAGAGTAGATAAGCAGCCAAGCATCTTCTTTATGGATGTTATGGGTTCCTTGGCACCCATCACTACTTTCACGGTCAGCACACTTCCGGTATACAACTGCTCCATTAATGTGTAAATCGCCTTCAGCATTAGGACACAATCATTCTGAAGATTGGTGGCTCTCGGACCTGCATAAGGAGTAATGATGGTCAGCAATTTCTACATACTAAGTTATTTATTTACAAAGTACAAAGTCAGGGTTTGGTTTTTTACCAAAGACGGCTTGTGCCATGTTGGAGATATGTCGCTTTAAGCCGGCCAACTCTTGTTGCACAGTATCCAACTTAGCTTCGGCTTTTTCTGCTCGCTTTATCAGGGCATCTTGATCAGCTTGAGCCTTTTTTAAGTCGGCTTTTAGCTTCTCCATCTCAGATAAGATCAGTTGACACTTCTCTTCTGATTTTGCTCGGGCATCCTGCTGATCGGTTAAGTTTTTCTTCAAATCGCCAAATGCTGATTCAGCTTGGGTAAGTGATTCGCGTCAAAATATATGGTCAAGGGGCACGTCTCAGAATTATTGCAAGCAACATCCCTGACACTTGGGGGCTAATGTATAATTTTTTAGATAAATTATACAATATCAAGACACGGCTCATCTTTTTACAGATGACCCGGCCATTGGGGGTTACAGGTCGAAAGTTTTTCTTTAATTATCAAGACCCGACTCATCTTTTTATAGATGACCCGGCCCTTGGGGGTTACAGGTCGAAAGTTTTCTTCAATTATCAAAGACCCGGCTCATCTTTTTACAGATGACCCGGCCCTTGGGGGTTACAGGTCGACAGACTCATTTTACTATTAAGACCCGGCTCATCTTTTTGTAGATGACCCGGCCCTTGGGGGTTAATAAGGATAATACGATATGCAATAAGACGTACCTCATGTTTTTTCTTCAGCATAAGAAGCAGACTTTTTTCCATTTCATAACTCGCCTCCACGCGACTTGCAAAGCCCGAGCAAAGTTCTCTGAATTCAAGATTTTCATACTGGGAGAGCTTAGCCTTGGAAAGTTCATACTCAATAGCAGGTTGAGCTGATGATGATACATGCTTCGACAAAACTGCTGTGGCCGGCTTAGAAAAGCGAGTGCCGGTGATGACCACAACGTGTGGGTCTTCTGCTATTTTCAATGGACTTGGCGGATTAGGCATTTCCATGGTTTCCTTGGGCGATCTTGGGAGATCCACTTGATCCTCAGTTTTATCTTGGGCCGGGTTATCCTGGATCGGCGCCGATTTTTCAACAGGGTCCGAAGCTGTAATGGGAGTTGACCCGCCAGTTTTCCTTTTCTTTGTTTGTGCCCTAAAAGGAAAATGGGGTGCGCTTAAAGAAACAAACATTACCACCATCAAAACAAGGTAAGTGTTATAAAAGACTTACCCTGGGACGCGGATCATCGGTGGAAGTGCTGACATCACTGAGTCGCCGGATGAAGGAGGAGAACTCTGCAAAAATAACACTTCAAGATGTGAGCGTGTTATAAACGCGATCCAAAAGGAAATGAAGAGGTGCTATTAAAAGATACCTCATTTTGCCTTTTCTTAGTTTTTGTTGGTAACCCGGACGCCAAGTCTCTAGAATGACTCCGAGTTTTCCGATTTGAAGCATGTTGCGCTTTCTTCAAAAGGAAATTTGGATCCAAACAAGCATTTGGGTGTGAGAAGGGAACTTTCCCACAAATTCGCCTAGCCGGCTTAGGTGGAGGAGAAGATGAGTCGGAGGAAACAAAAATTACCTCTACGGAGTCTTCCTCGCTTTCATTGTCCTCATTCTACACAAGAGATACAGAGGCGTAAACACAAAACTATCAACAATGAATGGCGAGTTAAAGAAGATGGATTTTTACCTCCGAAAGTATGTCACCGACTTGGGATTCGTCGGCGTCAGATGGCTCAGTGACGGCGGCTTTGCCCTTGCCCTTGGACTTCTTCTTTGGAGGCGGCTTGGCTTGCTTCAAGGCCATCTTTTTTGGCCTCCTGGACCAGAATTTGTCACCTTTCTGAAATGGCATTTTTTATTATAAGAGGTCATGGCTCAAGTAAGACGGAAGGAATAAAGCAAAAGCGGGTTAAGTTATTTACCTTTGGTGCCGGGTTGATCTTGCAGAACGGCTTAAGACCTATTTGGCCACACTTGGCCATGGGTTTGCCGGTCAATTTCTTGATGATGGTTACAATATCATTTTCTGTCAATGCTGTGTGGAAGTAGCACTGGGGGTGATCCAGGGTGCCGTCAAAATCACACATTAATCCGTCCCGACGACTTAAGGGGAGGATACGCCATTCGACCCAGCAGCGGATTAATTTAACCCCAGTAAGGCCGTTGTTTGTCAGAGATCTTAACTCGGACAGTACTGGGATAAAATCTGACTCCTCTTCTTAAGTGAGCTTGTCTGGGAGTTTGAAATTTGTTGGAAGGCGCTCCTTCCTATAGCCAAGAAGCTTGTTCTCACCTTCGGGCGAAGTCTCCTGGCAATAAAACCAAGACTCGCCCCAGCCTTTGGGATGGCTTGGCATGGCGAGTGACGGGAATGAACTATCCCTACGACGTTGAACATTGACACCTCCAAGCTCCAAGCTAGGGCCATTGGAAAATTCTGTCTGGCGATTCAAATGGAAGAAGTACCAGAATAAAGGAACTGAGGGTTCCATCCGCAAGTAGGCCTCACAGAACACCTGGAACTGGCATAAATTGTTTATCGAGTTGGGCCCTAAGTCCTGGAGGCGGACATTCATGAAGGTCATGGCATCTCTGAGGAATTTTGATCCGGGTGGCTTAAAACCCCGTTCAAGGTGTTCAACAAAAACAACTATTTCCCCTTCCTTCGGGTTGGGGATCTCTTCTCCTAACCCGGAACGCCAACCGATAACCTCTTGAGGGTCCAGATTCCCCGTTTTCACACAGTTGTTAAGGAGATTATCATCAACCTATGTCGGGAGCCAATCATTTTTGAAAACGGTGCCCATGCTACAAAGGGATAAAATTACGGTAAGTTAACTCGCCAAGCACCTACTAAATGGTGAAACAGATTCATTTGGCTCGCCAAACAATTTGCCTGATAGATGAGGGAGTTTTTTGACTCGCCGATAAAGGTCTGGGTCAGGATACCAGGGCGACTTATGAAATTCTTACTACTTAAAAGGAAAAATGGTTTAGAGCTTCAGTAGTGTCCGCCAAAATGGTGAAGTATGAATCTATAAACAGGTTTCACGCGACACGCAGTAATATATGGATCTACAGAACATGCAGAAATGAATGCGAAAAGGTCTGGGTAAAACGGCCTATGACTAAGGTGAAAACAGTATCCTTTCTAAGTCTGCAAATCAAGGCTAAGCAACTAAGGGTATGGAAAGTGTTGTTGTACTCACTATCGTCACCACCAACTAGCCGGGAATTACAAAGCTATTCGAGATGTTCTAAAGAAACAGTGGACATGAACCTCGAGAAGCTTAGATCTGCCTTCAATGGCGGGAGGCTGACCTGGTAAATGCAGCTGGAGACGTCCGAAGAAAGATTCGCGGCGAACGTCGCACGTTCAGCAGCTCCCAAACGACGGCGAAGATCTCGGACGGCGACGAAGATCTCGAAGCGGCGGCGAGGCTCTCGGGCAGCGACGAAGTGCTCGGACGACGGTGAAGCTTTCGGGCCGCGGCGGAGCTCTCGGGCGGCGACGAAGTGCTCGGGCAGCGATGAAGCTCTCGGGTGGCAACGAGGCTCTCGGTGCGGCGGTGAGGAAGAAGGGGGCGACAAGATGGGTAGGTGGAAATGTGCCATGTCCCCTCCTCCTGCCTATTTATCAGGTCAGGCGCTGGGATCGAGGCGCCACGAGCCAGAACTGCCAAAAAGGATAAAGATTCCACATGATGGCGCCCCAAAATTTTCGGGATAGCGATACCGAAGGATCCGTTGGAGATTACGTCATCATCTCTTCCGAGATTAAAGGGATAAGAAGACACCAACAAGAAGTGGTTCGGCGACTTGAGTTTTTCCGCAACAGATGGCGGTTTAAGTGCATGGTGCGTAAAAAGAGTGAGATGAATCGCCCCTAACTGGGTGAGGATATTGGCGTGAAAAAATTCAAGTCAATCTGGGGCCTAATGTTGGGGATATTATCTGTTGGGTAACCCGCCCTAGTTGGGATGGGTCACCCAAGCTGGCGACTCATCTCCAAGTGGTTCCGGCCTTGGCCCAGCGAGGCCGGGAGTCGTATGACGGTTCAGGACCTTCGGGAGAAGTCCATTGTAGGGAAGATCTTCAAGTCTTGGAAAGATGGCGACTTAGATATAGGAAGAATCACGATTTATGTAAAGGAAAGGACTCTTGTAAACCCTAAGGGCTCGACTTGTATATAAAGGCGAGTCCCAGGGAAGGAGAGGGCAGGTTAGAAATCATCGAGTTCTAGGTCACGCGAGTTACACCCCCTTGTAATAGAAACATCATCAATACAAACACCAAGCAAGACGTAGGCCTTTACCTCCTCACGAGGGGCCGAACCTGGGTAAATCTCTGTCTCGCTCCCGCATAACCCCTTTGAGTCGCCACCAAGGTGCGATGGCTCCAACACTAAGTCCTTTCATGAGGATATCTGTCGTGACAAAACCACGACATACAACATATCAAAATACCGAACGAATATCAAATTCAAATGACTATTATCAGCATGACTTATCCCATGTCCTCAGGAACAAAAGTAACTACTCACAAAGCATAATCATAATCATGATCAGAGGTGTAATGAATAGCATCAAGGATCTGAACATAAACTCTTCCACCAAGTAATCCAACTAGCATCAACTACAAAGAGTAATCAACACTACTAGTAACCATACAAGTACCAATCAGAGTTGTGAGACGGAGATTGGTTACAAGAGATGAACTAGTGATTGGAGAGGAGATGGTGCTGATGAAGATGTTGATGAAGATGCCTCCACTCCGACGAGAGGAGTGTTGGTGATGACGATGGCGACGATTTCCCCCTCCGGGAGGGAAGTTTCCCCGGCAGGATCGTCCTGCCGGAGCTCTAGATTGGATCTACTCAAGTTCCGCCTCGTGGCGGCGGCGAAACCACGAAAAAGCTACCGAATGATTTTTTCTGGAACGAAACCCTTCATATAGCAGAAGGGGGGAGCTAGTGGGCCGTCAGGGAGCCCACAAGTCCCCACTCCGCCACCAGGGGGGTGGCGGTGGCAGGGCTTGTGGCGCCTTGGCAGCCCCCCTCCGGTACTTCTTTCGCCCAATATTTTTTATATAATCCCAAAAAAATCCACGTAACTTTTCAGGGCATTTGGAGATGTGCAGAATAGTGGACTAAGATTTGCTCCTTTTCCAGTCTAGAATTCCAGCTACCTGAATTCTCCCTCATCAAATAAACCTTGCAAAATAAGAGAGAAAAGGCATAAATATGGTACCACCAAGTAATATAACAGCCCATAAAGCAATAAATATCAACATGAAAGCATGATGCAAAATGGACGTATCACTCCTCCTCCACCAACGAAGTGATATTATTCAAGGGCGTTAGTCCTCAATTTTGTCCCTTTTCGTCACTTGATGACAAAGGGGGAGAAATCTGAGTTAGTCTTCAAGCGGGTCTACTTTATTAGTTTATGGGCTTTTGAACTATATTTTCTTTAAGATATAACTCTCGTTCTTCTGAAGTGTTTGGTTGTATGAGTTATAAACTTATGCCCAGTGGTGGTCTGACACTTTTGAACCGTTTTTTTGGATGCTTATTTCTCATATTAATTAATGCATGCATGCTGAAATTTGTCAGACTCAACTTTCCATCACACATGTCAATTTCCTCAAGTTATATGTCATGCCTCCATGGATTACAAGATATAGGGGGAGATCTCCATGGTATAAATCCTCAATCTGCATTTGCAGTCCAAAGCAAATTCCTCAAATATGCACATATTCAAGGGGAATCTCTCTATATCTTGCATTCAAATTCCTCATACTCTATACTTACATTTCATATTATTATCCTCATTGAAAACTTAACCTATTTGTTATCATTCAATAAAAAGGGGGAGATTGCAAGTTCATCTAGTGCCCCTTAATGATTTTGGTGTATTGAAGACTTATAGGTTAAGAGACTGACATGTTTGTGAGTGTACACATGCTCTATAAGTCACTGAGGAGTTTGAGTTGTTCGAGGAATATCGACCCCTAAAAATGCATGTCTTCGGCTGAAGACTTTTCTATTTCCTATGGAGACTTTGAAAGTAAGGAAATTGGTGTGTCCGTGAAGAAATTGATGTGAAGACTCTGAAGCGTGAAGACTTACATTTTTATAGTTTCATTTTCTATATTCTGTGTCGAAGGACCACCGTACTATTAAAGGGGTCGAGGTAAAACTAAGGAAAAGTTTCCAAATGATGCTCATCTCAAAGACAACACATACAAACCCTTCGGATGAAGCCTTTGGAAATCTTCAACAACTTAGTCAAATTCTTGAGTAACAGAGACGAAGATCTTCTGGTCACTAATTTGCTCTAGCTAAGGAGTTAGGTCTTCGCCAGTGCGAATCACCTACCTATGAGGAACATGACTAACATGAGGACTTTCATAGCTGAAATGTTCCGACCGAGGCTGTGCTGCGCACCAGCTGTCCCCAATCTTATCCACCTAACATTCATATCATTGGGGGCATTTATGTCAGTTCTTGTCGGGATTCCTCCCCGGCTATAAGTAGCCGCCCCTATAAGCACTATTTGGCTGGCTGCTCCACGGGAGAAACTGACACTTGTCACTTGAGAGCAAGCGAATCCTCAAAGACTTCGAGAGAAATTCATGAGTGGGGAAAAGACCCAAACACCAAAACCAAAACCCAAAACCCAAAGTGATTGAGCATCACTGAAGAGATTATTCCTGGGTGCTACCGATGCTTCTTACCTTCGAGGACTGTACATCCTCCAGACGGTTAGGTGTCAGGGTCTAGAGCATCCAGTAGTGAATTGTGGATCGCCGAGTGACCAAGTTTGTGAGAGTTTGGAAGTCTGCCCTGAAGACTTACCATGAGTGTTGGGGGAGGACTGTGTATCCTTAGCTCAAGGAGAATACACTAAGGACTTTGAGTCCTGGGACTGTGTGTCCTTTGGTTTAAATACCAATCCTCTCCAAACCATACATACGACTGTTACAACAGTTGGAACTCGGTCATCAAATCATTGTCTTCGTCGAGCACATGGTTCTAATTCCTCAACCCTTTCATTTCTTCAGTTATGTGTTGACGACTTTGATATTTACTCTTTGAAGAATTTGAATGAAGACTTTCTCAAATTCCTCAACCCAAATTCTTCACTTAAGTTATTCTTCACATGTATGTCCTGAACACGCTCTTGTGCAATCTGAACGTTTAATTTCATTCTGACGACTATGCTATCGCTATTCTCACATCGTTTTGAGTACTTATTCCGCTACACGTAGTTCATGATTGAGAACTTTCCTCACAAGGAATTTCGTTAGTGATGAATTCATAAAAATCGCCTATGCACCCCCCTCTAGTCGATATAACACACTTTCACACGGTTTAATACTACATCGCTAAGAGGGGTTAAAAACCATTTATATAGCAGACACATGCACTAGTGATTGATCATGGGATCAATGTGCACGCATAGTCGAAGGCTTCCACTTTATGAGTCGGGGTCCCCACATCCAGGATCTTAAATCTATTCATGAAAGCCCCTAATGCCCTCTCACCCATAACTCTAACACTAGAGTGTCTCGAATTAATCAGTTCTTGTCTAGTCTTAGGATTGTTCCGAGAAGAGAACTCGTTGAGATGATACTTGGTTTTTCTAATGGATGGTAGAACACTAGGACGATATGCATATTCAACATTTATTAGGTAGAACTTACCATTGGAGATATTCATCCTATCAGGTCGAGCCATGTCCTCGGCAAGAACATTAGCACCATGGGTTGATCCTTTCTAGACAACTAACACATATGTGAACTTTAGATCAAAATCAACAACAACAAGCATATTCTTGCTTGTGGTAGTGCTTTATACCAATGTATGATGCAGTTGGTGACCTTGACTCTCTAGCAGTCAAATGAGTGACATCTATTGTGCCAATGCAATCATGGCATGCTATGAAAAAACTGTTATGGCTTGCTCACAATAATAACATCTATATCCCTACAGTAGGACTCTGGAACATGGCTCCACATGGGATCTCTTCAAAACAGAGGCTTGCAGCGGCAATAAAATTATTCTCGCTGAACGGCGGATGGTTTCGGTGTTTATAGGAATTTTATGATGGTGAAATCAAGTCAAGGTGGTAACGGGGTCCACATGGATCGGTGGCGCGGTCACTCCCTAGCCGTGTCATGTGTCTATATGGATGGGTCGTTGGCCCTCTCGACTTGTCCTGAAGTTTCCAATGTTTTTTGTTGCCGAAAAAATCGAGTAAAATTGACAACATATTTTAACCTTTGTAGATATTGTTTTTTTGGTGAAATAAAAAATAAGCATAAAATGAGAACTTTCATTGAGCACTAAATTAATAGGTTAGTCCAAAAAGTAAAATAATTTTTTATAAAAAGTATAGAAAAATTATGACATAATAGCATTAAACAACAAAACATTATAAATAATTTGAGATGTATTAGTGTGCCATGTCATGTCTGGCCTGTTTAGACCAGGTCGTGCCATGCCGACCCATGTGGCCACGTATTCTCGTGTGTCGTTCTTCATGCCTTCCGCACATTCACCTGCCACGAATGACCATTTAATGCTCTAACAACCTTTAGTTTTTAACTAACACTTAGAGCTACATCATGTGCTAAAGTTATATTGGGTCCAAATGCCCTAAAATCAGTTTTTGGGCACTTGTCTTAGAGCCTCTCTAAGAGGCTTTGTATATTTACACTCACTTGCTATTTTATAAATCTTAGCTAAAAAACCTTCTCCAACAACCTTTGTATAAGTGGTCCTTCATCATTTTTTTACAAAGCTTGTTATATTTGTATCCAGACTTTGCATATTTGCCAAGCCAAATGCCACTTTGTAATTTTTAACAAGCCTCCTAAAGCATCACTTTGTCTCAATGACAGGTGGGTCTGTGTACTAGTGTGTGTTGCGCATGCTTTGTGTGAATGCGCGGGCGTGTGTACGTGTACATGTTTTTTGTGTACGTGTACCCGTGTGTGCGGCATGTGTACGTGTGTGCGCGCGCGTGTGTGTATGTGTGTGTGCTGCATGTGTACGTGTGTGTGCTGCATGTGTGTAAGTGTACGTGTGTGTGCATGTGTAAATGAACACGAGTTATGCTAGTATACATATACATGTGCGTATGCTAGTGTGCAATGTGTCTATAACAAACTGTCCTCACATATCATTGCGTGTTTTGTGCAAATATAATAATCCAATATACAAAGGCTACCAAAGCAAAAAGAACATGTTGGCTTTGTAAACCTTTTCTCTCCTCTCGCTATAACAAGTTTTTAGCAATCTAATATACAAATGCTATTGGGATGCTCCTAGTTTGCATCATCCGTTGAAGATGCTCTAACAATCTCTTTCAAATAAGACAAAATAGTGCAGTGACTCTTTCAATGAAAGCTAGTAATCACCTTGATTTCTCTTTTCAGTGTAAAACTAATTTTCTCTCTCGTTTACACAAGTGGTTTATTTTTATATGAAATTAATTTTTTAATTAGTTTGAATTGCTTACCATATACTCCCTCCGTCCCAAAATAAGTGTCTTAAGCTTAGTACAACTTTATACTAGCTCTTGTACAAAGTTGAGACAGTTATTTTGGAACGGAGGGAGCATGTCACATGACTCACGTAGTGTGTGAAAATGACCTTTTGGCCATTCATCGGTGAAAATGTTGTACTCCTACAAGCAACGGCGAGTCTACTATGGGCTTACACGGGTTCAAGGCTGCCCTCCAAAATACAATATTGTTTTACTACTACTACTTTTATCCCTGCTCTATAGTCCATCTAATAGCGAGTAGCAAACACATAACGCCACACACGCACAACGAACAAGCACCACACATGAATGCACAACCACCATTTACTGCAACTACTAGTTCATGTATTGTTAACTACTCTTTTCGTTCCAAAATATAAGACCTTTAGAGATTTCACTAGGAGACTGCATACGGAGCAAAATGAGTGAATGTACACTCTAAAATATGTCTATATACATCCGTATGTAGTTTATAATACAATCTCTAAAATGTCTTATATTTAGGAACAGAGGGAGTATTAGTGTCTAATGAAACCTTTTTTGCAAAAAGGAAAAGAACAAAAATGAGTATGCATATTTTTTCTGCATGTACTCCTCGCATTGAACCTGAATCCATCCCATCTAATGTGAAATCAAAAACCTCTCCCTTAACTAATCCCTCCTCTAATTTATATGAACAAGAAGATGGGAAGATAATGACTATTTTGCAAGATAAATTAAAATTTTGGTTTAAAATTTCACATATTTTTTAAGAATCCTAGTAAAAATCTAGTCCGTACTACATGTTTTAGTAGTTATTTGGAAGATTGGGAGCTTATTTTGACAAAAAGATTAGAACATCATGAATATTTTTTGACCTAAATGATAACACTCAGATGTGTGGCATTTTACCAACTTCGTCCAAACACAATCATCATCTTTCGTTTTGGTTTGCATGAATCTTGCAACAGTTACCATCTAGATACGGTGCCACTAAGCACCCAACATCGTGTGGATGAACCCCTCCTCGCCCACACGGACACCGTCCAATCCATTAGCACACGGTAGCTCGTGTCGTCGTGTGGGTGAACCACTTCTCGTTGACATGGACACCATTCAATACATTAGCGTACGGCTGCTCATGTCACCATGTGGGTGAACTGCTCTTCGTCCACACGGTTCTCGCACGATGATAAATGAGAACTACAGTTGTGCATATGTGGCAACTAGTTAATCACACACACTACATGAAACAGCTTATTTGTCGTCTGCCATAGCAGACGACAAAGGGCCAGGTCACGGACGGCAAACACCTTTGTCGTTTGTTGGCTGACGGCCCAACTTTCAGCACTTAAGGTCGCGGTAATGAGCTTCTTTACCGTCTACAAAACCACAACGGACGACAAAGACCTTTGTCGTCGGTCTTCCTAGACCAGCAGATGACAACGGTACTAGACAGCAAAGCACAATTGTCAGCCCCGTTAGGTGGCTAATGGTAGCCTTTGTCGTCCGCCAGCAGACGACAAAGAAGTTATGCCTTTGTCGTCTGCGAGCTGACGTAACCCCTGCCTTCGCCAGCCCCTGCCCTTTGTCATCTGCCTACACTACCCTTTGTCGTCTGCCTGCCCTAGCCCTTTGTCATCTACCTGCAGCTCGCTATTGGCAAAGTGACCAAATGGGTCAGCCCTGGTGCTCCCAGGTTGCACACGTAGCTGCTATCTGGCACCTTTGCCATGAGTTGGCAGACGGCAAAGCCCTTTGTCGTTCGTCGGGTGACGTTAAAATGCATGTATTGCCACTTTTTTGGTCTCTTTTTAGTTATTTCCCTAATTTTCAGAATACGTATATGATATATATAATTTCAAAAGGAAGCATAGGTCGTGTATCCAACATCATCGTGAAATATTAAACAAGACAACAAATAGGCTATTAAAAGAACCAATACATACATATATAGTTTCACATTATTCATCGATATATACACATAGTTTCACATTGTTCATCAATACAAATCGAAACAAAAAGTAAACACTAGCAGTCCATCAATGCCAGCTTCCATGAAGTGAATCAAATCTGCAAAATGAGAATAACAAAGTTAGAATAATAATAAGAAGAAAACTAGAAGAAGAAGAAGAAGAAGAATACTATAAGAAGAAGAAGAAGTAGTAGTAGTAGTAGTAGTAGAAGAAGAAGAAAAAGAAGAAGAAAGAGAAGGAAAATAATAAGAAGAAAGAAGAAGCTCATTCTTCTTCTTTTATTCTTTATTTTTCTTCTCTTTCCTCTTATATTCTTTCTTTTCTTTTTATGCCATTTTTGAGATTATTATATCATTTTGGAGGAAAATAAGCTAAGTATATGACGTTTATGAGCTAACCAAAGTTGTTATGTCATTTTTGACCTAACTAAGCTAATTATGTCATTTTAGAGGAAAACAAGCTAAGTATACGACATTTATGAGCTAACCAATGTTAATATACCATTTTTGATATAACTAAGCTAATTATGTCATAAATGAACTAAATAAGCTAATTATGTCATTTTAGAGAATAATTAGCTAAGTATGTCTTTTGGGGGGAAATAAGCTAAGTATGTCACATGATAGTGCTAACTAGTATGTACGAAGCTAAGTATGCATTTGTTAAGCAGAACACTTGAGAAAACTTGTCGTCGTCATCATCACAAATGTGAAGCACCGGGGTTGCTCAAGCCGATTTCACCTGGAGAAGGGGTGTGCGATGCAACTCGGGAGTTATTGTGCACCAAAGATCATTTGCAATATCTCGTTAGCATGATGACACTCAAATGTTAATCTAGTAACTAGTGACCATTCAAATGAAACTCATCGTTCTCGCCGTAGTAATGACTCACATCGACGGAGGGGCCTGACCGGTCCTCTCGCACATAGATTGCACATTTGGTCTTGACAAGTCAGCCATGTTAATTAGTAATGAAACAGACATTACATGCATGATTTTGCTAATATGAAGAAGAAACTTACCACGAGGAGCTCGTACATGGCCAGGTGAGCCGCCTCATTCCGTGCCCTCTCCTCCTCCAACAACCAAGCCATATTCTCCTCCACGGCTTGTTCATTCTCCGCCGCCACACGATCCCTCTCCTGCAGAAGCGCGTGGGATGTCGCTCTCTCTCTCTCTCTCTCTCTCTCTCTCTCTGAAGAGCAGCATGCAACACCACTCCTCGTTAGCATTGTAATCATCTATGTCCACACACGTAATGCAATGGAGGAAAGTTATCTAGGTCCGCATTGTTGGAAATATGCCCTAGAGGCAATAATAAATTAGTTATTATTATATTTCTTAGTTCATGATAATCGTTTATTATCCATGCTATAATTGTATTGATTGGAAACACAATACTTGTGTGGATACATAGACAAAACACTGTCCCTAGTAAGCCTCTAGTTGACTAGCTCGTTGATCAAAGATGGTCAAGGTTTCCTGGCCATAGGCAAGTGTTGTCACTTGATAATGGGATCACATCATTAGGAGAATCATGTGATGGACTAGACCCAAACTAATAGACGTAGCATGTTGATCGTGTCATTTTGTTGCTACTGTTTTCTGCGTGTCAAGTATTTATTCCTATGACCATGAGATCATATAACTCACTGACACCGGAGGAATGCTTTGTGTGTATCAAACGTCGCAACATAACTGGGTGACTATAAAGATGCTCTACAGGTATCTCCGAAGGTGTTAGTTGAGTTAGTATGGATCAAGACTGGGATTTGTCACTCCGTGTGAACGGAGAGGTATCTCAGGGCCCACTCGGTAATACAACATCACACACAAGCCTTGCAAGCAATGTAACTTAGTGTAAGTTGCGGGATCTTGTATTACGGAACGAGTAAAGAGACTTGCCGGTAAACGAGATTGAAATAGGTATGCGGATACTGATGATCGAATCTCGGGCAAGTAACATACCGAAGGACAAAGGGAATGACATACGGGATTATATGAATCCTTGGCACTGAGGTTCAAACGATAAGATCTTCGTAGAATATGTAGGATCCAATATGGGCATCCAGGTCCTGCTATTGGATATTGACCGAGGAGTCTCTCGGGTCATGTCTACATAGTTCTCGAACCCGCTGGATCTGCACACTTAAGGTTCGACGTTGTTTTATGCGTATTAGAGTTATATGGTTGGTTACCGAATGTTGTTCGGAGTCCCGAATGAGATCACGGACGTCACGAGGGTTTCCGGAATGGTCCGGAAACGAAGATTGATATACAGGATGACCTCATTTGATTACCGGAAGCTTTTCGGAGTTACCGGGAATGTACCGGGAATGACGAATGGGTTCCGGGAATTCACCGGGGGGGGGGGGGCAACCCACCCCGGGGAAGCCCATAGGCCTTGAGGGTGGAACACCAGCCCTTAGTGGGCTGGTGGGACAGCCCACATGTGCCCTATGCGCCAAGGAGAAGAAAATCAAGAGAGAAAGAAAAAAAAAGGAGGAGGTGGGAAGGAAGGGGGACTCCCTCCCACCAAACCTAGTCCAACTCGGTTTGGGGGGGGGAGAGTCCTCCCCCTTGGACTCGGCCGACCCCCTTGGGTCTCCTTGAGCCCCAAGGCAAGGACCCCTCCCTCCCACCTATATATACGGAGGTTTTAGGGCTGATTTGAGACGACTTTTCCACGGCAGCCCGACCACATACCTCCACGGTTTTTCCTCTAGATCGCGTTTCTACGGAGCTCGGGCGGAGCCCTGCTGAGACAAGGTCATCACCAACCTCTGGAGCGCCGTCACGCTGCCGGAGAACTCTTCTACCTCTCCGTCTCTCTTGCTGGATCAAGAAGGCCGAGATCATCGTCGAGCTGTACGTGTGCTGAACGCGGAGGTGCCGTCCGTTCGGTACTAGATCGTGGGACTGATCGCGGGATTGTTCGCGGGGCGGATCGAGGGACGTGAGGACGTTCCACTACATCAACCGCGTTCACTAACGCTTCTGCTGTACGATCTACAAGGGTACGTAGATCACTCATCCCCTCTCGTAGATGGACATCACCATGATAGGTCTTCGTGCGCGTAGGAAATTTTTTGTTTCGCATGCGACGTTCCCCAACAGTGGCATCATGAGCTAGGTTCATGCGTAGATGTCTTCTCGAGTAGAACACAAAAGTTTTTGTGGGCGGTGATGTGCGTTTTGCTGCCCTCCTTAGTCTTTTCTTGATTCCGCGGTATTGTTGGATTGAAGCGGCTTGGACCGACATTACTCGTACGCTTACGAGAGACTGGTTTCATCGTTACGAGTAACCCCCTTTGCTCAAAGATGACTGGCAAGTGTCGGTTTCTCCAACTTTAGTTGAATCGGATTTGACCGAGGAGGTCCTTGGATGAGGTTAAATAGCAACTCATATATCTCCGTTGTGGTGTTTTCGTAAGTAAGATGCGATCCTACTAGATACCCTTGGTCACCACGTAAAACATGCAACAACAAAATTAGAGGACGTCTAACTTGTTTTTGCAGGGTATGCTTGTGATGTGATATGGCCAACGATGTGATGTGATATATTGGATGTATGAGATGATCATGTTGTAATAGAAATATCGACTTGCACGTCAATGGTACGGCAACCGGCAGGAGCCATAGGGTTGTCTTTATACTAACGTTTGTGCTTGCAGATGCGTTTACTATTTTACTAGGATGTAGCTTTGGTAGTAATAGCATGAGTAGCACGACAACCCCGATGGCAACACGTTGATGGATGATCATGGTGTCGCGCCGGTGACAAGAAGATCGTGCCGGTGCTTTGGTGATGGAGATCAAGAAGCACGTGATGATGGCCATATCATGTCACTTATGAATTGCATGTGATGTTAATCCTTTTATGCACCTTATTTTGCTTAGAACGACGGTAGCATTATGAGGTGATCTCTCACTAAAATTTCAAGACGAAATTGTGTTCTCCCCGACTGTGCACCGTTGCTACAGTTCGTCGTTTCGAGACACCACGTGATGATCGGGTGTGATAGACTCAACGTTCACATACAACGGGTGCAAAACAGTTGCGCACGCGGAACACTCGGGTTAAGCTTGACGAGCCTAGCATGTGCAGACATGGCCTCGGAACACATGAGACTGAAAGGTCGAGCATGAATCGTATAGTTGATATGATTAGCATAGAGATGCTTAACACTGAAACTATTCTCGACTCACGTGATGATCGGACTTGAGATAGTGGATTTGGATCATGTACCACTCAAATGACTAGAGAGATGTACTTTTTGAGTGGGAGTTCTTAAGTAATATGATTAATTGAACTAATTGTCATGAACATAGTCTAATGGTCTTTGCGAATTACGATGTAGCTTGCGCTATAGCTCTACTGTTTTTATATGTTCCTAGAGAAATTTTAGTTGAAAATTGATAGTAGCAAACTTTGCAGACTGAGTCTGTAAAACCGAGGATTGTCCTCGTTGCTACGCAGAAGGCTTATGTCCTTAATGCACCACTCGGTGTGCTGCACCTCGACCGTCGTCTGTGGATGCTATGAACATCCGACATACATGTTTCTGATGACTACACGATAGTTCAGTGCAAAATACTTAATGGCTTAGAAGCAAGGCACCGAAAACGTTGTAAAACGTCACGGAACATAAGTGATGTTCTAAAGAGATGAAATTGTGATTTCATGCTTGTGCCCTTGTTAAGAGGTACGAGACCTCCAACAAGATTCTTTGTCCACAAAGTAAAGGAGAAAAGCTCAATCGTTGAGCATGTGCTCAGATTGTCTGAGTACGACAATCACTTGAATCAAGTGGGAGTTAATCTTCCAGATGAGATAGTGATGGTTCTCCAAAAGTCACTGCCACCAAGCTTTGAGAGCTTCGTGATGAACTATAACATATCAAGGATAGATACAATGATCCTTGAGCGATTCGCGATGTTTGACACTGCGAAAGTAGAAATCAAGAAGGAGCATCAATAGTTGATGGTTTGTAAAACCACTAAGTTTCAAGAAAGGCAAGGGCTAGAAGGGATACTTCGTGAAACGGCAAAACAGTTGCTGCACTAATGAAGAGACCCAAGATTAAACCCAAACCGGAGACTAAGTGCTTCTGTAATGAGGGGAACAGTCACTGAGGCGGAGCAACTCTAAATACTTGGTAGATAAGAAGGCTGGCAAAAGTCGAAAAAAGTGTATTTGATATACATGATGTTGATGTGTACTTTACTAGTACTCCTAGTAGCATGAGGGTATTGGATACCGGTTCGGTTGCTAAGTGATTAGTAACACGAAATGAAAGCTACGGCATAAACGGAGACTAGCTAAAGGCGAGGTGACGATACGTGTTGGAAGTGTTTCCAAGGTTGATATGATCAAACGCCGCACGCTCCCTCTACCATCGGGATTGGTGTTAAACCTAAATAATTGTTATTTGGTGCTTGCGTTAAGCATGAACATGATTGGATCGTGTTTATTGCAATACGATTATTCATTTAAAGAGAATAATGGTTACTGTATTTTCTTGAATATTCACCTTCAATGGTTTATTGAATCTCGATCGTAGTGTTACACATGTTTATGATATTGGTGCCAAAAGATACGAGTTAATGATGATAGTACCACTTACTTGTGGCACTGCCGCTTGAGTCATGTTAGTATAAATTGCATGAAGAGGCTCCATGCTGATGGATCTTTGTACTCACCTGATTTCGAATCACTAGTGACATGCAAATCATACCACATGAGCAAGGCCTTGTTTTCCATTGAGATGAAATAAGATAGTAACTTGTTGGAAGTGATACATTTTGATGTATGCAGTCCAATGGGTGCTGAGGCACGCAGTGAATATCATTATGTTCTTACTTCACTGACGATTTGAGTAGATACAAGAGTATTTACTTAATGAATCACAAATCTGAAATGTTGAAAAGTTCAATTCCTTTTCAGAGTGAAGTTTGTCGTAACAAGAGGATAAACTGTCTACGATATGATCATGGAAATGAATATCTGAGTTACGAGTTTTGGTATGCAGTTAAGACAATGTGGAAATTGTTTCGCAGTTCATGCCACCTGGAACATCATAGTGTGATGATGTGTCTGAACGTCATAGCCACACACTATTTGGTATGGTGCATACTATGATGTCTCTTATCGAATTACCACTATCGTTTATGGGTTATGCATTAGAGACAACCGCACTCACTTTAAATAGGGCACCGCGTATTTCCGTTGAGATGACACAGTAAAGACTGAGGTTTAGAGAAATCTAAACTGTCGTTTCTTGAAAGTTTGGGGCTTCGACACTTATGTGAAAAAGTTTCAGTCTGATAAGCTCGAACCCAAAGCGGATAAATGCATCTTCATAGGATATCCAAAACAGTTGGGTACATCTCCTATCTTAGATCCGAAAGCAAAGTGTTTGTTTCTAGAAACGGATCCTTTCTCGAGGAAAGGTTTCTCTCGAAAGAATTGAGTGGGAGGGTAGTAGAACTTGATGAGGTTATTGAACCATCACTTCAACCAGTGTGTAGCAGGGCGCAGGAAGTTGTTCCTGTGGCGCCTACACCAATTGAAGTGGAAGCTAATGATGGTGATCATCAAGCATCGGATCAAGTTACTACAAGCCTCGTAGGTCGACAAGGTCGCGTACTACTGCAGAGTGGTACGGTAACCCTGTCTTGGAGGTCATGTTGTTGAGCAACAGTGAACCTACGAGTTATGGAGAAAGCAATGGTGGGCCCGGATTCCGACAAATGGCTGGAAGCCATGAAATCCGAGAGAGGATCCATGTGTGAAAACAAAGTGTAGACTTTGGTAGAACTACTTGATGGTCATAGGACTATTGAGTAAAATGGATCATTAAAAGAAGACAGACGATGATGGTGATAAGTCACTATTAAGAAAAGCTCGACTTGTCGCAAAGATGTTTTCGACAAGATCAAACAGTTGACTATGATGAGACTTTCTCACTCATAGCGATGCTAAAGGTCTGTTAGAATTATGTTAGTTGTTGATGCATTATTTATGAAATATTGCATGTAGGATGTCAAAACATTGTTTCCTCGACGGTTTCCTTGAGCAAACATTGTATGTGATATAACCAGAAGGTTTTGTCGATTCTAAAGATACTAGCAAGTATGCAAGCTCCAGTGATCCTTCAATGGACTGGTGCAAGCATCTCGGAGTTGGAATATACACTTTGATGAGATGATCAAAGATTTTGGGTTTGTACAAGGTTTATGAGAAACTTGTATTTCCAAAGAAGTGAGTGGGAGCACTATAGAATTTCTGATAGGTATATGTGGTTGACATATTGTGGATCAGAAGTAATGTAGAATTTCTGTAAAGCATACAAGGTTGTTTGAAAGAAGTTTTCAAAGGAGTACCTGGATTACGCTACTTGAACGTTGAGCATCAAAGATCTATGGAGATAGATCAAAAGCGCTTAATAGAAGTTTCAACAAGATGCATGCCTTGACAAGTTTTTGAAAGAGTTCAAAATAGATCAGCAAAGAACGAGTTCTTGATTGCGTTGTGAGGTGTGAATTTGAGTAAGACTCAAAACCCGACCACGGCAGAATAAAGAGAATAGATGAAGGTCGTCTTCTATGCCTTAGCCGTAGAATCAAAAGTATGCCATGCTGTGTACCGCACCTGATGTGTGCCTTGACTCAAAATCTGTTGAGAGGTACAGAGAGTGATCCATGATTGAATCACTAGCAGCGGTCAAAATTTATCCTTAGTAACTAATGGACTAAGGAATCTTTCTCGATTATGGAGGTGGTTAAAGAGTTCGTCGTAAAGGGTTACGTCGATGCAAGCTTTGACACTAATCCGAATAACTATGAGTAGTGAAACGGATTCGTATAGTAGAGTAGATATTTGGAGCATTTCCGAATAGCACGTAGTAGCAGCATCTATAAGATGACATAAAGATTTGTAAAGAACGCACGGATCTGAAAGTTTCAGAACCGTTGACTGAAACCTCTCTCACGAGCAAGACGTGATCAGACCCCATAACTATATGGGTGTTGGATTCGTTGGAATCACATGGTGATGTGAACAAGATTATTGACTCTAGTGCAAGTGGGAGACTGTTGGAAATATGCCCTAGAGGCAATAATAAATTAGTTATTATTATATTTCTTAGTTCATGATAATCGTTTATTATCCATGCTATAATTGTATTGATTGGAAACACAATACTTGTGTGGATACATAGACAAAACACTGTCCCTAGTAAGCCTCTAGTTGACTAGCTCGTTGATCAAAGATGGTCAAGGTTTCCTGGCCATAGGTAAGTGTTGTCACTTGATAATGGGATCACATCATTAGGAGAATCATGTGATGGACTAGACCCAAACTAATAGACGTAGCATGTTGATCGTGTCATTTTGTTGCTACTGTTTTCTGCGTGTCAAGTATTTATTCCTATGACCATGAGATCATATAACTCACTGACACCGGAGGAATGCTTTGTGTGTATCAAACGTCGCAACGTAACTGGGTGACTATAAAGATGCTCTACAGGTATCTCCGAAGGTGTTAGTTGAGTTAGTATGGATCAAGACTGGGATTTGTCACTCCGTGTGAACGGAGAGGTATCTCGGGGCCCACTCGGTAATACAACATCACACACAAGCCTTGCAAGCAATGTAACTTAGTGTAAGTTGCGGGATCTTGTATTACGGAACGAGTAAAGAGACTTGCCGGTAAACGAGATTGAAATAGGTATGCGGATACTGATGATCGAATCTCGGGCAAGTAACATACCGAAGGACAAAGGGAATGACATACGGGATTATATGAATCCTTGGCACTGAGGTTCAAACGATAAGATCTTCGTAGAATATGTAGGATCCAATATGGGCATCCAGGTCCCGCTATGGGATATTGACCGAGGAGTCTCTCGGGTCATGTCTACATAGTTCTCGAACCCGCAGGGTCTGCACACTTAAGGTTCGACGTTGTTTTATGCGTATTAGAGTTATATGGTCGGTTACCGAATGTTGTTCGGAGTCCCGGATGAGATCACGGACGTCACGAGGGTTTCCGGAACGGTCTGGAAACAAAGATTGATATATAGGATGACCTCATTTGATTACCGGAAGGTTTTCGGAGTTACCGGGAATGTACCGGGAATGACGAATGGGTTCCGGGAATTCACCGGGGGGGGGGGCAACGCACCCCGGGGAAGCCCATAGGCCTTGAGGGTGGCACACCAGCCCTTAGTGGGCTGGTGGGACAGCCCACATGTGCCCTATGCGCCAAGGAGAAGAAAATCAAGAGAGAAAAAAAAAGGAGGAGGTGGGAAGGAAGGGGGACTCCCTCCCACCAAACCTAGTCCAACTCGGTTTGGGGGGGGAGAGTCCTCCCCCTTGGACTCGGCCGACCCCCTTGGGTCTCCTTGAGCCCCAAGGCAAGGCCCCCTCCCTCCCACCTATATATACGGAGGTTTTAGGGCTGATTTGAGACGACTTTTCCACGGCAGCCCGACCACATACCTCCACGGTTTTTCCTCTAGATCGCGTTTCTGCGGAGCTCGGGCGGAGCCCTGCTGAGACAAGGTCATCACCAACCTCTGGAGCGCCGTCACGCTGCCGGAGAACTATTCTACCTCTCCGTCTCTCTTGCTGGATCAAGAAGGCCGAGATCATCGTCGAGCTGTACGTGTGCTGAACGCGGAGGTGCCGTCCGTTCGGTACTAGATCGTGGGACTGATCGCGGGATTGTTCGCGGGGCGGATCGAGGGACGTGAGAACGTTCCACTACATCAACCGCGTTCACTAATGCTTCTGCTGTACGATCTACTAGGGTACGTAGATCACTCATCCCCTCTCGTAGATGGACATCACCATGATAGGTCTTCGTGCGCGTAGGAATTTTTTTGTTTCCCATGCGACGTTCCCCAACATGCATAACTAACATTAATGGCAAGATTGGCTGGCCATGGACGAGTCCTTATCTAAGGACAGGAGCTCGTTTGGCGAGCATTGATCTCTGAGAGAGTGAGAGGACAACGTATCAACCCATCTCCAATGGCTATCGAGCCATGGGGCCTCTCGCTACCAGCTATCATCACCAGCTCTGGGTCCAAAGGTTGCTGGCTCGGGTTAAAGTCCTCCCCTTTCCTCGCCTTCTCCTCCTTGTTGTACCTCACGAGCTTGTGGTGGGAGGAGATGTTGGTGAACTTCTCTCAATGATCGAGGTCAGATTCAGAGAATGCCTTGGCCTTCTTGTACAAGGCAGTATGGGCCATGGCATAGATGTCGTACACCTCTGGCACCTCCGTGTTATTGTGTTGCGCCTAAAATAGAGGAACAAAGTATTAGTAAAGGGCTCAAGCTAGCATGAAGAATGAATTGCATGAATCATGAAGCAAACCACATACCCAGATCCGCCCGAACTAAAATAAGTTGGCGTTGCCTTGATGGTGTGGCACACCAACCATTTGGGAATGCCCGTCCTTCGCATTGTCGTGGACGTCTCGTCATTGGTCTATGCACCACTCATCCACCAACGTCTCCCAACAATTCATCTTATCCGCACACCATCTCGGGGCACCTAAGTTACTGTATAGAAATTTCAGCGCTACACCTATGAATCAAATCAAGGAAACTAAGTACAAGGCCTTACGAATAGGTAATTACCTTCATGTACTGCTCCTTCTTCAGAAACTTCTTGTTGCACGATGACTTGTCCTTCTTAATACCACGTGTGGCATATTAGTCTCGAATAGCCTACGACCGAACCTCGTGGCGTAAGTTTTGTAATAGGCGCTTGCACTTGGTATCCATAACCTTGGTCACCTCCTCCTCGTATCCCTCCTCACACCTGTAGAATGTATGCAACCAAACGAGACAACACTGATTAGTACAATAACTAGCTATTGTGAAATTACCCAAAAGATTTTGATCACCATCTCATCCCTCGGGTGGCACAAGACACCATTGATCATCTTCTCTAGCAGGGCATGGGCAGCCTTGTAGTGCTTGCAGCTCAATCCTAGTTGAAGAAGCTGACCCTCACTGGGCAACGTGACAAACCCCGGAAAATTTAGCCGGCAAAGCACACCAAGGACGGTGTTCAGCCTGCGGACTCCACGGGGGTGACGCCAACCCGTGTAGTATGACAAGGCCAATGCATTAGATGTTTGAAGAAACATGAAGGCAAAACATACAAAAAGAGCAACTGCACTTACTTCTCCCCATCAAGCCTAATAACCGGCCTCTGCTCGCGGTTCACCGACACGGGCGAGAGCCATGTACCACCATGTTTGTACATGGGGACCCCCTCAACCACCTCGCCCTCACTATCAGTAGACTCATCCCTGCCACCATCAGCATGGACACCCGACCCCTCAGGCGGATCTGGCCAGGTACCCCATCCGGACGTCTCCTCGGACTAGCCCCTGGATCCGGAGTCTTGTAGGCCAAAGCCTTTGGGACCGGAGTCTCATGGGCCGAAGCCTCTGGGATCAGAGTCTTGTGGGCCGAAGGCCGTCGACCCGAGGCTTGTGGTTCGGAGTCCCCGTAGCCTCCACCTCAGACGGGTCCACCCTAACAGTCATGTGCTCGGGTGAATGAGCTGGGGGTGGCGGCGAGGAAGGCGTAGCAGTCCGCCTACCTCTCCCGCGGCCACATCACGTGCCTCTATGCTTCTTCCCTCCCCGACCTCCTCTCCTGGTAGGTAACGACGCCGACCAAGAAGTGCCCGCGGGTGTCCCCATAGTGTCTATCAACGCTCTCCCGAGAGATAGGGCTGGAATGGAAGTAGGCCTCCCGCGGGCCACCGACGAAGAAGTACTCGCGGAGCACTCTGGACCCGCGCCCACCATCTTTCAACACCTGCCATGACAAAGAGTAAAATAAATTAGTACAACATAAAAAATTGAATACCTGTCATGAATAATAATATGTACATAATTTAAGTTGGGGTGCATACAAACTAATAATGGTATGGATCGTCTATATATGCTCCGAGATCAATAAATGCATCATCATCATCACTATCATGTGTGTCGTCATGAATGATGTGCTCATCGGGTTCAGCGGCATCAACATGTCGAAGGCCTTTCTGTAATCGGTCAAGCGTTGATAGGTCATCCGTAGTAGTATGAGTAGTAATGTCTTCTAGTTCCATCTCTTCTTGTTCCGGCTCAGGGGTGAAGTTGAATTCACTGTCGCTGTCTACTTTCATGTTTTGGGGTGAAGTAGAGCGGTTCTTGAGGGAGGTGCGTTTTGGCTATAGGGTCCAAACGCTCTCTATATTCTGGACGTCCATCTGCTTCTTTGGATGTGTGCCGGGAACAATTGATGGCCAGATGCTGCTTTCAAAACAGTAGACAACGTATAATACGTATGATGGATACATAACATAACACCTGGCGTGCAGGTGACGGCTACGCAACACGGGGGAGACGATGCGTTAAGTACCCGGTGGAGTGGTGGATGTATCGATGGGACAATCAGCAAGGCTCCGTTTGTGTGCCATGTGGGCCCATGGTACATAATTTTGCCTGGCCTAGGAGCAATGAAGTGAATGCAGCCAATCCACCCGTAAAGGCTCGTTAGTGATGTGAAAATAGAAGCACTCTTCAGTGACAGAGCGGCCAACGTAGTGGCAGAACCAACGCTTCGAGATGATGCCGACAGACTCCAGCCTCGCATGAACACTATGTCTAGTTTGTCCGGCGTTGTGGCTGTGCCAAGAGGGATTTGTGCCGATCTGTCGGAGAGCGAGAGCCATGCAGAAAATGTAGAGTCGGGCGGTGTTTCAAGGGATAAAGGCTAGCACAGAGGAGGACCAGATCACCGTGATTTGTCAGCGTGAAGATGGTTGTCCAGAGGTGTTTACTCAAATAACATGGAAGATGGATCCTCATGCAACGGGGTGGATGAAAGCAACGGGGTGGATCCTCATATATGGGTGGTCTGATCGTCCAGTGTCTAGAGCCGGCAAGGAAGCTTTGTTGAAATGTGTTATACAGGCTATTCCGACGTACATCATGAGTTGCTTCCAACTTCCTGTGGCCACGTGCGAAAGTTTTAGACAAATTGTAGCTGATGAGTGGTGGGGTAGAGAGGATGGAAAAAAGAAAATTCATGAGAGATCATGTGATTGGTTGTGAGAACCTAAGGCTCTTGGCGGCATGGGAGCCCGTGATATGGCCATCTTCAATCTTGCCATGTTGGCCAAGCAAGGATGGCGGCTACTCACGAATCCGTCTTCCTTGTGTGTTCATGTGTTAAAGGGTCGATATATTTCTCATAATAATTTTTGGAATGCTCATGCTCCTAGATCAGTATCAGCTACTTGACGGTGCATTCTGGCTGGTCATGAACTTTTGAAACGTGGAATCATATGAAGAATTGGTGATGGCAAGCATGTTAATATTATGTCTAACCACTGGATTCCTTCAATTCCGCCTTATGTTCTTCAACCTACCTCGCCTATTCCTGCAAATGCCAAAGTACATTGTCTTCTTGATGAGGACATTGGTTGTTGGAATGAAGATAATGCATGTGCTTTCTTTACTGATCATGTGGCTTCTGACATTCTTCGTATCCCTATTAGCAGACATGGAGGGGATGATTTTGCTAGCTGGACATTTAATCGTTTCGGTGAATATTCTGTATGATCTGCATATAACATGGCTATGTAAGAAAAGTTTTATTATCCCGTTGCAAGCATAGATATGGCCTGAGCTCAGACAAAACAGGTGAGGAGATGTTTTGGAAGTCAATTTGGAAAGTGAAGGCACCTAATAAAATGAAGGTTACTTTGTGGCGCTTTGCTCAAGACTGTCTTCCTTCCGGTGTTGAACTTGCATGATGCCAGGTTCCTGATACTGAGGTCTGTTATTTTTGTGGACGTTCTGAAACTGTTGAACATGCACTGCTCTTCTACCCGCACGCAAGGGACGTGTGGGAGATTATTAAATATATGTATGGCATCAATTTGCAACTATGTGCTTTCATGTCACCAGAATTATGGTTGCATGATTTTATGTCCAGATCTTCTCACCACGAGGCTACAGTTCTTATAGTGACATTCTGGCATATTTGGGAGGCTCATAACTATGCTAGAAATAATCCAGATGCCCCTCATCCCCGTTGCACAACTGAGAAGATCATAGCTTATATTTCTATGATATTGCAGCACTTATATAGTCCTACTATTGGGCACAAGCGTGAGACGAATACCTCCAACTCGGAGTGGTCATAGTCGCTGCCAGGTACTATTTTCTTCAACTTATATGTCGCAGTTTTTTCAGATTTAAATAGATCAGGTGTCGGGGTCGTTGTCGGGGACCATGAGGGGCATTGTGTGGTTGCATGTAGTGAACCAAATTTTGGTAGTCTTGAGATTGAGATGGTAGAAGGAATTGCTATGCAAAGAGCAGTTTATTTGGCGTGTGATGAACATTTCGCCGATGTTATTTTCGCCTTGGATTGCATGCCACTCGTGCAATGGCTGAATTCTTTTGCCCATGATCAATCTTCTACTGGTTCGGTTGTGGCTGATATCAAGTATGCAACAAGCAAAGTCTTCGATTCGGTGATCTTCAAACACGTTCGTCGGCATTTGAATGTAGTGGCACATTTGGTAGCTAAGTTATGTATGAACTCTGTTAGTCTAAATGTTTTTCATTCTGCTCCGGATTGTATCTGGGTGACTCTTTGTAATATTGTCTAAGTGATCACTAAAGTGTCGACGTTCTCTTAAAAAACTATTTTGCATATCTAATCACAGTAGTAGATGTTATCTACTCCCTTCATCTCGGTGCATTAGGCATCTTACGAAAATTAAATAATCCCAAAACACTAAGGCACATTACAATAATATTAGTTGCATGCATATTAATTAGACCCCATCTACTAATTCAAGGACCAATGCATGCAATTTATGCGGCACGCTTTTTGAATTTGAAGAGGTCTCCTAATTAATACTCCCTCTGTCCCAAAATAAGTGTCTTAAGCTTAGTACAACTTTGTACTAGCTCTAGTACAAAGTTGAGACGGTTATTTTGAGACGGAGGGAGTAGCACGTTTTTAGTTGAGAAAGGAATAATGTGATTGGCTTCCTCTTCAATTTAAGTTTTTATTCTATCCAATATCTGCATGCCTAGGTTGCAGTGCACCTTCTAAGATGCCTAAGGCTGGTTGTAAGGTTGGTCGTAATGGAAGTATCATAGGTAGTATCATGCATGCCAACTAGGCAACTTTGATGAGGTGTCATAGAATTAAATGAAGAGAGAGAGGGTTGAGTATCATATTATGATACCGTATCATATTAAATGATGTGCTACTACGTGTGATGCATGACAATAAATGAACTATCTTATGATACTAACATATTATACTATCCACTACAGATATAGTATCATATACTAGTATCATATGCATGATACTAGTATATGATACTCCATCGTATACTAGTATCAATACTAGTATATGATACTCCCCCTTACAACCAGCGTAATGGGAAGTATCATATACTAGTATCATGCATATGATACTAGTGTATGATACTACATCCGTAATGTATAATATCATATGCGGGTATCATATGATAGTTCATTTATTGCTATGCATGACACGTAGTAGCACAACATTTAATATGATACGGTATCATGAGATGATACTCAACCCTCTCTTCCTTCATTTAACTCTATGCCACCTCATCAAAATTACCTAGTTGACATGCATGATACTACATTTGATACTCCCATTACGACCCGCCTAATGCACCGAGACGGAGGGGGTATTGTAGTATAGCGGAAAATTGGAGCAGTTTGACCACTTGTCACAGCAGGCAGGAGGTTACCATGTTGAAGTGGTTCAAACAAGATGTTGTACCGGACGATACACTCACTCAAAAGCGGAGGAAAAAATGGAACAAAGCAACATTTGAAATAAAGATGATTTGATAATGGGGTGGAATTTGACTGAGTGTGGACTATTGGGACAACCAGTGGCGAATCTAGCACTCGATTGACTGGTAGGCTCAAAACATCAAGTTCCTAAGCCTAATTAGTAAATGCATTGCAATTAACATGTTAAACACCTTGGCATAATTGTAAAGTAGTACATCTAGCTGAAAAAGGAATTCTAGAGGGTAGGCTTCAGCCTACTGAAGCCCCCCTAGTGGAATCGCCACTAGGGAGAACGATGTTGTTGCTTCAATCATCATGGAACGTGAATCCACTAGTGGGACTTTGCTTACGTGTTGTGATGTGTTATTATGGGGAGGTGTGCTAGCTGTCACGCCCAAGATGCGACCCTATCCTCAATTTGGCACGAGGGCCTCGTTAGGGATAGAAGCGCATCTCATCGTGTCGCAAAATGGATATCGTTACAAGTACATGTACTGAAAAGAAGATATATATATATATATATATATATATATATATATATATATATATATATATATATATATATATATATATATAAAGAATTAGCTTACACTCGCCACAAGCTACATCACAGTCACATCTGTACAATACATAAACATCATGAAGAAGAGCAGGGTCCGACTACGGACGAAAACAAATGAGAAAAGAAGAACGACGTCCATCCTTGCTATCCTAGGCTGTCGGCCTGGAACCCATCCTAGATCGATGAAGAAGAATAAGAAGAAGCAAATCCAAATGAACAATCAACGCGCTCGCGTCAAGTAACCTTTACCTGTACCTGCAACTCGTGTTGTAGTAAACTGTGAGCCACAGGGGACTCAGCAATCTCATTTCCAAAGGTATCAAGACTAGCAAAGCTTAATGGGTGAGGTATGGTTAAGTGGTGAGGTTGCAGCAGCGGCTAAGCAAATATTTGGTGGCTAAACTTACGATTACAAGAAATAAGAGGGGGGAGATCTACGCATAGCGGATGTGACTACTGATGATCAAAAGAATGATCCTGAACACCTACCTATGTCAGACATAACCCCACCGTGTCCTCGATCGGAGAAGGAACTCACGAAAGAGACAGTCACGGTTACGCACACATTTGGCATATTTTAATTAAGTTAACTTCAAGTTATCTAGAACCAGTGTTAAACAAAGTTTCCACGTTGCCACATAACCGCGGGCATGGCTTTCCTAAAAGATTTAACCCTGCAGGGGTGCTCCAACTAGTCCATCACAAATTACCATCAGCCGCATAGAAATCCTCGATCACGAAGCTCGCGATCTCGTTGGACTCCTTAGTGGAAAACCTCAACTTTGAGATTACCCGAAAGCATCACCGGAATCCCGATGCACAAGATATCTCATCAAAGGTAAAACTAATCCATCAAGGCCACCCGGTGTGTCGACGAACCTGATTGGAGCCGCGTATCTCGTTCTCAGGACACACCATCTATGCATAGTGGACAGTAACCAAACGCTAGAGTTGCCCCGAGGTGGCACCGCCGACTGCTAGGTGAGTGGACCAACACTCATGAGGAGCACTGGCCCGGGGGTTGATTAAATTCCTCGGGTTAATTACTCCATATGCGGTTCATTAGTTATTAGGAAAATGTAAAACCAAAGTTGGGCCTAGCCAGACCAGCTTTAATTTAAAACGAATTATCAAGGGGGTCCCCATGACAACCCCGATCGTGTTAGGAGCGCTCATTTATGGAACATAACACCGGTAGCCTAAACTAAGGGGGCAAAGGTGGAACAAAACACCAGGCTAGAAAGGCCGAGCCTTCCACCTTTTACCAAGTATATAGGTGGATTAAGTTAAATAGCATTTAATATGGTGATATAACAAGGAACCCATGTTACCACATGGACGCAACTACGCCTCATCTAGCAACGCTAACACATGGATAAGCAAGCGGTAACATAGCCAATCAGTGATTTGCTAGGTTGAACAGGTTAAAGGTTTTCATGGCATTGTTGAGAGGCTGATATTTAACATGTGGTAGGCAACGAGACATAAACGGTCGAAACGGTAAAACTAGCATGGCAATGATAGTAATGGTATCTGGGGGAAATTTTCATCTTGCCTGAGATCCCGCTTGGAAGAAGAAGAACTTCGTGAAGTCGGCGAACCAACGTAGTCGAACGGGTCCTCACATTCCCACACCCTTGCGGAACTCTATCGAGACGGAGCAAACCGGAAACAAGCATCAACACGGATATTCACCACAACAAAAGCATGAAATGAAGCAAAACCTTATATGATGCATGATCAGATCAAAATGCAAGGGATGGCATGGCAATTCACCTCACGCAAACACTACACATTAAGTGAGGCTCGATATGCAACGAGTTGCATATCGACGAAACTCCACGTTTAATTATTTAGTTCACTCTCGTTTATTTACACGGCAATATTAAAATGTTGTTAACATGGCAAGGGTGAAGCAGGCGATTCTACATGTCATCCTAGTCGCTTAACACACGGGACTTAGAACGGAGCTACGGCTACAAGAGACATGTAACACATGAAATTATGCCATGAATGCGTCATGCGTGCAAGTTTACAACAACACTGGCAAGAAGGAAAGGAAGCATGTGTCGCCATGGCGAATGCAAGGGGACCATGGCGGCAAAACGGAAATGATGCCACGGCAACGTTCCTATCCCGATAACTCAACGAGATATCGGTGCCAACGAATTGGAAGCGTGCGCGTGTCATGCCAAATAAAGATGGGGTGATCCCGTTTATCGGGTTCCCATGTGTCAGGGGCACAGCAAAAGAGGGACAACGTGCAACAGGCAACATATATGGCGCAAGCATACGGTTACATCTCATACATCACATGCACTCGGTTCACGACAACGTTCCAACGGTATACCCTCGAAGCGTGCATATTAGAGTGGTCCGGATCATTGCGGTATAGGAGAACATGGGTCGTCGTGGACGTCGTGGAAGTCGTTGTACACGAGTCTCGTCGATGGTAGTCGTATACTTGGCGTAGTGGCACACGGGTCTTCGGCGTCGGTAGTCGTGCACGCTCTGTAGATGTCCGGGGTCGTCAAGAATGTTGTGGAAGTCGTGGAACACGGGTCTTGCGTTGAGAGGAGAAGTGCCCAAATCGAGGCAACATGGAAGGCCTCGAATTAGAAGCGATAATAGCAGCAAGCCGCAGCGGCTACAGCAGGCATCAAGCACAGCAAGCAGCATAGCAGCGCAACAGCAGCAGGCGGCAGCAGCAGGCAACAACAACTAGCAGGCGACAGGAAGAGCAGCAAGCAGCAAGCGGCAAGCAAGCGCAGCAGCAACAGCTAGCAGCAACGGCGGCATGCAACTAGCAGGCACAACGGCGACGGCAACGGGCAACACCATCAGGCAACGGCGACAACATCAACACCAAAAAACATCACGGCAACAGCAGAAGCAGGCGGCAACATCAACAGCAAACAGCATCGCGGCAACAACAGCAGCAGGCGGCAGCATCAACAGCAAACATCATCGTGGCAACAGCAGCAGGCCACATCGATAGCAACAGTAGGCGGCATCATTAGCGACAGCGGCGACGAGCTTCATGGCGCGCAGGGCGGCGCGGGAGGATAAGGGCGGTGGCGCTGGGCAAGCCAGCGGCAACGGCGCCACGTCGCGAAGGGGGAGGACGAGGCCTCGGGCGACAGGAGGAGGGGATCACGCTGGAGAGCTTCTGTAGGGGCTAGGGCGGCACGGTGAGCTCCTTGTGGCAGGGGCTAGCGAGGGACAGCGGTGCGGGGGAATCTCCGACGGCATCCGGCAGGCGGGCGGCGACCTGCGAGGGGCTCCGGCGAGGGAGAGAGTGCTGCCTCGTAGGGGCGCCATGGGGAGGAACCTCGGGGTTCCTTCGCGGGCGAGGGGAACAGAGAGAGGGCAATCGGGACTGGAGGGATCGAGACGGGGGAGGACGCGCTGGGTGCCTGATGTGTCGAGGAGGAGGATGGGTTCGGGGTTGTCGGGAGGAAGACGGTGCAGGGAGGAGACGAGCAACGCTCTTCTGTCGCTAGGGTTGGAGGCCGGTTGGGCCTTCAGCCGGCTCGGGCAGGGGCTGGGCTTCTCTCTCCCTCTCTTTTTACCCTTTTAATTTTAATTCTTTTTACAACAACTTGCAAAGAAATAAAACAATGGGTGTTGTTGGAATTCCAACAAGAGAGATATTATCCCGGAGCCAGAAAAATATGGGGGATTTAATAAAATTGGTTTGGGGATTTTTACAAAATATAAATTCTTACAACTTTTGAATTTATTTCAAACTTGCCTAAATTATAAACCATAACCAAACCAACCCCAAATGGACAGAGATTTAAGATGGTGACCCTATACAATAGATATTATTTATGGGCTCCACAGAAACATTTATTTGAGCACTTAAATCTGCAACTCAAATAAATGAAAGCAAAGGGAAAAGGAAAGGATCAAGGAGTGGCTAGGAGAACAAGGAAAAACAAATGAACACAACAAGGGAAGCAATCACACCAGAGATGATGGAGATGATGCATGATGCGTGATGAATGCAACAAACAAAATAAAACACACTGCGTCAACGAATTAAAAGGGGAATCTTCTGGAGCATCAGTGTCGGGCTGTCACAACTCTCCTACACTACAAGAGGATCTTGCCCCGAGATCCAAGAATGAAAGGGGGAGAGGATGAGAAAGAACAAGAGGTAAAAACTTAGTCGCTTCTTTGACAAATGAGTGAAACCAACGATCCTTGAAAGTCGCCAAGAGATGAGGAATGATATGAGAAACAAGCAAGAATTCACGGAATATTTCGGCGGCACGTCGGTAGGAAAATGGGACAAAAAATTCGATAAGATGGGAGAAATAGACAATATTCATAACAAACAACTAAGTAGAACAAGGGAACACCACAATCTTGACAGAACAAGATGATCGACCCAAAAGAGCAACATCGAAATGCCTCCAGAACAATAGAATATGAACTAGCCCACACGGAAGAAGAGAATGAAGAAAAGAATGATAACTATTATCGCAAATCAACTTGGCAAGCATCCTTGCAAGAAGAATTGAACGGAGTTGTTGGAAAAACAACAACGAAAATAACAAGATATTAGTGGGCTTATGGAAACCTTTTCAAACTAATGAAGTGACAACCCGCCACTAACAGAAACAAGGATTGTTTCGGGAAACAAGATAAGCAAAACTTCTTACACCAAGAGGACACATTGAAAACTAGGAATAATGGCAACACCATAATAGCGACAACCCTTAGATAAGGCTTTAGGTGAAAACTAAACCAAGATACTCAACCCAGAAATCATGAGTTGAAAAATATCTCATGATCATAGAATTGGTGGATTTAATTATCTCATTCTTGAAAGGAAAACTCTTCGAGGCTCCTACACTAACAAGAATGCTATAATACCACCTCAAAGGATAAATGAATAACAAACGCCTTGGAAATGCAAGAGAAAGAATACTTGAGGTACTCCGACAGGAATCTTGAAGAACACTTTGAGAAAAATCACATCCTTGAAGAACCACCATGACGAGCCTCCGTATCAAAAGGATGATGCAAGATATGAGGGATGAAAGGGTAAGATTGAAGCCTTGCAAGGACTTCCAATGAAGCTTCACGAACAGATACTTGAGAAAACTTGGAACTCCGGAAAAGAAAAGATAAGAACACTTGACAAAAAGGAATTGATATCATGAGCCACTCCAGACGAAGAATTGGGATCACTTGATGCAACAAGAATAAGAATTATGTTATGCTCATCCTTCACCAAATTAAATTGATGACAAACAACGGATTAAGCATACAACTTATTCCTCTTGAAAGAATCTTGAAGAGACAAAGAGATAAGCACCACTTGAAGCATAATTGAAGGACGCACCGGTAAGAATTCACAATTGAATGGAAACACCACGAATTAATGGAGATACATGAGAATGAAGAGATCATAATCCACCTTAGAGAAAACTTTGAACAAGGCGCCGGAATAATTGAGAGATGAACGAAGAGACAACAATGGAGAAGAATTGATGATGAAATATGAAAGCTGAGAACGAAGAATCTTCTAAAATGATGGCCTTCGGAGGATCGAGAATGAAAACAACTCAGAGAAGCACCAGATAGCAAGAAAAGGATTACTCATGATTGGAACAATTAGGATGATGGCGCCAAGCTGAAATAACGGAAAATGGACCAAGATTTGTGAGAAACACTCCTTGGGTCTTCCAAACTGAAAACGTGGCAAAAGCACCATCAAGAATAACTGAGACACTCCGGAATTAATGAAGAATGAAAGGTTGAGCCAAATATGAGATTTAATTCAAACAGATCTTGAAGAAGTAATATGACTAATGGGAATCATACTTACGTCATAGTTGAAAATATTTAGAGATCTCCTGAAAATTAGAAGAGACATATAAGATCCTGGGAAAAACCTGTGGGTTATGGGCCCACTCAAAGAAACCACCGATGAAAGGATTTCTTAGAAAGAGAGATATTGCACCGGTATAAGGAAAACTAGATGAGGTTGAGCACCTCGAAATAATTAAAGAATTGAAACGAGAAACTTCTGAGACAACTTCAACGCTCCAGATAGAATAGAGATAACTGAATAAACGAAATAGGTTGATAAGAATCTCCAACATGGGAAAGAATTTTAAAGGATGAAAATGATATGAGGAACACACACAACTAAATTGAATTCACCGGAAAAGATAACCAGGTTGAAGGAATGATGAACTAGAACTCCTGAGAATCTTCACAATGAATCACCGACTACGAAAGGAAGAAAAGATAGCGGAAGCATCACTGAAAATAAAGGCACTTGGATAAAGACTGAAACATTGAAGAAAAGGGTGGGAGGGAGGGAAAAAACAAAGATAACTTGGGACAGATGAGACAAACTCCGGAATAAGAATAGAGAGATTGATTCTTGCAAATATTGGAGATGATTGAGTTCACTTGGAGAGAAACATACCGGGTGGAAAAGAATTGATATGACGACTCCGGTTGACAAGAAATTGAAAAGACAAGTTGATTTGAGCAAAAGGATTAGTACTCTCATAAAAATATGAGAACACCACTTAGGAAAGATCTGAAATCACCACTTGACATCGAAGCAACTTGAATTACCACACTCCAACAAAACAAGGATGCGGCTTGCAATTAGCCAGAACAAACTTATGAGAAAGATTTCGTCCGATATTTTCGTGGACAAGATCGCACGGGCTCGATATTATAGTAGCCATCAAGTGCAAGGCAGTGCACACGACATACGAAGCGTCCCCGAGTCGTAGCAAGCTACAAGGACTCTTTAAGACACAACGAGAACCGTTGTAAGACGACCGTCAACAAATGAATCCACTAGATGTTGAACCCCAACCTAACATCATGCATTTGTTGGAAGATTGTCCTATAAGCAACTACTTGAATTCCCACCTAAGAATTCCCGAAATTACTGGTCATGCAATCTGGTACACGGATACAAGGAGTAATATTTCACACAACTCCTATACTAACCCGTCCAATGTATCACATCCGTCAACATACAACCAGAATCTCGGACCTTCATCTACTACAGACCCTCGTGATCACAACGATACCAAGTATGGCGGTACTCCCGAACAATCTGCACCAGTACTGGTGACATCGGGGTTATCTCGCCACTACTAGTATTGAAGCAATTACGAACATCCTTAGTCCTGAGATACAAAGAAATCTGAATGATAACGATGTGCTCAAGAATCCCCTGGAGCTCAACTCTGCGGAAGAAATCAAATCAGACAGGAGGCACCAAGACAGAACTCCGTCACATCGGCATCATATAGATTCCAAAAATATCCGCGTGATCCGAAAAAAATTGAGTGAGAAGAGGAGTAGAATTAAATTATTATGTCAAGAGTCCTCACCAGAGCATAGAAGAGGAGAAAAAAGAATCCTACTCTCCCATATATAACTAGACCCAAAGCAGTTTTCCACTAGACTCGACTCGGCCAAGTTCAATCAATCAAGGGGGCTCCTAGGTTGGTACTGCTCTGATACCAACTTATCACTCCCAAGAAGCAACCCTATCCTCAATTTGGCACGAGGGCCTCGTCAGGGATAGAAGCGCAACTCGTCGTGTCGCAAGAATGGATATCGTTACAAGTACATGTACTGAAAAGAAGATATATATATATATATATATATATATATATATATATATAAAGAATTGGCTTACACTCGCCACAAGCTACATCAGAGTCACAACAGTACAATACATAAACATCATGAAGAAGAGCAGGGTCCGACTACGGACGAAAACAAACGAGAAAAGAAGAACGATGCCATCCTTGCTATCCTAGGCTGCTGGCCTGGAACCCATCCTAGATCGATGAAGAAGAATAAGAAGAAGCAACTCCAAATAAAAAATCAACGCGCTCGCGTCAAGTAACCTTTTCCTGTACCTGCAACTCGTGTTGTAGTAAACTGTGAGCCACAGGGGACTCAGCTATCTCATTTCCAAAGGTATCAAGACTAGCAAAGCTTAATGGGTGAGGTATGGTTAAGTGGTGAGGTTGCAGCAGCGGCTAAGCAAATATTTGGTGGCTAAACTTACGATTACAAGAAATAAGAGGGGGGAGATCTACGCATAGAGGACGTGACTACTGATGATCAAAAGAATGATCCTGAACACCTACCTACGTCAGACATAACCCTACCGTGTCCTCAATCGGATAAGGAATTCACGAAAGAGACAGTCACGCTTACGCACACAGTTGTCATATTTTAATTAAGTTAACTTCAAGTTATCTAGAACCAGTGTTAAACAAAATGTCCACATTGCCACATAACCGCAGGCACAACTTTCCGAAAAGATTTAACCCTGCAGGGGTGCTCCAACTAGTCCATCACAAATTACCACAAGCCGCATAGAAATCCTCGATCACGAAGCTCGCGATCTCGTCGGACTCCTTAGTGGAAAACCTCAACTCTAAGGTTACCCCAAAGCATCACCGAAATCCCGATGCACAAGATATCTCGTCAAAGGTAAAACTAATCCAGCAAGGCCACCCGGTGTGTCGACGAACCCGATAGGAGCCGCGTATCTCGTTCTCAGGACACACCCTCTATGCATAGTGTACAGTAACCAAACGATCGAGTTGCCCCGAGGTGGCACCGCCGACTGCTAGGTGGGTGGACCAACACTCATGAGGAGCACTGGCCTGGGGGTTGATTAAATTCCTCGGGTTAATTACTCCCTATGTGGTTCATTAGTTATTAGGCAAATGTAAAACCAAAGTTGGGCCTTGCGAGACCTGCTTTAATCTAAAACGAATTATCAAGGGGGTACACATAACAACCCTGATCGTGTTAGGAGCGCTCATTTATGGAACATAACACCGGTAGCTGAAACTAAGGGGGCAAAGGTGGAACAAAACACCAGGCTAGAAAGGCCGAGCCTTCCACCTTTTACCAAGTATATAGGTGCACTAAGTTAAATATCATTTAATATGTGATATAACAAGGAACCCATGTTACCACATGGAAGAAACTGCACGTGCATCTAGCAACGCTAACACATGGATAAGCAAGCGGTAACATAGCCAATCAGTGGTTCGCTAGGTTGAACAGGTTGAAGGTTTTCATGGCATTGTTGAAAGGCTGATATTTAACATGTGGTAGGCAACGAGACATAAATGGTAGAAACGGTAAAACTAGCATGGCAATGATAGTAATGGTATCTGGGGAAATGGTCATCTTGCCTGAGATCCCGCTTGGAAGAAGAACAACTTCGTGAAGTCGGCGAACCAACGTAGTCGAACGGGTCCTCACATTCCGACACGCTTGCGGAACTCTATCGAGACGGAGCAAACCGGAAACAAGCATCAACACAGATATTCACCACGGCGAAAGGGATGGCATGGCAATTCACCTCACGCAAACACTACACATTAAGTGAGGCTCGATATGCAACGAGTTGCATATCGACGAAACTCCACGTTTAATTATTTAGTTCACTCTCGTTTATTCGGCAATATTAAAATGTTGTTAACATGGCAAGGGTGAAGCAGACGATTCTACATGTCATCCTAGTCGCTTAACACACGGGACTTAGAACGGAGCTACGGCTACAAGAGACATGCAACACGGGAAATTAAGCCATGAATGCGTCATGCATGCAAGTTTACAACAACACTGGCAAGAAGGAAAAGAAGCATGTATCGCCATGGAGAACGCAAGGGAACCATGGCGGCAAAACGAAAACGATGCCACGACAACGTTCCTATCCCGATAACTCAACGAGATATCGGTGGCAAAGAATTGCAAGCGTGTGCGTGTCATGCCAAATAAAGATGGGGTGATCCCGTTTATCGGGTTCCCATGTGTCAGGGGCACAACAAAAGAGGGACAACGTGCAACAGGCAACATATATGGCGCAAGCATACGATTGCATCTCATACATCACATGCACTCGGTTCACGACAACGTTCCAATGATATACCTTCGAAGCGTGCATATCGGAGCGGTTCGGATCATTGCGGTATAGGAGAACATGGGTCGTCATGGATGTCGTGGAAGTCGTTGTACACGGGTCTCATCGACGGTAGTCGTACACTTGGCATAGTGGCACACGGGTCTTCGGCGTCGGTAGTCGTGCACGCTCTGTAGATGTCCGGGGTCATCAAGAACGTCGTGGAAGTCGTGGAACACAGGTCTTGCGTTGAGAGGAGAAGTGCCCAAATCGAGGCAACACGGAAGGCCTCGAATGAGCAGCGATAATAGCAGCAAGCCGCAGCGGCTACAATAGGCAACAAGCACAGCAAGTAGCATAGCAACGCAACAACATCATAGAAACAGCAACACGCGGCAGCAGCAGGCAACAGCAAGAGCAACATGCAGCAAGCGGCAAGCAAGCGCAGCAGCAACAACTAGCAGCAACGACGGCATGCAACTAGCAGGCACAGCGGCGACGGCAGCGGGCAACAACATCAAGCAACGGCGATAGCATCAGCAGCAAACAGCATCGCGGCAACAGCAGCAGCAGGCGGCAGCATCAGCAGCAAACAGCATCGCGGCAACAGCAGCAGCAGGCGGCAGCATCAGCAGCAAACAGCATCGCGGCAACAGCAGCAGGCCACATCGACAGCAACAGCAAGCAGCAGCATCAGCGACAGCGGCGACGAGCTTCATGGCGCGAGGGCGGCGCGGGAGGCTAAGGGCGGCGGCGCTGGGCAAGCCAGCGACGACGGCGCCACATCGCGAAGGGGGAGGATGAGGCCTCGGGGTGACAGGAGGAGGGGATCGCGCTGGAGAGCTTTGACAGAGGCTAGGGCGGCGCAGCGAGCTCCTTGCGGCAGGGGCTCGCGAGGGACGGCGGCGCGGGGGAATTTCCGGCTGCATCCGGCACACGGGCGGCGACCTGCAAGGGGCTCCGGCGAGGGAGAGGCTGCTGCCTCGCAGGGGCACCATGGGGAGGAACCTCGGGGTTCCCTGGCCGGTGAGGGGAACAGAGAGAGGGGAATCGGGACTGGAGGGATCGAGACGGGGGAGGAGCCGTTGGGTGCCCGATGTGTCAAGGAGGACGATGGGTTCGGGGTTGTCGGGCGGAAGACGACGTAGGGGAGGAGACGAGCGACACTCTTCTGTCGCTAGGGTTGGAGGCCGGGTGGGCCTTGGGCCGGCTCGGGCAGGGGCTCGGCTTCTCTCTCCCTCTCTCTTTACCCTTTTAATTTTAATTCTTTTACAACAACTTGCAAAGAAATAAAACAATGGGTGTTGTTGGAATTCCAACAAGAGAGATATTATCCCGGAGCCAGAAAAATATGGGGGATTTAATAAAATTGGTTTGGGGATTTTTACAGAATATAAATTCGTACAAGTTTTGAATTTATTTCAAACTTGCCTAAATTATAAACCATAACCAAACCAACCCCAAATGGACAGAGATTTAAGATGGTGACCCTATACAATAGATATTATTTATGGGCTCCACATAAACATTTATTTGAGCACTTAAATCTGCAACTCAAATAAATGAAAGCAAAGGGAAAAGGAAAGGATCAAGGAGTGGCTAGGAGAAGAGGGAAAAACAAATGAAGACCAACAAGGGAAGCAATCACACCAAAGATGATGGAGATGATGCATGATGTGTGATGAATGTAACAAACAAAATAAAACACACTGCATCAACCAATTAAAAGGGGAATCTTCTGGAGCGTCGGTGTCGGGTTGTCACACTAGCACTTCCATAATTGAGAGGTCTTAGATAATCAGGTGAAAGATGAAAAGATCGTTTGTGTTAGATCATGTGGCCATGATCATTCTGTTACTGTTGTTTTGTTTCATTACTCTGCAGTGAGATGCAAGTTTGTTCGATGGTGAAGTGCGAGAGTTCTTGATTGGTCACTAGTGTTGATGAGAGTTCTCACATGGTTGGTGGTAGTTGCATTAAATTTCTCTCGCCTTTGATCACTTGCATGACGACCGGTCGTGTGGACCTTTTGTTTGAATAGATGGTACATCAATTCCCATCCCCGTCTGTACGATGAAAGAAACTGGGACATGCGGACTTAATACTCTTGTGATGTGGGGCCTCAACTATTTGAAATGACAATGGAAAACATGAATACGCCATGAAATATAGCCGCATTCACCCATCCCAATAAGACTAGTTGGTTCATATGGCAGGATCATTTAGACCCCAGAGCCAAAATGAATATCCAGGTTCTTGAAACATTTCTTGGAAAGACGTGTTTCTTGGAAAAATTCCCCTTCATATGTGTCTGGGTTAATGTGAGGTTCATAATCCTTTTAATTGGGGGAGGTGGTCTAGGACATGGTGGCATTTCATAAACGACATCCCAACCATTCAGATTCTTATCAGTTTGGTAGGTCCAAGGTAGATAGAAAACTTGGGTCGCCTGTTGAGCCGTAATATAGAAATCGGGCACATCTAAATGGGTGCTTTGTTTGGTTTCGACTAGCCCTATATGTTCATGAGTCCTTTTAGTATCCTTCAGCTGAAACCAATGACATTTTAAGACTACGACGTTCGGTGGGTTTTCACCATAGAACTGAATTTCATAAATTGCCTCAACTCTTACATAATACTTGGTACCTTCTTCGCCGATAGCAGAGACACCGTAATTTGTAGATTTTCGGTAGGCTATAGATAGATCTTTGCCAAAGGTACAAAAATGACCCCATTGATACCGTATTTCTCAAATGAACATACCTTGTAGTCAAAACCATTAGCGGCTAGTTTCAATTTGGTGTCCACAGGCTCTGAATTAGCCTACAAGTTCAATACGAAAGGATTGTTGCATTAGCCGCAAATTAGAGAAATAAAAAAATGGTCCATTAATGGTAATTAGCATTTGTTTGAACCAAGAGATGAAATCGAGATAGCCGCCTTTATGCTTTTCCAGAAGCTTATACTCTTCGATGGAATCCTTTTAGATCACTGCTCCATCCGAGAATTTTGCGACATATCGAGTGTATCAAATATCCGGGAATAGGAGCATTTCAAAGGAATTAGAAGTTGTGGAACAATGTACCGAGAACTTACTCAATATACGGACGTACTTCGGTTAGGTTGTTGAAGATATACAACGAAATGGTACGCCATTCTTCGACACCCAATGTTATTGGTTTGGAAGCACCAGCTGGTGCAAGCTTCTCTTTGAATAAGTCGAGGTTGGATCCACCTTTTTAGGGTCGCTAACATTGTACAGAGGCTTCGGATTATGCAAATGACGATTTCTTGCTTCGTAGTGTGCTGTCATGAAGTTTGCCACCTCCTCAGTAATGAATGCCTTGGCCATCCATGCTTCAATTCTACATTTATTTTTGACATTTTGCTCGAAACGTCTTCTACATCCTCTCAGTTGCAAAGCACCAACGATTTTGCATGGGCCCACCTAATCTTGCCTCGATCGGGAGACGTAAAACCAAATGCTGCATTGGGTTAAAGAAGCCCAGTGGAAAGAACTTCTCCAACTTGTAGAGCAACTCCGGCGCTAACTCCTCCATGTCATCTACCACGTGAGGTGATAGTTCTTTCGCACAAAAAACACATAATAAATAGATCAGCTCTTCCAATAATTGTCATTCGTCCTCAGGAATAAAGCCACGCAACATCACCAGCATTACCCGCTCAAGACATATGTGCTAATCATGACTCTTGAGACCAAATATTTTCAATTTTTCAAGACTCGCTCCCCTCTTTAGATTCGCTGCATACCCATCAGGGAACATCAATTGCATTTTCACCCACAAGATAAATTCCCTGATAGCTCCACTTTTTAGATTGAACCATGCCTTTGGCTTTGACCAGTTCTACTTTCCTTTTGATTGTCGCATGTTCTGTAATGGTCTATCACAAAGAGTCTGCTGATCAACTCTAGCCTTAGAATTATCATTTGACTCTCCCTCTATGCCGGACAATGTACCAAAAATGGCCTCTCCGATATTCTTTTCAGTGAGCATCATGTTGATGTTGCATGGAAGAAGGAGGTCTTTGAAGTAAGGCAGACCCCACAAGCATGTCTTGTGAGTCCAGGCGTGTTTCGGATTATACCCCTTGAAATACCCTGGACAATCTGGATCAGGCTCGACAGCGTTTAGCTTATCTAGGATCTATTGGCCTGTCAACATAGGTGGTGCCGAGTTTTTGTCAACTTTACCTTTGATAAAGTTCTTTTGTCTATTCTGAACTCATGGCGATGATCCAGGAATTGTCTACAAGTCGAAGCAAGAATACTTCTGACCTGCGTGCACCAATGAAACACAAGAGTTGCCTTGCATGTCGGGCACGGGAACCTTCCATGCACATGATACGTCCCAAACGTATCTAAAATTCATGCTTGCTCCATGATCTTTTGGGTGACATTGTTATATGTTTTGCCACACTTTTATATCATTTTACACATATTTGGACTAACCTACTAACTCAGTGCACCCAGTGCCAGTTTCTGTCTGTTGATGTCTTTTTTTGCATGGACTTTTACCCCAATTTACACAGCCCCAAAAATTCCAGGAAAAATATACAAAAGTCAGCGTGACAGAAGCTTCACGAAGCACCAAGGTGGGCTTCTACTGCAACAAAAGACCTTCCAATGGCGCCAGAAACAAGCGTGCTGACGGGAGACTATTTTTGTCTTCATACTCCTCAGCAACGGCACCAGGAATCCTTCTACTACGGCTACGCCTTTAGGGACTTCCTAGGCAAATATGCAAAGGATTCCCCCGTGGCCTTGGAGCCTTGCGTTGGTGTTCCCTCGAAGCAGAAAGGGTGATGTAGCACAGCGGCGGTAAGTATTTCCCTCAGTTTTGAGAACCAAGGTATCGATCCAGTGAAGGAATATCACAAGTACCTGCACAAACACAAAGAGCTTGCTCCCAACGCTATGAAGGGGTTGTCAATCCCTTATAGATTGTTTGCCAAGTGAGAACTGAAAGCAACAAAGAAACAAAGCAAAGTAAAAGCAAAAGTGGAAACGATAGGTGTGAATAGACCCGGGGGCCGTAGTGTTCACTAGTGGCTTCTCTCATGAAAGCAAGTAGACGGTGGGTGAACGAATTACTGTCGAGCAATTGATAGAACCGCGCAAAGTCGTGACGTTATCTATGGCAATGATTATATCTATAGGCATCACGTCCAAAACAAGTAGACCGATACTTTCTGCATCTACTACTATTACTCCACACGTCGACCCCTATCCAGCATGCATCTAGTGTATTAAGTTCATGAGAACAGAGTAAGGCCTTAAGCAAGATGCCATGATGTAGATGGACAATCTCATATCTATGATAAAAGCCCGTCTTGTTACCCTTGATGGCAACAACACGATGTGTGCCTTGCTGCCCCTTCTGTCACTGGGAAAGGTCACCACACGGTATGAACCCAAAACCAAGCACTTCTCCCATTGCAAGAATCATAGATCTAGTTGGCCAAACAAAACCCAAGACTCGGAGAGACTTACAAGGATATCAAATCATGCATATAAGAAATCAGCAAAGACTCAAATATATATCATAGATAATCTGATCACAAATCCACAATTCATCGGATCTCGACAAACACACCGCCAAAGAGGATTACATCGGATAGATCTCCATGAAGATCATGGAGAACTTTGTATTGAAGATCCAAGAGAGAGAAGAAGCCATCTAGCTACTAACTACGGACTCGTAGGTCTGAAGTGAACTACTCACGAGTCATTGGAGGGGCGATGATGTTGATGAAGAAGCCCTCCAACTCCAAAGTCCCCTTAGGCAGGGCACCGGGAAGGGTCTCCAGATGAGATCTCGCGGAAACGGAAGCTTGCGGCGGCGGAAAAGTGTTTTCGTGGCTCCCCTCATTTTTTTGGATTTTTAGGGAATATATAGGCCAAAGACCTAGGGCAGGGGAGCGCTAGGGGGGCCACAAGCTTGGTTGTCGCGGCCTCCCCCTGGCTGCGGCAATAGGGCTTGTGGGACCCTTGTGGGCCCACTTGCTTGGCCGTCAAGCCTCCCGATCTTCTTCCGTTCTGGAAAAATTCATTTCGGAGATTTTATTCCGTTTGGACTCCGTTCCAAAATCAGATCTGAAAAGAGTCAAAAACACAGAAAAAACAGGAACTCGCACTTGGCACTGAGTTAATAAGTTAGTCCCAAAAAAGATATAAAAGGTAAACAAAACATCCAAAGTTGACAAGATAACAGCGTGAAACCATCAAAAATTATAGATATGTTCGAGACGTATCATGGGCCAGAGGAGAGCCAGGCCTCACCCAAGCAGGCTCCCTACGCGGGTCCCCTCCTGGCCGAGCCCACACACCGCCTGGCGCCCTCCTTTGGCCTATATTTACCCCCCATGGATTAAATCCTAATTCCCGAACCCTTTTCTCCAAAAGCAATTACGATCTCCACCGCCATCGCCAACAAGTTTTAGGGGACCAGAATTCCTCTGCGGTACCCTGTCAGGACGAAGAAGTGCCCCCAGATTCATCTGCATCGATGTTGCTACCGCCCTCCATGAAGCGGGAGTACTTCCTCTTCACGGTTGAGGTCTTCTACAGTAGCCATGTGGTTAATTCTCTCTCCCATGATGTGATCTTGATTGTGATCATAGGCTATGTTAATCTAGGGTGATCCCATGATGTTTCCCCTTCTTCTATGTATTTGTTTGATGTACTCACTTGATCTTATCTAGTATAATCCCCGAGACCATGGTGATAGCGGTCTATTGGACATGGATTAGAAGAATATTTTCATGAGTGGTTTCCTCTTTTGTAAATTGATTGAAGATTGACAGTCTCTTGGTGCTTGTCTTTGACTATCCTTGAGATATGTTGTGGTGATGGTGGTACTCTCTTTGGATGGCCGCGGTGACATTGGGAAATCCATAGAGAGAACTACGAACTCTGAGGTGTGCTTTTGTAGCCCTACATAATTGTCGTCCTCTCTTGATCACAAAGGAATGACCTCCGAGTATGTCACCATTGCATGTTTTAGTGGAAATATCATGTGATTAGACTATGTTAATGTTGTTGGGAGTTGCCACTAGTGAAAGTATGAAGCCTCGGCCTTGTTTCTCGCCATTGTTACACCGTTTATGCTCACTTTTGTCACTTGCTACCTTGCTTCCATTTTTATTATAGATTTGTATTACCTTGCTTTGCCACACCTATCACCCATATTTTACCATCTCTTCGCCGAACTATTGCACCTATACAACTGACAATTGTATTAGGTGTTTTGGGGACACAAGAGACTTCTTGTATTTTAATTGCAGGGTTGCTTGAGAGAGACCATCTTCAACCTCTACTTCTCTGAGTTCGATAAATCTTAGGTCATCCACTTGAGGGAAATTGTTGCTGTCCTACAAACCTCTTTGCTTGGAGGCCAAACATAGTCTACAAGAATAGAAGCATGCGTAGACATCAAGCTATTTCTGGCGCCGTTGCCGGGGAGCAATAGCGTGGGGTGAATGTTCTTGTGTGCACTTGTTTGCTTTGACTCTAAGTAGTTTTACTTTCAGTTTGAAGTTTTTCTCTATCTTTATATGGATAGGGAATGTGAATTACAAAAAAATTAGCTGTACTTGTTATCTAAAAACGTTTTCAAAAAGGAAAGTGATTTGAAAGAGGAGTAAGGGTTAAGTGGGGGTCGACCTTGAACACTTGTGTTCATGCCTATGAAACAAAAACAATTCTTTTCATGGAAGATTTTCAGTTAAAAACTTGTATATATTGTGTATATATTGTGCATATTCCTGTGTACCATAAAAATAAAATGTATAGATAACTTCTAGTTTGTTTATGATGCAAGTTTGCCACTTTGCTGCCTAGAAACAGATTTTCGTGCTCCATCGTAGAAAATTTCAAAACTCACTAGAACGTGATCTTGATCTGAAATTTCTTGAGTGCAAAGTACTGTTTATGACGTTACTTTCATTAGTTTTGACTTTTCTGATTTGAGGTGCGTAGATAGGTCTAATAATTCGACCTTTACTGACTGTTCTGTTTGGATAGATTTCATGTGCTTCACTGTAAAAAATCGTGATAAATCTCAGAATAGTATTTTGATCTGAACGTTTTTGTGCATAAACCTGAGATTATGATGTGTCTTTCATTAGTTTTTAGTTTTTGGATTTGAGCTACCTAACTATCTCATTGAGTGTCATCTTTACAAATTGTTCAGTTTTGACTAATTGTCATGCTTATTTAGTATTGTGCTTATACTCAATGTTTACAATCTTTATTTGATCGATAAATGTTATAAATTGGTTATTATACAGTAGGTAATCTTAAATTAAAACTTGTCAAATCTTGAGCATGAATGGATTTTATTTAATGAGTACTAACCCTACTAATGAGTTTTTGTCAACTTTTATGTGAATGTAGTATTTAAGATCCAATGGAGATGGTGATACGAGATGAATGAGAAGAGAAAAGCTCAATCTTGGGTACTCCCAAGTGCACCTCAATGAAGTGTTCAATAATATTCAATCATCAAAGCTTGGGGATGCCCAAGGCATCCCTCCTTTTTCCATGCCTAGCTAAAAGGCGTTAAAGAAAAGCGCTTGTGAGAGGCAACCCACTTTGTTTTCCTCATGTTTTCATGTTGTTTTCTTTCAGTTTCTTTTGTTTTCTTTGAGTCTTGGAAGTTGTTACCTCTGTATCAACCTCTCATTATCCTTTTTATTTTGTTGTGTGCCAAGTTTTAGCCTCCGATTGCAAGAAAGTTCAAAAGTTGTGACATGTTGTCCAGAAACAGATTCTGTCTTCTTGATGGAAAAATTCGCAAAAACTCAGCAGATCATCTTTTTGATCTGAATTTTTTGACAGTATGCTCTATATAATTGTATTTCTTGCATTTGTTCTGAGTTTTTTTATTTGAGTTACAGAAGTGCCCTAAAAAATTATTTACTACCTGTTGTTCTCTTTTTCACAGAATCTAACACATTTTGCGTTTTCATCATTTTGCAAATCTTAAGCTTGTTTTTCCTTTGCAAAAACCATTTGGAAATCATGAGAAACGGTGTATTTTCATGAAAATCTTTATTTCCAGTAGGTAATTAATTATTTTATCATGGGCACTAACCACTCTAATCAGCTTATGATGAGTTTCGTATGAAGGGAGTTTTCAACTATGCGATGGAAGATGATGAAAGAAGATCCAGGAGTGTCAAGCTCTCAAGCTTGGGGATGCCCCCATGAACCCCCAAGAAATATACAAGGAGACTCAAGCATCTAAGCTTGGGGATGCCCCCGTGCATCCCCTTCTCTATCAACAATCATCACTTCGTCCATCCCCATGCTATATTTTTATCACTTCATATGTTATGTGCTATGCTTGGAGTGTCCTGCTCTTTACTTTTTAGTTTGTTTAGTTTTGCTTGTTGTTCATAACAAGTCGGAACCTATCCTTCCTTGTTTGGGAGCGAAACACGCTCCATTCCACTCTAGAACACAACATAGGTTTTCATGCTTATCTTTTGTGTGTGTTATTTATCTTTTCATAGTTGCTGTCATGCTTAGCTCTTAGTTTTCGTGCTATATCTTTTTCGGAGCTTTTATTTAGGTTGCTTTTCAAACTCTCTTGAGTAATCATGCTTATCTTGTTTAGAGAGTTGGCTCGTTGCACTGAGTTGTGTGTCTTGCATGAGTAGGTAATTGAGGTTGCTATTTAAGTATAGTAGTAACTTGCAATAGTTTTGAGGTATTGATTTGAGTAACGTTTGGACTATTGGTGCCAAGAGCTTGAGCCTATTAGTGATAGGTGTCGTATTTTTGGAAATCCGTGTGTTTTTCAAAAACTAAAAAATTAGTTGAGAACTCTAGCTACTAGATTGATCGCTAACCTCTGGAGGGGTTGGAATATATAGAGCACCCTCACGTTACCATGTGTCGAGGATGCGCAAGGATAACCAAACCCCCAAACACTCCTCCTCGGGGTACTTGACTCTTTGTGAATCTCCTAACTAGATAGAGAGTTACCGATAATAAGTTCATGAGTTCTTCGGACTAATGCGAGTATTCGATTGTTGGTACTTCCAAAATACATATTTTGCTAGCCTCTTTGGTACCGTGCATTGCCCTTTCTCATCTTGAGATTTGGTGCAAACTTCACCAGTGCATCCAAACCCTTGGCATGATAGCTCTGTCATCATAAGCCTCATTATATCTTTCCTCAAAACAGCCACCATACCTACCTATTAAGGCATTTCCATAGCCTTTCCGAGATACATTGCCATGCAACATCCACCATCTCATGACTTGATCTTCATGTCATACATGCTTTTGCTTGATCGAGGAGTGGCATGCTAGTTGGGCCTTGCCCTTATTATTGCTACATGACACACTAGTTTCATTGCATATCCTGCTACACTCGCACAGGCATACATTTGCATACACCATGATAGTTTTCATTTGTCTTTATGTTGAGTACTTCTTATAAAGTGTGAAGATCTTCTTTTTATTCTTGTAAAACATAGAGTGTTGCCCTTAAGTGAGGAAAAGATCCCAAAGAGGACAAATTAAAAGATCCCAAAGAGGACAAATGAAAAGATCCCAAAGAGGACAATGAGAGATAAAACGAAAGAGCCAAAGAGGCCACAAAAATAAAAAAATAAAAAAGAGAAGGGGGCAACACTACTATTCCTTTTGAAAGATCCACACTCATACTCCATTGCTATATTTGTACTCCATAGAGATTATCATTCATGCTTAACTATGTGGGGACCCTCACACTATAGAACTTGGCTTGTATATTCCAATGATGAGCCTCCTCAAATGAGCTCTAGGTCTTCATGAGCAAGCAAGTTGGATGCACCCCCACTAGTTCCATTGGAGAGCTTATCTTAGCTCATATGTGCATCCGTTGCATGGCAATCCCTACTCCTCACATCATATCTGTCATTTGGCTTTCTCTCGCCTATGGTTGTCCTTATTGATGTGAGCCGTTCACACCTTTTTGTCTTCCTTCCCCATCATTATTCTCTTTGCCATCCTAAGTGCCAACATATCTTGCTTGCGCTCATCCATTGCATGAGTGCTCAAAGTCAAAAGGGAGAGAATCATTTTGACTTATGCCTGACTAGTGGTGTGGGGATGAGTCAAAATAAGATTTTGAAGGAGACCAAGTGTGAAGTTTAGTAGATTGAGTTCTCAATTAAAAAATATTTTTATACTCTCAACACCATTTGGAGACATTCGAGTCACGGACAGCGAGAGCTCTTACACCTTTATGTTCTTACTTCGCTAATTTCAATACTAGATATAGACTCTTGCTTGTTATTGTCTTGACTTGAATTGCATATCTTACTTGCTTTACTTTGAAGTTCTTATATGTGTGTTAGCATGTTACCACAGAAATTATTTGTGTTATCATTTACCTACTCGAGGATGAGCAGGAATTAAGCTTGGGGATGTTGATACGTCCCAAACATATCTATAATTTCTGCTTGCTCCATGATCTTTTGGGTGACATTGTTATATGTTTTGCTACACTTTTATATCTTTTTACACATATTTGGACTAACCTACTAACTCAGTGCACCCAGTGCCAGTTTCTATTTGCTGATGTCTTTTTTGTAGGGACTTTTACCCCAATTTACACTGCCCCAAAAATTCCAGGAAAAATATATAAAAATCAGCGTGACAGAAGCTTCACGAAGCACCAAGGTGGGCCTGAGGGGAGCCAGGCCTCACCCATGTGGCCTCCCTGCGCGGGTCCCCTCCTGGTCGCGCCCACAGGCCGCCTGGGTGGAGGGTCCACCCCCTGGCGCCCTCCTTTGGACCATATTTACCCCCCGTGGAGGAAACCCTGATTCCCAAACCATTTTCTCCAGAAGCAATGCCGATCTCCGCCGCCATCGCCAACAAGTTTTCGGGGACCAGAATTCCTGTGCTGGCACCCTGTCGGGGCGGGGAAGTGCCCCCGGATTCATCTCCATCGACGTTGCTTCCTCCCTCCATGAAGCGGGAGTAGTTCCCCTTCAGGGCTGAGGTCTTCTAGAGTAGCTATGTGGTTAATTCTCTCTCCCATGATGTGATCTTGATTGTGATCATAGGCTATGTTAATCTAGGGTGATCCCATGATGTTTCCCCTTCTTCTATGTATTGGATTGATGTACTCACTTGATCTTATCTAGTATAATCCCTGAGACCATGGTGACAGCGGTCTATTGGACATGGATTAGAAGAATACTTTAATGAGTGATTTCCTCTTTTGTGAATTGATTGAAGATTGAGAGTCTCTTGGTGCTTGTCTTTGAATATCCCTGAGATACGTTGTGGTGATTGTGGTACTCTCTTTGGACGGACGCGGTGATATTGGGAAATCCATAGAGAGAACTACGAACTCTGAGGTGTGCTTTTGTAGCCCTACATAATTCTCGTCCTCTGTTGATCACAGGAATGACGTCCGAGGACATCACCATTGCATGTTTTAGTGGAAATATCATGTGATTAGACTATGTTAATGTTGTTGGGAGTTTCCACTAGTGAAAGTATGAAGCCCCGACCTTGTTTCTCACCATTGTTACACCGTTTATGCTCACTTTTGTCACTTGCTACCTTGCTGCCATTTTTATTACAGATTTATATTACCTTGCTTTGCCACACCTATCACCCATATTTTACCATCTCTTTGCCGATCTAGTGCACCTATACAACTGACAATTGTATTAGGTGTGTTGGGGACACAAGAGACTTCTTGTATCTTAATTACAAGGTTGCTTGAGAGAGACCATCTTCAACCTCTACTTCCCTGAGTTCGATGAACCTTAGGTCATCCACTTGAGGGAAATTGTTGTTGTCCTACAAACCTCTGCGCTTGGAGGCCCAACATAGTCTACAAGAATAGAAGCTCGCGTAGACATGAGCACACACTAGTGAGAGAATATCGCATACGGCGACAAGTCATGCATTGAGTACATGTACCAGACTTGCATTTTGAAGTTTTCTTTTCTAGTGGCGCCGTATGTCTTGAACCCATTATCCCAAGCTACTTGCAATTCATCCTTAAGCGGTTGCATGTACACATTCATATTCTTTCCCGGATAGTTGGGCCCTGGAATTATCAGCGTCAGGAATGTGTTATTTCTTTGCATAATCTGTCCCAGGGGGAGATTGAGTGGAATGAAAAATACAAGCCAACAACTGTATTGGGTTGCCATTATACCAAAGGGATTGAAATCATCCGTGGCAACTCAGACTCGAGGATGCCTTGGATCTGTCGCTTTATCCATATGTAATGGATTGAAGTGCCTCCACAAAAAAGCATCCGATGTGTGAACCAACATCTTATTCCCATCTGCATCTAGTTCGGTTCTTTTGCCCAATTTGTTTCATGTCATCTGTCTGGCCGTCTCTTTGACCATGAAAAGACGTTGAAGTCTTGGTATGATTGGCATATACCAAAGAACATTATCGGGGATTTTAGTGTGTGTTCGGTATGTTATCCCGTTATGAGACCCACCCTAGAAAGTCGGGTTAGGATCATGGCGGCTCTATCTCCATGTTCAAGATGGGCCGTTATCTCTGAAGCGGAAGATGCAAGACATACGTTGTGAGAGACGGTTGGCCTAAGACTCGAAGAAGGCGACTTACGACCCGCATGGGAAAAGACTCGCCTGGAGTTTCCTTGCGTGAGGGACAAGGCGAGTTAGAGATGTACCGGCTCACAAATTGTAATGAGAGTTGGACTCTTGTAAACCTACAGCCTCGACCTGTATATAAAGGCGAGTCTCTAGGGTTGATAAGGTGAGGTTAACATCAACCAAGAGCTAGGTCACACAAATCCGCACCCTTGTAATTGATTTCCACAACAATGTACACATAGAGGGACGTAGGCTTTTACCTCAATCTGAGGGGCCGAACCTGGGTAAACTCATCTCGTCTCCCGATCAACCCCTTTGAGTCGCCACATAGTTGCGATGGCTTCACCACTAAGTCCTTTCATGAGGACATCTGTCGTGACAAAACCATGACAGTTGGCGCCCACCTTGGGGCCTGCGCACAGTGGAGTTGAGTTCTCTAAGGGAGCCCTTCCAGGATTCGGGAGCTACGCGGTCGGCCTCACGACTAAGTCTCGCCGCGGAAAGTACTACATCGACAATTCAAGCTCGGGTCTCGATGCCGGTTCAATCGAATCAGGATACAAGATCCACTTCTTCATCGGCAAGATCGGAACGCCGGTTCCCGAGCCGAACATCTACACCGAGATCGTCGAGCCGGCTCGGCTTTCCCAACCCGCCACTCCTCAGGTCAGACGATGTTGCATCTTCGTCAGCTTACGCAAGGGGACAACCTCCTGGATGAGCCGGAAGCTGGTGGTGACACCCCCGTCAACTCTGATGGCGAGTCATCGATCGGAGATACTAATTCAATCTGCCCTCTCTACGAGGGAAGGCTGGGAGGTTTCCTTGAGACGGCGATCTCTGTAGGGCCACATGACCCCCCCCCCTTCTCCTAGTCGCCATCTATATGGCAGGAGCCACGGCGGCTCAGGACCAGCCGAACGCGTCAAACGCCAATAGGGCCAACGGGTCAGGCAAGACCCCGGCTCAGGCCATGTCAGATCTAATGACTGAGATGTCAAAACTCATGGCAGTAGCCGTGACGGCTGACAACCAAGAGGAAGTTAACGCTGAATTGCCTAAACTTCGTGAAGAGATGGCTCAGATACATCGCCAGATCGATGCGGAGAAGACCCGGATGGCGGATTAACAAGCTCATATCGACGAAGAAGCGAAGCATTTGAAATTGGAGGCATGGTGACTCGAACGCCGACGATTTGCGTGAGACGCTGTTTATGAGAGGAGGCATCAGAGTCGCATCCCACCCAACCTTAGTACTACCCGCCTGTTCAGCAGCCCGCAAACGCCCGGTATGGATCATAACCCACCACGCCAAGGCAATCCATAGGGAGAGATCTTCCAACAGCCGATGCAGCCCCCGTTGAACCCATGGGCAGCTCAGCACTTCCAGACACCTCAGGGTCACTTCTCCAACCCGGTGGATAATGTACTAGCTGCGACCCGCCACTTGGAGTCTCTTCCTATTCGTGGGAATACCGCGCTGGAGGTGGAGGCATGAAACGCCATAGAGATGTTAAAAATTGTGGTAGTCCAGCGGGTGCATTTCTCGTACAGTCGTGATTGTCTACACTCCACGCCACACGCAAGCCACATGAAGAGTCACCCACATGACCCTCCGGCAGTTTCTAGCGATGCTCACCGACAGCAACCTCAGATCAATCGACCAGAGCCACCAGCATCCAATGCTCAGGCGCTTGTCAATGGTGCACGAGCCGCCCGGCCAACCGAGGTGGAGGCGGTGGCGGCCTTGGCAGGTCAGGGAGTTTTGCCTTATGCCCAACCAGCTTTTGGATACGGTGGGCAAGCAGGAAGGAACATAGGAGTCCCCTGCCTCTCTTTCGCTCTCCGCAATGAGTGCATGCCCAAAGACTTCAAAGGCCCGCGTAAGGTGCCTAACTATACTCTTGATCTTGAGCCGGGGGCATGGGTTGAGAGTTATGAACTGGCTATTGCTACCTCAAAAAGATCCCCGGCAACGGCGCCAGGAATACTTCTGATGTTTGTAGTATATCCCTTGCAACGACGCCAGGAAATAGTTGTGTCGACGACACCAGGAATCCTTCAGCTACGGCTACGCCTTAAGGGACTTCCTAGGCAAGTATGCAAAGGATTTCACCTGTGGCCTTGGAGCCTTGCATTGGTGTTCCCTCGAAGCGGAAAGGGTGATGTAGCACAGCGACGGTAAGCATTTCCCTCAGTTTGAGAACCAAGGTATCAATCCGGCGGAAGAGTATCTCAAGATCCTGCACAAACACAAAATCTTGTACCCAACGCTATGAAGGGGTTGTCAACCCCTTATAGATTGTTTGCCAAGTGAGAACTGAAAGCAACAAAGTAACAAAGCAAAGTAAAAGCGGATATGTAAACGATGGATGTGAATAGACCCGGGGGACGTACTGTTTACTAGTGGCTTCTCTCATGAAAGAAAGTAGACGGTGGGTGAACAAATTACTGTCGAGCAATTGATAGAACCGCGCAAAGTCATGATGATATCTATACAATGATTATTTCTATAGGCATCACGTCCGAAAAAGGTAGACCGATACTTTCTGCATCTACTACTATTACTCCAAACGTCGACCGCTATCCAGCATGCATCTAGTGTATTAAGACCATAAGAACAGAGTAACGCCTTAAGCAAGATGACATGATGTAGAGGGATAATCTCAAACCAATGATAAAAACCCCATCATTTTACCCTTGATGGCAACTACTTGATGTGTGCCTTGCTGCCCCTACTGTCACTGGGAAAGGTCACCACATGGTAGAACCCAAAACCAAGCACTTCTCCCATTGCAACAATCATAGATCTAGTTGGCCAAACAAAACCCAAGACTCGGAGAGACTTACAAGGATATCAAATCATGCATATAAGAAATCAGCAAAGACTCAAATATATATCACAGATAATCTGATCACAAATCCACAATTCATCGGATCTCGACAAACACACCGCCAAAGAAGATTACATCGGATAGATCTCCATGAAGATCATGGAGAACTTTGTATTCAAGATCCAAGAGAGAGAAGAAGCCATCTAGCTAGTAACTACGGACCTGTAGGTCTGAAGTGAACTACTCACGAGTCATTGGAGGGGCGATGATGATGATGAAGAAGCCCTCCAACTCCAAAGTCCCCTTCAGCAGGGCGCCGGGAAGGTGTTGGGGAACGTCGCATGGGAAACAAAAAATTTCCTACGCGCACGAAGACCTATCATGGTGATGTCCATCTACGAGAGGGGATGAGTGATCTACAGACCCTTGTAGACCGTACAGCAGAAGCGTTAGTGAACGCGGTTGATGTAGTGGAACGTCCTCACGTCCCTCGATCCGCCCCGCGAACAATCCCGCGATCAGTCCCACAATCTAGTACCGAACGAACGGCACCTCCGCGTTCAGCACACGTATAGCTAGACGATGATCTCGGCCTTCTTGATCCGGCAAGAGAGACGGAGAGGTAGAAGAGTTCTTCGGCAGCGTGACGGCGCTCCGGAGGTTGGTGATGACCTTGTCTCAGCAGGGCTCCACCCGAGCTCCGCAGAAACGCGATCTAGAGGAAAAACCGTGGAGGTATGTGGTCGGGCTGCCGTGGAATAGTCGTCTCAAATCAGCCCTAAAACCTCCGTATATATAGGTGGGAGGGAGGGGACCTTGCCTTCGGGCTCAAGGAGCCCCAAGGGGGTCGGCCGAGTCCAAGGGGGAAGGCTCCCCCCCCCCAAACCGAGTTGGACTTGGTTTGGTGGGTGGGAGTCCTTCCTTCCCTTCCCACCTCCTCTTTTTTTCTTTTCTCTTTGATTTTCATTCCTCGGTGCATAGGGCCCTTTTGGGCTGCCCCACCAGCCCACTAAGGGCTGGTGCGCCACCCTCATGGCCTATGGGCTTCCCCAGGGTGGGTTGCCCCCCCCCCCCCGGTGAACTCCCGGAACCCATTCGTCATTCCCGGTACATTCTCGGTAACTCCGAAAACCTTCCGGTAATCAAATGAGGTCATCCTATATATCAATCTTCGTTTCCGGACCATTTCGGAAACCCTCGTGACGTCCGTGATCTCATCAGGGACTCCGAACAACATTCGGTAACCAACCATATAACTCAAATACGCATAAAACAACGTCGAACCTTAAGTGTGCAGACCCTGCGGGTTCGAGAACTATGTAGACATGACCCGAGAGACTCCTCGGTCAATATCCAATAGCGGGACCTGGATGCCCATATTGGATCCTACATATTCTACGAAGATCTTATCGTTTGAACCTCAGTGCCAAGGATTAATATAATCCCGTATGTCATTCCCTTTGTCCTTCGGTATGTTACTTGCCCGAGATTCGATCGTCAGTATCCGTATACCTATTTCAATCTCGTTTTACCGGCAAGTCTCTTTACTCGTTCCGTAATACAAGATCCCGCAACTTACACTAAGTTACATTGCTTGCAAGGCTTGTGTGTGATGTTGTATTACCGAGTGGGCCCCGAGATACCTCTCCGTCACACGGAGTGACAAATCCCAGTCTTGATCCATACTAACTCAACTAACACCTTCGGAGATACCTGTAGAGCATCTTTATAGTCACCCAGTTACGTTGCGACGTTTGATACACACAAAGCATTCCTCCGGTGTCAGTGAGTTATATGATCTCATGGTCATAGGAATAAATACTTGACACGCAGAAAACAGTAGCAACAAAATGACACGATCAACATGCTACGTCTATTAGTTTGGGTCTAGTCCATCACGTGATTCTCCTAATGACGTGATCCAGTTATCAAGCAACAACACTTTGTTCATAATCAGAAGACACTGACTATCTTTGATCAACTGGCTAGCCAACTAGAGGCTTGCTAGGGACGGTGTTTTGTCTATGTATCCACACATGTAAATGAGTCTTCATTCAATACAATTATAGCATGGATAATAAACGATTATCTTGATACAGGAATTATAATAATAACTATATTTATTATTGCCTCTAGGGCATAATTCCAACAGTCTCCCACTTGCACTAGAGTCAATAATCTAGCCCTCACATCATCATGCGAATTACATTGTAATAAATCTAACACCCATACAGTTCTGGTGTTGATCATGCTTTGGCCGTGGAAGAGGTTTAGTCAGCCGGTCTGCTACATTCAGATCCGTGTGCACTTTGCATATATTTACGTCCTCTCCCTCGACGTAGTCGCGGATGAGGTTGAAGCGTCGCTTGATGTGTCTGGTCTTCTTGTGAAACTGTGGTTCCTTTGCTAAGGCAATGGCACCCGTGTTGTCACAGAACAAGGTTATTGGATTCAGTGCGCTTGGCACCACTCCAATATCCGTCATGAACTGCTTCATCCAGACACCCTCCTTAGCCGCCTCCGAGGCAGCCATGTATTCCGCTTCACATGTAGAATCTGCTACGACACTTTGCTTGGAACTGCACCAGCTTACCGCACCCCCATTAAGAATAAATACGTATCCGGTTTGCGACTTAGAGTCGTCCGGATCTGTGTCAAAGCTTGCATCGACGTAACCTTTTACGGCGAGCTCTTCGTCACCTCCATACACGAGAAACATCTCCTTAGTCCTTTTCAGGTACTTCAGGATATTCTTGACCGCTGTCCAGTGATCCACTCCTGGATTACTCTAGAACCTACCCGCCATACTTATGGCCAGGCTAACATCCGGTCTAGTGCACAGCATTGCATACATGATAGAACCTATGGCTGAAGCACAGGGGACGGAGCGCATATGCTCTCTATCTTCATCAGTTGCTGGGCACAGAGTCTTACTCAATTTCGTACCTTGTAAAACTGGCAAGAACCCTTTCTTAGACTGTTCCATTTTGAACCTCTTCAAAACTTTATCAAGGTATGTGCTTTGTGAAAGTCCTAGCAGGCGGTTTGATCTATCCCTATAGATCTTAATGCCTAGAATGTAAGTAGCTTCTCCTAGGTCCTTCATAGAGAAACTTTTATTCAAGTAATCCTTTATGCTCTCCAAAAACTCCACGTTGTTTCCAATCAGCAATATGTCATCCACATATAATATTAGAAACGCCACAGAGCTCCCACTCACTTTCTTGTAAATACAAGATTCTCCAACCACTTGTATAAACCCAAATGCTTTGATCACCTCATCAAAACGTTTGTTCCAACTCCAAGATGCTTGCACCAGTCCATAAATGGATCGCTGGAGCTTGCACACCTTGTTAGCATTCTTAGGATCGACAAAACCTTCGGGTTGTATCATATACAACTCTTCCTTAAGGAAACCGTTAAGGAATGTCGTTTTGACATCCCTTTGCCAGATTTCATAATCGAAAAATGCAGCTATTGCTAACATGATTCTGACGGACTTAAGCATCGCTACGGGTGAGAATGTCTCATCGTAGTCAACTCCTTGAACTTGTGAAAAACCCTTTGCCACAAGTCGAGCTTTAAAAACGGTCACATTGCCGTCAGCGTCCGTCTTCCTCTTAAAGATCCATTTGTTCTGAATAGCCTTGCGGCCCTCAGGTAGTACTTCCAAAGTCCACACTTTGTTCTCATACATGGATCCTATCTCGGACTTCATGGCTTCTAGCCATTTGTTGGAATCTGGGCCCACCATTGCTTCTTCATAATTTGCAGGTTCATTGTTGTCTAACAACATGATTGATATGACGGGATTACCGTACCACTCTGGAGCAGTACGTGGTCTCGTCGACCTGCGTGGTTCGATAGAAACTTGAACCGGAGTTTCATGATCATCATCATTAACTTCCTCCTCAACCGGCGTTGCAATGACAGAGGTTTCCCCTTGCCCTGCGCCACCATCCAGAGGGATGAGAGGTTCGACAACCTCGTCAAGTTTTATCTTCCTCCCACTCAATTCTCTCGAGAGAAACTCCTTCTCGAGAAAAGCTCCGTTTTTAGCATCAAACACTTTGCCCTCGGATTTGAGATAGAAGGTGTACCCAACTGTCTCTTTTGGGTAACCTATGAAGACGCACCTTTCCGCTTTGGGTTCCAGCTTTTCAGGCTGAAGCTTTTTGACATAAGCATCACATCCCCAAACTTTAAGAAACGACAACTTTGGCTTTTTACCATACCACAGTTCGTATGGTGTCGTCTCAACGGATTTTGATGGTGCCCTATTTAAAGTGAATGCAACTGTTTCTAATGCATAACCCCAAAATGATAACGGCAAATCAGTAAGAGACATCATAGATCGTACCATCTCTAATAAAGTACGATTACGATGTTCGGACACACCATTACGTTGTGGTGTTCTAGGCGGTGTTAACTGTGAAACAATTCCACATTGTCTTAAGTGAGCACCAAACTCGAAACTCAGATATTCACCCCCACGATCAGACCGTAGGAACTTGATCTTCTTGTTACGATGATTTTCCACTTCACTCTGAAATTGCTTGAACTTTTCAAATGTTTCAGACTTGTGCTTCATCAAGTAGACATAACCATATCTACTCAAATCGTCAGTGAAGGTGAGAAAATAACGATATCCGCCGCGCGCCTCTACGCTCATCGGACCACACACATCGGTATGTATGATTTCCAACAAGTCACTTGCACGCTCCATTGTTCCGGAGAACGGAGTCTTAGTCATCTTGCCCATGAGGCATGGTTCGCACGTGTCAAGTGAATCAAAGTCAAGTGACTCCAAAAGTCCATCAGCATGGAGTTTCTTCATGCGCTTTACACCAATATGACCTAATCGGCAGTGCCACAAAAATATGGCGCTATCATTGTTAACTCTAACTCTTTTGGTCTCAATGCTATGTATATGCGTATCGCTATCAAGATTCAATATGAACAATCCTCTCACATTAGGTGCATGACCATAAAAGATGTTACTCATAGAAATAGAACAACCATTATTCTCTGACTTAAAAGAGTAACCGTCTTGCACTAAACAAGATCCAGATATAATGTTCATGCTCAACGCAGGCACTAAATAACAATGATTTAAGTTCATCACTAATCCTGATGGTAACTGAAGTGAAACTGTGCCGACGGTGATTGCATCAACCTTGGAACCATTTCCTACGCGCATCGTCACTTCATCTTTCGCCAGCCTTCGTCTATTCCGCAGTTCCTGTTTCAGTTGCAAATATGAGCAACAGAACCGGTATCGAATACCCAGGCACTACTACGAGAGCCGGTTAAGTACACATCAATAACATGTCTATCAAATATACCTGATTTTTCTTTGGCCGCCTTCTTATCTGCCAGATACTTGGGGCAATTGCGCTTCCAGTGACCCATACACTTACAATAGTAACACTCCGTTTCAGGCTTAGGTCCAGTTTTGGGTTTCTTCATCGGATTGGCAACAGGCTTGCCGCTCTTCTTCGAATAACCTTTCTTGCATTTGCCGTTTCTCTTGAAACTAGTGGTCTTATTCACCATCAACACTTGATGTTCTTTACGGAGTTCAGACTCTGCGACTTTCAGCATCGCAAACAACTCGCCGGGTGACTTGTTCATCCCTTGCATGTTGTAGTTCAACACAAAGCCTTTATAGCTTGGCGGCAGTGATTGAAGGATTCTGTCAGTGATAGCCTCTTGCGGGAGTTCAATCCCCAGCTCAGCTAGACGGTTTGAGTACCCAGACATTTTGAGCACATGTTCACTGACAGACGAGTTCTCCTCCATCTTGCAAGCATAGAATTTATCGGAGGTCTCAATCCTCTCGATCCGGGCATTCTTCTGAAAGATAAACTTCAACTCCTGGAACATCTCAAATGCTCCATGACGCTCAAAGCGACGTTGAAGTCCCGGTTCCAAGCCATACAATACTGCACATTGAACTACTGAGTAGTCCTCCTTACGTGCTAACCAAGCGTTCTTAACATCCTGATCAGCCGTAGCGGGTGGTTCATCTCCTAGCGCAGCATTAAGGACATAATCCTTCTTCCCAGCTTGTAAGATTAGCTTAAGATTACGAGCCCGGTCTACAAAGTTGCTTCCATCATCTTTCAACTTAGCTTTCTCTAGGAACGTATTAACATTCAGGGTGACTGTCGCGTGAGCCATGATCTACAACACAAATATATTCAACGTGGACTTAGACTATGTTCAAGATAATTAGATTTTAACTTAATCAAATTATTGGCTAAACTCCCACTCAAAAAGTACATCTCTCCAGTCATTTGAGTGGTTCATGATCCACTTACACTAGCTCAAGTCCGATCATCACGTGAGTTGAGTATAGTTTCAGTGGTAAGCATCCCTATGCTAATAATATCATCTATATGATTCATGATCGACCTTTCGGTCTCATGTGTTCCGAGGCCATGTCTGCACATGCTAGGCTCGTCAAGCTTAACCCGAGTGTTCCGTGTGCGCAACTGTTTTGCACCCGTTGTATGTGAACGTTGAGTCTATCACACCCGATCATCACGTGGTGTCTCGAAACGACGAACTGTAGCAACGGTGCACAGTCGGGGAGAACACAATTTCGTCTTGAAATTTTAGTGAGAGATCACCTCATAATGCTACCGTCGTTCTAAGAAAAATAAGGTGCATAAAAGGATTAACATCACATGCAATTCATAAGTGACATGATATGGCCATCATCACGTGCTTCTTGATCTCCATCACCAAAGCACCGGCACGATCTTCTTGTCACCGGCGCCACACCATGATCACCATCAATGTGTTGCCATCGGGGTTGTCGTGCTACTCATGCTATTACTACTAAAGCTACATCCTAGCAAAATAGTAAACGCATCTGCAAGCACAAACGTTAGTATAAAGACAACCCTATGGCTCCTGCCGGTTGCCGTACCATCGACGTGCAAGTCGATATTTTCTATTACAACATGATCATCTCACACATCCAATATATCACATCACATCGTTGGCCATATCACATCACAAGCATACCCTGCAAAAACAAGTTAGACGTCCTCTAATTTTGTTGTTGCATGTTTTACGTGGTGACCATGGGTATCTAGTAGGATCGCATCTTACTTACGCAAACACCACAACGGAGATATATGAGTTGCTATTTAACCTCATCCAAGGACCTCCTCGGTCAAATCTGATTCAACTAAAGTTGGAGAAACCGACACTTGCCAGTCATCTTTGAGCAACGGGGTTACTCGTAGCGATGAAACCAGTCTCTCGTAAGCGTACGAGTAATGTCGGTCCAAGCCGCTTCAATCCAACAATACCGCGGAATCAAGAAAAGACTAAGGAGGGCAGCAAAACGCACATCACCGCCCACAAAAACTTTTGTGTTCTACTCGAGAAGACATCTACGCATGAACCTAGCTCATGATGCCACTGTTGGGGGACGTCGCATGGGAAACAAAAATTTTCCTACGCGCACGAAGACCTATCATGGTGATGTCCATCTACGAGAGGGGATGAGTGATCTACGTACCCTTGTAGACCGTGCAGCAGAAGCGTTAGTGAACGCGGTTGATGTAGTGGAACGTCCTCACGTCCCTCGATCCGCCCCGCGAACAATCCCGCGATCAGTCCCACGATCTATTACCGAACGGACGGCACCTCCGCATTCAGCACACGTACAGCTCGACGATGATCTCGGCCTTCTTGATCCAGCAAGAGAGACGGAGAGGTAGAAGAGTTCTCCGGCAGCGTGACGGCGCTCCGGAGGTTGGTGATGACCTTGTCTCGGCAGGGCTCCGCCCGAGCTCCGCAGAAACGCGATCTAGAGGAAAAACCGTGGAGGTATGTGGTCGGGCTGCCGTGGAAAAGTCGTCTCAAATCAGCCCTAAAACCTCCGTATATATAGGTGGGAGGGAGGGGACCTTGCCTTCGGGCTCAAGGAGCCCCAAGGGGGTCGGCCGAGTCCAAGGGGGAAGGCTCCCCCCCCCCAAACCGAGTTGGACTTGGTTTGGTGGGTGGGAGTCCTTCCTTCCCTTCCCACCTCCTCTTTTTTTTCTTTTCTCTTTGATTTTCTTTCCTCGGCGCATAGGGCCCTTTTGGGCTGCCCCACCAGCCCACTAAGGGCTGGTGCGCCACCCTCATGGCATATGGGCTTCCCCGGGGTGGGTTGCCCCCCCCCCCCCGGTGAACTCCCGGAACCCATTCGTCATTCCCGGTACATTCCCGGTAACTCCGAAAACCTTCCGGTAATCAAATGAGGTCATCCTATATATCAATCTTCATTTCCGGACCATTTCGGAAACCCTCGTGACGTCCGTGATCTCATCCGGGACTCGGAACAACATTCGGTAACCAACCATATAACTCAAATACGCATAAAACAACGTCGAACCTTAAGTGTGCAGACCCTGCGGGTTCGAGAACTATGTAGACATGACCCGAGAGACTCCTCGGTCAATATCCAATAGCGGGACCTGGATGCCCATATTGGATCCTACATATTCTATGAAGATCTTATCGTTTGAACCTCAGTGCCAAGGATTCATATAATCCCGTATGTCATTCCCTTTGTCCTTCGGTATGTTACTTGCCCGAGATTCGATCGTCAGTATCCGTATACCTATTTCAATCTCGTTATACCGGCAAGTTTCTTTACTCGTTCCGTAATACAAGATCCCGCAACTTACACTAAGTTACATTGCTTGCAAGGCTTGTGTGTGATGTTGTATTACCGAGTGGGCCCCGAGATACCTCTCCGTCACACGGAGTGACAAATCCCAGTCTTGATCCATACTAACTCAACTAACACCTTCGGAGATACCTGTAGAGCATCTTTGTAGTCACCCAGTTACGTTGCGACGTTTGATACACATAAAGCATTCCTCCGGTGTCAGTGAGTTATATGATCTCATGGTCATAGGAATAAATACTTGACACGCAGAAAACAGTAGCAACAAAATGACACGATCAACATGCTACGTCTATTAGTTTGGGTCTAGTCCATCACGTGATTCTCCTAATGATGTGATGCAGTTATCAAGCAACAACACTTTGTTCATAATCATAAGACACTGACTATCTTTGATCAACTGGCTAGCCAACTAGAGGCTTGCTAGGGACGGTGTTTTGTCTATGTATCCACACATGTAAATGAGTCTTCATTCAATACAATTATAGCATGGATAATAAACGATTATCTTGATACAGGAATTATAATAGTAACTATATTTATTATTGCCTCTAGGGCATAATTCCAACAGAAAGGTCTTCAGATGAGATCTCGCGGAAACGGAAGCTTGCGGCGGCGGAAAAGAATTTTCGAGGCTCCCCTGATTTTTTGTGGAATATTTGGGAATTCATAGGCCAAAGACCTAGGTCAGGGGGAGGCCAGGGAGGCCACAAGCCTGCCCACCGCCGCCTTCCCCTGGTGGCGGAGTGGGGGCTTGTGGGCTCCCTAGAGCCCACCTGGCTTGGCCCAAAAGCCCCCTGGTCTTCTTCTGTTCGGGAAAAATCATTTCGGGGTTTTTCTTCCGTTTGGACTCCGTTCCAAAGTCAGATCTGAAAAGAGTCAAAAACACGGAAAAAACAGGAACTGGCACTTGGCACTGAATTAATAAGTTAGTCCCAAAAAAGATATAAAAGGTACATAAAACAACCAAAGAAGACAAGATAAGAGCGTGAAACCATCAAAAATTATAGATACGTTTGAGACGTATCAAGCATCCCCAAGCTTAACTCCTGCTCGTCCTCGAGTAGGGAAGTAATAAGAATGAATTTTTGATGCTTTCATGCTACCTAGCATAGGTGTTGTTTGTAATTCCTCTTATGTGACGTGAATGTTCAGATCCATTAGATTCAAAACAATAGTTTGCTATTGACGTGGAAATAATAATAATTCAAGCAAACTAGCAAGGTAATCATCAACTTTCCAAATAACAAGGCCAAAAGAAAGTTATCCCTACAAAAACATATAGTCTGGCTATGCTCTATCATCATTGCACAATGAATTTAAATCATGCACAACCCAGGTATTGGCCAAGTAATTGTTTCACACCTTTACTTTCTCAAACATTTTCAACTCTCACGCAATACATGAGCGTGAGCCATGGTTATAGCACTATAGATGGTGTGGAATGTAGTGGAGGTTGCAAGACAAAAAAGGAGAAGATAGTCACATTAACTAGGCATATCAATGAGCTGTGGAGATTCTCATCAATATATATCAATGTGAATGAGTAGGGATTGCCATACAAATGCTGCACTAGAGCTACGAGTATGTGAAAGCTCTTAAAGAAAACTAGTGGGTGTGCATCCAACTTGCTTGCCAACGAAGACCTAAGGCAATTTTGAGGAAGCCTATCATTGGAATATACAAGCCAAGTTATATAATGAAAAATTCCCACTAGCTATATGGTGGTGACAAAACGAGAGACTCTCAATCATGAAGATCATGGTGCTTAATATGCACAAGTGTGGAAAAAGTGGTAGCATTGTCCCTTCTCTCTTTTTCTCTCATTTTTTTTATTTGGTGGGCTCTTTGGCCTCTTTTTTATGGGCTTCTTTGGCCTCTTTTATTTCCTCACATGGGACAATGCTCCATTAATGATGATCATCACACTTTCAACTCAAAACTTAGAGTAAAGATGACTCTATATGGAATGCCTTCGGTAGTGCACCGTGGCAATGATCTAGCATGGCATAGACATCAATGGAAACATCATGCTAGCTATCTTACGATCGTGCAAAGGCAAGTAGACATGGTGGCACATGTCATGGTGGTAGTTGCATGGCAATATATCTCGGAATGACTTTGAAAAAGCCATAGTAGGTAGGTATGGTGGCTGTTTTGAGGGAGGCTAATGGTGGGTTTTGTGCACCGGCGAAAGTTGCACGGCACTAAGAAGATAGTGATGGTGGAAGGTGAAAGTGCATCTAAACCATGGACTCAACATTAGTCATGAAGAACTCATATACTTGTTACAAAAGTTTTATTAGTAATCAAAACAAAGCATTCAACGCATACTCCTAGGGGAAGGGTTGGTAGGTATAAACCATCGCGTGATCCCGACCGCCACGCAAAGGATGACAATCAATATACTAATCATGCTTAGATTTCATCACATAGCGGTTCACCATACGTGCATGCTACGGGAATCACTAACTTCAACACAATTATTTCTAGATCCACAACACCTTACTAGAATGACTTCAATATTACCATAACCACAACTCAAAACTAATTGAGATGAATCAAACTTCTCTAACTATTCAATGCACATGAAGGTGGAAGTTTTCGTATCCCTTTGGATAACTACCCCTTTTGAGACTACTTTCAAAGCATAGATCAACTACCAAGCCACGCACCGCTGCGCTCTAAAATATATAAGTGAAGCACATAGAGCAAAAGTATATAGCTCAAAAGATATAAGTGAAGCACACGTGAGCTGAATTGTCTACCAAAAGATATAAGTGAAGCTCGACAAAATCACGGTGTGTGCATGTCTCTCTCTCTAGGTGTGCAGCAAGGATGATTGTGACACAACAAAAATAAAAGACTCCTACGATACAAACGCTCCAAGCAAAAACACATAACATCTGGTGAATAAAAATATAGCCCCAAGTAACGTTACCGATGGATTGAAGACAAGAGAGGGGATGCCTTCCCGGGTCATCCCCAAGCTTAGGCTTTTATGGCATCCTTGAATCTCTTGGGGTGCCTTGGGAATCCCCAAGCTTGAGCTCTTGCCACTCTTTTATCTCTTTGTCCATAAGAACTTCACCCAAAACTTGAAAACTTTACAACACGAAACTTAAACAGAAACTCGTGATAACATTAGTACAAGAAAGCAAACCACCACTTCCTTAGGTACTGTAGCAAACTTAAATTCTACTTGTGCTGATGTTGGGGTACTGTACTTTCAATCTTCCATGGCTAATACCCCCCCCCCTCGATACTATCCATAGTTTCATCAAAATAAGCAACCAACACAACAAAAACAAAATTTGTTAACAGCAGACCAGTCTGTAGCAATCTGTATGTTGTGTATACCTCTGGTACTTCAAAAATTCTGAAAAATTACGATAGTCTGAATAATTTGCGTAGAAACCAGCAGCAAAAAGAATCAACTCAAAAGCTCTTACAGAAGAAAATGAAAATTATTTTCGTGAGCAGAAAGTTTCTGTCTTTTCCAACATGACCAAACGATCATCCCCAAGACTAATCATAACGGTTTTGCTTGGCACAAACGCAAAAAGAAACTCAAAAAACACAATCATAACAGAATTATGAAAGTGTGGAAAACACAAAACATAAATAAAAAGGATAGATTCGTTGGGTTGCCTCCCAACAAGCGCTTTTGTTTAACACCCTTAGCTAGGCGAAAGTGATGGAATCACGTATAGTCATCTTTGGTGCTCAAACCATAGGTAGCGTGATCATTTATCATCTTAAGATTTTAATCTTTATTAGATGACTCACCACTAGCTCTAGGAGCAAAAACAGGCTTGACGGTCTTTTTGAGAGTAAGATTTGGAGTATTTTGCACAGCGGCAAAAGCGGAACCCAAGTTGGTTATGACATCTTCTAATTTGCCAATTCTAGAAGAATCATTAACTATAAGTTCCTTCTCCTTTAAGTTTTTCAAAAAGTTTCCCACTTTGGATCTGTACTGAGTAATTTGATTGTGGATCTTTCTATCCAAAGCCTCAATAAGTTCAACCGTGGAAATTTTGTTTTCAATAGGGTCAAGCCTTTGCATCACGTGTTCCAAGGTCAAGATAGTTCCATTAACCATGAGTGTGGGTGAGCCTACCAAATTGATGATAGCTCTATAGGAGTCAACAGTATGGCTCCCCAAAAAGTTCCCGCCTACAATGGTATCAAGGATATACCTATTCCAAGGAGAAATTCCAACATAGAAACTGTGAAGGAGGACGGTAGTGGATTGCTTACGAGTAGATCTACTTTGAGCATTACAAATCATGTACCAAGCGTCCTTCAAATTTTCTTCCTCATTCTGCCTGAAATTGAGAACTTCATTTTCAGGGGTGTCGTTTGGAGTGGTGGGTCTAACCATTGATGGACTATCTCACACACAAACGAGCAGGAAGAGAGAGTGAAACGGGCAAAAGAAAACAACAAAAAGGCAAAATAAAACGCCGAAGGAGAAAGGCGAATGAAAACGGCAAATGTGAAGTGGGGGAGAGGAAAACGAGAGGCAACTGGCAACAAAAGTAAATGCAGGAGAAGAGTTTGTGAGATCTACTTGGATAGATCTTGTTTTCTCCTCCCCGGCTGTGTATCCCTTGCAACGGCGCCAGGAAATAGTTGTGTCGACGACACCATGAATCCTTCAGCTACGGCTACGCCTTAAGGGACTTCCTAGGAAAGTATGCAAAGGATTTCCCCCGTGGCCTTGGAGCCTTGCGTTGGTGTTCCCTCAAAGCGGAAAGGGTGATGTAGCATAGCGACGGTAAGTATTTCCCTCAGTTTGAGAACCAAGATATCAATCCGGCGGAAGAGTATCTCAAGATCCTGCACAAACACAAAAGCTTGCACCCAACGCTATGAAGGGGTTGTCAATCCCTTATAGATTGTTTGCCAAGTGAGAACTGAAAGCAACAAAGTAACAAAGAAAAGTAAAAGCGGAGATGTAAACGATGGATGTGAATAGACCCGGGGGCCGTAGTGTTTACTAGTGGCTTCTCTCATGAAAGCAAGTAGACGGTGGGTGAACAAATTACTGTCGAGCAATTGATAGAACCACGCAAAATCGTGACGATATCTATGCAATGATTATATCTATAGGCATCACGTCCGAAACAAGTAGACCGATACTTTCTGCATCTACTACTATTACTCCACACGACGACCGCTATCCAGCATGCATCTAGTGTATTAAGTCCATAAGAACAGAGTAATGCCTTAAGCAAGATGACATGATGTAGAGGGATAATCTCAAACCAATGATAAAAGCCCATCTTTTTACCCTTGATGGCAACTACTTGATGTGTGCCTTGCTGCCCCTATTGTCACTGGTAAAGGTCACCACATGGTAGAACCCAAAACCAAGCACTTCTCCCATTGCAAGAATCATAGATCTAGTTGGCCAAACAAAACCCAAGACTCGGAGAGACTTACAAGGATATCAAATCATGCATATAAGAAATCAATAAAGACTCAAATATATATCATAGATAATCTGATCACAAATCCACAATTCATTGGATCTCGACAAACACACCGCCAAAGAAGATTACATCAGATAGATCTCCATGAAGATCATGGAGAACTTTGTATTCAAGATCCAAGAGAGAGAAGAAGCCATCTAGCTACTAACTACGGACCCGTAGGTCTGAAGTGAACTACTCACGAGTCATTGGAGGGGCGATGATGATGATGAAGAAGCCCTCCAACTCCAAAGTCCCCTCCGGCACGGCGTCGGGAAGGGTCTCCAGATGAGATCTCACGGAAACGGAAGCTTGTGGCGACGGAAAAGTATTTTCGAGGCTCCCCTGATTTTTTGTGGAATATTTGCGAATTTATAGGCCAAAGACCTGTTGGGGAACGTCGCATGGGAAACAAAAAATTTCCTACGTGCACGAAGACCTATCATGGTGATTTCCATCTACGAGAGGGGATTTCCGATCTACATACCCTTGTAGATCGCACAGTAGAAGCGTTAGTAAACGCGGTTGATGTAGTGGAACGTCCTCACGTCCCTCGATCCGCCCCGCGAACCGTCCCACGATCAGTCCCACGATCTAGTGCCGAACGGACGGCACCTCCGCGTTTAGCACACGTACAGCTCGACGATGATCTCGGCCTTCTTGATCCAGCAAGAGAGACGGAGAGGTAGATGAGTTCTCCGGCAGCGTGACGGCGCTCCGGAGGTTCGTGATGATCTTATCTCGGCACGGCTCCGCCCGAGCTCCGCAGAAACGCGATCTAGAGGTAAAACCGTGGAGATATGTGGTCGGGCTGCCGTGGCAAAGTTGTGTCAAATCAGCCCTAAAACCTCCGTATATATAGGGGGAAGAGGAGGAGCCTTGCCTTGGGGTCCAAGGACCCCCAAGGGGTTCGACCGAGCTATGGGGGGCAACCCTCCCCTTCCAAACCGAGTCCAACTAGGTTTGGAAGGAGGAGTCCTTCCCCCTTTTCCCACCTCCTCTTTTTTTCTCTTTGATTTTCTTCCTATGGCGCATAGGGCCTTCTTGGGCTGTCCCACCAGCCCACTAAGGGCTGGTGCGCCACCCCCAAGGCCTATGGGCTTCCCCGGGATGGGTTGCCCCCCCGGTGAACACCCTGGACCCATTCGTCATTCCTGGTACATTCCCGGTAACTTCGAAAACCTTCCGGTAATCAAATGAGGTCATCCTATATATCAATCTTCGTTTCCGGACCATTCCGGAAACCCTCATGATGTCCCTGATCTCATCCGGGACTCCGAACAACATTCGGTAACCAACCATATAACTCAAATACGCATAAAACAACGTCGAACCTTAAGTGTGCAGACCCTGCGGGTTCGAGAACTATGTAGACATGACCCGAGAGACTCCTCGGTCAATATCCAATAGCGGGACCTGGATGCCCATATTGGATCTTATCGTTTGAACCTTAGTGCCAAGGATTCATATAATCCCGTATGTCATTCCCTTTGTCCTTCGGTATGTTACTTGCCCGAGATTCGATCGTCAGTATCGGCATACCGATTTCAATCTTGTTTATCGGCAAGTCTCTTTACTCGTTCCGTAATACAAGATCCCGCAACTTACACTAAGTCACATTACTTGCAAGGCTTGCGTGTGATGTTGTATTACCGAGTGGGCCCCGAGATACCTCTCCGTCACACGGAGTGACAAATCCCAGTATTGATCCATACTAACTCAACGAACACCTTCGGAGATACCTGTAGAGCATCTTTATAGTCACCCAGTTACGTTGCGACGTTTGATACACACAAAGCACTCCTCCGGTGTCAGTGAGTTATATGATCTCATGGTCATAGGAACAAATACTTGACACGCAGAAAACAGTAGCAACAAAATGACACGATCAACATGCTATGTCTATTAGTTTGGGTCTAGTCCATCACATGATTCTCCTAATGATGTGATCCCGTTATCAAGTGACAACACTTGAATATGGTCAGGAAACCTTGACCATCTTTGATCAACGAGCTAGTCAACTAGAGGCTTACTAGGGACAGTGTTTTGTCTATGTATCCACACATGCACTGTGTTTCCAATCAATACAATTATAGCATGGATAATAAACGATTATCATGAACTAAGAAATATAATAATAACTAATTTATTATTGCCTCTAGGGCATATTTCCAACAATCTCCCACTTGCACTAGAGTCAATAATGTAGTTCACATCACCATGTGATTTCAACGAATCCAACACCCATATAGTTCTGGGGTCTGATCACGTCTTGCTCGTGAGTGAGGTTTTAGTCAACGGTTCTGAAACTTTCAGATCCATGCGTTCTTTACAAATCTTTATGTCATCTTATAGATGCTGCTACTACATGCTATTCGGAAATGCTCCAAATATCTACTCTACTATATGAATCCGTTTCACTACTCATAATTATTCGGATTAGTGTCAAAGCTTGCATCGACGTAACCCTTTACGATGAACTCTTTAACCACCTCCATAATCGAGAAAAATTCCTTAGTCTATTTAGTTACTAAGGACAACTTTGACCGCTGATCAGTGATTCAATCCTGGATCACTCTGTGTACCTCTTAACAGACTTGCTGCAAGGCACACATCAGGTGCGGTACTCAGCATGGCATACTTTAGAGTCTACGGCTAAGGCATAGAATATGACCTTCGTCTATTCTCTCTATTCTGCTGGGGTCGTGTTTTGAGTCTTACTCAAATTCACACCTTACAACGCAACCAAGAACTCCTTCTTTGCTGATCTATTTTGAACTCCTTCAAAAACTTGTCAAGGCATGCATCTTGTTGAAACTTCTATTAAGCGTTTTGATCTATCTCCATAGATCTTGATGCTCAATGTTCAAGTAGCTCAATCCAGGTACTCCTTTGAAAAACTCCTTTCAAACAACCTTTTATGCTTCACAGAAATTCTACATTACTTCTGATCAACAATATGTCAACCACATATACTTATCAGAAATTCTATAGTGCTCCCACTCACTTCTTTGGAAATACAAGTTTCTCATAAACCTTGTACAAACCCAAAATCTTTGATCATCTCATCAAAGTGTATATTCCAACTCCGAGATGCTTGCACCAGTCCATTTGAAGGATCGCTGGAGCTTGCATACTTGTTAGTATCTTTAGGATCGACAAAACCTTCTGGTTGTATCACATACAATGTTTGCTCAAGGAAACCGTCGAGGAAACAATGTTTTGACATCCTACGTGCAATATTTCATAAATAATGTAGCAACCACTAACATAATTCTAACAGACTTTTAGCATTGCTACGAGTGAGAAAGTCTCATCATAGTCAACTGTTTGATCTTGTCGGAAACATCTTTGCGACAAGTCGAGCTTTTCTTAATAGTGACTTATCACTATCATCGTCTGTCTTCCTTTTAAAGATTCATCTTTACTCAATACTCCTATGACCATCAAGTAGTTCTTCCAAAGTCTACACTTTGTTTTCATACATGGATCCTCTCTCGGATTTCATGGCTTCCAGCCATTTGTCGGAATCCGGGCCCACCATTGCTTTCTTCATAACTCGTAGGTTCATTGTTGCTCAACAACATGACCTCCAAGACAGGGTTACCGTACCACTCTGCAGTAGTACGCGACCTTGTCAACCTACGAGGCTTGTAGTAACTTGATCCGATGCTCGATGATCACCATCATCAACTTTCACTTGAATTGGTGTAGGCGCCACAGGAACAATTTCCTGCGCCCTGCTACACACTGGTTGAAGTGATGGTTCAATAACCTCATCAAGTTCTACCTCCCTCCCACTCAATTCTTTCGAGAGAAACCTTTCCTCGAGAAAGGATCCGTTTCTAGAAACAAACACTTTGCATCCGGATCTTGAGATAGGAGATGTACCCAACTATTTTGGATATCCTATGAACATGCATTTATCCGCTTTGGGTTCGAGCTTATCAGACTGAAACTTTTCACATAAGTGTCGAAGCGCCAAACATTCAAGAAACGACAGTTTAGATTTCTCTAAACCTCAGTCTATACTGTGTCATCTCAACGGAAATACGCAGTGCCCTATTTAAAGTGAATGCGGTTGTCTCTAATGCATAACCCATAAACGATAACGGTAATTCGATAAGAGACATCATAGCAGGCACGATACCAAATAGTGTGTGGCTATGACATTCAGACACATCATCACACTATGATGTTCCAGGTGGCATGAACTGCAAAACAATTTCCACATTGTCTTAACTGCGTACCAAAACTCGTAACTCAGATATTTATTTCTATGATCATATCGTAGACAATTTATCCTCTTGTTACGACGAACTTCACTCCGAAACAGAATTGAACTTTTTCAATATTTCAGACTTGTGATTCATTAAGTAAATACTCTTGTATCTGCTCAAATCGTCATTGAAGTAAGAACATAATGATATCCACTGCGTGCCTCAGCACCCATTGGACTGCATACATCAAAATATATCACTTCCAACAAGTTACTATCTTGTTTCATCTCAATGAAAACAAGGCCTTGCTCATGTGGTATGATTTGCATGTCACTAGTGATTCAAAATCAAGTGAGTACAAAGATCCATCATCATGGAGCCTCTTCATGCAATTTATACCAATATGACTCAAGCGGCAGTGCCACAAGTAAGTGGTACTATCATCATTACCTCGTATCTTTTGGCACCAATATTATGAACATGTGTAACACTACGATCGAGATTCAATAAACCATTGAAGGTGATTATTCAAGCAAATAGAGTAACCATTATTCTCTTTAAATGAATAATCGTATTGCAATAAACATGATCCAATCATGTTCATGCTTAACGCAAGCACCAAATAACAATTATTTAGGTTTAACACCAATCCCGATGGTAGAGGGAGCGTGCGACGTTTTGATCATATCAATCTTTGAAACACTTCCAACACGTGTCGTCACCTCGCCTTTAGCTAGTCTCCGTTTATGCCGTAGCTATCATTTCGTGTTACTAATAACTTAGCAACCGAACCGGTATCCAATACCCTCATGCTACTAGGAGTACTAGTAAAGTTCAAATGTATATCAAATATACTTCTTTTGACTTTTGCCAGCCTTCTTATCTACCAAGTATCTAGAGTTGCTCCGCCTAAGTGACTGTTCCCCTCATTACAGAAGCACTTAGTCTCAGGTTTGGGTTTAATCTTGGGTCTCTTCATTAGTGCAGCAACTGTTTTGCCGTTTCATGAAGTATCCCTTCTAGCCCTTGCCTTTCTCGAAACTTAGTGGTTTTACTAACCATCAACTATTGATGCTCCTTCTTGATTTCTACTTTTCCAGTGTCAAACATCGCGAATCACTCAAAGATCATTGTATCTATCCTTGATATGTTATAGTTCATCACGAAGATCTCACAGCTTGGTGGTAGTGACTTTGGAGAATTATCACTATCTCATCTGGAAGATTAACTCCCACTTGATTCAAGCGATTGTCGTACTCAGACAATCTGAGCACACGCTCAACGATTGAGTTTTTCTCCTTTACTTTGTGGACAAAGAATCTTGTCGGAGTCTCGTACCTCTTAACAAGGGCATAAGCATGAAATCACAATTTCATCTCTTTAGAACATCACTTATGTTCCGTGATGTTTCAAAACGTCTTCGGCGCCTTGCTTCTAAGACATTAAGTATTTTGCACTGAACTATCGTGTAGTCATCAGAAACGTGTATGTCGGATCTTCACAGCATCCACAGACGACGCTCGAGGTGCAGCACACCGAGTGGTGCATTAAGGACATAAGCCTTCTGCGCAGCAACGAGGACAATCCTCGGTTTTACAGACTCAGTCTGCAAAGTTTGCTACTATCAATTTTCAACTAAAATTTCTCTAGGAACATATAAAAACAGTAGAGCTATAGAGCAAGCTACATCGTAATTCGCAAAGACCATTAGACTATGTTCATGACAATTAGTTCAATTAATCATATTACTTAAGAACTCCCACTCAAAAAGTACATCTCTCTAGTCATTTGAGTGGTACATGATCCAAATCCACTATCTCAAGTCCGATCATCACGTGAGTCGAGAATAGTTTCAGTGGTAAGCATCTCTATGCTAATCATATCAACTATACGATTCATGCTCGACCTTTCGGTCTCATGTGTTCCGAGGCCATGTCTGCACATGCTAGGCTCGTCAAGCTTAACCCGAGTGTTCCGCGTGCGCAACTGTTTTGCACCCGTTGTATGTGAACGTTGAGTCTATCACACCCGATCATCACGTGGTGTCTCGAAACGAAGAACTGTCGCAACGGTGCACAGTCAGGGAGAACACAATTTCGTCTTGAAATTTTAGTGAGAGATCACCTCATAATGCTATTGTCGTTCTAAGCAAAATAAGGTGCATAAAGGATTAACATCACATGCAATTCATAAGTGACATGATATGGCCATCATCATGTGCTTCTTGATCTCCATCACCAAAGCACCGGCACGATCTTCTTGTCACCAGCGTCACACCATGATCTCCATCATCATGATCTTCATCAACGTGTCGCCATCGGGGTTGTCATGCTACTCATGCTATTACTACTAAAGCTACGTCCTAGCAATATAGTAAACGCATCTGCAAGCACAAACGTTAGTTTTAAAGACAACCCTATGGCTCCTGCCGGTTGCCGTACCATCGACGTGCAAGTCGATATTAACTATTACAACATGATCATCTCAAACATCCAATATATCACATCACATCGTTGGCCAAATCACATCACAAGCATACCCTGCAAAAACAAGTTAGACGTCCTCTAATTGTTGTTGCATGTTTTTACGTGGTGACCATGGGTATCTAGTAGGATCGCATCTTACTTACGCAAACACCACAACGGAGATATTTGAATTGCTATTTAACCTCAACCAAGGACCTCCTCGGTCAATTCCGATTCAACTAAAGTTGGAGAAACTGACACCTGCCAGTCATCTTTGAGCAACGGAGTTACTCGTAGTGATGAAACCAGTCTCTCGTAAGCGTACGAGTAATGTCGGTCCGAGCCGCTTCGATCCAACAATACCGCGGAATCAATAAAAGACTAAGGAGGGCAGCAAAACGCACATCACCACCCACAAAAACTTTTGTGTTCTACTCGAGAAGACATCTACGCATGAACCTAGCTCTGATACCATTGTTGGGGAACGTCGCATGGGAAACAAAAATTTTCCTACGCGCACGAAGACCTATCATGGTGATGTCCATCTACGAGAGGGGATTTCCGATCTACGTACCCTTGTAGATCGCACAGCAGAAGCGTTAGTGAACGCGGTTGATGTAGTGGAACGTCCTCACGTCCCTCGATCCGTCCCGCGATCAGTCCCACGATCTAGTGCCGAACGGACGGCACCTCCGCGTTCAGCACACGTACAGCTCGACGATGATCTCGGCCTTCTAGATCCAGCAAGACAGACGGAGAGGTAGATGAGTTCTCCGGCAGCGTGACGGCGCTCCGGAGGTTGGTGATGATCTTATCTCGGCAGGGCTCCGCCCGAGCTCCGCAGAAACGCGATCTAGAGGTAAAACCGTGGAGATATGTGGTCGGGCTGTCGTGGCAAAGTTGTGTCAAATCAGCCCTAAAACCTTCGTATATATAGGGGGAAGAGGGGGAGCCTTGTCTTGGGGTCCAAGGACCCCCAAGGGGTTCGGCCGAGCTAAGGGGGGCAACCCTCCCCTTCCAAACCGAGTCCAACTAGGTTTGGAAGGAGGAGTCCTTCCCCCTTTTCCCACCTCCTCTTTTTTTTCTTTTCTCTTTGATTTTCTTCCTATGGCGCATAGGGCCTTATTGGGCTGACCCACCAGCCCACTAAGGGCTGGTGCGCCACCCCCAAGGCCTATGGGCTTCCCCGGGTGGGTTGCCCCCCCCCCCGGTGAACACCCGGAACCCATTCGTCATTCCCGGTACATTCCCGGTAACTCCGAAAACCTTCCGGTAATCAAATGAGGTCATCCTATATATCAATCTTCGTTTCCGGACCATTCCGGAAACCCTCGTGACGTCCGTGATCTCATACGGGACTCTGAACAACATTCGGTAACCAACCATATAACTCAAATACGCATAAAACAACGTTGAACCTTAAGTGTGCAGACCCTGCGGGTTCGAGAACTATGTAGACATGACCCGAGAGACTCCTCGGTCAATATCCAATAGCGGGACCTAGATGCCCATATTGGATCCTACATATTCTACGAAGATCCTATCGTTTGAACCTTAGTGCCAAGGATTCATATAATCCCGTATGTCATTCCCTTTGTCCTTCGGTATGTTACTTGCCCGACATTCGATCATCAGTATCCGCATACCTATTTCAATCTCGTTTACCGGCAAGTCTCTTTACTCGTTCCGTAATACAAGATCCCGCAACTTACACTAAGTCACATTGCTTGCAAGGCTTGTGTGTGATGTTGTATTACCGAGTGGGCCCCGAGATACCTCTCCGTCACACGGAGTGACAAATCCCAGTATTGATCCATACTAACTCAACGAACACCTTCGGAGATACCTGTAGAGCATCTTTATAGTCACCCACTTACGTTGCGACGTTTGATACACACAAAGCACTCCTCCGGTGTCAGTGAGTTATATGATCTCGTGGTCATAGGAACAAATACTTGACACGCAGAAAACAGTAGCAACAAAATGACACGATCAACATGCTACGTCTATTAGTTTGGGTCTAGTCCATCACATGATTCTCCTAATGATGTGATCCCGTTATCAAGTGACAACACTTGCCTATGGTTAGGAAACCTTGACCATCTTTGATCAACGAGCTAGTCAACTAGAGGCTTACTAGGGACAGTGTTTTGTCTATGTATCCACACATGCAATGTGTTTCCAATCAATACAATTATAGCATGGATAATAAACGATTATCATGAACTAAGAAATATAATAATAACTAATTTATTATTGCCTCTAGGGCATATTTCCAACAAGACCTAGGTCAGGGGGCGGCCACAAGCCTGCCCACCGCCGCCTCCCCCCTGGTGGCGGAGTGGGGGCTTGTGGGCTCCCTGGAGCCCACCTGGCTTGGCCCAAAAGCCCCCTGGTCTTCTTCCGTTCGGGAAAAATTCATTTCGGGGTTTTTCTTCCGTTTGGACTCCGTTCCAAAATCAGATCTTAAAAGAGTCAAAAACACGGAAAAAAACAGGAACTGGCAGTTGGCACTGAATTAATAAGTTAGTCCCAAAAAAGATATAAAAGGTACATAAAACAACCAAAGAAGACAAGATAACAGCGTGAAACCATCAACAATTATAGATACGTTTGAGACGTATCAGCTATGGATATGCTTGATGTTGGTGTCACGGTCTACTCCAAGTACTTCATCATGATGTTGGAAGGGCCGACACGTACGTGGTTGAAGAATTTACCACCAAACTCCATCAACACTTGGGCAGAACTCAGGGAGTGTTTTGTCAAGAACTTTCGAGGAACCTGCAAGCACCTGATGACCATGGTAGATCTCCAACACTGCGTTCAGCAGGCTGATGAATCTGCTCACCATTGGACCAGGCGGGTCACGGAAATCATCCACTCCTCGGATGACATTATGGCGGCTCAGGTCGTGTTGATCTTGGAGAAGAATTGTCATTTCCAGCCCCTGGTGTTGAAGCTTGGCCGCCTCAAGCGAAAGGTGCAGGATATGGGCGAGTTGATGGACACTCTCACCAGGTATGCTGAGTTGGACGACATGAAGGACGTCGGCTCTGATGACGAGAAGCTCAGTGAAGCTATAAGAGGGGATGGAGTTAAGGGCCACTTTCAAAATTCTAGGCACAATAACAATGAGGGAGGTCAAGGAAAAAGAAGGCAGCAGGATGGCGTGTTAGACTTTGTTGCTAACACCAATGCCGGATCACGAAATCAACGATGGACCATGAATAAGGGCGGTTTTCAGGACCGGGGCTTTATCAGGAGGAAGCCGAGCAATTATGAGGAGCTGCTCAAGGGACCTTGCCCTAAACATAGTACCCCAGGTGCCCCGTCTACTCACTCTTGGGAAAACTGTTTTGTGATACAGGAGTTTCGTCTTCAGGCATCTCGGGGCCACCAAGGAGGCAATGAGGGAGCCCAGCAGGGTCAGTTTGGCCCGGGCGGGTCACGTGGCTCTTCATTCAGTGATTTTCCAAACTCGGGGGCTCAATGGCGAGGCGACTCACGTCATAATGGTGGATAGTCATCGGGCCAAGGTGGTCATCAGTATAATGACCGGGGCGAGTTCCAGCAGCCGAACAGCCAGGTCGGGTTTCAGAGTAACCCTAAGTAGTTGAATGGTGGGCAATACCATGTTTTCACCACGGGCACCTACAAGAGAGATAAGAAGGTAAAGCAGAAGGTCATCAGTATGGCTGAGCTGGCCGTTCCCACATACTTAAATTTGTTTGAACAGCCTGTCACATGGAGTAGGGATGATCACTCGCCTCAAATTGATAGCCCTGGCGACTTGACATTAGTGGTGGCACCTCAAGTTGGTGGATACACGTTGTCTAAGGTCCTCATAGATGGGGGTAGCAGTATCAATATCCTATACTATGACACTTTCTGGCGCATGAAATTTGATGAGAAAGACTTAATGCCTTCCACCATGGTTTTCCACGACGTTGTTCCGGCTAAGCCGGCGTACCCTGTTGGGCGGATTAAGTTGAATGTGGCCTTCGGTGATGAGTCTAATTACACGAGCGAATCACTGAGTTTTGAGGTAGTCAAAATCAAAAGCCCTTATCATGCCTTGTTTGGGCGGCCGGCTTATGCTCGTTTCAAACTTAAGATGTCAGGTGTCAAAGGCACCATCACAATCGATGGGAACCGAAAGATATCCCAGGAGTGAGAAGAAGGAGATGTTGCATATCCTGAGTCAGCGTGCGCCGTCGAAGAGTTGAAGTTCCATAAGGCCAATGTGGATCCAGCTGACATGAGCCCGTTGAAGAAACCGCTGGTTGAATCTGAGCCGCCCCTTAAATTGAAACCTTCTGATGATACCAAGAAGGTTGATTTCGTCCCCGGCGACTCTTCCAAGAAGTTCACCATTGGGACCGGCTTGGATCATAAATAGGAAAGCGCGCTCATCGAATTCATCTGTGAGAATCAGGACATCTTCGCATGGAAACCTTTTGACATGCCAGGTGTACCAAGAGAATTCGCTGAGCACCATCTCAATGTAGATCCCAAGATGAAGTCGGTTCTTCAGTACCTTCATTGTTTTAATGAGGAAAGGCGCAAGGCAATTGGAGAGGAAGTTGCTCGGCTTCTGGCCACCGGGTTCATCATCGAAGTCTTCAACCGTGAGTGGTTGGCTAACCCGGTCTTGTTTCTCAAGAAGAACGACACTTTCCGCATGTGCATTGACTATACAGACCTTAACAAAGCTTGTCCGAAAGAATTGTCTGCATAGTCAAATTGGACGCAATACCCATGCTTATGTCGATGACATCGTGGTAAAATCACAAAGGAAGGAAATGCTTCTATATGACCTCAACGAGACGTTCGACAACCTCTGAGTGTATCAGATGAAGCTTAACCCAATGAAGTGCGTGTTTGGGGTTCCTGCAGGAAAATTGTTGGGGTTCTTGGTGTCCGAGCGTGGCATCGAAGCTAACCCACACAATATCAAGGCGATAACCTCGCTTGGAAAGCTGACTATCATTAATCAAGTCCAGCGTATGGCGGGTTGTATCGCGGCACTAAGTCGTTTCATAAGTCGCCTTGGTGAGAAAGCTACCCCACTTTATCAGTTGCTCAAGAAAACAGACCACTTCGTCTGGACCGATGCGGCCAATGAGGCGTTCGAGGCAGTCAAGAAGCAGCTTGTTGAGCCGCTTGTACTGGCAGCCCCAGCAGACAAAGAACCGATGCTCTTGTACATTGCCGCTAATTCTAAGGAGGTCAGTGTGGAGGTGGTTGTTGAACGCAAGGAAGAAGGCGAAGAATATCCTGTCCAGCAGCTAGTGTATTTCATCAGTGAGGTATTAACCTTGTCCAAATAGTGGTATCCACATTGGCAGAAGTTGGTCTTTGGGATCTTTATGGTGAGCCGGAAATTGAAGCACTACTTCTTGGAGAACCCAATCACTGTGCTCAATTCTGCGCCCATCAGGGATATTATACAGAACCGAGAAGCTACTGGGCAGATTGTTAAATGGGCGTTAGAGCTTGGTCCTCATCATGTAAAATATATGCCTCACAGTGCCATCAAATCTCAGGCTTTGGTAGATTTCATCAACGATTGGACCGAGTTGCAGATTCTGGAGGAAAGGCCTGATAACACTTATTGGACTATTCATTTTGATGGCTCTAGACAATTGGAAGGCTCAGGGGCTGGAGTGGTGTTATCATCCCCAAGAGGAGACAAGTTTTGTTATGTTCTGCGGCTCATATTTCCTTGCACAAATAATGCAGATGAGTGTGAGGCTTTGCTTCATGGGCTCAGGATAGCTAAGGAGATGAACCTGAGTAGGGTCGGATACTTGGGCGACTCAGATTTAGTGGCCCAACAAGTATCAGGAACTTGGGACTCCAAGGATCCATTGATGGCGGCTTATAGGCGTGCGGTAACCGAGGTAGCAGGTTATTTCCATGGCTATCAGGTTGACCATATCGATCATTGACATAACGAGGCAGCTGATGCTCTCTTCCGGCTTGGATCACAATGAAAGAACGCCCCCTAATGTATTTTTGGATGTCTTACATAAACCTTCTGTGAAGTTGCTCTCTGAAGAAGACATAGCGGTTCCTGACCCGGAGTCACAATTGGTGGCGGCTCTCCGAGCAACTCTTGACTGGATGATACCCTACATGGCTTATCTGGCTCGAGGCGAGTTGCAACCTGATGAATTTTTTGCTAGGCAAATTGTGCGGCGATGCAAGTCCATGGTTATACACAAAGGCGAGTTGCACAAACGAAGTACCTGTGGGGTTTTCCAGCGCTGTGTTTTGCCAGAAGAAGGGAGAGATACTTTGAATGAGATAGATGCGGGTGACTGTGGACACCACGTCGGGTCCCGGACTTTGGTGTCAAAAGCTTTTCACCATGGTTTCTATTGGTTGACGGCTCACGCCGATGCATAGGACATAGTGCGTCGATGTGATGGATGTCAGAAGTTTCAACGCCGGCACATGTGTCGGCTCAGGAATTGCACATGATCCCCATTACATGGCCTTTGGCAGTGTGGGGGCTTGACATGGTCGGCCCATTTAAAAAATCTTCTGACAAAAAGACCCATCTATTGGTGGCCGTTGATAAATGTACCAAGTGGGTTGAGGTAGAGCCGGTCAGCAATTGCGAAGCAGAGACGGCGGTTAAATTTCTCAAGAAGCTGATCTTCCGTTTTGGTTATCCCCATAGTATCATTACTCACAATGGTACTAATTTGTCTAAAGGGGCAATGAAGGAGTTCTGTCAATGAGAGCACATCCGACTTGATGTGTCTGGAGTAGCTCATCCACAGTCTAATGGTCAAGCTGAGCGGGCTAACAAGGAAATCTTGCATGGGATTTAGCCCCGTCTCATGGTTCCTCTGCAGCACACTCCGGGTTGCTGGGTCAAAGAACTTCCTTCTGTAATATGGAGTATCAGAACAACACCAAACAGATCTACTGGTTACACTCCTTTCTTGCTTGTCTATGGGGCAGAGGTGGTTCTCCCAAGTGATATAAGACATGATTCTCCCAGAGTTGCCGCATACTCGAAGCTGATAATGAGCAAGCACGTCAGGATTCTTTGGATGCTCTCGAGGATGAGCGTGATTTGGCCGCAGCACGATCGACAATCTACCAACAAGGCATGCATCGTTACCACAATCGACGTGTCAAAAGCCGGGTCTTCCAGGAGGGCGACTTGGTGCCTCGGTTGATTCAAGATCCTACAGGTATGCACAAGCTTTGACATCCATGGGAGGGACCTTTCGTCATCAACAGAAACGTCCGCAACGGATCGTATTACTTGATTGATCTACACCCTGACAAGCCAACCATGGAGGAAGAGACAACCCGAACATTTCTCATCTACGACCCTATTATACTTAGAGCCATTGGCTCCTTATCCATGTACATACTTAGGTAATTGTGTACTCTTTTACATTACATCAATAAAGTAGGCTCCCATGAAATTCGGGGTCTCTGCCGTTTCAGCCAATATTTGAGCATGAGTCTTTATTGATTAAAATAAGTCGCCCAAGAGGATGAGTCACCATCGGGGAGGCCATCCAAACATGGACGCTATTAGTACCAAAGAGGGCGAGTGGCCTTGATGTGACCACTCAAACATGGGTACTAGTAAAGCCAAAGAGGATCAAGTGCCACGATGCACGGTTCAAACATAGGCGCCTATGTATGATCATGAACGATAAAGACCGGCTTACTTGGGGGCTACTAGTCCCCAAGTCGTTTAGCAGTAATAGCATTGTCTTCTGCTATCCTATGCCCATTTTTCCTTGATCATAGGTCATTTGGGTGCTTGTGATTCATTGAGTCCCGCCTTACTACCCTCTTGGATAGCGAAAAACTAACGCATTACAATGGTTATACTGGACTGTATGTTTTGCGACTCGCCCTTAAGACCCATGTACTCTTTGCGAGTCAATCCAACATTGGACCCTAAACTTCCAAAGTTAAAACATTGAGGTACTTGCGAGAGCCAGCATATGGAAAATAGACAAATCATGGGTTCACTGAACCTGCTTCACTGAAGCCTGACTTGAGCCTGATCAGCGAGTCAAAACACATAAAGGTTTTTGCAAAAACCTCTTAGGGTATGGCTAGAGCCTTGCAAGCCCGTCTACCCACCGTGACTCACTGAGCCGGCTTATTTTCCACCTCATATGGTGATCATGCTTTCAAGCAGAGGTTAAACAGCTTTGTTGACTCATTCAAGTTGGGCGATGATCAAGGAAGAAACACGATACTTCCTAACCCGTCGATAACCAAATCAAGGCGACTTATATTACAAGGTAATGCCAGGAAAGTTCGGCATCCCTCTTAATGCAAGTATATAAGCAGCTTTAAGTATGCTACAAAGCAAAATACATGGCTCATAAAGGCCAAAAGTTTTCCTATATTAACCCGGCGGCAAGTTTCCTCCGGGTTCAGTCTCTTCTGCAGGTTGAAATTTCGAGGACCACCACGTCTAAGCCGCCTCCGGGTCACCCTGGGCTGAGTTTTCGGGGTCTTAGATCTGGAAGTTATCCACATCCTAGGTGCAATTGACTAAGGCATGAAATTCAACTTCTTCTATCAAGATGGTGGACGGGTCAGCATCAGAGGCAAAAAGATGCTTATGGTGTTGCGGAGTTAAGTCCATTGGTGCGAAACTGGGAGCCGCCACACGCTTACAATCATCATCGTAAGCCACCTGATACTTTGACAGGTCAAGGCTCTCTGCAAGTCGGCTTGCCGTAGGACGAACATCCCTTATGCACTAGGTGTAGTCTTCATGCGTAAACTCTAAGCCATCATCCTTATATTCTAGGAATCCGCCACCTATTTCATCCGGCTTGAGCTCTGGAGTATAGGCTATTGCCCGGCTCATGGCTGCCATCAGGCCTTTCCGTGCAGATGATTTCCTTATTTCCTCTATATGTCAGGGAATGGTAGAGAGCCGCCGTAGCATATCCTTGATGTACTTCACTGGGTCCATGTCCCCCCATACAGCCTTGACGGCCAGTAAGCCACCATCATACAGTTGCTCTGTAAGGGTATAAATGCCTTTAGCTTCAGAACATAATCATCTTGAAGATTGGCGGATCGAGGGCCTACAAGGAGCAAATGAAGCATAAGTCGCCTAAACATTTCGTGTCCTTTACAAGAATGATAACATGCCTTATACCAAGGACTTACCAAAGATAGCGTTGGTCATATTGGAGATGTGTCGACGAAGACTAGTCAATTCTTTCGTGACTTGTTTCAATTGACCCTCAGCTTTTTCAGCATGTTTTACAAGGGCAGCTCTTTCAGTTTCAATTGCCTCTTTATAACTAAGATGCTCAACTTTTATTTTTTTCAGTTCTATCATCGTGGCTCGAAGTTTCTCCTCTGCCGCAGCCCTGACATCTTGCTGACATCCCAAACTTTTTTTCATCCTGCTTAGGGATGCGTCAGCTTGACTGATAGTCTCCTACAAAATCAAGCAGAAACGATCAGTGACCTTACAATTACTTGGTTGCATTGATCGGTGGACATTCAATTCTCAAGCACATTGCAAGCAATACACTTCACACTTGGGGGCTAATGTATTTGCTTATCTAAAGGAAGGGAGGAACCGATTCTTAAGCAAGACCCGACTCATCTTCAAGAAGATGACCCGGCCCTCGGGGGCTAGAGGTCGAAACTCTTAGAAATTATTAAGCAAGACCTGGCTCATCTTCAAGAAGATGACCCGACCCTTGGGGGCTACAGGTTGAAGTTCTTCAAGATTATTCAACAAGACCCGACTCATCTTCAAGAAGATGACCCGGCCCTTGGGGGCTACAGGTTGAAGCTCTTCAAGATTAGTCAACAAGGTCTGGCTCATCTTCAAGAAGATGACCCGGCCCTTGGGGGCTACAGGCTAAAGTTCTGTAGATTACTAAACAAGACCCGACTCATCTTCAAGAAGATGAGCCGGCCCTTGGGGGCTACAAAGGGATATATGGGGTAATTTATTTTATATATACCTCGTATCTTGATACGTCTCCGTCGTATCTACTTTTCCAAACTCTTTTGCCCTTCTTTTGGACTCTAATTTGCATGATTTGAATGGAACTAACCCAAACTGACGTTGTTTTCAGCAGAATTGCCATGGTGTTGTTTTTGCGCAGAAATAAAAGTTGTCGGAATGACCTGAAAATTTACGGAGAATTTTTCTGGAATATATGAAAAATACTGGCGCAAGAATCAACTGGAGGGACGGAGCGAGGAGCTCTCAAGCCCACCAAGCCCCCCCCCCCCCCGGCAGGCTTGTGAGCCCCTTGGAGCTCCGCCGCCCCCAATTCCAGCTCTATATAACCTCTTTCATCCGGAAAAAATCAAGAAAAAGAGTTCATCGCGTTTTACGATACACAGGCGCCGCCACCTCGTGTTCTTCCTCTGGAGGGTAGATCTGGAGTCCGTTCTGGGATCCGGAGAGGGGAGATCTTCGCCATCGTCATCATCAACCTTCCTTCATCGCTAATTCCATGATGCTCTTCACCGTTCATGAGTAATCTCATCATAGGCTTGCTGGACGGTGATGAGTTGGATGAGATCTATCATGTAATCGAGTTAGTTTTGACGGGGATTGATCCCTAGTATCCACTATGTTCTGAGACTGATGTTGCTACTACTTTGCCATGCTTAATGCTTGTCACTAGGGCCCGAGTGCCATGATTTCTGATCTAAACCTATTATGTTGTCGCCAATATATGTGTGTTTTAGATCCTATCTTGCAAGTTGTAGTCACCTACTATGTGTTATGACCCGGCAACCCCGGAGTGACAATAGCCGGAACCACTCCCGGAGATTACCATAGTATGAGGAGTTCATGTATTCACCACGTGTTAATGCGTTGGTCCGGTTCTTTATTAAAAGGAGAACCTTAATATCCCTTAGTTTCCATTAGGACCCCGCTGCCACGGGAGGGATGGACAATAGATGTCATGCAAGTTCGTTTCCCTAAGAACGTATGACTACATATGGAATACATGCCTATATTAGATTGACGAACTGGAGCTAGTTAATTATCTCTCCGTGTTATAAATGTTACATGATGAATAGCATCCGGCATAATCATCCATCACCAATCCAATGCCTACGAGTTTTTCCTACTGGTCCTTGCTACATTACTTTGCCACTACTGCTGTCACTGCTGCTGATGTTACTCTGTTGCTGCTGCTGTTACTTTGCTCCTACTGGTTATTGTTGCTACTGCTGCTATCATACTACTTTGCTACTGATACTTTGCTGCAGACACTAAATCTTTCAGGTGTGGTTGAATTGACAACTCAACTTCTAATACTTGAGAATATTCTTTCGCTTCCCCTTGAGTCGAATCAATAAATTTGGGTTGAATACTCTACCCTCGAAAACTGTTGCGATCCCCTATACTTGTGAGTTATCAAGACCTTTTTCTGGCGCCGTTGCCAAGGAAGCACAGCTATATTCTCTGAGTCACTTGGGATTTACGTTTGCTGATCACTATGAGGAATCCGATAGATCCGGGAACTGAAGTCTTTCCCTCCACCACGAGGACAGGTAAGGAACTGCCATCTAGCTCTGCACTTGATTCACCTTCAGTTATGAGTAAGTTTGCGACACCACCTCCTGCTAGAAATCTTGATGTGTCGCCTATGCTTGATGATGCTATACTTGATACTGCTTTGCCTGATGATGCTATGCTTGATACTACTTTGCCACTAGGTGCATTCCTTGATGCACAAATTGCTAGAGTTGCTGCTAGATGTGATGATACTTCTGAAACTGCTGATACTATGGAAGTAGAACCTGCTATTTTGCCTGCTAGAACTAGCTCTCCTAGACATGAATTTCCTGATATGCCTGAGTGTTATGTTATGGAGGGAGAGATAGCTGAGGACTTTCTTGTGTGTAAGGATAGCTATGATGTTGAGAAACTACTGCTCAAGTGGAAAGAAAAATCTCTGAACGCTAGGATGAAATATGACCCGAAGTTTGCTACTTCGCCTATCTTTGTGACCGATAAGGATTATGATTCCCTGTCAACCCTGAGTTAACAACTCTGGTCGAATCTGATCCTTTTCACAGTTATGAGTCCGAAACGGTTGTAGCACATCTTACCAAACTGCACGATATAGCCACCCTATTCACTAGTAAGGAAAAGATTCGCCACTACTATATCCTCAAGCTGTTTCCTTTCTCACTAAAGGATGATTCTAAGACTTGGTTCACTTCTCTTTCTCCTGGTTGTGTGCGTAGCCCCCAGGATATGGTCTACTACTTCTTTGAAAAATATTTCCCTGCCCATAAGAAGCAAGCTGCCTTGCAGGAAATATACAACTTTTCTCAAGCTCGAGAAGAGAGTCTCCCGCAAGCTTGGGGGAGGCTCGTCCAGCTATTGAATGCTTTGCCTGATCACCCTCTTGAGAAGAATGAAATACTTGATATCTTCTATAATGGACTTACCGATGCTTCTAAAGACCACCTAGATAGTTGCGTCGGTTGTGTTTTTAGGGAACGAACTGTAGAACAAGCTGAGATCCTATTGAATAACATCTTGTGCAATGGGAATGCTTGGACTATTCCCGAACCACCTCCTAATCAAACTCCGAAGAAAAGAGGTATTCTATTCCTCAGTCCCGAAGATATGAAAGAATCTAAGAAATCTATGAAAGAGAAAGGCATTAAATCTGAAGATGTCAAAAATCTACCACCTATCGAAGAGATCCATGGTCTTGATAACCCGATACAGGTAGTAGAAGTAAATTCTCTGCGTAGGTTTGATGAGAGTGATATTCCTTTTGAAAAACCTGCTAGCCTATGCGTGGATGAATTTGATAACTTTGTTGCCAAACAACAGAGTTTCAACGATTATGTTAGCAGACAATTGGAACAGAATGCTCGTATGCTTAGTCATTTAAGTGCTTGTGTGGACAGAAACATCAATGATCTTAAGCTTCTGAGTAAACATGCCTCTATGGTTACTACTCAAGTAGAACAAGTACTTAAAGCTCAGAATGACTTGCTCAATGAGTTCAATGACAATTCTGTCAGGGTCGTCACTAGAGGCGGTAGAATGACTCAGGAACCTTTGTATCCTGAGGGTCATCCGAAGAGAATTGAACAAGATTCTCAAGGAGTTAGCACTGATGCACCTAGTCATCCTAAAAAGAAGACGAAAGATGATAGGAACCTGCACGCTAGCAAACCATATGCTGATACACCTGAGAATCCAAACGATGTCTCTGTGTCTGATGCTGAAACACAATCTGGTGATGAACATGAGCCTAATGATAATATCAATAGTGATGTTCATGATGATGCTCAACCTAGCAATGATAAGGATGTGGAGATTTAACATGTTGATCTTGATAACCCACAGCCTAAGAATAGAAGATACGATAAAAATGACTTTGCTGCTAGGAAGCATGATAAAGAAAGGGAACCATGGGTTCAGAAAACCCATGCCCTTTCCTCCCAAAGCATCCAAGAAAAAGGATGATGAGGATTTTGAGCGCTTTGTTGAAATGATTAGACCTGTCTTTCTGCAAATGCGTTTGATGGATATGCTCAAAATGTCTCCGTATGCTAAGTACATGAAGGATATTGTGACTAATAAGAGGAGGATACCTGAGGTTGAGATTTCCACCATGCTTGCTAATTACACCTTCAAGGGTGGAACTCCCAAGAAACTTGGTGATCCCGGTGTGCCCACTATACCTTGCTCCATTAAAGGTAACTACGTTAGAACTGCTTTATGCGACCTTGGAGCCGGTGTTAGTGTTATGCCTCTCTCTCTTTATCGTAGACTTGAACTGGATAAGTTGACACCCACTGAAATCTCTCTACAAATGGCCGACAAATCAACTGCTTTCCCTATCGGCATTTGCGAGGATGTGCTTGTCGTGGTTGCCAATGTCACTATCTTGATAGACTTTGTTATCTTGGATATTCCCGAGGACGGTGCCATGGCGGTCATCCTCGGAAAACCCTTTTTAAACATTGCAGGGCTGTTATAGATTGCAACAAAGGCAATGTCACTTTCCATGTCAACGGTAATGAGCATACGGTGCACTTTCCGAAGAAACAATATCCAGTACATTGCATCAATGCTATCGAAGAAACTTCATCGATTCTTATTGGGAGCTTTGAATGCCCTATACCTCCTGTTAAGATGAAGTATGATTTGCTTGTTGGGGAGATACACATCCCCATTGAGGTGACCTATTGACTATTCGAAAATTCTCCGTTCTATTTTGTGATTTGAAAAGGTTTGTCGAGGAGACTTGATCAACCTAATTGACGGATTTCTTTCGATGACCATGAGAAGGATGAATCGAGGAGTCACAAACCTCTGTTCCAAGCTTTCACCTTCGGTTGCTTAGAAGAAAAATGATAGATTTAATTTAGTTTTCCCTGTTTTCTGTTTTAGCGTCCCACAGAAAAGTACCCCGAAAATAAAAGTTCTCCGGACGTCCTAATAATCAAGTATGATTTTTTCTGGAATTTTTGAAAAATACTGAGACGAATAGCTAGTCTGGGGGATGCGCTAGTGGGTCACAAGCCCAGGAGGCCCGGCCACCCCCCTGGCTGGGCTTGGCGGGCTTGTGGGGCTCACATGCACCCCCTCCACTCATTCTAGCTCTCATCCACTTCTCCTACCTCCAGAAAAAATATTCTCACAGCTCAAACCCGTGTTCTTGCTCCTCTTGCTGGGATTTTCGATCTCCTTGCTCAAAGCACCAATCTCTCAACTGTTTTGGGGAAATTACTCCTTGGTAAGTGACTCCTCCATTGGTCCAATTACTTTTTTCTCTAGTGCCTTATACTTCGCGTATTTTTGCTGCCTTGGTGACCATGTTCTTGAGCTTTGCATGCTAATTTTAGCTGGTCCCAAGTAGTTTTGATGCGTAATATGGCCTCTAGGCACTTGTGGGAGTAGTTGCTATGAGTTTTGTTGAGCCTTGTTCACTTTTCCTTAGAGTCACTAAAATTTTTAGAAATTTTCGGAGATAGAAAAGGGAAAAGATGAGGAGGTTCTTAAGAGGCTCTTCAAGCCGTGACCCCAAGGATGATGGAAGTGAGAAGAAGCCCAAGTATCTAGTCCCTCGAGTTGCAGAAGTTCGAGCGTGCGAGTGGCCAAGCGATCTGTTCTTACGCGCCGCCGGACTTTATGAGGACTTTTACTACTTGGTGGAGAACGCTGGCCTAACCGCCTTCGTTGAAGATAAGTGTCTGTAATACCTCCTCCTCACTAATATCTTTGTACAAAGCTTTAACTTCTATCCGAGGAAGAATCCTCCTATGGTTGAGTTCAAACTTTATGATATCCCCCAGTGCATATCACTCCAGGATTTTTGCAATGTTTGCAAATTACCTTATGTTGGGGATATTCATGAACCTCGTCCACGGGACTTGGAAGCTTTCATCGACACTATTGTTGTAGGAGAGGAGAGAGGAGTGTCTTGCGCTAGAGCTGCTAGCATACATTTTCCTGTGCTTCGGTACTTCTCACTATTTGTGGGAAAATGTTTGATTGGCCGTGGGAAATATGGGTCACTTAGTTCCCCAGATGTTGCGGTCTTGCGTGAAGCCCTTTATAATGATAAAACTTATAGCTTGGGCGCTATAGTAGCTCAACGGTTGAACACGAACCATTCTAAAGGCATTGTTTATAGAGGTATCTATGCTTCTCGTCTTGCTAGACACTTTGAGATACCTATTAGACTGGAAGAGGAAGAAGATATTCTTCTTCCCGAGAGATATCTAGATTACGATAGCATGGTTCACCATGACTTTCTTGATAGAGATATAAATAGAAGGATGATTTATAACCTGATGTTTAGTTAGGATACTCGTGAGACTATTACTTTGCCTACTCCTTCTTTGTTCAACCTTCATGCAGGTAGGTACATTATTATGCCCTCGGACATCTACGCATATTGGGGCCTAGCCCAACCAGAGGTGCCCGTGCCCGAGCCACCAGTCGAGTACCAGACGCCGGTTTATCAGTGGGAGCCAGAGGAGCTCACACAGCAGTGGCATCCTCAGTCCACTTTGGAGTACCCCGCAGCTGGTTATTTCCCTCCTTGGGAGTAGACCAACTTAGGCCAAAAGCCTAAGCTTGGGGGAGTACGTGTTTCTCACCGACTTTATATTCTTGCTTACGCTTTCACTTTGTTAGTCGGTGTTTACACTTTGCCACTGTATCATCCATGCTAGTTTATTATCTTTTTCTCGTTTTCTTTTCATGTGTATGTCTAGTTTGAGAAAACCCAAAAAGATTTTCTTGTTCTTCTTTTGCTTGTTGGGAGCTTTCCCGTGTAAATAGTTTTCTTTTTCTTTGGGTCAGGGTAGAAGATCATGGTTACAATGCTTAGTGGCTCTCGCATGCATATCTGCTTATCTGTTAAAGAGCCATATTACTTTGTCTTCTCCTTTGTGTTTGCTTGCAGATTCCAGCTTAGTCCAATGCATGAGCACTCTTATTATTGTTCACATCATTCGGTCATGCAAGTGAAAGGCAATAATGATGATATATGATGAAGTGACTGAGCCTGGAAAAGCTGGTATGAACTTGATCTATTTTGTTTTTGTAAATATGACTAGCTCATTATGCCTGATTCAGCTTTGTTGTGAGAGAAAAATGTTTGCAATGACAACTTAGAGATCATAGTTGCTTATGCCATGCTTACTTATATAGGAGCTTATAATTGTTTATCTTGTATGCCCACATGAATGTTGAGATGACTATGATGTAGTATGATAGGATGGTATCCTCCATTGAATGATTCAAGTGGCTTGACTTGGCGCATGTTTACGCTTGTAGTTGAAACAAAATCAACATAGCCTCTATGATATTCATGTTCATGGTGATTTATGTCCTACTCATGCTTGCACTCAATGTTGATTAATCTCAATGCATCTTGATGATTGTTGTCGCTCTCTAGTTGGTCGCTTCCCAGTCTTTTGCTAGCCTTCACTTGTACTAAGCGGGAATACTGCTTGTGCATCCACCTCCCTAAACTCAAAGTTGTTCCATATGAGTCCACCATACCTACCTATATGCGGTATCTACCTACCGTTCCAAGTAAATTTGCATGTGCTACTCTCTAAATCTTCAAGAAATAATCTTTTTTGCATGCCCGAACCGCTCATGTGGTGACAGGGGGCTATCAGTATCTTCCATGCTAGGCGTGTTATCCTCGATATGTGTTTATTCACTATCATTCACGAGAAAGGGGCCGATAATTGGAATGGCCAGTTCCATGCTCAAATCGAAAAGATAATTGCAAACAAAACTCCCCCTGGATTGATGTTGGTATGGATGGCACCCGAGTATTCGGCTAGTCGTGGACTGTGATTGATTGGTGGTGGGGGAGTCAAAACTTTACTTCTTCATTTGGGAACCGCCTATAGCATGTGTAGCGTGGAAGATGGTGAGAACTTTTAGTCATTGCGTTGACAATGAAAGCATGCCGCCCAAAATTATTATCTCTGTTTTCAAAGCTTGAGCTCTGGCACCTCTACAAATCAATGCTTCCCTCTGCGAAGGGCTTGTCTATTTATTTTCCTGTTGAGTCATCCTCCTCTTATAAAAAGCACCAATTAGAGAGCACCTCTGTCATTTTTATGCTTTCCTTTTAACTGTGATGAATATGACTATGACTGAATCTTCATTGCCATGAATTACAATGTTTAGTCAGCCCTTGGTCTTTGAAGGTTCTCTGCATTTATGTTTTGCGGTCTCAGAAAGAGCTAGCGAGATACCATCTATTCGTGCTGCTTCATGATTGTTTTGATTGAAGTGTTGACGTTTGAGACTTATTATTATTTGCTCGCTAGTTGATTATGCCATTGGTATGAGTTTAACCGTGAAACCTAGATGTCATTTGCTTATGTGGTTTGCTTGTGATCTTGCTGAAATTCTGGATATGAGTTAGGCATAATTGCAACAACAAGATCAAATAGAGTTCGTCAAAGTTTTTCTTTTGTCTCTTTCAGTTTGTCAACTGAATTGCTTTAGGACAAGCAAAGCTTTAAGCTTGGGGAGTTGATACGTCTCCGTCGTATCTACTTTTCCGAACTCTTTTGCCCTTGTTTTGGACTCTAATTTGTATTATTTGAATGGAACTAACCCGGACTGACGTTGTTTTCAGTAGCATTGCCATGGTGTTGTTTTTGCGCAGAAATAAAAGTTCTCGGAATGACCTGAAAATTTACGGAGAATTTTTCTGGAATATATGAAAAATACTGGCGCAAGAATCAACTGGAGGGACGGAGCCACGAGCTCACAAGCCCACCAGGCCCCCCCCCCTGGACGGGCCTGGTAGGCTTGTGAGACCCTCGGAGCTCTGCTGCCCCCAATTCTAGCTCTATATAACCTCTTTCGTCCGGAAAAAAAATCAAGAAAAAGAGTTCATCGCGTTTTATGATACGGAGGCGCGGCCACCTCCTGTTCTTCCTCTGGAGGGCAGATCTGGATTCCGTTCTGGGCTCCGGAGAGGGGAGATCGTCGCCATCGTCATCATCAACCTTCCTTCATCGCCAATTCCATGATGCTCTTCGCCGTTCGTGAGTAATCTCATCGTAGGCTTGCTGGACGGTGATTAGTTGGATGAGATCTATCATGTAGTCGAGTTAGTTTTGACGGGGATTGATCCCTAGTATCCACTATGTTCTGAGATTGATGTTGCTAATACTTTGTCATGCTTAATGCTTGTCACTAGGGCCCGAGTGCCATGATTTCAGATCTGAACCTATTATGTTGTCGCCAATATATGTGTGTTTTAGATCCTATCTTGCAAGTTGTAGTCACCTACTATGTGTTATGACCCGGCAACCCCGGAGTGACAATAGCCGGAACCACTCCCGGAGATGACCATAGTATGAGGAGTTCATGTATTCACCACATGTTAATGCGTTGGTCCGGTTCTTTATTAAAGGAGAACCTTAATATCCCTTAGTTCCCATTAGGACCCCGCTGCCACGGGAGGGATGGACAATAGATATCATGCAAGTTCTTTTCCCTAAGCACGTATGACTACATACGGAATACATGCCTACATTAGATTGACGAGCGAGAGTTAGTTACTTATCTCTCCGTGTTATAACAGTTACATGATGAATAGCATCCGACATAATCATCCATCACCGATCCAATGCCTGCGAGTTTTTCCTACTGGTCCTTGCTATGTTACTTTGTTGCTACTGCTGTCACTGTTGTTGTTGTTACTCTGTTGCTACTGTTGTTACTTTGCTGCTACTGGTTACTGTTGCTACTGGTGCTATCATACTACTTTGCTACTGATACTTTGCTGCAGACACTAAATCTTCCAGGTGTGGTTGAATTGACAACCCAACTGCTAATACTTGAGAATATTCTTTCGCTTCCCCTTGAGTCGAATCAATAAATTTGGGTTGAATACTCTACCCTCGAAAACTGTTGTGATCCCCTATACTTGTGGGTTATCATATCTCTTTTTCATCATGTTCACCAGACCGGCTTCAAAGTCTCGGCTCACAGAAAGGCGGGTTAAATATCCTACATGCAACTTCCAAAATTTAGCTTCTTGATAATGGGGAGTTCGAGTGCAGATTTGCCTTTGACCATCTTAGTAGAGACGTCCTCGGCAGTATGCTTAGCTAGCACATTACAGACGGGCGTCGTATGACCCGTCCCAATAATGACAACAACATCTTCTTCAGGCGTGGCGTCTTTGGATGGCTTCAGGGGACTTGGCGGGATGAGATTCTCTTTCTGACTCGGGTCCATAGTTATATCATCAGTTCTTGGCGGATTGACTTGAACATCAGGGATATTATCCATGGCAGCGCTTTCTGGAGGATCGGTATAAGCTCCAACGGGCTCATCTGGGATATCTGTTGGAAATATGCCCTAGAGACAATAATAAATTAGTTATTATTATATTTCTTAGTTCATGATAATCATTTATTATCCATGCTATAATTGTATTGATTGGAAACACAATACTTGTTTGGATACATAGACAAAACACTGTCCCTAGTAAGCCTCTAGTTGACTAGCTCGTTGATCAAAGATGGTCAAGGTTTCCTGGCCATAGGCAAGTGTTGTCACTTGATAACGGGATCACATCATTAGGAGAATCATGTGATGGACTAGACCCAAACTAATAAACGTAGCATGTTGATCGTGTCATTTTGTTGCTACTGTTTTCTGCGTGTCAAGTATTTGTTCCTATAACCATGAGATCATATAACTCACGGACACCGGAGGAATGCTTTGTGTGTATAAATCGTTGCAACGTAACTGGGTGACTATAAAGATGCTCTACAGGTATCTCCGAAGGTGTTCGTTGAGTTAGTATGGATCGAGACTGGGATTTGTCACTCCGTGTGACGGAGAGGTATCTCGGGGCCCACTCGGTAATACAACATCACACACAAGCCTTGCAAGAAATGTGACTTAGTGTAAGTTGCGGGATCTTGTATTACGGAACGAGTAAAGAGACTTGCCGGTAAACGAGATTGAAATAGGTATACGGATACTGACGATCGAATCTCGGGCAAGTAACATACCGAAGGACAAAGGGAATGACATACGGGATTATATGAATCCTTGGCACTGAGGCTCAAACGATATGATCTTCGTAGAATATGTAGGATCCAATATGGGCATCCAGGTCCCGCTATTGGATATTGACCGAGGAGTCTCTCGGGTCATGTCTACATAGTTCTCGAACCCGCTGGGTCTGCACACTTAAGGTTCGACGTTGTTTTATGCGTATTTGAGTTACTAGCAAAAGGGCCCGTGCGTTGCAACGGGAGAAAAAAATACCACACGCTTTTAATCTTTTTATAATCATTTTGATTTATTAAAATAATAAGCTAACTAACTAATGTAGTGAGTCCTATCCTATTTTATTGAGAAATCAACCCGTCCATTGTTAATTCCACCATGATGAGAAATTGAGCGGGACAAGCAAAGCAAAACAAAGAGACTAAGTGAATTGATCAATGGACTGTCATCTTATTTCACTCATGGGGTAGAGAATGTGGGATCAGATGACAAACTGAAGGTGGTGTTCCATTCTCTGTCTCTACAACAATACAATCTTACATTCAATACATTCATTCATCAGCAAACAAATCCCCACAAAGCAAAATTTCTTGTCGGTGCTTGGCACACGGTTGGAGGCATGGGGAGGGGATCTCACCAGATGATGAGTTCCTGTCGGAGGAGGGGATACGATGAGGCGAGCAAGGGTTAGGCGCCTCTATCTGGCCATAAGGAGTCGTCGTTGCCGCGCCATAACCTCGAAGTTCCCCGTGTGAGCCATGGATGCCCGCATCCACCTGCAAGTACTTCGCTCCGCCACGCCTTATCCGTGCGCCACCGCCGTTCTGCATCGAGCAGACACATCATCCCCAATCACTGTAGCTGTCGCGTTGATTTGATCCAGAAGCTGTGCTCGAGCGCCGAAACGGGGGCAGCAAGCGGGCAGAGGTACGTCCGCGGAGGCGGCTGGGTTGAGATCAACAACAATGGTGGTTGAGGTCGGCCGCGGCGGCGAGTGGTGTGGCAGCGGCCTGGGCACAGGTCAGGGTGGACCAGGGGCGACGCGATGCGCTCGAGCGCCGCAACGGGGACAGTGAGTGGGGAGAGGTACGACCGCAGAGGCGGGTGGGTTGAGAACAGCAGCGGTGGTGGTTGAGGCCGGCCGCGGCGGCGAGTGGTGTGGCGGCGGCCTGGGCACAGGCCAGGGTGGCCCAGGGTCGACGGGAGGAGGCAATGCGTAAGGGTATAATTTTTGCAGCGAATCATTTTTCCTTTTGCGTTGCAGATAAATGATGGAGCGCGGGTGGAATAACATAAATTACAGGAGCTTTTTTATAAAAATGCCGTGGTGTGTTTTTCGACGGAAGCAATAGCCGGTTTATTATTATAGCAAAAGGGCCCATGCGTTGCAACGGGAGAAAGAAATACCACGCGCTCTTAATTTATAAAAAAAGGTCTATAATCTGAGAATTTGTAGTTACGACACAAATAAAGATGGTCTTATCCTACAAAAATGCAGTTCAAAATTTCACAGGTCTTCTATTTTAACATGGCTTGCATGTAGATTTAATACGTACAAAGAATCAGTCAAGTGACATTCAGTTTCATCTCTAATCCTGATTTTGTTGACGTGTTCATCCCCAACCCGGATGAGTACCGGTATGAAAGAAAGACGAATAATGACTTATTTATTAAGATTGCACCCTAGATAGTTTTTTTGTTAAAAGTTTAACAGATAAAATAATATCATATTTAAATTCTACATATTTTTCTAATCAAATTCCATATATAATATGTTAAATTTGAAGTTACGATTTAAAAGATATGAGTATTTTAAAAAACATTTAATAGATATACTACGAATTTAATGTCATAAACAGTAAGGGCTTTTTTATAAAATCACCTCGGTGGGTTTTCCGACGGAAACGATAGCCTCTTTATTATTAGGTAAAGATATGGTTGGTTACCGAATGTTGTTCGGAGTCCCGGATGAGATCACGGACGTCACGAGGGTTTCCGGAATGGTCCGGAAACGAAGATTGATATATAGGATGACCTCATTTGATTACCGGAAGGTTTTCGGAGTTACCGGGAATGTACCGGGAATGACGAATGGGTTTCGGGAGTTCACCGGGGGGGGCCACCCACCCCGGGGAAGCCCATAGGTATTGGGGTGGCGCACCAGCCCTTAGTGGGCTGGTGGGACAGCCCAAGAGGAGCCTATGCGCATTGGGAAGAAAATCAAAGAGAAAAAAAGGAGGAGGTGGGAAAGGGAAGAAGGACTCCACCTTCCAAACCAAGTAGGACTCGGTTTGGGGGGGAGACCTTCCCCCCTGGCTCGGCCAACCCCTTGAGGGTTCTTGGACCCCAAGGCAAGGCTCCCCCCTCTCCCTCCTATATATAGTGGGGTTTTAGGGCTGATTTGAGACAACTTTTGCCACGGCAGCCCGACCACATATCTCCACGGTTTTACCTCTAGATCGCGTTTCCGCGGAGCTCGGGCGGAGCCCTGCTGAGACGAGATCATCACCAACCTCCGAAGCGCCGTCACGCTGCCGGAGAACTCTTCTACCTCTCCGTCTCTCTTGCCGGATCAAGAAGGCCGAGATCATCGTCGAGTTGTACGTGTGCTGAACGCGGAGGTGTCGTCCGTTCGGCACTAGATCGTGGGACTGATCGCGGGATAGTTTGCGGGGCGGATCGAGGGACGTGAGGACGTTCCACTACATCAACCGCGTTCACTAACGCTTCTGCTGTACGTTCTACAAGGGTACGTAGATCACACATCCCCTCTCGTAGATGAACATCACCATGATAGGTCTTCGTGCGCGTAGGAAAATTTTTGTTTCCCATGCGACGTTCCCCAACAGTGGCATCATGAGCTAGGTTCATGCGTAGATGTCTTCTCGAGTAGAACACAAAAGTTTTTGTGGGCGGAGATGTGCGTTTTGCTGCCCTCCTTAGTCTTTTCTTGATTCTGCGGTATTGTTGGATCGAAGCGGCTCGGACCGACATTACTCGTACGCTTACGAGAGACTGGTTTCATCGCTACGAGTAACTCCGTTGCTCAAAGATGACTGGCGGGTGTCAGTTTCTCCAACTTTAGTTGAATCGGATTTGATCGAGGAGGTCCTTGGATGATGTTAAATAGCAACTCATATATCTCCGTTGTGGTGTTTGCGTAAGTAAGATGCGATCCTACTAGATACCCATGGTCACCATGTAAAACATGCAACAACAAAATTAGAGGACGTCTAACTTGTTTTTGCAGGGTATGCTTGTGATGTGATATGGCCAACGATGTGATGTGATATATTGGATGTATGAGATGATCATGTTGTAATAGATAATATCGACTTGCACGTCGATGGTACGGCAACTGGCAGGAGCCATAGGGTTGTCTTTATAACTAACGTTTGTGCTTGCAGATGCGTTTACTATTTTGCTAGGATGTAGCTTTAGTAGTAATAGCATGAGTAGAACGACAACCCCGATGGCGACACGTTGATGGAGATCATGGTGTGACGCCGGTGACAAGAAGATCGTGTCGGTGCTTTGGTGATGGAGATCAAGAAGCGCATGATGATGGCCATATCATGTCACTTATGAATTGCATGTGATGTTAATCCTTTATGCACCTTATCTTGCTTAGAACGACGGTAGCATTATGAGGTGATCTCTCACTAAAATTTCAAGACGAAATTGTGTACTCCCCGACTGTGCACCGTTGCAACAGTTCTTCGTTTCGACACACCACGTGATGATCGGGTGTGATAGACTCAACGTTCACATACAACGGGTGCAAAACAGTTGCACACGCGGAACACTCGGGTTAAGCTTGACGAGCCTAGCATGTGCAGACATGGCCTCGGAACACATGAGACCGAAAGGTCGAGCATGAATCGTATAGTTGATATGATTAGCATAGAAATGCTTACCACTGAAACTATTCTCGACTCACGTGATGATCGGACTTGAGATAGTGGATTTGGATCATGTACCACTCAAATGGCTAGAGAGATGTACTTTTTGAGTGGGAGTTCTTAAGTAATATGATTAATTGAACTAATTTCCATGAACATAGTCTAATGGTCTTTGTGAATTACGATGTAGCTTGCGCTATAGCTCTACTGTTTTTATATGTTCCTAGAGAAAATTTAGTTGAAAGTTGATAGTAGCAAACTTTGCAGACTAAGTCTGTAAAACCGAGGACTGTCCTCATTGTTGCGCAGAAGGCTTATGTCCTTAATGCACCACTCGGTGTGCTGCATCTCGAGCGTCGTCTGTGGATGCTGTGAACATCCGACATACACGTTTCTGATGACTACACGATAGTTCAGTGCAAAATACTTAATGGCTTAGAAGCAAGGCGCCGAAAACGTTTTAAAACGTCACGGAACATAAGTGATGTTCTAAAGAGATGAAATTGTGATTTCATGCTTGTGCCCTTGTTAAGAGGTACGAGACCTCCAATAAGATTCTTTGTCCACAAAGTAAAGGAGAAAAGCTCAATCATTGAGCGTGTGCTCAGATTGTCTGAGTACGACAATCACTTGAATCAAGTGGGAGTTAATCTTCCAGATGAGATAGTGATGGTTCTCCAAAGTCACTGCCACCAAGCTGTGAGAGCTTCGTGATGAACTATAACATATCAAGGATAGATACAATGATCCTTGAGCGATTCACGATGTTTGACACTCCAAAAGTAGAAATCAAGAAGGAGCATCAATAGTTGATGGTTAGTAAAACCACTAAGTTTCAAGAAAGGCGAGGGCTAGAAGGGATACTTCGTGAAACAGCAAAACAGTTGCTGCACTAATGAAGAGACCCAAGATTAAACCCAAACCCGAGACTAAGTGCTTCTGTAATGAGGGGAACAGTCACTGAGGCGGAGCAACTCTAAATACTTGGTAGATAAGAAGGCTGGCAAAAGTCGAAAAAAGTGTATTTGATATACATGATGTTGATGTGTACTTTACTAGTACTCCTAGTAGCATGAGGGTATTGGATACCGGTTCGGTTGCTGAGTGATTAGCAACACGAAATAAAAGCTACGGCATAAACGGAGACTAGCTAAAGGCGAGGTGACGATACGTGTTGGAAGTGTTTCCAAGGTTGATATGATCAAACGTCGCACGCTCCCTCTACCATCGGGATTGGTGTTAAACCTAAATAATTGTTATTTGGTGCATGCGTTAAGCGTGAACATGATTGGATCATGTTTATTGCAATACGATTATTCCTTTAAAGAGAATAATGGTTACTCTATTTGCTTGAATAATCACCTTCAATGGTTTATTGAATCTCGATCGTAGTGTTACACATGTTCATAATATTGGTGCCAAAAGATACGAAGTAATGATGTTAGTACCACTACTTGTGGCACTGCCGCTTGAGTCATGTTAGTATAAATTGCATGAAGAGGCTCCATGCTGATGGATCTTTATATTCACTTGATTTTGAATCATTAGTGACATGCTAATCATACCACATGAGCAAGGCCTTGTTTTCATTGAGATGAAACAAGATAGTAACTTGTTGGAAGTGATACATTTTGATGTATGCAGTCCAATGGGTGCTGAGGCACGCAGTGGATATCATTATGTTCTTACTTCACTGACGATTTGAGTAGATACAGGAGTATTTACTTAATGAATCACAAGTCTGAAATATTGAAAAGTTTAATTCCGTTTCAGAGTGAAGTTCGTCGTAACAAGAGGATAAACTGTGTACGATATGATCATATAAATGAATATTTGAGTTACGAGTTTTGATACGCAGTTAAGACAATGTGGAAATTGTTTCGCAGTTCATGCCACCTGGAACATCATAGTGTGATGATATGTCTGAACGTCATAGCCACACACTATTTGGTATGGTGCATGCTATGATGTCTCTTATCGAAATACCACTATCGTTTATGGGTTAAGCATTAGAGACAACCGCATTCACTTTAAATAGGGCACCGCGTATTTCCGTTGAGATGACGCAGTATAGACTGAGGTTTAGAGAAATCTAAACTGTCGTTTCTTGAACGTTTGGGGCTTCGACACTTATGTGAAAAAGTTTCAGTCTGATAAGCTCGAACCCAAAGCGGATAAATGCATCTTCATAGGATATCCAAAACAGTTGGGTACATCTCCTATCTCAGATCCGAAAGCAAAGTGTTTGTTTCTAGAAACGGATCCTTTCTCGAGGAAAGGTTTCTCTCGAAAGAATTGAGTGGGAGAGTGGTAGAACTTGATGAGGTTAATGAACCATCACTTCAATGAGTGTGTAGCAGGGCGCAAGAAGTTGTTCCTGTGGCGCCTACACCAATTGAAGTGGAAGCTGATAATGGTGATCATTGAGCTTCGAATCAAGTTACTACAAACCTCGTAGGTCGACAAGGTCGCGTACTACTGCAGAGTAGTACGGTAACCCTATCTTGGAGGTCATGTTGTTGAGAAACAGTGAACCTACGAGTTATGGAGAAAGCAATGGTGGGCCCAGATTCCGACAAATGGCTGGAAGCCATGAAATCCGAGAGAGGATCCATGTATGAAAACAAAGTGTAGACTTTGGAAGAACTACTTGATGGTCATAGGACTATTGAGTAAAATGGATCTTTAAAGGAAGACAGACGATGATGGTGATAAGTCACTATTAAGAAAAGCTCGACTTGTCGCAAAGATGTTTTCGACAAGATCAAACAGTTGACTATGATGAGACTTTCTCACTCGTAGAGATGCTAAAAGTCTGTTAGAATTATGTTAGTAGTTGTTGCATTATTTATGAAATATTGCACGTAGGATGTAAAAACATTGTTTCCTCGACGGTTTCCTTGAACAAACATTGTATGTGATACAACCAGGAGGTTTTGTCGATCCTAAAGATACTAGCAAGTATGCAAGCTCCGGTGATCCTTCAATGGACTGGTGCAAGCATCTCGGAGTTGGAATATACACTTTGATGAGATGATCAAAGATTTGGGTTTATACAAGGTTTATGAGAAACTTGTATTTCCAAAGAAGTGAGTGGGAGCACTATAGAATTTCTGATAAGTATATGTGGTTGACATATTGTGGATCAGAAGTAATGTAGAATTTCTGTAAAGCATACAAGGTTGTTCGAAAGGAGTTTTCAAAGGAATACCTGGATTGAGCTACTTGAACGTTGAGCATCAAAGATCTATGGAGATAGATCGAAAGCGCTTAATGGAAGTTTCAACAAGATGCATGCCTTGACAAGTTTTTGAAGGAGTTCAAAATAGATCAGCAAAGAAGGAGTTCTTGGTTGCGTTGTAAGGTGTGAATTTGAGTAAGACTCAAAACCCGACCACGGCAGAATAAAGAGAATAGACGAAGGTCGTCTTCTATGCCTTAGCCGTAGAATCTAAAGTATGCCATGCTGTGTACCGCACCTGATGTGTGCCTTGACTCAAAGTTTGTTGAGAGGTACACAGAGTGATCCAGGATTGAATCACTGATCAGCGGTCAAAGTTATCCTTAGTAACCAAATAGACTAAGGAATTTTTTTCTCGATTATGGAGGTGGTTAAAGAGTTCGTCGTAATTGGTTACGTCGATGCAAGCTTTGACACTAATCCGAATAACTATGAGTAGTGAAACGGATTCATATAGTAGAGTAGATATTTGGAGCATTTCCGAATAGCACGCAGTAGCAGCATCTATAAAATGACATAAAGATTTGTAAAGAACGCACGGATCTGAAAGTTTCAGAACCGTTGACTAAAACCTCTCTCACGAGCAAGACGTGATCAGACCCCATAACTATATGGGTGTTGGATTCGCTGGAATCACATGGTGATGTGAACTAGATTATTGAATCTAGTGCAAGTGGGAGACTGTTGGAAATATGCCCTAGAGACAATAATAAATTAGTTATTATTATATTTCTTAGTTCATGATAATCGTTTATTATCCATGCTATAATTGTATTGATTGGAAACACAATACTTGTGTGGATACATAGACAAAACACTGTCCCTAGTAAGCCTCTAGTTGACTAGCTCGTTGATCAAATATGGTCAAGGTTTCCTAGCCATAGGCAAGTGTTGTCAGTTGATAACGGGATCACATCATTAGGAGAATCATGTGATGGACTAGACCCAAACTAATAGACGTAGCATGTTGATCGTGTCATTTTGTTGCTACTGTTTTCTGCGTGTCAAGTATTTGTTCCTATAACCATGAGATCATATAACTCACGGACACCGGAGGAATGCTTTGTGTGTATCAAATGTCGCAACGTAACTGGGTGACTATAAATATGCTCTACAGGTATCTCCGAAGGTGTTCGTTGAGTTAGTATGGATCGAGACTGGGATTTGTCACTCCGTGTGACGGAGAGGTATCTCGGGGCCCACTCGGTAATACAACATCACACACAAGTCTTGCAAGCAATGTGACTTAGTGTAAGTTGCGGGATCTTGTATTACGGAACGAGTAAAGAGACTTGCCGGTAAACGAGATTGAAATAGGTATACGGATACTGACGATTGAATCTCGGGCAAGTAACATACCGAAGGACAAAGGGAATGACATACGGGATTATATGAATCCTTGGCACTGAGGTTCAAACGATAAGAGCTTCGTAGAATATGTAGGATCCAATATGGGCATCCAGGTCCCGCTATTGGATATTGACCGAGGAGTCTCTCGGGTCATATCTACATAGTTCTCGAACCCGCGGGGTCTGCACACTTAAGGTTCGACGTTGTTTTATGCGTATTTGAGTTATATGGTTGGTTACTGAATGTTGTTCGGAGTCCCGGATGAGATCACGGACGTCACGAGGGTTTCCGGAATGGTCCGGAAACGAAGATTGATATATAGGATGACCTCATTTGATTACCGGAAGGTTTTCGGAGTTACCGGGAATGTACCGGGAATGACGAATGGGTTCCGGGAGTTCACCGGGGGGGCCACCCACCCCGGGGAAGCCCATAGGTATTGGGGGTGGCGCACCAGCCCTTAGTGGGCTGGTGGGACAGCCCAAGAGGAGCCTATGCGCATTGGGAAGAAAATCAAAGAGAAAAAAAAGGAGGAGGTGGGAAAGGGAAGAAGGACTCCACCTTCCAAACCAAGTAGGACTCGCTTTGGGGGGGGGGAGACCTTCCCCCCTTGGCTCGGCCGACCCCTTGAGGGTTCTTGGACCCCAAGGAAAGGCTCCCCCCTCTCCCTCCTATATATAGTGGGGTTTTAGGGCTGATTTGAGACAACTTTTGCAACGGCAGCCCGACCACATATCTCCACGGTTTTACCTGTAGATCGCGTTTCCGCGGAGCTCGGGCGGAGCCCTGCTGAGACGAGATCATCACCAACCTCCGGAGCGCCGTCACGCTGCCGGAGAACTCTTCTACCTCTCCGTCTCTCTTGCTAGATCAAGAAGGCCGAGATCATCGTTGAGCTGTATGTGTGCTGAACGCGGAGGTGCCGTCCGTTCGGCACTAGATCGTGGAACTGATTGCGGGATAGTTCGTGGGGCGGATCGAGGGACGTGAGGACGTTCCACTACATCAACCGCGTTCACTAACACTTCTGCTGTACGGTCTACAAGGGTACGTAGATCACACATCCCCTCTCGTAGATGAACATCACCATGATAGGTCTTCGTGCGCGTAGGAAACTTTTTGTTTCCCATGCGACGTTCCCCAACAATATCGTGGACAGAGGCATGTGTTTCTTCCACTTCAGGTTTCCAATATTTTGGGCTGACCCGCCAGTTTTCCGTTTCTTGGCTTGACCTCTACGAAATGAAAGGTTAAGACATATATAATGACATGTGAATGACATCTGAAGTATTGAGACAAGGGTTCGTAAAGTGAATAGTAACATACCCTGCGAGATGAACAAGGGGTGGCAATTTTGATGATGTTGAGTCGCCACAGGAAGGAGGAGACACATGTTACAGTGGAAAACTTGGGTGAGTTTAAGCAAGTTGACAATACACTTGATAAGGAAAGATAAGGTACCTCAGTATGGTGCTTGTGGTCGGATGTTTTTTCAGGTAGACCCGCCATCAGATCACCTGAAGAGCTATGGGTGTGGTGTTTTGGAGTATACAAAGCCTTCTTCAAAAGGAAGTTAGGATCCAAATGAGCATCTGGGTGATTCATAGGGACTTTCCTACAAACCCGCCTTTGAGGTCTTTCCAAGGAAATATTTGAGTCAGAAGATATTGAAATTACCTCAGCAACTTCAGCATCACTTTCCACGTCATCTCCCTGAGAATAAAATAGATGGCTAGAACAAGTATATGATACAATAAATGGACGGTCCAGATATGTACCTCAAACAAATCTTCAATATGTTGTGACTCGCCTACAACAGATGACTCGCCCGCACCTGATTTGGCTTTCTTCTTCTTGGTGAGAGTTTTCACCCTTTTAACAGACGGCTTTACAATCCTACATTTCCAGAAGGGTGCATTTTTCTATAACAGGGGAAGTTAGTTCTACAGGAGAGCGAAAGGAGATACCAAATAAGATGGATAAGGGTTGAATTTATATACCTCAGGAGCTGGATTTGCGACACAGAATGGTTTGAAACCAATCTTGGAACAAGCCTCTTTGGGTTCACCACATAATTTCTTCACAAGACTGTTGATCTCTTCAGAGTCAAGCATGACATTTGTGAAACGCTGAGCATTGTTTAAATTGCCATCAAAATGACATATCAGACCATCACGGCGGCTTAGGGGCATGATGCGCCATTCAACCCAGCATCGGATCAAATCGATCCCAGTCAAACCATTAGCATTCAAAGCTCTCAGCAGGGGCCAAACAGATTTATGGGCGGCTCGTTCTTCTTGAGTCAGAGACCCGGGGAGTTGGAAATCCATTGGAAGACGATCTTCTCTGAAACCCGGTAAAGGATTCTCTTGATATAGAGCAGTATTTCTGTAATAGAACCAGGTTTTTCCCCAGCCTTTGGGATGGTTGGGTAAGGCGGCAGCAGGGAAGCCGATTTCACGCCGCCTCTGGATGGTGACTCCACCAAGTTCTAAGCTAGGGCCGTCAGCCCATTCTGTTTGGCGATTTAAATAGAAAAAAAATCCCTAAGGCCTTGTTTGGTACTAGTGTTTTGGAGGAGATTGGTGAGGATAATCCTCCAAGGGATTGGGTGAAACCCCAACCATCACCCAATTCCTTCAAATCCCCATTTATCCCCAATACACTAGGTAGGGGTAGTGTATTGGGTATTGAGAAAAATGCACTATAATTTGGGGATTTGAGGGGAAATGTGGGGATGAAATATGTCAAATACACTAGAACCAAATGGTGTTATGGGATATGTGGGGATTGAGGGGTTTGACCGGGATAATCCCCATAAATTCCCTAAAATACACTAGTACCAAACAAAGCCTAAACAAAGGAGCGATGGGTTCTATTCCTAAGTATGCTTCACAAAAACCTGAAACTGACACAGGTTGCTGATTGAATTAGGACCTAAGTCTTGGGGGTGAAGGTTAAAAAACTGAGGGCATCCCGGAAGAATTTTGAACCAAGAGGGGAGAAGCCTCGTTCTAAATGTTCTGCGAAGACCACTACTTCCCCTTTGGCGGGTTGAGGTCGCACTTCTGTGGCAGGGGCTCTCCATTCAATTACTTCTTTAGGAGATAAGGTCCCATTGACATGAATCATTGCAAGGCGATCTCATCCATGTCAGAAGGTACCCAGTCACACTTTGATGGCTTCGACACGATGTTCAGAGTCGGAAAGAAGCAAGCTGCATAAGTATGATTGGAGGGTTATTCTAATGGCTAACAATAAAGGAAATCATAATACTTAAGTCGCCCGACTACGAGGCGACGCATGAAGGTGGTGAGTTACAAAAATGATAAGCCGGCTTATGAAGAAGGCAATACTGGATCACGAGGAAACTATGAAGTTGGATTCTACTAAGTGTCGGAAAAACAGTTTTATGTCAAAATCGCAGAGAAAGATGGATCTATCAGCAGTACGAAAAAGAAACAACAATGGCTAAAATAAAGAGTGGAGTATGGTGGTGGCAACAGCTAACAACAAGTTTCTTGCAGAAGTATCAATGAGGTTTGTGTGGGATTGATTTTACATCTATTCCCCAACTTATCGAGGGGGGTGCTTTGCTAAAAGGGAATAGACGAACTCATACTATTAATGGCGACATGATGAACCCTAAAGAACTCCGGTGAGCCATGGTGCGTGATCTAAACAGATCTATTACAAGAGGTGAGACATACCCGATGGCGTCGATCGGAGGGGAAGAAGACCGCGGCTTGGCGCAAAGCATGTGCGGTGGCGAAGCCCTTGTGTCGGAGAGTTCGTCGGAGGAAGGCGCAATGATGGCGCGTCATGGACTGAAGACTTGAGGAAAAAGAAGAAGAGCTAGAGTAAAGGTGAAAAGAGATTCCCCCGTCGGTATTTAAAGACTAGGGGGAATGGAAACTGTAGGCGCGGGAATCTAGGAGACGCCGTAAATCCTGGAATTGATGGTGCCTCGATTTTCAGGCCAGACACATAAGAACAAAAGATCCATTGGGATGACGTCATAAAGATTCCCAAAGATTCAGAGTGATTGACATCATTAATTTTCGCAGCGGAAAATCAGGAGAAGTTTACAAGTCGGCAATTCTTCCGTTGGGAGTAGGATGAGTCTTTGATTGAGCCACCAAGCATATAAGAAATGTTTATTGACATGAACAAGTTCAAGTCAATCTGTGGTCTAATGTTGGGGATGTTATCCCGTTATGAGACCCGCCCTAGGAAGCTGGGTTAGGATCATGGCGGCTCTATCTCCATGTTCAAGATGGGTCGTTATCTGTGAAGCGGAAGATGCAAGACATACGCTGTGAGAGCCGGTTGGCCCAAGACTCGACGAAGGCGACTTATGGCCCGCATGGGAAAAGAGTCGCGTGGAGTTTCATTGCGTGAGGGACAAGGCGAGTTAGAGATGTACCGGCTCACGAATTGTAATGAGAGTTGGACTCTTGTAAACCTAGAGCCTCGGCCTGTATATAAAGGCGAGTCTCTAGGGTTGATAAGGTGAGGTTAACATCAATTGAGAGCTAGGTCACACGAATATGCACCCTTGTAATCGATTTCCACAGCAATATACACATAGAAGGACGTAGGCTTTTACCTCAATCTGAGGGGCCGAACCTGGGTAATCTCGTCTCCCGTCTCCCGATCAACCCCTTTGAGTCTCCACATAGTTGCGATAGCTTCACCACTAAGTCCTTTCACGAGGACATCTGTCGTGACAAAACCACGACAGTGTGCCTCTTCTCACCCATACCGTTGTCTGCCAAAACATACCTGGAATACTTGTAAATGGTACAATAGTTCAAGCCCGCATACTCAAGCCAAAATAAGGCACATCCTTTTCTCACATGCATCTATCTTCTCATAGGGCATCTTAAGTACATAGAGTATTTTGTCCTACTAGTATAGGTTTGAACGCATGACATGGCCTTTTGGTAGAAAGCATCCAAATAGCATCATCATCGCGTCATAGCATTCTTTGCCCAAGTTGAATTGAGTCTTCAGAGCCATTACTTTTGTGATGACACACAACTGACAAAGCTTAGTGTGCTCGTGGAGAAGACATGTTTCATACAAGGCCTTTGTAGATTCCTCCATCTCATCGTATGAATCCCGAGCATCATCAAAGTCTTGCACCATGTCTTCGATCCCGGTACCATGCTCGTCGGTGCGACGACGAACCACCTCAGCTCTGTTACGTTGGGCAGACTCACCATGAAATGTCCACACTGTATAATCAAGCGTAAAAGCCCTCTTCTGCACGTGTTTACCCATTTCATCCTCTTGTCATCTGTTTAAAGTTGTCACACCCATGACAGGGGCACCAGGTTTTTATCTGGCCATTTGCAAATGGGGCTTTCACAAACCACTTGGTTTTTGTTAACCATTCATTGGTCATGTCTTTCTGACTAGTGTGACCTGTGTACATCCACGCACGTTCACCCATGCTGGTACTTGCACTCACAGTAGGTGCACAAAATTCTTACTCATCAAGTTATGTAAAATGTAACTGCGACTAGATACAGAACTAATTACTTTTTTTATATTTTTTACACCATGGTTTTAGTTTTTACCATATAAAATGGAAACATGCATTAATGGGTTGAATCTATCTCTAATAGGTAAAGATGGGTCCTAATCCTGTAGGGGAACGTTGCATGGGAAACAAAAAAATTCCTACGCACACGAAGACCTATCATGGTGATGTCCATCTATGAGAGGAAATTTGGATCTATGTACCCATGTAGATCGCACAGCAGGAAGCGTTGAGAAACGCGGTTGATGTAGTGGAACGTCTTCACGTCCCTCGATCAACCCCACGAACCATCCCGCGATCCGTCCCACGATCCGTTCTGATCTAGTGCCGAACGGACGGCACCTCCGTGTTTAGCACACGTACAGCTCGACGATGATCTCGGCCTTCTTGATCCATCAAGAAAGACAAAGAAGTAGATGAGTTCTCTGGCAGCGTGACGGCGCTCCGGTGGTGGTGAGGATCTACTTCTGCACGACTCCGCCCGAGCTCCGCAGAAATACGATCTAGAGGTAAAACTACGGTGTCTAGATCTGAGTTGCACGTGACAAAAGTTGTCTCAAATCATCCCTAAATCACCAATATATATAGGAGGGAGGGGGGGTAGGCTTGCCTTGAGAGCCAAGCCCTCAAGGGTGCGCCGGCCAGGGAGGAGAGGAGGAATCCTACTCCAAATAGGATTGGAAACTGGAGTCCTTCTCTTCCTTCCCACCTCCCTTTTTTCTCTAGTTTTCTTCTCTTGGGGCCAAGGCCCTCTTGGGATGTCCCACCAGCCCACTAACGGCTGGTGCGCCACCCCTAAGGCCATTGGGCTTCCCCCGGGTGGGTTGCCCCCCTCTCGGTGAACTTCCGGAACCCATTCGTCACTCCCGGTACAATGCCGGTAATGCCGGAAATCCTTCCGGTAACCAAATGAAACCATCCTATATATCAATCTTTATTTACGGACCATTCCGGAAACCCTCATGACGTCTGTGATCTCATCCGGGACTCCGAACAACATTCAGTAACAACACATATAACTCAACTATACTAAAACATCATCGAACCTTAAGTGTGCAGACCATGCGGGTTCGAGAACTATGTAGACATGACCCGAGGCACTCCTCAGTCAATATCTAATAGCGGGACCTGGATGCCCATATTGGATCCTACATATTCTCCGAAGATCTTATCGGTTGAACCTCGGTGTCAAGGATTCATATAATCACGTATGTCATTCCCTTTGTCCTTCGGTATGTTACTTGCCCGAGATTTGATCGTTGGTATCCGCATACCTATTTCAACCTCGTTACCGGCAAGTCTCTTTACTCGTTCCGTAATACAAGATACCGTGACTTACACTTAGTCACATTGCTTGCAAGGCTTGTGTGTGATGTTGTATTACCGAGTGGGCCCCGAGATACCTCTCCGTCACACGGAGTGACAAATCCCAGTCTTGATCCATACTAACTCAACGGATACCTTCGGAGATACCTGTAGAGCACCTTTATAGTCACCCAGTTACGTTGTGACGTTTGATGCACACAAGGTATTCCTCCGGTGCTAGTGAGTTATATGATCTCATGGTCATAGGAACAAATACTTGACATGCAGAAAACAATAGCAATAAAACGACACGATCAATATGCTACGTTCATAGTTTAGGTCTAGTCCATCACATGATTCTCCTAATGATGTGATCCAGTTATCAAGTGACAACACTTGCACATAGTCAGAAAACCTTGACTATCATTGATCAACTGGCTATCCAACTAGAGGCTTGCTAGGGACATTGTTTTGTCTATGTATCCACACATGTATCTATGTTTTCATTTAATACAATTATATCATGGATAATAAACTATTATCTTTAAACAGGAAATATAATAATAACTATTTATCACTCCCTGTAGGGCATATTTCCAACAAATCCCACCCGAGTACGTGTAGATCGGGTTCATTTCCTATGCTCTGCTTTGGATCCGACGCAAAATTTCGGCAGCACCTCCCCACTGTTCTCCTGATACACGTCTCAGCAACAAGCGGGGAGAATGTGTACCCGGAGAACAAGGGAGTGGTGCTGGCGAAATTTTGTCTTACACCAAAGTAGAGCACGGAAAACAAAACCCAATCCACACGTACTCGGGCTATCCATAGATAACGTGGACAATTCGAAAGGATGAAAGTTAGAAATATGCAAATACATGCATATTTATAGATGTCGCCCTTTCAAATGGGAGACACCTAGGTTACGAGACTTGACATGAAAGTAAAATCTAGTGGCATCAACACGATGACTGGAACAGAGCAACTAGGGGAGTGGGAGGAGATGACAGTCGAGCTCACCCCTATACCGTAGAGGCGATAGTCGAACAACGATGGCAATGACAACGGGACCTACGGTGCTCTTGGAGGTGAAGAGAAGATCCGTGCACATGAAAATCACCAGCACGACCAACATAAGCACCATTTTCTGTATTTACCTGCTCACTTCAATAATATAGTAATCAACTATACAAAAAAATGTGTGAATTGATAACCCACAAGTATAGGGGATCGCAATAGTTTTCGAGGGTAGAATATTCAACCCAAATTTGTTGATTCGACACAAGGGGAAGCCAAAGAATATTCTCGAGTATTAACAGTTGAGTTGTCAATTCAACCAAACCTGAAAGACATAGTATCTGCAGCAAAGTATCAGTAGCAAAGTAGTGTGATGGCAACACTAGCAATGGTAACAGTAGCAGTGACAACAGTAGCAGTAACAGTAGCAGCAGTGACAGCAGTAGCAGTAACAGTAGCAGCAGTGACAGTAGTAGCGGCAAAGTAATGTAGCAAGGACCAGTAGGAAAAGACTCGTAGGCATTGGATCGGTGATGGATAATTATGCCGGATGACATTCATCAAGCAACAGTTATAACATGGGGAGATATGTAACTAGCTCCAGTTCATCAATATAATGTAGGCATGCATTCTGCATATAGTCATACGTGCTTAGGGAAAAGAACTTGCATGACATCTATTGTCCATCCCTCCCGTGGCAGTGGGGTCCTAATGGAAACTACGGGATATTAAGGTTCTCCTTTTAATAGAGAACCGGAACAAAGCATTAGCACTTAGTGAATACATGAACTCCTCATACTATGGTCATCTCCGGGAGTGGTTCCGGCTATTGTCACTCCGGGGTTGCCGGGTCATAACACATAGTAGGTGACTACAACTTGCAAGATAGAATCAAGAACACACATATATTTATGAGAACATAATAGGTTCAGATCTGAAATCATGGCACTCGGGCCCTAGTGACAAGCATTAAGCATGGCAAAGTAGTAGCAACATCAATCTCAGAACATAGTGGATACTAGGGATCAATCCCCATCAAAACTAACTCGATTACATGATAGATCTCATCGAACCCATCACCGTCCAGCAAGCCTGTGATGAGATTACTCACGAACGGTGAAGAGCATCATGGAATTGGCGATGAAGGAAGGTTGGTGATGACGATGGCGACGATCTCCCCTCTCCGGAGCCTAGAACGGACTCCAGATATGCCCTCCAGAAGAAGAACATGTTGTGGCAGCGCCTCCGTATCGTAAAACGCGATGAACTCTTCTCTCTGATTTTTTTCCGCATAAAAGGGACTAAATAGAGCTGGAGTTGGAGGCGGTGGAGCCCTCAGGACCCCACAAGCCTGCTAGGCGTGGCCAGGGGGGCGCGCCTGGTGGGCTTGTGGATTCCTCGCTCCACTCCTCCAGTTGATTCTTGCGCCAGTATTTTTTATATATTCCACAAAAAATCCTCGTAAATTTCCAGGTCATTCCGAGAACTTTTCTTTGTGCGCAAAAACAACACCATGGCAATTCTGCCGAAAACAGCGTCAGTCCGGGTTAGTTCCATTCAAATCATGCAAATTAGAGACCAAAACAAGGGCAAAAGAGTTTGGAAAAGTAGATACGATGGAGACGTATCAACTCCCCCAAGCTTAAAGCCTTGCTTGTCCACAAGAAATTCTGTTGACAAACTGAAAGAGACAAAAGAAAAACTTTTACGAACTCTGTTTGATCTTGTTGTTGTAATTATGACTAACTCATATTCAGATTTTCAGCAAGATCATAAGCAAACCACATAAGCAATGACATTTAGCTCTCGTGAAGAACTCATATCAATGGCATAATCAACTAGCGAGCAATAATAATGAGTTCCAAACGTCAACACTTCAACCAAAACAATCATGAAGCAATATGAATAGATGGTATCTCGCTAGTTCTTTCTGAGACAGCAAAACATAAATGCAAAGCACCTTCAAAGACCAAGGGCTGACTGAACATTGTAATTCATGGAAAAGAAGATCCAGTCACAGTCATACTCAATAACAATTAAAAGCAAAGCATAAAAATAACGGAGGTGCTCTCTAATTGGTGCTTTTTGAAATAAGAGGATGACTCAACAGAAACATAAATAGATAGGCCCTTCGCAGAGGGAAGCATTGATTTACAGAGGTGCCAGAGCTCAAGCTTTGAAGACAGAGATAAATAATTTTGGGTGGCATGCTTTCATTGTCAACGCGATGACCAAGAGTTATCACCATCTTCCATGCTACACATATTGTAGGCGGTTCCCAAACAGAAAAGTAAAGTTTTGACTCCCCCACCACCGATCAATCACACTCCACGGCTAGCCGAATACTCAGGTGCCATCCGTACCAACAACAATCCAGGGGGAGTTTTGTTTGCAATTATTTTTTCCATTTGAGCATGGAACTGGGCATTCCAATTACCGGTGTCACACCGTGTTTTTGCTATCACTTGTCTGTATTGTGAAATTCTGAGCTTGTTAAAACTTTTTCAAAACTAATGTTGTGAGTGCCCTGATTGACATTGTATGCTTGTATGCTTGATCATGTGAGGATTTAAAACCCTAAAGTCTTTGGTATTCTACTGATTTCCATAAGATGCTTGCTTATTTCTGACCAAAGTAAAACCACCTTGAGTTGCACTACATGTCCTTGATAGCAAGCAGTGCTTCTACTCATATTTGGTAATCTGATTTTTACCTATCTTTATATTTCAAAACCACAAAAATAATTATTTTTGTGATTAGTTTCCTAATTAAATAACATGTCCATTTCTAAGGCCATAATTGGTATCCAACATGAAAAATACTTTTCTGCTTTGGAAAAATCTGATTAAATTTAGAGATGATCAGAAGGACATATATTTTCCATACATAGGATTTTAAACCCCATTTTATATTATATTGATTGATTCAAGCTATAAAAGATATTTTGTCTGTTTTGGTATTTTTGAAATATTTCCAAAGGAAATATTCCCAATAAATTCCTAGAAAATTCCAATGATATCCCTAACCTTGTTTGGTGTGCACATAAAGTTTCACCTTGATCAAAGGTGGATAAGGACCCCAAATAACCCTAAAACCCGGTCTGTCCAGAATCAAGTTAGAGCAACTCTACATAGAAAAGTTTATCCAATGATGCTAAAATTTTGCAGGAGTGCCTAATACCTCAAATGAGGGTTCCACACCAAAAATGGGATTTGTGGGACTTAGTTTGCCCACACTCCCTTTGGAAGGAACAGATCTGGTCATATTGGAGTGTTTTCAAGTTTACAAAGCTAAACTTGTCCTTTGGAGCTCAAAATTGGTGAAACTCCATGGTTTACTACCAAACCCAAACATGTTAAGTTGCAGCACCAGTGGTGGGGTGCAACCCCCTAAATCCACTATCGAACACCTTCTCACAGATAGGAAAAAGCCACCTTAGCCATAGCTAAACCAAACTCCTTTGCTTCAAACTCTTAGATTAAGTGGACAACACCTGTGTCTAACCCCAGTCAATTGGCCCCTCACTGGTTCAAAGTGGAAAGGCCAAAATCCCAATTTAGATCTCAGTTCATGACTCACAGCACTAGTATTTCTTGCCTCCCTTGACCAGCCAAAGCTCCCACAAGAACCAAACGGCTAGCCACACCCCCAGCCAGCGACATGACATGCTAGACACGTCCAAAAGTGCCTCAAAGCGCACCAGCATGCCGTGTCATGCCAAAATTGTGCTCTGGGCGCGCTACAGGGAGTCACCGAGGTGGGGGTGACGCCCTCGGCTAGTTCCAGCCTCCCCCGAGATGTCCAACTTCTTCCCCGACAACCCTTCTGCGTCGAGCAAGCCTCAAGGCCCCTCCTCTCCCGTGCTAGAGCTCGCGCGACGCGTGCCCGCGCGCACCAGAACCGGCCAAGGTTGCGCGGCCACGAATGCTCGACTCCCCTCTCTCTCTCTCTGTGTGTTGCAGATGGTCCGGACGGTCCAAAACCACGTCCTGAGACCGTGGTTTCGACCCCAGCCTCTCTATGCACCCCCATGCGCGCCACGGTGAGTCACTGATGCTCCCGAATCTGCCCAATGTCGCGGGCCTATAAATAGCCCTCCCCCTCACTCCAGCACCCCTCAAATAGCTTCACCACGATCACTAGTACCTCCCTAGCCACCCCAACAAACCAACAGAGCCCCGGTGCTCGAGATCGACCGAGGCCCCTCCGCCTCGGAGCTCCGTTCGATTTCCGGCTACACGACGGCTCATGCGCCCCTCGACCCACCAAACAAACCCTCTCGATCCCAGGAAGCTTTCCCCCAACTCGCCCCAGCTTTTCCGTGTCTTTAGCCACCCCCTCGACCACCTCCCGAAACTCCTCCGCCACGGCCTCCTCATCGCCGGCGAACCCCTGCCTCCCTGTCGTTGTTTCAACCACCAGTAGGTAGGCGACAGTAGGGCAAACCCATTCCTATGTTTGTTGGGGCATGAGCGCGTCGGCAACCTCGTCGGCGTTCTCCTCCTCCTCTCTGACCACATGTAGGAGATGACCCCGACAGGTGTGCCCCACCTGTCGGTGGCCCAGCCTCCTCCCCCGCGCTAACCATGGCCGCTGACCGCAGGGCCCCGCGCGCCAGGTTCAAACCTGACGGCGCGCACGCCTGGGCAGGTTGTCGGCTGGCCATGGGCCAGCCCAGCTCTGGGCCGAGCCAGGCCGGGAGTTAGCCTGTTTTTCTTTTAATTTTAAACCCTGGTTTCTAAGTTTTTTATAAAAAGATTTAACCAGTGTAAAAATATAATTCCTCCACTGTTATTCAACTAAAAATGTGTAGTATTTAATGATATGCTTAGATGAATTTTTCCAACAACTATTCTATTTTATATTAATAAAAAGGACTAAATTGAAATAGTTTTGCTTCTCTTTGGTTGATTTCAAAAAATATCCCTTCAAGGAAAACTAAGGCAAATATTTTTTAAATGATACCTTAGATTTATCAATAATAGAGAACATTTATAAAATAACTTTGTGGACTTTTCTGTGTGAGCTATTTCTTATTTACTGTTTTATCGACGATAGAAAATCCATGTGACGAGGGAATCGGAGCGGAAGACCTCGAAGACCCCGTATACTTAGCTGACCAAGGCAAGCAGCCCTTTGACCATGACTGAGCATATGTTACTTTGCATGTTAAAATAGCAAGTATTCCCGTTGCATATGATCATAAGTGCCGGTAATCATTTGATATGATTTTAAAGAAGGCTCCTCCGGAGCACTTGCATTGAGCTTGACTCTACCCCTTGAGGGTCATGCTAATATCATGTTGACAAGTAAAGATAGAAGTAGACTTACCATGAGCATGTTGATGACATAAAGTAAGAGTTTACTAAAACCCCGTCGGGTGCCACTAATGCCCGAGGGTGATGATGAGTTAGTGGTCACTTTTGGTGAAGTGATGCACCCAGTATTCGTGTGAGTATGGTTTCGAAATGGGAATAGATTTATGATGTGTCGACCGTCAACCTTACCAGTATGACCACATTTCCCTTTATGGGACGGAGCTATGTTAATTACTCTCGTCGGTGCTAGCAAAGAGCCACATTACTAGTGGCGGGAGTGATGTGTGGTCAATCTCGTGATGGGGTCATGCCAGGTAGGACGACTATGCCATTTTTATGAGTTCTAGTCACACCGTTGGTCCCCGCATGGTTGGTACTGTCCAGAGTTGGTGCTCGTAAGACGTACAAAATGTGGGCTGGGTACCAATTGAGTGGACCTCTTTGTCTAGTATCGTTAGGGGAAAGGCATTGATCGGGTACTTACCTCGGGTATGTGATATACCGCGAGTCGTGGATGACACGGAAGTTTCCCATATCTCGTGGGTCCAGCGTACTACCTGTGCAGAGTGTAAACTATTCGAATAGCCGTGTCCGCGGTCAAGGACAGTTGGGTAATCCTGCTTAAACTACGTCCAGTTATTTCCGCTAAAACCAAGTGTGTGAGTGTGTGTGTGTGTGTGTGTGTGTGTGTGTGTGATGAGAAAGGTATTGCTATGATAGCAAGGATATGACCAAGTTCGGTGACTTGGCATATAGGGTGACTTTCGTTGATTATATCATGGGCTGTTTGTGAGTACATTCAAAGTACTCATTGGCTTGCCACTGGTTATGTTATTGACCAGACATGGAAGGACCGGAGTTTGGAGATGAGTACGTCTTTGGAGACACCCCTGCGAACTAGGATGCTTCCGAGTCAGAATGCCTGCCGGTGTAGGCTTGATGGCATGGGCACCCGCTTAGCCCCTTTGATTTCCGCTATTAGTGTATGTGAGTGATTTGGCCTTAGGCCCTGTCTTGTGAACTTGACCCTTCGGTCACGTGTTGTAATAATCGGTACTTGGATGTAAGACTCTTTATTCGGTATCTGTGTTCGGTGAGCATTGATCTCTGGGGTCACTGTGCACGGCGATTCTCGACTAGTAAGTCGGGGTCCCCACAGAGCTGGTATCATAGCCATCTTGACTATAGGAAGCCTTAGGTAGCATAGGCGATAGCCGAAACAATTAGTGCACATAGATTGACCTGAGAATGGCACCCACTAAATATTTCTAACCCTCTCCTCTACACCTTGTAGATGGCCGCCGTACCTGAGATGCTTCTGGAAACGGGCTTTCCTCTGCTTTTGAGCGACAGTCTCGAGAAGTGTCAAGTACGTCGCACGCCCGTCTTTCTCTACCACGAACACTAGGTCAACGCCGACACCAAGGAGTATCACGTGGACGTGATAGTAAAGGCTAACGACTCCCCAACTAGCTGGTTCTTTGAAGGGCCACAGATGGAGGATCTGATGTTGGCCGTGGAGACTGCAGCACGAGAGGCACTCGTGCGACTCCACGACATCCTTCCTGAGATAGCGGACGAGCCAGCTACTCGTCACCTACCTTTTGATAAACATAAGGTCGACGGGAGTTGGACACTCAACCCCTCATCCGAGGACGGGACGCCATTGAGGTTTCAGACCTACTTCAACCTCTCCTCAGACACCTTGACGCATCTTTTGATCAAGGAGTCGACTAGGATCCGCCAAGAGCTGCACCAAGTCAAGGACCTACTTCGTATGGAGAAGATGAAGAACCGCAAGGTGAAGAAAGAAGGAGCACCCGTAATATCACGTGGCTTTGCTTTCCGAGGAGGAATACCCCCGCTTTAGGCCGTTCCTCTTCAGAGTCGTCGTTTAACCGCAGACGAGTACACCGAACTCTTTGCTACCTCGCCAACCAAGGGACGTCGAGATGGTCCGCTTACTTCCCCTACTCCCTCAAGGAAGGGAAGCACTAATGAAGATGAAGATAGAGAGGAAGATGAAGACGAAGATCCCACAGAGCCGACTTATGAGACCGCGTAGTCGATCGCTTAGTAGCGTAGGGTTTACCGAGCGTAGGAATTCTTGTATCACGATCTGATGACCCCGGATGTTGTGTGAACCTATTGGATGCAAGTCGCATTCTGCCTTAAGCAGCTTGTCAGCGACTACATCACTTGTTTTAAATTAATGCAGTAGTTCTTTTCAAAACCATTGTCATAAAAATCTTGCACACTAGCACAACACCAGACCCCCTCTTTACTAGAACGTCATCGCTTTCGAATGCAACCAGTTCGGCAAAAATTGACCTCTCTGCTCCCCTGACAGGATGGTGAATGCAACTCGCAATAGCACCTTCGGCGACCCCGGCTCTACCTCTTCAGGACAGCAGCAGGGAACCGGAGGGGAAGCTCAAGCTGGAGATCACCACGTGCAGCAAGACGATGTTCCACCACCGCCACCTCCCCCTGAAAGCTTGACCATGGCTCAGTTCCTTCAAGCTCTTCGAGAGGAGCGTCAAGCCAACAATGCCGCTATCCGGCAGCTGGCTCAAACCTTGGTAAATCACCCGCCGCAGAACGGGAATGGCAACGGTCGCTCAACTCTCTCTCAGTTTATGTGGACTACGCCACCCATATTCACGGAGACGACTGAACCCTTGGATGTCGATGATTGGATCCGCACTATTGAAGACCTTCTCGCACTGGTCAAGTGCACTAATGACAACGAGAAAGTCCTCTATGCAACCCACTGTCTCGGAGGCACAGCTAGAGCCTGGTGGGATGGATTTCAGATCATGCGAGTCGGGCAAGTCATCACTTGGGCCGTGTTCAAGGATGGATTCCGCGCCGCTCACATTCCTCCAGGAATGATGACCATTAAGAAGCAAGAATTTCGAGCCTTAAGGCAAGGAAGTGGATCGGTCAAGGAGTATTTGCAGAAGTTCAACCTACTATCAAGATATGCACCTGAAGACGGCATCACTGAGGCTGCCAAAGTGGAACGCTTTATGGAAGGACTGCAGCAGTCACTCCAGTATTAGCTGGTTGTTTGTGAATGTCGGACCTTCAGTGACCTGGTTAATAAGGCTCTTATGTTGGAAGACAAGCATCGTGCAATGGACGACACCCGTAAGCACAAGCTAATGGGTAGTGGAGGACCGATTAGCTCGAAACCACGACCATGACAGTCAGCCCCGGCAAGACCCAACTATCGGCAGCAACAATACAAGCATCCAACATTCCGCCAGAATTACCAACCTCAAGAGCAAGTCAACGTCAAGCCAGCAAGCACTCTGCCGAACAACGGTGGGGGCAAGACCAACCTTCCAACGCAAGTTACCATTTTCGTGTGTGGACAACCAGGGCACTATTCGAGGTAGTGCCCCAACAAGAAACCTGATGCTCCACGCCCCAATGCGCCAAATCCAGGCCAAGGAGCACCAGGCAGGAACCAGGCTCCCCGCAATCAGCAGTATCACAGCAAGGGGCGGATTAATCATATTTCCGCACAAGAGGCACAGGAAGACCCGGACTACATTCTGGGTACGTTCCTCGTCAACTCTACCCCAGCAACAATATTGTTTGATTGTGGTGCTTCGCATTCCTTTGTTACGCAAAAGTTTCCGGAAAAGTGTGGTCTAGAACCTACCTTGCTTCGTGGGCATATGGCAATTGAAACCCCGGGAGCAGTTTTGAGGACCAACCTAGGTTGTAGGAAGGTCGGGATAATTATCAATGGGACGAGCTTCTCAGCGGATATCATTGTGCTTAAGTCGCAAGGCCTAGAAGTAATTCTCGGTATGGACTGGTTGGCCAAGCATCAGAGTATCTTGGACTGCGCTAACAGGGCCATTACCATGACAAGTGACCAAGGGGTCAAAGTCAAGTATGTCTCTGAGCCAGTACCCACTCGAGTGTCACGAGTTAACATCCTATCAAAGGAAGGACTCGATCAAGTGCCAATAGTCTGTGAATACCCTGACGTCTTTCCTGATGAGCTAGCAGGGATGCCTCCTGAGCAAGACATCGAGATCATCATCGAACTCATGCCCGGATCAAGGCCTATCTATAAGAAGCCTTACAGGATGGGATCCGAAGAGCTGGCGGAGTTGAAGAAGCAACTGGATGAGCAACTCAGGAAAGGGTTTATTCGTCCGAGTGGGTCACCTTGGGGATCACCTGTTCTCTTCGTGTCCAAGAAGGATGGGACAATCCGACTTTGCGTCGATTATCGTTCTCTCAATGAGGTCACGATCAAGAACAAGTATCCACTCCCCAAGATCGAAGACTTGTTCGACCAGCTAAATGGAGCTAAGGTATTCTCCAAGATCGACCTTCGATCTGGATATTACCAACTAAAGATTCGACCCGAAGACATTCCGAAGACGGCATTTGTGATCCGGTACGGTCTATACGAATGCACTGTCATGTCTTTTGGATTGACGAATGCCCCAGCTTACTTCATGTACCTCATGAATAAGGTCTTCATGGAATACCTGGACAAGTTTGTCGTCGTATTCATTGATGACATATTAATATTTTCCAAGTTTGAAGAAGAGCATGAGCAACACTTGAGGTTAGTATTGGAAAAGCTTCGAGAGCACCAACTGTATGCCAAGTTCAGCAAATGCCAGTTTTGGCTGAACGAAGTTGGATTCCTGGGTCATACCATGACAGCAAGTGGATTGGCAGTTGATCCCTCTAAGATTACCACGGTAACCAACTGGGAGTCGCCAATCGACGTGAAGGAAGTCAGGAGCTTCCTCGGACTCGCAGGATATTACCGCAAGTTCGTAGAAGGATTCTCCCGCATCACGCGACCTATGAATCAGCTCTTGAAGAAAGGCAATAAATTCGAATGGACGCCGGAATGTGAGGCAAGCTTCCAAGAGTTGAAGAAGAGGCTAACCACCGCCCCGGTATTGGCCACTCCAGATATCAGCAAGGAGTTTGTGATATATTGTGATGCCTCAAGGACCGAGCTAGGTGGGGTTCTAATGCAGGATGGCAGAGTCGTGGCATACTTGTCTCGGCAACTGCACCCGCATGAGGAAAATTATGCCAGCCATGATCTCGAGTTGGCAGCAGTAGTGCATGCCCTGAAGACATGGCGACATTACTTTCGGGGGAAGCGATGTGAAATATACACCGACCACAAGAGTCTGAAGTATATCTTCACCCAAAGGGAATTGAATATGAGGCAACAGAGATGGTTGGAGTTAATCAAGGACTACGACCTCATCATTCAATATCACCCTGGTGAGGTTAACGTGGTGGCCGATGCCTTGAGCCGGAAGACCAGCACCTTAAACGTCATGCTTAAGGAAAGGCAGCCCACCTTATATGAAGAATTGGAGAACTTCGGATTGGAACTAGTGGAATCTAGATTCCTAGACAACCTCGAAGTCAAACCAACGCTAGAAGACGACATCAAGGGAGCCCAGAAGGGTCACAAGAGCGTCGAAGGTATCAAGAAGAAGATTCAAGAAGGCAAGGCCCCAGGATTCTTGGAGGATGATCAAGGAGTGGTGTGGTTTGGGAAACGTTTATGTGTACCCAACAAGGCTGAACTCAAGGATCTGATCCTACGGGAAGCTCATGATACACCCTACTCCATTCACCCCGGTGGTACCAAGATGTATCAAGATCTCCGAGGAAAATTCTGGTGGCATGGCATGAAGAGGGAGATTGCGACGTATGTGGCCAAGTGCGATGTGTGCCAGCAAGTTAAGGTTGAGCATCAGCAACCCGCAGGGCTGCTACAACCTCTCAAGGTGCCGGAATGGAAGTGGGACAAGGTAGGGATGGATTTTATTACCGGCTTACCAAGGTCTAGCAAGGGCCATAACTCGATATGGGTTTTTGTCGACCATTTGACCAAAGTGGCCCATTTCATCCGAGTCAACACCACCTATGACGGGAACAAGTTGGCTAGTCTCTATATCGAGCGCATAGTAAGCCTTCATGGAGTTCCCAAGGAGATTGTATCTGACCGAGGCATGCAGTTCACCTCAAGGTTTTGGAGGAAACTTCAAGAGGCCCTCGGTACCAAGCTCTCTTTTAGCACCGCCTTCCACCCGCAGACGGGAGGATGGACAGAAAGGGTGAATCACATACTCGAAGATATGCTCCGCGCTTGCGTCCTAGCGCACGGAGCCAAATGGGAAGACTGTCTGTCGTTCGCTGAGTTTTCATACAACAACAGCTACTAGTCCAGTCTCCAGATGGCCCCATTTGAAGTGTTGTACGAACGGAAATGCCGCACCCCGCTCAACTGGTCTAAAACCGGAGACGGGCTGATTTTCGGACCAGAAGTTTTGCACAGGGCAGAAGAGAAGGTGCAATTAGTCCAAGAAAATCTGAAAGCAGCCAAGTCGCGACAAAATGCGGACTCTCGCCGCAGGGATGTGGAGTTCAATCTCGGAGACCTAGTGTACCTCTGTGTCACACCTCTCAAGGGAACCAAGCGTTTCCACGTTAAGGGGAAACTCGCTCCAAGGTTCATTGGGCCATTTAAGATCACGGCAAGGCGTGGAGAGGTTGCTTATCAGTTGGAGTTACCTCCAAAACTTTTGGGTGTGCACAATGTCTTCCATGTATCACAACTTCGGAAGTGTCTCCAAGTGCCAAGTCGTTCCGATCCTTACAAGGACATTGATCAGCGGGCCATTGACCATCAGTCTCATCTCACCTGCCGCGAGAGGCCAATCCGCATTCTCGATGAAGCAGAGCGATGCACCAGAAGCCGCACCATCACGTATTTCAAGGTTCAATGGAGAAACCACACCGAAGCCGAAGCTACATGGGAGCATGAAGACTATCTCCGATCTGGGTTTCCACACCTTTTTAGCATCTAGCTTAGGAATCTTGGGGACGAGATTCTTGTAAGGGGGATAGGTTTGTCACACCCTGTTTTTGCTATCACTTGTCTGTATTGTGAAATTCTCAGCTTGTTAAAACTTTTCAAAACTAATGTTGTGAGTGCCATGATTGACGTTGTATGCTTGTATGCTTGATCATGTGAGGATTTAAAACCCTAAAGTCTTTGGTATTATACTAATTTCCATAAGATCCTTGCTTATTTCTGACCAAAGTAAAACCACCTAGAGTTGCACTACATGTCCTTGCTAGCAAGCAGTGCTTCTACTCATATTTCGTAATCTGATTTTTACCTATCTTTACATTTCAAGAACACAAAAATAATTATTTTTGTGATTATTTTCCTAATTAAATAACCTGTCCATTTCTAAGGCCAGAATTGGTATTCCAACATGGAAAAATACTTTTCTACTTTGGAAAAATCTGATTAAATTTAGAGATGATCACAAGGACATTTATTTTCCATACAAAGGATTTTAAACCCCATTTTATATTATATTGACTGACTAAAGCTATAAAAGATATTCTGTCTGTTTTGGTATTTTTGAAATATTTCCAAAGGAAATATTCCCAATAAATTCCTAGAAAATTCCAGTGATATCCCTAAGCCTTGTTTGGTGTCCACATAAAGTTTCACCTTGATCAAAGGTCGATAAGGACCCCAAATAACCCTAAAACCCTGTCTGTCCAGAATCAAGTTAGAGAAACTCTACATAGCAAAGTTTATCCAGTGATGCTAAATTTTTGCAGGAGTGCCTAATACCTCAAATGAGGGTTCCACACCTAAAATGGGATTTGTCGGACTTAGTTTGCCCACACTCCCTTTGGAAGGAACATATCTGGTCATATTGGAGTGTTTTCAAGTTTACAAAGCTAAACTTGTCCTTTGGAGCTCAAAATTGGTGAAACTCCATGGTTTACTACCAAACCCAAACATGTTAAGTTGCAGCACCAGTGGTGGGGTGCAAGCCCCTAAACCCACTATCGAACACCTTCTCACAGATAGGAAAATGCCACCTTAGCCATAGCTAAACCAAACTCCTTTGCTTCAAACTCTTAGATTAAGTGGACAACACCTGTGTCTAACCCCAGACAACTGGCCCCTCACTGGTTCAAAGTGGAATGGTCAAAAACCCCAATTTAGATCTCAGTTCATGACTGACAGCACCAGTATTTCTTGCCTCCCTTGACCAGCCGAAGCTCCCACAAGAACCAAACGGCTAGCCACACCCCCAGTCAGTGCTAGGACATGATAAACACATCCAAAAGTGCCAAGTGCCTCAGAGCGCACCAACATGCCGTGGCATGCCAAAACTGCGCTCTGGGCGCTACAGGGAGTCACCGAGGTGGGGGTGACACCCTCGGCCAGTTCCAGCCTCCCCCGAGATGTCCAACTTCTTCCCCGACAACCCTTCTGCATCGAGCAGGCCTCAGGGTCCCTCCTCTCTCGTGCTAGAGCTCGCGCGACGCGTGCCCGCACGCACCAGAACCGGCCAAGGTTGTGCGGCCACGAATGCTCGACTCCCCTCTCTCTCTCTGCTGCACATGGTTTGGACGGTCCAAAACCACGTCGTGAGACCGTGGTTTCGACCCCAGCCTCTCTCTGCACCCCCCCATGCGCACCACGGTGAGTCACCGGCGCTCCCGAATCTGCTCACTGTCGCGGGCCTATAAATAGCCCTCCCCCTCGCTCCAGCACCCCTCAGATAGCTTCACCACGATCACTAGTACCTCCCTAGCCACCCGAGCAAACTAGCAGAGCCCCGATGCTCGAGATCGACCAAGGCCCCTCCGCCTCGGAGCTCCGGTCGATCTCTGGCTACACGACGGCTCCTGCGCCCCTCGATCCACCAAACTAACCCTCTCGATCCCAGGAAGCTTTCCCCCAACTCGCCCGACCTTTTCCGTGTCTCTAGCCACCCCCTCGACCACCTCCCGAAACTCCTCCGCCACGGCCTCCTCGTCGCCGGCGAACCCCTGCCTCCCCGTCGTTGTTTCAACCACCAGCAGGTAGGCGACAGTAGGGCAAACCCATTCATGTGTTCATTGGGGCACGAGCGCGTCGGCAACCTCGTCGGCGTTCTCCTCCTCCTCTCTGGCCAGAAGTAGGAGACGACCCCGACAGGTGTGCCCCACTTGTCGGTGGCCCAGCCTCCTCCCTCGCACTGACCTCGGCCGCTGACCGCAGGGCCCCGCGCGTCAGGTTCAAACCTGACGGCACGCGCGCGTGGGCACGTTGTCGGCTGGCCATGGGCCAGCCCACCTCTGGGCCGAGCCAGGCCGGGAGTTAGCCTGTTTTTCTTTTAGTTTTAAACCCTAGTTTCTAAGATTTTTATAAAAACATTTAACCAGTGTAAAAATATAATTCCTCCACTGTTATTCATCTAAAAATGTGTAGTATTTAATGATATGCTTAGATGAATTTTTCCAACAACTATTCTATTTTATATTAATAAAAAGGACTAAATTGAAATAGTTTTGCTTCTATTTGGTTGATTTCAAAAAATATTCCTCAAGGAAAACTAAGTCAAATATTTTAAAATGATACCTTAGATTTATCAGTAATAGAGAACATTTTTAAAATAAATTTGTGGACTGTTTCTGTGTGAGCTATTTCTTATTTACTGTTTTATCGACGATAGAAAATCCGTGTGACGAAGGAATCGGAGCAGAAGACCTCGAAGACCCCGGATACTTAGCTGACCAAGGCAAGCAACCCTTTGACCATGACTGAGCATATGTTACTTTGCATCTTAAAATAGCAAGTATTCCCGTTGCATATGACCATAAGTGTCGATAGTCATTTGATATGATTTTACCGAAGGATCCTCCGGAGCACTTGCATTGAGCTTGACTCTACCCCTTGAGGGTCATGCTAATACCATGTTGACAAGTAAAGATAGAAGTAGTATTACCATGAGCATGTTGATGACATAAAGTAAGAGTTTACTAAAACCCCGTCGGGTGCCACTAATGCCCGAGGGTGATGATGAGTTGGTGGACACTTTTGGTGAAGTGATGCACCCAGTATTTGTGTGACTATGGTTTCGGAAATGGGAATAGATTTATGATGTGTCGACCGTCCCAACCTTACCAGTACGACCACGTTACCCCTTATGGGACGGGGCTATGTTAATTACTCTGGTCGGTGCTAGCAAAGAGCCACATTACTAGTGGCGGGAGTGATGTGTGGTCACTCTTGTGATGGGGTCATGCCAGATAGGACGACTATGCCATTTTTATGAGTTCCAGTCACACCGTTGGTCTCCGCATGGTTGGTACTGTCCAGAGTTGGTGCTCGTAAGACGTACAACATGTGGGCTGGGTACCAATCGAGTGGGCCTCTTTGTCTAGTATCCTCAGGGGAAAGGCATTGATCGGGTACTTACCTCGGGTATGTGATATACCGCGAGTCGTGGATGACACGGAAGTTTCCCATATCTCGTGGGTCCAGCGTACTACCTGTGCAGAGTGTAAACTATTCGAATAGCCGTGTCCACGGTCAAGGACAGTTGGGTAATCCTGCTTAAACTAGATCCATTTATTTCCTCTAAAACCATGTGTGTGTGTGTGTGTGTGTGTGTGTGTGTGTGTGTGTGTGTGTGTGTGTGTGTGTGTGTGTGTGTGTGTGTGTGTGTGTGTGTGTGATGAGAAAGTTGTTGCTATGATAGCAAGGATATGACCAAGTTCGGTGACTTGGCATATAGGGTGAACCCGGATGGTTCAGCCTTCGACAGATGTATTGATATGTGTAACCTGTTGTTCAAGAGTAATTCTTTAACTTGATGCATATTCATGATCATTCCACCCAGATGAGTTACACTAAAGATGCATGATATTGTTATCCTTCACTTTCGTTGATTATATCATGGGCTGTTTGTGAGTACATTCAAAGTACTCATTGGCTTGCCACTGGTTATGTTATTGACCAGACATGGAAGGACCGGAGTTTGGAGATGAGTACGTCTTTGGAGACACCCCTGCGAACTAGGACGCTTCCGAGTCAGAATGCTTGTCGGTGTAGGCTTGATGGCATGGGCACCTGCTTAGCCCCTTTGATTTCCGCTATTAGTGTATCTGAGTGATTTGGCCTTAGGCCCTGTCTTGTGAACTTGACCCTCCGGTCACGTGTTGTAATAATCGGTACTTGGATGTAAGACTCTTTATTCGGTATATGTGTCGGTGAGCATTGATCTCTGGGGTCACTGAGCACGGCGATTGTCGACTAGTAAGTCGGGGTCCCCACAACCAGCCCCTTTCTCGTGAATGATAGTGAATAAACACATATCGAGGATAACACGCCTAGCATGGAAGATACTGATCGCCCCTTGTCACCACATGAGTGGTTCGGACATGCAAAACAGATTATTTCTTGAAGATTTAGAGAGTGGCACATGCAAATTTACTTGGAACGGCAAGTAGATACCGCATATAGGTAGGTATGGTGGACTCATATGGAACAACTTTGGGTTTATGGAAGTGGATGCACAAGCAGTATTCCCGCTTAGTACAAGTGAAGGCTAGGAAAAGACTGGGAAGCGACCAACTAGAGAGCGACAACAGTCATCAAAATGCATTGAAATTAACCAACATTGAGTGCAAGCATGAGTAGGACATAAATCACCATAAACATGAATATCATAGAGGCTATGTTGATTTTGTTTCAACTACATGCGTGAACATGTGCCAAGTCAAGCCACTTGAATCATTCAAAGGAGGATACCATCCTATCATACTACATCATAATCATCTCAAAATTCATGTTGGCATCCAAGACAAACCATTATAAGCTCCTAGCTAATTAAGCATGGTATCATAAACTATGATCTCTAAGTTATCATTGCAAACATGTTTCTCTCACAACAAAACTGAATTAGGAACGATGAGCTAGTCATATTTACAAAAACAAAATAGATCGAGTTCATACCAGCTTTTCCAGGCTCAGTCACTTCATCCTATATCGTCATTATTGCCTTTCACTTGGACGACCGAATGATGTGAGCAATAATAAGAGTGTCCATGCATTGGACTAAGCTGGAATCTGCAAGAAAATACAAAGGAGAAGACAAAGTAATATGGCTCTTTGACAAATAAACAGATATGCATGCGAGAGCCACTGAACATTCTAACCATGGTCTTCTACCTTGACCCAAAGAAAAAGAAAACTATTTACACAGGAAAGCTCCCAACAAGCAAAAGAAGAACGAGGAATCTTTTTGGGTTTCTCAAACTAGACAAACACACGAGAAGAAAGGGAGAAAAAGAAATAAACTAGCATGGATGATACAGTGGCAAAGTGTGAACACTGACTAACAAAGTGAAAGCGTAAGCAAGAATATAAGGTCGGTGAGAAACACGTACTCCCCCAAGCTTAGGCTTTTGTCCTAAGTTGGTCTACTCCCAAGGAGGGAAATAACCGTCTCCGGGGTACTCCGGAGTGTACTAAGGGTGCCACTGCTGGGTGAGCTCCTCTGGCTCCCACTGATAAACTGGCGTCTGGTACTCGACTAGTAGCTCGGGCACGGGCGCCTGTGGTGGTGCTATGCCCCAATATGCGTAGATGTTCGAGGGCATAATAATGTACCTGCCTAGATGAAGATTGAACAAAGAAGGAGCACACAAAGTAATAGTCTCACGAGTACCCTGACTAAATACCAGGTTATAAATCATCCTCTTATTTCTATCTTTATCAAGAAATTCATGGCGAACCATGCTATCATAATCTAGATATCTCTCAGTAAGAAGAATATCTTCTTCCTCGTGCAGTCTAATAGGTATCTCAAAATGTCTAGCAAGACGGGTAGCATAGATACCTCCAGAAACAACGCCTTTAGAACGGTTCGTGTTCAACCGTTGAGCCACTATAGCGCCCAAGCTATAAGTTTTATCATTATAAAGGGCTTCGCGCAAAACCGCAAGATCTGGGGAGCTAAGGGCCCCAGCTTTCCCACGACCAATCGAACATTTTCCCACGAATAATGAGAAGTACCGAAGCACGGGAAAATGTATGCTAGCAGCTCTAGCGCAAGACACTCCTCTCTCCTCTCCTACAACAATAGTATCTATGAAAGCCTCCAATTCCCGTGGACGAGGTTCATGACTATCCCCAACATAAGGTAATTTGCAAACATTGCAAAAATCCTGAAGTGACATGCGCTGGGGGATATCATATAACTTGAACTCAACCGTAGGAGGACTCTTCCTTGGATAGAAATTAAAGCTTTGCTTGAAAATATTAGCGAGGAGGAGGTATTGTGGACACTTATCTTCAACGAAGACGGTAAGGTCCGCGTTCTCCACCAAGTAGTAAAAGTCCTCATAAAGTCCGACGACGCGTAAGAACACATCGCTTGGCCACTCGCACGCTCGAACTTCTGCAACTGGGGGGACCAGATACTTGGGTTTCTTCTTCTCATTTTCATCATCCTTAGGGTCACGGCTTGAAGAGCCTCTTAGGAACCTCCTCATCTTTTCCTTTTTCTTTCTCTAAAAATTTCTGAAATTTTTAGTGATTCTAAGGAAAAGTGAACAAGGCCCAACGAAACTCGTAGCAACTACTCCTACAAGTGCCTAGAGGCCATATCACGCATCAAAACTACTTGGGACCAGCTAAAATTAGCATGCAAAGCTCAAGACCAGGGTCACCAAGGCAGGAACAGAGGGTTGTTACTCCTCGATTCATCCATCCCGTGGTCATCAAAAGAAATCCGTCAATGAGGTTGATCAAGTCTCCTTGACAAACTTTTTCGAATCGCATAAAAAACGGAGAATTTTCGAATAGTCACTAGGTTACCTCAATGGGGATGTGCATATCCCCGACAAGAAAATCATACTTCATCTTAACAGTAGGTATAGGGCATTCAAAGCTCCCAATAAGAATCGATGAAGTTTTTTCAATAACATTGATGCAATGTACTCGATATTGTTTCTTCGGAAAGTGCACCGTATGCTCATTACCGTTAACATGGAAAGTGACATTGCCTTTGTTGCAATCTATAGCAGCCCCTGCAATGTTTAAAAAGGGTCTTCCAAGGATGACCGCCATGGCATCATCCTCGGGAATATCCAGAATAACAAAGTCCGTTAAGATAGTAACGTTAGCAACCACAACAGGCACATCCTCGCAAATGCCGATAGTGAAAGCAGTTGACTTGTCGGCCATTTGCAGAGAGATTTTAGTGGGTGTCAACTTGTCCAATTCAAGTCTACGATAAAGAGAGAGAGAGGCATAACACTAACACTGACTCCAAGGTCGCATAAAGCAGTTCTAACATAGTTTCCTTTAATGGAGCAAGGTATAGTGGGCACTCCGGGATCACCTAGTTTCTTAGGAGTTCCACCCTTGAAGGTGTAATTGGCAAGCATGGTGGAAATCTCAACCTCAGGTATCCTCCTCTTATTAGTAACAATATCCTTCATGTACTTAGCATACTGAGACATTTTGAGCATATCTGTCAAACGCATTTGCAGAAAGACGTGTCTAATCATTTCAACAAATCGCTCAAAATCCTCATCATCCTTTTTCTTGGATGGTTTGGGAGGAAATGGCATGGGTTTCTGAATCCATGGTTCCCTTTCTTTACCATGCTTCCTAGCAATGAAATTGTTCTTATCGTATCTCCTATTCTTAGGTTGTGGGTTATCAAGATCAACAGATTCAATCTCCACATCCTTATCATTGCTAGGTTGAGCATCAACATGAACATCACTATTGATATTATCATTAGGCTCATGTTCATCACCCGATTGTGTTTTGGCATCAGAAACAGAGATATCGTTTGGATTCTCAGGTGTAACAACAACAGGGTTGCTAGCATGCAAGTTCCTAACATCTTTCTTTTTCTTTCTAGGATGACTAGGTGCATCAGTGCTAACTCCTTGAGAATCTTGTTCAATTCTCTTAGGATGACCCTCAGGATAAAAAGGTTCCTGGGTCATTCTACCGCCTCTAGTGACGACTCTAGCAGAATTGTCATTCAACTCATTGAGCAAGTCATTCTGAGCTTTAAGTACTTGTTCTACTTGAGTAGTAACCATAGAGGCATGTTTACTCAAAAGCTTAAGATCATTGACGTTTCTGTCCACACAAGCACTTAAATGACTAAGCATACGAGCATTCTTTTCCAATTGTCTGCTAACATAATCATTGAAATTTTGTTGTTTGGCAACAAAGTTATCAAATTCATCTAGGCATAAGCTAGCAGGTTTATCAAAAGGAATATCACTCTCATCGAATCTACGAAGAGAATTTACCTCTACTACCTGTGTCGGGTTATCAAGACCATGGATCTCTTCGATAGGTGGTAGATTTTTGACATCTTAAGATTTAATGTCTTTCTCTCGCATAGATTTCTTAGCTTCTTGCATATCTTCAGGACCGAGGAATAGAATACCTCTTTTCTTTGGAGTTGGCTTCGGAGGTGGTTCGGGAATAGTCCAAGCATTCTCATTGCACAAGGTATTATTCAATAGAATCTCAGCTTGTTCCATAGTTCGTTCCGTGAAAACACAACCGACACAACTATCTAGGTGGTCCCTAGAAGTATCGGTTAGTCCATTATAGAAGATATCAAGTATTTCATTCTTCTCAAGAGGGTGATCAGGCAAAGCATTCAGTAGCTGGAAAAGCCTCCCCCAAGCTTGTGGGAGACTCTCTTCTTCAACTTGCGCAAAGTTATATATTTCCTGCAAGGCAGCTTGCTTCTTATGGGCAGGAAAAAATTTCTCAGAGAAGTATTAGATCATATCCTGGGGACTACGCACACAACCAGGAGCAAGAGAAGTGAACCAAGTCTTAGCATCATCCTTTAGCGAGAAAGGAAACAACTTAAGGATATAGTAGTGGCGGATCTTTTCCTCACTCGTGAATAGGGTGGCTATATCGTGCAGCTTAGTAAGATGTGCTACAACCGTTTCAGACTCATAACCATGAAAAGGATCAGATTCGACCAAAGTGATTAACTCAGGGTCGATAGAGAATTCATAATCCTTATCGGTCACAAAGATAGGCGAAGTAGCAAACTTCGGGTCGTATTTCATCCTAGCGTTCAAAGATTTTTCTTTCCACTTGCGCAGTAATTTCTCAACATCATAGCTATCCATACAAGCAAGAAAGTCCTCAGCTATCTCTCCCTCCATAACATAACCCTCAGGTATATCAGGCAATTCATATATAGGAGAGCTAGTTCTAACAGGTGAAATAGCAGGTTCTACTTCAATAATTTCAGCAGTCTCAGAAGTATCATCACATTCATCAGCAACTCTAGCAATTTGTGCATCAAGGAATGCACCTAGTGGCAAAGCAGTATCAAGCAAAGCATCATCACAAGCATCATGGATAGCAGAAGTAGCATCATCAAGCACATGCGACATATCAAAATTTCTAGCAGGAGGTAGTGTCACAAACTTACTCATAACTGAAGGTGAATCAAGTGTAGAGCTAGATGGCAGTTACTTACATGTCCTCGTAGTTGAGGGCAAGACTTTACTTTTTGGATCTCTCGGATTCCTCATAGTGATCAGCAGACGTAAACCAAAGTGACTCAGAGAATAGAGTTATGCCTCCCCGACAACGGCGCCAAAAATAGTCTTGATAACCCACAAGTATAGAGGATCGCAACAGTTTTCGAGGGTAGAGTATTCAACCCAAATTTGTTTATTCGACACAAGGGGAAGCCAAAGAATATTCTCGAGTATCAGCAGTTGAGTTGTCAATTCAACCACACCTGAAAGACTTAGTATCCGCAGCAAAGTATCAGTAGCAAAGTAGTGTGATAGCAACAGTAGCAATGGTAACAGTAGAAGTGACAACAGTAGCAATAGTGATAGTAGTAGCAGTAACAGTAACAACAGTGACAGCAGTAGCGGCAAAGTAACGTAGCAAGGACCAGTAGGAAAAGACTCGTAGACATTGGATCGGTGATGGATAATTATGTCGGATGACATTCATCATGCAACAGTTATAACATGGGGAGATATGTAACTAGTTCCAGTTCGTCAATGTAATGTAGGCATGCATTCCGTATATAGTCATAAGTGCTTAGGGAAAAGAACTTGTATGACATCTATTGTCCATCACTCCCGTGGCAGCGGGGTCCTAATGGAAACTACGGGATATTAAGGTTCTCCTTTTAATAGAGAACCGGAACAAAGCATTAGCACTTAGTGAATACATGAACTCCTCATACTATGGTCATCTCCGGGAGTGGTTCCGGCTATTGTCACTCAAGGGTTGTCGGGTCATAACACATAGTAGGTGACTACAACTTGCAAGATAGGATCAAGAACACACATATATTGACGAGAACATAATAGGTTCAGATCTGAAATCATGGCACTCGGGCCCTAGTGACAAGCATTAAGCATGGCAAAGTAGTAGCAACATCAATCTCAGAACATAGTGGATACTAGGGATCAATCCCCATCAAAACTAACTCGATTACGTGATAGATCTCATCCAACCCATCACCGTCTAGCAAGCCTACGATGAGATTACTCACGAACGGTGAAGAGCATCATGGAATTGGCGATGAAGGACGGTTGGTGATGACGATGGCGACGATCTCCCCTCTCCGGAGCCCAGAACGGACTCCAGATCTGCCCTCTAGGGGAAGAACACGTGGGGGCGGCGCCTCCGTATCGTAAAACGCGATGAACTCTTCTCTGTGATTTTTTCCGGACGAAAGGGACTAAATAGAGCTGGAGTTGGAGGCGGCGGAGCCCTGAGGACCCCACAAGCCTGCTAGGCGCGGCCAGGGGGCGCCTGGTGGGCTTGTGGGCTCCTCGATCCACTCCTCCGGTTGATTCTTGCGCTAGTATTTTTATATATTCCACAAAAAATCCTCGTAAATTTTCAGGTCATTCCGAGAACTTTTATATCTTGGCAAAAACAACACCATGGCAATTCTGCTGAAAACAGCGTCAGTGCGGGTTAGTTCCATTCAAATCATGCAAATTAGAGACTAAAACAAGGGCAAAAGAATTTGGAAAAGTAGATACGATGGAGACGTATCATGAATCAATAGTGGTACACGAGCATACTATTGAAGCAAAGAATGAAAACAATTTTTCAGCATGTTTTGTTTATTATATTATTAAGCATACTATTACCTTGTACTCGAATTGCACAACAAGCTAAATATCGAAAATGATGATTTTGTTCTCTCCCACAGGGTGACCGGTGAATACAAGGAAGCACATAAGGAGATCGTAGCAAAGGTGGTCAGGCAACAGCTGCTTCAGAAATCGACAAGGTACAAACATTGATTCCCTTTACTCGCTCCCCAGATAGCTGTCGCGGTTGAGATGGTATGTCCTTCTCTTCATCATATTTCTTCCTTTTTGTTACTACTTTTGTGGCTCCAAATATCATGATGGCTCTACGTCTGTTCTTTTTGTTGACATGGATTTTACCTTAAAAATTTCCTTCTCATCTACAATGTTGTGCTATCTAAATTTGTGTGTATATTGTGAATGAGTAGACACTGGTGCAGAAGCCCAATTGGATGAAAATACAAACTACAAAGAGGTGTAATTATTGATTAATTTCTTGCTTTAAAACATATGCAACTAGCAGAGTTTCTTATTTTCATGAGTCCATTCTTTACCGTCTGTTTTGTGGAAGCTGATGGCAAAGAACTTCATTGTCGTCAACTGACAGACGACAAAGAATGGACTGATGACAAATTCTCTGATTCTAGTAGTGACATGGTAATTATAGTTTGACCACACATGGCAACTTTGGTTGACTATACGTGTCAACTATGGTTTGATTACACGTGACAACTGGTTAATCACACATGGCAACTATGGTTGACCATACATGACAACTACGCTTTGACCATATGTGGCAACTAGTTAATCACACATGGCAATTATGGTTGACCATAGAGGTTTGACCATACGTGACAACCGTTGTTAATTAAACATGGCAACTATAGTTAACCCAAATGATAAATGCCACACATATGGTATGGAGTAACACTCTCCTTACATTTTTACAACTAAAATTGCCATTTGAGAAAATAATAAAGAAAAAAAATGAAACTTGTCATCCAGAATAGAGAAGCTGCCATGCTTTATAACTAAAGTTGTCATTTCCGAGTAACTAAAGTTACCATGAGAAAATGTCAGGGTGAAATTGCTTCGTGACAAACGTGCGGGTTGAGGTGAGCAGTTGTCATTGGTTGGACGTATGACACGAAGTAGCTGTGCCTTATCATATGAACAATTCTAATGTTCACACACAAGATCATATGTACTGTCTCCTATATATATATATATCAGAGAGGGTCATGTGATCGGATGTTCATTAGATCATACTTCCTCCATCCGGTAATAAGTGTACCTTTTTCTTTTCTATCAGTCAAACTAGTTGAACTTTGACTAACTTTATTGAAAAAGTGCTTGCATTTATGACATTAAATTAGTATCAATAGATTTGTCTTTACATGAAGTTTTCAAATATATCATTTTTATGTCATATATGTTGCTACTATTTTTTATAAAATTAGTCAAATTTTTAAAAAATTGACTAAATAAAAATCTATATGTACACTTATTTGTGGACGGAGGGAGTACATATGATGAATATCAGAATCTTTTTAAAAGGGCACTTAGTTTTTTCGCTGTTGACTTGAACCTACCCTTTATTTTCTCTCTAGATTCGCCACTGCCTACAAGTACCAGAGTTCCTGCGGGAGCCACAGGATCTCGATCCAAGGGCTGGCCAGCTTTTGAGGCCTCTCGCTCATAGCAGTTTCGTGTACCTCGCGGTCGAGCTCCCCGCAAGCCGCAAACATCCTGCGCTTTCCCATCCGTCCATCTTCCACCGCCGCCGCCGACAGGGCGGTCCCCCCTTCCTGGACCCGCCGCCGGATGCTCCTCCGCCGTAACGCCGCCGCAGCAGCGCAGCGCTCCTCCTTGTTATCCCCCTGGCGAACCATCCTCCCGCACGTCAGCCCCGCCCGACCTTGTAGCGCTACCACCACCACCTCCTCTCCACACCGGCACCGGCGCAGCCGCTGCCGCACACCACAGGTTACGGAAGGTTCCCTCACGACCACCGCTGCGCCCCGACCGTTCCCGGACTACTCTCCGCCCCGCCCCGACTCGCCGGCAGACGATGCCCTCGCGCGCCGTCTCGCCGCCGCGCTCCTCGCTTCGCCCAGCCCAGGCTCCCTCCCTCCTCTCCCCTTCACCCCCCTCCTCCGCCCGCTGCACCTGCTCCTCGCGCTCCCTCTGCTCGCCTCCCACCCCAACCTCACCAGCCTCCTCGTCCCGCTCCTCCTGCTCTTCCCCTCCCGACCTCACCCCCACCCCCACCTCCTCCAATGCTTCGCCATTGCCGCCCATCTCGCCGTGCGCGAACCCGGAACTGCGCGGGCTATCCTTGTACGAGCTCTTCGTTTCCCTTCTCCCCATCGGCATTTCGTCGAGCAGTTCATCTTCACATACAAGGCCTTCTCGTCGGACCCCGCCTCCTTCGACCTCCTCCTCCTGTGCCTCCCCTCCGCCGAGCTGCTCCGCCGGCTCCGCCAGTACGGCCTATCCCCATCACCAGAGTCCTGTAACGCTGTGCTCTCCCGCCTTCCCCTTGACGAAGCAATTGCCTTGTTCCGAGAGCTCCCTGACAAGAACGTCTGCTCCCACAATATACTCCTCAAGGCGCTCCTCAGTGCAGGCCGGCTCAAGGATGCATGCCAACATTTCGATGAAATGTCGTCACCGCCAGATGTTGTGACGTACGGTACTATGGTCCATGGCTACTGCGTTCGTGGTCAGCTGGAGAATGCAGTGAAGCTGTTGGACGAAATGGCAGCAAAGGGGCTGGAGTCAAACGCGACAGTGTATACAAGCGTGATTGCACTGCTGTGCAATAAAGGGCAGGTTTCAGATGCTTTGAGGGTGCTAGAGGACATGACGATGCATGGGGTGGCGTTGGATGCAGTGGTGTTTACAACTGTAATTAGTGGATTTTGTAGCAAGGGTGATTTAGCAGCTGCAAGAAGGTTGTTCGAAGAGATGCAGAAGAGAGGGTTGGCCGCTGATAGGGTCACACATACAGCGCTGATCAATGGTCTTTGTCGGGCTGGGGAGTTGAAAGAGGCAGACAGAGTGCTCCAGGAGATGGTGGACAAGGGATTGGATGTTGATGTGGTCACATATACAGTACTCATTGATGGGTACTGCAAAAGAGGGAACATGGTGGAAGCCTTCCGAGTTCACAATGAAATGGTGGGGAGAAGAGTGGCACCAAATGTGGTGACATACACGGCTCTGTCTGATGGACTGTGCAAGCAGGGGGATGTGCGTGCTGCTAATGAGCTATTGCATGAGATGTGCAACAAGGGGTTAGAGCTGAATGTTTACACATACAATTCCCTGATCAATGGCCTGTGCAAGTTTGGCAATCTGGAGCAGGCCATGAGGATCATGACAGAGATGGAAGCAGCGGGACATAGAACAGATGTTTATACATATACAACTCTTATAGATACGCTCTGCAAGTCAGGAGAGTTTGACAGGGCTCACAACATGTTACAGGAAATGTTAGATAAAGGAATTAAGCCTAGTATTGCGACCTACAATGTTCTAATGAATGGTTTTTGCATGTCAGGTAGGGTAGAAGGAGGAAAAAAGCTGCTCGAGTGGATGCTGGAGAAGAATGTCCGCCCAAATGTTGTAACTTATAATTCTCTTATGAAGCAGTACTGCATTGACAAGAACATGAAATCTACCACTGAGATTTACAAGGGCATGCATTCTCAGGAGGTGGCTCCAAATGAGAACACATACAATATATTGATCAAGGGGCACTGTAAGGCAAGAAATATGAAAGAGGCGCTGTATTTCCATCAGGAAATGATAGAGAAGGGGCTTAGACTCACAGCAAGCTCTTATAGTGCTCTTATAAGATTGCTGAATAAAAAGAAGAAATTTTCTGAGGCAAGAGTTTTTTTTGACAAGATGCGAAATGAGGGTTTGACAGCTGAACCAGATGTTTACAGTTTTTATATGGACATCAGTTTTAATGAGGATAATTTGGAGTCGACCATTACACTCTGTGATGAATTGGTGGAAGCCAGTCATGTAAAATCTAAAGCTGGCACAAACTAAGACTTCGCAAGGGAGCATATGCATAAGAACGTGATTTTGGGATGTGATAGCAGTGGTCTCCTAGTTTTTTCAGAACTGACAATATGTGAGACAAAAACAGACTCACGAAAAGCATGATCCCTTTATGCCATCCTGAACTAGCAATTGAGGTATATAATCACTTCTTCTGCATGTGATGTGGATTGTAGCTGCTATATAGCTCAACAATTTCTTCTATTTTGTGTAGAATGATGATAATTTCCTTTCTACGGCCACCTTGATATCCCTTGTAAGCCGTGGAGGTATATGTGGGATGCACACTGAGGTGTTTGTGCACTTTGTAAGGTAAGAGACATAAATGTCAAATTTGTGAACCTACTGCTTTACTTTTTTGTATTGCATCGAGCGTTCTTTGTTGCTATTACTACATTGATATTGGTACCATCTTAAAGAGTTGATGATCTATCAAACTTTTGTAGTTTGATCCCCGCAAAACAACAGTCACTCCTAGGAGTTTTTTAGATGTGCCAGTTGATTAGGTTGCTTATATCGCTCATATCCTGCATCCGACTACCCTTCAGAACTCTTATGTGAGGGGGCATTTGAGCTCATTCCTTTTAATGGATGGATGTGATGAACCAACCCCAAGCTCCCCCTCCCGAGGCGCTCCTGCGGCGCCCTCGAGAGGCAACCCTAGCGCCTCCCCCCGGTTCCCCCTCCCTCGCCGCCGCCGGCCGAAGGCCGCGTGGTGTAGGCGGCGGCGGGGTGGTTTTTTTTCGCTGCGCTCGGGTGGCTGGCGTCGCGGGGCGCCTCCCCCTTGCCCGGCTGCTTCGGGTCCTGGCCGGCCCATGCTCCGGCTCTCCTCTCCCGCGCCATCGAGGCCCGCCGGTGCTGCTTCATCTTCTCCCCTCCTCCAACGCCGCTCCTGGGGGCCGGGGATCTCGCGGCGTGCTGGCGGCGGATCTAGGCATCCCTGCCCAGATCCAGCGGTTGTGTTGGTCGGTGGTGGCAGGGGTGGCCGCGACCCTGTGGAGGTGGTGGTGATGCGGCTATTGTCCGCGCTGCTTCGGCGTGGGCGGCGGGGCACTGGGTGGATCTGACCAGGGCGTGGAGGCGCAGGTGATGTGGTGGTGGCAGGTTGACTACGGTGGCGGTCGGATTGTTCTGGCGTCGGCTCGTCCGTAGGTTGCCTGTGTCGGCCTTCGACCCCTCTCCTCGACGCTCGTTTGCTTCTCTCGTCGATGGGCTGGTCTTCTCCCATCTGTGGTCCATTGCCCGTCTCGCGTCTGGTCCGCAGGACCGAGCTTGTCTCGCGCCCGGCTGCAGGATTTGCCCGTCTCGCGCTGGACGGCAGGACCGTGCTCGTCTCGTGCCCCATGCTGCAGAACGGCTCGGTGGAGACTACTTGTGGCCGGCCTATGGGGTCTCGGCACTGGGGGTTGACCAAGGGTGCGAAAGGCGGGGCCTTTTTGCTCGTCTCTTCGGTTGGAACAGTTGCAGGTTTAGGGTGATGTGTGTCAAGGTCTTGGATACCGGGGCGGCGGCCCTGGAGGTGGTGGCGTGGTGCTCATGGGTAGAGCCCGTGCCTTGGTGCCACCTGGTTGCCACGGCCGTGTGGACGGCGTGGTAGCCGGGGCGTGGCGTTCGGTTGTGGTGAGTGTTGGCCGGGGTGAAAACCTGCTCTTTCTTCGGACGGACCGGTGGCGGCGAAGCTCGCTCCCTTCTTGAAGGCGTCGTCGCGGCTCTCACTACCGGTTGTGTTGCTCTGGGAAAACTCTGATCCTCGGATCGGGCGGTGGTGGCGCTCCGGTGTCGCATCCTTGCTGAAGTCGCCGTCTTGGAGCCCACGGTTCATCATATGCGGCTTCACTTCTTTGCGGTGGCATGTTCACGATTGAAGCTCCCGGATGCCCTGTGCTAGGGATGGTGTTGCTGCGTTCAGCGTCTTGATCGTTGCTTTCTATGTAAAGTGGGGCAAAAGCCTTTTTCGGTTAATGGATGGATGTTCAGTAGTATTTATCGACAAAACAGAGTTACTTTGCTTGTTCTTTGTTTTACTCTTCCAGTGTAAGCGAGTTCCACGTTCTCAACATGAATAAAAGGGTTACAGTACACAACTGTCTCGTTTATTTTAAGCTGCCCGCCTTGCAGGGGAAACAATTTCTGCCTTCATCAATTGTTGAGTAACAAGGACAGTGATCAGGCGAGCAGCGAGTGGATAAATCATCTGTGGTAGGGGATTGTGCTTCAGTCAATCGGTAAGCAATTTCTGCTGATGCTGCCATGATGTTAATGTGTACACATGGAAAAATGGACCAAACTGCTGGAAAGAGATAGGAGAAGCCAAGACAATAAGTATCTTACACGATTGCATCCGTTATAAGGTGAAAAGGAAGGATTAACCTCTGTGGGCATTCATGGATAACTCTTGGGAAGATAACATTAAGAACTCATTTGAGCCTTTTGTTCTTCCCATAAAATCAGAAGGCAGATGTAATTCTTTGTCTTCACACTCTGATTCCTTCACCAGTGTTGATGATAGGATCCAGCCCTGCTTAACTGGGCACTGACTTTGGTGTCCATCGTTGTCACATTGGTGAGATAACAAAATATGGGAGGAGAAGGTTCTTTGAGATGCTTGAAATCATGTTTGTTTAGCTGATAGCATTAGGACAAAACTAGATTCAACCTTGTGCTGCCACAATGGTAATTGGGCAAGATATAGTGATATGTGCATTGTAAGAATCAATTTGTTTTGTATGAAAGTCATATTTATACTTATATACTTTACAGAGAAAAAAGAGCAAAGAAAATACAGACAGACCCTCAGGCTGAAGCTATTAACTGGATGCAGCTCTCTTTTTTGAGAATTAGTGGGTGCAGCATTTATGTGCGTGTGTTCTCTATGCATTGCCTCTGCTACAAAATAGGCTTCCTTTTACCCTCTTCATTTTTTCTCAAAATACTCTTATTAAATAATTTTAATGCAGCTTTGACATTGTTCTCTTAATTAATGGCATCTTCAAAGCAGACTCTCAAACCGCCTGCAACTATCCTTACCACGTGGTACGATTTCTCTGCATTTGTTTTTTCTCTCGTTGATGCCGTCGCAACACCTCCTAGGCCGCCTACTAAACCCTTTTCGGAGCTCCATGACCTCCATCGCTACACCTCGGCTCCAATGCTGCTTTTCCTTTGCCGCTGGTCCACATCTCTCCTCTGTCCGCCATGTAGGTACCATGAGCCCATATAGTACTCATCAAGCCCGGTAAGTGTTTGGTAAAATGCCTAATTTTTTTGTTCCTTCTTTGAAGGACCTGTTGGGAATGTAGAAATTTCAAAAAAAAAAATCTTCGTCATGCAAGGATCTATCTATGGAGAAACCAACAACGAGCAAAGGGGTAGAGCATCTTCATACCTTTGAAAATCGCTAAGCGGAAGCGTTGCTAGAACGCGGTTGATGGAGTCGTACCCGCAGCGATTCAGATTGTGGTGAATTCCGATCTATGCACAAAACGACGGTGCCTCCGCGTTCAACACACGTGCAATACGGTGACGTCTCCCACGTCTTGATCCAGCAAGGAGGAGGGAGAGCTCCGGCAACACAGCAGCGTGGTGACGGTGGAGCTACGTGGCACTCTGGCAGGGCTTCGCTAAGCACCACGGAGAACGATGAGGATGAGTAGAGTTGCGCCGTGGAGAGATGAATTGTGTGTCTCCCTCTAGTCATCCAAGTTTACATGATCCACGTCGACTAGCCCGTGTCCGATCATCACGTGAGACGGACTAGTCATCAATGGTGAGCATCTCTCTGCTGATCGTATCAACCATACGACTCATGCTCGACCTTTCGGTCTCCCGTATTCGAGGTCATGTCTGTACATGCTAGGCTCGTCGAGTCACCTAAGTGTTCTGCGTGTGTAAAGTGGCTTACACCCGTTGTATGCGAACGTTAGAATCTATCACACCCGATCAACACGTGGTGCTTCGAAACAACGAACCTTCGCGACGGTGCACACTTAGGGGAATATATATCTCGAAATTTTATGAGGGATCATCTTATCTTTGGTACCATCGTTCTAAGCAATAAAATGAAAAACATGATAAACATCACATGCAATCATATAGTGACATGATATGGCCAATATCATCTTGCTCCTTTGATCACTATCTTCGGGGCACCATGATCATCATCGTCACCGGCATGACACCATGATCTCCATCATTGTGTCTCCGTGAAGTCGCCACGTCAATTTATTACTTCACTACTATAGATAACGTTTAGCAGTAAAGTAAAGTAATCACATGGCGTTGCATCTCATACAATAAATTAAGACAACTCCTATGGCTCTTGCCGGTTGTCATACTCATCAACATGCAAGTCGTGAATCCTATTACAAGAACATGATCAATCTCATACATCACATATGTAACATGACATCCTTTTGGCCATATCACATCACGTAGCATACCCTGCAAAAACAAGTTAGACGTCCTCTACTTGTTGTTGCAAGTTTTACGTGACTGGTTAGGGTTTCTAGCAAGAACGTTTCTTACCTATGTGATAGCCTCAACGTTGATATGCCAATGCTATTTACCCTTCAAAAGGACCCTTTTCATCAAATCCGATCTGACTAAAGTGGGAGAGACAGACACCCGCTAGCCACCTTATGCAACAAGTGCATGTCGGTCGGTGGAACCAGTCTCATGTCAGAGTACGTGTAAAGTCGGTCCGGGCCGCTTCATCCCATGATGCCGCCGAATCAAGATAGGACTAGTAACGGCAAGCAAATTGACAAACAGCGCCCACAACTTTTGTGTTCTACTCGTGCATAGAATCTAACGCATAAAACCTTGACTCGGATGCCACTGTTGGGGAACGTAGTAATTTCAAAAAAATTCCTCCGTCATGCAAGGATCTATCTATGGAGAAACTAGCAACGAGCAAAGGGGTAGAGCATCTTCATACCTTTGAAGATCGCTAAGCGGAAGCGTTGCTAGAACGCGGTTGATGGAGTCGTACTCGCAATGGTTCAGATCGCGGTGGATTATGATCTATGCACCGAACGATGGTGCCTTCACGTTCAACACACGTGCATCCCGGTGACGTCTCCCACGCCTTGATCCAGCAAGGAGGAGGGAGAGGTTGAGGGAGAGCTCTGACAGCACGATGTCGTGGTGACGGTGGAGCTACGTGGCACTCCGGCAGGGCTTCGCTAAGCACTACGGAGGACGACGATGAGGAGGAGTAGAGCTGCGTCGTGGAGAGATGAATTGTGTGTCTCCCAAAAGGCCAAAACCCTCCGCTATATATAGGAGGAGAGGGAGGATGTGCCCACCCTTTAGGGTTTCCCACCCTAAAGGGTGCGACAGCCCCATCTAAGGCAAAGGGGCGGCGGCCAGGGGTGGAGGTGCCCTAGGGTAGGCCTTTGGGCCCAAGGGTGCCCTCCCACGCCTAGGGTTTTGCCACTCCCCACCCTTGTGCGCCTTGGGCTGAGAGAGGGAGGCGCACCAGCACACTTTGGGCTGGCTCCCTTCCACCTTTTGGCCCATGTAGCAACTTGGGGCTGGTGGCCCTTGCCGCTGGACCCCCGGAACCCTTCCGGTGGTCCCGGTACATTGCCGGTGTCGCCCGAAACATTTCCGGTGACCAAATCGTCACTTCATATATATAAATCTTTACCTCCGGTCCATTTCGGAACTCCTCGTGGCGTCCAGGATCTCATCTCGGGACTCCTAACAACCTTTGGTAACCACGTACACTATTTCCCTATAACCCTAGCGTCATCGAACCTTAAGTGTGTAGACCCTACGGGTTCAGGACACATGCAGACATGACCGAGACACCTCTCCGGTCAATAACCAACAACGGGGTCTGGATATCCATGTTGGTTCCTGCATGTTCCATGATGATCTCATCGCATGAACCACGATGTCAGGGATTCCATCAATCCCGTATGCAATTCCCTTTGTCTACCGGTATGACACTTGCCCGAGATTTGATCTTCGGTATCCCCATACCTTGTTCAATCTCGCTACCGGCAAGTCTCTTTACTCGTTCCGTAACACATCATCCCGTGGCTAACTCCTTAGTCACACTGAGCTCAATATGATGATGGATTATCGAGTGGGCCCAGAGATACCTCTCCGTCACACGGAGTGACAAATCCCAGTCTCGATTCGTGCAACCCAACAGACACTTTCAGAGATACCCGTAGTGCACCTTTTATAATCAACCAGTTACGTTGTGACGTTTGGTACACCCAAAACACTCCTACGGTATCCGGGAGTTGCGCAATCTCATGGTCTAAGGAAATGATACTTGACATTAGAAAACCTTTAGCACACGAACAACACGATCTAGTGCTATGCTTAGGATTTGGTCTTGTCCATCACATCATTCCCCAATGATGTGATCCCGTTAGCAATGACATCCAATGTCCATGATCAGGAAACCATGACCATCTATTGATCAACGAGCTACCCAACTAGAGGCACACTAGGGACACATTGTAATCTATATATTCACACATGTATTACGGTTTCCGATCAATACAATTATAACATGAACAATAGACAATTATCATGAACTGGAAATATAATAATAACAATTTTATTATTGCCTCTAGGGCATATTTCCAACAGTGTCCCACTTGCACTAGAGTCAATAATCTAGTTACATTGTGATGAATTGAATACCCATAGAGTTTTGGTGTTGATCATGTTTCGCTCGTCGAAGAGGTTTAGTCAACGGGTCTGCGACATTCAGATCCATGTGTACTATACAAATATCTATATCTCCATCCTGGATGCATCCACGAATGGAGTTGAAGCGGCGCTTGATGTGCTTGGTCTTCTTTTGAAACCTGGGCTCCTTTGCAATAGCAATAGCTCTAGTGTTGTCACAAAACAAAGTCATCGGGCCCGGCGCACTTGGAATCACTCCTAGGTCGGTGATGAACTCCTTCATCCAGACTCCTTCTGAGCTGCTTCCGAAGCAGCTATGTACTCCGCTTCACTTGTAGATGCCGCCACGACGCTTTGCTTGCAACTGCACCATCTAAGTGCCCCATTATTCAAAATATACACGTATCCGGTTTGTGACTTCGAGTCATCCGGATCTGTGTCGAAGCTAGCATCGACGTAACCCTTTACGATGAGCTCTTCGGCACCTCCATATACGAGAACATATCTTTAGTCCTTTTGAGGTACTTTAGGATATTCTTGACTGCTGTCCAGTGATCCACTCCTGGATCATTCTCGTACCTCCCTACGAAACTTATGGGAAGGTTCACATCAGGTGTGGTACACAACATGGCATACATAATAGAGCCTATGGCTGAAGCATAGGGGATGGTACTCATCTTCTGTGTATCTTCTGTCGTGGTCCGTCGTTGAGTCGCACTCAACCTCACACCTTGTAATACAGGCAAGAACCCCTTCTTAGCCTTTCCATATTGAACTTCTTCAATATCTTGTCAAGGTATGTGCTTTATGAAAGACCTATGAGGCGTCTCGATCTATCTCTATAGATCTTGATGCCTAATATGTAAGCAACTTCTCCAAGGTCCTTCATTGGAAAACTCTTATTCAAATAGGCCTTTATGCTTTCCAATAGTTCTATATCATTTCCCATCAACAACATGTCATCCACATATAATATGAAAAATGCTACAGAGCTCCCACTCACTTTCTTGTAAATACAGGCTTCTCCATAAGTCTGTATAAACCCAAATGCTTTGATCACCTCATCAAAGTGAATGTTCCAACTCCGAGATGCTTGCACCAACCCATAGATGGAGCGCTGGAGCTTGCATACCTTGTTAGCATTGCTAGGATCGACAAAACCTTCCAGCTGTATCATATACAATTCTTCCTTAAGAAAACCGTTCAGAAATGCCGTTTTGACGTCCATTTGCCAGATTTCATAATCATAAAATGCGGCAGTTGCTAACATGATTCGGACCGACTTCAGCATCGCTACGGGTGAGAAGGTCTCATCGTAGTCAATCCCTTGAACTTGTCGATAACCCTTAGCGACAAGTCAAGCCTTATAGATGGTCACATTACCATCCGCGTCAGTCTTCTTGAAGATCCATTTATTTTCTGTGGCTCGCCGATCATCGGGCAAGTCCACCAAAGTCTATACTTTGTTCTCATACATGGATCCTATCTCGGATTTCATGGCCTCAAGCCATTTGTTGGAATCCGGGCCCGCCATCGCTTCTTCATAGTTCGAACGTTCACTGTTGTCCAACAACATGATTTCCGTGACATGGTTGCCGTACCACTCTCGTGCGAAACGTACCTGTCGTGGGTATAAGCCTGACAGTAGATGTGTAGGGTAGGAATGAGATGGGCAGAGTCCTAGCTACGACGAGGTTGTATGAGTTCAGGCCCCTCTACGGTGGAGGTAATAGCCCTACGTCTCAGTGCTCTCGGAGCTTGTTACCGAGTGTAATATGGAGTACAATGTTTGCTAACCCTTTGACCAGTGGGGGAGGGCGGCTTATATAGAGTGCGCTGCCCTCCACAACGGTTCTGACTCAGGGGTGGAATAGTGGCGATTGAATGCATACGTTACAGGTAACGTATGCTCTAAATGCTAATAAACGCACCCGAAAACGTACGGCAGTTTCCCTCCAGAGAGGTTACGACGTACCGAGTGTATCCAGTCGGTTGGCCTGGTGCCATCCGAATGCTAGCCTCTGACTGGATGAATCTGGGCATGTTACCGACTGGATGATGGGGACTCCTTAATTCAGTCGGGGTTGACTTAAGGTCCTATCCTTTATGTGGGGTAGTCCTTGGGTAAGATATGTAGGGCAGGCCTATGACCCTACCCTAGGACTATGACCCCATCATTAGTCCCCGAATGGATTGGGATTGAAACGTCGAAGCAGTGCTTGAGGTTCAGATCCGACTGGACTTGGTTCGGCTTGGACGTTACTTGCGTCTATCCATTTTATCTCTCTTGATCAGCGCTCCGAGTGGAGGTGCTTGCGAAACAGACTGTCGGGAACCGAGTGCTCCCGCGGCATCTTTTGACGCGACTGGTCAACTGACAGCGGCGGATTTTCCGGGATTTCAAATTTCGGGTTCCGCGCGCTCAGCGGGGACGACGTCAGCGCGCTCGAGTAGCGCCTGACTCCTCGATTCCCGCGCCTTCAACTCCTCCACTGATATCGCCGCGGCTGGTTGGGCGGATAAGATTTCGGGCCCGCTCGCCAGCGACCCAGTCGGTGTTCTATTTAAATCTGGGCGACGAGACTCCTCGGTTACGCTCGCCGAATCCTTTGCTCTTGCCTGCTCCGTCTTCCTTGCCACCTCCTGCGCTCATACACCCCTCTCTTCTCCTCCTTCTCGAGAGCTCGCCGTCGCCTCCATGACCAAAGGTCAGACCAGCAAGATGGAGGCGAGGAAGAAGAAGAACAAGGCGGCGGCTGCTCAGCGGCGGCAGCGGCCGTTGCCGGCGGGGTGGATCCAGGGAGACTTTCTCCCCTCCACGGTGACGGAGGGGGACCTGCTGGAGCTGGTAGAGCACGACCTGCTCGTGCATAAGTCCTGGAGGCTGCCGGCGGACGACGAGGTCGAGCCGGCGCCACGGGAGGGGGAGCGCGTCTTGCTCCTCAGCCATGTTCACAGAGGTTTCTCTCTGCCTCCGCATCCCTTCTTCAAAGGCATCATGAATCATTTTGGTGCGCAACTCCATCACTTCCCTCCGAATGCCATCGCCCATCTTTCTGCCTTCATTGTTTTGTGCGAGTGCTTTCTCGGTTGCCCCCCCATTGGGGTTTATTCAAACATATCTTCTCCGCCCGCTCTCAAACCATCAAACGTCTTAGTCAGTCGGATGACAAGATGCATCTCCTCCAGTGCGGGGGTTTAGGGTTTCAGAAGAAGAGTCGGAGTAGCTATCCCGCTCTCCAGTTGAGCGAGTCGGTCAGGAACTGGCAGTCGACGTGGTTCTACTGCCAGGACATAGCCTGTCCGAATGCATCGACTGGGCTGCCTCCGTTTAGTCTAGACCGTCCCGCTCCGCCCAAACAACTCGCGCTCTCCAAGGCCGAGAAGAACGATATACAACCTTTGGTTGAGGCACTCGTGGACGTTGTCAGGAGAGGAGTCACCGGTATAGACCTGCTGGAAGTCTTCATCGGTCGGCGGATCCAGCCTCTGCAGGCTCGGGACCACGCTATGTGGCACTACACACGGCCCGAGGATTCCACTCGGACCATCATGGTGGGCATACTCGAGGAGAAGGTGACCTCGTTGGTGCTCCAAATCACGGGTCCTTGTGAGAACCCTAAAGGAGCTCGCCGAGTGGCGCCTTACAGCGCGGACAACCCTCCACCGAATCAGGTGAGTGGCATTAGCCGAGTGCATCGAATCGTCTTTATTCCAGTCGTTTTCTTATATCTCCGCGTGATGCTTAATATTTCCGACTGAAATTCATGCAGGCGTGGACCAACTGGTTCTCCCCCGTCTCGAACGGGAATCCGGAGGAGGAGGAGGAAGAAGGCAGCCAGGAGGGGAGCGTGGAGAGCGCCGAATACGTCTCCGATAGCGGGGAGTCGGAGGAGGAAAACAGCGAGGAAGAGGAAGAGGATGAAGAGCTAGACTCGCCACCTCCGCGACCAGAGCATCGGAGTAAGCGTCGGCATGAGCCTGCCGTCCCTTTAGCTCCTCCCGCGTCGTCGAGTGCTCCGCCTGCTGCCCCGACGGTACCGAGTGTTCGAGGCACCAAGAGGGTCAGGGACGCAGCCGCTGAACCTGCAGGCCAGTCCTCCAGGGCGCCCAAGCCGAGTGGGCCCAAACCTTGGAAGGCTCTGCCGCGGATGAGGATGGCCATCCCCGTCACCTCCACGTAAGTGAATCTAACTTTCGGCTCTTTCTGTTGACCGAGTGAACTCCTGCTTTACAAGTCGAATGGACTTCACTCGACAGGGTTGCCACTTCTGCGACCTCGCCGGCCCACCAAGGGGACGACCCCATGGACACGGACAACGTCGTTTCGTCCCAGCCAGGTATGTTGTGGGAGCGTCGGGTATTTTATTCCTGTAGACTGCGCCATCCTTTTCTTTTTCTGAGGCGCCGTGTTATTCGGCTTGTCAGGGGCGACTTGCCTGGACGAGGACGACCAGGGGAGAGCCAACCCTGCCGTGGAGCCTGTCGTGGAGCCTGTCCCTGAGGCTGCTCCTCCTGCTGCCGCCCCTGCTGCCGACGTTCCACCGACCGAAGTGCCTCCACCGACTGAACCGGTGCCGGTGGGTGAGGAACCGACTGGGGTGAACCTTGGGATGCCCCAGGAACTGCCCACGATTCCCGGTTCGTCGAATGCTGAATTCAGCATTCGCTGTGTCCCAGAGGAGCAGGTGGGAGCGGCCAAGGGGGCCATGGTCCAGGCGGAGCTGATGGCCGGAGAGGCCAAGAGGGCTTATGACTCTGTTGCGGCTTTGTACCAGCGGAGCTTGGAGCTGCGCGATGACATCCGAGTAAGTAGTCTAGTAAGTACTTACTTTTCTTCTGTAACCCACTGGGTGTTGTCTGTTGTTTGCAATGGGTTCACTCCGAGTGAACCCAGTGGGTGTAGTCCCCGAGACTTCTGTCGAGTGCTTGCACCGACAGTTGTCTTTATCCATTTGGTCTTTAGTTTGGTTGTGTCCGTAGACAAGATTTCCGAGTGCGAGTACTTACTGCAGTCGGAGCACCCTTGCGGTAAGAGTCTCCGAGAGTAAATTGCACGCAGGTCGAGTAGTATTGGCCTCGGAGGCGTAGGTGAAAACGTGCACCTCAATAGGGCAGACCTGTTGGAGGTGCATGCCAGTGGGGTCACTCTTAGTGAACCCACTGGGTGTAGTCCCCGAGACCGCTGTCGACTGCTTGCGTCGGCAGGGGTCTGAAGAACTTGGCCTGTGAACTGATAAACTTGCTGATTACCCTTTGTTTCTTGGTGCAGAAAACTTGTGAAATGGGAACTTCTTATGAAGCCCTGAGAGCGGAGAGGAACCAGTATGCTGGTGAACTGGAAGCTGCAATGCTCGCCATGGCTGGCATGAAGGACGCTCTGGAAGTGCGAGAAAAGTCCTTGGAAGAGGCTCTGGAGGCAAACAGGGTGTTGACGGCGGAGGTGCAGAGGATGGGGAAACAGAGGACCGAATTGCACAATCAGATGGGCGTCCTGAACAAACGATGCATAGCTCAAGAGAAGTATGTCACCGACTGGGCTGCGCAAATGATGACTCGTCTGGCTGGTAAGTCTTATGCTTTGTCGAGTGGTTGTACCGTGTGCCGTACACTCGGTTTTTATTGTCTGCTTGATTGTTCGTTGCAGACTTTTGCGGAGACGCTGAAGCTGAAGCGGCGGCTGTGGAGCGGTCTATTAAGGACAAAATTCCACTCGACGAGGACGCCAATCGGGATCTGCTCCGGGAACATATCCGCATAGGCAAAGTAGGTCCTTTCATCGGTCGACTGAGAGAAGTCGTCGGCCGAATTAACAAGGAACTTTGGCCAGAAGACGAGTCGCGGGAGGGGATGGAGACCCTGACAGGGCGACTGGAAGAGGTTCCGAGTCGAGTGCAATCCTGGAAGAAATCGGCAGCGCGTTGCGGTGCTGATGTTGCGCTGTCCTTGGTCCGAGTCCATTGCAAGGAGGTGCGGGAAGATAAGCTGAAGGCGTTGAAGGTCGCCAACACGAAGAAGCTTCGATTCGAAGACTTCATGGAGACGTTCCTTGAGACTGCTACCCGCATCGCTGATGGAATCGACTTGGACACTTTTGTGGAGCCCTCCAGTCCTGACGCCGGCCCAGCTGATGCGTGATCAAACTTTGTCCTCGGTATGCCGAGTGTTTGCCTGTAAGATACTCTGGCCACTTCTGTTGGCTATCGTACTTTTAAATCGGTGTGGGTAAGCTTGATCTGCACCGAGTCAGTTATCGTTGCTAAACTTGTGGAATCGGAATGAAAACCTTTAGTCTTTTGTTTGAATGCTGTTTCGAGTGCAACACTTAGTGCGTACTCGGAGAAGATTAAGACTTAGGTGATTGGTGGCCACGTCTAAGTCTCCGAGTGGGACTTGTAGTGCACACTCGAATGAGTTATTACTTAGGTGATTCGTGATCACAACTAAGTCTCCGAGTGCGACGTATAGTGCACACTCGGAGGAAGTTAGTATTTAGGCGATTCATGATCGCAGCTAAGTCCCCGAGTGCGACGTATAGTGCACACTCGGAGGAAGTTATTGCTTAGGCGATTCAGGATCGCAGCTAAGTCCCCGAGTGCGACGTATAGTGCACACTCGAAGGAAGTTATTACTTAGGTGATTCTCGATCACAGCTAAGTCCCCGAGTGCGACGTATAGTGCACACACGAAGGAAGTTAGTACTTAGGCGATGCAGGATCGCAGCTAAGTCGCCGAGTGCGACGTGAAGTGCACACACGAAGGAAGTTAGTACTTAGGCGATGCAGGATCGCAGCTAAGTCGCCGAGTGCGACGTGAAGTGCACACTCGGAGGAAGTTATTACTTAGGTGATTCTTGATCACAGCTAAGTCCCCGAGTGCGACGTATGGTGCACACTCGAAGGAAGTTAGTACTTAGGCGATGCAGGATCGCAGCTAAGTCGCCGAGTGCGACGTGAAGTGCACACTCGGAGGAAGATATTACTTAGGTGATTCTTGATCGCAGCTAAGTCCCCGAGTGCGACGTATGGTGCACACTCGAAGGAAGTTAGTACTTAGGCGATGCAGGATCCCAGCTAAGTCCCCGAGTGCGACGTATAGTGCACACTCGAAGGAAGTTATTACTTAGGTGATTCTTGATCACAGCTAAGTCCCCGAGTGCGACGTATAGTGCACACTCGAAGGAAGTTATTACTTAGGCGATGCAGGATCGCAGCTAAGTCGCCGAGTGCAACGTGAAGTGCACACTCGGAGGAAGTTATTACTTAGGTGATTCTTAATCACAGCTAAGTCCCCGAGTGCGACGTATAGTGCACACTCGAAGGAAGTTAGTACTTAGGCGATGCAGGGTCGCAGCTAAGTCGCCGAGTGTGACGTGAAGTGCACACTCGGAGGAAGGTAGTACTTAGGCGATTCGGGATCGCAGCTAAGTTTTTTTGTGTGACTGTAGTCTGCAACCGCGGAAGAACTCTGAATCTGCTGTATATTATTTCGTCAAAACTTGTTCGTTACACTGCTTCAGTCGACGATCACGTATAAAAACGCTTGAGGAGATCTCCGTTCCATGCACGCGGCTCGTCTGTCTCCCTCTGAATGTTGTATAGTCTGTATGCTCCGTTGTTCAGCACCTTGGAGACCATGAAAGGCCCCTCCCAGGCCGGAGCCAACTTGTGTGGTCTTTGCTGATCCACTCGGAGCACCAAATCGCCAGCTTGGAATGTACGACTCCTGACGTGACGCGCGTGAAAGCGTCGCAGATCTTGCTGGTAAATTGTTGAGCGAGTAAGTGCCATCTCGCGCTCCTCCTCTAGAAGATCGACTCCATCTTGCCTTGCTTGTTCTGCTTCGGCTTCGGAGAAGAGTTCGACTCGCGGGGCATTGTGAAGCAGGTCACTCGGAAGGACCGCTTCTGCTCCATAGACGAGGAAGAACGGTGATTGCCCTGTTGATCTGTTCGGAGTGGTGCGGAGGCCCCAAAGTACTGAAGGTAACTCGGTGACCCATGCACCAGCAGCATGTCCTACCTCTCGCAAGAGTCGAGGCTTCAAACCTTGAAGGATAAGTCCATTCGCACGCTCAGCTTGTCCATTGGATTGCGGATGTGCTACGGAAGCAAAATCCACTCGGATACCCTGACTCGCACAGAAACCTTTGAATCTGTCCGAGTCGAAGTTTGTCCCATTGTCCGTGATTATGCTGTGAGGCACTCCGAATCTGGAGATGATGTCTCTGACAAACTTAACGGCTGTGGAGGCGTCGAGTTTCTTGATGGGCTTGGCTTCTATCCATTTTGTAAACTTGTCGACTGCCACCAACAGATGTGTGTAGCCTCCTTGGCCTGTCTTGAATGGTCCGACTGTGTCTAATCCCCAAACTGCAAATGGCCACACAAGTGGGATTGTCTTTAGTGCAGATGTTGTCTTGTGGGACTTGTTGGAGTAGAACTGACAGCCTTCACATTGGTCGACCATAGCTTTGGCCATCTCGTTGGCCTGCAACCAGAAGAATCCAGCTCTGAACGCCTTGGCGACGATTGCTCTAGAGGAAGCGTGATGGCCGCAGGTTCCCGAGTGGATATCCTCTAGGATCAACTGTCCTTCCTCTGGGTAAATGCAACGTTGGAGGACGCCTGAAACACTCTCCTTGTACAATTGACCGTCAATGACAGTGAATGCCTTCGACCTGCGAACTATTTGCCGGGCTTGGACTTCATCTTCTGGAAGTTCTTGTCTCAGGATATATGCCATGATCGGCACGGTCCAATCGGGAACGACTACCAGAATCTCTGTGACCAGATCAACCACAGCAGGCACATCGACTTCAGTCGGATCTATTGCGCTCTTGGGTTGTACTGGTTCTTCCGTGAAGGGATCTTCTTTAACTGAAGGAAGATGGAGGTGCTCAAGGCAGACATCACTCGGGACTGGTCTCCGAGTGGATCCGAGTTTCGCCAACTCGTCAGCTGCTTGGTTCTTTAGTCTTGGAACATGATGAAGTTCTAGACCTTCAAACTTCTTCTCCAGCTTCCTGACTGCATTGCAGTATGTTGTGATGGTGGGGTTCCTTACGTCCCACTCTTTCATCACTTGGTTGACCACCAAATCCGAATCGTCGTAGACCATCAGGCGACGGACGCCGAGTGAGATGGCCATGCGCAATCCGTAGAGGAGAGCTTCATACTCCGCCTCGTTGTTGGAGGAATCGAAGTGTATCTGAAGCACGTACTTGAGCTTGTCGCCTTTGGGTGATATGATCACAACGCCAGCGCCGGAGCCGTTCAACATCTTAGACCCATCGAAGAACATTGTCCAATGAGCCGAGTAGACGTGAGTCGGTTGATGTTGTTCTACCCATTCTGCTATAAAGTCAGCCAGGGCTTGAGACTTAATATCTTTCTTGGCCTCGAACTTGATGTCGCAGTACAACATCTCCATTGCCCACTTCGCCACTCGGCCTGATGCGTCTCGATTGTGGAGAATTTCCGACAACGGAGCATCAGAAACGACAGATACCGAGTGGTCTTGGAAGTAATGGGCCACCTTCTTCGCAGTCATGTAGATCCCATAGATAAGTTTCTGATAATGGGGATACCTCTGCTTGGAAGGGGTCAGGACTTCGGAGACGTAGTACACTGGCCGCTGAAATTTGTATGCTTTGCCTTCTACTTCTCGCTCGACTGTAGGAACAGTACCGACGACTTGATTTGTAGCCGCGATATACAGAAGAAGGGGCTCTTTACTGAGCGGAGCAGTAAGAACCGGCTGGGTGGAAAGTAGGACTTTGAGGTCGTCGAATGCGACTTGTGCTTCGTCTGTCCACTCGAAGGTATCCGACTTCTTCATGAGTCGGTACAGAGGAAGTGCTTTTTCGCCGAGTCGACTGATGAACCTGCTCAAAGCCGCTAGGCAACCTGTGAGCCGTTGAACATCATGTATTCTAACCGGCCTCTCCATTCGGACGATGGTCCCGATCTTTTCGGGGTTAACGTCGATCCCTCGTTCGGAAACGAAGAAACCGAGTAACTTTCCGCTGGGAACACCGAATGAACACTTGGCTGGGTTGAGCTTGATATCGTACCTACGAAGGTTGGCGAATGTTTCTGCCAAGTCAGTCAGCAGGTCGGAACCTTTGCGTGACTTGACTACGATATCATCCATATATGCTTCCACGTTGCGACCGATCTGGTCGAGGAGACATTTCTGGATCATGCGCATAAAGGTGGCTCCTGCGTTCTTCAGACCAAAAGGCATAGTGATGTAGCAGAAGCACCCAAACGGGTTGATAAAGGCTGTTTTTAACTCGTCGGGACCATACAAACGGATTTGATGATAGCCCGAATAGGCATCAAGAAATGACAACCGCTCGCACCCCGCAGTCGAATCGACAATTTGATCTATGCGGGGGAGCGGAAAATGGTCTTTCGGGCAGACCTTATTGAGGTGCTTGAAGTCAATGCACATTCGGAGTGACTTGTCCTTCTTGGGCACCATGATGACATTTGCGAGTCACTCGGAGTGGTGAACCTCGCGAATGAAGTTGGCAGCCAGTAGCTTGGCCACCTCCTCTCCGACTGCCTTCCTCTTGTGCGTGGCGGACCGGCGCAGACGCTCTCGGACAGGCCGAGCGGCGGGATCCACATGCAGTCGGTGCTCAGCCAACTCCCTAGGTACACCCGGCATGTCAGATGGCTTCCATGCGAAGATGTCCCAGTTCTCACGGAGGAATTGGGTGAGCTCGGCTTCCTATTTAGGATCGAGGGTGGTGGAGATGTTCGTCGGGGCGGCTGAGTCGTCCGTCGGGTGGATGCTGACCTTCTTCGTCTCGCCCGCCGACTGAAACGCGGACTCAGAGGCTGGTTTCTTTGAGCGCATTAGGTTAGCAGGGTCGACTGTCTTCTTGTACTCGTCGAGCTCGAGTACCGCCATCTGCTGGTCAGCGATTCTTGATCCTTCCTGCAGACACTCCTCGGCACGCTGACGGTTGCCTGTGATGGTGATAACGCCTTTTGGACCGGGCATCTTCAGCTTCAAGTACACATAGCATGGACGTGCCATGAAACTCACGTACGCCGGGCGGCCCAAAATTGCGTGTAAGCGCTCTGGAAGTCTACCACCTCAAACGTGGGCTTCTCCTTGCGAAAGTTCTTGTCAGAGCCGAAGATGACTTCCAATGCGATCTGGCCGAGTGACTTGGCCTTCCGTCCAGGGACGACTCCGTGGAACTGCATATTGCTCTCGCTGAGTCTGGACATCGGAATGCCCATTCCCTTGAGAGTGTCAGCGTACATGATGTTCAGTCCGCTGCCGCCGTCCATGAGGACTTTGCGCAGTCGAACTCCTTCCACCACCGGGTCGACAACCAGAGCCTGTCTTCCTGGGGTGGGGACATGCGTTGGGTGATCCGACTGATCAAAGGTGATAGCAGTCTGAGAGCATTTGAGAAACTTGGGAGCAGTCGGAACGGCCATGTTGACCTCTCTGTTCACCAGCTTCAGCCGACTCTTGCTTTCGACGTCAGCAAAAATCATGAGGGTTGCATGGACTTGGGGGAACGGATCCTCCTTGTCCTCCTCATCCTGTTCGGGATTCTTCTCACTCGGCTGCCCTTTGCTGAACCCCTGGATCAGGAGACGACACTGCCGAGTGGTGTGCTTCACGTATATGGGGTTGCCTTCCTCGTCCATCTTCGTGTGAACTGGACAAGGCTGGTCCAGGATGGGATTGTTGAAAGGCTTCTTCTTGGGGGTAAACTGCGCTTTCCCTTTGCCCTTGAACTTGGCGCTGGTTACAGCTGCAGCTTCTGCTTGCCGTGTGGGCGGAACCTTTTGTTTCTGCTTCCGAGTGTTACCTCCGTCGGCATCGCCGACTGTCTTGTGTTTGCCGCTCCGGATGCGGTCCTCTTCTTCGCCATTTGCGTAGCGAGCCGCTATCTCCATCATCTTGCTCATGGAGATGTCGCCCGTTCGACCGAACTTCAAGTACAGTTCTCTGTACCGCACGCCTGCCTTGAAGGCGCAGACTGCTTGATGCTCGGTGACGTTCTCCACCGTGTGGTAGAGAGTCGTCCATCGCTGGATGAAGTCGCGCCAGGGCTCATTCGGCTTCTGGACATAGTGCTGAAGCTCCACAAGGCCTGCAGGGCGCTTGCACGTCCCTTCGAAGGTTCTGATGAACACTCGGGCTAGATCTGCCCAACTGTAAATGCTTGAGGGGGCCAACTGGTTCAGCCGAGCCGTCGAGCATCAGAGGGAGGTGCTTCATAGCGACATGGTCGTCTCCTCCTCCGATCTGGACTGCCACTCGGTAGTCGTCTAGCCATGTTTCGGGCTTGGACTCCCCTGTAAATTTACCGATTTCCGCTGCCAATCGGAAGTTGGGCGGGATGTCAGCCGAGTGGATGGCTCGACTAAAACACTCGGGGCCAGACACGATGGTCCTGCTTCCACTCGGACGGTCCATATCGCGACCATCGCGGTGGGCTCGACCCCTATCGACTCTTCGCTGGGCGATTCGCCCCCTCGCGTCGGGTCTTGGGTCGTAAGTGTCGCCGACCGAACGCCAATCATCATGATGTCGGGACCCATAGGGCCCACCCCGCGGAGGGGTACGTGAGCGGCGGCGATACTGATGAGAACCAGGGCTGTGAACCGATCGATGCGCGTTTGCATGGACGGAACTATTGTGGATCCGATTGTGTGACTGGGAGACTGCCGAATTCTGCTGTTGCGCCATGCGCAACAGAGCTCGGATTTGCTCGATTCCCCTTCCTGCCTCTGAATCAGTCGGCTGGATGGAATCGGCAATCTGGGCAGCCGGGGCCAAGTTGAGGAGAGGTGTGCGGAACAACTCCACGTTGCTCCGCCGAGTGTGTCGACTGGCAGAACGACGAGGCGGACGACGCGCACCGGATGCTTCGCCGATTTCGCCTCGGTCGGCTTGACGGGGATCTTCGTGGGAGTTGGCCATGTGTACTTCTGCTGCAGGCCCACGACCCGCGTACTCGGAAGGGAGCTCAGTCGGAACCGAGCCCGAGCACTGGGAACGCGGGGCAACCACAACAGACTCCAGAACTGCCACCTGAGAGGACGCGATCTGACGCGCTCGGGCATGTTGCACCCAACTTTGGAGACGTGGACTGCGGGACCGCTTATTGCGGCGCATGACGGAGGTGCACGTCGATAATGGAGTCGATTGTTGGAGAAGGAGAACGCCGCGAGCGCCAGCACGGAAGTGCGTGGCCCCGCGACGGGGAAGCATCTCGACGTCGAGAGGCGCCTCCCGAAGCCACGCCGAGTCGTCGATGGTGAAGGAGAGAACACCGAAGAGGATCTGGCGACCCATGCTTGGATCTCCACCAGACGACATGACGAAAGGAAGTAGTCACAAACTCGCCGGAAGTCGCTTAGACGCCTGCCCCACGGTGGGCGCCAACTGTCGTGGGTATAAGCCTGACAGTAGATGTGTAGGGTACGAATGAGATGGGCAGAGTCCTAGCTACGGCGAGGTTGTATGAGTTCAGGCCCCTCTACGGTGGAGGTAATAGCCCTACGTCTCAGTGCTCTCGGAGCTTGTTACCGAGTGTACTATGGAGTACAATGTTTGCTAACCCTTTGACCAGTGGGGGAGGGCGGCTTATATAGAGTGCGCTGACCTCCACAATGGTTCTGACTCAGGGGTGGAGTAGTGGCGATTGAATGCATACGTTACAGGTAACGTATGCTCCAAATGCTATAAAACGCACCCTGAAATGTACAACAGTTTCCCTCCAGAGAGGTTACGACGTACCGAGTGTATCCAGTCGGTTGGCCTGGTGCCATCCGATTGCTAGCCTCCGACTGGATGATTCTGGGCATGTTACCGAATGGATGATGGGGACTCCTTAATTCAGTCGGGGTTGACTTAAGGTCCTATCCTTTATGTGGGGTAGTCCTTGGGTAAGACATGTAGGGCAGGCCTATGACCCTACCCTAGGACTATGACCCCATCAGTACCCTTGTCAACCTTCGAGGTTCAAAAGCAACTTGATCTGAAGTTTCATGATCATCATCATTAACTTCATCTCTAGCCGGTCCAGGCGTCTCAGAAACATTTTCTTGCGCTGCACTACTCCCCGGTTCGAGTGGAGGTACAATTACCTCATCAAGTTCTATTTTCCTCCCACTTACTTCTTTTGAGAGAAACTCTTTCTCTAGAAAGGATCCATTCCTAGCAACAAAGATCTTGCCTTCGGATCTAAGATAGAAGGTGTACCCAATAGTTTCCTTAGGGTATCCTACGATGACGCATTTTTCCGCTTTGGGTTCGAGCTTCTCTGGTTGAAGTTTCTTCACATAAGCATCAGAACCCCAAACTTTCAGAAACGACAGCTTAGGTTTCTTGCCAAACTATAATTCATACGGTGTCATCCTTTGAGTTTCAAAAGCAACCTGATCCGAAGTTTCATGATCATCATCATTAATTTCATCTCTAGACGGTCCAGGCGCCTGAGAAACACCGTTCTGACACACCGTTATACTGCGATGTGCCAGGCGGCGTGAGTTGTGAAACAATTCCACATTTCCTTAGGTGCGTGCCAAACTCATGACTCAAATATTTTCCTCCACGATCGGATCGTAAGAACTTTATTTTCTTGTCACATTGATACAACTCAGGAATAGTCTTTTCCATCCCTTGCATGTTGTAATTCATCACAAAGCCTTTATAGCTAGGTGGAAGCGAATGGAGGATTCTATCAATGACCGCATGATCTGGAAGTTCAACTCCCAGTTGAGTCAAGCGGTTGTGCAACCCAGACATTCTGAGTATGTGCTCATTGACATAACTATTCTCCTCCATCTTACAGCTAAAGAACTTGTCGGATACTTCATATCTCTTGACCCGGGCATGAGCTTGAAAAAAACAAGTTTCAGCTCCTCAAACATCTCATATGCTCCGTGTTGCTCAAAACGCCTTTGGAGCCCCGGTTCTAAACTGTAAAGCATGCCACACTGAACCAGAGAGTAGTCATCACTCCGTGACTGCCAGGCGTTCCTAATGTCCTGGGTTGCCGTGGGAACGGGAGGATCACCTAGCGGTGCATTAAGGACATATGCCTTCTTGGAAGCCATGAGGATGAGCTTTAAGTTACGAGCCCAGTCCGCATAGTTGCTCCCAATGTTTTTCAGATTAGTTTCTCTAGGAACGCGTTGAAGTTGAATGGAACATTTGCGTTGGCCATTGGATCTACAATGTTTGTAAAGACAATTTTAGACTAAGTTCATGATAATTAAGTTCATCTAATCAAATTACTAATGAACTCCCACTTAGACCGACATCCCTCTAGTCATCCAAGTGTTACATGATCCACGCCGACTAGCCCGTGTCCGATCATCACGTGAGACGGACTAGTCATCAATGGTGAGCATCTCTATGCTGATCGTATCAACCATACGACTCATGCTCGACCATTGGGTCTCCCGTATTCGAGGCCATGTCTGTACATGCTAGGCTCGTCGAGTCAACCTAAGTGTTCTGCATGTGTAAACTGGCTTACACCCGTTGTATGTGAACGTTAGAATCTATCACACCCGATCAACACGTGGTGCTTCGAAACAACGAACCTTCGCGACGGTGCACACTTAGGGGAATACATATCTCAAAATTTTATGAGGGATCACCTTATCTTTGGTATCGTCGTTCTAACCAATAAGATGAAAAACATGATAAACATCACATGCAATCATATAGTGACATGATATGGCCAATATCATCTTGCTCCTTTGATCACCATCTTCGGGGCACCATGATCATCATCGTCACCGACATGACACCATGATCTCCATCATTGTGTCTCCGTGAAGTCGTCACACCAATTTATTACTTCTACTACTATAGATAAAGTTTAGCAATAAAGTAAAGTAATCACATGGCGTTGCATCTCATACAATAAATTAAGACAACTCCTATGGCTCCGGCCGGTTGTCATACTCATCAACATGCAAGTCGTGAATCCTATTACAAGAACATGATCAATCTCATACATCACATATGTAACATGACATCCTTTTGGCCATATCACATCACATAGCATACGTGGAAAAACAAGTTAGACGTCCTCTACTTGTTGTTGCAAGTTTTACGTGGCTGGTTAGGGTTTCTAGCAAGAACGTTTCTTACCTACGTGATAGACACAACGTTGATATGCCAATGCTATTTACCCTTCGTAAGGACCCTTTTCATCAAATCCGATCTGACTAAAGTGGGAGAGATAGACACCCGCTAGCCACCTTATGCAACAAGTGCATGTCGGTCGGTGGAACCAGTCTCACGTAAGAGTACGTGTAAAGTCGGTCCGGGCCGCTTCATTCCACGATGCCGCCGAATCAAGATAAGACTAGTAACGGCAAGCAAATTGATAAATCAGCGCCCACAACTTTTGTGTTCTAATGATGTGCCCAAGGTAGACAACTTCCTTCAACGAGAACTCACATTTGGAAAACTTAGCATAGAACTTATGCTCTCTTAGCTTATCAAGCACAAGCTTGAGATGTTCTTCATGCTCTTCCTAAGTTTCCGAAAAGACCAGAATATCATCAAGATACAACAAGACGAATTCATTCTTGAATGGGGAGAATATATAATTCATCATCCGACAGAATGTCGGTGGAGCATTGGCTAGACCGAAAGACATCACCGTGTACTCATACGAGCCAAAGCTTGTTCTAAAAGCAGTCTTTGGAATGTCCTCTTCGCGAATGCGAATCTGATGATAACCCATCTCGAGATCAAGCTACGAGAAGATCTTAGCCCCTTTCAATTGCTCAAACAACTCATTGATGTTAGGACGTGGATACTTGTTTTTGATCGTCTTCTTATTCAATGGAGGGTAATCGACACAGAGTCGTTCCGTACCATCCTTCTTCTTGACGAAAAGAACTCCACAACCCCAAGGAAATGAGCTTGGTCTGATCAGACTCAGACGCTCTTGCTCATCAAGTTGTTTCTTCAGCTTCTTCAGCTCTTCTTGATCCAATTTGTACGACCGTTTACACACAGGCTCAGTACCCGGTTCAAGCTCAATTACAAACTCAACTGCTCGGTGCGGAGGCATTCCTGGGAGTTTTTCCGGAAAAACATCTTCATATTCGCAGACCACTGGGACTTGCGAAATTGGAGAGATCTCACCCTTCTCATTCAAGGAAAACAGACGGACCGTGTCATCACGCGCTGCGAAGATAATCATGTCCTCTGAAGAATGAGTTCGCTTCACTTCTTTAGCTTCACAATCAATAGACGCCTTGTTCATAGCCAACCAATCCATCCCGAGGATCAAATCAATATCAGAGTTGCCAAGGACAATAGGGGAAGCCAGAAAAGCATAATCACCCATCTTGACAGTGATATCAGGAACTATGAAGCAAGAATTCATTTGCAACCCCGGTGAAACCACAGTTAAGGATCTAGGCAAATCTTCACAACACATCTCATGCTTTGCAACAAAAGGCCTTGAAAGGAAGGAATGCGATGCACCAGAATCAAATAAAACCTTTGCAGGAAATTCATTAACCAGGAGTTTACCCATAATCACGTCTGAGGAGTTGTCTGCTTCAGCTGCGTTCACCATATTGACTCTTGCATACTTGGGATTGAACTTCACCATAGCATTGCTTGGAGGCTTCCCTCGAGGAGGGGGCGGAAGACGCAACTGAGAGGTGCACTTGTTGGCATAGTGACCCTTCTGCCCACACTTGTGACAAGTAACATCTGTCGGCTGACGCAACTGCACCTGGGGATTCCCTTGCTTCTACTGCTGAAACTTCTGCTGGAAAGATGGGTTGGGTGGGTGGGAAGAACCACGACCACCTGACTGCTTGAACTGCTGAGTCTGCCGAGGAGGAGGAGGAGACACCCAGTATTTCTGCTGCTTCTGGACCACCTGAGTTGAGAGCGACGAACTGGACTCTCTGAAACGCTTCCTCGAATTCTCCACCCTGAGCAAAGCTGCCTCAGCCCCGAGAGCCAAGTTATAGAACTTATCAAACTCATCGGGATCGTGCAAGGCAAGGGCCAGCTGTAAGTCCTCTCTCAGACCACCTCTGAACTGATAGATCTTGCTCTTTTGATCTGGAATGTCCTGCTAGGCATATCGAGCCAGCTCATGGAACTCGACGTTGTACTTGTACACAGAGGAACTACCTTGCTTCAAGCGTCTGAACTTCTCACGCATCTCTTCCACAATGCTAGACGGGATATAGTGAGACCTGAAATCTCTACAGAATTCGTCCCAACTGATCATTCTGCCACCCTGGAGTCCTTCAACTGCCGCCACCAAACTGCTGCTTGCCCCTTGAGCTGAAACGTTGCAAACTTGACGAAGTCCTCTGGACGGACATTGATGCACTCAAAGTGTTTGATCATGTCCCGAATCCAGTCCTCAGCGTCAAACGACTTATCACAAGATGTGAAGGTCTTCGGCTGGTTCGCCAGGAATTGATTCAGAGATGCAAACTGATTACCACCATGGTTGAAATTGCCCTGCTGCTGATTGGTCCTCTCTTGCAACAACTAGATTAACATATGGGTGTTAGCATTTGTTGCAGCCATCATCGCTTGCCAAGCCTCTGCATGAGGCGGCGGCGGAGGAGGCAGAGGGGGTGGTGGCGGAGCATCCGTACCCTCGTGACCTGGGTTCTGGCGAGTTGTTGGAGCCATTCTAAAGACAAACAACACATTAGACCAGCGAATAACATTCAAGGTAAAGCTGAATCAATAGGCAGAAATATCTGAACAAGAATATTTAGCAATTGCACTCGAACAAAATAGTAAGAATGCTTCCTCAAAGTGACTGTCGACACAATCTGATTAAAGACCACTTGCAAGCCAAGTATGAGCTAGAACTGCTCGGAACAAACGTATGACAGAGATTCCATCTGATATCTTCGTGGATATGATCGCACGGGCTCGAACTTACAGTAGCCATCCTATGCAAGGCAGTGCACACGACTTACGAAGCGTCCCCGAGTCGTAGCAAGCTACAAGGACTCTTTAAGACACAACGAGAACCGCTGTAAGACGACCGTGAACAAACGTACCCATTGAATGTCGAATCCCAACCTCACATCATGCATCTGTGTGAAGATTGTCCTACAAGTCACTAACTGATATCCCACCTATGAATTCCCGAAATATCTGGTCATATAATCTGGTACACGGATACAAGGAGTAATATGTCACACAACTCCTATACTAACCCGTCCAGTGTATCACATCCGTCAACACATAACCAGAATATCGGACCTTCATCTAACACAGACCCTCGTAATCACAACGATACAAAGTGTGGCGATATATCAGGAACTCTCTGCACCAGTACCGGGGAAGCCGGACTCCTCTCGTCACAAACTAGTATTGAAGCAATTACGAACATCCTCCATCCTGAGATACCAAGAAATCTGAATGATAGCGATGTGCACAAGAATCCCGTGGAGCTCAACTCCCTGGAAGAAATCAAGTCAGACAGGAGGCACCAAGACAGAACTCCGTCACATCGATATCATATAGATTTCAAAATACCCGCGTGATCCTAAATTTTTTTTGAGCGAGAAGAGGAGTAGAATTAAGATTTCCTAAGTCAAGAACCTCACCAGAGCATAGAACAGGAGAAAAAAGAAACCTACTCTCCGATATAACTAAGACTCAAAATATTTTACTAGACTCGACTCGGCCAAGTTCGATCACACAAAGGCTCCTATGGTCGTAAGGCTATGATTACCAACTTGTAACGACTAAGATGCGACCCTTTCCTTATTTGGGGGCGAGGCCTCAAAAGGGGAAAGGGGCACATCTACGTGTTTCGCAAATGGGATAATAATCACAATACATAATTAAAAAAGTAACAAGTAGGGCATACACTTGCCATCTGTTAAGAATATAACATATAGCTTACAGACACACATTATTCAGAGTAGCGGAAGGTCCAGCTACGGACTTAAACAAAAAACAGATGAACTAAAACATCCCGTATGCTGGCCCACGATCACGACCACGGCCTCAGTCTTCCGGATAGTTCGCATACAGACGGCCAGAGTCCTCATCGAACTCCCACTTCAGCTGGTTGTCATCAGGATCTCCTGCGTCGGGCGTACCTGTACGTGTTGGGGTTTGTAGTAATCTGTGAGCCACCGGGACTCAACAATCTAATGACCTTGGTATCGAATCTAGCCAAGTTATTAGGTGAGGAAGGTTTAGTGTATGGGTTTGCAGCATCCTAAGCATATATGGTGGCTAACTTACGGTGATCAGAGTAATCAGATGATGGTCTACGCGAGCGATCGAAGACCGGATTGATCACTAAGTGATCCTGAACACCTACCTACGTCAAACATAACCCCACCGTGTTCTCGATCGAAGAGCGATCTTCGAAGGAGACAGTCACGGTTACACACACAGTTGACAGTTTTATTAGAGTTACTTCAAGTTGTCTAGAACTGGATGTTAACAAAATATCCACATTTGCCACATAATTGCGGACACGACTTTCTGAAAGATTAAACCCTGCAGGGGTGCTCTAACTAGTCCATCACAAACTGCCACGGGCCACAAAATAATCCTTTGTCACGAAACTCGTGACCTCATCGGATTCCTTAGAGGAAAACCTCAACTTTGAGGAGACCCAAAGTTTCACCGGAATCCCTATACAAAGATATATCGCTAAGGTAAGACAATCTGGCAAGACCTCCCGTCGTGTCAACGAACCCGATAGGAGCCGCGTATCTCGTTCTGAGGACACGACGGATTGTCCAAACTTCCGATAGGCCAATCACAGAGTTGCCCCTGGTAGCCACCGGCGGTTGACAGGTTGGACCAACACTCATGAGGTGCACTGGCCCGGGTTGTTGATTAAATCCTCGGAGTAGCTATTCCCTATGCAAATTATTATTAGGTTATTAGCAGATTAAAACCGATGTTGGGTCCTGCCAGACAAGCCTTAACACTACATGATTTATCAAGGGGGTCCACATAACAACCTCGAACGTGTTAGGAGCGATCAGTTATGGAATCAAACACTGGTAACTAAAACTAAGGCGGCAACAACGGAACAAATCACCCGGCAAAAGGCTAGGCCTTCCGTTATTTGCCAAGTATATAGGTGCATTAATTAAATAGCAGTTTAAACATAATGATATCAAAATACTCATGTGATCACATGAGACAGCTGGCACCTGCAACTAGCAAAGCTACTCATTAGAGGTTGAGCAAGCCTACTTAGCCAAACAACATTTGCTAGGAGAGGGAGGTGCTTGGGTTCGTGGCAAAGACATGTGGCATTTATATATCAAGTGGTAGGCAGCGAGCATGTAAAGAAGGAAACGTGATTCTAAGCATAACGAAGCTAGATACGGTGTCAAGGTCACGATCATCTTGCCTGTGATGTCTTCAGCTTGGACTGCTCTTGATCTTCCTGCACGTACTCTCCAGAATCCACATACTCACTCTCCGATCCCGATGCTATCAAAGAAGATAACAGCCAATGAACACCAACACAACATAATGCAACAAGCAATATGATGCATGTGTGAAGAAGGAAGTATGCATCACTATACTAGTCACTTTCATATGCATTAGTTGAGTTAATTGAATTCTGTACAGAACCTCATGTTAAATTATCTTGACATGCATGAATATGGCATGAACATGTGCATCACGAGAAAATGATGCAAAAACATATAAAGAACGTAGAGAACGGAGTCACGGATCAACCGGAAACTACAAAACAAGTTATGGAGACCTACAGATCAAATCAGCTACAAACACACCCTAATGGGCACTCCCTGGTGTTACCAGGTTGCCACATGAGCAAGCAACAAAATATAAGTGGGGTGGTGCATGGGAACACACCACACCATCAACAATGCCCACACAAGCTTCAAACCAATTCAAACATACAATCTGTTTTCAGCAGCCACATAGCAGTTTATCTACAATACTTAAAGTAGCTACAGCGAACCAAATGGATCAACCAAGATATGAGACAAAAGCCATCCAAAATCTCTACAACTCTGTACAAGAAGCTAATGCAAAGGAATCACCCATAGCAGATCTATAGACAGTAACTTGGACAAAATATCACAGATTCTGGGACTTAGTGAAAATCACAGATTTTCACCAGCTGCTTATGCTCTGAAGTATTTTTGGCAGCCTCCAAAATGATATCTAGAGGAAGTGTATAAGCATGAAATTTAACAGGGAGCTAAACAAACATAAAATCTCACAAACTTTAGTTTGTTGCATGGGCTGATTCCCAACACAAGAGCTAATTCATCCAAGAGAACAGAGGAAGAAAATAACATTAGATTCCCAGACTTAGTGAAAATCACAAGGTTTCACAAATCTGTCAGTTTCAGCTAAGTGTCCACTTTGATAGGGCACAATAGGTGCATACAAATTCCTAAGAAGAAAACAAAGGCCCCATGCTGTAGAGGGGTTCACCCACTACCATTCCATCAAGGAATCATCCACAAAGGGCCATAGCACCACCTATTGTAAAGCTCTAAACATGACATCATATCAGGAAATAACAGTTTTATGAAGTTGCTCTAAAGTGAAATCTGATTGCACCAATGGATTCCCGGGGTGATTCTACCCCAAAATCATATATCATACATGGTTACTTGCATGTAACAATATTGCACAAAGCTAGCTCGAAAATATCACATAGAATCCTATAGACTAAAAATGACTATCATCACACGTGAAAACTAGCACATATTGCATCACCTACACATACACATCACTAGGGAAAGAACAACCCAACTAGGCATAGCATGGATTCACTAACATCTCATACCATCATTTAGAAATGTGGTTGCCCACACACACACATACATGTGCACTCAGATACACATGCACATGTGTATATGGACTCACACCACACTATCTACACCTACACATGCACACACATAAGCACTACCACACAACACCACATGACTAGGTGCAACATGAGGGGTTAGACCCTCTTGCACAAGTGTATGTGCACCCTCATGCACACACACACACACTCACATGTCTACACACATACACTCAAGTGCACACTCACACACTCATGTACAGACACACACACTCATGTGCACACACACACTAGGCCTCAAAATACAAACAACATCAACATATCCCCTGGTGTAAAATATTCAACTCAAAAACAGCAAAAGAAAGAAAGGAAAACAAAATAAATAAAAGGGAGGTGGGTGTGGATCGAACCCACAACCCTCCTGTTGCCACCAGGGTGACACACCACTGGGCTACTGCAACACGCTTGCCAGAGAGGGGGGGGGGGGAAATAGCAGGCTAAGCTCTCTGGCTCTGCCCTGCTACTAGCGAATCAGAGAAAAAGAAAAAGGGTGCCCGCGTGGGATTGAACCCACGACGTGCGGCAATGGCGTACGCTCGGTTGCCACTGCGCTGAGGTACGTGTTCTTACCAGAGAGGGGGAGCGTGCTCTTTTGAGCAGCCCCTCTGCTACTATCCTGCCACGGCGGCGGCCGGAACAGGGGAGGACGACGGCGTCGCTACAGACTACAATCGACGCCGAAGCTACTGGCGTAGGGACGCGGGCTTTATGGGGAATCCATTCTCGTGGCTAGTCCACGCGGATGAGCTCTACGACGGCGGCGCTACGGGGCGGCGCGACCGGACACACTGGCATCGACGCCGGCGCAATTCCGGCGACAGGGGAGGTTGCTGTGCGGGAAAAGAAGGGGAGGAGGAGACGCTCACCTTGGGGTGCTCGGAGAATAGCTCGTTACCGAGAAGAGGAAGAAGAGGAGGGACGCCTGCGACGACCCCTGTTCTGCTTCGGCGACGTCGACGTGGAGGAGACGACCGCGAGGGGGAGCGGCCCCGCTAGCGACGGAAATTGAAAGTGCGTTATATCGACTAGAGGGGGGGGGGTGAATAGGAGATTTGTAGAATTTCATCACTGAGGAAATTCCTTTTGAGGAAATTCCTCACTGATGACTAACTTACAGCGAAAACAGTAAAGGATCAGAAGTGCAAAGTTTCACAACAACAGTTTTTCAGAGTGAGGAATGTGAAAACAGATTGCACAGTGAGCAGGCACGCAGAAAACTGATGAGGATTAACTAGCGTGAAGAATTTGGGGTTGAGGAATTTCAGAGAAAGTCTTCAACAAATTCTTCAAACAGTAGCAGTGAAAGTCATCAACACATAATCTGAGGAAAGTAAGGAGTTGAGGAATTAGAACCCGTTTCACAGCGAAGACATTAGTTGATGACCCAGTTCCAACTGCTGTGACAGTCGTACATCTGGTTTGGAGCGGCTTGGTATTGAAACCAAAGGACACATAGTCCCGGGACACACAGTCCCTACCGTGTTCTCCTTGGGCTATGAACACACAGTCCTCGCCCAACACTCGTGGTAAGTCTTGAGAGCAGACTTCTAAACCCTCACAAACTTGGTCACCCGGTGATCCACAATTGACTGCTGGAAAGCTCTAGACCATGACGCCTAACCGTCTGGAGGATGCACAGTCCTCAAAGGTAAAAGGCTTCAGTCCCACACAGGAACAACTTCTTCAGTGATGCTCAATCACTAGGTTTGGTTTGTGGTTTCGGTGTATGGGGTATTTCCTCACCGATGAATTAGTCTCAAAGACTCTGAGGAATTGGGTTGCTCTTATGACAAGTGTGAGTTTCTAACGGAGCAGCCAACCAGCTAATGGTTGTGGGGGGCGGCTATTTATAGCCTGGGAGCATTCCGACATGATTTGACACTAATGCCCTTAAATAATATGACCGTTGGTGTGGATAAGACCAATGACTTGGCGTGGCTATCGAAACGGTTGGAACCCTCAACTGTGAGAGTCCTCATGTCACTCGTATTCCTCACTTGAGGCTTTTGGTAGGATTAGGCTTGGGTTGAGCATCATGAGGAAATTCATTTCAGAGTGTAACTTCGACCCCCTTTAATAGTATGGTGTTCCTATTACTCAAATGCGAAGAAAATAAAACAGAAAGAGTAAATCTTCATGCTTCAAAGTCTTCAAAATGATTTTCTTCATGACACACCGAATTCCTCAATTTCAGTATTTTCATGAGGAATATCAATTTCATCGCAGATTCCTCGCGATTCATTTCTTCAGCTTCAGACCAATTTCTTCAACCGAAGATATATATTTTTAGGGGTCGATATTCATCAAATATCTCAAGCTCCTCAATGACTTATAGATCCTGTGTACACTCATAAACACATTAGATACTTAACCTATAAGTCTTCAAACCACCAAAATCACTAAGGGGCACTAGATGCACTTACAATCTCCCCCTTTTTGGTGGTTGATGACAATTAGGTTAAGTCTTCAACAAGGATCAAAAATATGAAGTGTAAATACTCATTTGAGGAATTTGGAATCAAGATTAAGAGAGACTCCCCCTGAAGATGTGCATATCTTGAGGATTTTGCTTTTCACAGCAAATGCACATTGATGATTTATATCATGGAGATCTCCCCCTGAGTCTTGTAAATCATGCATACATGTAACATATCGTATGAAGAAAATGAAAATGCATGATGACAAATGGCATCTGACGAATTCCAGCATGCGTGCATTAAAACTTGAGGAATAAGCATGCGAAGAAAAACGTTCAAAAGCGTCAGAGTACCATCGGGCTTAAGTTACAACTCATTACATAAAAACTTCAGAAGAGCCAAGAGTTTGTAACTTAAATATAGTTCATAAGCCCCAAAAATATCCCATTTGAAGACTAACTCTCAAGTTTCTCCCCCTTTGTCATCAAGTGACAAAAAGGGACAAATTGAGGACTAACGCCCGTGAAGACTTCACTTCTTGGTGGTTGAGGAAGAGCCGTGACGCTTCTTGGGAGTAGTCTTCTTCCTTGGACCGGTAGTAGTGTCGAGTTGTTCTTCATCAGTTTCAGCAGTGCGGAATGAGGAAAAGGAGCTGTCTTCAAGGTCTGGAACTGAAATGGGCCTGAACTTCTTCTTGGGAGGCCACAACCAGTCAAAGTCTCGCTCAAAGTCCATTTCTTCAAGCTCTGTCTGAGTCTTCAGATGTGCAAGTGTAGCCCAGGTGCGATCAAAAACCTCATGCAGATAGTGATGGTTGAGCTTCACAGAGTTCTGTGTTTCAGTGAGGGTTTTCACAATGGCGCCAAACTGGCGTTTGACCCACTTGTGATTGCGATCCACCTTCTGGTGAAGACTGAGGAGGAGATCTCTTGTATTCATCACGCGAGGAGGAACGGGGCTTGCCGGACGAGTCTCAGTATCATCCCATGAAGAATAAGCTTCTGGCTCTCTGAACTTGCCATCAAGAGGCCTACTGCCTTCTTCAATCACTGATTTGCCTTTTCCTTCAATGGGCTCGAAAGTCTTCTTGTTGACCCGGATAGGAGGCATATAACCAACATGGTTTTGGCACTCAGCGTGAAAGTTGATGCCTGTCCTTGTCCTGATGAATCTCATGATCCATGGGGCATATATCTTGTGATGAAATGGACACATAGCATTGTCGGCCAAAGTCCTCAAGAAAAATCATGGATGTTGATAGGAATACCATGGATGATGTTGAAGAGGATATTCTTCATGAGGCCTACGACATCTTCTTCATCATCATGGCCTTTGATTGGCGCGAGCACACTGCAGAAGATTCTATAGACAAACCGTGGTGTATATTTAAGGTCGTGGACGAGGAATGTTTTTCTCGGTGATTTTCCTTCAGCCAAAGGCTTCATGAGGACTTCCATCACCCCATTGGGTAGCTCACGCTCACCATAAAGCTTCACAGCCTCCTTTGAGGGAATTGGTACATGCAGTTCACGGAGGAGCTCAGTAGCAGGAGCCTTGTAGTGAGTCTTTTGTGTCATCCAGTCAAACACCCAAGTGTTAATGTCTTCAGGGTTCCCAGAGATGTGAAGAGTGGCATAGAATTGAAGAATGAGCTCACTATTCTAGTCAGAGATGTCGGAGCACATTGGCAGCAAACCAGCATCATGAAGTACATTGAGGACTGGCTCTAGGCACGGTATAGCTTCAAGTTCAACGTGAGGAATATGGCTGTGCTGGAATATCTTGTTTCTTCCACACAACACAGAGGCATAGTAATTCATCTGTGTCCTAGTCCAAAACTTCAGATGCCTCATTTGAGGCTTGTCATAAAGGTTCTCTCCAATGAAGTACATGCGCTCTTCAAAGAAATTCTCCTTTTGAAACTGTGGTCGCTTGGAGAAGGGCTGACGCTGAACTGGCTGAAGATTTTGCTGAGGAACAGGAGGGGAGACAACAATTGCAGTCTCGGGGTTGAGCACGATGAATGCATTGTCTTGGTCAGGTGCATTTTCCTCAGCTTTTTCCTCAGGGTGAGGAATTTCAGCAGCTGGGGCTTCAGGCTGAGGAGATGGCTCTGGCTGGGCGTCAGGCTGAGGAATAGGTTCATCTTGCTCAGGTGGAGGAGTTGGGTCAGCCTGTTCCTCATCTTGAAGATTTTGCTCAGAGCTTTGAATTTCATCAGCTTGAGGATTTTCAGTTTGTTCTTCCTCAGCTGGCTTGGTGGCAGAGGCAGTTTCATGAGCTCGTCCAGCTGATCCTTGAGCAGTGTCTTTCTGAGGAATGAAGGGCTGAGGACTGTCGTCAATACGAATTTCTTCGTCAGTGTGTCCTTCAGAGGCGGCATCCTTCATTTCCTCATCTGCCCCTTTCGCTTGATCATCAAGGATGACCATTTCATAAGAAGGAGCGACATTTAGGGGCACAGGGTCCAGATGTGCAGTCTCTTCGAGCGCTTTGAGGCGCGTGGCCTCTATTTCTTCTTCTGCTAAGGAGGCCTTTCTCTTTTTGGCTTCCTTCTCAGCAGCCCTGATTTTCTTCACGTCTGATGCAGAAGGAGTCATCTTCTTCACCTTTGAAGCTTTTGGTGAAGGCGTTCTCTCGACGGATTCTTCAGCTGGCTTTGAGGAACCAGGTGGAGCAGAGTCATGAGCTTGCTTTGATGAAGCAGCTGGGTCAGGGGCAGTCTCATCAGCTCCAGCAGGTTCATCAGCTGGAGCTTCCATGGTGATTTCTTCAATAGCCGGTAAATCTACACGGCTTTCTTGGTGTATTTCCTCAGCTTGAGGAGTTTCTTCAGCTTGAGGAGATTCATCAGATGGCTCTTCAATCAAGGGCTGGGGAGTTGGTGCTGGAGGTGCAGCCTTCTTGTTGTAGTCATCAACTGCTTTAGTGGCCAGCTTGATGAAATTGCTCTTGAGACTTTTACGATATGACAGCTTGGAGTACTTGTCAGACAAATTCTTCAGCTCAGCCTGTGTTGACACCAGTGCATCAGGCGTCAAGCTGAGGAGATTCTGCTTGAGGAATTTCTCCTTTTTAAGCTTTGCAACCTTGGCCTGCTTGGCCTGCTGTTCTTTCCACTTGGCTTCATTGATGAAAGTGGCCACCATGTGGCTGATGCTAGGGGGAAGTTTCAAATCATCAAGCGGAGTGCTTGGGTCCTCATACCAGATGTTGATGTAGTCTAGGAGGACCTTGGGGGTCCATGGCCAGAGGAATGACGCTGCCTGATGCTTGAGCTACTCTTTCCTGCTTGTTTCTGATTATGGCTTGCAGGGTTTGATCATCATATTCATCATTGACCTCTGATAGAGAAGGGACGGTGATGATTTTGCTGGGGCTCGGCATAGTTGCTCTTTCAACAGACACCTGAGTCTTCATCGGAGGTGGTGAAGACTTCGTCTGGATTCTTTGGATCCTCAAAACCTGGGGGCTGAGCAACATATACTTCTTCCTCAAGCTTACCATTGAGGAATGCACTTTCACATCCATTTGATATAAGTTGATGTTATGATGATTAACATAAGCAAGTAGTATTCGAATAGCTTCAAGTCTAGCAACAGGTGCAAAATTTTCATAGAAATCTATTCCTTCAACCTGGGTATAGCCTTGGGCTACAAGTCGTGCCTTGTTCCTCACCACTTGACCGTCCTCATCTTGCTTGTTTCGGAAAATCCACTTTGTGCCGATGATGTTGTGCTTGTGAGGATCTGGTCGTTTGACGAGCTCCCACACGTCATTCAGCTTGAATTGAAGAAGTTCGTCTTGCATAACTTGGATCCACTCCGGTTCCAGAAAAGCCTCAGCAACTTTTGAGGGTTCTGTGATGGATACAAAGGAAAAATGCCCACAAAAGTTAACTAAGTGTGAAGCTTTTGAGCGAGTGAGAGGACCTGGCGCATTGATGTCGTTGAGGATTTTGTCAAGTTCTACTTCATTTGCAATCCTCGGATGAGCTGGTTGAGGATTTCGTCAGGGCTGAGGAAGTGGTTCTGCTGCAATTTCTCAGGAGCAGCTTCTTGATTTTCATCAGTGATGGGGATCGTTTCTTCACAAATTTCCTCAGTGGGGACAATGTCTTCAGTAGGTTTGAGCTTTATTGCTTCCTCAGGAGACATCTTATCTGGATCAGAAGGCAATTGCTCTCTTTGCGAGCCATTAGTTTCATCGAACCGCACATCTACTGTCTCAACAACTTTGTTGTGATAGTTGTTGAAGACTCTGTAGGTGTGCGAGTCCTCTCCATAACCGAGCATAAAACCTTCATGTGCCTTAGGTGCAAATTTTGAGCTATGGTGAGGATCTCTAATCCAACATTTTGCACCGAAGACTTTGAAATAACTTACATTGGGTTTCTTGTCAGTGAGGAGTTCATATGAGGTTTTCTTGAGGAATTTGTGAAGATATACCCTGTTGATGATATGGCATGCAGTGTTGATTGCTTCAGGCCAAAAGCGACGAGGAGTCTGATATTCTTCAAGCATAGTTCTTGCCATTTCAACCAGAGTCCTGTTCTTCCTTTCGACGACACCATTCTGCTGAGGAGTATAAGGAGCAGATAATTCGTGACTAATACCAAGTTCATCAAGATAATCGTCAAGACCAGTGTTTTTGAACTCGGTTCCATTATCACTCCTGATATGTTTGATCTTGATGCCAAAGTTCATCGAGGCCCTTGAAGAAAATCGTTTAAAGATTTCCTGCACTTCAGTTTTATACACTATGATATGCACCCATGTATATCTGGAATAATCATCAACTATGACGAAGCCATATAAAGATGCTGCATTGGTTAGTGTGGCATAATGAGTAGGTCCAAATAGATCCATATGAAGCAATCCGAATGGACGTGTAGTGGTCATGATAGTCTTCGAGGGATGCTTGGATCTGGTCATTTTCCTAGATTCACAAGCACCGCAGAGATGATCCTTGAGGAATTTGACTGATTCGATGCCGATGACATGCTTCTTCTTCGCGAGCGTGTGCAAATTCCTCATGCCTGCATGACCTAGTCTTCGGTGCCACAGCCATACTTCTGAGGTTTTTGCTAGTAAGCAAGTGGCTGGTTGAGGACCTGTAGAGAAATCAACAATGTACAAATCCCCTCTTCTTACACCTTCAAAGACTTTGGATCTGTCAGATTCCATGATGACTACACATCTATATCTACCAAAGATAACAATCATATCAAGATCACAAAGCATCGAGACTGACATGAGGTTAAAACCAAGGGATTCAACAAGCATCACTTTGTCCATATGCCTATTCTTGGAAATAGCCACTTTGCCAAGTCCTAATACCTTGCTTTTACCTTTGTCAGCATATGTGATTTGCTTCAGAGGTGATGGAGTTAGTGGCATATTCATCATCAAGCTTTTATCACCAGTCATGTGATGTGTGCAGCCACTATCAAGAACCCACTCAGTATTCTTGGGTTTGTCACCCTGCAGATGAATTAGTACATCTTACCATCTCATATGCTTCAGGTTTGAAGAATATGATATCAATTTCATCAGATAAGAATTTCATCACAACAGAATTATAAGGACGTGTGAAATATTTCTATTTCATCAACATTAGCTTGCGTCCTATCAAGCATTTCCTCAGGTCTCCAGCAAATTCTTCAGATGATGATTTTCATCTGGAGACCTGTCCTGCAGAAGTGATTAGTTCGATTTCTTCACCACCCACATCTGAAGGGGTGGCAAAGCATTCATCATCCTGCGAGCACCATATGAGAAAGGTGACATTGAAGCTAATGCACTTCTCTTAACAGTAGGGATGTCGTGGGTATAAGCCTGACAGTAGATGTGTAGGGGACGAATGAGATGGGCAGAGTCCTAGCTACGGCGAGGTTGTATGAGTTCAGGCCCCTCTGCGGTGGAGGTAACAACCCTACGTCTCAGTGCTCTCGGAGCTTGTTACCGAGTGTAATATGGAATAAAGTGATTTGCTAACCCCTTGACCAGTGGGGGAGGGCGGCTTATATAGAGTGCGCTGCCCCCCACAACGGTTCTGACTCAGGGGTGGAGTAGTGGCGATTGAATGCATACGTTACAGGTAACGTATGCTCTAAATGCTAATAAACGCACCCGGAAACGTACGACAGTTTCCCTCCAGAGAGGTTACGATGTACCGAGTGTATCCAGTCGGTTGGCCTGGTGCCCTCCGAATGCTAGTCTCCGACTGGATGATTCTGGGTCTGTTACCGACTGGATGATGGGGACTCCTTAATTCTGTCGGGGCAGACTTAAGGTCCCGTCCTTTGTGTGGGGTAGTCCTTGGGTAGGACATGTAGGGCAGGCCTATGACCCTACCCTAGGACTATGACCCCATCATTAGTCCCCGAATGGATTGGGGTTGAAACGCCGAAGCAGTGCTTGAGGTTCAGATCCGACTGGACTAAGTTCGGCTTGGGCGTTGCTTGCCTCTATCCATTTTATCTCTCCTGACCAGCGCTCCGAGTGGAGGTGCTTGCGAAACAGACTGTCGGGAACCGAGTGCTTCCGCGGCATCTTTTGACGTGACCGTTCAAATGACAGCAGCGGATTTTCCGGGATCTCAAATTTCGGGTTCCGCGCGCTCAACGTGGACGACGTCAGCGTGCTCGAGTAGCGCCTGACTCCTCGATCCTCGCGCCTTCAACTCCTCCACTGATATCGCCGCGGCCGGTCGGGCGGATAAGATTTCGGGCCCGCTCGTCAGCGACCCAGTCGGCGCTCTATTTAACTCTGGGCAACGAGACTCCTCGGTTACGCTCGCCGAATCTTCCGCTCTTGCGTGCTCCGTCTTCCTCGCCACCCCCTGCGCTCATACACTCCTTCCTTCTCCTCCTTCTCGAGGGCTCACCGTCGCCTCCATGACCAAAGGTCAGACCAGCAAGATGGAGGCGAGGAAGAAGAAGAACAAGGCGGCGGCTGCTCAACGGCGGCAGCGGCCATTGCCGGCGGGGTGGATCCAAGGAGACTTCCTCCCCTCCACGGTGACGGAGGGAGATCTGCTGGAGCTAGTAGAGCACGGAATGCTCGTGCATAAGTCCTGGAGGCTGCCGGCGGACGACGAGGTCGAGCCGGCGCCACGGGAGGGGAGCGCGTCTTGCTCCTCAGCCATGTTCACAGAGGTTTTTCTTTGCCCCCGCATCCCTTCTTCAAAGGCATCATGAATCACTTTGGTGCTCAACTCCATCACTTTCCTTCGAATGCCATCGCCCATCTTTGTGCCTTTATCGTTTTGTGCGAGTGCTTTATCGGTTGCCCCCCATTGGGGTTTATTCAAACACATCTTCTCCGCCCGCTCCCAAATCATCAAACGTCTTAGTCAGTCGGACGACAAGACGCATCTCCTCCAGCTCTGCGGGGGTTTAGGGTTCCAGAAGAAGAGTCAGAGCAGCTATCCTGCTCTCCAGTTGAGCGAGTCGGTTAGGAACTGGCAGTCGACGTGGTTCTACTGCCAGGACATAGCCTGTCCGAATGCATCGACTGGGCTGCCTCCGTTTAGTCTAGACCGTCCCGCTCCGCCTAAGCAACTCGCGCTCTCGAAGGCCGAGAAGAGCGATATCCAGCCTTTGGTTGAGGCACTCGTGGATGTTGTCAGGAGGGGGGTCACCGGTATAGACCTGCTGGAAGTCTTCCTCAGTCGGCGGATCCAGCCTCTGCAGGCCCGCGACCACGCTATGTGGCACTACACACGGCCCGAGGATTCCACTCGGACCAACGTGGTGGGCATACCCGAGCAGAGGGTGACCTCGTGGGTGCTCCAAATCACGGGTCCCTGTGAAAACCCTAAAGGAGCCCGCCGAGTGACGCCTTACAACGGGGACCACCCTCCACCGAATCAGGTGAGTGGCATTAACCGAGTGCATTGAATCGTCTTGATTCCAGTCGTTCACTTATATCTCCGTGTGATGCCTAATGTTTCCGACTGAACTCCATGCAGGCGTGGACCAACTGGTTCTCCCCCGTCTCGAATGGGAATCCGGAGGAAGAAGAGGAGGAAGGCAGCCAGGACGGGAGCGTGGAGAGCGCCGAATACGTCTCCGACAGCGGGGAGTCGGAGGAGGAGGACAGCGAGGAAGAGAAGAGGACGAAGAGCGAGACTCGCCACCTCCACGGCCGGAGCATCGGAGTAAGCGTCGACACGAGCCCGCCGTCCCTTCAGCTCCTCCCGCGTCGTCGAGTGCTCCGCCTGCTGCTCCGGTGGCCCCGAGTGTTCGAGGCACCAAAAGGGCCAGGGACGCAGCCGCTGAGCCCGCAGGCCAGTCTTCAAGGGCGCCCAAACCGAGTGGGCCCAAACCTCGGAAGGCTCTGCCGCGAATGGGGGTTGCCATCCCCGTCACATCCACGTAAGTGAATCTAACTTTCGGCTCTTTCTGTTATCTGAGTGAACTCCTGCTTTACAAGTCGAATGGACTTCACTCGATAGGGTCGCCACTTCTGCAACCTCTCCGGCCCGCCAAGGGGACGACCCCATGGACACGGACAACGTCGTTTCGTCCCAACCAGGTGTGTTGTAGGAGAGTTAGGTGTTTTATTCCTGCGGACTGCGCCATTCTTTCTTTTTCTGAGACGTCGTGTCATTCGGCTTGTCAGGGGCGATTTGCCTGGACGAGGACGACCAGGGAAGAGCCGACCCCGCCGTGGAGCCTGTCCTGGAGCCTGTCCCTGAGGCTGCTCCTCCTGCTGTCACCCCTGCCGCCGATGCTCCACCGACCGAAGCGCCTCCACCGACTGAACCGGTGCCGGTGGGGGAGGAACCGACTGGGGCGAACCTTAGGATGCCTCAGGAACTTCCCACGATTCCCGGTTCGTCGAATGCTGAATTCAGCATCCGGTGTGTCCCAGAGGAACAGGTGGGAGCGGCCAAGGGGGCCATGGTGCAGGCGGAGTTGATGGCTGGAGAAGCCAAGAGGGCTTACGACTCCGTTGCGACCTTGTACCAGCGGAGCTTGGAGCTGCGCGATGATATCCGAGTAAGTAGTCTAGTAAGTATTTACTTTTTTCCTGTAACCCACTGGGTGGTATTAATTTTTGCAATGGGTTCACTCCGAGTGAACCCAGTGGGTGTAGTCCCCGAGACTTCTGTCGAGTGCTTGCACCGACAGTTGTCTTTATACATTTTGTCTTTACTTTGGTTGTGTCCGTAGACAGGATTTCCGAGTGCGAGTACTTGTTGCAGTCGGAGCGCTCTTGCGGCAAGAGTCTCCAAGAGTAAGTTGCACGCAGGTTGAGTAGTATTGGCCTCGGAGGCGTAGGTGAAAACGTGCACATCAATAGGGCGGGCCTGTTTGAGGTGCATGCCAGTGGGGTCACTCTTAGTGAACCCACTAGGTGTTGTCCCCGAGACCACTGTCGACTGCTTGCGTCGGCAGGGGTCTGAAGAACTTAGCCTGTGAACTGATAAACTTGCTGATTACCCTTTGTTTCTTGGTGCGGAAAACTTGTGAAATGGGAACGGCTTATGAAGCCCTGAGAGCGGAGAGGAACCAGTACGCTGGTGAACTTGAAGCTGCTATGCTCGCCATGGCCGGCATGAAGGATGCTCTGGAAGTACGAGAGAAGTCCTTGGAGGAGGCTCTGGAGGCAAACAGGGTGTTGACGACAGAGGTGGAGAGGATGAAGAAACAGCGGACTGAGATGCACAATCAGATGGCCGTTCGGAACAAACGATTCATAGCTCAAGAGAAGTATGTCACCGACTGGGCTGCGCAGATGATGACTCGTCTGGCTGGAAAGTCTTATGCTTTGTCGAGTGTTTGTACCGTGTGTTTTACACTCGGTCTTTACTGTATGTTTGTCCGCTTGTTGCAGACTTTTGCGTTGACGCTGAAGCTGAAGCGGCGGATGTGGAGCGGTCCATAAAAGACAACGTGCCACTCGGCGAGGACGCCAATCGGGATCTGCTCCGGGCGCATATCCGCGTAGGCAAAGTGAGTCCTTTCATCGGTCGACTGAGAGAAGTCGCTGACCGAATTGACAAGGAACTTTGGCCAGAGGATGAGTCGCGGTAGGAGATGGAATCCTTGATGGCGCGACTGGAGGAGATTCCGGGCTGAGTGCAATCGTGGAAGAAGTCAGCAGCGCGTTGCGGTGCTGATGTTGCGCTTTCCTTGGTCCGAGTCCATTGCAAGGAGGTGCGGGAAGATAAGCTGAAGACTTTGAAGGTCGCCAACACGAAGAAGCTTCGATTCGAAGACTTCATGGAGACGTTCCTTGAGACTGCTACCCGCATCGCCGATGGAATCGACTTGGACAATTTCGTGGAGCCCTCCAGTCCTGGCGCCGGCCCAGCCGGCGAGTGAAAAAAACTTTATCCTCGGTATGCCGAGTGTTTACCTGTAAGGTACTGTTGCCACTTCTGTTGGCCGTCATACTTTTAAATCGGTGCGGGTAAGCTTGATCCGCACCGAGTCAGCTATCGTTTTTGGACTTTTGGAGTCGGAATGAAAACATTTAGTCTTTTGTTTGAATGCTGGTTTGAGTGCAACACTTAGTGCGTACTCAGAGAAGATTAATACTTAGGTGATTCTTGATCACGTCTAAGTCCTCGAGTGCGACGTGTAGTGCACACTCGGAGGAGGTGATTACTTAGGTGATTCTTGATCACAGCTAAGTCTCCGAGTGCTACGTGTAGTGCACACTCGGAGGAAGTTATTACTTAGGCGATTCTTGATCACAGCTAAGTCTCCGAGTTCGACGTGTAGTGCACACTCGGAGGAAGTTATTACTTAGGCGATTCAGGATCGCAGCAAAGTCCCCGAGTGCGACGTATAGTGCACACTCGGAGGGGGTTAGTACTTAGGTGATTCAGGATCACAGCTAAGTCCCCGAGTGTGACGTACAATGCACACTCGGAGGAGGTTAGTACTTAGGCGATTCAGGATCACAGCTAAGTCCCCGAGTGTGACGTATAGTGCACACTCGGAGGAGGTTAATACTTAGGCGATTCAGGATCGCAACTAAGTCTCCGAGTGCGACGTGTAGTGCACACTCGGAGCAAGGTATTACTTAGGCGATTTAGGATCGCAGCTAAGTCCCCGAGTGCGACGTGTAGTGCACACTGGGAGGAAGTTGGTACTTAGGTGATTCTTGATCACGTCTAAGTCCCCGAGTGCGACGTATAGTGCACGCTCGGAGGGGGTTAGTACTTAGGCGATTCAGGATCGCAGCTAAGTCCCCGAGTGTGACGTATAGTGCACACTCGGAGGAAGTTGGTACTTAGGTGATTCTTGATCACGTCTAAGTCTCCGAGTGAGACGTATAGTGCACGCTCGGAGGGGGTTAGTACTTAGGCGATTCAGGATCGCAGCTAAGTCCCCGAGTGTGACGTATAGTGCACACTCGGAGGAGGTTAGTACTTAGGTGATTCTTGATCACAGCTAAGTCCCCGAGTGCGACGTGTAGTGCACACTGAGGAAGTTGGTACTTAGGCGATGCATGATCGCAGCTAAGTCCCCGAGTGTGACGTATAGTGCACACTCGGAGGAGGTTAATACTTAGGCGATTCAGGATCGCAGCTAATTCTCCGAGTGCGACGTGTAGTGCACACTCGGAGGAAGGTATTACTTAGGCGATTCAGGATCGCAGCTAAGTCCCCGAGTGTGACGTATAGTGCACGCTCGGAGGAGGTTAGTACTTAGGCGATTCAGGATCGCAGCTAAGTCCCCGAGTGTGACGTATAGTGCACACTCGGAGGAGGTTAGTACTTAGGTGATTCTTGATCACAGCTAAGTCCCCGAGTGCGACGTATAGTGCATGCTCGGAGGGGGTTAGTACTTAGGCGATTCAGGATCGCCGCTAAGTCTCCGAGTGTGACCTATAGTGCACACTCGGAGGAAGCGAGTACTTAGGCGATTCAGGACCGCAGCTAAGTTTTTTTTGATGACCGGAGTCTGCGACCGTGGGAGAACTCTGAATCTGCACAAAACTGAATCTGTTGTATATATTATTTCTTCAAAACTTGTTCGTTACACTACTTCAGTCGACGATCACGTATAAAAACGCTTGAGGAGATCCCCGTTCCATGCGCGCGGCTCGTCTGTCTCCCTCTGAATGTTGTAGAGTCTGTATGCTCCGTTGTTCAGCACCTTGGAAATGATGAAAGGCCCTTCCTAGGACGGAGCCAACTTGTGTGGTCTTTGCTGATCCACTCGGAGCACCAAATCACCAGCTTGGAATGTGCGACTCCTGACGTGACGTGCGTGAAAGCGTCGCAGATCTTGCTGGTAAATTGTTGAGCGAGTAAGTGCCATCTCGCGCTCCTCCTCTAGAAGATCGACTCCATCTTGCCTTGCTTGTTTTGCTTCGGCTTCGGAGAAGAGTTCGACTCGCGGGGCATTGTGAAGCAGGTCACTCGGAAGGACCGCTTCCGCTCCATAAACGAGGAAGAACGGTGATCGCCCCGTTGATCTGTTCGGAGTGGTGCGGAGGCCCCAAAGCACTGAAGGTAACTCGGTGACCCATGCACCAGCTGCATGTCCTACCTCTCGCAGGAGTCGGGGCTTCAAACCTTGAAGGATAAGTCCGTTCGCGCGCTCAGCTTGTCCGTTGGATTGTGGATGTGCTACGGAAGCAAAATCCACTCGGATACCCTGACTCGCACAGAAGCCTTTGAATCTGTCCGAGTCGAAGTTTGTCCCATTGTCTGTGATTATGCTGTGAGGCACCCCGAATCTGGAAATGATGTCCCTGACGAACTTGACAGCTGTTGAGGCATCGAGTTTCTTGATGGGCTTGGCTTCTATCCATTTTGTAAACTTGTGGACTGCCACCAACAGATGTGTGTAGCCTCCTTGGCCTGTCTTGAATGGTCCGACTATGTCTAAACCCCAAACTGCAAATGGCCACACAAGTGGGATTGTCTTTTACGCAGATGTTGGCTTGTGGGACTTGTTGGAGTAGAACTGACAGCCTTCACATAGGTCGATCATATCTTTAGCCATCTCGTTGGCCTGCAGCCAAAAGAAACCGGCTCTCAATGCCTTGGCGACAATCGCTCTTGAAGAAGCGTGATGACCGCAGGTTCCCGAGTGAATATCTTCTAAGATCAACTGCCCTTCCTTAGGGGAAATGCAGCGTTGAAGAACGCCCGAAACACTCTCCTTGTATAATTGACCGCCAATGACAGTGAATGCCTTCGACCTGCGAACTATTTGCCTGGCTTGGAACTCATCTTTTGGGAGTTCTTGCCTCAAGATATATGCGATGATCGGCACAGTCCAATCGGGAGTAACAACCAGAATCTCCGTGACCAAATCAACCACAACAGGTACATTGACTTCAGTCGGATCTGTTGCGCTCTTGGGTTGTATCGGTTCTTCTGTGAAGGGATCTTCTTTGACTGAGGGAAGATGGAGGTGCTCGAGGCAGACATCACTCGGGACTGGTCTCCGAGTGGATCTGAGTTTCGCCAACTCATCAGCCGCTTGGTTCTTCAGTCTCAGAACATGATGGAGCTCTAGACCTTCAAACTTCTTCTCCAGCTTCCTCACTGCATTGCAGTACACTGTCATGCTGGGGTTCCTTACGTCCCACTCTTTCATCACTTGGTTGAACACCAAATCCGAATCGCCGTAGACCATCAGGCGACGGACGCCGAGTGAGATGGCCATGCGCAATCCATAGAGGAGAGCTTCATACTCCGCCTCGTTGTTGGAGGAATCAAAGTGTATCTAAAGCACGTACTTGAGCTTGTCGCCTTTGGGTGATATGATCACAATGCCAGCGCCGGAGCCGTTCAACATCTTAGACCCATCGAAGAACATTGTCCAATGAGCCGAGTAGATGTGGGTCGGTTGCTGTTGTTCTACCCATTCTGCTATAAAGTCAGCCAGGGCTTGAGACTTAATAGCTTTCTTGGCCTCGAACTTGATGTCACAGTACAACATCTCCATTGCCCACTTCGCCACTCGGCCTGATGCGTCACGATTGTGGAGAATTTCCGACAACGGAGCATCAGAAACGACAGATACCGAGTGGTCTTGGAAATAATGGGCCACCTTCTTCGCAGTCATATAAATCCCATAGATAAGTTTCTGATAATGGGGATACCTCTGCTTGGAAGGGGTCAGGACTTCGGAGACGTAATACACTGGCCGCTAAACCTTATATGCTTTGCCTTCTTCTTCTCGCTCGACTGTAAGAACAGTACTGACGACTTGATTTGTAGCCGCGATATATAGAAGAAGGGGCTCTTTACTGAGCGGAGCAGTAAGAACTGACTGGGTGGAAAGTAGGACTTTGAGGTCGTCGAATGCGACTTGTGCTTCGTCTGTCCACTCGAAGGTATCTGACTTCTTCATGAGTCGGTATAGAGGAAGTGCTTTTTCGCCGAGTCGACTGATGAACCTGCTCAAAGCCGCTAGGCAACCTGTGAGCCGTTGAACATCGTGTATTCTGACCGGCCTCTCCATTCGGACGATGGTCCCGATCTTTTCGGGGTTAACGTCGATCCCTCGTTCGGAAACGAAGAAACCGAGTAACTTTCCGCTGGGAACACCGAATGAACATTTGGCTGGGTTGAGCTTGATATCGTACCTACGAAGGTTGGTAAATGTTTCTGCCAAGTCAGTCAGCAGGTCGGAACCTTTGCGTGACTTGGCTACGATATCATCCATGTATGCCTCCACATTGCGACCGATCTGGTCGAGGAGACATTTTTGGATCATGCGCACAAAGGTAGCTCCTGCATTCTTCAGACCAAAAGGCATAGTGATGTAGCAGAAGCACCCAAACAGGGTGATGAAGGCTGTTTTCAACCCATCGGGACCATACAGACGGATCTGATGATAGCCTGAATAGGCATCAAGAAATGACAAACGCTCACATCCCGCAGTCGAATCGACAATTTGATCTATGCGGGGGAGCGGAAAATGGTCTTTCGGGCAGACCTTATTGAGGTGCTTGAAGTCAATGCACATTCGGAGTGACTTGTCCTTCTTGGGCACCATGACGACATTTGCGAGCCAATCAGAGTGGTGAACCTCGCGAATGAAGTTGGCAGTCAGTAGCTTGGCCACCTCTTCTCCGATTGCCTTCCTCTTATGCGCGGCGGACCGGCGCAGGCGCTCTCGGACAGGCCGAGCGGCGGGATCCACATGCAGTCGGTGCTCAGCCAACTCCCTGGGTACACCCGGCATGTCAGATGGTTTCCATGCGAAGATGTCCCAGTTCTCACGGAGGAATTGGGTGAGCTCGACTTCCTATTTAGGATCGAGGGTGGTGGAGATGTTCGTCGGGGCGGCTGAGTCATCCGTCGGGTGGATGCTGACCTTCTTCGTCTCTCCCGCCGACTGGAACGCGGACTCAGAAGCTGGTTTCTTTGAGCGTATCAGGTCGGCAGGGTCGACTGTCTTCTTGTACTCGTCGAGCTCGAGTACCGCCATCTGTTGGTCAGCGATTCTTGATCCCTCCTGCAGACACTCCTCGGCACGCTGGCGGTTGCCTATGATGGTGATAACGCCTTTTGGACCGGGCATCTTCAGCTTCAAGTACACATAGCATGGACGTGCCATGAAACTCACGTACGCCGGGCGGCCCAAAATTGCGTGGTAAGCACTCTGGAAATCTACCACCTCAAATGTGAGCTTCTCCTTGCGAAAGTTCTTGTCAGAGCCGAAGATGACTTCCAATGCGATCTGGCCGAGTGACTTGGCCTTCCGTCCAGGGACGACTCCGTGGAACTGCATATTGCTCTCGCTGAGTCTGGACATCGGAATGCCCATTCCCTTGAGAGTGTCAGCGTACATGATGTTCAGTCCGCTACCGCCGTCCATGAGGACATTGCGCAGTCGGGCTCCTTCCACCACCGGGTCGACGACCAGAGCCTGTCTTCCTAGGGTGGGGACATGCGTTGGATGATCCGACTGATCAAAGGTGATCGCAGTCTGAGACCATTTAAGGAACTTGGGAGCAGTCAGAACGGCCATGTTGACCTCTCTGTTCACCAACTTCAGTCGACTCTTGCTTTCGATGTCAGCAAAAATCATGAGGGTTGCATGGACTTGGGGGAACGGATCCTCCTTGTCCTCCTCATCCTGTTCGGGATTCTTCTCACTCGGTTGCCCTTCGCTGAATCCCTGGATCAGGAGACGACACTGCCGAGTGGTGTGCTTCGCGTATATGGGGTTGCCTTCTTCGTCCATCTTCGTGTGAACCGGACAAGGCTGGTCCAGGATGGGGTTGTTGAACGGTTTCTTCTTGGGGGCAGACTGTGCTTTCCCTTTGCCCTTGAACTTGGCGCTGGTCACAGCTGCAGCTTCTGCCTGCGGTGTGGGCGGAACTTTCTGTTTTTGCTTCCGAGTGTTACCTCCGTCGGCATCGCCGACTGTCTTGTGTTTGCCGCTCCGGATGCGGTCTTCTTCTTCGCCATTTGCATAGCGAGCCGCTATCTCCATCATCTTGCTCATGGAGATGTCGCCCGTTCGACCGAACTCTAAGTACAGCTCTCTGTACCGTACGCCTGCCTTGAATGCAAAGACCGCTTGATGCTCGGTGACGTTCTCCACCGTGTGGTAGAGAGTTGTTCATCGCTAGATGAAGTCACGCAAGGGATCATTCGGCTTCTGGACACAGTGCTGAAGCTCCACGAGGCCTGCAGGGCGTTTGCATGTCCCTTCGAACGTTCTGATGAACACTCGGGCCAGATCTGGCCAACTGTAAATGCTTGAGGGGGCCAACTGGTTCAGCCAAGCTCGAGCCGAGCCGTCGAGCATCAGAGGGAGGTGCTTCATAGCGACATGGTCGTCCCCTCCTCCGATCTGGACTGCCACTCGGTAGTCGTCTAGCCATGTTTCAGGCTTGGACTCCCGTGTAAATTTACCGATTCCTGCTGCCAATCGGAAGTTGGGCGGGATGTCAGCCGAGCGGATGGCTCGACTAAAACACTCGGGGCCGGACACGATGGTCCTGCTTCCACTCGGATGATCCATATCGCGACCATCGCGGTGGGCTCGACCCCTGTCGACTCTTCGCTGGGCGATTCGCCCTCTCGCGTCGGGTCTTGGGTCGTAAGTGTCATTGACCGAACGCCGATCATCATGATGTCGGGACCCGTAGGGCCCACCCCATGGAGGGGTGCGTGAGCGGCGGCGATCTTCACGGATCATGGAACGGCTGCCCCCCCTGTGATGCTGATGGGAACCAGGGCTGTGAACCGATCGATGCGCGTTTGCATGGACGGAACTATTGTGGATCCGATTGTGTGACTCGGAGACTGCCGAATTCTGCTGCTGCGCAGTGCGTAACAGAGCTCGGATCTGCTCGATTCCCCTTCCTGCCTCTGAATCAGTCGGCTGGAGGGAATCGGCAATCTGGGCGGCCGCAGCCAAGTTGAGGAGAGGTGTGCAGAACAACTCCACGTTGCTCCGCCGAGTGTGCCGACTGGCAGAACGACGAGGTAGACGACGTGCACCGGATGCTTCGCCGATTTCGTGCATGCTCCGGCCGGCTTGACGGGTATCTTCATGGGAGTTGGCCATGTGTACTTCTGCTGCAGGCCCACGACCCGCGTACTCGGAAGGAAGCTCAGTCGGAACCGAGCCCGAGCACTGGGAACGCGGGGCAACCACAACAGACTCCAGAACTGCCACTTGAGTGGACGCGATCTGACGCGCTCGGGCATGCTGCACCCAACGTTGGAGACGCGGACTGCGAGACCGCTTGTTGCGGCGCATGACGGAGGTGCAAGCCGATAATGGAGCCGATTGTTGGAGAAGAAGAACGCCGCGAGCGTCAGCACGGAAGTGTGTGGCCCCGCGACGGGGAAGCGCCTCGACGTCGAGAGGCGCCTCCCGAAGCCACGCCGAGTCGTTGATGGTGAAGGAAAGAACGCCGAAGAGGATCTGGTGATCCATGCTTGAACCTCCACCAGACGACATGACGAAAGGAAGTAGTCGCAAACTCGCCGGAAGTCGCTTAGACGCTTGCCTCATGGTGGGCGCCAACTGTCGTGGGTATAAGCCTGACAGTAGATGTGTAGGGTACGAATGAGATGGGCAGAGTCCTAGCTACGGCGAGGTTGTATGAGTTCAGGCCCCTCTGCGGTGGAGGTAACATCCCTACGTCTCAGTGCTCTCGGAGCTTGTTACCGAGTGTAATATGGAATACAGTGATTTGCTAACCCCTTGACCAGTGGGGGAGGGCGGCTTATATAGAGTGCGCTGCCCCCCACAACGGTTCTGACTCAGGGGTGGAGTAGTGGCGATTGAATGCATACGTTACAGGTAACGTATGCTCTAAATGCTAATAAGCGCACCCAGAAACGTATGACAGTTTCCCTCCAGAGAGGTTATGATGTACCGAGTGTATCCAGTCGGTTGGCCTGGTGCCCTCCGAATGCTAGTCTCCGACTGGATGATTCTGGGTCTGTTACCGACTGGATGATGGGGACTCCTTAATTCAGTCGGGGCAGACTTAAGGTCCCATCCTTTGTGTGGGGTAGTCCTTGGGTAGGACATGTAGGGCAGGCCTATGACCCTACCCTAGGACTATGACCCCATCAAGGGGAGTTAAAGTACTCATATGAATATGCAGAGAACTGGTTTGAGGATTAATGAACATCATGATTTGAAGAGTAACGCTCATATTCATATTCCTTGTAGTTTCCCTGCATGTTAGACGCATTAGCACGGGTACGAGCATTATTTTGACCAGCTGAGGATTTTAATCCTCTTGAAGTCTTTGGTCCTCCTGAGGAATTTGATCTGGGGTTCAGATTCTTCAGTGGTGGTGTCATGAGGACATTCACCTGAGGATTTTCAAGACAACTTTTGGGAACCCAGAATTTCCTCAAGGGAGGGCCATTCCTGTAGTTAGTTCCAACATATCGAGCAAATACTTCACCAGATTGATTTTTGAACAGTTTATAGTTGGAGTCAAATGACTCATCTGAGGAATAGGATAATTCACATGAAAAGCCAGTTAGATTAGATGGATCAAAAGGAGGCCCAGTAGCAGCAACCCATGAGGTTTTGGGATACTGCTCAGGTTTCCAATAAGATCCATCATCATTTAATTTCCTCTCAAAGGTAATTCCTTCTTTCCTCGGGTTCCTGTTCAAGATCTGCTTTTTGAGCACATCACAAAGGGTTTGATGTCCTTTGAGGCTTTTGTATATGCCTGTCACATACAATTCCTTCAACCCTGCATTTTCATCAGTAACATTTGTGTTTTCCTCAAGTGAGGAAATAGACAAAACACGTGCAGTTGAAGAATTTGTAGCAATAGTAGCATTTGATGATTCTGGTGAGGAATTAGCAGTTTCGCGTTCAATGCATTTAAGACATGGAGGAATGAATTCAACTTGACCATCGCTGATCTGTTGAGCTATTAATGAATCATTTTCCATACGAAGATCATCATGAGACATCCTCAGCTTCTCAAGATCAAGCTTCCTTTGAAGAAATTCATAGGAAAGCTTCTCATGATCAGCGAGGAGTGTATCATAACGATCCTGAAGATTTTCAAATCTAGACTGAAGACTTTTCACATCCTCAGTGAGGATTTGGGTAAGGTTCATTTCATCATTCAACAGATCATCAATTTTAACTAGCAGTTTCTGAAGCTTTTCCAGGGCAGTTTGTTGTTTAGTGGCAATGATAGCAAGTTTACTGTAACTGGGTTTTGATAATCATCAGGTTCACAGTCACTTGAATGAGAGGAGGAGGCATTATTTGGTACCTTTGAACCTTTTGCCATGAAGCAATAGGTTGGAGCGAAGTCATCAGCATAGTCATCAGTGTGGATGGTGCAATCATTTTCTTCAAGATTGAAGATTGACTTGCTGACGAAAGTGGTTGCCAGTGCAAGACTAGCCTGTCCGGATTCCGAGTCTTCATCAGAACCCTCTTCTTCATCACATTCTTCTGATTCTGCCTCGGAGTCCATTTCCTTGCCAATAAGTGCCCGAGCCTTTCTGAAACTAGTCTTCTTGTGCGATGAGGGCTTTGAAGATGAGGATTTTGAAGATTTCTTCTTCTTCTTCGAGTCATCAGAATTGTCATCCTTGTATTTCTTCTTCTTTGGTTCCTTTCCCCAACAGGGACAATCAGCAATGTAATGACCTGATTTCTTGCACTTGTGGCAGGTTCTTTTCTTGTAGTCCTCAGATGAAGATCTTGATTTCCTCATGTCTCTTCTTGAAGATTTACCGAACTGGCCACATCGTGTAAACCTCTGGAATTTCCTCACGAGCATTGCAAGCTCCTGTCCAAATTCTTCAGGGTCACCAATGCTGACATCTGAATCTTCTTCTTCAGATGAGGAAATTGCTCTAGCCTTCAGTGCACGTGGTCTAGAATAGCTTGGTCCATATAGATCTTTCTTCTCTTCTAGCTGGAATTCATGAGTATTTAGCCTTTCGAGTATATCAACTGGATCAAGCATCTTGTAGTCTGGTCTTTCTTGAATCATCAGAACTAAAGTATGAAATGAAGAATCCAAAGATCTCAACAGTTTCTTCACAACTTCGTGATCAGTAATGTTTCGAGCTCCCAGTGCTTGCAGTTCATTTGATATGTCAGTGAGGCGATCAAAGGTGTCTTGGCAGCTTTCATTGTCATGTCTCTTGAAACGATTGAGGAGATTGCGAAGAATATCAACACGAGAGTCACGCTGGGTTGATACTCCTTCATTTACTTTGCACAGTCTCTCCCAGATCAGTGTTGTAGAGCCCAAAGCACTTACTCTTCCAAACTGGCCTGGGCTCAGATGGCCACAGATGATATTCTTCGCTTGAGAATCGAGTTGCTTGAATTTCTTCACATCAGCACCAGAGACACTAGCAGAGATGATGGGGACGCCATGTTCCACAATATACCAGAGATCATTATCAATAGCTTGTAGATGCATTTGCATCTTGTTCTTCCAGAAGGGAAAGTTCTTTCCTTCGAAGGTAGGACATGCTGCAGTCACCTTTAACATGCCTGCAGTCGACATAACTAAAACTCCAGGTGGTTAAACCAAAATCACACAGAACAAGGGAGTACCTTGCTCTGATACCAATTGAAATGCGTTATATCGACTAGAGGGGGGGGGGTGGATAGGAGATTTTTAGAATTTCATCACTGAGGAAATTCCTTTTGAGGAAATTCCTCACTGATGACTAACTTACAACGGAAACAGTAAAGGATCAGAAGTGCAAAGTTTCACATCAGTTTTTCAGAGTGAGGAATGTGAAAACAGATTGCACAGTGAGCAGGCACGCAGAAAACAGATGAGGATTAACTAGTATGAAGAATTTGGGGTTGAGGAATTTCAGAGAAAGTCTTCAGCAAATTCTTCAAACAGTAGCAGTGAAAGTCATCAACACATAATCTGAGGAAAGTAAGGAGTTGAGGAATTAGAACCCGTTTCACAGCGAAGACAGTAGTTGATGACCCAGTTCCAACTGCTGTGACAGTCGTACATCTGGTTTGGAGTGGCTTGGTATTGAAACCAAAGGACACACAATCCCTACCGTGTTCTCCTTGGGGTAAGAACACACAGTCCTCGCCCAACACTCGTGGTAAGTCTTCAGGGCAGACTTCCAAACCCTCACAAACTTGGTCACCCGGCGATCCACAATTGACTGCTGGAAAGCTCTAGACCATGACGCCTAACCGTCTGGAGGATGCACAGTCCTCAAAGGTAAAAGGCTTCAGTCCCACACAGGAACAACTTCTTCAGTGATGCTCAATCACTAGGTTTGGTTTGTGGTTTCGGTGTATGGGGTATTTCTTCACTGATGAATTACTCTCGAAGACTTTGAGGAATTGGGTTGCTCTTATGACAAGTGTCAGTTTCTAACGGAGCAGCCAACCAGCTAATGGTTGTGGGGGGCGGCTATTTATAGCCTGGGAGCATCCCGACATGATTTGACACTAATGCCCTTAAATAATATGACCGTTGGTCTGGATAAGACCAATGACTTGGCGTGGCTATCAAAACGGTCGGAACCCTCAACTGTGAGAGTCCTCATGTCACTCGTATTCCTCACTTGAGGCTTTTGGTAGGATTAGGCTTGGGTTGAGAATCATGAGGAAATTCTTTCCAGAGTGTAACTTCGACCCCCTTTAACAGTACGGTGTTTCTATTACTCAAATGCGAAGAAAATAAAACAGAAAGAGTAAATCTTCATGCTTCAAAGTCTTCAAAATGATTTTCTTCAGGACACACCGAATTCCTCAATTTCAGTATCTTCATGAGGAATATCAATTTCATTGCAGATTCCTCGCGATTCATTTCTTCAGCTTCAGACCAATTTCTTCAACCGAAGATATATATTTTAGGGGTCGATATTCATCAAATATCTCAAACTCCTCAATGACTTATAGATCCTGTGTACACTCATAAACACATTAGATACTTAACCTATAAGTCTTCAAACCACCAAAATCACTAAGGGGCACTAGATGCACTTACAGAAATGGAACGGGGGAAGGTCCTCCATCCTTGCGGACGCCTCGGACGCCGCAGGGGAGGCTGCCGGTGATGAGGAGGACGACGGGATCGACATCGGCGCTCTCTGAATCCTCACTCTCTGTCTCTCTGAAGCTTACCTGCGGAGGGGGGGAAGAAGAGGGAGAAGGAGGTGGCGGTGGGGGAAGTGGAACCCTAGAGACACGATGAGGGGGGAGGCACTAAATAGAGGCGGATGGGACAGCCTCGACGTCCGTGAGACGACGGACGCGAGCGCTCTCTCTCACATCTCGTTCTCTGTCTCTGATGGAAAGGAGGGGAAAAGCAACGACGTCAGGAGGAAGAAGAGGAACGTCGAGCGGGCTGCTGCACGCGGGGGAGAGGCGAGGCCCAGGTGGAGGAGGAGTAGGCCGGCCCACCTGGGCTTCTCTCAGGAGTCGGCTAAAGAAAGAAAAAAAGGTTTTGCTTTTTTTTTTAAATAACTAAAACACCAAATGAAATGCCCAGAGCAACACATGGTTTTTGAACATAAAATAAAACACCTAGGGCATGAGGGATTTATGCCCTATTTAAATAAAATGCAAACCTGATTTTTGGAGCAATTAAATTATACCTAAAAACAGGAATTATTGTACTGTTTTATTAAAAAACCCCAATTGACTTAAACTTAAAAACAGCAAGTCAATCACCCCCTCAACCACAAGTTGATTCTGTGAAAATATAACATTTTCAAAATAGGTTATAACAAGGTTTAAGAAGCAAGTTTAAAATAACAAAGAGGGGGGGCAAGGGCTTTGAATTGTTGTGAAAAGCATAGTAGGCAAACTTTGTTTGAAAACATCACCTCATCACACCACACAAGGCAAGCTATCACAAACATCATGGATCAACTAGCATTCAAGAATGAAAGCAATGCATTTGATGAGGATGCCATGATGCAAAAATGATGACATGAAATGAGCCACATGAAATGATAACTTATATAACAACCACACAAGGTTCCACAAAATAGGAAAGGATCCAAATATGGAAAGGATTACATCTGGGGTGTTACATACTCGTGCATAGAATCTACGCATAGAATCTTGGCTCGGATGCCACTGTTGGGGAACGTAGTAATTTCAACAAAATTCCTACGTCATGCAAGGATCTATCTATGGAGAAACCATCAACGAGCAAAGGGGTAGAGCATCTTCATACCTTTGAAGATCGCTAAGCGGAAGCGTTGCTAGAATGCGGTTGATGGAGTCATACTCGCAGCGATTCAGATCGCGGTGGATTCAGATCTATGCACCGAACTATGGTGCCTCCACGTTCAATACACGTGCAGCCCGGTGACGTCTCCCACGCCTTGATCCAGCAAGGAGGAGGGAGAGGTTGCGGGAGAGCTCCGACAGCACGACGTCGTGACGACGGTGGAGCTACGTGGCACTCCGACAGGGCTTCGCTAAGCACTACGGAGAACGAGGAGGAGGAGGAGTAGAGTTGCGCCATGGAGAGATGAATTGTGTGTCTCCCAAAAGGCCAAAACCCTCCACTATATATAGGAGGAGAGGGAGGAGGTGCCCACGCCTAAGGTTTTACCCTCCCCACCCTTGTGCGCCTTGGGCTGAGAGAGGGAGGCGCACCAGCACACTTTGGTCTGGCTCCCTTCCACCTTTTGGCCCATGTAGCAACTTGGGGCTGGTGGCCATTGCCGATGGACCCCGGAACCCTTTCGGTGGTCCCGGTACATTGCCGGTGTCGCCCGAAACACTTCCGGTGACCAAATCCTCACTTCATATATATCAATCGTTACCTCCGGAACATTCCAGAACTCCTTGTGGCGTCCATGATCTCATCCGGGACTCCGAACAACCTTTGGTAACCATATACACTATTTACCTATAATCCTAGCATCATCGAACATTAAGTGTGTAGACCCTACGGGTTCGGGACACATGCAGACATGACCGAGACACCTCTCCGGTCAATAACCAACAACGGGGTCTGGATATCCATGTTGGTTCCTGCATGTTCCACGATGATCTCATCGGATGAACCACGATGTCAGGGATTCAATCTATCCCGTATGCAATCCCCTTTGTCTACTGGTATGACACTTGCCCGAGATTTGATCGTCGGTATCCCCATACCTTGTTCAATCTCGCTACCGGCAAGTCTCTTTACTTGTTTCGTAACACATCATCCCGTGGCTAAGTCCTTAGTCACACTGAGCTCAATATGACGATGGACTACCGAGTGGGCCCAAAGATACCTCTCCGTCACACGGAGTGACAAATCCCAGTCTCGATTCGTGCAACCCAACATACATTTTCGGAGATACCCGTAGTGCACCTTTATAATCACCCAGTTACGTTGTGACATTTGGTACACCCAAAGCATTCCTACGGTATCCAGGAGTTGCACAATCTCATGGTCTAAGGAAATTATACTTGACATTAGAAAACCTTTAGCACACGAACAACACGATCCAGTGCTATGCTTAGGATTGGGTCTTGTACATCACATCATTCCGCAATGATGTGATCCCGTTATCAATGACATCCAATGTCCATGATCAGGAAACCATGACCATCTATTGATCAACGAGCTACCCAACTAGAAGCTCACTAGGGACACATTGTGATCTATATATTCACACATGTGTTACGGTTTCCGGTCAATACAATTATAGCATGAACAATAGACAATTATCATGAACTTGAAATATAATAATAACAACTTTATTATTGCCTCTAGGGCATATTTCCAACAGTCTCCCACTTGCACTAGAGTCAATAATCTAGTTACATTGTGATGAATCGAACACCCATAGAGTTCTGGTGTTGATCATGTTTCGCTCGTGGAAGAGGTTCAGTCGACGGGTCTGCAACATTCAGATCCGTGTGTACTTTATAAATATCAATATCTCCATCCTGGATTCATCCACGAATGGATTTGAAGCGGCGCTTGATGTGCTTGGTCTTCTTGTGAAACCCGGGCTCCTTTGCAATAGCAATAGCTCCACTGTTGTCACAAAACATAGTCATTGGGCCCGACGCACTTGGAATCACTCCTAGGTCGGTGATGAACTCCTTCATCCAGACTCCTTCTGAGCTGCTTCCGAAGTAGCTATGTACTCCGCTTCACTTTTAGATGCCGCCACGACGCTTTGCTTCCAACTGCACCAGCTAAGTGCCCCATTATTCAAAATATACACGTATCTGGTTTGTGTCTTGGATTCATCCGGATCTATGTCGAAGCTAGCATCGACGTAACCCTTTACGACGAGCTCTTCGGCACCTCCATATACGAGAAACATATCTTTAGTCCTTTTGAGGTACTTTAGGATATTCTTGACCGCTGTCCAGTGATCCACTCCTGGATCATTCTGGTACCTTCCTACCAAACTTATGGGAAGGTTCACGTCAGGTCTGGTACACAACATGGCATACATAATAGAGCCTATGGCTGAAGTATAGGGGATGGTACTCATCTTCTGTGTATCTTCTGTCGTGGTCCGTCGTTGAGTCGCACTCAACCTCACATCTTGTAATACAGGCAAGAACCCCTTCTTATCCTTTTCCATATTGAACTTCTTCAATATCTTGTCAAGGTATTTGCTTTATGAAAGACCTATGAGGCGTCTCGATCTATCTTTATAGATCTTGATGCCTAATATGTAAGCAACTTCTCCAAGGTCCTTAATTGAAAAACTCTTATTCAAATATGCCTTTATGCTTTCCAATAGTTCTATATCATTTCCCATCAACAATATGTCATCTACATATAATATGAGAAATGCTACAGAGCTCCCACTCACTTTCTTGTAAATACAGGCTTCTCCATAAGTCTGTATAAACCCAAACGCTTTGATCACCTCATCAAAGCGAATGTTCCAACTCCGAGATGCTTGCACCAACCCATAGATGGAGCGGTGGAGCTTGCATACCTTGTTAGCATTGCTAGGACCGACAAAACCTTCTGGATGTATCATATACAATTCTTCCTTTAGAAAACCGTTCAGAAATGCCGTTTTGACGTCCATTTGCCAGATTTCATAATCATAAAATGCGGCAATTGCTAACATGAATCGGACCGACTTCAGCATCGCTACGGGTGAGAATGTCTCATCGTAGTCAATCCCTTGAACTTGTCGATAACCCTTAGCGACAAGTCAAGCCTTATAGATGGTCACATTACCATCCGCGTCAGTCTTTTTGAAGATCCATTTATTTTCTGTGGCTCGCCGATCATCGGGCAAGTCCACCAAAGTCTATACTTTGTTCTCATACATGGATCCGATCTCGGATTTCATGGCCTCAAGCCATTTGTTGGAATCCGGGCCCGCCATCGTTTCTTCATAGTTCGAACGTTCATTGTTGTCCAACAACATGATTTTCGTGACATGGTTGCCGTACCACTCTCGTGCGAAACGTACCCTTGTCAACCTTCGAGGTTCAAAAGGAACTTGATCCGAAGTTTCATGATCATCATCATTAACTTCATCTCTAGCCGGTCCAGGCGTCTCAGAAACATTTTCTTGCGCTGCGCTACTCCCTGGTACGAGTGGAGGTACAATTACCTCATCAAGTTCTATTTTCCTCCCACTTACTTCTTTCGAGAGAAACTCTTTCTCTAGAAAGGATCCATTCCTAGCAACAAAGATCTTGCCTTCGGATCTAAGATTGAAGGTGTACCCAATAGTTTCCCTAGGGTATCCAATGAAGACGCATTTTTCCGCTTTGGGTTCGAGCTTCTCTGGTTGAAGATTCTTCACATAAGCATCAGAACCCCAAACTTTCAAAAATGACAACTTAGGTTTCTTGCCAAACTATAATTCATATAGTGTCATCTCAACGGATTTAGACGGTGCCCTATTTAAAGTGAATGCGGCATTTTCCAATGTATAGCCCCAAAATGATAGCGGTAAATCGGTAAGAGACATCATAGATCATACATATCCAATAGAGTGCGATTACGACGTTCAGACACACCGTTACACTGCGCTGTGTCAGGGGGCGTGAGTTGTGAAACAATTCCACATTTCCTTAGGTGCGTGCCAAACTCATGACTCAAATATTCTCCTCCATGATCGGGTCGTAAGAACTTTATTTTCTTGTCACATTGATTCTCTACCTCATTTTGAAATTCCTTGAACTTTTCAAAGGTTTCAGACTTGTGCTTCATTAAGTACACATACCCTTATCTACTCAAATCATCAGCGAGGGTGAGAACATAACGATAGCCTCCGCGAGCTTCAACGTTCATTGGAGCACATGCATCGGTATGTATTATTTCCAATAAGTTGGTTGCTCGCTCCATTGTTCCGGAGAACGGTGTCTTGGTCATCTTGCCCACGAGGCACGACTCGCATGTGTCAAATGATTCAAAATCAAGAGACTCCAAAAGTCCATCAGTATGGAGTTTCTTCATGCGCTTTACGCCGACATGACCAAGGCGGCAGTGCCACACGTATGTGGGACTATCATTATCAACCTTACATCTTTTAGCACTCACACTATGAATATGTGTATCATCACGACCGAGATACATCAGGAATAAACCATTTACCAGTGGGGCATGACCATAAAACATACCACTCATATAAATAGAACAACCATTATTCTCAGTTTTAAATGAGTGGCCATCTTGCATCAAGCGAGATCCCGATACAAGGTTCATGCTCAAAGCTGGTACTAAATAACAATTATTAAGGTTTATAAATAATCCCGAAGGTAAATGTAGAGGTAGCGTGTCGACGACGATCACATCAACCTTGGAATCATTCCCGACGCGCATCGTCACCTCGTCCTTAGCCAGCCTACGCTTGTTCCGCAGTTCGTGCTTAGAGTTGCGAATGTGAGCAACAACAGCGGTATCAAATACACAGGAGCTACTAATAGCGCTGGTAAGGCACACAACAATAACAAGTATATCACATATACCTTTGACGTTGCCGGCCTTCTTGTCCGCTAAGTACTTGGGGCAATTCCGCTTCCAGTGACCTGTTCGCTTGCAGTAATAGCACTCAGTCTCAGGCTTGGTTCCTTTCTTTGACTTCTTCCCGACAACTGACTTACCGGGCACGACAACTGCTTTACCGTCTTTCTTGAAGCTTTTCTTACCCTTGTCCTTCTTGAAACTGGTGGTCTTAGTGACCATCAACACTTGATGCTCTTTCTTGATTTCTACCTCCGTAGATTTCAGTATTGAATACAACTCAGGAATAGTCTTTTCCATCCCTTGCATGTTGTAATTCATCACAAAGCCTTTATAGCTAGGTGGAAGCGACTGGAGGATTCTGTCAATGACCGCATCATCCGGAAGTTCAACTCCCAGTTGAGTCAAGCGGTTGTGCAACCCAGACATTCTGAGTATGTGCTCATTAACATAACTATTCTCCTATATCTTATAGCTAAAGAACTTGTCGGATACTTCATATCTCTCGACCCGGGCATGAGCTTGAAAAAAAAAAGTTTCAGCTCCTCGAACATCTCATATGCTCCGTGTTGCTCAAAACGCCTTTGGAGCCCCGGTTCTAAACTGTAAAGCATGCCACACTGAACCAGAGAGTAGTCATCACTCCGTGACTGCCAGGCATTCCTAACGTCGTGGGTTGCCGCGGGAACGGAAGGATCACCTAGCGGTGCATCAAGGACATATGCTTTCTTGGAAGCCATGAGGATGAGCTTTAAGTTACGAGCCCAGTCCGCATAGTTGCTCCTATCGTCTTTCAGATTGGTTTCTCTAGGAACGCGTTGAAGTTGAATGGGACATTTGCGTTGGCCATTGGATCTACAATGTTTCTAAAGACAATTTTAGACTAAGTTCATGATAATTAAGTTAATCTAATCAAATTACAAATGAACTCCCACTTAGATCGACATCCCTCTAGTCATCCAAGTGTTACATGATCCACGTCACCTAGCCTGTGTCCGATCATCACGTGAGACGGACTAGTCATCAATGGTGAGCATCTCTATGCTGATCGTATCAACCATACGACTCATGCTCAACCTTTCGGTCTCCCGTATTCGAGGCCATGCCTGTACATACTAGGCTCGTCGAGTCAACCTAAGTGTTTTGCGTGTGTAAACTGGCTTACACCCGTTGTATGCGAATGTTAGAATCTACCACACCCGATCAACACGTGGTGCTTCGGAACAACTAACCTTCGTGACGGTGCACACTTAGGGGAATACATATCTTGAAATTTTATGAGGGATCATCTTGTCTTTGGTACCGTTGTCCTAAGCAATAAGATGAAAAACATGATAAACGTCACATGCAATCATATAGTGACATGATATGGCCAATATCATCTTGCTCCTTTGATCACCATCTTCGGGGCACCATGATCATGATCGTCAGCGGCATGACACCATGATCTCCATCATTGTGTCTCCGTGAAGTCGTCACGCCAATTTATTACTTCTACTACTATAAATAATGTTTAGCAATAAAGTAAAGTAATCACATGGCGTTGCATCTCATACAATAAATTAAGACAACTCCTATGGCTCCGGCCGGTTGTCATACTCATCAACATGCAAGTCATGAATCCTATTACAAGAACATGATCAATCTCATACATCACATATGTAACATGGCATCCTTTTTGCCATATCACATCACATAGCATACCCTGCAAAAACAAGTTAGACGTCCTCTATTTGTTGTTGCAAGTTTTACGTGGTTGGTTAGGGTTTCTAGCAAGAAAGTTTCTTACCTACGTGATAGCCACAACGTTGATATGCCAATTCTATTTACCCTTCATAAGGACCCTTTTCATTAAATCCGATCTGACTAAAGTGGGAGAGATAGACACCCGCTAGCCACCTTATGCAACAAGTGCATGTCGGTCTTTGGAACCAGTCTCACGTAAGAGTACGTGTAAAGTCGGTCCGGGCCGCTTCATCCCATGATGCCGACGAATCAAGATAATACTAGTAACGGCAAGCAAATTGAAAAATCAGCGCCCACAACTTTTGTGTTCTACTCGTGCATAGAATCTACGCATAGAACCTTGGCTGGGATGCCACTGTTGGGGAACGTAGTAATTTCAAAAAAATTCCTACGTCATGCAAGGATCTATCTATGGAGAAACCAGCAACGAGCAAAGGGGTAGAGCATCTTCATACCTTTGAAGATCGCTAAGCGTAAGCGTTGGTAGAATGCGGTTGATGGAGTCGTAGTCACAACGATTTAGATCGCAGTGGGTTCCGTTCTATGCACCGAACGATGGTGCCTCCATGTTCAACACACGTGCAGCCTCGTGACGTCTCCCACGCCTTGATTCAGCAAGGAGGAGGGAGAGGTTGAGGGAGAGCTCTGACAGCACGACGACATGACGACGGTGGAGCTACGTGGCACTCCGGCAGTGCTTCGCTAAGCACCACGGAGAACGAGGAGGAGGAGGAGTAGAGATGCGCCATGGAGAGATGAATTGTGTGTCTCCCAAAAGGCCAAAACCCTCCACTATATATAGGAGGAGAGGGAGGAGGTGCCCACGCCTAGGGTTTTTCCCTCCCCACCCTTGCGCGCCTTGGGTTGAGAGAGGGAGGCGCACCAGCACACTTGGGGCTGACTCCCTTCCACCTTTTGGCCCATGTAGCAACTTGGGGCTGGTGGCCCTTGCCGGTGGACCCCCGGAATCCTTTCGGTGGTCCCGGTACATTGCCGCTGTCGACAGAAACACTTACGGTGACCAAATCCTCACTTCATATATATCAATCTTTACCTCCGGACCATACCGGAACTCCTCGTGTCGTCCATGACCTCATCCGGGACTCTGAACAACCTTCGGTAACCATGTACACTATTTCCCTATAACCCTAGCATCATCGAACCTTAAGTGTGTAGACCCTACGGGTTCGGGACACATGCAAACATGACCGAACCGCCTCTCTGATCAATAACCAACAATGGGGTCTGGATATCCATGTTGGTTCCCGCGTGTTCCACGATGATCTCATCGGATGAACCACAATGTCAGGGATTCAATCAATCCCGTATGCAATTCCCTTTGTCTACCGGTATGACACTTGCCCGAGATTTGATCGTTGTTATTCCCATACCTTGTTCAATCTCGCTACCTGAAAGTATGTTTACTCGTTCCGTAACACATCATCCCGTGGCTAACTCCTTAGTCACACTGAGCTCAATATGATGATGGATTACCGAGTGGGCCCAGAGATACCTCTCCGTCACACGGAGTGACAAATCCCAGTCTCGATTCGTGCAACAAAACAGACACTTTCGGAGATAACCGTACTGCACCTTTATAATCACCTAGTTACATTGTGACGTTTGGTACACCCAAAGCACTCCTACGGTATTCGGGAGTTGCACAATCTCATGGTCTAAGGAAATGATACTTGACATTAGAAAACCTTTAGCACATGAACAACACGATCTAGTGCTATGCTTAGGATTGGGTCTTGTCCATCACATCATTCCCCAATGATGTGATCCCGTTATCAATGACATCCAATGTCCATGATTAGGAAACCATGACCATCTATTGATCAACGAGTTACCCAACTAGAGGCTCACTAGGGACACGTTGTGATCTATATATTCACACATGTATTACGGTTTCCGATCAATACAATTATAGCATGAACAATAGACAATTATCATGAACTGGAAATATAATAATAACAACTTTATTATTGCCTCTAGGGCATATTTCCAACAGTCTCCCACTTGCACTAGAGTCAATAATCTAGTTACATTGTGATGAATCAAACACCCATAGAGTTCTGGTGTTCATCATGTTTCGCTCGTGGAAGAGGTTTAGTCAACGGGTCTACGACATTCAGTTCCGTGTGTACTTTACAAATATCTATATCTCCATCCTGGATGTATCCACGAATGGAGTTGAAGCGACACTTGATGTGTTTGGTCTTCTTGTGAAACCTGGGCTCCTTTGCAATAGCAATAGCTCGAGTGTTGTCACAAAACAGAGTCATCGGGCCCGACACACTTGGAAGTACTCCTAGGTCGGTGATGAACTCCTTCACCCAGACTCCTTCTGAGCTGCTTCCGAAGCAGCTATGTACTCCGCTTCACTTGTAGATGCCGCCACAACGATTTGCTTGCAACTGCACCAGCTAACTGCCGCATTATTCAAAATATACACGTATCCGGTTTGTGACTTGGAGTCATCCAGATCTGCGTCGAAGCTAGCATCGACGTAACCCTTTACGACGAGCTCTTCGGCACCTCCATATACGAGAAACATATCTTTAGTCCTTTTGAGGTACTTTAGGATATTCTTGACCGATGTCCAGTGATCCACTCCTGGATCATTTTGGTACCTCCCTACCATACTTGACGCTAGCGAATAAGAAAATGAAGGAAACCATTTACAACCCCTAACATATATATACAATATAACATCTTCTACAATCCCTAACATCATCTAATTAAGATCCAATCACAAATCCACATGGTATTCTCTGTCTTTAGGTATGACGTGGTCAAGAAAGAATCCCGCCAATTCCTCTTGAATTGCTCGTATGCAATCATATGGTACGAGTTGATTCCGCATCTCGCAGATCTAATTTAAAGAAGGGGGTCAATATATGCATATATGTGAATAAAACTCAACACAATTGATGGTAATATATAAAATAAAATTATGAATATTATTTACGTACTTCAAATAGTTCCTTAGAGAAGCCCCGCTCACAGGTCGAGTGGAGAATGAACTCGCATACATAGTATCCACATAAAACAGTGCCTTCTTTCTAGTACATATACTTTACGAGAATAGAGTTCAATCAAACTGATAAACGAGCAAGGTAATGATATATTTGAATCAATTAGAGATGCGCGGAACTAGCTAGTACTACTTACGTTGGGATGCGTAAATCCCAACTCTTTGTGTAGACCGAGAACCTTATTGGCGAACTTCTTCCAAACCCTGCCAGGCAAAGAAAATGATTACTTGATATCAGCCCATGAACGAAAGTTGCATGCCGATATGGTACCGGTATTGACCGGACTTACTTCTTGAGCATTTCAGTCATGTCCGCATAATCCTGTTCGGCTTTACGTCTCGAGTGTAAGACAGTTACTAATGCCCTGCCAACGTCAATGGATAGCAGAATAAAGTGGTGCTATCTTAAGATTGAAGGATACTGATTCGCTGCGATCACTCGTTCCATAAGGAACCCGGTGCTAAGCGGGGTTTATTGGGGACCTACAAGTGTTCTGGCAAGTCCGTATACTAGACACGTGACCAGAATATTTGAGCCGGAAAGGCTTGTGGAGGTTAGTCTGGTCTAGTGTGGTTTCCCCAATCTTGAGGGAAAAGCACACTCCTACGGTTTGCGTGTGGTTGCGCATAGCGCAGTCAGTGTCTTCAATGTCAGCCATCGTTCGAAGTGGATCCTTGGTGCATCTTGCCTTGCCGTCTTCAGTTGTCGAGAGGGGTGAGAGAGAGGGAGAGAGCACAGAGGGGAGTGTCTAAGGGTCTTAGTGCAATCAAACAAGCGTTGGAAAGTCAACTCAAACAAGTGCCAAAAATAATTTGAACATCAAAAATAAGACGGGTGATATATCTGCATGCTTATTGCCTAAGAGAAAGTGCGACTTATATCAAAGCACAAACAACAAAAACAAGCAACACACAACATGGTCCATCCGAACCATTTCATGGACTCGACTTCGCATAGGGGATTCAGGACTCATCCTATCCTAGGTTATGGGACTCGACAGTCGTGCTTGCTTCTTGCTCCGGAGAGGAGTTCGCTAAGTCTTCTGGACCTTCTCATGGTGTTGCCACGCCTCTTGTTGTCGCTTGCCGAAGCATTTTAATTGAGTTGTAAAGAACTCTTGTTGTCTTCTCGTCTGGGAAGTTGCTGACGAAGGTGGTTCTTCATAGCTGTCATTGACAGGGTCTTCTATTGTCTTCATGATCTTGTCAGTGTATTCTTGTCTTCCGAGGCTTCGAGAGTCTCAGGTGAACACCTTCATGCACCGATACTAGCATGACATGATAGAGTTCTGATCTGTCAATCATACTAATTGAGATGTCGACACCTAGAGCGGGGGATGAAGAGAACCGTTTTCCTGCTCACAAGGTGAGGCGGACCAAATGGCAAGGTTCTCATCCACTGGTGGTGGTCGACACAATTCCTTATAACTGACAAGGTCGCTTTATTAGTGATGCAGATCAAGGTTTGCATATGTTATGTCCAGATTATCGTAGGCGAAAGTGGCATCACTCTGGAACAGTGCCCAGGGTTTCACCATCTTCTAAGCCTCGATAACCTTGTTCCTCATGGAGGTACTTCTGTTGGTGTCGTCTGGTCGTAGAGTTGTCTTCTCTGTCTTTGGGCACAGATGTTTGCCTGGAAAGGTTGCTTCCTTCCGGGCTGCCCACGAGGATTTTAATTTATCCCGTGGTCAGAGGGCATAAGGTACCAACGACCATTTGCAAGTTTGAAGAAGTAGACGAGGAGTGTCAAGAAAATAAGGGTGGAAGGCTAGAGGATAACCTTCAATTTTCTTTGAAGATTTAGGAGAGTCGAGAAAATATATAGGTTTTGTAAGTACTTTTGAAGAATCTGGAAAGCGGTTTTATCCTAAACTAACGTCCGTGCTAACTAAGGGCTTCCTACAGTCAGGATGGCTCTGATACCAGCTCTGTGGGGACCCCGACTTACGAGTCGAGACCGCCGTGCTGAGTGATCCCAGAGATCAATGCTCACCGAACACAGATACCGAATAAAAGAGTCTTACATCCTTACATATCGTTTGATGCAATAAATGACCACTTCGATCAAGTCTTACATATATAGGGGCCTTATAGGCCAACACTCCAAACTGGACCAATAGCGGAATTATTGGTTGAAAGCGTGAACCCATGCCATCAGCCTTAACCTACATGCATTCTGACTCGGAAGCGTCCTAGCTCGCAAAAAGTCACTGAGTTTACTCTCCACCATATCCTGTTCTTTCATACCTGGTCAATGAATTAACCAGTGGCAAGCCAATGAGTACTTTGAATGTACTCGCAAACAGCCCATGACATGAACAACGAAAGTGAAGGATGACAATATCATGCATCTTTAGTGTAACTCATCTTGGTGGAAGTGATCATGAATATGCATCGAGATAAAGAACTACTTTTGAAGAACAGGTTACAGATATCAACATGTTTGTTGAGGGCTGAACCATCCGGGTTCACCATACATGCAAAGTCACTGAACTTGGTCATATCATTGCTATCATAGCAACACCTTTCTCATCACCACACACACACACACACAACTCACGCACACTTGGTTTATGCGGAAATATCAGGACATAGTTTAAGCAGGATTACCCAACTGTCCTTGATGGTGGACACGACTATTCGAATAGTTTACACTCTGTAGAGGTAGTACGCTGGACCCACGAGATCCGGGAAACATCCGTGTCATCCATGACTCGCGGTATATCACTTACCCGAGGTAAGTACCCGATCAATGCCTTTCCCCTGACGATACTAGACAAAGAGGTCCATTCGATTGGTACCCAACCCACATGTTGTACGTCTTACGAGCACCAACTCTGGACAATACCAACCATGCGGGGACCAACGGTGTGACTGGAACTCATAAAAATGGCATAGTCGTCCTACCCGGCACGACCCCATCACGAGAGTGACCACACATCACTCCCGCCACTAGTAATGTGGCTCTTTGCTAGCACCGACCAGAGTAATTAACATGGCCCCGTCCCATAAGGGGTAACGTGGTCGTACTGGTAAGGTTGGGATGGTCGACACATCATAAATCTAATCCCATTTCCAAAACCTTACTCACACAAATACCGGGTGCAAAACTTCACCAAAGTTGACCACCAACTCATCATCACCCTCGGACATTAGTGGCACCCGACGGGATTTTCATAAACTCTTGCTTTGTGACAACAACATGCTCATGATAGAACTACTGCTACTTTTACTTGTCAACATGGTATTAACATGACCCTAAGGGGTAGAGTCAAGCTCAATGCATGTGCTCTGGAGGAGCCTTCGGTAACTTCATGTCAGATGAGTACCGACACTTATGATCATATGCAACGGGAATACTTGCTATTATAACATGCAAAGCAACATATGCTCAGTCATGGTTAAAGGGCTGCTTCCCTTGCTCACGTAAGTCCTCGGGGTCTTCGAGGTCTTCTGCTCCATCTCCGAATACTTCGTCTACCGTCAACTATCGTCGGAAAGAAACATAGTAAGCCACACAGCAAGCAGAAAATAAATGTGTCTAGAGGTTATATTTTTCTTGGACCTCTCTGGTCATAAGAAAAATACCTGGAGCTTTTCATAGGAGATTTGAATCATCAAGGATTTTTGAATGGATGGAAATAGCAATAGGTGATAATTGGAGAGGCAAACAGAAATCATTCCGTTAAAAATGAGTGGAGACACCCATTTAACAGAGAATGATTTTAGAAATATTTATGAAGTAGTTTCACTAGATTTGGAGTTGGTATGAATATCCTAGGAGTTTTCTAATATGGAATAAATAGCAATAGGAAGGTACTTATTTATTGCAACAGAAGTAAGTCACACAAAAATGTTGACCAAGGTTCTAAAAATAGGGAATGAGTTTAGAAGGCTCTAGAAATTTGAATCACTCCAATTGGAGTTGACTTGAAGCCTATGGGATTTTTGAAAGATGGGACAATTCATATCCAGATTTGGATTTGGGTGATAATACTACAGAAATCTTTCTGAAAAAATGTGCAAAGCACATGTGTGGATAGAGCTTGAATTTAGGAACCTGTAGAAATTTGAATCAAGTAATTTGGAGTTCGTATATGATGGATTTTATAAGTTAAAGAGAAAAATAAAAAGGAAAAGAGCTCAACCTCTAGGGGGGGGGCTATCTTGCGCCACCGGCGCCAGATAGGCCTTCGGGCCGGCCTAGTGGCTCGGGGCACCAGCGAGGCGGTACGCCGAAGTCAGATTTTGCTTGGGAGCCTTTGCTGCCGGGTGGCGTACTCCCGCTGAGGCATGACCACCAGGGGCAGCCGGCCTGGCCCCGTCTCTCTGACAGCGGGCCCCACCCGGACGTCGTCTTCCTCCTTGCGCTCGAGTAGAGGAACCGCGGGGAGGGTGAGAGGAGGTCGCACGATGCCGCGTCTCCGGCCGGTCCTTGCCCGAGGAGGAGCACCGGCGAGCTCAAGGCACCTCGCCGCCCCCCATTCCCAAACAGGGTGCCCGCAGGGGGGGGCTGTAGGGGATGCCGGCGGGGGTGGTCGCGGGAGGCCGACGACTCCACAACCCTCGGCACCAGCAACGAGGGGGAGGGGCCCGGAGGGGCTTGAGGGATACGGCTCCCGCTAGGAGAAGTCCCAGGGAAGCTGGAGGCGAGGGTATCCCTCCCTAGGCTGGCCCGGCCTGAGCAGGGCCTTCAAGCGGCTCGGTCACGACCATGGCAGGAGAAGAGGAGGGCTTAGGAGGGAATGGGGAGTTCGAGGGGGCTCCAGGGAGAGAGGGAGAGCTTCAGAGGCAACAGTGGCTCGGGGAAGCTTCAAATGGAGAGGGGAAACCGAAAGAAAAGCTTGGGAGCTCCCGGAGCTCCGAGGGCACAAGGAAGACACGCGTCCCTGAGAGAGCTTTGCGGCTTCTAGGTGTTGGGAAGGCTTGGACCAGTCAAATGGGATTCCCTGGTGCTCTGAGACATGCTGCAAAGGAGGGACCCGAGCTGTAAAAGGAGTAAGGGGTGCAGAGCACCAATACTGCATGCTGCCAGCGTGGTCACCATGGCAACTAGTGTACACGGGGCTGCCAAGACTTGTCAACCATGTCCAACACTCAAGGCACACACGCAGGAGAGTGACTCTGGAGTTTGGTAGCTAGTGGAGGTGGTTTGATGAGGTTTGGACTCTGGCTAAGTTTGCAGCAACAAACTTGGGGCTGGCATAAGTGGTTTTCTCAGGAGGGGATGGGAGGTGAAACCATGTCCTGGAGTATGTGGTATGGAAGGACTACACACCTGCAAAAATTCAGCTCAGGAAAAGAAGTGTAGCTAGCACTTGCTGTACAAAGCTACTTTTCAGCCAAAAATGAACTTGAAGAGGTGCTGTTCATTTTTCCCACATGAGCATGCCATCTCTTTGCTTGAAATGAAGCATTGACACACTAGAGAGGCTCTGGAAAGAATTGGGGGTGATAGCTTAAGCAGAAGAATGGGAAGAGAGGTAAAACAGTGCTGCCAAGGTGAAAATGAGAAGTAGTTACAAAGGGTCACTCTCCAATAATTGACCAGTGGCCATGGGAATGTTACTGGAGGTGAAATGCAACTATGTGAGGTTGTGGTAGAAAATTGAGCTCAAGGGTAAAAGGGGAAGGGGTCAAGAAGCCAAATTAGTGAGTGCACACAAGGTGTTTGATCTGTGGTTGGGCTACCAGATGGAGTCCAATGGTATGAAATTTTACAGGGTCAAATAATAAATGAAAATAGGCTTGCACACCAAATTTGGGATTTGCTAGAGAAGTTTTCCAATGTAGACTTGGAAAACCCCTAAAATGGGCAGAAATGGCTTTCTGCCTACAACTCTATTCAAACCAATTCCCACAAATCCAATGTTTGGTGTAGGGGCATTATTTGAGCATTAAGGCATGCACAAAAAGTTTGAGGTCAATTGGAGAAACTTTATAATGTAAAGTTTCCCAATGTCAGAAATCAACATAGAGGGTTTTGAGAGTGTTAGGACAAGTTCTTCTATTATCCTTGGTGTACCACTTGGTGTGGATGCCTTATTGGAGTATTAGAACATGTCCACCAATTTTGAGCATAATTGGAGACACTTGACAATGTAGAGTTGCTCAAATTTGATTCTGGACAGATAGGATTTTAGAGAGATTAGGGGAGCCAAATCAACTTGGATTGAAATGAAACTTGGTAAGATCATCAAATATAACATAAGGGACATGCTAGAATTTTACTTGAATTTATTGAGAAAATTTCTTATAGAAATATTCCAGAAGCTTGAAATAGGCAAGTATGGTTTAGGAGGGGTTTGCCCAATATTTTGAACATGACCATGTGTTGAAACTCATAAATATGAAATAAATCTATCCACTGAGTTTCCCTAATTTTTCTTAAATATTTTCAAAGCAATAAAATAACTTTCCTTCATAGGAGGCCATTTCTGGCCTCATAGAAAGGCTTTTAAATAAAATAATAAAATAACTTTTAAATAACAATATGGTGGTTTTTGGAAGACATTTTGATAATAGGTTTTAAATAAAATAATTGGTGCAAAGGAATTTCCCTAATTTGTGGACTTGTAGTACAAACCTCATCTGAGGGGTTTGAAAGTTTAATTCAAAGAAATGCTTTTTGGTGAAAATAATATTTGATGAAAATAGATATTTATCCTAAACACATGGCATGATTATTAGGCAGGAGAACAAGGGATGAGGAGGTGATTAGGAGGATGGCAAGAATTAATGGGGAGCAATCACATGCATTCAAGCAAACACGCAAACAATAGTCACTCCAAGCATCACAAACACTCACAATTTTTTAATTGGTCCTAATTTTGAAATAAGTTAATTAATCAGGAAGGCCAAAAACTGGGTGTGACATTTAGTGGGGCTCTTTTATTGTTCCCAAGCACGTGGCATTTGGTTTTATTGCAAAGCAGCCTAGGTTTATTATCAAGCATATATTTTGCTTTGCCTAAAAATAGTCAAACCTATTTTGTTAAATAGGTTATATTCTTTTGTTCAGTAAAGTATTTTATTTTATTTTTAAAACCCCTTTTATTTTGTGTGGTAATTATTTGAGTGGGGCTGGTTTATTTATAGGAGTAGAGGGTTCCTTTTGTTTTAAAGAGAGTCAGGGAATGGGCCAACTCCCTCTTCTCTCCAATGGCCCATCTCCCTAAGCGGTAGCAGCCCAGCTCCACGACCCTTCTCCCTCCTCATGACGTCAGCGTCGTACACGCCATGGCAGCCGCCGATGGAACTTTTTTCCATCGATCAACGACTCCAGGCGTGTGGTTTGGGCTATTTAGCCCTTCTCCCCTCTCAAGCCCTGCGTGTCCAAGGATTGCGTGCTCTCCCCTCCATCCGCCGCCATCTCTGTTTTCCCCCTCCTTCCTTCTCCCTCTCTGGTAAGTTTCATAGAGAGATCAACGAGATTTAGAGAGAGCAGGGGCAGAGCGCCGTCGATCCCGCCTCCGTCTTCGTCGTCGGCAGTCTCTTCATGGAGTCAAGGATGGCCGCGAGGAAGCTGGCGCCGTCCTCGTCCTGTTCCCACCGCTAGGAGAGGCCGAGCCCCGTCCGTGGCGTCGACCCTGTCGTTGCATCACCGGCACGGAAGCTTCGCTGCAGCAGGCCGCCCCGAGCATCTTCTTCCCGCGTGCCTCGTCCTCGCCTTCGGTGCAACCTAGGTGAGTAAGCGCCGCCTCTTCCCCTCTCCGCGTCCATGTCCTCTCTCTGTAGCGCAGTAGCGTCGCCGTCGTGATCCTCCATGGCCGGAAGCGCGAGCTTCTTGCGCCCCGCCTAGTGTCCGAATTCCTCGTGTTTGCTTCGGGAATGGATTCTCCAAAGTCTCTACATTCCCCGCCGGTGGCCATCCCCGCCGTTGGTGGCCTGTGTGCTCGCCGGCGTTTGCCCGTGTTTCGGTCGCCGGAGCAGCAGTGCAACACAGAGGGGCCTGATCAAAAGAGCAAGACCCCCTCTCTTTTCAGATCTCCCCATGCTAGCCCAGTGATTCCAGCGCTGCGCCTCGACACCGTGGTCGTGGGTTCGAATTCCGCCGGCGTCCCCCCTTTTTATTTCATTTTAAACCTGTTGCGAGTAGCAGTGTGGTTAGCATAGTTAGATAGCCCCTGCTCAGTGGTCGAGTCAAGGCTGTAGTGTAGTGGCTTGGTGGTTCAGTGCGCGTGTGTGATGCGCAGGTGCATGGTTCGATCCCCCTGCACCTTTTTCTTTTATTTTGTGTGTGTATGTGTGGAACATGTGTGTGTGTGTGTGTTGTGGGGAAAGGCCCACTTGCATACACCCACTAGGGGGCCCTAGTGCAATGACCAGTGGGCCCCATGCCATAAATTTGTTTTGAGTTGTTTTCCATTTTTTAGGTATAGTCCAAATAGGGATATAGCTAGATTTGGCCTATGCCAAATTAGGGAAGTTTTGACTTATAGATGAATTGGAACTATGTATATTTTCTCTTCTTGTTTGTGGCTAGGTTTTTAAATGAATAAATATGAGTGTGATATATGGATTTGGTGTAGAAAAACCTCAGAAATCCAATGGTGGCACTGGATTCCAGATTTGAGCAGTTGTGCAGAAGTGTCACTTTGTGATGAGGTGACACTTGTTTATCTATGTAGGATTGTTTAAGTGCTTAATTAGGGGTTGAGCACTCGTGCAACATATTAGGGTGTGCATCATACCGTGCTTGTGCTGTGGTGAATATTGTGTGTTGATTCTTGTTTCCGTTTCGCTTCATCTCGATAGAGTTCCGCAAGCGTGTCAGAATGCGAGGATCCGTTCGACTACGTCGGTTTGTCTGCTCCATGGAGTCATTCTTCTTCCAAACTGGATCCCAGGCAAGATGATCATTTACCTAGACACCATTACTATCATTGCCATGCTAGTTACAATGGTTCTATCGTTACGTCTCGCTGCCTACCAAATGTTAAATATCAGCCTCCCAACATTGCCATGAAAACCTTCAACCTGATCACAACCTAGCAAACCACTGATTGGCTATGTTACCGCTTGCTTAACCATTTGTTAGCATTGCTAGTTGTAGGTGCAGTTGCTTACATGTGATAACATGGGTTCCTCGGGATATCACCCTATATTAATGCTATTTAATTTAATGCACCTATATACTTGGTAAAAGGTGAAAGGCTTGGCTTTCTAGCCTGGTGTCTTGTTCCAGCTTTGCCGCCTTAGTTTCGGCTACCGGTGTTATATTCCATAATTGAGCGCTCCTAACACGATCAGGGTTGTTATGGGCCCCCCTTGATAATTCGTTTTAGATTAAGACTGGTCTGGCAAGGCCCAACTTTGGCACTACATTTGCCTAATAACTAATGAACCACATAGGGAGTAATTAACCCAAGAAAATTTAATCAACCCCTGGACCATTACTCTGCGTGAGTGTTGGTCCAACCCGAGCGATGTCCGGCGCCCTCTGGTCGCCCAGGGTTTAGCCAACCCAACGTCTAGCTCATCGGTCGTGTCCTGCGAATGAGATACGCGACTCCTATCGGGATCGTCGACACGTCGGGCGGACTTGCTGGATTAGTTTATCGACCGTAGCGGCACTGTCATCGGTTTATCGTCGGACGTTTTTCGTTGTTTTAAACTTTGTCGTCGGGTGCCCGTTTTCCCTCTCATCTCAGCCTACACCCCTCTTCACGGCCTAACCTAACCCACCTAACCCTAGGATGTTGCTGGAGCCGTCCGATCGAGATGGAAGGGTCCAAAAACGTCTGAAATGGCAAACCCTAGCCCTGTTTTCTATAAATTGGCAGCTAACCCTAATCCCTCCTTGAATTCCGTGCATCCCCAACCAGCAACCGCCATCTCCCACCTCCTCTCTCCTCCTAGCTGCCATGCCCGCTCCGACCCGCAGCATGCCCTCCCGGGCCCATCTGGCCACCGCCGCCCGCAAGCGCCCGAGCGCTCCAGCTCGGGAGAGGAGGTCCCGATCCAGAGCAGCAATGCTGCCGGTCCTCCGTTGCTTCGGCCCCATCGCCTCGCCAGCAGGTCCGCCGCCGGCGACCACCAGGCCAGTGCCCTGCGCCCCATCCCTCGGTTTCTCTCTCTCCTCTAACATCTCTCTCTCCCGTTCTCTGTTCGTGTGCATACCACTTTTGGTGTCCGCCGCCGCCCTGGATCTGCCGCCCCGTGCCCGTTTTGCTCCGTCGTCGCATGGATCCGATGCGGGCAGACAAGCTCTTCCCATCCCAAGTGTCCCCGTGCCAGTTCTGCTCCATCCTCGTCACCTGCTGCCATTGGCCGCGCCACCGTCGGCCTCCGGTCGCCGCGCTGCTTCTATCGAGGAGGAGATGCCGCCCCACGCCAGCGTCCCACCCCGTGGACCGAGGCCCAGCTGCTTCGCGCCGGCCCAACTGGACCAGGACGACCCACCTCCGCAGCAGCCCCAACTGCACCTCCACTGCCTCGGCGTGCCTCCTCTCCGTCCTGGGCCAAAGCCCATGAGGTGATCTAGCCCGTGCCACCCTATCCCCTGCCCTAGGCGCTACATAATAAATTGCGCATGCACATATTCGGCCCATTTAGATTTTTAGGTTTTGCGAATTAATATTCCAGAAAAGCCTATATTTAAAACGTCTATAGCTTTTAATCCGTGCGTCGGTTCGCGATGAACTATATATGTAACTTGACTAGATTTTTGCGTACGACAATATTTTATAACTTGCATGCATGTTTGGAGTTGTTTGAACCACCATTTTCCTAGATTTGCGTGCTTTCCTAATAGGCTAATTGTTGTGTAGATATTTTTGTGCGCGTACGGATTGTTCAAATCCCATAGATAAAATGTTCATGTTGTTGCAACCCCTTGCCATATATTTTAGAAATAGTTGCTTTGCATTTTGCATATAAGTGTCATCATTAGTTTCTCTATGTCGCATTTTGGCCTATTCTCGCATATATGTGTGACATTAGTTTTTTTTTTCAACACCACATATTATATATGTTTTTGGGGTAGAAAATCCATAGAATTCTTCTGTGCATTTAGTTTTATCTTTTGAGCAAGTTAGTGTGCATAATATTTTGTCATGTTACCCTCTTGTTATTTTGTGGGATTTATTCCGTGCATGATATGAATTAGTTTTGAACTAGAGTTATGCCCTTGGATATGTATGCTAGCCCTTGGTAATTTTGGTTGCCTTAGAAATCCATGTTTAGGTGTTGATAGCTTCTTGCCAACATGCTAGAAAATAGTGCTGATTTGGAGATGCTGAAATATTTCTAAGTCTGAGATCTGTTATATTTTGTTGTTGTGTTGCCATGAGACTTGATAGTGATATACAACTCCTTTGGGGTTCATGCAATGGAGTTAGTTGTAGTCCTTAAGATTCTCTAGCATTCTGTAATTTTGCATGCCATTTGGTGCCCTGTAGCATATTTTTTACTGCTATCAATATGCCTTCAGATCGAAAACTGCACTATCAAAGTGTAATTTTCACCAAGTTTGAAATTGTGTGCGAGATGCCATTTTGTGAGTTCTTTTCCTAGTGATACATGCTTCCATGCTAGTTGTATTTAGTAGGGTGTTGTTGTGCATATTGACCACTACAGCTTCATGTCTTGTTTGAGCATTTTAGATTTATGTAGCTTGTTGTTTTAGGGTGTAGAAAATGTCATGTTGCTGTTTTGGTCAGCTTGTAGCTAATTCTTGTTTTGTTGTATTTGTTGAACCGTTGCTCCGTTTGGTACGTGTCATATATGAAACTTGCTTAGAATCTTTTGTAGTTTCGTAATATGTTGCTTCCTTCTCGGTTTGGAATGTTTATGGCTGTCATTTGCATACATATTGCATTCATGGCATCATATCTTGCGGTGATCATATCTTTTGAACCGTAGCTCCGTTGGAGATGATCTCTATATGTAAGTCGACTAGAATGACACGTAGAATCATGTGAACCAGTTTATTTTTCTGTTTAACAAGTATTAAAACATGTTAGTTCAGATCTGGACACAATTCTAATTTAACGTGTGGGGTCGTTTCAGAGACGCTATAAGTCATTTCCGACCTCATTTAAAATGCCTAGATAGTTAGTTGAATTACGCTTCACCTCTTGTCATGTTTAACAACATTAATATTGCCTTGTAAATAAACGGGAGTGAACTAAATAGTTAACTGTGGAGTTTCGTCAATATGCAACTCGTTGCATATTGAACTTCACTTAATGTGTAGTGTTTGATTGTTGTGAATTGCCATGCCATACCCTACATAACTGTAGCCGATCATGCATCATATGTGTTGTGCATTATGTCATGCATGTGCCGTGGTGAATATCGTGCGTTAATTCTTGTTTCCGTTTGCTTCGTCTCGATAGAGTTCCACAACGTGTCAGTATGTGAGGATCCGTTTGACTACTTCGGTTCGTCTGCTTCACGGAGTCATTGTTCATCCAAGCTGGATCCCAGGCAAGATGATAATTTCCCAAGATATCATTACTATCATTGCCGTGCTAGTTGTCTCGTTTCTTTTGCTATGCCTCGTTGCCTACCACATGTTAAATGTCAACCTCTGAATATTGCCATGAAACCTTCAACTTATTCACAACCTAGAAAACCACTGATTAGCTATGTTACCGCTGGCTTAACCATGTGTTAGCGTTGCTAGTTGCAGGTGCAGATGCTTCCATGTGATTACATGGGTTCTTTGTTATATCACCATATAATTGCTAATTAATTTAATGGACCTATATACTTGGTAAAAGGTGGAAGGCTCGACTTCCTAGTCTGGTGTTTTGTTCCACCTTTGCCCCCTTAGTTTTGGCTACCGGTGTTATATCGCATAAATGAGGGCTTCTAACACGATCGGGGTTGTTATGGGGACCCCTTTGATAATTCGTTTTAGATTAAGACTGGTCTGGCAAGGCCCAACTTTGGTACTACGTTTGCCTAATAACCTAATAAAAAGCATAGGGACCCGCCGACACCCGCGGATAATTAATCAACCCCCGGGCCAGTGCTCCGCATGAGTGTTGGTCCAAAATGAGCGATGTTCAGCGCCCCCTGGTCACCCGGAGTTTCAGCCAACCCGACGTCTAGCTCATCCAGTTGTGCCGTGAGAATGAGATATGCAGCTCCTATCGGGATCGTCGGGATGTCGGGCGGCCTTGCTGGATTAGTTTTACCTTTTATGAAATATCTTGTGCATCGGGATTCCGGTGATGCTTTGGGATTTCTCTGAGTTGAGGTTTTCCACTAAGGAATCCGAGGAGATCACGAGTTTCGTGATCGAGGATTTCTATGCGGCTTGTGGTAATTTGTGATGGACTAGTTGGAGCACCCTGCAGGGTTAAATCTTTCGGAAAGCCATACCCATGGTTATGTGGCAAACTTGGAAACTTTGTTTAACATCCGGTTCTAGATAACTTGAAGTAAACTTAATTAAAACTTGCTAACTGAGTGCGTAACCGTGACTGTCTCTCTCACGAGTTCCTTCTCCGATCAAGGACACGGTGGGGTTATGTTTGATGTAAGTAGGTGTTCAGGATCATTCATTTGATCATTATTAGTTCACGTCCGAAATGCATAGATCATCTCCCTCTATTATTCTTGTACTCATAAGTTAGCCACCTCAAATAAATGCTTAGTCATTTGCTGCAGCCTCACCACTTAACCATACCTCACCATTAAGCTTTGCTAGTCTTGATACCTTTGGAAATGAGATTGCGAGTCCCCGTGGCTCACAAATTACTAGAACACCAGTTGCAGGTAGAGGTAAAGTGATATTACGACGTGACCACGACCATTGACCTATTTGGAGTTTCTTCTTCTCCTTCATCGATCTAGGATGGATTCCAGGTCGGCAGCGTGGGATAGCAAGGATGGACGTCATTATTTTATAGTTTGTTTTTGTCCGTAGTCGGACGATGCTCTTCTTCTTGATGGCTGTATATTATTGTATTGATGTGACTTTGATGTAGCTTGTGGCGAGTGTAAGCCAATTCCATATACTCTTCTCTTTAGTACATGTACTTGTAACGATATCCATTCTTGCAACACAACGAGATGCGCTTCTATCCCTGTCGAGGCCCTCGCACCAAAATAAGGGTAGGTCGCATGTTGGGCATGACAAGGAGGAGGGGGGAGGCGGAGTGCCCTGATCACTCGCCGGAGGAGGAGGAGGAGGCGTCCAGTTTGGAAGCTTGATGAACTCCTTGTGGCATAGACATGTACTCTTCAAAGCACGACCCAGCTGATTCTCCCATTCAGCTGTAGGGCGGTCAAGCTCGAGCTCCTCAAATCCCTCCATTACTTGATCCACCATTACAATAGCATAGCCATGTGAATCGGAAGGCAGTGAAAAGTTCCATTGGGTTCATGACGTGCAACAGAGCCGACAGCCGCCCTGAAAGTGAGGTTCCGACATTTCATCATAAGCTCGCAATGTTGAGCCTCCGTGATAGTATCCACGGGGTAGCTAGGAGCTGTGAAGTCATGTTGAACGTTCTCCGTGGAAGACACACCGCTTCTCCGCTGAGATGGCGGGGTAGCTTCGTGCCGCTGAGATGGTTGGCCGACAGCTCGCTGGCTCTCAAGTTCCTCAAGCTTTTGTAGTCTTGCTTGGATCTGCTGCATGTCGCTCAACTCCGCTTTCCTCTTTATCTCCCGGCTTCTGTAACCGCCTGCGTCGGGAAACCCAACCTTCCACGGAACGGAGCCTGGTGTGCCTCATGTTCGTCCAGGGTGCTCAACATTCCCTAGGGCCTCCGTCAGCTTGTCCTTCTCTCTGTCTGGAATCAACGTCCCTTCCTGCGTTGCGGTGATATACTTATGAAGCTTGTTGATGGGTATTGCAAGTTGCTCGTCTGTCCAACGATACTTCCCTGTTTCAGGGTACAAAGTTCCCCCAACCCCGAAGAACTAAGTCCTTGAACGGCCTGGCCAGTTCAATGTCTGCGGTTCGACCCCTTTAGCAATCAGGTCATTCTCAGCTTTGTCCCATAACGGTCGGGCTTTGCGGTAGCCATCTGACCCCGTGTGATGGTGATACTACTTCTTTGCGGCATTGTTCTTGTTTGTCTCTGACATTTTCTTACTCTTGTCCAATGTCTTGTAGGCCACATATGCCGGCCAGTGATCTCTTATCTTCTCAAATCGACCGACGAATTCTAGAGTCTTCCCTTTATCGACAAACATTGATTTCAAATCATTCTTTCACTTCCTGAATAGATGTGCCATCTTCTTAAGAGCACATGCCTTGACTAGTGTCTCTAAAACTGGCTTATTCGGATCCTTTTCTGCCGGTAGGGTGAAATTTGCCTTCAACGCGGTCCAAAGATCATCTTTCTGCCTATCGGTGACATAATCACCTTCAGGGACGTCGTCGCCCTTAGGCTTATTCCATTGCTTGATGCTGATCAAGATGTTGTCCCTAAGTATAGCTCCGCACTGAGCAAAAAATGCGTCCTTGGTCTTCTTGGATTCAATCGGTAGGCCATCGTCCGCGAGTGCTCTGATCGTAAACTTTTCATCCATGCGCAACCTTCTCTTCGGGACTCGTCTATTTACCGAAGTTTGGCTCGATCCATAGGGCTATAAAATAAGAAAGAAGAGTTAATATATGTACACACCTTTGGGCTTAATTAATATATATACCTCCCCGGACTTTGCAACAGCTCCGTCCTCCGTTCGGTCACCGGAGTCGTCATCATGGTCTCCTTTTTCCTCTAGCATTCGGTAACGGGAGCTATCATGATCATGTCCTTCCTCCTCCATTGTTCGATCACCCGAGCTGTCATCCTCTCCTTCCAGAAATATTTCATTGTTGAGATACGACAAGATATCACCTCCGCCGAGGATTATCTCCCCCAACAACTGGTCTTGTTCCAAGTCTCTTTGATCCATAGTTTCTGCAAATATTTCAGCTCCTTGTATGAATAACCGAATTACACGAACTTCTCTGTTTTAAACATGCACAAGCTTTTTTACATTTCATTTCCAAATGTTGAATAGTTCATAGATGTACGTTATGATATATAATGCAATAGATCTCAAGAGGCAAAAAGGTTTTCTTTTAGTTACAATCAATAATCAACTTAATACATCTCGAATTTTATCGAATATAATCTCGAATACATCTCTAGTATAACCTCTTCCACTCGCGGTTCATCATCAACTGATCACCCAAAGAGCTGTCGATGTACTGAGGCACGGGCCGTAGAAACCTACAGAGAAGGAACCATAATAGGATCATAGCTCGGGTGAGATCCCGGAAGAACCTGCCAGGTATTGGAGAACCCGGCGTCCAACGCAATCAAGTACCGACAGACGTGCTCGTCCTCCTCCCACACACGGAGAAGTATCTCCTCCTCGGGGGACGGCTGCCTCCGCACCGAAAGTGGCCCACGCGACCATCAACATAGAAGCTCCGGGTCTATGACAGGAGCCCGATTCTTCGCCAAGATGCGCGCCTGAGAAGGTAGCACCTCCCAGTGCCAGCCCGACGGAGCTCAGTCCCGCACATGCTGGCGCCTACCAAGCAGGTGGTCACCACCGAGTTGACGACGAGGATGCGGGACATGCATCATCGACGTCGAGAACAATTTCTACAACTATTTTAAGCCCTACTATTTAAAGAATAAATCTGGAATCAATATATTTAAAGCCCTCATCTTTTACCACAAAAAAAGAAATCTAAAACTAAACCTAAAATACTTCTAAAACTAAAATACATCTAAAACTAAATTTGCAAAAGCTTTGACTCGTCTTTGACTCATCCAATTTAATATGAAACCTACAACTAAAATACATCTAAAAATTGCAATTTAATTAGGTAGCGGAGGAGCTCACCGAGGCCGATGGGCTCGGGGCGGTGACGACGACGGGCTCGGGGAGACGGTGACGGGCTCGGAGGCGATGACGACGGGCTCGGGGCGACGACGATGGGCTCGGGGGCGACGATGACGGGCTCGGGGCGGCGACGGTGACGTGCTTGGGGGCGGCGACGACGACGGGCTCGGGTACAACGGCGACGAGGAGAAGGACAGGATCGGGGGCGGCGACGGCGACGGTGACGGGCTCGGGGGCGACGACGATGGGCTCGGGGCGATGACGGTGACGTGCTCGGGGGGCGGCGACGACGAGGAGGAGGACTGGATCGGGTGCGGCAATGGCGATGGCTCGGGGGCGGCAGCGACGACGAGGAGGAGGACGGGCTCGGGGCGGCGGCGACGACGAGGAGGACGCCGGGCTCGGGACGGCGGCGACGACGAGGAGGACGGGTTCGGGGGCAAATGGGAGAGTTTTGGGGAAATTTCGACAATTCCCGCCTATATGCGAAAACCTGTGGTCCCAGTACCAGGCACAAACCGGGACCAATGCACCCCTTTCGTCCCGGTTGGTGCCGCAAACCGGGACTAAATGACAATTTTTAGCAGCCCAAAGGGCCGGAAGAAGAGACCTTTAGTCCCGGTTGGTGCCAAAAACCGACACGAAAGGGCGTATTTCGTGTCGGTTGGTGGCACAAACCGGGAGTAAAGGCATGTGCCTGCCACAGTCGCGGTGCGATTGGATGTTTAGTCCCACCTCGCTAGCCGAGAGAGCCCGCGAGTGGTTTATAAGCGCTTGTGCGCTCACCCTGTCGAGCTCCTATCAACTATAGGCTTGAGGGCCTAATTTATCATTGTGTGTGGGCCTAGTGGGCCTTCTACGGGCCTAAATCCTGGCCCAACTCTATGGTTGGGTTTCTAGTCGTATTCAGGCCGTGGTGGCCTAGTAGGTGGCATTTTAAAAAAAATCTAGTTTTTTGGTTCGTTTTTTTTACTTTATTTATTTTATTTTGTGAATAACTTTACTAAAAAAAGATTTTTGAGTGATTCTTTTTCCTGCTATTTAATATTACTGTGTTTTTATCATTATATTCAATTTTGTAGGTTTTAGGTTATTTTAAATGACTGTTTTAATAAAAAACATATCTATTACAAAAGGGATTTCATTGTTTTCAACTTATTTGAACTCAATACTTTTTGTGTGTTCAAAATACACCATTCAAGGCCACATCATCAATTTTCAACACTTTCTGAGTTCATTTGGTATTTTTCATGCATTTACTGTTTTTTTTGAGTTAAATGACCTAGAAATTGAAAAGCGGTACCAATGAACTCTGAATAGGTTGAAAGTTGGCATGGTAACATCATTTCACCCACATAGCATATGCTAAAAAGTTGAGAGAGTTGCGGCAAAAACTGGATGCACTTCGCGTACAAATCGAACAATCTCTTTCGAAGTATCAGGGTTTCTTATGAAAACTCATCTGTTACAAAAGGGATTTCATTTTTTTGAACTTATTTGAACTCAAGACTTTTTGTGTGTTCAAAATGCACCATTCAAGGCCACGTCATCAATTTCCAACCCTTTCTGAGTTCATTTGGTATTTTTCATGCATTTAATGATTTTTTGAGCTAAATGACTTAGAAATTGAAAAGCAGTACAAATGAACTCTGAATATGTTGAAAGTTGGCATGGTATCATCATTTCACCCACGTAGCATGTGCTAAAAAGCTGAATAGGTTGCGACAAAAAATGGATGCACTTCGTGTATAAATCGGACAATCTCTTTCGAAGTATGAGGGTTTCTTACGAAAACTCATCTGTTACAAAAGGGATTTCATTTTTTGAACTTATTTGAACTCAAAACTTTTTGCATGTTCAAAATGCACCATTGAAGGCCACATCTTCAAATTTCAACACTTTCTGAGTTCATTTGGTATTTTTCATGCATTTACTGATTTTTTTGAGCTAAATGACCAAGAAATTCAAATTTACCTTTCGTCCCGGTTGGTGCCTCAAACCGGGACTAAAGGCGTATTTCGTGTCTTGCTTTTAGGGGTTGAACAAGAGATCTTTAGTCCCGGTTGGTGTCACCAACCGACAAGAAAGGGCATATTTCATGTCGGTTGATGGTACAAACCGGGAGTAAAGGCATGTGCCTGCCACAACCGCGGTGCGGTTGGATGTTTTGTTTCACCTCGCTAGCCGAGAGTGCCCGGGAGTGGTTTATAAGCGCTGGTGCGCTGACCCTCTCGAGCTCCTCTCAACTGCAGGTTTCCGGTCCTAATTTATCACTACGTGTGGACCTATTGGGCCTTCTGTACGCCAGAATCCTCGCCCAACTCTCTGGTTGGGTGTCTAGTCGTATACAGGCCGTGGTGGCCCAGTAGGTGGCATTTTTTTTAAAATATACTTTTTTTGTTTCGTTTTTACTTTATTTATTTTATTTTGTGAATAAATTTACTAAAAAAATAGATTTTTGAGTGATTCTTTTTCCTGCTATTTAATATTACTGTTTTTATCATTATATTAAATTTGGTAGGTTTTAGGTTATTTTAAATGACTGTTTTAATAAAAAAACAAATCTGTTACAAAAGGGATTTCATTTTTTGAACTTATTTGAAATGAAGACTTTTTGTATGTATATGTGGTCGAAATGCATGATACCATGAAGTTAGAAAGGGCTAAACCATTCAAAAGTAGGAAATGAAGTTAGAAAGGGCTAAACCATTCAAACTTGGAAACTATAATGGCACAAACAGAAACTAGACATACATAAATTGTTCCAAGCAGTACATAATAATACTAGTCCAAATAGTACATAATAATATCTAGCATGGATATATATACAAGTGTTCGCCGTTGTGAACATTACTCGTGTGAATCGTCTGAATCAGAATGTCCACCTTGTGGGAGGTGACCTTGCCATAGTTGACGACTCGAATCTTGCGGTACAACTCGTATGAAACGTATGCATCTTTTGCTGCATACTCAATGTTGATAGGGTCAAGTGGGGTCCTCTTCTAAAGTCTGTGCTGAGACTTTGGGAATTTGGTCTTCATATCACCATAGTCCTCGTCGATCAAGGAGACTGCCATATGAGCCATCGAAGTCCTGTCATGTCGAAGCCTTAATTTCTGTTGGATATCAATGAGGCAATCAGCTGGTATCTCAATACCAAAGTTGTGCCTCATCTTCAGCTTGTCGTTCCTTATGTCAACGGTAGCAAAACTTATGCCCCTGCGAAGGAAGTCCATGAGTTCTGGACAATACTTGTCACTACTTCAACAACAACAAATTAAAATGGAACAAATGTTACATACTGCTGCATAAAGGAAAAATGTTTCACTACAACTAAAGATAAAATTATCTTTAGGATTCAAATGGAACATATTGCTATCCTATGCAATTTTCATATCCTATAAATTGTCAAGAAACCGTAAATTAACTATGACATATATATATATATATATATATATATATATATATATATATATATATATATATATATATATATATATTTAATCTCCCATAGTTTTGCAAATATGCAAAAGGAAAATTGTTTCACTACAACTAAAGAGAAATTGATATTTATAGGATTCCAATGGAAGATATTGCTATCCTATGCAAGAAACCCTCAATTAACTATCCAATGGAACATATATAGAAACTGCCTATTGCTATCTAGTGGAACCGAAAGAAATCACTATATATATATATATGCAATTTTCATGACCTTGGATCAAAGAAAGCCTCAAAACATACCTCGCCCATTGGAAGATCAAGACATGGAGTTTGAAACATAGTTGGATGACGACAACACCTCGTTGATCGGCCGTGTACTCCAAATCAAGCCCCAAGAACTTGTCATGCTCCACCGCGACGTCAAGCCATCCCTTGAATTGTCTAAGAAAATGCGACATTTCCCTGCTGTTGTTCGTGTACACAACATCGAGCTTGGTCTTGCCATGTGCGAGCACCTCTCCGTAGTGAGTTGGCATGGTGGAAGAAGAGAAGGGAAAAAGAGAGGAAGAAGAGAGGAGAGCGAGAGAGGAGAAGAACAGAGAAATGGCGATAGACTCTGGTTCGGTTGTGCTTTTCCTCGCTGGAAATGAAGCGGGACGCAAACCGTTTGGGCCTTTAGTCCCGGATTGAGCCACCAACCGGGAATAAAGGGTGATATGAACGGTTGCCACCACCACTTCGTCTCAGTTTGTTCTACTAACCGGGACTAAAGGGAATTCGAACGGTCCACCTGGTCTTGGTTTGATTGTCACACCCTTTTTTTAGCTTTCATGACTAATTATCTTATTTCAAAAATTGGGAACAATTTAAAATTTTTGTGAAAGCTTGTGATGCTTGAAGTGACTGTTGTTTGATTGCTTGCTGGTATGCTTGTGTTGGTTCTCAATAATTCTTGCTATTCTCCAGACTCACCTCCTTAGCCCAAAACTCCTGCCTAATGATCATGCCATGTGTTTAGGACCAGAAACTATTTTTACCAAATATTATTCTCACCAAAATGCATTTCTTTGAATTAAGCCTTCAAAACCCTTGAGATGAGGTTTGTACTACAAGTCCTCAAATTAGGGAATTTATTTTCCACCAATTATTTTATTTAAAGCCTATTATCAAAATGTCTTCCAAAAACCACAATATTATTATTTTAATAGATATTTTATTAATTTATTTAAATACCTTTCTGTGAGGCCATAAATGGTCTCTTATGAGGGAAAGTTATTTTGTTGCTCCCAAAATATTTGAGAAACTTTAGGGAAACTCACTCATCATATATATTCCATATATATGAGTTTCTGCATATGGTCATGTTCAAAATATTGGGCAAACCCCTTCAAAACCCTTCGTGCCTAATTCAAGATTTTGGAATATTTCTATAAGAAATATTCTCAATAAATTCGAGTAAAATTCCAGCATATCAGCTATGATATGTTTGATGATCTTGCCAAGTTTCATCTCAACCCAAGTTGATTTGACTCCCCTAATCATTCTAAAACCCTATCTATCTGGATTTAAATTTGAGCAACTCTACATTGTCAAATTTCTCCAATTGTGCTCAAATTTGGTGGACATGTTTTGATATTCCAATAATGCATCCACACCAAGTGGTGCATCAAGGAGAATAGAAGAACTTGTCGCAAGCCCCTCAAGACCCTGTGTGTTGATTTCTGACTTTGGAAAACTTTACATTATAAAGTTTCTCCATTTGACCCCAATGTTTTTGGCCATGCCTTAATATGCAAATAATGCCCCCAAACCAAATATTGGATTTGTGGGAATTGATTTGAATAGTTTTGTAAGCAGAAAGCTATTTCTGCCCATTTCATGGGTTTTCAAGGTCTTCATTGGAAACCATCTCCTCAAAATCCCAAATTTGGTGTCCAAGCTTATTTTCATCTATTATTTGATCCTGTTAAGTTTCATATCCACTGAAGTCCATCTGGTGTCTCTGCCACTTATCAAACACCTTGTGTGCATTCACTTTATTGGCTACTTTGGCCCTTTCCACTTTAACCCTTGAGCTCAACTTTATACCACAACTTCATATAGTTACATTCTACCTCCAGTAACATTTCCATGGCCACTGGTCAATTATTGGAGAGACGCTCCATGTAACTACTCCTCATTTTACCCTTGGAATCACCATTTTTACCCCTCCTGCCCCACTTCTGTTTAAGCCAAAGCCCCCACCTCTTGCCAGAGGGTTCCTAGCATCCCAAAGCATTGTTTCAAGCCAAGAGATGGCATGCTCATGTGGAGAAAACAAGCAGCACATCCTCAAGTTGATTTATGGCTAAAATGTAGCCTTGTACAACAAGTACTAGCTACACTTCTTTGCTTGAGCTCAAACTTTGCAATAGTGTACTCCTTCCATACCAGATGCTCCAGGACATGGTTTCACCTCCCATACCTACCTGTGAAAACCACTTTGGCCAGCCCCTAGTTTCCTGTTGCAAATTTAATCCTAGCCAAAACCCCACCTAGCCAGCTCCAGATTGGTTAAAGCTCCACCAGTGCAATGTGTCACACATGCTTTGCATGCTTGACACCTTGGCCTGGCCAAGGGGTGGCCCAGAACACCAAGTGGGGTGGTGACCACCTCCGTGGAGTGCAGAAATGGTGCTCTGCATCTTGTTTCTTCCATCCAGTCCATTTATAGCTGAACAAAGATGTCTCAGTATGTCTCAGAGCCTTATTTTGACCGTTCAAACCACTCCCCATCACTAGCTAGCTTCCAAGATCCCTCCGGAGCGTGTGGCACCCATGCACAGGAATGGTCCCGAGAGCTTCCGAGATCTCTCCCTTCCTCTAACTCTCTGATCTCCCCTTTTCCGAGTCTCTCTTGCTTCCTCTTCCTTGTGCACATCCAAGTATCCCTTTTTGAGCCCGTGCTCTCTCCCCAAGCCCTCCTCCTCCTCCTGCCATGCCATGGCCGAAGCCCACCGGGGGTCTCCGCTCAAGCCAGGCCAACCAGGGGGTTTCCCTCGCCTTTAGCCCCCCTGGGGTTCATCCTAGCTGGCGCTCCTCCTCCCGAGCACCTCCGGCTCCCTCCCTTCGCTGCTGGTGCTGAAACCAGAGAGGGTCGTCAGTCTCCCCGCAGCCGCCGTTGCCGGCTCCCCTTGCAGCCTCTCTGCGGGCGCCATGTTTGGGAATGGGGCGGCGCGGCCCCCCAAGCCCGCCGGTGCTCTCGCCTTGGGAAGGCATGGTCGGAGGCACGGTGCCCATGCGGCTACGTCCCTCCCGCCACGATTCCTCTCTGTCAGCGTGAGGAACAAGACGACCCTGCACGCGGGGCCTCCTGTTAGTGAGCCAGGGCCAAGCCAACTGCCTCTAGTGGTCGCGCCTCCGTGGGAGTGCGCCACCCTGCGGCAGAGGCGCCCTTGCGAAAACCGCTTTTGGCATGTCCCTTCGCTGGCAGCCCGAGCTGCTAGGTCGTTCCACCCTCTATCTAGCGCCCTGGGCGCAAGATAACCCCCGAAGGCTAAGCTCCTTTTTCTGATTTCCCTTTTTTGCATAACTTCAAAAATCCATTCAAAAATCATTCTAACTCCAAATTGTTTGATTCAAACTCCTTTAGGTTCCTAAAATTCAAGGCTATCCAAATATGTGCCTTCCACATTTTTCCAAGCAACCTTTCGGTGGTGTTTTTATTTAAATCCAGATCTGAATGATTTAAACCCACCTTGTGAAATTCCTAGAGAATCCAAATCAGCTCCAAATGGAGTGATTCCAATTTCCAGAGCCTTCTAATATCATGCCCTATTTTTGATTCCTTGGTCAACATTTTATCAGACTTTATTCTGTTGTATTAAATAAATAGCACCCTTTTGCTATTTATTCCATATTAGAAAATCCCTGGAATATTCATGCAAACTCCAAATCTAGTGAAACAACTTCCTATATATTTATAAATTTGTTATTTGTTAAATGAGTGCCTCCACTCATTTTATCATAATATTTTCTATGGACTTCATAAAGAATCCCCTACTCCTTCTTTCCTCCATTCAGAATTCCTAGATGATCCAAACCGCCTATGGCAAACTTCACGTATTTTTCTTATGACCAGAGAGGTCCAAGAAAAATATAACTCCTATTTATGCAACACTTTTATTTCTGCCTACTGTGTGGCTTACCGTGGTTGTTTCCAACGATAGTTGACGGGTAGACGGAGTACTCGGAGTTGGAGCGGAAGACCTCGAAGACCCCAAGGGCTTATGTGAGCAAAGGCAACCAGCCCTTTGACCATGACTGAGCATATGTTATATTGCATGATAGTGTTGCAAATATTTCCGTTGCATATGATCATAAGTGCCGGTAAATCACTAAGGTGGTGTTACCGATGGCTCCTCCGGAGCACATGCATTGAGCTTGATCCTACCACCTGTGAGGATCTTGCTAGTATCACGTTGACAAGTAATGCTAGAGTAATAATAGCATGAGCATGTTGTTGGTATAAATCAAAGATTTATGAAAACCCCGTCGGGTGCCACTAATGCCCGAGGGTGATGAAGAATTAGGTGGCCACTTTTGGTGAAGTGGTGCACCGGGTATTTGTGTGTGTATGGTTTCGGAAATGGGAATAGATTTATGATGTGTCGACCGTCCCAACCCTATATGTACGACCATGTTACCCCTTTTGAGACGGGGCTATGTTGATTACTCTGGTCGGTGCTAGCAAAGAGCCACATTACTAGTGGCGGGAGTGATGTGTGGTCACTCTCGTGATGGGGTCGTGCCAGGTAGGACGACTATGCCATTTTACGTGTTCCAGGCACACCGTTGGTCCCCTAATGGTTGATACAACCCAGAGTCGGTGCTCGTAAGACGTACAACATGTGGGCTGGATACCAATCAAGTGGACCTCTTTGGCTAGTATCGTCAGAAGAAAGGCATTGATCGGGTACTTACCTCGGGTATGTTATATATCGCGAGTCGTGGATGACACGGAAGTTTCCCGGATCTTGTGGGTCCAGCATACCAGCTCTTCAGAGTGTAAAACTATTCGAATAGCCGTGTCCACGGTCAAGGACAGTTGGGTAATCCTGCTTAAACTACGTCCTGTTGTTTCCGCATAAACCAAGTATGTTTGTGTATGTGTTACATGGTGTTATTATGGAAGAAATGATATAACCAAGTTTGGTGACTTGACATATTGGGTGAACCCGGAAGGTTCAGCCCGTGACAAATATGTTGATATCTGTAACCTGTTCTTCAAAAGTAATTCTTTAACTTGATGCATATTCATGATCATTTACCACCAAGGTGAATTCCACCAAAGATGCATGTTATTGTTATCCTTCACTTGCATTGTTCATATCATGGGCTGTTTGCGATTACAATCAAAAGTACTCATTGGTTAGCCACTGGTTATTTCATTGACCAGGTATGAGAGAACAAGATTTGGTGAAGGTTAACTCGGTGACGTTCTTGCGAGCTAGGATACTTCCCAGTCAGAATGCCTGTAGGTTAAGGCTGATGGCATGGGTTTACGCTTTCAACCAATAATTCAGCTATTGGTCCAGTTTGGTGTGTTGTCCTTCAAGGCCCTATATATGTAAGACTCGACCGCAATGGTCATTTATTGTATCAGACGGTATGTATGGATGTAAGACTCTTATTATTCAGTTTTTGTGTGTTCGGTGAGCATTTATCTCTGGGATCATTGAGCACGTTCATTCGGCGATCTCGACTCGTAAGTCGGAGTCCCCACACAGCTGGTATCAGAGCCATCCTGACTATAGGAAGCCCTTAGTTAGCATGGATGTTCGTTAGGATAAAACTGCTTTCCAGACCTTCAAAAGTACTTGCAAAACCTATATATTTTCTCGCCTCTCCTAAATCTTCAAAGAAAGTGAAGGTTATACTTTAGCCTTCCACTCTAATTTTCTTGACACTCCTCGTCTGTTTCTTCAAAACCTATAAATAGCTGCAAGCACCCTTAAGACCTCCGACCACGGGGTTACCTGAAATCCTCGTGGGCAACCCGAAAGGAAGCAATCTTTCCAAGCGACCAGTCATGTTCTGAAGGACAAGGATGACAACTTTACGACCAGGTGACACCAAGAGAAGAACCTCCAAGAGGAACAAGACATCGAGGCTTAGAAGATGGCAACACCTTTGGCGCTGTTCCAGAGTGATGCCGCTTTCACCTATGATAATCTGGACGTAAAATATTCAAGCCATGATTTGCATCACTAAAAGAGCGACCCTGTCAACAATAAGGATTGCGTCGACCACCACCGGTGGATGAGAACCTCGCCATTTGGTCCGCCTCACCTTAGTGAGCAGGAAAATGGTTCTCTTCATCCCCCGCTCTAGGTGTCGATATCCCAATTACTATGACTGACAGGTCCGGACCCTATCACGTCTTGCAAATATCATTGCATGAAGTTGTCCACTTGAGACTCTCAAAGCCTCAGAAGACGAGAAGACAATGACAAGATTAGGAAGACAAAGGTAGACCCTGTCAACGACAACAATGAAGAACCACCTTCGTCGGCAACTCACCATACGAGAAGTTATCAAGGATCCTTTCAACTCAACGACATTCGGCAAGCAACGACAAGAGACGTGGCAACACCATGAGAAAGTCCAGAAGACTTAGCAGACTCCTCTCCAGAGCACGAAGCAAGCACGACTGTCAAGTCCGAGAACCCTAGGGTAGGATGAGTCGTAAATCCCCTATGCGAAGTCGAGTCCATGAAATGGTTCGGATGGACCATGTTGTGTGTTGTTTGTTTTTGTTGTTTGTGCTTTGATATAAGTCGCACCTTTGATTAAGCAACAATCATGTGGTTATATCGCCTGTTTTATTTTGATGTTCGAAATGATTTTTGGCACTTGTTTGAGTTGACCTTCCAACGCTTGTTTGATTGCACTAAAACCCTTAGACACTCCCCTCTGTGCTACTCTCTCTCTCACCCCTCTCGACAACTGAAGACCAACAAGACATGATGCATCGGGAATCCACTTCGATGAACGGCTGACACTGAAGATACTGGCTATGCCATGCTTAACCATAGGAGTTATACTTTCCTTGAGATTGGAAACCCTCTCTAGACTAGACTAACCTCCACAAGCTTTTCCGACTCAAATTTTCTGGTCACGTGTCTAGTACACGGACCTGCCAGAACACCCGTAGATCCCCGATAAAACCCCGCATAGCACCGAATTCCTTATGGAACAAGTGATCATGGTGAACGAGTATCCCTCGTTCTCAATCTAGCACCAAAACCCTGATGCCATAAGAGGACTGTTCTCTGATATAAGAGCATTAGACTAAATATTGTGGTGATGATGATAGTTGTCTTGAAGATATAGCTAGATTATCTTGGTGGATCATAAGACCCTTATAAAGGTAGATGAACTTGGTAGAACAAGTTGATATAGTAGCATAACCTACGTGTTCCTGGAGTAATATTAGATTTAGTAGGACGATTATAATCACAAACGATAATTCTTCGTGGTATAATCGACTTTATCAAGTAGCTGACATGGTTCGATGGTTTTACCATAATGACTTGGAGTAGCGAGCAAGAGATCTCATTGGACTTGAGTTTGGATTTAAATAGGTAGACCCGGCAGACTATTAAAAATATATGAGGCCACATGGTTCGGAGTGAATTGGATTTATCCCGATGATCTTAATCGTGATACCATGTTTCTCGGTGGATGATAAGGGTGTATGCTTGGAGTTGTCGAATTGGTTTTCGAGCCTATGTGAATTGGCATTGGAGATTATATGGCCATGATATTGAAGTTGGTGGATATACTATAACGTAATCCTTGCAATAATATGTGAATTAAGAAGACTCCAAGTGATCATATAGAACCCCATCAGTATCGGATTGTGGGAGTGAGGGGTCCAGTAGTGATCGATCGGATTGCTGGACCACTTGATCGGATTAGTAGAAAGGACACCAAATCTTGGATTGGAAAACTACTTGTTTCCTTGGTATGGTAATGCAGTACCCTATCAATTGGATGATCTGGCGGGACATCTCGATTTGTGGTGTCTTAAATTCAAGCCTAGGAGCTTGTATGTCTCCCCGAGGTTCTTGCATACGAATGCATGTGCATCATAGCTACACCATACTTGTAGAGTTTGGGTTTAATACTTCCCTCAACCCCGGAGCTGACTAGCATGAGCGGTGTGGAGTTGACTTATGTGAGATGGTATCTTTGATGAAATAGGGTGATTTTGTCTAGAGTTAGAGGTCGGATTATCGACATCTAAGGGAATGTGCTTAGAGATAAGATGATAACTATTCACCCACATCCTAAGTTCCTTGAGACCCTAAAGCTGCACCAAGCCATAGATGGACGGAGTACGAGCATAGACAACGACTCTAAGTCATTGGAATATGGCCAGTTCCCCGCCCATAGCAGGATCCAGTTTCCCTCACCTGTCTCATGAGCACTGCACTTATGTGATGCTTGGGAAAATATCCTGTTGTCCTAGCAGATGACATACATATTCCCCAGTAAGAGGATGAACGCCTCAGTCCTGTTTAGAAGAGCCACAGACTCCATAGACTGCCACCCTCCGACAACCGAAGACAATTTCCGCAAGCATGATGAAGCATCAACATGACCAAGGAGCCAACATTTTATTGCAACTCCTACGTCAACTACGCCGACAACGACATGCAAGACAATAAGACTAGCAAGGACAGACGCACCGGGGGCAACCTCTACCCGGACCACGACTACGTTCACAGCCACACACACATCAACACCTAACCACTTGCCACAATGGCACACCTTACGAAGGAACCACACATGTATTTATTCACGGAGACACCACTGACACACTAACACCACACGTACACTGAGAAGATGCCTAATCGTCATGAACCCTGCCACCACGGAGAGCTGCCGTGCGGGTGACAGCATCATGACGATCATCTTGGACGATCGCATAGTACAACGTCGAGACCTCGACCAGCAACACCACCATTCTAGACAGAAAGATTATGAGCCACCCCGGGGTCTCGTCTGCCATTAGCATCCCTCCTCGAGCACTTGCAAGGAGAAGAAGAAGGAGGAAGAGGACCGGAGAAGCAGCAAGGAACAAGGCCGGGTGCGAGAACAAGAAGGACTCCCTGACTAATTTATAGCCAGGCTAGGTGAGCCACTAGCAAGGCCACCAGCCCCACTTGCCGCTCGGCCGTCAGTGCTCGTTGGGAATCCCATAGCAACGTCGACATGCCCAGGACCGCGAGGCGAGTTCTCGCTGCACCGACAGTTGGCTCACTGCGCAGCACCGCACGGCGTCCCTAGACACCCTACACCCTAGGCACCACAAGTGGAGGCGGCACATGGGACTCACCCAGGAAAGAAGAATCAGAGCAAGAAGAAGAGGCTGACGGCGGCCCCTGGGTCCACACGTCAGCCGGAGTGGGTGCCAAGCACCAGGTACGACTAGCAACGAGGTATAGCAATTTTCCTTCCTCCAACACCTTCGTAGAACGCAGATGCACCAATAAGTGGCACTCTTGAGGTGACCACGCCGGACCGCGTGTTTAGAATATTGATAACAATGTGTTCAGCAGTATAGCAGGAGCAGGCCCTTGTTTTCACCTTAACAAATCTCGGGGACGATATTTTCTTAAGGGGTAAGGTCTATCACACCCTCTGTTTAGCTTTCGTGAGTAATTATCTTATTTCAAAAATTGGGACCAATTTAAATTTTTTGTGAAAGCTTGTGATGCTTGAAGTGACTGTCGTTTGCTTGCTTGCTCGTATGCTTGTGTTGGTTCTCAATAATTCTTGCTATTCTCCAGACTCACCTCCTTAGCCCAAAACTCCTGCCTAATATCATGCCATGTGTTTAGGATCAGAAACTATTTTTACCAAATATTATTCTTACCAAAATGCATTTCTTTGAATTAAGCCTTCAAAACGCTGAGATGAGGTTTGTACTACAAGTCCTCAAATTAGGGAATTTATTTTGCACCAATTATTTTATTTAAAGACTATTATCAAAATGTCTTGCAAAAACCACAATATTATTATTTTAAAAGATATTTTATTATTTTATTTAAATACCTTTCTGTGAGGCTAGAAATGGTCTCTTATGAAGGAAAGCTATTTTTATTCCTCCCAAAATATTTGAGAAAATTTAGGGAAACTCAGTGAGCATATATATTCCATATATGTGAGTTTCAGCACATGGTCATGTTCGAAATATTGGGCAAACCCCTTCAAAACCCTTCCTGCCAAATTCAAGCTTTTGGAATATTTCTATAAGAAATATTCTCAATAAATTCTAGTAAAATTCGAGCATATCACTTATTATATGTTTGATGATCTTGCCAAGTTTCATCTCAATCCAAGTTGATTTGACTCCCCTAATCATTCTAAAACCCTATCTGTCCAGATTCAAATTTAACCAACTCTACATTGTCAAGTGTCTCCAATTGTGCTCAGATTTGGTGGACATGTTCTGATATTCCAATAATGCATCCACACCAAGTGGTGCATCAAGGGGAATAGAAGAACTTGTCCTAAGCCCCTCAAGACCCTCTTTGTTGATTTGTGACTTTGGGAAACTTTACATTATAAAGTTTCTGCATTCGACCCCAAACTTTTTGGGCATGCCTTAATGCTCAAATAATGACGCCACACCAAATATTGGATTTGTGGGAATTGATTTGGATAGTTTTGTAAGGAGAAAACTATTTCTGCCCATTTCATGGGTTTTCCAAGTCTACATTGGAAACCATCTCCTCAAAATCCCAAATTTGGTGTCCAAGCTTATTTTCATCTATTATTTGATCCTGTTAAGTTTCATATCCATTGAAGTCCATGTGGTTGCTCTGCCACTCATCAAACACCTTGTGTGCATTCACTTTATTGGCTACTTTGGCCCTTTCGACTTTCACCCTTGAGCTCAACTTTCTACCACAACTTCATATAGTTACATTCTACTTCGAGTAACATTTCCATGGCCACTGGTCAATTATTGGAGAGAGGCTTCATGTAACTACTCCTCATTTTACCCTTGGAATCACCATTTTTACCACTCTTGCCCCACTTCTGTTTAAGCCAAAGCCCCCACCTCTTGCGAGAGGGTTCCTAGCATCCGAAAGCATTGTTTCAAGCCAAGAGATGGCATGCTCATGTGGAGAAAACATGCAGCTCATCCTCAATTTGATTTATGGTTGAAATGTTGCCTTGTACAGCAAGTACTAGCTACACTTCTTTGCTTGAGCTGAAACTTTGCAATAGTGTACTCCTACCATACCAGATGCTCCAGGACATGGTTTCACCTCCCATTCCTACGTGTGAAAACCACTTTTGCCGGCCCCTAGTTTCCTGTTGCAAATTTATTCCTTGCCAAAACCCCACCTAGCCAACTCCAAATTGGTCAAAGCTCCACCAGTGCAATGTGTCACACATGCCTTGCATGCTTGACACCTTGGCCTGGCCAAGGGGTGGCCCAGGACACCAAGTGGGGTGGTGACCACCTCCCTGGAGTGCAGAAATGGTGCTCTGCATCTTGTTTCTTCCCTCTAGTCCATTTCTAGGTGAACCAAGATGTCTCAGTATGTCTCAGAGCCTTCTTTTGACCGTTCAAACCACTCCCCATCACTAGCTAGCTTCTAAGCTCCCTCCGGAGCGTGTGGCACCCATGCACAGGAATGCTCCCGAGAGCTTCCGAGCTCTCTCCCTTCCTCTAACTCTCTTATCTCCCCTTTTATGAGTTTCTCTTGCTTACCCTTCCTTGTGCACATCCAAGGCTCCCTTTTTGAGCCCCTGATCTCTCCCCAAGCCCTCCTCCTCCTCCTTCCATGCCATGTCCGAAGCCCACCGGGGGTCTCCGCTCAAGCCGGGCCAACCAGGGGGTTTCCCCTCGTCTCTAGCCCCCGGGGTTCCTCCTAGATGGAGCTGCTCCTCCCGAGCACCTCCGTCTCTCTCCCTTCACTGCTGGTGCTGAAACTAGAGAGGGTCATCGGTCTCCCCGCAGCCACCATCGTCGGCTCCCCTTGCAACCTCTCTGTGGGCGCCATGTTTGGGAATGGGGGCGGCGCGGCCCCCCGAGCCCATCGGAGCTCTCGCCTTGGCAGGGGATGGTCGGAGGCACGGTGCCCGCGCGGTTCCTCTCTGCCAGCTTGAGGAAGAAGATGACCCTACACGCGGGGCCTCCTGTCAGTGAGCGAGGGCCAGGTCAACTGCCTCTACTGGTCGCGCCTCCGTGGGAGTGCGACACCTTATAGCGAAGGCGCCCTGGCGAAAACCACCTTCGGTGTGTCCCTTCGCTAGCAGCCCGAGCTGCTGGGCCAGCCCACCCTTTATCTAGTGCCCTGGGCGCAAGATAACCCGTGAAGGCTAAGCTCCTTTTTCTGATTTTCCCTTTTTGCATAACTTCAAAAATCCATTCAAAAATCATTCTAACTCCAAATTGTTTGATTCAAACTCCGGCAGGTTCCTAAAATTCAGGGTTATCCAAATATGTGCCTTGACATTTTTCCAAGCAACCTTTCTGTGGTGTTTTTATTTAAATCCAGATCTCAATGATTTAAACCCACCTTGTGAAATTCCTAGAGAATCCAAATCAACTCCAAATGGAGTGATTCCAATTTCTAGAGCCTTCTAATATCATGCCCTATTTTTGAATCCTTGGTCAACATTTTATCAGACTTTATTCTGTTGTATTAAATAAATAGCTCCCTTTTTCTATTTATTCCATATTAGAAAATCCCTGGAATATTCAGGCCAACTCCAAATCTAGTGAAACAACTTCCTAAATATTTCTAAAATTGTTCTCTGTTAAATGAGTGCCTCCACTCATTTTATCATAATATTTTCTGTGGGCTTCATAAAGAAACCCCTACTCCTTCTTTCCTCCATTCCGAATTCCTTGATGATCCAAACTTCTTATGGCAAACTTCACGTATTTTTCTTATGACCAGAGAGGTCCAAGAAAAATATAACTTCTATTTATGAGTACTTTTATTTCTGCCTACCGTGTGGCTTACCGTGGTTGTTTCCGACAATAGTTGACGGGTAGACGGAGTACTCGGAGTTGGAGCGGAAGACCTCGAGGGCTTATGTGAGCAAAGGCAAGCAGCCCTTTGACCATGACTGAGCATATGTTATATTGCATGATAGTGTAGCAAAATATTTCCGTTGCATATGATCATAAGTGCCGGTAATTCACTAAGGTGGTGTTACCGATGGCTTCTTCGGAGCACATGCATTGAGCTTGATCCTACCACCAGTGAGGATCATGCTAGTATCATGTTGACAAGTAATGCTAGAGTAATAATCATATGAGCATGTTGTTGGTATAAGTCAAAGGTTTATGAAAACCCCGTCGTGTTCCACTAATGTTCGAGGGTGATGAAGAGTTAGGTGGCCACTTTTGGTGAAGTGGTGCACCAGGTATTTGTGTGTGTATGGTTTCGAAAATGGGATTAGATTTATGATGTATCGACCATCCCAACCCTACATGTACGACCACGTTACCCCTTATGGGACGGCACTGTGTTGATTACTCTGGTCGGTGCTAGTAAAGAGCCACATTACTAGTGGCAAGAGTGATGTGTGGTCACTCTCATGATGGGGTCATGCCAGGTAGGACGACTATGCCGTATTTACGTGTTCCAGGCACACCGTTGATCCCCGTATGGTTGATACTGTCGAGAGTTGGTGCTCGTAAGACATACAACATGTGGGCTGGGTACCCATCGAGTGGACCTCTTTGGCTAGTATCGTCAGAAGAAAGGCATTGATCGGGTACTTACCTCGGGTATGTTGTATACCGCGAGTCGTGGATGCCACGGATGTTTCCCGGATCTTGTGGGTCCAGCGTACCACCCCTGCAGAGTGTAAAACTATTCGAATAGTCGTGTCCATGATCACGGATAGTTGGGTAATCCTACTTAAACTATGTCTTGTTGTTTCAGCATAAACCAAGTGTGTGTGTATGTGTTACATGGTGTTATAATGGAAGAACTGATATAACCAAGTTCTGTGACTTGGCATATTGGGTGAACCCGGAAGGTTCAGCCCGTGACAGATATATTGATATCTGTAACCTGTTCTGCAAAAGTAATTCTTTAACTTGATGCATATTCATGGTCCTTTACCACCAAGGTGAATTCCACCAAAGATGCATGTTATTGTTATTCTTCACTTGCATTGTTCATATCATGGTCTGTTTGCGTGTACAATCAAAAGTACTCATTGGCTTGCCACTGGTTATTTCATTGACCAGGTAAGAGAGAACATGATTTGGTGAAGGGTAACTCGGTGACGTTATTGCGAGCCAGGATGCTTCCCAGTCAGAATGCCTGTAGGTTAAGGCTGATGTCATGGGTTCACGCATTCAACTAATAATTCCGCTATTGGTCCAGTTTGGTGTGTTGGCCTTCAAGGACCTATATATGTAAGACTCCACCGCAATGGTCATTTATTATATCAAATGGTATGTATGGATGTAAGACTCTTATTATTCAGTTTCTGTGTGTTCGGTGAGCATTGATCTCTAGGATCACCGAGCACGTTAATTCGACGATCTCGACTCGTAAGTCGGGGTCCCCACATTGATCCACCAACCGGGACTAAAGGTGGATAAGAATGGTTCCGTCCTATTGGTCCTGGTGCATGTCTGGAACCGGGATCAAAGGGGTGACACGAACCGAGACCAATGGCCCATGATTCTCGGCTGGTGCCCTGGCCTCACGAACTGGGACCAATGAAACCATAGGTCCCGGTTCATGGGTGAACCGGGGCCAATGAGATTACATGCCCTGGACTAAAGCCCTCTTTTCTACTAGTGAGAGTACATATGCGGGCACTATGTTGATTTGTCGACGAGACGGACTACACAAATTAGAAGACGATGATGCAGGCTTTCCTTGCAGACACGAAACATGCAAAGGAGCATGTTCTCAATTTCAAGGGATCGATTAAGGGTCATCAAATGCTCAATTGGAGGAGGGCACGCGTGCATTTGACGTTGATGGACGATTACTTTGCCCCCCGATGCTCTATTTGTTCGCTGACAATTTTTGCTGGTGCTTTCGGGTGTGAATAACTGTCTCTGATCATCTCTACCATGGGATATGGTCCTTTGATGACTACTTCATCTTGAAGATGGATGTTGTAGGAAGGATTATATTTTTTGGTTATCAGAAGTGCACGGTCGCATTACGAATGCTTGCATATGGCACGACCATTGATTTGTCCGACGAATACCTGCCGATGTCTGAGAGCACATATGGAGACGCCATAGTCAGGTTTGCTATTGTCTTTGTCTCGGTGTTTGGACCATGTACTTGAGAGAACCAACTATTGCATACACCGCGAGGATCTTGGCAATGTGTGAAGCAAGAGGGTGGCAAGGTTCTCTGGATTTGGAGGTGGAAGAATGGCCCAAATGCTTCACAAGGGCCATATCAAGGTCATGTTAAGAAGTCCACCATCGTTCTTGAACAAGTTGCATCACATGATCTCTGGATTTGGCACGCTTTCTTTGGCATGTTGGGGTCTCACAATGACATCAACGTGTTGCATGGATCTCCATTGTTTGCTAGCCTGATTGAAGGGAAAGCTCCTCCTTGCAAGTATACTATAAATTGTCATGAATACAACATGGACTACTATCTGGTTAATAGTACCTATCTCTAGGATCGAAAGTATGTCTAGAGGGGGGGGGGTGATTAGACTACTTGACAAGATAATTTTTTTGCCTTTTAACAATTTTACTCGAGAGGCAGGTACGACAGTTATAACAAGTCAAGTACACCCTACACATGCAGTTCTAATAGTATAGCAGTGTAAAGTAAACATGCAAGTGTAAATAGAGGAGTAAGTGTTGGAAATATGCCCTAGTGGCAATAATAAAATAGTTATTATTATATTTCCTGTTTCAAGATAATTGCTTATTATCCATGCTATAAATGTATTGATTGGAAACATAAATGTATGTGTGGATATATAGACAAAACTATGTCCCTAGTGAGTCTCTAGTTGACTAGCTTGTTGATCAAGGGTGGTTAAGATTTCCTAGCCATAGACAAGTGTTGTCACTTGATGACGGCATCACATCATTAGGAGAATGATGTGATGGACAAGACCCAAACTATAAACGTAGCATATGATCGTGTAATTTTGTTGCTATTGTTTTCTGCATGTTAAGTATTCATTCCTATGACCATGAGATCATGTAACCTACTGACATCGGAGGAATGCCTTGCGTGTATCAAACGTCGCAACGTTACTGGGTGACTATAAAGGTACTCTACAGGCATCTCCGAAGGTGTCCGTTGAGTTAGCATGGATCAAGGCTGGGATTTGTCACTCCGTGTGACAGAGAGGTATCTCGGGACCCACTCTGTAATACAACATCACAATTAAGCCTTGCAAGCAATGTGACTAAAGAGTTAGTTAGTCACGGGAGCTTGTATTACAGAATGAGTAAAGATACTTGCCGATAATGAGATTGAAATAGGTATGGAGATACTGACGATCGAATCTCGGGCAAGTAACATACCGAAGGATAAACATCATGGTATATGAGATTATATGAATCCTTGACATAGAGGTTCAACCAATAAGATTTTCGTAGAATATGTAGGATCCAATATGGACATCCAGGTACCACTATTGGATATTGACCGGAGAGTGTCTCAGGTCATGTCTCTGTTGGAAATATGCCCTAGAGGCAATAATAATTAGTTATTATTATATTCCTTTGTTCATGATAATCGTTTATTATCCATGCTATAATTGTATTGACTGGAAACACAATACTTGTGTGGATACATAGACAAAACACTGTCCCTAGTAAGCCTCTAGTTGACTAGCTCGTTGATCAAAGATGGTCAAGGTTTCCTGGCCATAGGCAAGTGTTGTTACTTGATAACGGGATCACATCATTAGGAGAATCATGTGATGGACTAGACCCAAACTAATAGACGTAGCATGTTGATCGTGTCATTTTGTTGCTACTGTTTTCTGCGTGTCAAGTATTTGTTCCTATGACCATGAGATCATATAACTCACTGACACCGGAGGAGTGCTTTGTGTGTATCAAACGTCGCAATTTAACTGGGTGACTATAAAGATGCTCTACAGGTATCTCTGAAGGTGTTCGTTGAGTTAGTATAGATCAAGACTGGGATTTGTCACTCCATATGACGGAGAGGTATCTCGGGGCCCACTCGGTAATACAACATCACACACAAGCCTTGCAAGCAATGTGACTTAGTGTTAGTTGCGGGATCTTGTATTACGGAACGAGTAAAGAGACTTGCTGGTAAACGAGATTGAAATAGGTATGCGGATACTGACGATCGAATCTCAGGCAAGTAACATACCGAAGGACAAAGGGAATGACATATGGGATTATATGAATCCTTGGCACTGAGGTTCAAATGATAATATCTTCGTAGAATATGTAGGATCCAATATGGGCATCCAGATCCCGCTATTGGATATCGACCGAGGAGTCTCTCGGGTCATGTCTACATAGTTCTCAAACCCGCAGGGTCTGCACACTTAAGGTTCAATGTTGTTTTATGCGTATTTGAGTTATATGGTTGGTTACCGAATGTTGTTCGGAGTCCCGTATGAGATCACGAACGTCACGAGGGTTTCCGGAATGGTCTGGAAACGAAGATTGATATATAGGATGACCTCATTTGGTTACCGGAAGGTTTTCGTGCATTACGGGAAAAGTTTCGGGCTCATCGGTAGTGTAATGGGAGTGCCGGCAGGGGTGCCGGGGACCATCAGGAGGGGTGTCACGCCCCAAGGGGTCTCATGGGCTATGGGAAGAGATAAACCAGCCCCTAGTGGGCTGGAATAAGTTCCCACTAAGGCCCATAAGGATTGAGAAGGAAAAAACACAAGGTGGAAAGAGTTTCCAAGTGGGAAGGTGGAATCCTACTCCAAGTAGGAGTGGAGTAGGACTCCTCGACCTCCAATTTCGGCCAAACCTTTAGGTTTTGAGGCTGCCTCCTCCCCTCCCTCCTATATATAGTGGGGTTTTAGAGCTGATTTGAGACAACTTTTGCCACGGCAGCCCGACCACATACCTCCACGGTTTTACCTCTAGATCGCGTTTCTGCGGAGCTCGGGCGGAGCCCTGCTGAGATTAGATCACCACCAACCTCCGGAGCGCCATCACGCTGCCGGAGAACTCATCTACCTCTCTGTCTCTCTTTCTGGATCAAGAAGGCCGAGATCATCGTCGAGCTGTACGTGTGCTGAACGCGGAGGTGCCGTCCGTTCGGCACTAGATCGTGGGACAGCTCGCGGGACGGTTCGCGGGGCGGATCGAGGGACGTGAGGATGTTCCACTACATCAACCGCGTTCACTAACGCTTCTGCTGTGCGATCTACAAGGGTACGTAGATCGGAAATCCCCTCTCGTAGATGGACATCACCATGATAGGTCTTCGTGCGCGTAGGAAATTTTTTGTTTCCCATGCGACGTTCCCCAACAGTGGCATCATGAGCTAGGTTCATGCGTAGATGTAATATCGAGTAGAACACAAAAGTTTTTGTGGGAGGTGATGTGCGTTTTTCTGCCCTCCTTAGTCTTTTCTTGATTCCACGGTATTGTTGGATCAAAGCGGCTCGGACCGACATTACTCGTACGCTTACGAGAGACTGGTTTCATCGCTACGAGTAACTCCGTTGCTCAAAGATGACCGGCGAGTGTCGGTTTCTCCAACTTTAGTTGAATCGGATTTGACCGAGGAGGTCCTTGGATGAGGTTAAATAGCAATTCATATATCTCCGTTGTGGTGTTTGCGTAAGTAAGATGCGATCCTACTAGATACCCATGGTCACCACGTAAAACATGCAACAACAATTAGAGTACGTCTAACTTGTTTTTGCGGGGTATGCTTGTGATGTGATATGGCCAACGATGTGATGTGATATATTGGATGTATGAGATGATCATGTTGTAATAGTTAATATCGACTTGCACGTCGATGGTACGGCAACCGGCAGAAGCCATAGGGTTGTCTTTAAACTAACGTTTGTGCTTGCAGATGCGTTTACTATATTGCTAGGACGTAGCTTTAGTAGTAATAGCATGAGTAGCACGACAACCCCGATGGCGACACGTTGATGGAGATCATGATGATGGAGAGCATGGTGTGATGCCGGTGACAAGAAGATCGTGCCTGTGCTTTGGTGATGGAGATCAAGAAGCACATGATGATGGCCATATCATGTCACTTATGAATTGCATGTGATGTTAAGCCTTTATGCACCTTATCTTGCTTAGAAAGACGGTAGCATTATGAGGTGATCTCTCACTAAAATTTCAAGACGAAATTGTGTTCTCCCCCACTGTGCACCGTTAGGACAGTTCTTCGTTTTGAGACACCACGTGATGATCGGGTGTGATAGACTCAACGTTCACATACAACGGGTGCAAAACAGTTGCACACGCGGAACACTCGGGTTAAGCTTGACGAGCCTAGCATGTGCAGACATGGCCTCGGAACACATGAGACCGAAAGGTCGAGCATGAATCGTATAGTTGATATGATTAGCATAGAGATGCTTACCACTAAAACTATTCTCGACTCACGTGATGATCGGACTTGAGATAGTGGATTTGGATCATGTACCACGCAAATGACTAGAGAGATGTACTTTTTGAGTGGGAGTTCTTAAGTAATATGATTAATTGAACTAATTGTCATGAACATAGTCTAATGGTCTTTGCGAATTATGATGTAGCTTGCGCTATAGCTCTACTATTTTTAATATGTTCCTAGAGAAAATTTAGTTGAAAGTTGATAGTAGCAAACTTTGCGGACTGAGTTTGTAAAACTAAGGATTGTCCTCGTTGCTGTGCAGAAGGCTTATGTCCTTAATGCACCACTAAGTGTGCTGCACCTCGAGCGTCGTCTGTGGATGTTGTGAACATCCGACATACACGTTTCTGATGACTACGCAATAGTTCGGTGCAAAATACTTAATGGCTTAGAAGCGTGGCGCCGAAGACGTTTTGAAACGTCACGGAACATGAGTGATGTTCTAAAGAGATGAAACTTTGATTTCATGCTTGTGCCCTTGTTAAGAGGTATGAGACCTCCGACAAGATTCTTTGTCCATGAAGTAAAGGAGAAAAACTCAATCGTTGAGCGTCTGCTCAGATTGTCTGAGTACGACAATCACTTGAATCAAGTGGGAGTTAATCTTCCAGATGAGATAGTGATGGTTCTCCAAAGTCACTGCCACCAAGCTGTGAGATCTTCGTGATGAACTATAACATATCAAGGATAGATACAATGATCCTTGAGAGATTCACGATGTATGACACTGCGAAAGTAGAAATCAAGAAGGAGCATCAATGGTTGATGGTTAGTAAAACCACTAAGTTTCAAGAAAGGCAAGGGCTAGAAGGGATACTTCGTGAAACGGCAAAGCAGTTGCTGCACTAATGAAGAGACCCCAGATTAAACCCAAGCCTGGGACTAAGTGCTTCTGTTATGAGGGGAACAGTCACTGAGGCGGAGCAACGCTAGATACTTGGTAGATAAGAAGGCTCGCAAAAGTCGAAAGAAGTATATTTGATATACATGATGTTGATGTGTACTTTACTAGTACTCCTAGTAGCACGAGGGTATTGGATACTGGTTCGGTTGCTAAGTGATTAGTAACACGAAATGAAAGCTACGGCATAAACGGACACTAGCTAAAGGCGAGGTGACGATACGTGTTGGAAGTGTTTCCAAGGTTGATATGATCAAACGTCGCACGCTCCCTCTACCATCGGGATTGTTGTTAAACCTAAATAATTGTTATTTGGTGCTTGCGTTAAGCATGAACATGATTGGATCATGTTTATTGCAATACGATTATTCATTTGAAGAGAATAATGGTTACTCTATTTGCTTGAATAATCACCTTCAATGGTTTATTGAATCTTGATCGTAGTGTGACACATGTTCATGATATTGGTGCCAAAAGATACGAGGTAATGATGATAGTACCACTTACTTGTGGCACTGCCGCTTGAGTCATGTTGGTATAAATTGCACGAAGAGGTTCCATGATGATGGATCTTTATACTCACTTGATTTTGAATCACTAGTGACATGCAAATCATACCACATGAGCAAGGCCTTGTTTTCATTGAGATGAAACAAGATAGTAACTTGTTGGAAGTGATACATTTTGATGTATGCAGTCCAATGGGTGCTGAGGCACGCAGTGTATATCATTATGTTCTTACTTCAAATGACGATTTGAGTAGATACAAGAGTATTTACTTAATGAATCACAAGTCTGAAATATTGAAAAGTTCAATTCTATTTCGGAGTGAAGTTCGTCGTAGCAAGAGGATAAATTGTCTACGATATGATCATAGAAATGAATATCTGAGTTACGAGTTTTGGTACGCAGTTAAGACAATGTGGAAATTGTTTCGCAGTTCATGCCACCTGGAACATCATAGTGTGATGATGTGTCTGAACATCATATCCACGCACTATTTGGTATGGTGCATGCTATGATGTCTCTTATCGAATTACCACTATCGTTTATGGGTTATGCATTAGAGACAACCACATTCACTTTAAATAGGGCATCGTGTATTTTCGTTGAGATGACACAATATAGACTGAGGTTTAGAGAAATCTAAACTGTCGTTTCTTGAAAGTTTGGGGCTTCGACACTTATGTGAAAAAGTTTCAGTCTAATAAGCTTGAACCTAAAGCGGATAAATGCATCTTCATAGGATATCCAAAACAATTGGGTACATCTCCTATCTCAGATCCGAAAGCAAAGTGTTTGTTTCTAGAAACGGATCCTTTCTCGTGGAAAGGTTTCTCTCGAAAGAATTGAGTGGGAGGGTGGTAGAACTTGATGAGGTTATTGAAACCATCACTTCAACCAGTGTGTAGCAGGGCGCAGGAAGTTGTTCTTGTGGCGCCTACACCAATTGAAGTGAAAGCTGATGATGGTGATCATCGAGCATCAGATCAAGTTACTACAAACCTCGTAGGTTGACAAGGTCGCGTACTACTGCAGAGTGGTACAGTAACCCTGTCTTGGAGGTCATGTTTTTAAGCAACAGTGAACCTACGAGTTATGGAGAAAGCAATGGTGGGCCCGGATTCCGACAAATGGCTGGAGGCCATGAAATCCGAGAGAGGATCCATGTATGAAAACAAAGTGTAGACTTTGGAAGAACTACTTGATGGTCATAGGACTATTGAGTAAAGATGGATCTTTAAAAGGAAGACAGACGATGATGGTGATAAGTCACTATTAAGAAAAGCTCGACTTGTCGCAAAGATGTTTCCGACAAGATCAAACAGTTGACTATGATGAGACTTTCTCACTCGTAGCGATGCTAAAAGTCTGTTAGAATTATGTTAGTAGTTGCTGCATTATTTAGGAAATATTGCACATAGGATGTCAAAACATTGTTTCCTTGACGGTTTCCTTGAGCAAACATTGTATGTTATACAACCAGGAGGTTTTGTCGATCCTAAAGATACTAGCAAGTATGCAAGCTCCAACGATCCTTCAATGGACTAGTGCAAGCAACTCAGAGTTGGAATATACACTTTGATGAGATGACCAAAGAGTTTGGGTTTGTACAAGGTTTATGAGAAACTTGTATTTCCAAAGAAGTGAGTGGGAGCACTATAGAATTTATGATAAGTGTATGTAGTTGACATATTGTGGATCAGAAGTAATGTAGAATTTTTTGTAAAGCATACAAGGTTGTTTGAAAGGAGTTTTTCAAAGGAATACCTGGATTGCACTACTTGAACGTTGAGCATCAAAGATCCATGGAGATAGATCGAAAGCGCTTAATAAAAGTTTCAACAACATGCATGCCTTGATAAGTTTTTGAAGGAGTTCAAAATAGATCAGCAAAGAAGGAGTTCTTGGTTGCGTTGTAAGGTGTGAATTTGAGTAAGACTCAAAACCCGAGCCCGGCAGAATAAATAGAATAGACGAAGGTCGTCTTCTATGCCTTGGTCGTAGAATCTGAAGTATGCCATGCTGGGTACCGCACCTGATGTGTGCCTTGACTCAAAGTCTGTTGAGAGGTACAGAGAGTGATCCATGATTGAATCACTAGCAGCGGTCAAAATTTATCCTTAGCAACTGATGGACTAAGGAATTTTTCTCGATTATGGAGGTGGTTAAAGAGTTCGTCGTAAAGGGTTACGTCGATGCAAGCTTTGACACTAATCCGAACAACTATGAGTAGTGAAACGGATTCGTATAGTAGAGTAGATGTTTGGAGTATTTCCGAATAGCACATAGTAGCAGCATCTATAAGATGACATAAAGATTTGTAAAGAACATACGGATCTGAAAGTTTCAGAACCGTTGACTAAAACCTCTCTAACGAGCAAGACGTGATCAGACCCAGAACTATATGGGTGTTGGATTCGTTGAAATCACATGGTGATGTGAACTAGATTATTTACTCTAGTGCAAGTGGGAGACTGTTGGAAATATGCCCTAGAGGCAATAATAATTAGTTATTATTATATTTCTTTGTTGATGATAATCTTTTATTATCCATGCTATAATTGTATTGATTGGAAACACAATACTTGCGTGGATACATAGACAAAACACTCTCCCTAGTAAGCCTGTAGTTGACTAGCTCGTTGATCAAAGATGGTCAAGGTTTCCTGGCCATAGGCAAGTGTTGTTACTTGATAACGGGATCACATCATTAGGAGAATCATGTGATGGGCTAGACCCAAACTAATGGACGTAGCATGTTGATCGTGTCATTTTGTTGCTACTATTTTCTGCGTGTCAAGTATTTGTTCCTATGACCATGAGATCATAGAACTCACTGACACCGGAGGAATGCTTTGTGTGTATCAAACGTCGCAACATAACTGGGTGACTATAAAGATGCTCTACAGGTATCTCTGAAGGTGTTCATTGAGTTAGTACGGATCAAGACTGGGATTTGTCACTCCGTATGACGGAGAGGTATATCGGGGCCCACTCGGTAATACAACATCACACACAAGCCTTGCAAGCAATGTGACTTAGTGTAAGTTGCGGGATCTTTTATTACGGAACGAGTAAAGAGACTTGCTGGTAAACAAGATTGAAATAGGTATGCGGATACTGGCGATCGAATCTCAGGCAAGTAACATACCGAAGGGCAAAGGGAATGACATACGGGGTTATATGAATCCTTGGCACTGAGGTTCAAACGATAAGATCTTCGTAGAATATGTAGGATCCAATATGGGCATCCAGGTCCCGCTATTGTATATTGACTGAGGAGTCTCTCGGGTCATGTCTACATAGTTCTCGAACCCGCAGGGTCTGCATACTTAAGGTTCGATGTTGTTTTATGCGTATTTGAGTTATATGGTTGGTTACCGAATGTTGTTTGGAGTCCCGGATGAGATCACGGACGTCACGAGGGTTTCCGGAATGGTCCGGAAATGAAGATTGATATATAGGATGACCTCATTTGGTTACCGGAAGGTTTTCGTGCATTACCGGAAAAGTTTCGGGCTCATCGGTAGTGTACTGGGAGTGCCGGGAGGGGTGCCGGGGACCATCAGGAGGGGTGTCATGCCCCAAGGGGTCTCATGGGCTATGGGAAGAGATAAACCTGCCCCTAGTGGGCTGGAATAAGTTCCCACTAAGGCCCATAAGGTTTGAGAAGGAAAAAACACAAGGTGGAAAGAGTTTCCAAGTGGGAAGGTGGAATCCTACTCCAAGTAGGATTGGAGTAGGACTCCTCCACCTCCAATTTCAGCCAAACCTTTAGGTTTTGAGGCTGCCTCCTCCCCTCCCTCCCTCCTATATATAGTGGGGTTTTAGAGCTGATTTGAGACAACTTTTGCCATGGCAGCCCGACCACATACCTCCACGGTTTTACCTCTAGATCGCGTTTTTGCGGAGCTGGGGCGGAGCCCTGCTGAGATTAGATCACCACCAACCTCCGGAGCGCCGTCACGCTGCGGGAGAACTCATCTACCTCTCCGTCTCTCTTGCTAGATCAAGAAGGCCAAGATCATCGTCGAGCTGTACGTGTGCTGAACGCGGAGGTGCCGTCCGTTCGGCACTAGATCGTGGGATGGATCGCGGGACGGTTGGTGGGACGGTTCGCGGGGCGGATCGAGGGACGTGAGGACGTTCCACTACATCAACCGCGTTCACTAACGCTTCTGCTGTGCGATCTACAAGGGTACATAGATCGGAAATCCCCTCTCGTAGATGGACATCACCATGATAGGTCTTTGTGCGCGTAGGAAATTTTTTGTTTCCCATGCGACGTTCCCCAACAGTCTCCATAGTTCAACCCGCAGGGTCTGCACACTTAAGGTTCGGTGACATTTTGGTATAGTTGAGTTATAGGTGTTGGTAACCAAAAGTTGTTTGGAGTCCCGGATGAGACCCCGGACGTCACGAGGAGCTCCGGAATGGTCCGAGGAAAAAATTGATATATAGGAAGTCCTGTTTTGGTCACTGGAAAAGTTTCGAGCTCATTTGTAGTCTACCGGAAGTGCCGGGGACCATCGGGAGGGGTGTCATGCCCCGAGGGGCCTTATGGGCTGTGGGAGGATTCAAACCAGCACCTATTGGTCTGACATAAGCTCCCACTAAGTCCCATGAGGTTTGAGCGGCAAAAAACCCAAAGGTGGAAAATGTGGAAAGGGTTTCCAAGTGGAAAGAAGGAATCCTACTCCTAGTAGGATCGGAGTAGGACTCCTCCACTTCCAATTTCGGCCAAAACTTGAGGGTTTGAGGCTGCCTCCTCCCCTCCCTCCCTCCTATATATACTAGAGGTATTGATGGTTTTTGAGACACAATATTCAGCCACGTGTTACCCTCTCCTCTAGTTCGTAGTTCTTCCACTAGATCGGATTTCTGCGGTGCTTAGGCGAAGCCCTGCAGGAATAGATCACCACCATAACTGGCGCGCCGTCACGCTGCCGGAGAACTCATCTACTTCCCCATCTCTCTTGCTGGATCAAGAAGGCGGAGATCGTCATCGAGCTGTACGTGTGTTGAACGCGGAGGTGTCGTCCGTTCGGCGCTAGATCGGGACGAATCGTGGGACGACGACGATTTGGATCGCGAAGATGTTCCACTACATCAACCGCATTTCTTAACGTTTCCCGCTTAGCGATCTACAAGGGTATGTAGATCCGATCTCCCTCTTGTAGATGATCATCACCATGATAGGTCTTCGTGTGTGTAGGAAAATATTTGTTTCCCATGCAACGTTCCCAACAGTGGCATCATGAGCTAGGTTCATGCGTAGATGAAATCTCGAGTAGAACACAAAAGAGTTTGTGGGTGTTGATGTTCAATTTGTTGCCCTCCTTAGTATTTTCTCGATTCGGCGGTATTGTTGGATTGAAGCGGCCCGGGCCAACCTTACTCGTACGCTTACGAGAGACCGGTTTCATCGACTGACATGCAACTTGTTGCATAAAGATGACTGGCGGGTGTATGTTTCCTCAACTTTAGTTGAATCGGATTTGACCGAGGCGGTCCTTGGAGAAGGTTAAATAGCAATTTGCATATCACCGTTGTGGCTTTGCGTAAGTAAGATGCGATCATACTAGATACCCATAGCAGCCACATAAAACATGCAACAACAAGTTAGAGGACGTCTAACTTGTTTTTGCAGGGTATGCATGTGATGTGATATGGCCAAAGACATGATGTGATACATTGGATGTATGAGGTGATCATGTTGTAAAAGTTAAATATCGACTTGCACGTCGATGCTACGGCAACCGGCATGAGCCATAGGGTTGTCTTTAAAATAACGTTTGTGCTTGCAGATGCGTTTACTATATTGCTAGGTAGTAGCTTTAGTAGTAATAGCATAGATAGCATGACAACCTCGATGGCGGCACAATGATGGAGATCATGGTGTGGCTTCGATGACGATGAAGATCATGTCGATGCTTTGATGATGGAGATCAACAAGCACAAGATCATGGCCATATCATGTCACTTATGATTTGCATGTGTGGTTTATCCTTTTATGCACCTTATTTTGCTTAGAACCGCGGTAGCATTATAAGGTGATCCCTCACTAAAATTTCAAGATAAAATTGTGTTCTCCCCGACTGTGCACCGCTACGACAATTCGTCGTTTCGAGACACCACGTGATGATCGGGTGTGATAGACTCAACGTTCACATACAACGGGTGCAAAACAGTTGCACACGCGGAACACTCGGGTTAAACTTAACGAGCCTAGCATGTACATACATGGCCTCGGAACACAAGAGACCGAAAGGCCGAGCATGAATCATATAGTAGATATGATCAACATGGATATGTTCACCACTGAAACTCAATTGTCGCAGATGATCGGACTTGGGTTAGTGAATTTGGATCAAGCGACACTCAAATGACTAGAGGGATATCTATTTGAGTGGAAGTTTATTAGTAATATGATTAGCTAAACTCAATTGTCTTGAACATAGTCTAAGTAATATTTGCAAAATTTTATGTTCTAGATCTATGGCTCGCGTAGTAGCAACCCTGAATTTCAATACGTTCCTAGAGAAAGCTAAGCTGAAAGATGATGGTAGCAACTTTGTAAACTGGGCTCAAAATCTGAGGCTTATCCTCCAAGCTGGGCAAAAGAATTATGTCCTTGATGCAGCGCTGGGAGATGAACCACCCGCTACGGCTGACCAAGATGTTTTGAATGCTTGGCAAGCTCGTAAGGATGACTACTCACTAGTTCAATGTGCAATTTTGTATGGCTTAGAACCGGGACTTCAAAGACATTTTGAACGTCATGGAGCATATGAGATATTCCAAGAGTTGAAGTTTATCTTTGAGAAGAATGCCCGGATCGAGAGGTATGAGACCTCCGATAAATTCTATGCTTGCAAAATGGAGGAGAATTCGTCTGTCAGTGAAGATGTGCTCAAAATGTTTGGGTATTCAAACCGTCTAGGTGAGCTGGGGATCGCTCTCCCACAAGAAGCTATCACTGACAGAATTCTTCAGTCACTGCCACCTAGCTAGAAGAGCTCCGTGTTGAACTATAACATGCAAGGGATGAACAAGTCACCCGGCGAGTTATTTGCGATGCTGAAAGTCGCTGAGTCAGAAATCCAGAAAGAACATCAAGTGTTGATGGTCAATAAGACCACTAGTTTCAAGAAAAACGGCAAAGGTAAGAAGGGTAACTCCAAGAAGAGTGGCAAATCTGTTGCCCCTCCGATGAAGAAACCCAAGGCTGGATCTAAGCCAGAAACTGAGTGCTATTATTGCAAGGGTACTGGTCACTAGAAGCACACCTACCCCAAGTATCTGGCCGATAAGAAGGCGGCCAATGCCAAACAAGGTATTTATGATATACATGCTATTGATGTGTACCTCACCAACTCTCGTAGTAGTTCCTGGGTATTTGATACCGGTTCTGTTGCTCACATTTGCAACTCAAAACAGAAACTATGGAATAAACGAAGGCTGGCGAAGGATGAAGTGAGGATGCGCGTGGGAAATGGTTCCAAGGTTGATGCGATCGCCGTCGGCACGGTCTCACTTCAGTTACCATCAAGATTAGTTATGAACTTAAGTAATTGTTATTTAGCTGGATCTTGTTTATTGCGAGAGGTTACTCATTTAAGTCTGAGAATAATGGTTGTTCTATTTATATGAGTAATATCTTTTATGGTCATGCACCCAATGTGAGGGGTTTGTTCATATTGAATCTCGATTTTTATGACACTCATATCCATAACACTGAGACCAAACTATGTAGAGTTAACAATGATAACAACACTTTCTTGTGGCACTACTGCTTAGGTCATATTGGTGTTAAGCGCATGAAGAAACTCCATGTTGATGGACTTTTGGAGTCACTTGATTTTGAATCACTTGACACATGTGAACCATGCCTTATGTGCAAGATGACTAAGACTCCGTTCTCTGGAACAATGGAGCGTGCGAGTGACTTATTGGAGATCATACATACTGATGTGTGCGGACCAATGAGCATAGCGGCACACAATGGATATCGTTATTTTCTCACCTTCACTGATGATTTGAGAAGGTATGGCTATATCTACTTGATGAAGCACAAGTCTGAAACGTTTGAAAAGTTTAAACAATTTCAGAGTGAAGTTGAAAATCATCGTAGAAAGAAGATCAAGTTCCTACGATCTGATCGAGGAGGAGAATATCTGAGTTACAAGTTTGGTGCTCACTTAAGAAAATGTGGAATTATTTCACAGTTGACACCGCCTGGAACACCACAGCGTAATGGTGTGTCTGAATGTCGTAATCGTACTTTATTAGATATGGAGCGATCTATGATGTCTCTTACCGATTTGCCATTATCGTTTTGGGGCTATGCATTAGAGACAGCTGCATTCACTTTAAATAGGGCACCATCAAAATTCGTTGAGACGACACCATATGAGCTATGGTATGGCAAGAAGCAAAAGTTGTTGTTTCTTAAAGTTTGGGGATGTGATGCTTATGTCAGAAAGCTTCAGCCTGAAAAGCTGGAACCCAAAGCAGAAAAGTGCGTCTTCATAGGTTACCCAAAAGAGACAGTTGGGTACACCTTCTATCTCAGATCCGAGGGCAAAGTGTTTGTCGCTTAGAATGGAGCTTTTCTTGAGAAAGAGTTTCTCTCGAAAGAATTGAGTGGGAGGAAGATAGAACTTGATGAGGTTACAAAACCTTTGCTTCAACAAGATGGTGGCACAGGGAAGAAAGAAATTTCTGTCGAGGCAACACCAGTTGAAGAGGAAGCTAATGATGATGATCATGAAGCTTCAAATCAAGTGACTGTCGGACCTCGCAGGTCGACAAGAGCACATACTGCTCCCAAGTGGTACGGGAATCCTGTCTTGTCTATCATTGTTACGACCGGTTTCCAAATAAATGATTAATTGGAAATCAGCCATGTGCGTCCATAGTGAAGAAAATATTTCCCACCGACAGACTTAACTTGATACAGAAAACCAATAGTACTTAATATTATACAGGCAGAGCGAGGGTCGCTCTACAAATTATTACAACATATCTGAATCTTGGCATAGATGGAAATGTTACAGTGGTCTTAGGGTGACTCTACTGCTCACAAAAATAAAGGGCGACTCTCCGTAATGATATTATCTAGGAGTTTTGTATCTTCTTCTAGTGTGATTTCCATAAAAGTTCCACCAGAGGCGGAATCCAAGATATTTCTAGAAGCAAAATTCAAACCAACATAGAAAATTTGTATAATCATCCAAACACTCAGGCCATTAGCGGGACAATTTCTAATCATAAATTTCATTATCTCCCAAGATTGTGCAACATGTTCATGATCTAGTTGCTTAAAATTCATGATATCATTACGTAGAGAGATAGTCTTAGCTAGTGGAAAATACATGGAAATAAAGGCATCTTTACACTTGTTCCAAGAATCAATGCTATTTTGGGGTAAAGATGAAAACCAAGTTTTTGCTCGATATTGTAATGAGAACGGAAATAGCTTCAATTTAATCATATAATTATCCACATATTTATTCTTTTGCATATCGCATAACTCAATAAAGGTATTAAGATGGGATGCGACACCTTCAGTAGGAAGGCCGGAAAATTGCTCTTTCATAACAAGATTCAGCAAGGCAGCATTAATTTCATACGATTCCGCACTACTGGCGGGAGCAATTGGAGTCCTAATAAAATCATTGTTATTAGTATTCGAAAAGTCACACAACTTAGTGTTTTCAGTCATGGTGACCTAGCAAGTAGACAGGCACACAAGCAAACAGAAAGCAAGCGAAAGAAAGGGCGAACGAAAAAGGCAAATATTTTTGTAAATTTTGTTTTTTTAGAAGTGGGGGAGAGAAAAACAAGAGGCAAATGGCAAATAATGTAAATGCAAGAGAGGAGTATCAAGATGAGGCACCAATGAACCTGCGCAAAAGCAAACAAACTTGCACCCAACGCGATAAAGGGGTTATCAATCCCTTCACGATTACTTGCAAGGTGAGATCTGACAGAGATGAAAGGTAAACATAAATAAAAGTGCGGCAACGTAATTTTGGTAGATCTGAATATATGATGTGTAAAATAGACCCGGGGGCCATAGTGTTCACTAGAGGCTTCTCTCATGATAACAAGTATTACAGTGGGTGAACAAATTACTGTCAAGCAATTGATAGAATCGCACAAAGTCATGACAGTATCTAAGGCAATGATCATACATATAGGCATCACGTCCGGGACAAGTTAACCGATAATGTCTGCATCTACTACTATTACTCCACACATCGACCGCTATCCAGCATGCATCTAGTGTATTAAGTTCATAACAAACGGAGTAACACCTTAAGCAAAATGACATGATGTAGAGGGATAAATTCATGCAATATGATATAAACCCCATCTTTTTACCCTTGATGGCAACAACATGATGCGTGCCTCGCTACCCCTTCTGTCACTAGGTGAGGACACCGCACGGTATGAACCCAAAACCAGGCACTTCTCCCATTGCAAGAATTATAGATCAAGTTGGCCAAACGAAACCCATAACTCGAAGAGAATTACAAGGATACGAAATCATGCATATAAGAAATCAGAAGAGACTCAAATAATATTCATAGATAATTTGATCATAAATCCACAATTCAATGGATCTCGACAAACACACCGCAAAAGAAAGTTACATCGGATAGATCTCCATGAAGATCATGGAGAACTTTGTATTGAAGATCCAAGAGAGAGAGGAAGCCATCTAGCTGCTAGCTATGGACCCGTAGGTCTGTGGTGAACTACTCACGCATTATCGGAGAGGCAATGGTGTTGATGAAGAAGCCCTCCGTGTCCGAATCCCTCTCCGACAGGGCACCAGAACGGTCCCCAGATGGGATCTTGCGGAGACAGAAGCTTGCGGCGGCGGAAAAGTATTTTCGTGGCTCTCTTCTTTGGTTTCGGGATTTTAGAGAATTTATAGGCGAAAGAGGTAGGGCAGAGGAGCCACGGGGGCCCACGAGCCTGCTAGGCGCGCCCCCCGCTAGGGCGCACCTAGGGGGCTCGTGACCTCCCCCGAGATCTTCTGCCTTGGTTCTCAAGTCCTCTACGTATCTTCTGTTATGGAAAAAATAATCCTGCAGGTTTTATTCTGTTTGGACTTCGTTTAATATTCTTTTCTGAAAAAGGTCAAAAACACGGAAAAAACAGAAACTGCACTAGGCACTGAGTTAATAGGTTAGTCCCAAAATGATATAAAATGGCATATGAATGCATATAAAGCATCCCTAGGTGATAATATAATAGCATGGAACAAGAAAAAATTATAGATACGTTGGAGACATATCAAGCATCCCCAAGCTTAACTCCTGCTCGTCCTCGAGTAGGGAAGTGATAAAGACCGAATTTTTTGATGTGGAATGCTACCCAACATATTTGTTCTTCGTAACTTCTTTATTGTGGCATGGATGTTCAGATCCGTAAGATTCAAAACAATAGTTTAATATTGACATGAAAACAATAATACTTCAAGCATACTAGCAAAGTAATCATGAACTTTTGAAATAACAAGGCCAAAGAAAGTTATCCCTACAAAATCATATAGTCTGGCTATGCTCGATCATACCCACACAAAGAATTTAAATCATGCACAACCCCGGTATTGGCCAAGTAATTGTTTTCGCACTCTTAATTTCTCAAACTTTTTCAACTCTCACGCAATACATGAGCGTGAGCCATGGATATAACACTATAGGTGGAATAGAGTGTAGTGGAGGTTGTGAGGCAAAAAGGAGGAGATGCTCACATCGACTCGGCGTATCAATGGGCCATGGAGATGCCCATCAATAGATATCAATGTGAATGAGTAGGGATTGCCATGCAACGGATGCACAAGAGCTATAAGTGTGTGAAAGCTCAAAAAGAAAACTAGTGGGTGTGCACCCAACTTGCTTGCTCACAAAGACCTAGGGCAATTTTGAGGAAGCCCATCATTGGAATATACAAGCCAAGTTATATAATGAAAATTCCCACTAGTATATGAAAGTGAAAAAACAAGAGACTCTCTATCATGAAGAACATGGTGCTATTTTGAAGCACAAGTGTGGAAAAAGATAGTAGCATTGTCCCTTTTCTCTTTTTCTCTCATCATATTTTTTGTTTGGGCTCTTTGGCCTCTTTTTTCATATCATTTTTTTGTGGGCATCTTTGGCCTCTTTTTTTTTATTTCCTCACATGGGAAAATGATCTTATAATTATGATCATCACACTTTTATTTACTTACAACTCAATACTTAGAACAATAATGACTCTATATGAAATGCCTCCGGCAGTTTACCGGGATGTGCAACGATCTAGCTTAGCGTAAGACGTTGGAACATCTCGCTAGCTATCTTACGATCATGCAATGGCAATATGAAAGTGATGGCACATGTCATGATACGGAATGGTGGAAGTTGCATGGCAATATATCTCGGAGTGGCTATGAAAATTCCATAATAGGTAGGTATGGTGGCTGTTTTGACGAAGGTATATGGTGGTTTGTGCACCGGCGAAATTTGCGCGGCACTAGAGAGGCTAGCAATGGTGGAAGGTGAAAGTGCATCCATACCATGGACTCACATTAATCATGAAGAACTCATACACTTATTGCAATAGTTTTATTAGTAATTGAAACAAAGTGCTAAACACATACTCCTAGGGGAAGGGTTGGTAGGTGTTAACAATCGCGCGATCCCGACCGCCGCACAAAGTATGACAATCAATAAACAATTATGCTCCGACTTCCTAACATAGCGGTTGACCATAGGTGCATGCTACGGGAATCACTAACCTCAACACAAGTATTTCCAGATTCATAACACCCTACTAACATGACTCTAATATTACCATATCCATATCTCAAAACTAATTGTGAGGAATCAAACTTCTCTTACTAACCAATGCACTTTAATATGAAAGTTTTTATTATATCCTCTTTGGATGCCTATCATATTTAAGACTAATTTCATAGCACATGCCAATTACCAAGTTACTTAGAGAGAGCACTCTCAAAATGATATAAGTGAAGGTCGAGAGTTTTTATTTCTACAAAATATGACACCGCCGTGCTCTAAAAAGATTTAAGTGAAGCACTAGAGCAAAATTATCTAGCTCAAAAGATATAAGTGAAGCTCATGGGAGCAAAATTGCCTGGCTCAAAAGAGATAAGTGAAGCTCATTGAGTATTCTAACAAATTCCCGATGAGTGCATGTCCCTCTCAAAAAGGTGTGCAGCAAGGATGATTGTGACAACACAAAAAGCAAAGACTCCTATAATACACGACGCTCCAAGCAAAACACATATCATGTGGTGAATAAAAATATAGCTCCAAGTAACAGTTACCGATGAATTGAAGACGAAAGAGGGGATGCCTTCCCGGGGCATCCCCAAGCTTAGGCTTTTTGGTGTCCTTGGATTTGGCTTGGGATGACTTGGGCATCCCCAAGTTAAGCTCTTTCCACTCTTTGTTCCATTGTCCATAAGATCATCACCCAAAACTTGAAAACTTCACAACACAAAATTTAAATAGAAACTCGTGATATCATTAGCATAAGAAAACGAACTACCAACTTTTTAGGTACTTTAGTAAACTTGATTTCCATTTAGATTGATGTTATATTACTGTATTCTCACTTTTCCATGGCTCGTACCCCCCGATACTAACCATAGTTTCATCAAAATAAGTAATCAACACAACAAAAACAAAACAGTCTGTAGCAATATGTATATTTCGTATACCTCTGGTTTCCCAAAAATTATGAATTTTTTTGAAAATTAGGGAAATTTTCATATCAATCAGCACCAAAAAGAATCAACTCAAAATATCTTTCTGGATAGGAATTAAAAATAATTTCATGAGCACAAAGTTTCTGTCTTTTTTCAGCATGAGTAAACAACTATCACAAAAACTAATCATAAAGGTTCTACTTGGCACAAACACTAATTAAAACATAAAAATCACAATCATAACAGAATCATGATGGTGTAGACTCAACAAAACAGAAAGTAAAAAGGCAAAAATAAGTTTATTCATTGGGTTGCCTCCCAACAAGCGTTATCGTTTAACGCCCTTAGCTAGGCATAAGGCGATAGAATCAAGTATCGTCGTCTTTAGTGCTCAAACCATAAGTAGCTCTCATCATGTATTCATAAGGCAATCTTATTTTCTTTCTAGTAAAGTGTTCCATGCCCTTCTTTAATGGAAATTGAAATTTAATATTCCCTTCCTTCATATCGATAACATCACCAATAGTCCTAAGGAAAGGTCTACCCAGAATAATGGGACATGTCGAATTGCAATCAATATCAAGCACAATGAAATCTACGGGCACATAGTTCCTATTTGCAATAATAAGAAGATCATTGATCCTTCCCACAGGTTTCTTAATAGTAGAATCTGCAAGATGCAAATGAAGAGAGCACTCATGAATCTCATTGAAACCTAGAACATCACATAAAGATTTTGGAATTGCGGAAACACTAGCACCCAAATCACACAAAGCATGGCATTCATAATTTTTAATCTTGATTTTTATGGTAGGTTCCCACTCATCATGAAGTTTTCTAGGAATAGATATCTCCACAAGAGATTTCATCATAGCATCAACGATATGATTGGTAAAAGCCTTATTTTGGCTATAAGCATGTGGAGAGTTTAGCATGGATTGCATCAAGGAAATACATTCAATCAAAGAGCAACTATCATAATTAAATTCCTTGAAATCCAAAGTAGTAGTTTCATCACTACTCAAAGTTTTGATATCCTCTACTCCACTTATAGTATTTTTAGCATCAAGATAAGTAGACTCCGAATCATTGGAGCGTTTATCAACCAAAGTGGATTCACATCCAGCCCCATCATCATTAGGATTGACATTAGAAAACAAGGATTCGATAGGAGTCACACCAAGAACTTTGAGATCTTCGTGATTCTCATCACGAGAAGATGCCCTTTTAAGAAATTCATGTCTAGCACGAATTTGCGCGGTTCTTTCTTTACTCTCATTCATAGAAACACACATAGCTTTCAAAGTTTCATCCATATTAATCTTGGGAGGAACACATCTCGATTTCAAAGCATCAATATCAAGAGACATTCTATCAACAATCCTAGCCAAGTCATCAGTTTTAAGCAGTTTTTCTTCTGTGGAAGCATTGAAAGTCTTTTGCGATGTAATAAACTCCTGAATATTACTTTCAAGATCAGAGGGTAATTTATTATAATTTCCAGGAGCATTGTTGTAGGAATTGCCAAAATTATTAGAGGGATTACTAGGAAAATGCCTAGGATTAAAGTTACCTCTATAAGCATTGTTGTTACCAAAATTATTCCTACCAACAAAATTGACATCCAAATTTTCATTGTTATTTTCAATCAAGGAAGACAAAGGCATATCATTTGGATCTAAAGGAGAAGTTTTACTAGTAAAAAACTTAATTAACTCATCCATCTTAGCACTCCAAGAGTTAATTTCTTCTATAGCATGCACGTTTTTACTACTAGGTGACCTTTCAGTGTGCCATTGAGAGTAATTTGTCATGATATTATCTAGGAGTTTTGTAGCTTCTCCTAGTGTGATTTCCATAAATGTTCCACCAAAGGCAAAATCCAAGATATTTCTAGAAGCAAAATTCAAACCAGCATATAAAATTTGTATAATCATCCAAACACTCAGGCCATGAGCGGGACAATTTCTAATGATCAATTTCATTCTCTCCCAAGATTGTACAACATGTACATGATCTAGTTGCTTAAAATTCATGATATCATTACGGAGAGAGATAATCTTAGCTAGTGGAAAATACTTGGAAATAAAGGCATCTTTACACTTGTTCCAAGAATCAATACTATTCTTGGGTAAAGATGAAAACCAAGTTTTTGCTCGATCTCGTAGTGAGAACGGAAATAGCTTCAATTTAATCATATCAGTATCCACATATTTATTCTTTTGCATATCGCATAACTCAATAAAGGTATTAAGATGGGATGCGACATCTTCACTAGGAAGGCCGGAAAATTGCTCTTTCATAACAAGATTCAGCAAGGCAGCATTAATTTCATATGATTCCGCACTACTGGCGGGAGCAATTGGAGTACTAATAAAATCATTGTTATTAGTATTCGAGAAGTCACACAACTTAGTGTTTTCAGTCATGGTGACTTAGCAAGTAGACAGGCACACAAGCAAACAGAAAGCAAGCGAAAGAAAGGGTGAACGAAAAAGGCAAATATTTTTGTAAATTTTGTTTTATTAGAAGTGGGGGAGAGGAAAACAAGAGGAAAATGGCAAATAATGTAAATGCAAGAGATGAGTTTGCGATAGTTACTTGGATATGCTTCACTTGAATACTCCCCGGCAACGGTGCCAGAAATTCGTCTTGCTACTTCTCGAGCTTGCGGTTGTTTTTCCCTTGAAGAGGAAAGGGTGATGCAGCGATACGTCCATTTTGCATCATGTTTTCATGTTGATATTTATCGATTCTTGGGATGCTATTTCACTCCATGGTACAATACTTATGCCTTTTCTCTCTTATTTTACAAGGTTTACATGAAGAGGGAGAATGCTGGCAACTGGAATTCTTGCCTGAAAGTGGAACAAAGTTGAGATACCTATTCTTCGCAACTCCAAGCGCCGTAAAAATCAACAAGGATTTTTTTCCGGATTTATTAAAAATACTGGGACGAAGGAGCGCCAGAGGGGCGCCAGCAGGTGGACACAAGCCTGCACGGCACGGCCACTCCCGCGCCATGAGGGCTTGTGGGCAGCCTGCTGGCCCACTGGCCCCCCTCTTCTGCTATATGAAGGGTTTCGTCCAGGAAAAAATGAGGGAGGAGCTTTTTCGTGGATTCGCCGCCGCCACGAGGCGAAACTTGAGCAGAACCAATCTAGACCTCCGGCAGGACGATCCTGCCGAGGAAACTTCCCTCCCGGAGGGGGAAATCGTCTCCATCGTCATCACCAACACTCCTCTCATCGGAGGGGAATTGTCACCATCAACATCTTCATCAGCACCATCTCATCTCCAAACCCTAGTTCATGACTTGTAACCAATATCCGTCTCGCGACTCCGATTGGTACTTGTAAGGTTGCTAGTAGTGTTGATTACTCTTTGTAGTTGATGCTAGTTGGATTACTTGGTGGAAGAGTTTATGTTCAGATCCTTGATGCTACTCATTACCTCTCTGGTCATGAATATGATTATGCTTTGTGAGTAGTTACTTTTGTTCCTGAGGACATGGGATAAGTCATGCTAATAGTAGTCATGTGAATTTGGTATTTGTTCCGTAATTTGATATGTTGTATGTTGTTTTTCCTCTATTGGTGTTATGTGAACGTGACTACATAACACTTCACCATTATTTGGGCCTAGAGGAAGGCATTGGGAAGTAGTAAGTAGATGATGGGTTGCTAGAGTGACAGAAGCTTAAACCCTTGTTTATGCGTTGCTTCGTAAGGGGCTGATTTGGATCCACTAGTTTAATGCTATGGTTAGACTTTATCTTAATTCTTCTTTCATAGTTGCGGATGCTTGCGAGAGGGGTTAATAATAAGTGGGATGCTTGTCCAAGTAAGGGCAGTACCCAAGCGCTGGTCCACCTACATATCAAACTAGCAAAGTAATGAACGCGAATCATATGAACATGACGAAAACTAGCATGACAGAAATTCCCGTGTGTCCCCGGGAGCGTTTTTCCTCCTATAAGACTTTGTCCAGGCTTGTCCCTTGCTACAAAAGGGATTGGTCCACTTTGCTGCACCGTTGCTACTTTTGTTACCTGTTGCTTTCTACGAATCATCTCACCACACAATCACTTATTATCGACAATTTCAGTGCCTGCAGATTTTACCTTGCTGAAAACCACTTGTCAGATCCTTCTGCTCCTCGTTGGGTTCGACACTCTTACTTATCGAAAGGACTACGGTTGATCCCCTATACTTGTGGGTCATCAAGACTCTTTTCTGACGCCATTGCCGGGGAGTGAAGCGCCTTTGGTAAGTGGAACTTGGTAACGAAACATTCATATAGTGTGCTGAAATTTGTTGTCACTTGTCACTATGGATACTAATCCTTTGAGGGGCTTGTTCGGGGTATCTTCACCTCAAACGGAAGCATAAAGAGTTTCTCCTCAACCTTCTGCACCTACTGAAAATATTTTCTTTGAATTTCCCTCGGATATGCTTGAGAAACTGCTGGCTAATCCTTTTAGAGGAGATGGAACATCACATCCGCACTTGCATCTAATCTATGTAGATGAAGTTTGTGGTTTATTTAAGCTTGTAGGTTTGCCCAAGGATGAGGTCAAAAAGAAGGTATTTCCTTTATCTTTGAAGGATAAGGCGTTGATATGGTATAGGCTATGTGATGATACTGGATCATGGGACTACAATCGGTTGAAATTGGAATTTCATCAAAAGTTTTATCCTATGTATTTAGTACATGGTGATCGGAATTATATTTATAATTTTTGGCCTCGTGATAGAGAAAGCATCGCTCAAGGTTGGGGGAGGCTTAAATCAATGTTATATTCATGCCCCAATCATGAGCTCTCGAGAGAAATTATCATTCAGAACTTCTATGCTCGACTTTCTGATGATGATCGCACCATGCTTGACACTTCTTGTACTGATTCTTTTATGAAGAGAGTTATTGACTTCAAATGGAATTTATTGGATAGAATTAAACGCAACTCTGAAGATTGGGAGCTTGAAGAAGATAAGGAGTTAGGTATGAATTTCATGTTTGATTGCGTTAAATCCTTTGTTGAGACAAATACTTTTTGTGACTTTAGCGCTAAGTATGGACTTGACTCTGAGATAGTAGCTTCATTGTGTGAATCCATTGCTGCTCATATTGATCTCCCCAAAGAGAAGTGGATTAAATATCATCCTCCTTTAGAAGTCAATGTAGTTAAACCCACTCTAGTTGAAGAGAAAGTCATTGCCTATAATGATCCTGTTGTTCCCAGTGCTTACATTGAGAAACCACCTTTCCCTGTTAGGATAAAGGATCGTTCTAAAGCTTAAACTGTGATACGTAGAGGCTATATTAGAACACCTATACCCCCTGAGAAAATTAGAGTTGAACCTAGCATTGCTATTATCAAAGATCTTCTGTCCGACGATGTTGAGGGACATAATATTCATGTGTGTGAAGATGCTGCTAGAATTGCTAAACCTCACATTAGAGACAAACATAAGCCTGTTGCTGGCATGCCTGTGGTTTCTGTTAAGATAGGAGATCATTGTTATCATGGTTTTTGTGACGTGGGTGCTAGTGTTAGTGCAATACCTCAATCCTTATACGATGAAATCAAAGATGAGATTGCACCTGTTGAGATAGAGCCTATTGATGTCACTATTCAGCTTGCCAATAGAGATACTCTCTGCCCTGTGGGAATTGTTAGGGATGTTGAAGTCTTGTGTGGTAAAACGAAGAATCCTGCTGATTTCCTTGTTCTTGCTACCGCACAAGATTGCTTTTGTCCCATCATATTTGGCAGACCTTTTATCAATACCGTCAATGTTCATATTGACTGTGAGAAGCAAACTGTCACTGTTGGCTTTGAAGGCGTGTCACATGAGTTCAACTTCTCCAAGTTTGCTAGACAACCTCATGAAAAGGAGTTGCCTAGTAAGGATGAAACTATTGCCTTAGCTTCTATTGCTGTGCCTCCTACTGATCCCTTAGAGCAATACTTGCTTGAGCATGAAAATGATATGCATATGGATGAAAGGGATGAAATAGATAGAGTTGTCTTAGAACAATATCCTATCCTTAAGAATAATCTGCCTGTTGAACTACTTGGGGATCCACCCCCACCAAAGGGTGATCTTGTGTTCGAGCTTAAACAGTTGCCTGATACTCTTAAGTATGCCTATCTTGATGAAAAAGAGATATATCCTATTATAATTAGTGCTAGCCTCTCAGAGCATGAAGAAAAGAAGTTACTAAAAACTCTGAGGAAGCACCGTGCTGCTATTGGATATACTCTTGATGATCTTAAGGGCATTAGTCCTACCCTATGCTAGCACAAGATTAAAACTGATCCTGATTCTAAACCAGTTGCTGATCATCAAAGGAGATTGAATCCTAAGATGAAAGAGGTAGTAAGAAAATGCTAGAAAGGCCGTCTAAACACGCACACTTATGCTTTCTAGACGGTTATTCTGGTTTCTCCCAAATACCAGTTGCACAATCTGATCAGGAGAAAACCACTTTCACCTGCCCTTTCGGTACCTTTGCTTGTAGACGTATGCCTTTTGGCTTATGTAATGCACCCGCCACCTTTCAAAGATGTATGATGGCTATATTCTCTGAATTTTGTGAAAAGATTGTCGAGGTTTTCATGGATGACTTTTCCGTTTACGGGTCTTCTTTTGACGATTGCCTCAGCAACCTTGATCTAGTCTTACAGAGATGTAAAGACATCAATCTTGTCTTGAATTGGGAGAAGTGCCACTTTATTGTTAATGAAGGCATCGTCTTAGGACATAAAATTTCTGAAAGAGGTATTGAAGTCGATAAGGCTAAGCCTTCAAAATACTTAAGAGGTCTTTGATAACTGCACCTATTGTTCAACCACCTGATTGGAACTTACCTTTTGAGATCATGTGTGATGCTAGTGATTATGCTGTTGGTGTTGTTCTAGGGCAAAGAGTCGATAAGAAGTTGAATGTTATTCACTACGCTAGTAAAACTATGCTACTACGGAGAAAGAGTTTTTAGCAGTCGTGTTTGCATGTGAAAAGTTCAGGTATTATATAGTTGATTCCAAAGTCACTATTCACACTGATCATGCTGCTATTAAGTACCTCATGGAGAAGAAAGACGCTAAACCTAGACTTATCAGATGGGTTCTCTTGCTACAAGAATTTGATTTGCACATTGTCGATAGAAAGGGTGCTGATAACCCAGTAGCAGATAACTTGTCTAGGTTGGAGAACGTTCTTGATGACCCACAACCTATTGATGATAGCTTTCTCGATGAGCAACTGAATGTCATCAATGCTTCACGTAGTGCACCGTGGTATGTTGATTATGCAAACTATATCGTTGCCAAATATATACCACCTAGTTTCACATACGAGCAAAAGAAGAAGTTCTTCTTTGACTTGAGACACTACTTTTGGAATGATCCTCACCTTTATAAGGAAGGAGTAGATGGTGTTATTAGACGTTGTGTACCTGAACATGAACAGGGACAGATCCTACAGAAGTGTCACTCCGAGGCCTACGGAGGACACCATGCGGGAGATAGAACTGCACACAAGGTATTGCAATCAGGTTTCTATTGGCCCACTCTCTTCAAGGATGCCCGTAAGTTTGTCTTGTCTTGTGACGAATGTCAAAGAATAGATAATATTAGCAAACATCAGGAAATGCCCATGAACTATTCACTTGTCATTGAACCATTTGATGTCTGGGGCTTTGATTATATGGGACCTTTTCCAAAATCCAACGGGTATACTCATATCCTAGTTGCTTTTGATTACGTCACTAAGTGGGTAGAAGCTATCCCCACTACTAGTGCTGATAACAACACCTCTATCACGATGCTGAAAGAAGTTATCTTCCCTAGATTTGGAGAACCTATATATCTAATGACCGACGGTGGTTCACACTTCATTCATGGTGCTTTCCGTAAAATGCTTGCTAAGTACAATGTCAACGATAGAATTGTGTCTCCCTATCACCCTCAGTCCAGTGGTCAAGTAGATCTAAGTAATAGAGATACTAAACTGATTCTGCAAAAGACTGTCAACAGGTCTAGAAAGAATTGGTCTAAGAAGCTCGATGATGCACTATGGGTTTATAGAACTGCCTATAAGAATCCCATGGGCATGTTTCCGTACAAAATGGTGTACGGTAAAGCATGCCATTTACCTCTTGAGCTAGAGCATAAAACTTATTGGGCAATCAAAGAGCTCAACTTTGATTTCAAACTTGCCCGTGAGAAGAGGTTATTTGACATTAGCTCGCTTGATGAATGGAGAACTCAGGCATATGAGAATGCCAAGTTGTTCAAAGAGAAGGTTAAGAGGTGGCATGATAAGAGGATACAAAAGCATGAGTTCAATGTAGGTGATTATGTCTTGCTATATAACTCTCGTTTAAGATTCTTTGCAGGCAAGCTTCTCTCTAAATGGGAAGGTACCTATGTTGTTGATGAAGTATATCGTTCCGGTGCTATCAAGATCAACAACACGGAAGGTAATTGTCCGAGAGTTGTAAATGGGCAGAGAATCAAGCATTATATCTCAGGCACTCCCATAAATGTTGAAAGGAATATTATCAATACCATAACTCCAGAACAATACCTAAGGGACATTCATCAGCCTGTTTCAGACTCCGAAATGAAGAGGTATGTGATTCGGTAAGAAAATAGAGGCCAAAACTTTTCCACTAGGAAATTTTCTCCGTTTTGGAATATTTGAGAAAATACAAAAATTGGAAGTAGTCCGGAAAGTGTGCGAGGAGGCGACAAGCCTGCACGATGCGGGCTCACCCCCTGGCCGCGCCGTGAGGGCTTGTGGCCACCTCGTGCGCCTCCTGGACTCCGTTTTCGTGCGGGGTACTCCTTCTGGTCTGAAAAAAATCATTATATATACTCCGTTTGGTCTGACCCCTGCATCATGCAGATTTCCTCTGTTTTTCGTTTCGAGCCTGTTTAGTGCCGCAGATTTAGAGCAAGATGCCGTCTCAGGAATCTGTGGGGGAGAACAATCTCACCCAAGTTTATGGAGAAGCAAGTGCTGATCTGAAAAGGATGGAGGTCAGGGAGGCTAAGGAAAGGCTACCTAAAGAAACCAAGGAGAGGAATCAGGCGTGGGACAAAGTGCAATCTATGCTCAACAGGGAAGAAGTTGAAGTAGTGGATTTCCTCCAACCCTACCTCCACCTACTGTCTCCATCCTTGATTGAACTCTTGAGGTTTTGTGAAACAACTCGTGCTCGCAATACTTGTCTCACTCGTGAAGTTGTTTTGCTAGAAAAACATATCGCAGATCTCCAAGGTATAAATCAAAGATTAATGGCCCTCCTGGAGTCAAAGCTTGCAATAACTCCACCATCATCACCAAAGGAAGAAAATTGAGCATGGGTATGGGCAATCCCCTTGGCTTGTTCCAAGCTTGGGGGAGTTGCCCCGGTATCGTATCACCATCACATCTTTTGCCTTTACCTTTGTTTTAGTTTTCCTTTTCAGTTTTCTCTTACTCTAGTAGATTAAAAGTCTTAGTGTTTTAGTCTTGAGTTTTGCTTTGTGTCACCCCCGATGTATTTGAGCTCGTGAGCCATATAATAAAGAGTGTCTTAGTTGAAGGGTTTTGCCTCTTGCCATGATCAAAAGAGTGAGAATAGAACAAAAGCATGAAAGATCATGTAATGATCTTATGGGAAGTGATGGCTTCACATATAAAAAGAATGAGGATTGAAACTTGTTGACGGTAGGCAAACGTAGACCTTGGTCATGGTTGCAATCAATAGGAAGTGATAAAGAAGGAGAGGTTCACATATAAATATATCATCTCTGACACCATCTATGATTGTGAACACTCACTAAACTATTGCATGCCTAGAAGTAGATGTTGGACAAGGAAGACAGCATAATGAATTGTGTTTGCTTGGCTCCGAACAATGTTACATGATTAGAGATCCCTTAGCATGTGACGATTGCTTCCACCTCACATTAGCCAAACCTCCCGCACTAAGTAGAGATACTACTTGTGCATCCATAAACCATCAACCCAGTTTTGCCATGTGAGTCCACCATACCTACCTGTGGATTGAATAAGATCACTCAAGTAAGTTGTCATCAGTGCAAGCAATAAAAATTGCTCTCTAATACGTATGATCTATTAGTGTGTGGAAAATAAGCTTTGTACGAACCTGTGATGAGGAAGACATAAAAGCAACAGACTGCATAATAAAGTTCTTTATCACAAGGTGCAATATAAAGTGACGTTCCTCCGCACTAAGAGGACACACATCCAAACCTCAAAAGCGCATGAGAACCTCTGCTTCCCTCTGCGAAGTTCCTATCTTGTACCTTTACTTTTTGCCTTTGAAAGAGTCATGGTGATCTTCACCAATTCCCTATTTTGCCTTTGTCTTGGCTAACGTCATATGCTTGGGAAAGATCTATATTCATATGCCAACTTGGAAGTAAGTATTCATGAATTATTATTGTTGACATTACCCTTGCAGTAAGCAGTTGGGAGGCAAAACTGTAAGCCCCTATATTTCTCTGTGTCCAGTTGAAACTTTGATCTCATGAGTACCACGTGAGTTGTAGCAATTGTAGAGAACGAAAGAATGATTGAGTATGTGGATTTTCTTTACAAGCTCTTATTTGACTCTTTCTGATGTTGTGATAAATTGCAATTGCTTCAATGGCTAAAGGCTATCGGTTGTTACCTCTCGGTAAGATTCTTGATCCATGCATTACTTTGTGAAGGAATTATCACTTTAGCATGAGAGATTATATGTTGGTATTGCTGTTCTGATCATGATCATGATGCATGCATGTTCGTATCTTGTTTTGTCAACACCTCTCTCCCTAAACATGTGGACATATTTATTGAGCTAGGCTTTCACTTGAGGACAAGTGAGGTCTAAGCTTGGGGGAGTTAATACGTCCATTTTGCATCATGTTTTCATGTTGATATTTATCGCTTCTTGGGCTAGTATTTCACTTCACGGTACAATACTTGTGCCTTTTCTCTCTTATTTTCCAAGGTTTACATGAAGAGGGAGAATGCCGACAATTGGAATTCTGGCCTGAAAGTGGAGCAAAGTTGAGATACCTATTCTACGCAACTCCAAACGCCGTAAAATCAACGAGGATTTTTTTCCGGATTTATAAAAAATGCTGGGCCGAAGAAGCGCCAGAGGGGTGCCAGCAGGTAGCCACAAGCCTGCACGGCGCGGCCACCCCCCAGGCCGCGCCATGAGGGTTTGTGGGCAGCCTGCTGGCCCACTGGTCCCCTCTTCAGCTATATGAAGGGTTTCATCCAGGAAAAAATGAGGGAGGATCTTTTTCGTGGATTCGCCGCCGCCACGAGGCGAAACTTGAGCAGAACCAATCTAGAGCTCCGGCAGGACGATCCTCCCGGGGAAACTTCCCTCCCGGAGGGGGAAATCATCGCCATCGTCATCACCAACGCTACTCTCATCAGAGGCGACTCGTCACCATCAACATCTTCATTAGCACCACCTCATCTGCAAACCCTAGTTCATCACTTGTAACCAATCTCCATCTCGCGACTCCGATTGGTACTTGTAAGGTTGTTAGTAGTGTTGAGTACTCTTTGTAGTTGATGCTAGTTGGATTACTTGGTGGAAGAGTTTATGTTCAGATCCTTGATGCTACTCATTATCTCTCTGGTCATGAATACGATTATGCTTCGTGAGTAGTTACTTTTGTTCCTGAGGACATGGGATAAGTCATGCTAATAGTAGTCATGTGAATTTGGTATTCGTTTAGTAATTTGATATGTTGTATGTTGCTTTTCCTCTAGTGGTGTTATGTGAACATCGACTACATAACATTTCACCATTATTTGGGCCTAGAGTAAGGCATTGGGAAGTAGTAAGTAGATGATGGGTTGCTAGAGTGACAGAAGCTTAAACCCTAGTTTATGCGTTGCTTCGTAAGGGGCTGATTTGGATCCACTAGTTTAATGCTATGGTTAGACTTTGTCTTAATTCTTCTTTCGTAGTTGCGGATGCTTGCGAGAGGGGTTAATCATAAGTGGGATGCTTTTCCAAGTAAGGGCAGTACCCAAGTGCCGGTGCACCCACATATCAAACTATCAAAGTAAGGAACGCGAATCATATGAACATGATGAAAACTAGCATGACAGAATTTCCCGTGTGTCCTCGGGAGCGTTTTTCCTCCTATAAGACTTTGTCCAGGCTTGTCCCTTGCTACAAAAGGGATTGGGCCACTTTGTTGCACCATTGCTACTTTTGTTACTTGTTGCTAGCTACGAATCATCTCACCACACAATCACTTGTTACCGACAATTTGAGTGCTTGCAGAATTTACCTTGCTGAAAACCACTTGTCAGATCCTTGTGCTCCTCGTTGGGTTCGACACTCTTACTTATCGGAAGGACTACGATTGATCCTCTATACTTGTGGGTCATCATGCAGCAAAGTAGAAATAATTATTTCCCTCATTTTGAGAACCAAGATATCAATCCAGTAGGAGTATCAAGATGAGGCACCAATGAACCTGCGCAAAAGCAAACAGACTTGCACCCAACGCGATAAAGGGGTTGTCAATGCCTTCACGATTACTTGCAAGGTGAGATCTGACAGAGATGAAAGGTAAACAGAAATAAAAGTGCGACAAGGTAATTTTGGTAGATCTAAATATATGATGTGTAAAATAGACCCGGGGCTATAGTGTTCACTAGAGGCTTCTCTCATGATAGCAAGTATTACGGTGGGTGAACAAATTACTGTCGAGCAATTGATAGAATCGCGCAAATTCATGACGATATCTAAGGCAATGATCATACATATAGGCATCACCTCCGAGACAAGTAGACCGATAATGTGTGCATCTACTACTATTACTCCACACATCGACCGCTATCCAGCATGCATCTAGTGTATTAAGTTCATAACAAACGGAGTAACGCCTTAAGCAAGATGACATGATGTAGAGGGATAAATTCATGCAATATGACATAAACCCCATCTTTTTACCCTTGATGGCAACAACATGATGCATGCCTCGCTACCCCTTCTATCACTAGGTGAGGACACCGCACGGTATGAACCCAAAACCAAGCACTTCTCCCATTGCAAGAATTATAGATCAAGTTGGCCAAATGAAACCCATAACTCGAAGAGAATTACAAGGATACAAAATCATGCATATAAGAAATCAGAGGAGACTCAAATAATATTCATAGATAATCTGATCATAAATCCAAAATACATCAGATCTCGACAAATACACCGAAAAAGGAAGATTACATCGGATAGATCTCCATGAAGATCATGGAGAACTTTGTATTGAAGATCCAAGAGAGAGAAGAAGCGATCTAGGTACTAGCTATGGACCCGTAGGTCTATGGTGAACTACTCACGCAACATCGGAGAGGCAATGGTATTGATGAAGAAGCCCTCCGTGTCTGAATCCCTGTCCGGCAGGGCACCAGAACGGTCCCCAGATGGGATCTTGCGAAGACAGAAGCTTGCGGCGACGAAAACGTATTTTCGTGACTCTCTTCTTTGGTTTTGGGATTTTAGAGAATTTATAGGCGAAAGAGGTAGGGCACAGGAGCCACGGGGGGGGGGGGGCACAAGCTTGCTAGGCGCGCCCCCTAGGGCGCGCCTAGGGGGCTCGTGACCTCCCCCGAGATCTTTTGCCTTGGTTCTCAAGTCCTCTGCGTATCTTCTGTTATGGAAAAAATCGTCCCGTAGGTTTTATTCTGTTTGGACCCCGATAAATATTCTTTTCCGAAAAAGGTCAAAAACACGGAAAAAAACAGAAACTGGCACTAGGCACTGAGTTAATAGGTTAGTCCCAAAAATGATATAAAATGGCATATGAATGCATATAAAGCATCCCAAGTTGATAATATAATAGCATGGAACAATCAAAAATTATAGATACGTTGGAGACGTATCAAGCATCCCCAAGCTTAACTCCTGCTCGTCCTCGAGTAGGGGAGTGATAAAGACCGAATTTTTGATGTGGAATGCTACCCAACCTATCTGTTCTTTGTAACTTCTTTATTGTGGCATGGATGTTCAGATCCGTAAGATTCAAAACAATAGTTTAATATTGACATGAAAACAATAATACTTCAAGCATACTAGCAAAGTAATCATGAACTTTCAAAATAACAAGGCCAAAGAAAGTTATCCCTACAAAATCATATAGTCTGGCTATGCTCTATCATCCCCACACAAAGAATTTAAATCATGCACAACCCCGGTATTGGACAAGTAATTGTTTTTGCACTCTTACTTTCTCAAAAAATTTCAACTCTCACGCAATACATGAGCGTGAGCCATGGATATAACACTATAGGTGGAATAGAGTGTGGTGGAGGTTGTGAGGCAAAAAGGAGGAGATGGTCACATCGAATCGGCGTATCAATGTGCCATGGAGATGCCCATCAACAGATATCAATGTGAATGAGTAGGGATTTCCATGCAACGGATGCACAAGAGCTATAAGTGCGTGAAGCTCAAAAAGAAAACTAGTGGGTGTGCACCCAACTTGCTTGCTCACGAAGACCTAGAGCTATTTTGAGGAGCCACGGGGGGGCCACGAGCCTGATTGGCGCCCCCTCTAGGGCGCGCCTAGGGGGCTCGTGACCTCCCCCGAGATCTTCTACCTTGGTTCTCAAGTCCTGTGCGTATCTTCTGTTATCGGAAAAATCATCCCGCGGGTTTTATTCCGCTTGGACTCCGTTTAATATTCTTTTCTGAAAAAGGTCAAAAACACGGAAAAAACAAATACTGGCACTAGGCACTAAGTTAATAGGTTAGTCCAAAAAATGATATAAAATGGCATATGAATGCATATAAAGCATCCCAAGTTGATAATTTAATAGCATGGAACAATAAAAAATTATAGATACGTTGGAGACGTATCAATAGCCCACGGTTTTCAATAGTCAATATGACTAATCCCCCGTACGCCATTTTAGAAGTGGACACTCAGAATCAGCACACACCCACTTTACCTCCGCGAAGCCCAGATTCACCTGGACTACATTGCCAAGGTAAAACCATAAGACGGGGAGGCTCCGACCTCGACTAGCATGGGATCAACAATATTTATATCGCGCGCTCACGAGTGTGCCCTCCCTTCTGGTCCCATACCGGAAACACCCATGCCCCCTGACCGAATGACTGGATTTAGTCCAGGGCCATGGATACCTTCATATCGGCCCCTCTAATGGTGTGTGGCTGATAATGGGTCTACAATTGACTATACAAAACCCATTATTCAGGGAACTGTGGTAGCACGATAATAAGTATGACACGGACAAGACTTGATCTAGGTCGATACTGGATTTTGTAACTTTATACCAGCACCATTGTGCTCATGCCATGACAAGGCCATAACCTATCACGTTCCGCATGACTGGGCTATACCACAACCTTTCATAACTATCACTTGTCATCATCATATTTTTTATCATGGTTGAATATCTATAACAGTTATGAAATATGCAAGGTGATGAGTAGTAAATATGAGTTAAGTTAGCAAACATCACACCAAAAGTAACAAACATGCTTGCCTGGTTCCACGTAGTCGGGATCAAGCTCGGTGCAGTTGACGTTGGGAATTTCAGTGTCGGAATCTAGGGTATAGATCAAACAAGGGTACAAGTGGCACTGCCTAGCTACTGGTCTTAAAACATTTTTATAAAAATCTTAAAATAAACTAGGCATTACCAGGAACAATTTTCAAAAAGAATCACTGAAAAATAAGTTATGGATCAAAAGTTATAGCCAAAACAGTATCATGGACTATTCTGTAATTAGTTTAAATAGGAACAGGTGCTAGACTGAGACTTAGTCAAAACGCCCGAAGGGAAAGAAGTTTCCCCGAAAGGAAAATGGCTATTGGTCGAATACGTTTCCATCTAAACACTTCGGAGGGAGAGAGAGACACTGATAGAGGGGGTCCCCCTGTCAGGTTCGAATGCTCCACCAACGCCAGAAGCTTCCGGTGATCGCCAACGATGCTAGGAGGGAGAGGAGAGCCAGCTGGGGGTGCGTGTGCACTCACCGTTGACTCGCCTGACTGCTGGAGAGCGATTGGACTGCGGGGGAAGCCTCACGTCCAGGATAGCAGATCTCCGGCGGCAGCAACTCCGGTGACGCGAGGAGATCGATGACAGAGAGGTTGTGCGATGAAATTGAGCACGGGGTAAGCAGGGAAGGAGTTCCTGGATGAAAACGACGGCCTCAGGGTGTCCTATCTCGACTTACACTTCAGGGAGTGGCTGGATCCCGAAGCGGATCGGGCGGCCAGAGATGGGGAAGAAGGCCCCTCGAGGACCCCTTCCTGGATCGGTTGGTTCCTAGAGGTGGAGATGGAGAGGGGGGAAGAGATGGGTGAGGTCAGAAGTAATGGAGGAGAGCTCTATTTATAGGCTCCACGAGATGAGCTACGACATTAACTCCGGCGAGCGATTTCGGTGATGTCGGAGCTTGGGCAGGAGGTTAGGTGGCTAGGATCAAACCTAATCACTACTGGGGCTCCATTTTTGACCACAGAGAGGTTGTTCATCGACCGTGGCAACGCGGTGATGACGCAGCCATTGCTGCGCACTGCAGCTGCAGAACCCATGCTCTGAGCTGCACGGTGCATGGCGACGGCCTTCACGGAGCACCCTGTCGAGGAGGAGCACGCGGCGGCAGCAGGAGCAAGGGGCGGTGCCGGGCGGCTCGGGATCGAAGCAAGGAGCTGCTGCGGCTGCTACCGAGCCGTTGCAAGAGCTTTGGCCGCTCTGTCAGTGAGCTACCGATGAGGGGAAGAGGCCAAGTTGCGGGCGACACCGCGGATAGGATCAAGGCACAGGTGCAACGACCATTGCGCTGCTACTGGTGAGATTGCCGAAGGGGGAGTGAGTTGCGCTCTGTGTGAAGTTTGGTCTGAATTTAATTCACACACCTTCAGTCAGGGTCCACGTGAGGTGCTCGACAGAAAGAAAAGCATAGCTAGAAAAAGAATTTGAAGCTGAATTTTTGAGGGGAGCACTTCCATTTGAAGAAATGATGTTGCAAAAAATTTCAGATTTTTTGGTGGAGTTTAAGGCAGGTTAGAATCAAAAAAGAGTTTTTGGGGTCAAACTTCAGTCAAACCAAATTTGAAGTTTTCAAACTTGAGAACCTAAAGTTCTTGCTCGAACAGATTGAGGTCACTAAGGACTACAAACTGCCAAAGTTTTGGGTCAAGATTCCAAAGGAAAAAGAAGGTTCCTTTGAATTTTTTCTCGAGCTCAAACTGATTACAAAAAATCCCATTTAAATAAATTAATTAATTGGGGGTGATCCATCCCTTCTAAATCATTGGGAAACATTCAAAAACAAATCTTAGGGCTAGGAGAGGAGTAAAAATATTTAAAACAGAATGTGGTGATTCATTCTTTTTGAAGAATTAATAAATAGGCTTATGGAAAAATCCAAAATAAGAACAAAAGAAATCCAAATTGAGAGTAAAAGAAATATTCCTTTAACCATTTCATTTTTGAGAAAGGGCCAAGGGGATATTTCTGAATTTGTTTCGTGGATAAGAAGCTCAAAAGTTTTCTCTCATAGAGATTAGCAAGAAAACTTCAAAGTTCTTGTCAAGTAAAAAATTTAAATTCCAAGGAAATCAAGGAAATAAAAGTTGAAAAATCTTGGGTGTTACAATCATGTTGTTGGACAACTATGAGTCTGCGGATTATGGAGAAGCAATGGTGGGCCCAGATTCCAACAGATGGTTAGAAGCCATGAAATCCGAGATAGGATCTATGTATGAAACCAAAGTGTGGACTTTGGAAGTATTACCTGAAGGTCGCAAGGCTATTCAGAACAAATGGATCTTTAAGAAGAGGACATACGCTGACGGTAATGTGACCGTTTATAAACCTCGACTTGTGGCAAAAGGTTTTTCACAAGTTCAAGGAGTTGACTACGATGAGACATTCTCACCCATAGCGATGCTTAAGTCCGTCCGAATCATGTTAGCAATAGCTGCATTTTTTGATTATGAAATCTGGCAGATGGATGTCAAAACAGCGTTCCTTAATGGGTTTCTTAAGGAAGAGTTGTATATGATACAACCTGGAGGTTTTGTCGATCCAGAGAATGCTGACAAGGTGTGCAAGCTCCAGCGATCCATTTATGGACTGGTGCAAGCATCTCGGAGTTGGAATCAGTGCGGTGATTGCTGCGGCAACAAAAGTCCTTCCTTGGCGCTAGGAATTCTTCTTGTTACTTCTCTGGTTTGCGTCGGTTTTTCCCTTGAAGAGGAAAGGGTGATGCAGCACAGGAGCAGTAAGTATTTCCTTTAGTTTGAGAACCAAGGTATTGATCCAGAAGGAGGGCCTCGTGAAGTCCAGAGTACCTGCGCAAACACAAACAAGCTTGCACCCAACGCTTCAAAGGGGTTGTCAATCCCTTCAAGATTGTTTGCAAAGTGAGATCTGAAGGCGGAAAGTGCAACGAAGTAAAAAGTGTAAGGCTGAAAATATGGTGTGGAGTAGACCATGGGGGCCATAGTGTTCACTAGAGGCTTCTCTCATAATAGAAAATATCACGGTGGGTGAACAAATTACTGTCGAGCAATTTATAGAACCGTGCAAAGTCATGACGATATCTAAGGCAATGATCATACATATAGGCATCACGTCTGAGACAAGTAGACCGATACTTTTTGCATATACTACTATTACTCCACACATCGACCGCTATCCAGCATGCATCTAGTGTATTGAGTTCATGACGAACAGAGTAACGCCTTAAGCAAGATGACATGATGTAGAGGGATAATCTCAAACCAATGATGAAAACCCCATCTTTTTAGCCTTGATGTCAACAACATGATGTGTGCCTCGCTACCCCTTCTGTCATTGGGTGAGGTCACCGCACGGTATGAACCCAAAACCAAGCACTTCTCCCATTGCAAGAATCATAGATCTAGTTGGCCAAACAAAACCCACAACTCGAAGAGAATTACAAGGATATGAAATCATGCATAAGAGAGATTAGAAGAAACTCAAATAAGATTCATAGATAATCTGATCATAAATCCACAATTCATCGGATCTCGACAAACACACCGCAAAAGAAGATTACATCAGATAGATCTCCATGAAGATCATGGAGAACTTTGTATTGAAGATCCAAGAGAGAGAAGAAGCCATCTAGCTACTAGCTATGGACCCGTAGGTTTATGGTGAACTACTCACGCATCATCGGAGAGGTCATGGTGTTGATGAAGAAGCCCTCCCTGTCCGAATCCCCCCTCCGGCAGGGCACCAGAACGTGCCCCAGATGGGATCTTGCGGAGACAGAAGCTTGCGGCGGCGGAATAGTAATTTCAATGATCTCTTGATTTTTTTGGGATTTTTAGGGAATTTATAGGCGCAACCCCTAGGTCAGGGGGCGCTCAAGGGTCCCACAAGCCTGTGGGCCGCGGCCTACCCCCTGGCCGCGGGGTGGGGGCTTGTGGGGCCCCTGAGGCTCCCCTGCCTTGGCTCTCAAGCTTCCTGATCTTCTTCCGTTCCGGAAAATATCTTTTTGGGGATTTTCTTCTGTTTGGACTCCGTTTCAAAATCTCCTGTGAAAGGGGTCAAAAACATGGAAAAAACAGCAACTGGCACTTGGCACTGAGTTAATAAGTTAGTCCCAAAAAATATATAAATGGCATGCAAAACATCCAAAGTTTGACAAGATAATAGCATGAAACCATCAAAAATTATAGATAAGTTGGAGACGTATCAAGCATCCCCAAGCTTAACTCCTGCTCGTCCTCGAGTAGGGAAGTGATAAAGAATGAATTTTTGATGTGGAATGCTACCTAGCATAGATGTCCTTTGCAACTTCTTTCACGTGACATGAATGTTCAGATCTGTAAGATTCAAAACAATAGTTTGCTATTGACATGAAAACAGTAATACTTTGAGCAAACTAGCAAAGTAATCATGAACTTTCAAAATAACAAGGCCAAAGAAAGTTATCCCTACAAAATCATATAGTCTGGCTATGCTCCATCATCCTCACACAACTAATGTAAATCATGCACAACCCCGGTATTGGCCAAGTAATTGTTTTCGCACTCTTACTTTCTCAAAAAGTTTATAACTATCACGCAATACATGAGCGCGAGCCATGGATATAGTACTATAGGTGGAATAGAGTGTGGTGGTGGTTGTGAGACAAAAAGGAGAAGAAGCAAGATAGTAGCATATGGTAGTGATAAAGCAAGAAGCTTTCAATCATGAAGAACATGGTGCTATCATGAAGTACAAGTGTGGAAAAAGATAGTAGCATTGTCCCTTCTCTCTTTTTTCTCTCTTTTTTTCATTTGGGCTCTTAGGCCTCTTTTTTTGGGGATATTTGGCCTCTTTTTTTTTATTTCCTCACATGGGAAAATGCTCTAATAATGATGATCATCACACTTTTATTTACTCACAGCTCAAAGATCACAATGATGATGACTCCATAGGAAATGCCTCCGGCAGTGTACCAGGACGTGCAACGATGTAGCATGGTGTATGATGTTGAAACATCTCGCTAGCAATCTTACGATCATGCAATGGCAATATGAGTGTGACGGCACAAGTCATGAGACGGAACGGTGGGAGTTGCATGGCAATATATCTCGGCATGGCTATGAAAATGCCATAGTAGGTAGATATGGTGGCTATTTTGAGGAAGGAATTTGGTGGGTTTGTGCACCGGCGAGAATTGTGCGGCACTAGAGAGGCTAGCAATGGTGGAAGGTGAAAGTGCATCTATACCATGGGCTCACATTAGCCATGAAGAACTCACATACTTGTTGCGAAAGTTTTTATTAGTAATCGAAACAAAGTGCTAAATGCATACTCCGAGGGGAAGGGTTGGTAGGTGTAAACCATCGCGCGATCCCGACCTCAACACAGAGGATGACAATCAATAGATCAATTATGCTCCGACTTCCTAACATAGCGGTTCACCATACGTGCATGCTACGGGAATCACTAACTTCAACACAAGTATTTCTAGATGCACAACACCCTACTAACATAACTCTTAATATTACTAAATCCATGTCTCAAAACTATTTGAGAGGAATCAAAACTTCTCTTTCTACACAATGCACATGAAGATGGAGGTTTTTGCATCCTCTTTGGGTATTTATCACTTTTGGGACTACTTTCATAGTGTAAGCCAACTACCAAATCACGCACCGCCGTGCTCTAAAAGATATAAGTGAAGCACATAGAGCAAAAGTACCTAGCTCAAAAGATATAAGTGAAGCACTATTAGCATTCTAGCAAAATAATGATGAGTGCATGTCTTTCTCTCTAAAAAAGGTGTGCAGCAAGGATGATTGCGACACAACAAAAGGAAAATACTCCTAGAATACAAGACACTCCAAGCAAAAACACATATCATGTGGTGAATAAAAATATAGCTCCAAGTAATGTTACCGATGGATTGAAGACGAAAGCGGGGATGCCTTCCCGGGGCATCCCCAAGCTTAGGCTTTTAGGTGTCCTTGAATTTGGCTTGGGATGCCTTGGGCATCCCCAAGCTTGAGCTCTTTCCACTCCTTATCTCTTTCTCCATGAGAACATCACCCAAAACTTGAAAACTTCACAACACAAAACTTAAACAGAAACTCGCGATAACATTAGCACAAGAAAACAAACTACCACTTCTTTTGGTACTGTAGCAAACTTGAATTCTATCTATATTGATGATGGGCTACTGTATTCTCACTTTTCCATGGCTAGTACCCCCGATACTAACCATAGTTTCATCAAAACAAGCAACCAACTCAACAAAAACATAATCTGTCAAAAACAGACCAGTCTGTAGCAATCTGTATACTTCGTATACTTCTGGTACCTCAAACAATCTGAAAAATTACGACGTACTAGGAAAAAGGCATATCAACCAGCAGAAAAAAGAATCAACTCAAAAGCTCTTTCTGAATAAAAATGAAAAATCATTTCGTGAGCGAAAAGTTTTTGTCTTTTTCTAGCAGGATCAAACAACCATTACCAAGAATAGTCATAAAGGCTTTGCTTGGCTCAAACACAAAAAGAAACACAAAAAACACAATCACAACAGAATTATGAAAGTGTGGACGCAACAAAAGAAAAAGAAAAAGATAAATTCATTGGGTTGCCTCCCAACAAGCGCTATTGTTTAACGCCCTTAGCTAGGCATAAAAGCGATAGAATCAGGTATCGTCGTCTTTGGTGCTCAAACCATAAGTGGCCCTCATCATGGATTCATAAGGAAATCTTATTTTCTTTCTAGGAAAGTGTTCCATGCCCTTCCTTAAAGGAAATTTAAATCTAATATTCCCTTCCTTCATATCGATGATAGCACCTATAGTCCTTAGGAAAGGTCTACCAAGAATAATAGGGCATGTAGGATTGCAATCAATGTGAAGCACAATGAAATCCACGGGTACATAGTTGCTATTTGCAATAATAAGAACATCATTGATCCTTCCCATGGGTTTGTTGACAGTAGAATCAGCAAGATGCAAATTGAGAGAACACTCTTCAATCTCATTAAAACCCAGAACATCACATAAAGACTTTGGAATCGCAGAAACACTAGCACCCAAATCACACAAAGCATTGCACTCATAGTTTTTTATTTTGATTTTGATGGTAGGTTCCCACTCATCATGAAGCTTTCTAGGGATAGAGACTTCCAATTCAAGTTTCTCTTCAAGAGATTTTATCATAGTTTCGACGATATGGTCGGTAAAGGCCTTGTTTTGGCTATAAGCGTGTGGAGAGTTCAACATGGATTGCATCAAGGAAATGCACTCAATCAAGGAGCAACTATCATAATTTAATTCCTTGAAATCCACGATAGTAATTTCATTACTACTCAAAGTTTTAACATCTTCTACTCCACTTTTAATGCTTTTAGCCTCAAGATAGATGGAGTCCGAATCATTGGGGCACTTTTCAACCAAAGTAGATTCGTATCCAGCCCCATAATCATTAGGTTTGACACAACAAAACAAAGATTCAGTGGGAGTCACACCAAGCACTTTAAGATCTTCATGATTCTCATCATGAGAACACGCCTTTTTAAGCCATTCATGTCTAGCATGAATTTGGGCGGTTCTTTCTTGGCTCTCAATCATGGAAACACGCATAGCTTTCAAAGTTTCATCCATGTTTATTTTGGGAGGAGCACATCTAACTTTCAAAGCATCAACATCACAAGAAATACTATCGACGCTCTTAGCCAAATCGTCAATTTTGAGTAGCTTTTCCTCTATGGACGCATTGAATATCTTTTGAGAGTTGATGAACTCTTTGATATTGCTCTCTAGATCATAGGGTAATCTATTGTAATTTCCATGAGTATTGTTGTAGTAGTTGCCAAAGTTATTAGAGGAGTTACTAGGGAAAGGCCTAGGAACATAGTTTCCTCTAAAAGCATTGTTGTTGCCAAAGTTATTCCTACCAACAAAATTAAAGGAGCACAATCAAAGAAGACAAAGGCATATCATTAGGATCCAAAGGAGCACTTCTACTAGCAACCAAATTCATTAACTCGTCCATCTTAGCACCCAACGAGTTAATTTCTTCTATAGCGTGTACCTTCTTACTAGTAGGTGACCTTTCAGTCTGCCACTGAGAGAAGTTTGTCATGATATTGTCTAGGAGCTTTGTGGATTCCCCTAACGTGATTTCCATGAACGTTCCACCCGAGGCGGAGTCTAAGATATTTATAGAAGCGAAATTCAAGCCAGCGTAAAAGATTTGTATAATCATCCAAAGACTCAAGCCATGAGCGGGACAATTTCTAATCATTAATTTCATTCTCTCCCAAGATTGTGCAACATGTTCATGATCAAGTTTCTTGAAATTCATGATATCATTACGAAGAGAGATGATCTTAGCCGGCGGAAAATACTTGGATATATAAGCATCTTTGCACTTATCCCAAGAATCGATACTATTTTTGGGCAAAGAAGAAAACAAAGTTTTTGCGCGATCTCGCAACGAGAAATGAAGAAGATTCAATTTAATCACGTAATTATCCACATCTTTTTTCTTTTGCATATCGCAAAGCTCAATGAAGGTATTGAGATGGGATTCAGCAAAGCGGCATTGATTCCGTATGACTCCGCACTAGTGGCGGGAGAAATCGGAGTACTAATAAAATCATTATTATTAGTATTCAAGAAGTCACAAAGTTTGGTGTTTTCATTCATGGTGACTTCAGCAAGCAAGCAAGCACACAAGCAAACAAAGAGCAGGCGAGAAAAAGGGCGAACGAAAGGGCAAACAAAAAAGGCAAATTGGTGAAGTGGGGGAGAGGAAAACGAGAGGCAACTGGCAAACAAAGTAAATGCAAGAGATGAGTTTGCGACACCTACTTGGATGAGTGCTTGACTTGATCTTCCTCCCCGGCAACGGCGCCAGAAATTCTTCTGCTGCGGCAACAAAAGTCCTTCCTTGGCGCTAGGAATTCTTCTTGTTACTTCTCTGGTTTGCATTGGTTTTTCCCTTGAAGAGGAAAGGGTGATGCAGCACAGGAGCAGTAAGTATTTCCCTCAGTTTGAGAACCAAGGTATCGATCCAGAAGGAGGGCCTCGTCAAGTCCAGAGTACCTGCACAAACACAAACAAGCTTGCACCCAACTCTTCAGAGGGGTTGTCAATCCCTTGAAGATTGTTGAGATCTGAAGGCGGAAAGTATAACAAAGTAAAAAGTGTAAGGCTGAAAATATGGTGTGGAGTAGACCCTGGGGGCCATAGTGTTCACTAGAGGCTTCTCTCATAATAGAAAATATCACGGTGGGTGAAAAAATTACTGTCGAGCAATTTATAGAATCGGGCAAAGTCATGACGATATCTAAGGCAATGATCATACATCTAGGCATCACGTCCGAGACAAGTAGACCGATACTTTCTGCATCTACTACTATTACTCCACACATCGACCGCTATCTGGCATGCATCTAGTGTATTGAGTTCATGACGAACAGAGTAACGCCTTAAGCAAGATGACATGATGTAGAGGGATAATCTCAAACCAATGATGAAAACCCCATCTTTTTACCTTTGATGGTAACAACATGATGTGTGCCTCGCTACCCGTTCTGTCACTGGGCATGCAAAACATCCAAAGTTTGACAAGATAATAGCATGAAACCATCAAAAATTATAGATACGTTGGAGACGTATCAATGATCAAGGCGTTTGGGTTTATACAAGATTTCGTAGAATCTTGTATTTACAAGAAAGTGAGTGGGAGATCTATAGCGTTTCTAATATTATATGTGGATGACATATTGCTGATTGGAAACAATGTGGAGTTTTTGGAAAGCGTAAAGAATTACTTGAATAAAAGTTTTTCAATGAAATACCTAGGAGAAGTTGCTTACATATTGGGCATAAAGATATATAGAGATAGGTCGAGACGCCTAATAGCTCTTTCACAAAGAACATACCTTGATAAAGTTTTCAAGAAGTTCAAAATGGAACATTCCAAGAAGGGGTTCTTGCCTGTATTACAAGGTATAAAGTTGAGTAAGACTCAATGTCCAGTAACTGCAGAAGATAGAGAAAAGATGAGTGTTGTCCCCTATGCTTCAGCCATAGGGTCTATCATGTATGCAATGATGTGCACAAGACCAGATGTCAGCATGGCCGTAAGTATGGCAGGAAGATTTCAATGTGATCACAGAGTGGAACACTGGGTGGCGGTCAAGAATATTCTGAAGTACCTGAAAAGGACTAAGGAAATTTTTCTCGTTTATGGAGGGTTACGTGGATGCAAGCTTTGACACTGATCCGGATGACTCTAAGTCACAAACCAGATACGTATTTGTTCTTAACGGGGGTGCGGTAAGCTGGTGCAATTCCAAGCAAAGCGCCTTAGCTGATTCTACATGCGAAGCGGAGTACATAGATGCCTTAGAGGCGGCCAAGGAGGATGTCTAGATGAAGCAGTTCATGTCAGATCTTGGAGTAGTGCCAAGTGCACTCGATCCAACTAATCTGTTCTGTGACAACACTGGTGCCATTGCTCTAGCCAAGTAACCAAGATTTCACAAGAGGACTAGGCACATAAAGCGAAGCTTCAACGCCATCCGCGATTACATCAAGGAGGAAGACATAAATATTTGCAAAGTGCACACGGATCTGAATGTTGCACATCCGCTGACTAAACCTATTCCATGAGCAAAGCATGAACAACACCAGAACTGTATGGGTGTTAGATTCATTACATTGTAAATCACATGAAGATGTGAGGCTAGATTATTGACTCTAGTGCAAGTAGGAGACTGTTGGAAATACGCCCTAGAGGCAATAATAAAATAGTTATTATTATATTTCCTCTTTCAAGATAATCGTTTATTATCCATGCTATAACTGTATTAAATGGAAACATAAATGCATGTGTGGATCTATAGACAAAACTATGTCCCTAGTGAGTCTCTAGTTGACTAGCCTCTCATCCAGGATGGTTAAGGTTTCCTAGCCATAGACAAGTGTTGTCACTTGATGATAGGATCACATCATTAGGAGAATGATGTGATGGACAAGACCCAAACTATAAACATAGCATATGATCGTGTAATTTTGTGGCTATTGTTTTCTACATGTCAAGTATTCATTCCTATGACCATGAGATTATGTAACTCACTGGCACCGGAGGAATGCCTTGTGTGTATCAAATGTCGCAACGGTACTGGGTGACTATAAAGGTACTCTTGGGGCCCACTCGGTAATACAACATCACAAACAAGCCTTGCAAGCAATGTGACTACAGAGTTAGTCATGGGATCTTGTATTAAGGAACGAGTAAAGAGACTTGCCGATAACGAGATTGAAATAGGTATGGAGATACCGATGATCGAATCTCGGGCAAGTAACATACCGAAGGACAAAGGGAATGGTACACGAGATAAAAAGAATCCTTGACATGGAAATTCAACCGATAAGATCTTCGTAGAATATGTAGGATCCAATATGGACATCGAGGTCGCGTTGTGGGATATTCACCACAGAGTGTCTCATGTCAGGTCTGCATAGTTCTCGAACCCCAGGGTGTGCACACTTAAGGTTTGGCGATGTTTCGGTATAGTTGAGTTATAGGTGTTGGTAACCAAAAGTTGTTCGGAGTCCCGGATGAGATCCCGGATGTTATGAGGAGCTCCAGAATGGTCCGGAGGTAAAGATTGATATATATATATATAAAGTCCTATTTTGGTCAACGGAAAAGTTTCGGGCTCATTGGTAGTGTACCGGGAGTGCCGGGAGGGTACCGGGACCATCGGGAGGGGTGTCACGCCCCGAGGGTCCTTATGGGCTGTGGGAGGATACAAACCAGCCCCTAGTGGACTGACATTAGCTCCCACTAAGGCCCATGAGGTTTGAGAGGCAAGAAACCCAAAGGTGGAAATGGTGGAAAGGGTTTCCAAGTGGAAAGGAGGAATCCTACTCCTAGTAGCATTGGAGTAGGACTCCTCCACCTCCAATTTCGGCCAAACCTTGAGGGTTTGAGGCTGCCTCCTCCCCTCCCTCCCTCCTATATATACTAGAGGTATTGAGGGTTTTTGAGACACAATATTCAGCCACGTCCTACCCTCTCCTCTAGTTTGTAGTTCTTCCTCTAGATCGGATTTTTGCGGTGCTTAGGCGAAGCCCTGCAGGAATAGATCACTACCATCACCGGCGCACCGTCATGCTGCCGGAGAACTCATCAACATCCACGTCTCTCTTGATGGATCAAGAATGTGGACATCATCATCGAGTTGTACGTGTGCTGAACGTGGAGGTGCCATCCGTTCGGCGCTAGATCGGGACGGATCGTGGGACGGCGGCGATTTGGATCGCGAAGACGTTCCACTACATCAACCGCGTTTCTTATCGCTTCACGCTTAGCGATCTACAAGGGTATGTAGATCCGATCTCCCTCTTGTAGATGATAATCACCATGATAGGTCTTCGTGTGCGTAGGAAATTTTTTGTTACCCATGCAACGTTCCCAACAGTAAGGTCGGGATATCAAACACATGAGGTTGACACGGCAATTTTTGGCATGGTTCCGATAGGTGGCGCTATTGTACACCCATGTTAGTGGAGACTTCAACCCACGGAGGGTAACGGCTGCCGGAGTTCACAAAGGGCTCCACCCACGGAGGGTTCACAAAGAAGCGGCCTTGTATATCCCACCACGGCTTCCGTCCACGGAGGACTAGCCTTACTCACGGTAGATCTTCACGAAGTAGGCGATCTCCTTGCCCTTACAAACATCTTGGTTCAACTCCACAACACGAAGTAGGAAGTTCCCAAGTGACACTTAACCTATCTAGGAGGCACCACCCTCCAAAAGGTAATAGATGGGGTAGATCAATGAACTCCTTGCTCTTGTGCTTGTAAATATAGTCTCCTCAACACAAATCACTCTCTCACAGAATATGCATGGGTAGGAGAGGTTGATTTGGTGGAAAGCAGTTTGGGGAGGCTAGAGATCAAGTTTCAAATGATTGGATTGGAATATCTTGGTATCAACACATGAGTAGGTGGTTCTCTCTAAGAAAATGGATCTGGAAATGAAGTGTCTGTTCTGAGTGCTTCTCCCACGAATGAGAGGTGGGTGAAGGGTATATACAGGCAGCAGCCAAAATCCAGCCGTTACATAGAAAAGAGCAAACTCTGTGACACCAAAGTTGGAAACTCGGTGGTACCGACTAGCACTAAAGGCGTGAACTTTTGAATCTCAGTGAGAACAATATATTGAACTCGGTGGCACTGAAAAGGTGACTATCGGTCAGATGACCAAACACGGTGACATCGATACTCAAACTCGGAAATTCTAATTTTGTGTATCTTGGCAACAGAATGTTTGTCACCCAAACTCGGTAGCACCGATTTGATGGAAATGGCTAGGGTTTTGTGTGAGGTTCAAACTAGGTGGGTCCAAAGTGGCAATGTTGGTGACACCGAATTTTTGAATGTGGAACTTGACAAAGTGGATATGTGGGACAAATGATTGAGTGTTTTGGTGGCTAACTTTTAGCATTTGAGAAATCAGTTCATTTTACTACCTCACCCCATTTTAATAGTATTGGATTTCCTATGGAATCAAAAATGATTTCTCACAAATATAAAATGAAGAGTCTTCTAGCTTGAAGCTTGAGCCAATATTATTCCTTTCTTGCATCTAGGGGCATCTCTACAAAAACCTTAAGCCATAACATCTTTTGAACTTTTGTGGAATATACTTGGAAAACACATTAGTCCAATGATGCATATGTTGTGATAAATTATCAAAACCACCCTAGGGAGCAATTGTGCTTTCAATCTCCCCCTTTTAACAAAACATATAATCAATGATTAGCATCGAGGCTTTGAGAAGTATGTGAAAAGCAAGATCTCCCCCTAAATTTCTGCATTATTTAAAATTTGCGTTTGAATGCAAATGCACAATCGATTAGGATCATGGGTTACTCTTCCATGTCACATAGACCTTGGTGGTGCATAAAACTAATAGCAATGCACATGACACCAACAAGATAAGTGAGTGGTCATCACAATGATAGCTAAGAGATGATATCGTAGCATCACACAGGATAAAGTGTATGATCAATCACACAGATAGGATAAAGTCGTCCAACAACCAAAGTTTTTATAACCAAATGAGAGCAAATAAAGTCAAAATCTCTATCTCACACGAAGTCTATGATCTACACATTTGTCCCCCTTTGGCAACAAGTTACCAAAAAGTTCAAAAGTATAGAACTACTCATCTCTCTGGGCAACTAATGATGGACTCGATAGAATAGCATCTGCGAAGTCATCTGCTAATGTCCCTGGAGATGGAGGAGTTGATACTGGAGGTGCTTGAGTTGGAGCTGGTGCTGAAGGTGTTGAAGCTTGGGCTGCAGATGTCTGACGTATCTCCTGAGCTAGAATAGCAGCCGACCGAGGCCTAGTGCTGAACCTAGTAGTAGTGGGAGGAGGAGACTCATCCTCGTTATCATCATCATCTTCATCTTCATCCTCTGAGCGTGGAATCTCCACAAAGTCAACTTCATGTTGAAGCTGTCTCACAATGGTGGTCAACTCAGTTACCTTCACATCCATGTTGTGGAATTTTGTCTCCACAACTCTCTTAAAACTCTTCTGATTTTGCATGATCTCTTGGATGTTCTTCTCCATGCCTTGGACAGTTCTCACTAGAAATGCTATTTGCTCAGCTGGGGTTCTGAGCTATGAAGCTGGAGGTGGCCTATTTCTAGCAGCTTCAGTCTCTGCTACCATTCTTGCTGCAGCTGAATTGGGATCATTGTCATCCATCACAACCTCATTATCTTCAAATTCAGGCTAAAGAGGTAGATGGGGATGATCAAGTACATATGCATGCTTGCCTAGCCTGGTATGGATGAGCATTTGAATGTAAGGTGCACATCCACAGGAACTCTTCTGATCCGCAACAGTTCTCCAGATAGTCTCAACTGTCAAGTCCATCACTCTAAATCTGGTATATGTGTCTATCAGGTGCAGCAGGTTGATAGAATATCCTCTGATCATCTTCTCATCACCTGACTTAGGCATGAGGGTGTATCACATTATAGTATTTGTCGTAGGAATGCCGACTTGTAGAAAGTACACTGAACCAAACTTGTGACTGGCCAAGTACTGACGTGAAATGGTCTTGTACATATTGGCCATGGAGTTGTGATTCTGCTTAGCTTGTGCATACACATCTACATCTCGATCTTCCTACTTGGGGGTTCCAATGATAGCAGCCCATTCAGCAATTGCGGCGTTGTACCTGTGTCATCCAGACTAAAGAATCATCATAGAAATGAACAGTTGCATAGAATTGCATGATCATCTCGTATTCCATGGGGTCATCTCTTTCCCAACAAATTTTTCAATGTCCACTGCCTTTAAGTTCTCTCGTACATGTGGAAAGAAATCTTCATTATCCTTGTGTAACGACTAAGATGCGACCCTTTCCTTATTTTGGGGCGAGGCCTCAAAAGGGGAAAGGGGCGCATCTCTGCGTTTCGCAAACGGGATAATCATCACAATAAATAATTAAAAGAGTAACAAGTAAGGCATACACTTGCCATATGTTAAGGATATAGCATATAGCTTACAGACACACATTATTCAGAGTAGCAAAAGGTCCAACTACAGACATAAACAGAAAACAGATGGACTAAAAAACATCCCGTATGCTAGCCCACGATCATGACCACGACCTTAGTCTTCCGGATAGTTCACATATAGACGGCCAGAGTCCTCATCGAACTCCCACTTCAGCTGGTTCTCATTAGAATCTCCTACGTCGGGCGTACCTGTACCTGTTGGGGTTTGTAGTAATCTGTGAGCCACGGGGACTCAGCAATCTAATGACTTGGTATCAAATGTAGCCAATTTATTAGGCGAGGAAGGTATAGTGTATGGGTTTGCAGCAACCTAAGCATATATGGTGGCTACCTTATGATGATCAGAGTAATCATATGGTGGTCTACGCGAGCGATCGAAGACTAAATTGACCACTAAGTGATCCTGAACACCTACCTACGTCAAACATAACCCCACCGTGTTCTCGATCGAAGAGCAATTTCCGAAGAGGACAGTCATGGTTATGCACACAGTTGGCAGTTTTATTAGAGTTACTTCAAGTTGTCTAGAAAAGGATGTTAACAAAATATCCACATTTGCCGCAAAACCACGGGCACGACTTTTCGAAAGATTAAACCCTGCAGGGATGCTCCAACTAGTCCATCACAAACTGCCATGGGCTGCAAAGTAATCCTCTATCACGAAACTCATGATCGCGTCGGATTCCTTAAAGGAAAACCTCAACTTTGAGGAGACCCAAAGTTTCACCGGAATCCCTATACGCAAGATATATCACTAAGGTAAGACAAATCTAGCACGTCCTCCTGACGTGTCGACGAACCTGATAGGAGCCGCGTATGTTGTTCTCAAGACCCGACGGATGAGCGACGCATACAGTGGCGTGATAGAAATCACTCAAGTTGCCCTGAGTTGGCCCCACACAATGCTCTAGTTTGGACCAACACTCATGAGGAGCACTAGCCCGGGTTGTTGATTAATACCTCGGGGTAGCTATTCCCTATGCAAATTATTATTAGGTGATTAGAAGATTAAAACCAATGTTGGGTCCTGCCAAACAAGCTTTAACACTAAACGATTTATTAAGGGGGTCCCCATAACAACCCCGAACGTGTTAGGAGCGATCAGTTATGGAATCAAACACCGGTAACCGAAACTAAGGCGGCAACAACGGAACAGATCACCCGGCAAAACGCTAGGCCTTCCGTCATTTATGAAGTATATAGGTGCATTATTTAAATAGCAGTTGAAACATAATGATATCAAAAATACTCATGTTATCACATGAGACAGCTGGCACCTGCAACTACCAAAGCTACTCATTAGTGGTTGAGCAAGCCTACTTAGCCAAACAACATTTGCTAGGAGAGGGAAGTGTTTGAAGTTCATGGCAAGACAGGTGGCATTTGTATCAAGTGGTAGGCAACGAGCATGTAACGGAGGAAACGTGATTTCTAAGCATAACAAAGCTAGATACGGTGTCAAGGTCACGGTCATCTTGCCTGTGATTTCTTCAGCTTAGAACTGCTCTTGTTCTTCCTGAACGTACTCTCCATAATCCACGTACTCGCTCTCCGATCCTGATGCTACCCAATATAAGATAACATCCAATGAACACCAGCAGAACATAATGCAACAATCAATATGATGCATGTGTGAAGAAGGAAGCATGCATCACTAATCTAGTCACTTTCAATAAGTTACATTGACATGCATGAATATGGCCTGAACATGTGCATCACGAGAAAACGATGCAAAAACATATAAAGAACGTAGAGAACGGAGTCACGGACCAACCGGAAACTACAAAAAAAGTTTCAAAGGCATACGGTTCAAAACAGTCACAAACACACTCTAATGGCCACTCCCGGGTGTAACCAGGTTGCCACATGATCAAGCAATAAAACATAAGTGGGGTGGTGCATGGGAACACACCACACCATCACCAATGCACATACAAGCTTCAAATCAACACAAACATACAATCTGTTTTCAACAGCAACATAGCAGTTTGTCTACAATATTTAAAGTAGCTACAACCATCTAAATGATTCAAACAAGATATGAGGAAAAAGCCATCCAAAATCTCTACAACCTTGTACAAGAAGCTAATGCAAAGGAATCACCCATGAGCAGATCTATAGACACTAACTTGGACAAAATATCACAGATTCTGGGACTTCGTGAAAATCACAGATTTTCACCAGCTCCTTATGCTCCGAAGCATTTTGGCAGCCTCCAAAATGATATTGTCACACCCTGTTTTTCACCCCAAGTATTCTATGTTGCAAAAATCAGAGCTTGTTAAAACTTTTTCAAATAATGTTGTGAGTGCAATGTGAACCCTTGTTTGAGTGTGTGCTTGTTTGTCTGATGAATCAAATCTATGAAAACTTATTATTTTGCTCTCTTCAAAAACCCTTTCTCCTTTATATCAAGATCACCTTCATCATGTTGGGATACACTACTAGCTCATGAAGCCAAGTGGCACTTCCAACCAAAGTTGCTGATCTGATCCAAATATCATTTTCATTCATTAAAAACATTAATTGGTGATTTACAATATTATTTTCCTATTTTATATCTATGTCTGTTTCTAAGGCCAGTACTGATATTCCCACAAGGAAAATTGCTTTCCTGCCTTAGAAAATTCTTAGTAAATTCATGGAAGTTCAGAAGGACATATATTTTCCATATATAAGATTTTCAACCCTATTTTATATTAATATTATTTGAGTAAAACCCTGAAAACCATTTCTGTCTGTTTTAGCTTTTTGAGATGTTTCCAAAGGAAATTATCTCAATAAAATCCCATAAAATTACAGGAACCCTTCCAAGCCATATTAGGTGCTCACCTAAAATCTCACACTGATCCAAGGTGGGGAAGTGCACCTAATGAGCCCAAAACCCTCTCTGTCCAGAGTAGAGTTGGAACAACTCTACATTGCAAAGTTTCTCCAATGGAGCTGAAACTTTGCAGAGGTGTTTAACACCCCAAATGAGGACTCCACACCAAAGATGGGATTTGTGAGACTCTGTTTGGCCACACTCCCTTTGTAAAGGACAGTACTGGTCATTTTGAGACATTTTCAAGTTTACAAAGCCAAACTTGTTCAATGGAGCTCAGATTTGGTGGAACCCCATGTTTTTACCCCAAGACCAAACCTGTTAAGTTTCATTTATAGTGGTGGAGTGGAAGCACCCCAAGTCACTGTCGAACACCTATTGACAGGAAGGCAAAAACCCTCCTAGCCACTGTTTTACCCAATGCCAAGGCCCCAAACTTGGTGGGTTAGAGCACCAGAACACCCTGAGCTACCAGTCAATCAGCCCCTCCCGAACTCCAAGCACAAGTGACAAGAACTCCAATTTGAGCTGCAGGGCAGTACTGGCAACACTAGTGTTCCTTGCTCCCTTGACCAGCTCGAGCTCCCACTAAACCTCAACGGCTAGGCACACTCCCAGCAACACTCAGGACATGGAGGACACGTCCCAAGTGCCCCAGAGTGAGCCAGCATGTCGTGGCATGCCAAAATTGTGCCCTGGGCGCGCTGCAGAGAGCCACCAGCAAGGGGACGACGCTCCGGCCGGTCCCAACCTCCCCAGTTATGTTCAAATGCTCCCCCGACAACCATTCAGTGCAAAGCTACCCTAGGGACCCTCTCCCCCTCGCACAAGAGCTCACGCGACGCGTGCCCGTGCGCGCCCGACGCGGCCGAGCATGCACGATCGCTGCGGCTCGACCCCACTCGCTTTCCCTCTCTGGCCGTTGCACCAGGAGGTCCTAAACCACGTCCCGAACCCGTGGTTTCGCGGCCAGCACCTCACTGTGCTTGCACGCGCGCCACGGTGAGTCACCGGCGTGCCCGAGTCAGGTCACCGTCGATGGCCTATAAATAGGTCCCCCCGGCGCCCAGAACCCTCCAAGCAGCTTCAGCACAACCAGTAGACACTGCCTAGCCACCCAATCGAGCTCGCAGAGCCTCGGTGCTCGAGATCGACCGAGGCCCCTCCGCCTCGGAGCTCCGGTCGATCTCCGGCTACACGTCGGCTCCTGGCTGCCCGACCTGCCATTACACTCCCCTTGACACCAGGAACATTTCCCCTAACTTTCCCGAGCGAATCCGTACCCCTAGCCCCTAGTTCAACACCAAACCGAAACCCTTTCGCCACGGGCACCTCGTTGCCAGGGACCCAGACCACCTCCGGTGACTTCCCGACCACGAGCAGGTAGACGGAGGCACGAGGGACCCGTTCCCGTTCCTAGTCTGGCCTGAGGACAACGGCAGCCTCGCCGGCGTTCATCTCCACCTCTCTGGCTGGAGGTAGGAGAAGGACCCGACACATGGAGCCCACCTGTCGGTGTCCTGGGGCAGCCAGCGCGCGCAGCCGCTGACGTTGACCCCACGGGCCCGCAGGTCAGGTTTGAACCTGGCCCGCGCGCGCCTGCTGGCCAGGCCTGCTGGCTGGGCCGGCTGGATCTGTTCCCTGGCCTTTTTCTTTTATTTTAATCCAGTAACCTAAATGATTTTTATAAAAAGATTTAGCCAGTAGAAAAATATAATTCTTCCACCAGTAATTTTCTAAAAAAATGAGTAGTATTTGATTCTGCAATAGTTGACATTTAGCAAAATACAGAAACTATTTTGATATAATAAAATGATATTAAAAAGCACTTGTTTGCTTCTGTTTGCTTTTAAATAAATATGCTTAGCTAATAAAACTATAGGAAACATTTTCCAAAATAATAAACTAAATTTATTCAAGCCTTGCAACATTTTTAAAAGCACTTTGTGATCTTTTTTAGTGAGAGCTAGAATTTATTTATTCCTTGCTCGACCGTAGAGTTACTGAGTGACGGAGGATCCGCAGCGGAAGACCTCGAAGACCCCGAATACCTAGCTGACCAAGGCAAGCAGCCCTTTTGCCATGACTTAATTATATAAAATGATGCATGCTAGTATAGCAAGTATTTTCCCGTTGCATGTGATCACGATGCCGGTTCATCATTGATGTGATGGTACCGAAGGCTTCTGCGAAGCACTTGCATTGATAGTAATGATATTCACATGGCTCCTCGGAGCACAAACATGATGAGCTGACCCTACCATCTATGAGGATCATGCTACTGTCATGTTGACTAGTAAAGTAAGATCATTGCATTGAGCCTGACCGTACCCCGTGAGGGTCATGCTATACCATGTTGACAAGTAATAATAGAGCTTATTATCTTAAGCATGATGATGAGTTAAATAAAAGAGTTTATGAAAACCCCGTCAGGTGCCACTAATGCCCGAGGGTGATGATGAGTTGGTGATCACTTTTGGTGAAGTGATGCACCGGTGATTTTGGTGTGAGTATGGTTTCGGAAATGGGATTAGATTTATGATGTGTCGACCGTCCCAACCTTACTAGTACGACCACGATACCCCTTATTGGGACGGGGGTTTGTTGATTACTCTGGTCGGTACTAGCAAAGAGCCACATTACTAGTGGCGGGAGTGATCGGTGTCACTCTCGTGATGGGGTCGTGCCAGGTAGGACGACTATGCCATTATTATGAGTTCCAGACACACCGTTGGTCCCTGCATGGTTGATACGGTCCAGAGTCGGTGCTCGTAAGACGTACAACATGTGGGCTGGGTACCAATCGAGTGGACCTCTTTGTCTAGTATCGTCAGGGGAAAGATGATGATCGGGTACTTACCTCGGGTATATGTGATATACCGCGAGTCGTGGATGACACGGAAGTTTCCCGTTTCTCGTGGGTCCAGCGTACTACCTCTATAGAGTGTAAACTATTCGAATAGCCGTGTCCACGGTCAAGGACAATTGGGTGGTGCTGCTTAAACTACGTCCCGTGTTTCCGCATAAACCAAGTGTGTGTGTGTGTGTGTGGTGTTAAAAAGGTGTTGTTATGATAATCACAATAATATGATCAAGTTCGGTGACTTTACATATAGGGTAAACCCGGATGGTTTAGCCCTCATTAATACCTTGAGGTTATGACAAGTCCGATGACTTGGCATACAGGGTGAACCCGGTGTGTTCAACCCTTGTCAGATATGTCAATATCTGTAACCTGTTCTTCAGAAGTAATTCTTTAACCTGATGCATATACATGATCATTCGACCAAATGAGTTACACTAAAGAAGCATGATACTGGTATCCTTCACTTTCATTGTTCGTATCATGGGTTGTTTGCGAGTACATTCAAAGTACTCATTGGCTTGCCACTGGTTATGTTATTGACCAGACATGGAAGGACCAGAGTTTGGCGATGAGTACGCCGTCAGAGACGAACCTGCGATCTAGGACGCTTCCAAGTCAGAATGCCTATCGGTGCAGGCTTGATGGCATGGGCACCGCTCAGCCCTTACGAGTTTCCACTACTTGATGTATCCGTTTAATTGGCTTTAGGCCTTGCTCTTGAACCAGACCTTCCGTTCGTTCGATGTAATAATTTCGGTACTTGGATGTAAGACTCTATTATTCACTATCTTTGTTCAGTGAACATTGATCCTTGGGGTCACCGGGCACGGCGAACTCGACTTGCTAGTCAGGGTCCCCACAGAACTGGTATCAGAGCCATCCTGACTATAGGAAGCCTTAGATAGCATGGACGTTAACCGAGAACGTTAGAACGCCAGCCTTGCACAAGACTCTTGCACATACAACCTTCTGACTTCTCTCCTATGCCTTGTAGATGGCTGCCATACCCGAGACGCTTCTGGAGACCGGCTTTCCACTACTCCTGGTGGATTGTCTCGAGAAGTGCCACGTACGACGCACGCCCATCTTCCTCTACCACGAGCACTGGGTCAATGCCGACACCAAGGAATATCACGTGGACGTGATAGTGAAGGCTAATGACTCCCCGTCTAGTTGGTCCTTCGAAGGACCATAGATGGGAGAGCTGATGTTGGCAGTAGAGGCAGCTGCACGAGAGGCGCTCGTGCATCTCCGCAGCATCCTCCCTGAGATGTTAAATGAGCCTGTCACTCGTCACCTACCTTTCATTAAGGAAGGAGTGGATGGGAGTTGGACACTCACCCCAGCCACGGAGGATGGAATGCCATTAAGGTTTCAGACCTACTTAAGTCTCTCGTCGGACACCCTGACGCACTTCTTGGTCTAGGAATCAGTCAAGCTTCGCCAAGAGCTGCACCTAGTCAAGGGCCTGCTCCACACTGAGAAGATGCAGAACCACAAAGTAAAGAAGGCAAGCCCACCTGAAGGGAGGACAGCTATTGCCACTAGGGGTGGCGTGTTACCCATCCAGGCAGTCCCTCTTCGGAGTCACCGCCTGACAGCGGAGGAGTACACTGAGATCTTCTCCACCTTGCCCAAGAGACGCCGTGATGTGCGAATTCTTTCTTCCACTCCTATAAAGGAAGAAGATGTTGATGAAGATGATGATCCTGTTGAGTCCGCCTTTGAGACCGAGCAGTCCGCCGCGTAGGTTTTAGCGTAGGCAATTAGGGGTACCCCGAGCATAGGGTATCCATGCATCCGTTTTTAAATTGCGTATGTGTGCTTGATGTAAGTCACCTATTTCCTTAGGCAGCCTGTAAGTGACTACATCACCTAGTTGTTATGAATGCAATTTCCAGTTTATCAAAAACTTTGATCTAAAAAAAAACTTGGCACATACACGTGTTGGACCCCCTCTTACTAGGAACGAATCCTTGTATTCCCGAGCAAGGTGGCATTTTGACCTGTTTGTTTCTATGACAGGATGGTGAACGCAACCCGCAACAGCACCTTCGGCAACCCCGGCGCCGGCTCCTCAGGGATGCTACGGGGAACCGAAGGAGAAGCTCACGCTGGAGGTCACCACGAGCAGCCTAGAGACCTTCCGCCACCACCTCCTCCTGTGAACTTAACGATGGCTCAGTTCCTTCAAGCTCTTCGGGAGGAGCGTCAAGCCAGCAATGCCACTATTTAGCAGCTGACTGAAGTCATGGTGGACAACCCGTCGCGAAATGGGAATGGCGGTGGTCGCTCTACTCTTTCTGAGTTCATGCGGACTACGCCCCCCATATTCACGGAGTCGACTGAACCCCTGGACGTCGATGACTGGATTCGCACCATTGAAGACCTCCTTGCGCTAGTCAAGTGCACCGATGAGCATGAGAAGGTCCTTTATGCTTCTCACTGCCTCGGAGGCACCGCCAGGGCATGGTGGGATGGATTCCAGATCATGCGGATGGGGCAAGTCGTCACGTGGGAGATGTTCAAGGAAGGATTTCGCGCGGCTCACACCTGGACTGATGACCATTAAGAAGCGGGAATTCCGAGCCTTGAGGCAGGGCAGTGGAACTGTGAAGGAGTACCTGCAGAAGTTTAACCTCTTGTCGACATACGCGCCTGAAGATGTTAACACTGAGGCCGCTAAGGTGGAACGCTTCATGGAAGGGTTACAACAGTCCCTGCAATACCAGCTGGTAGTTGGCGACTGCCAGACTTTCAGCGAGCTGGTTAACAAGGCGCTTATGCTGGAAGACAAGCGTCGTCCGATGGATGATACCCGCAAGCGCAAACTGATAGGAAGTGGAGGACCCGGTAACGCAAGACCAAGACCATGGCAGTCAGCACCTGCAAGACCCAACTTTCAGCAGCAGCAGTACAAGTATCCGGTGTTCCGCCTGAATAATCAACCTCAGCAGCAAGCCAAGCCAGTAGTCAACCCGCCGAACCACGGTGGAGTCAAGACCAACCCTCCGGGGCAAGTCACCTAGTTTGGCTGTGGTTAGACCGGGCACTATTCTAGGCAGTGCCCCAACAAGAAGCCCGACGCACCGCGTCCCAATGCACCCAACCCCGATCAAGGTGCACCAGGAAGGAACCAGGCCCCCCGCAACCAACAGTTCAATGGCAGGGGCCGGATCAATCACATCACTACAGAAGAAGCACAGGAAGACCTGGACTGCATTCTGGGTACGTTCCTCGTCAACTCAACTCCAGCAACAGTGTTGTTTGATTGTGGTGCCTCACATTCTTTTGTTACTCAAGGGTTTGCGGAAAAGTGCGGTTTAAAACCCACTTTACTCCGTGGGGAGATGGCAATTCAAAACCCGGGAGAAGTATTGAGGACTAACCTAGGGTGTAGAAGGGTCGAGATAGTTATCAATGGGACGAGTTTCTTGGCAGACCTCACTGTGCTTAAATCGCAAGGTGTAGAAGTAATCCTCGACATGGATTGGTTGGCCAAGCACCAGAGTCTTTTTGACTGTGCCAACAGGGCCATCACCATGATAACCAACCAAGGGGTCAAGGTCAAGTTTGTCTCCAAGCCAGTATCGGCTCACGCACCTCGAGTCAACAGTCTATTTGAGGTAGAGCTTGATCGAGTGCCTATAGTCTGTGAATACCCGGACGTCTTTCCTGACGAGCTACCCGGAATGCCTCCTGACCGAGACATCGAGTTCATTATTGAGCTCATGCCCGGATCAAGGCCTATATATAAAAAGCCTTACAGGATGGGTTCCGAAGAGTTGGCAGAGCTGAAGAAGCAGCTAGATGAGCAACTCAGGAAAGGGTTCATCCGTCCGAGTGCATCACCTTGGGGATCACCTGTTCTATTTGTTTCAAAGAAGGATGGTACCATTTGACTCTGCGTCGACTACCATTCCCTTAATGAAGTCACACTTAAGAACAAGTACCCGCTCCCCAAGATCGAAGACCTGTTTGACCAGTTAAATGGGGCCAGGGTATTTTTCAAGATCGACCTTCGATCGGGATACTACAAGTTGAAGATCCGACCCGAAGATATACCCAAGACTGCATTCGTGACCCGGTACGGTCTATATGAATGCACTGTCATGCCTTTCGGTTTGACAAATGCCCCAACCTACTTCATGTACCTCATGAACAAGGTCTTCATGGAATATTTGGACAAGTTTGTCGTCGTGTTCATCGATGACATATTAATCTTCTCCAATCCGAAGAAGAGCATGAGCAACACCTAAGGCTAGTTCTGGGAAAGCTTCGAGAGCACCAACTTTATGCCAAATTCACCAAGTGTCAGTTCTGGCTGAACGAAGTTGGATTTCTAGGTCATACCCTGACAGCACGCGGTTTGGCCGTAGATCAGTCCAAGATTACTATAGTGACCAACAGGGAATCACCAAAGGACGTGAAGGATGTCCGGAGTTTCCTCGGGCTCGCGGTATACTACCGCAAGTTTGTCGAAGGATTCTCCAGCATCGCTCGACCTATGACTCAGCTCTTGAAGAAAGGCCGGAAGTTCGAGTGGACACCGGCGTGTGAAGCAAGCTTCCAGGAGCTGAAGAAGAGGCTAACTACCGCCCCGGTATTGGCTACCCCAGACATCAACAAGGAATTCGTGATATATTGTGATGCCTCTGGGACCGGGCTGGGTGGAGTCCTGATGCAAGATGGCAGGGTCGTGGCGTACTTGTTACGGCAACTGCGACCGCATGAGGAGAACTACGCCACCCATGATCTCGAGCTAGCAGCTGTAGTGCATGCTCTGAAGACGTGGTGACATTACCTTCTGGGAAAGCGATGTGAGATATATACACACCACAAAAGTCTGAAATATATATTCACTCAAACGGAGCTGAATATGAGACAACGGAGATGGCTTGAGTTAATCAAGGATTACGACCTTAGCATTCAGTACCATCCCGGCAAGGCGAACGTGGTAGCCGATGCCTTGAGCCGGAAGGCAGGCTCCTTGAACGTCACGCTCAAGGAAAGGTTACCCGTCTTGTGTGAAGAGATGGAGGGCTTAGGACTTGAGATAGTCGAACCAGGGTACCTGGCCAACCTCGAAGTCAAGCCTACTCTGGCAGACGACATCAAGAAAGCCCAGAAGGGGCACAAGAGTATCGAAGGCCTCAAGAGGAAGGTGCGAGAAGGCAAAGCCCCAGGATTCTCGATTGATGAGCAAGGAGTACTGTGGTACGGGAAGCGCTTATGCGTACCTAACAAGGCCGAACTTAAGGACTTGACCCTGCAAGAGGCACATGACACACCGTACTCTATCCATCCAGGTGGTACCAAGATGTACCAAGACATCCGAGAACGATTCTGGTGGCATGGTATGAAGAGGGAAATTGGCTCCTATGTCGCTAAATGCGATGTATGTCAGCGAGTCAAGGCTGAACACCAGTGACCTGCTGGATTACTACAACCTCTTCAAGTGCCGGAATGGAAGTGGGATAAAGTCGGCACGTACTTCATCACCGGGTTGCCCCGGTAGAATAAGGGTCATAACTCCATTTGGGTCATAGTTGATCATTTGACCAAGGTGGCCCATTTCATCCCCGTTAACACCACTTATGATGGCAGCCAGCTGGCCAGTCTGTACATTCACTGAGTGGTGAGTCTCCATGGAGTTCCCAAAGAGATCGTGTCCAACCGCGGCACGCAATTCACCTCAAGATTCTGGAAGAAGTTTCAAGAAGCTCTCGGAACCAAACTCTCCTTCAGTACGACTTTCCACCCGCAAATGGGCGGACAGACCGAGAGGGTAAACCAGATACTTGAGGACATGCTCCGCGCTTGTGTTTTGGCCCATGGTGCCAAGTGGGAAGACTGCCTGCCGTTTGCTGAGTTCTCTTACAACAACAGCTACCAGTCCAGTCTTCAGATGGCCCCATTCGAAGCATTATATGGGCGGAAGTGCCGCACCCCGCTCAATTGGTCCGAAACCGGTGAAGGATTAGTTTTCGGACCAGAAGCACTACAGGAAGTAGAGGACAAGGTTCATCTTGTCCGAGAAAATATGGAGGCAACTAAGTCAAGGCAGAAGAGCTATGCGGACCCTCGTTAGGATAAGGAAGGAGGAGGAGGTGCTGCTCACCCCAACGTGTCGCGGAGGATAAGGAGGCTTGACGAAGAGTCAGAAGAGGCGATGTGGTGCGACCCTCTGCTCCTTCCGCCCGAGACGACGACGATGAGGAGGGGCCGAAGAGGAAGGGACCCCCCTTCCTAGCGCCGGGACTAGATCGAGGGAGGATCCAACATCCTCCCTGTGCGCTCAGATTCCATGGGGATGCACCGGCAACGAGGGAAGGGACGACGGCGACGGGCGGCGCTCTCTGTGAACTCTGTGAATCTCTCTAGAGCTTACCTGCAGAGGGAGAGGGAGAGGGATGGGAACGAGGTGGCAGCGGAGGAGGAACCCTAGACGAGGGTCTCGCACGCCGAGGGTATTAAATAGGGGTCGAGGGGACGACCTCGACGTTCGTGAATCCACGACGTCGAGCTCACTCTCTCACACTCGCGATGCACTCTCTGACGGAAAGGAGGGGAGAAAGGCAACAGCATCAGGAGGTGGAAGAGGATCGCCGAGCAGGCCAGACGCTAGCGAAGGAAAAGAAGGAAAGGGGCGAGGCCCAGGTAAAAGGAGGGAGCCGGCCCACCTAGGCGCGTGCTAAAACAGAAAAGAATTGAAAGGGTTTTTTCCTTTTTCAAATAAACCAAACAGAAAACAAAATACCCATACTTACACAGGGGTTTTGAAAATAAAATAAAAACACCTAGGGCATGAGGGATTTATGCCCTATTTAAATAAAATACAAATCTGATTTTTAGAACAAGTAAATTATATTCAAAACAAGATTTATAATGATGTTTTTTAATAAAAACCCCAAATGACTTGAAGCTTTAAAACAACAATACAAATACCCCCTCAACCACAAGTTAATACTCTCAATGTATAACATTTTTAAAACAGGTTCCCACAAAGTTTAACACACAAGTTATAATAACAAAAGTGGAAGGCTTTGCCTTGTTTGAAAAGCATTGAAGTTTGAAAGCATGTTTGGAAGCATTGTATAAAAACACCACAACACACATCACACCAAAGCAAGCTATCACAACCAATATGGAGTTGAACACAATGCACTTGAAAGGGATGCCATGATGCAAGATGATGACATGAGATTATCCACATGAAATGACAACTTTATAACATCCAAACATGGTTCCACGACATAGGAAAGGATCCAAATATGGCAAGGATTACATCTGGGGTGTTACACCTTGACACCAGGACTCTTGTCAAATAAGACAGTCTCATAAAAGTCTTGTTGTTCCTTGGTGTGAAACCTTGGATCAACAACAGTTCTTCTTCTGACAGCATATGGATCATTAGCTCTCCACTTTCTTAATCTGACATCCTTCCTCTTCTTCATATCCTCTGCTATAGGATGAGCAACATTGTGGAGTGGAAGGAAGGGTCTGAGCTTCCTGATAACTGGAGCATTCTCAACTGCTTCTTCCTCTCCAGCAAGGGCACTAGATGCAGGGCCTTTTGCTTTGGCAGCTACAGGTATGTCTTTGGTGGTCTTCCTCGAAGCTGGAGCCTTCTTTGCTTTAGCAGCAGGCTTAAGAGAAGACTTCATGGCGTTAGCCATCAACTTCTTCTTCTTGGGAGGAACTTGGATCTCCTGAGGAGCTTCTTCCTCAGCAGCTTTTGGATCTTCAAACATGGAAGTTTTTCTGCGAACAAGATGGACAATTCTCTTCCTGTGCCTCTTCACACCAGCTTCTTTTTTGCAGTGCATCCTTGGAAAGCTTAGTGCTCTTCCTGGAATACTCAAGTACTCTTAGATCAGTTGGAGTAGTAGTTAATCTCCTAACAGCCTTCTTATCAAGGGCCTTTGAAGCAGCTGAAGTCTCTTCAAGCACAAAGTCTGAATCCTCCTCGTCAGAATTTAGCTTCCTTCTCTCCCTGGTGGCTGCCTTGGGCAAGCCTTGAGAACTGGGAGAACTTGGGTCTGAAGCAAACTTCTGTGGACTAGTGCCTCAGTCCATCTCAACACTCTGCTCTCTGAAGTCATTTTGAATATCATCTGAACCTGCCATAGTGACATACACGCTCAGCAGCAAACAGCAGAACCTGTGAAGTGGATATAGGAAAGACATAATGGATGAGCATCACAAAATTCAAATATTTTTGAAAATTTGAAGTCTGAAACTTAGGTATGATCTTCTGCACGATGTAAATTGGTGGCACCGAGTTGGCATTTTCGAAGTCACCGAGAAAGCTTACTCGCTTAACAGAAACTTGGCAGTCATTTTCGGTGGCACAAAAAAGAGCTGCTCGATCTCATCGAGTTGCTTCTCAGGAACCCTAAAACAAAAGATTCGGTGGAACCGATTTTACAAACTCGGTCTCACCGAGAGGCATACTACGGTACATCAGATCCGAAATTTCTCACTTCTAATAATCTAAGGATTCATCTGGTGGAGAGGAGGTATGCACACGGTGGTATGAAGAATAAAGATTTCAATGCGTGAGAACCGGACGGGGAAACGGAAAGAGATCGAACCGTACCATAGCTCGGTGGAAGTTTGGCTACGACGACGGAGTAGATTGCGTCGATGGCGGCGAATCCTAGAGGCGGCGGCGCTTCGGGAGACAAAGGCAATGACCTGAGGTCTTGGGGGCAGCGAGGGTTCGGCGAACGAAGCATTTTGATGAAGTGAAATCAAAGGATTGGGTCCGCGGATATATATGCCCGTACGCTGTCGGTGTTACCGAGATGGTAAAATCGGTGTGACCGAGTTACTCAACTGTCGGTAGACAGGAAAACTCGATGTAACCGAGTTGGTGATTTTGGTGGTATCGAGATAGGAAAACCTAATCAACTTTGTAAAATCGGTGGCGCCGAGTTTGTGGAGTTGGTCACACCGAGTTTTTCAAAGAGGTTTTGGAAGGCAGCCTTTAACGATACAGAACTCCGAGTATACCTTCACACAGAGGGATCAACAAGTGCTTGTTCATGTTTTGTGATGAAGCATGAATATAACTTGAGATGATATAACATATATAGCTAGAGAAGGGTCCTAAGCATTCTTGTCCATCCAATTGGCAAAAGATAAATCAAAAGCCAAATAACAACAATTGGATGTCCTCGAATGATCAAACACATGCAGACCAACATGATCACACAATAAGAATGATGAATAAAATATGGTGAACATGCACAAACATCCTAGCAGCTATCAAGCACTTGGGCGATCACAAAGTCATCTATATATGAGTATATTAATATAGGAGCCAAGTAAGAATACTTGATCATAGGTCATACTCATCGTTAAGAACAAGTGGGGTTACCACTTTTACATAAGCATTAATGTGTTCATATCCTTAGGAGATGCTTATACTCAAGCCTTAGAGTAAAGCTCCCCCTTGATATGATATCCCCACTAAGAGGGATCAACTAACCTTTGGTTTTGTCGTAGAAGACTTCAAGTACGTGAAGTAGTGGTGGATACTCAATGTTGATGAAGATCATCTTGAGTTGGGGGCAATCCTTGTTGTTTTCATACTCTTGTCAGCTACATGTGTTAGGGCCAAAGCACGAGGAACATATGCAAGAATATCTATGGACATTGAGTGAATCACACATGGGATAATGTCCAAAGATGCATTAATTACCTTGTTCCTTGCTTACTTTTGAGGGAATGTGTGTCTCCTTGAACTAATGCATATGGTTGAGGTAGATTGCAAATAGTTCTTGCCAAAATGAATAAGAGTGAATTTCATTGGCAGAGTCACCCCTCAAGAACTTCTAGTTCTTCTCTTGTGAATCTACACCAAATTGATGGGAATCCTTGGAGTTGTGGTAGCACTTGTTGAGGTAGAGCTAGTAGTATCCTTGGGAATCCACTTGACCTTGGATTGCGATTCTTCTTCAAATAGGTCAATGTCATCTTTAAGCTTTCCCTTGCCTTTGTGGTCTTGTGGTAGAAGGCCATCTTGTGAGCTCGTTCCTTCGGAAGGAGTGGAATCACACTTCTCTTCTTGGGGAACAAACCTGGGAGTGGGATATGGACCTTCTTCCCAAACATCTCCGTTGACGTTGAAGTAGCCAACACCTTGTTTCTTCCGATGTCCTCCTTGCTTGCGCACAGTTTCCTAAAATTGCTTACTTCCGGCAATACTCTTGAAGACACCTCTCTCTATAATCCCTTTCAATAGATCATTTTCTTGCTCAAGTGTAACTTGGCTAAGAGAATGATTAGTGGAATCAATAGAGTTACTAGCAACAACATTATTGGATTTAGCTTTAGCATTGTTGTTACTAGATGAAGAAACCTTCTTGCCTTTATTACTAGTGTTCCTAGGTTTAACTTGTGGAACAAAGTTAGACAAGAGTAATCGTTTGGCTAGATAAGAAGAACTCTTCTTATGAAGATCATCATTGATTTCTTTTAACAACTCGTGCTCTTGCTCCAAGTTGAGCTTCTCGAAGCGTAGCTTCTCATGGGTTCTTGCAAGCTTTCTATGATCTTCTAGAGTAGTCTCATGAGCTAACTTAAGAGCTTTTAATTCTTGAGTTAGTCGTTCAATTTCCTTCTTATCATCATCACTCGATTTCTCTTGACTAGCATGATAAATAGCAAGTTCATTTTGAGTGCATTCACTAGTTTTATCTGGAAGCAAGTCATCTTCTCCTAACAAGTCATCCTCATCACTATTGAAATAAAGATACTCAGGATGTGATACCTTGGGGCCTTTAGCCATGAAGCAGTTTCTGACTCCCTCATTTGGTGAATCAAATAAGTCGTAGGAGTTGGAGTAAACAAGCGCAATCCCGGCAAAACCTTTATCTTGACTATGGTCGGAGTTGGAATGATAGCTTTTCTTTGAGTGGTGATCAGAATCGGAGCCACAGACCCATTCACCAACATGAGCTTCATGTCTTCCTGTGGAACTGCTCTTGGTGTATTTGTCCTTCTTCTCCGATTCCTTGCCTCTCCGTGAGTGTCTTCGTTCATAGTGATCTTCTCTACCCCTTCTCTCCCTACGAGGTGACTCATCTCTTGAGCTTCATCTTCGAGGTGACTCTTCTCTTCTTTTGTAGGGAGACGAGCACTCATTTGAGTAGTGTTCGGGCTTCCCACAATTGTAGCAGTTTCGGTCACGACTGGACGAACGCTTCTCATCATGTCTTGAACTTGAGCTTCTATCTTTGCCTCTTCTCATGTAGAACTTGTTGAATTTTCTAACATGAGCCTTATCTCTTCATTAGTGACAAGATTGTCTTTTGAAGTAGCGGGAGCATCACATGAAGCTTTATAAGCACCGCTTGACTTGTTGTGCAACTCATCTTTGTCCTTGAGTAACATCTCATGAGGAACAATCCTACCAATGACTTCAGTTGGATGTACACACCGTGTCATACTTGCCATCAAGAGCTCTAAGTATCTTCTTGATGATGAATTTGTCGATTATCTCTTTGCTTCCTAAGCCGGCAATCTCATTGGTGATGAGAGCTAGCCTAGAGTACATTTCAGCGACTCCTTCACCATCCTTCATCTTGAACTTGTCAAGCTGACTTTGAAGCACATCCAACTTAGATTCTCTGACAGAATCAGTACCTTCATGCATATCAACCAAAGTATCCCAGATTTATTTTGCATTCTCAAGATGACTGATTTTGTTGAATTCTTCGAGGCAAAGGTAGTTGAAGATGATATCACAGGCTTGAGCATTAAATTGCAACATCTTTAGTTCATGAGTTGTCGCATCACGATCTGGTTCGTGCCCTTCTCCAAATAAGTTACCTTGCACACCAACACGAATAACATCCCAAACATGAGGATTAAAGCCAAGTATGTGCATTTACATTTTATGCTTCCAACTAGCAAAATTAGTGCCAACGAAGTAAGGACCTCTACGATTATAATTTCCCTCACTAGATGCCATACTCTCCTAGGTTGCTAAACCAATGAAATGTAGACCAAGGCTCCGATACCACTTGTAGGATCGAAAGTATGTCTAGAGGGGGGTGATTTTCATACTTGACAAGATAAATTGTTTTCCTTTTCCCAATTTTACTTGAGAGGCAGCTACGGTAGTTATAACAAGTCAAGTACACCCTACACATGCAGTTCTAATAGTATAGTAGCGTAAAGTAAACATGCAAGTGTAAATAGAGGAGTGAGGTAGGGAGATCAAACGCATGAGGTTGACACGGTGACTTTTGGCATGGTACCGGTAGGTGGCGCTATCGTACGTCCATGTTAGTAGAGACTTCAACCCATGGAGGGTAATGGCTGCGGGAGTCCACGGAGGGCTCCACCCATGCAGGGTCCACAAAGAATCGCCCTTGTCTATCCCACCACGGCTTTCGTCCATGGAGCACTAGCCTTACTCATGGTAGATCTTCACGAAGTAGGACATCTCCTTGCCCTTACAAACATCTTGGTTCAACACCATAACACAAAGTAGGAGGCTCCCAAGCGACACCTAAACAATCTAGGAGGCACCACCCTCCAAAAGGTAATAGATGGGGTAGATCCATGAACTCCTTGCTCTTGTGGTTGTAAAGATAGTCTCCTCAACACAAATCACTCTCTCACATAATATGCATGGGTAGGAGAGGTTGATTTGGTGGAAAGCAGTTTGGGGAGGCTAGAGATCAAGTTTCAGATGATTGGATTGGATTATCTTGGTCTCAACACATGAGTAGGTGGTTCTCTATCAGAAAATGGATCTAGAAATGAAGTGTGTGTTCTGAGTGCTCCTCCCACGAATTTGAGGTGGGTGAAGGGGTATATATAGGCAGGAGCCAAAATCTAGATGTTACACACAAAAGAGCAAACTCCGTGACACCAAAGTTGGAAACTCAGTGGTACTGATATGTCCATTTTGCATCATGCTTTCATGTTGATATTTATCGCTTTATGGACTGTTATTATACTTTGTGGAACCTTACTTATGCCTTTTCTCTCTTATTTTGCAAGGTTTATTTGAAGAGGGAGAATACTGGCAGCTGGAATTCTGGACTGGAAAAGGAGCAAGTCTGAGTGCTCTATTCTGCGCAACTCCAAATGTCCTGAAAATCAACGTGGATTTTTTTGGATTTTATAAAAAATACTGGGCGAAAGAAGTGTGAGAGGGGAGCAACCAGTGGCCCACAAGACGGCTTGCCGCGACCTACCCCCCTGGCCGCGGCAACAGGGCTTGTGGGCACCCTGGCGGCCCACTGGCCCCCCTCTTTTGCTATATGAAGGGTTTCGTTCCAGAAAAAATCATTCGGGACCTTTTTCCTGGATTCTCCGCCGCCACGAGACGATCCTGTCGGGGAAACTTCCCTCCCGGAGGGGGAAATCATCGCCATCGTCATCACCAACACTCCTCTCATCGGAGGGGAGGCATCTCCATCAACATCTTCATCAGCACCATCTCCTCTCCAATCCCTAGTTCATCTCTTGTAACCAATCTTCGTCTCGCGACTCCGATTGGTACTTGTAAGGTTGCTAGTAGTGTTGATTACTCTTTCTAGTTCATGCTAGTTGGATTACTTGGTGGAAGAGTTTATGTTCAGATCCTTGATGCTATTAATTACACCTCTGATCATGATTACTATTATGCTTTGTGAGTAGTCACTTTTGTTCCTGAGGACATGGGATAAGTTATGCTAATAATAGTCATGTGAGTTTGGTATTCATTCGGTATTTTGATATGTTGTATGTTGTTTTTCCTCTAGTGGTGTTATGTGAACATCGACTACATAACACTTCACCATATTTGGGCCTAGAGGAAGGTATTGGGGAGTAGTAAGTAGATGATGGGTTGCTGGAGTGACAGAAGCTTAAACCCCAGTCTATGCGTTGCTTCGTAAGGGGCTGATTTGGATCCACTAGTTTAATGCTATGGTTAGACGTTGTCTTAATTCTTCTTTCGTAGTTGCGGATGCTTGTGAGAGGGGTTAATCATAAGTGGGATGCTTGTCCAAGTAAGGGCAGTACCCAAGCGCCGGTCCACCCACGTATCAAACTATCAAAGTAACGAACGCGAATCATATGAACATGATGAAACTAGCATGACAGAATTTCCCGTGTGTCCTCGGGAGCATTTTTCCTCTTATAAGACTTTGTTCAGGCTTGTCCCTTGCTACAAAAGGGATTGGGCCACTTGCTGCACCGTTGCTACTACTTGTTACTTGTTACTTTTCGCTCGCTATGTTTCACCTCACTACACCATCACTTGTTACAGCTACTTTCAGTGCTTGAAGTTATTACCATGCTGAAAACCATTTATCAGAGCCTTCTCCTCCTCGCTGGGTTCGACACTCTTACTTATCGAAAGGACTACGGTTGATCCCCTATACTTGTGGGTCATCAAGACTCTTTTCTGGCGCCGTTGCCTGGGAAGAAAGCGCCTTTGATAAGGAAACATTTATATACTGTGCTGAAATTTATTGTCACTTGTCACTATGGAAACTGTTCCTTTGAGGAGTTTGTTCGGGGTATCTTCACCATGAACGGAAGCACGAGGAGTTGTTCCTCAACCTGAGGTACCTACTAAAAATATCTTTTATGAAATTCCTTCGGGCATGCTTGAGAAACTGCTGGCTAATCCTTTTACAGGAGATGGATCTTCACATCGAGACTTGCATCTAATCTATGTAGATGAAGTTTGTGGTTTATTTAAGCTTGCAGGATTGCCCGAGGATGAGGTAAATAAGAAAGTATTTCCTTTATCTTTGAAGGATAAGGCGTTGACATGGTATAGGCTATGTGATGATACTGGATCATGGGACTACAATTGGTTGAAATTGGAATTTCATCAAAAGTTTTATCCTATGCATTTAGTACATCGTGATCGGAATTATATTTATAAATTTTGGCCTCGTGGCAGGGAAAGCATAGCTCAAGCTTGGAGGAGGCTTAAATCAATTCTATATTCATGCCCCAATCATGAGCTCTCGAGAGAAATTATCACTCAAAACTTTTATGCTCGGCTTTCTCATGAAGATCGTACCATGCTTGACACTTCTTGTACCGGTTCTTTTATGAAGAAGGATATTGATCACAAGTGGAATTTATTGGAAAGAATCAAACATAACTCTGAATATTGGGAGCTGGAAGAAGGTAGGAGTCATGTATGAATTTCCAGTTTGATTGCGTTAAATCTTTTGTTGAAACAAACACTTCTAGAGATTTTAGCACTAAGTATGGACTTGACTTTGAGATAGTAGCTTCTCTATGTGAATCTTTTGCTGCTCATGTTAATCTTCCCAAAGAGAAGTGGTTTAAGTATCATCCTCCTGTAGAAAGCAACATAGTCAAAACCAATCTAATTGAGGAGAAAGTCATTGCTTTTAGTGATCCTGTTGTTCCTTGTGCCTACGCTGAGAAACCACCTTACCCTGCTAGGAAAAAAGATTATTATAAAGCTCCAACTGTGATACGTAGGGGTTACATTAGACCACTTCCACCCCCTGAGGAAATTAGAGTTGAACCTACTGTTGCTATTATCAAAGATCTCTTATCCAAAGACATATATGGGCATGTTATCAAATTCTATGAGGACTTCGCTAGAATAGCTAAACCTCATGCAAAACACAAATATGGACCTGTAGTTGGCTTGCCTATTGTCTCTGCCAAGATTGGAGATCACTGTTACCATGGTTTATGTGATATGGGTGCTAGTGTTAGTGCAATACCCCGTTCCCTATATGATGAAATCAAAGATGAGATTGCACCTGCTGAGTTAGAACCCATTGATGTCACTATTACGCTAGCTAATAGAGACACTATCTGCCCTCTGGGAATTGTGAGAGACGTAGAAGTCCTATGTGGTAAGACGAAGTATCGTACTGATTTCCTCGTCCTTGGTACTGCACAAGATAGCTTTTGTCCCATCATATTTGGTAGACCCTTTCTCAACACTGTCAATGCTCACATTGATTGCATTAAGCAGACTGTCACGGTTAGTTTCGAGGGTGTGTCTCATGAATTTAACTTCTCCAAGTTTGGAAGACAACCCCATGAAAAAGAGTCGTCTGGTAGGGATGAAATCATTGCTCTTGTCTCTATTCTTGTACCTCCTACAGATCCTTTAGAGCAATATCTGCTTGAGCATGAAAATGATATGCATATGGAGGAAAGAGATGAGATAGATAAAATTGTCTCAGAACAATATCCTATTCTCAAGAATAATCTGCCTGTTGAACTACTTGGGGATCCTCCCCCACCAAAGGGTGATCCTGTGTTCGAGCTAAAACAGTTAACAGATACTCTCAAGTATGCCTATCTTGATGAGAAGGAGATATATCCTGTTATTATTAGTGCTCGCCTCTCGGATCACGAAGAGAAGAAGTTATTAAAAACCTTGAGGAAGCACCGTGATGCTATTGGATATACTCTTGATGATCTTAAGGGTATTAGTCCCACTCTATGTCAACACAAGATTAAAACTCATCCTAATTCTAAGCCAGTTGCTGACCATCAACGGAGATTAAATCCGAGGATGAAAGAGGTTGTGAGAAAAGAAATATTAAAGCTTCTGGAAGCAGGAATCATTTATCCTGTTGCTCATAGCGATTGGGTAAGTCCAATACATTGCGTACCGAAGAAGGGAGGTATCACCGTCGTTCCTAATGATAAGGATGAACTAATCCCGCAGAGGATTATTACTGGCTATAGGATGGTGATAGACTTCCGGAAACTGAACAAGGCAACCAGGAAGGACCATTATCCTTTACCGTTCATCGACCAGATGCTAGAAAGGCTATCTAAACACACACACTTCTGCTTTCTAGACGGTTATTCAGGTTTCTCGCAAATACCTGTTGCACAATCTGACCAAGAGAAAACCACCTTCACATGCCCCTTCGGTACCTTCGCTTATAGACGTATGCCATTTGGCTTGTGCAATGCACCTGCCACCTTTCAAAGATGTATGATGACTATATTCTCTAACTTTTGTGAAAAGATTGTTGAGGTTTTCATGGATGATTTCTCCGTCTACGGTTCTTCCTTTGACGATTGCCTCAACAACCTTGATCGAGTCTTACAGAGATGCAAAGATACCAACCTCGTCCTGAACTGGGAGAAGTGCCACTTCATGGTTAATGAAGGCATCGTCTTAGGACACAACATCTCTGAGAGAGGCATTGAAGTTGATAAGGCTAAGGTTGATGCAATTGAGAAAATGCCTTGCCCCACAGATATCAGAGGTATACAAAGTTTCCTAAGTCATGTTGGTTTCTATAGAAGGTTTATTAAAGATTTCTCTAAGATTTCTAGGCCTCTTACCAACCTCTTGGAGAAGGATGTTCCTTTTGTTTTTGATGAGGATTGTGAGGAAGCTTTCGAAATACTTAAGAAGGCCTTGATAATCGCACCTATTGTTCAACCACCTGATTGGAACTTGCCCTTTGAAATCATGTGCGATGCTAGTGATTATGCTGTTGGTGCTGTTCTAGGACAAAGAGTTGACAAGAAGTTGAATGTCATTCACTATGCTAGTAAAAGTCTAGACAGTGCCCAAAGAAACTATGCCACTACGGAGAAGGAGTTTTTAGCAGTCGTGTTTGCATGTGAAAAGTTCAGATCTTATATAGTTGACTCCAAAGTCACTATTCACTCTGATTAGGATGCTATTAAGTACCTCATGGAGAAGAAGGACGCTAAGCCTAGGCTAATCAGATGGGTTCTCCTGCTACAGGAATTTGATTTGCATGTTGTTGACCGAAAGGGTGCTGATAACCCTGTAGCAGATAACTTGTCTAGGCTAGAGAATTTCCTTGATGAACCACGGCCTATTGATGACAGCTTTCCTGATGAGCAATTGAATGTCATCCGGACTTCACCTAGTGCACCGTGGTATGCTGATTACGCAAACTATATCGTAGCCAAATACATAGCACCCAGTTTCACCTACCAGCAAAAGAAGAAATTCTTCTTTGATTTGAGACACTACTTTTGGGATGATCCTCACCTCTATAAGGAAGGAGTAGATGGTGTTATTAGATGTTGTGTGCCTGAACATGAACAGGGACAGATCCTGCAGAAGTGTCATTCCGAGGCTTACGGAGGACACCATGCTGGAGACAGAACTGCTCATAAGGTATTGCAATCATGTTTCTATTGGACCACGCTCTTCAAGGATGCCCGTAAGTTTGTCTTCTCTTGTGACGAATGCCAAAGAATAGGGAACATCAGTAAGCATCAGGAAATGCCTATGAACTATTCACTGGTTATTGAACCATTTGATGTCTGGGGCTTTGATTATATGGGACCCTTCCCAAGTTCCAATGGGTACACTCACATCTTAGTTGCTATGGATTATGTCACTAAGTGGGTAGAGGCTATCCCCACTAAGAATGATGATCACCACAGCTCTACTAAGATGCTTAAAGAAGTCATTTTCCCAAGATTTGGAGTCCCTAGATATCTGATGACTGATGGCGGTTCACACTTCATTCATGGTGTTTTCCGCAAGATGCTCGCTAAGTATGATGTCAACCATAGAGTTGCATCTCCTTATCACCCTTAGTCTAGTGGTCAAGTGGAGTTGAGTAATAGGGAGATCAAATTGATCTTACAAAAGACCGTCAATAGATCTCGAAAGAATTGGTCTAGCAAACTTGACGATGCACTATGGGCTTATAGGACTGCTTATAAGAATCCCATGGGCATGTCGCCGTATAAAATGGTTTACGGTAAGGCCTGTCATTTACCCCTTGAGCTGGAACACAAAGCTTATTGGGCAATCAAAGAGCTCAACTTTGATTTAAAACTTGCCGGTGAGAAGCGGTTGTTTGATATCAGCTTGTTAGATGAATGGAGGGCCCAGGCATATGAGAATGCCAAGTTGTTCAAGGAAAAGGTTAAGAGATGGCATGATAAAAGAATACAAAAACGAGAGTTCAATGTAGGTGATTATGTCCTGATATACAACTCTCGTTTAAGATTCTTCGCAGGCAAGCTTCTCTCTAAATGGGAAGGTCCCTACGTTGTCGAGGAAGTATATCGTTCCGGTGCCATCAGAATCAATAACACGGAAGGCAATTTTCCTAGAATGGTAAATGGGCAAAGAATCAAGCATTATATTTCTGGTACTCCCATAAATGTTGAGACCAATATCATCAATATCATAACTCCAGAGGAGTACATAAGGGATGTTTATCAGCCTGTTTCAGACCCTGAAAACCAAGAGGTATCTGTTTCGGTAAGTAATTGTACTCCGAAACATTTCCAATAGGAAAGCTTCTCCGTTTTGGAATTTTTGGAAAATTAGAAAAATAAAAAGCATTCCGGAGAGCGCACGAGGCGGCCACAAGCTTGGTTGTCGCGGCCTCCCTCCTGGCCGCGGAAACAGGGCTTGTGGGCAGCTCGTGTGCCTCCCGGACTCTGTTTTCTTGCGGAGCACTCCTTCTGGTCCAGAAAAAATCATTATATATACGCCCGAGAGTTTTGATCTCCGTATCACGCAGTTTTCCTCTGTTTTCGTTTCGAGCCTATTGTTTGCCGCAGATTTAGAGCAAAGATGTCTCAAGAATCTATTGGGGAGAATAATCTCCTTCAAGTTCATGAAGAAGAAGGTGTTGATCTGAAAAGAGTAGAAGTCACGGAAGCCAGTGACAAAACTAAGAGAAAACCCAAGCTAGGGAGGAAGCTGAACCTAGGTTCAACATTGAAGACGTTGAAGGGGTAGATTTCCTCCAACCCTTCCTCCATGTGCTGTCTCCATCCTTGATTGAACTCTTGAGGTTTTGTGAAACAACTCGTGCTCGCAATATTTCCCTTTCTCGTGAAGTTGTTCTGCTGGAAAACCATGTCGCAGAGCTCAAAAGTATAAATCAAAGATTGATAGCTCTCTTGGAATCAAAGACGGAGGATCACACTACTTCAACAACAACACCACCACCACCACCAAAGGAAGACAACTAAGCATTGGTATGGGCAATCCCCTTGGCTTTTTCCAAGCTTGGGGGAGTTGCCCTGGTATCGTATCACCTTTATATCTTTTGCTTTTACCTTTGTTTTATTTCTTTCCTTTTTTAGTTTTTATTTCTTCTCTTAGTGGAATAATTCTTTGGTGTTTAGTTTGAGTCGTTTGCCTTGTGCCTCCCCCGATGTATTCGAGCTTGCGAGCTATATAATAAAGAGTATCTTAGTCAAGGGCTTTGTTTTATGTCGTGATCAAAAGTATGAAAAGAACGATAGCATGAGAGATCATGAGATGATCTTATGGAAAGTGATAGCTTCACATATAACAAGTATGATGATTGAAACTTGTTGAGAGTATACCAACATAGACCTCAGTCATTGTTGCAATTAATAAGAAGTAATAAGGAATGAGAGGTTCACATATAAATATATCATCCTAGACACTTTCTATATTTGTGAGCACTCACCAAACTATTACATGCCTAGAAGCAGATGTTGGACAAGGAAGACAACATAATGAATTGTGTTTGCTTAGTTCCAAACAATGTTATATGATTAGACATCCCTTAGCATGTGACGATTGCTTCCACCTCATATTAGCCAAAACTCCTGCACCAAGTAGAGATACTACTTGTGCATCCATAAACCTTCAACTCAGTTTTGCCATGAGTGTCCACCATACCTACCTATGGATTGAATAAGATCCCTCAAGTAAGTTGTCATCGGTGCAAGCAATAAAAATTGCTCTCTAATATGCATGATCTATTAGTGTGTGGAAAATAAGCTTTGTACGAACCTGTGACGAGGAAGACATAAAAGCGACAGACTGCATAATAAAGTTCTTTATCACAGGAGGCAATATAAAGTGACGTTCCTCCGCACTAAGAGGACACGCATCCAAACCTCAAAAGCGCATGACAACCTCTGCTTCCCTCTGCGAAGGGCCTATCTTGTTCCTTTACTTTTTGCCCTTGTAAGAGTCATGGTGATCTTCACCAATTCCTTATTTAGCCTTTTTCTTGGTGAACGTCATATGCTTGGGAAAGATCTATATTCATATATCAACTTGGAGCTGAGTACTTATGCTTTATTATTGTTGACTTTACCCTTGAGGTAAATGGATGGGAGGCAAACTATAAGCCCCTATCTTTCTCTGTGTCCAACTGAAACTTCGATACCATGAGTACCACGTGAGTAGTAACAATTGTGGAAAACAAAAGAGATGATTGAGTATGTGGATTTGCTTTACAAGCTCTTAGTGGACTCTTTCTGATAATGTGATAAATTGCAATTGCTTCAATGACTTTGGACGGTTGTTGGCCACTTCTCGGTAAGGTTTTTGTCTCATGCTTTGCTTTGTGAAGGAATTGTTACTTTCCCATAAGAATCTCTATGATGTATTGTTGTTCTATGTGTGATCATAGTGCCCTCATGTACACATTATGTTTTATCGACACCTTCATCCCTAAACATGTGGACATGTTTTGGGTCTTGGTTTTCGCTTGAGGACAAGCGAGGTCTAAGCTTGGGGGAGTTGATATTTACCGCTTTATGGACTGTTATTATACTTTGTGGAACCTTACTTATGCCTTTTCTCTTTTATTTTGCAAGGTTTATTTGAAGAGGGAGAATACCGGCCGCTGGAATTCTGGACTGGAAAATGAGAAAGTCTGAGTGCTCTATTCTGCGCAACTCCAAATGTCCTGAAAATCAACGTGGATTTTTTTGGATTTTATAAAAAATACTAGGCGAAAGAAGTGTCAGAGGGGAGCAACCAGGGGCCCACAAGCCTGGATGCCGCGGCCTACCCCCCTGGCCGCGGCAACAGGGCTTGTGGGCACCCTGGCGGGCCACTGGCCCCCTCTTTTGCTATATGAAGGGTTTCGTTCCAGAAAAAATCATTCGGGACCTTTTTCGTGGATTCTCCGCCGCCACGAGGCGGAACTTGAGCAGATCCAATCTAGAGCTCCGGCAGGACGATCCTGCCGGGGAAACTTCCCTCCCGGAGGTGGAAATCGTCACCATCGTCATCACCAACACTCCTCTCGTCGGAGGGGAGGCATCTCCATCAACATCTTCATCAGCACCATCTCCTCTCCAATCCCTAGTTCATCCCTTGTAACCAATCTCCGTCTCGCGACTCCGATTGGTACTTGTAAGGTTGCTAGTAGTGTTGATTACTCTTTCTAGTTCATGCTAGTTGGATTACTTGGTGGAAGAGTTTATGTTAAGATCCTTGGTGCTATTCATTACACCTTTGATCATGATTATGATTATGCTTTGTGAGTAGTCACTTTTGTTCCTGAGGACATGGGATAAGTCATGCTAATAATAGTCATGTGAGTTTGGTATTCGTTCGGTATTTTGATATGTTGTATGTTGTTTTTCCTCTAGTGGTGTTATGTGACCGTCGACTACATAACACTTCACCATATTTGGTCCTAGAGGAAGGCATTGGGGAGTAGTAAGTAGATGATGGGTTGCTGGAGTGACAGAAGCTTGAACCCCAGTCTATGCGTTGCTTCGTAAGGGGCTGATTTGGATCCACTAATTTAATGCTATGGTTAGACGTTGTCTTAATTCTTCTTTCGTAGTTGCGGATGCTTGCGAGAGGGGTTAATCATAAGTGGGATGCTTGTCCAAGTAAGGGCAGTACCCAAGCGCCGGTCCACCCACATATCAAACTATCAAAGTAGCGAACACGAATCATATGAACATGATGAAACTAGCATGACAGAAATTCCTGTGTGTCCTCGGGAGCATTTTTCCTCTTATAAGACTTTGTTCAGACTTGTCCCTTGCTACAAAAGGGATTTGGCCACTTGCTGCACCGTTGCTACTACTTGTCACTTGTTACTTTTCAATCACTACGTTTCACCTCACTACACCATCACTTGTTACCGCTACTTTCAGTGCTTGCAGTTATTACCTTGCTGAAAACCGTTTATCAGAGCCTTCTCCTCGTTGGGTTCGACACTCTTACTTATCGAAAGACTATGATTGATCCCCCATACTAGTGGGTCATCAGGTACCGACTAGTACTAAAGGTGTGAACTTTTGAATCTCGGTGAGACGGATATATAGAACTCGGTGGCACCGAATAGGTGACTAACAGTCAGATGACCAAACTCGATTGCACCGATACTCAAACTCAGAAATTCTGATTTTTTCTATCTTGGCAACAGAATGTTGGTCACCCAAACTTGGTAGCACCGATGCTGTTTCGGTTGCACCGATTTTGTGGGAATGGCTAGGGTTCTGCCTGAGGTTCGAACTCGGTGGGTCCGAAGTGACAATGTTGGTGACACCGAATTTGTGAATGTGGACCTTGACAGAGTGGATATGTGGGAAAAATTACTGAGTGTTTTGGTGGCTAACTTTGATCATTTGAGCAATCATTTCATTTTACTACCTCACCCCCTTTTAATAGTACTGGCTTTCCTATGGACTCAAAAGTGATTTCTCACAAATATAAAATGAAGAGTGTTCTAGCTTGAAGCTTGAGCCAATATTATTCCTTTCTTTCATCAAGGGGCATATCCACAAAAACCTTAAGCCATAGCATCTTTTGAACTTTTCCAAAATATACTTGGAAAACACATTAGTCCAATGATGCATATGTTGTGATCAATTATCAAAACCACCCTAGGGAGCAATTGTGCTTTCACTATCTTCCTTGGGATTTCTTTGTCAAGACCATCTCCGAGACATGGTCAGAAAAGGTCTCACTTTTCTCAAAGATATGAAGCAGCTAGAAAGGATGCCGAGAGGACACTTGGAGTTCTCCAGGACCGTTTTGTAGTTGTCCGTGAACCTGATAAACAATGGGATCTGGAGACCTTGTGGGAGGTGATGACATGTCGTGTGATCATGCACGACATGACCATGGAGGATGAGGGTCAGGATGCTGACGCAACACTTCAATTTGAGAACTTGGGTGATCTTATCAAACTTTGAGAGTAGTATCCAACCATGTTTGATGAGTTTGTTCAAAGGCATCAGCAAATTCGGCATCGGACAACTCATGAGGAACTAAAGGAGGATTCGATCGAGCATCTCTAGGCGGCTAAAGGGGACACCTAGTACATATGTGCTAGTTTAATTTAAAATTTGATCTACTTTAATTTGAAAATTTTGTTGAATTGTAATATTTAAATTGGAACTACTAGCGCATTTGAACATTTTTCGGTAAAGTATGATTTGATATGCTGTTATTTTGAGCTTGCGGGCTTAAAAAAGAGGTTGATGTTTGCGACTAGTTATGGATATTGACTCCCATATCAGTGTCCGTAGACTGGTCTGCACCGGTCCGTGAAAGGATACAATGTCCAATTTAGAAGTCAGCGCTGCAGATGCTCTAATACTTTAAATACATACAATGCAATGTCCTTGTGAGAACAATGAAACCTATTGGACACCCTCATGCCCATCCCAATGGTTTACCACAGGGCCACCAGCTGCAACACCCACCCTGCTCATCATATAGCGTCAATGTTTTTACTGTCTTCCCTCGATGTGCCTAAATGATTTAAGAACAATTGCGTTTAGACGTGTATTTAGTTGTAGAATAAGTAATACGAGCATATAAAGATTGTGTGTGTTTCTTTATCTCCTTAATAATGGACCCACCTCTCCGTTCAGCCAGTGATACATGGAGTGGTTGCGAGGCTTAGGGGGCCCACCGCTAGTGGTAAGTTCCCTTGCGTCGCATATTCCAATGGTGAGGTGGTGGTTATTGGGCTCGCCATGTGGGGCCATCGTAACTGGTAAAATGTGTAGCCGCCATGTAAATGGCGGTTTCTCGATGCTGTTAGTGGAAGTGTGGTACTTTGACCGGTCGTTGTGTCACTACCTGTCGTCCACATGTAGGATGGTGTATGGTCGGATGATGAAATGACATATATCCCTAATGAGAATTTTGGTGTTACTAGCATTATGTTTAGAAGACTTAACTATGTTTTGAGTGTTTACACATGACATACACACCCTTCAAAATGAAACATACAATTGCTTTGCTCCACATAGGCTAGAAGGACAAAGGGAAATGGCACATTAATTTTCTGCCGGTGATTTCTTGGTTTGAGTCATAGTAGAAGTGTGAGAATCAATAAACTAAAGCGAAGCCAATACCACCCACACCCCATGCGTGAGAGAGACATGGCTCGTTAATATGCCCAATGTGATGCGCTCTCGTTTGGCTTGGAGGTACCTTGGACCCTCTAAGAGGTCGACAAGATAATGTGTGTAATTTTGATTCCCAGTCACGTACTCCGAGGCATCTCAAAGTCTATGGACTCCTGAAACATCCGAGCAGCCTGCGAGGCATCTCAAACCGGATGTAGAACCTTTTGTTTCTGCTTGTGGGTTCCTCACAGCCACTTGGACCCTCCGACCAATCAAATCGTTGTAGGTCTCTCAGATCCTTCGTAGCATGTAGACAACATGCATAATACGTAGATTTAAATGGGGCCTATATAAAGGCCCCTTCTTTGCTGGAAAAAGGCACTACCCATAAGCGAGATGTCTAGCCTTTGCCTAGCAGGTAGTCGGTACTTAAGCACCCTAAGAGATCATATAGTTAAAACTGTCATGAGTGTATTTAATATATATATATATATATATATATATATATATACATGAAAATGGTCATGTACTCTTGGGAGTATGTACTCTCGCTCCTCATGTACCACATATATGAGTCTTTTATACCTCATTATTATTTTTAATATACTTTATTAATAATTACTAGATACCTTAAAATGACTTCCATCAAAAAAATCATGTGAATTTACATATTTTTGAAGGTTTACATATATACTGCTTTGTTTATACATGAAAAAGGTATATTATAAAAAGTATGTCGCAACTGATATTTTTTCAACAAAACTTATATTGAAGTATCTCAGAATATTTAATGAAGTATATTGAAACTAATAAAGAGGTATAACCAATGCGTATATGAAGTATATTAGGAATGGAAATACATACACCCAGGAATACAGAAAGTTAGTCCTATATATATATATATATATATATATATATATATATATATATATATATATATATATATATATATATATATATATATATATATATATATATATATAGTATATTCACCACCGAGGATGTAGAATAGGTTATTTTTCACCCGAGGTAATCTTACGATCGTTTCATAAATATATTACATTTGAAATGCAAATAGTTACGTTTATAATGATTCACTACGTAAAGTTTGACATAAGAAAACAAAAATATAGGTTATAAGACCAGAAAAATCACATTTTATGTATAATTTACACTATGTTTTTGTTTTTTATAATTTTACATGACATAAACAAAATTATGATGACTATACATTTTTTACGGTCTTATTTTACATATGAAATAAAACAAAATTTGTGGAACAAAAAATTATGATGCGTTAATATAAAAATAGAGAGGGGTGAAGAATAACTTTTCCTCAACGCTAGACCGGCCCATTAGCATATCGCCGAACGGCCTAATCCCCAGCCACGACCTTCCCTGTGCACGCACGCTGTCTCTAAACTCCCCTGATTCCACCGTCCTCCTCCTCCTGCAGCGCCGCCGGCAGCCACCGCCGGCGGCCTCCTCCCGCGGAACCGCCGGCGGCCTCCTCCCGCGGAACCGCCGGCGGCCTCCTCCTGCGGAACCACTGGCGGCCTCATCCCGCCAGGCGCCGTAGCCAGCCATGGATCCCCTCCGATCCAGCCACCCACCCTCATCAGCGTCGGCCCGCCCCCGCACCGGGAACTAGTCGTCGAGCCGCCCGTGCCATAGAAACTGGCCGCCGCGTCGTCCGCCTTCCTGAGAATCGACTGCTATGTCGCCTCTGCCCATGATTGTGTCGCCGCCTCTAGGGATTGCGCCACCACTGATGCCGCCTTCGCCCTCCATGGATCACGCCACTGCCACCGCCGCCCTCCCCGGATCGCGCCGCCATCATCCACCGCTAGCTACTGTTGCTTCTACAGTCCTTCGCTAGCTACCGCTGCAGTACACCGCCAACTCACGCAGGGGAGCATGTTCTTCTCCGGCTACCTGTCAGGATCAGTACAAGTGCAAGAAGGATGCAGTTACAAGGTTCGGTTATCCAACGGTGGAGATCACTTCCTCGCGTACCGCTTCGTCGTGAGCCGTCAGATATTGACTGTAGTAAATCCGTTGTCAGACTGTAGCTTTCATTTCCGTTTTCGGTAAAAACCTTTAGCCTATATTAGCTGTCGGGTTGTGGCGAGCTGGCATCGTGATCTTTTCCTCCTTGTCTATGAATAAGTGCAAATTAGTACCTAATGTACACATGATGCAGCCAGAAGCAGAAGAGCAAGTGCCACAAGAGATGGAAGAGATGCACAATCAGGATCCACCTGAAACTGTGTCAGAAGGAGAGCAAGTTATGTTTATTTCTGCTTTTGCTATGGGTCATCAAATGATTGTTCCTACTCCTACTATGGTGATTTACATCAATGGAAAAAAGGCTGTTGCACTACTTGACTCTGGTAGCACACCTTCCTTCCTCAACCACGATTTTGCAATCAAAGCCAATTGCCAGTTATTACCAATTAAGCCAAGGACTATATCTGTAGCTGGAAGAGGAACTTTGGTTTCTGATGCAGTATCACCAAATTGTGAGTTTCAGTTGGGCAAACTTAAACTACAACACAATTTCAGAATCATATCACTTCCTAGTCATGATGCTATCCTAGGGTATGATTGGTTTACAGCTTAAGTCCTGTTTCTTTTGATATACCCAAGCAACAATTCAGTTTCTGTGTGCAAGAACAACAAACAGTTACTACTGGCATGTTTACAAATTCTGCAACGGTTAAGGAAGTGAAATCTGAGAAAATGAACAAGCTGCTGAACAAAGGAGTGGAAGTTTTCTTGTTGCAAATTCAGAATATTACGATGAATGCTCCCGAGGGATGCAAAACACCACCTCAAGTGCAAAAGCTACTGATGGAGTATGTTGATCTGTTTGAGGAACCTAAAACCCTGCCCCCTCATAGAACACTGGATCACACTATTCCTCTAGTTCCAGGGGCTATTCCTCCTCAGTGTAGACCTTATAGGGTTCCCCAACACCAGAAGCAAGAAATGTAAGAGAAAATTAAGAAGTTGTTAGGTGCTCATTTTATCAGGCATAGCCAGAGTCCTTATGCAGCCCCTGTGATTTTAGTTAAGAAAAAGGATGGATCTATGAGATTGTGTACTGATTTCAGAAGGCTCAATGCATTAACAGTTAAAAACAAATTCCCTATACCTGTGATAGAAGATTTATTAGATGAGTTACATGGAGCTGCTTACTTCTCTAAGTTGGATCTGAGATTTGGTTATCACCAAATCAGAATGAATCCTGAAGATATACACAAAACTGCATTCAGGACTTTTCTGGGTCATTTTGAATATCTGGTGATGCCCTTTGGATTATCAAATGCCCCTAGCACCTTCTAAGAACTTATGAACACCATATTTGCTCCATACTTGAGAAGGTTTGTGTTAGTCTTCTTTGATGATATTTTGATATTCAGCAAAAATCGCAAGGAACACTTGGAACATATAAAGATTGCCTTGGATACACTAAAGGAACATAGCCTGCTTGCCAAACTGTCTAAATGTATTTTTGCTGCTCAACAAGTGGAATACTTGGGCCACATCATTTCAGAGTAGGCACTAATCCAAAGAAAATATCTGCTATTGCAGAGTGGCCTGTGCCTGATATAGTCGCTAAGCTCAGAAGCTTCTTGGGCTTAGCTGGGTACTACATGAGATTCATAAAAGGGTATGGATTAATATGTAGACCCTTACATGATGTTTTAAAAAAAGGGCAACTTCTCTTGGCAATCAGCACAAGATGCAGCCTTCAGACAGTTGCATCAAGCATTGATTTCTACTCCAGTATTGGCACTACCTGATTTCTCTCAGCCTTTTGTATTAGAGACTAATGCTTCTCGAAAAGGTATTGGAGTTGTGTTAATGCAACAAGGAAGACCCATATCTTACTATAGTTCTACATTATGTCCTAGAAATGTTTCACCATCAACCTATGAATAAGAGGCCTTAGCTATTATGGAAGCTTTGAAAAGATGGAGACACTATCTATTGGGAAATAATCTTACTATCAAAACTGATCAGCAGTCTTCAAAGTTCATCACTGATCAAAAGTTGACTAAAGGAATCCAACATAAATTGATGATGAAGTTGTTAGAGTTCAATTTCACTATAAGTATAAGAAGGGGGTTTACAACAAAGTGGTTGATGCTCTCTCTAGAGTGCTTCCTGGATGTATGGCCATTTCTACAACAACTCCTATGTGGGCCGAGGAATTGTTGGATAGCTATCAACAAGATGCTGACAGTAAAAACTTGTTGGAAAAAATACTCTTACAACCTGATCACAAAGAAGGTGAATACTCACTTCATTCAGGTATAATCAGATACAAGGGGAAAATACTAGTTGGGAATATACCACCCTTAAGAAGCAAACTGTTAGCAGCACTACATAGCTCCCCTATAGGAGGACACTCTGGAAACAGGGCAACTTACCAGAGAGTGAAGTCAATCTTTTACTGGCCTGGGCTTAAAAAAGTAGTGGAAGAATTTATTGCTGCATCTCCTATAGGTCAGAGAGCCAAGCATGAGAATTGCCTTCAACCAGGATTACTTGACCCTCTACCTCTAGCAGATTTAGCATGGCAACACATATCAATGGATTTTGTGGAAGGTTTGCGAATATCAAAAGGATATGATGTCATCATGGTAGTAGTGGACATATTTACAAAATATGCTCACTTCATTCCACTGTCACACCCTTATACAGTCCTAAGTGTAGCCCAAGCATTTGTGGATCAAATCATTAGGTTGCATGGCCCACCTAAATTGATTATATCAGATAGAGATAGATCTTCAACAACAAGTTGTGGAAGGACATATTTGCTGCTTTGAAAGTGGAGCTGAGATATAGCACTGCTTACCATCCTCAAACAGATGGACAAACAGAAAGAGTTAACCAGTGCCTGGAAACATATCTGAGGTGTATGTCTACTACTGCTCCTAGCAAGTGGGCTTCTTGGTTGGCATTGGCTGAATTTTGGTACAATTTAACATATTATACGAGTCTTAAAATGCCACCATTCCAAGCTCTTTATGGCTATCCTCCTCCTCTGATTAGTGAGCTAGCTATTCCTGGTCCTGAAGAAGGTGAGGCACTAGATTTTCTAACAGCCAAACATCATATGTTGGAGCAACTAAAAAACAAACTGGTGCTAGCTCAAAACAGAATGAAGAAATATGCTGACATGAAAAGAGTGGAGAGATCCTTCGAAGTGGGAGATATGGTGTATCTCAAGATGGCTCCTTGCAGGTTGGCTGCCTTTGGGTTCCGGGGAGCTCTTAAACTCCAATACAAGTTTTATGGTCCTTTTCTCATCATGCAGAAGGTGGGCAAGTCACCTTATAAATTGCAGTTTCCTGATCATGTCAAGATTCATCCTGTGTTCCATGTCAGTCAACTAAAGAAACATGTGGGTCCTCATTCTAATCCTAGTCTCAATCTGCCTATGGTCAACCAGGATGGAACCATCAAAACAGGGCCTGCTGGAGTTCTTCAGGTGAGACAGATTCCCACGCAGAACCAGCCAGTGGTGAAGTGGTTAATTCAGTGGGAGAACCTGTCACCAGAGGGAGCAACTTGGGAGGATGCATATTTTATCAAATACACCTTCCCCGAATTATTCAAAGCAACGACGCAGCAGTGGCGCCAAGATGCTACAACACCGTGAGGACACGTTGTGTTCAAGAAGGGGGCAATGTTAGGATCAGTACAAGTGCAAGAAGGATGCAGTTACAAGGTTCAGTTATCCAATGGTGGAGATCACTTCCTCGCGTACCGCTTCGTCGTGAGCCGTCAGATATTGACTGTAGTAAATCCGTTGTCGGACTGTAGCTTTCATTTCCGTTTTTGGTAAAAACCTTTAGCCTATGTTAGCTGTCGGGTTGTGGCGAGCTGGCATCGTGATCTTTTCCTCCTTGTCTATGAACAAGCATATACCTCGAATATACTATACAATCGGGATGAACTTTCCCCTTTCTCCCCAAATACATCGCTAAAGTTGACCGGGTCCTGACACTGCCCCTGCATCACCCGTGTCGTCCTGAACAGCTTCTGAAGATCACCATGGATTGCCCCTGGTGTCGTTCGAACTTCTTCAGGCTTTGTTTGGTAGAAGTGGTCGAACTTCTTCAGGCTTTGTTTGGTAGAAGTGGTCTCGGGAGGAGGGAATTTCAGGGTATTTGGTGAATCCTTCCTTCCACCCAATTCCCTTAATTCCTCTCACATCTCCAAGTCTCCAATCCCCTTCCATAAAAAAAATTTGGTAGACAGGGTTTGCTATAAGAAACTGAGATGGTAAAAACCCGATTTTTGCAACTTTAACAACTCATAAAAAAACTGCTTGTAGAACATCACCGGTACTTGCTTCCAGATTATACAGAGTAAGATAAACTTGCTAAGTTGAACATACTGTTAGATAAGCATCTTTCTATAGAACTTGTTTGGTAGTCATCTTGCTACGAAATTAAACTAGAGCAGAATATGAGTATTACTCCATCCGTTCTAAAATAAGTGATTCAAAAGTGACTCTACTTTGTACTAAAGTTAGTACAAAACTGAGTTATTTTTTGAGTCATTTATTTTGATACGGAGGGAGTACATAAATATCAGGAATCAAACATAAGGTAACTATCATCAATAACACATCATGACAAGAACAAAGGATCCTCCAACACATCCATAAAAGCCATAACCGCCACAATACAACGCCATAACGGGTACTTGTGCAATAGCTCAATGATCATCCAGCTTTTGAGTGGTCAAAGTTTATCCATCCAGCTTGTTTAGTCTTTACTTTTTTGAACCCATATGAAACAAAAATAGATGAACATGCTTGTTTATAGTTGAAACATAACCAGGAAAGCATGTACATGAAGATCCATTTTGCCTCGCAATTTATACCACCGATTTGGGCTCACAAGCATGTTCATCTAAAGCTAGGTGTGCAAAAATTTATAGTACTAGATGGATACTAGTAAATTTACACATAAAAGCTGAGACAAATGGGCAAGAATATTACTCCCTCCATCTCAAAATTCTTGTCTTAGATTTATCTAGATATAAATGTATCTAGTCATGCTATAGTATATAGATACGTCTATTTCTAGACAAACGTAGGACAAGAATTTTGAGACGGAGGGAGTATTTATTTATCAGCATGGAGCTAGGGAGGAGCTATTTATCTTACTACTAGCATAAGTACGGTGCTAACTGCATGGTACTTTTGCACATAAAAAAATCGTTGTTTCTAAAATGTCCGTGCATATCGTGCTACCTATACTAAAAATAGGTCAAGCAACCATTACTATTCCCTCCATATCAAAAGTGTGTTCCAACAACTTACAATGGATTCATAAACCAGCGTATAATGGTTTCATAGAACTCTGTGAAACAACAATAAGAGGAGGTGAACAGATGTGAGAGATGCCTATAGTCGTATTACGACCAAAAAAACTAATGGTCTGAAGAAGCACTTTTATACCTAGAACTCCACTATGCAGACATGACACATGAGTCATTCAGGTAGGGAATTAGTTGTATCTTAATACACGACCAGTAATTATCAACTTGATTGGAGAAGGTATGAATGATATGAATACTCCAGGGGAATAGCAACTAATATAGCGTCAATGAAGTCATGTTGGATTTATAACTTAGAAACCAAGCAGAAATGAAATGAAATAAACCAGCACATAATAGTATGTTTTCTAAAAAAGATGCATCTAGCATAGATGAGTACCTTCAATTGGCATGCAATATCAAAAGATGAGCATAGTTAGTTCGGTCCAAGAAAGCTTCTCTCGAGGCAACTATGTCATTTCGCTCTGAAGAAACACAACAACATTCTCTTCATCTTCCTATACCAGACTTTTTCCTTAACATTTGGCTTGCAATCTGTAACAAAAGCATATGCTCCAAGAAGTGTCGTGAAGCAAAAAATGTAATAATTTCTGGATTCATTTGGTACAAATCAAGTTTATAACTTCAGCATTGAGAGACGATACCGCAACACACAAGCATATCCAACAGCATGCTTCCCCTCAGTCTCCAACATACATGATAAGTAACAAACAACATTGTACGTTACACACATGCAGTGCAATTCAGATTGATATCCATACAATTAAGACCTAGGTAAAAAATTGTGTTGACTGGGTCGGCTAGGTCTCGACACTTTCCTGTCCGCATACTACGTAACCTATCCAAAAAAAATTGAGCTCATGATTAGTACTATAGAACTCATCAGAAGTCTGTCAAATTTCATACCAATAGTTTCTACGACTATTACATATGCAACAATCATCGAGGATTATCTAAAAGTCGGGTCATCTTTAAAAAAAGGACATGATCGCATACTTAATAGTTCAACATGATGTAGGATGGTCGAGCTTTGGAGTCACATTATTTTCATGTGACTAATAAACCTAAATAGGCCAGTTCTCTCAACGAATTACCACATATTAATATACACAAATGCACCAACTTCTCATCCTTCAGAGCAATAACATGTCCATACTCCCAAAATTAACCAAGTTTCAATTAGCCAACAAACCAGTAGTGCAAAAAGAAACTGGTATTACAAGATAATAGGCACATCACAATGCACAATTTATGATGATCCAGCCATGCAAAGAACAAGCATAGAATCATCTACTCTTGACAACAAGTGCACATCAAACATTGAAATTAGTCAATCCAGAGCACACTATGGCAATCAAACTTATTAATTCAAAAAGGAATTCAAGATACAATAATATTTAAATTCCAGAACCATAAACTATTATCTAGGCAAAACATCATCCACTACATCCATCAATGGAGGAGGAGAACTCCATCACCGAGCTCCTAAACACGACGCGGATGGGGACGTGAGGGGGCTACATGGAGGGGAACGGGAGTGTAGCGCAGAGGATGCAGATTTCCAGCCAGTAGCCACGCGTCAAGAGGATGCAGCCGCTTGCGGGCATCGAGGAGAGTGCAGACGGCGTCGCGATGAGGCTACGGGCGGCGACGCTAGGAGGGGGTGTGGCCGGCGCCGGCGCGAGGTGGAGGTGGCCGCGCGAGGAGTGCGGTCTTCGACGTGGATCCAGTTCCGCGAGGGCCTAGGCATGCCTTCTGAGCCATGTGGGTCGGGGCGAATTGGAGGGGAATCGAGTCGATTGGGCCACTGAAACCTCGTGCACCGAATGGACCGAAGAGGATTGCAGGGGGTTCTGGGCCACGCGTGGAAAATCCACTCGAAACCTCTCCAATCCACTTCTATCAAACAAGACCTTAGGGGTTTTTGTGACTGCCTCCTCCCCTCCCTCCCTCCTATATATACTAGAGGATTTGGGGGCAGCCCCAACCCTAATTAGCCACGTGTTGCCCTCTCTTCCTCTAGATTGTTTTCTCCTCTAGCTTAGCTCCGCCGAGCTTGGCGAGGCCCTGCTGGATTAGTTCACCACCACCATGCCTCTGTGCTGGAGAACTCATCTACCTCTCCGCCCCTCTTGTTGTATCAAGAAGGCGGTAATGGTCATCGAGTTTTACGTGTGCTGAACGCGGAGGTGTCATCCGTTCGGCACTAGATCGGGATGGCTCGTGATGGGATCGTGAGACGGTTCGTGGTGAGATCGTGGGACGGACTGGGATTTGGCTCGCGAAGATGTTTGACTACATCAATTGCGTTATTAACGCTTTGGCTTAGCGATCTACAAGGGTATTTAGATACACTCTTCCCTCTCGTAGATAATCACCACCATGGATAGGTATTTCGTGTCCGTAGGAAATTTTTTGTTTCCCATGCAACGTTCCCCAATAATTAGCCACACTATAGAGATAACATCAGGAGTATGTAACAAGGTGTCACCCTCAGTACTCAATAGTAGCTTTGCAGCGTCGTACAACAAGGGGGTGTGAGTGATGTGACGGATTTTGGCTCGTCGATCAGTAGATCGATACTTTGATGAAAAAGCAAGGGCAACTAGGACTAAGCGGGTCAATGGGGATCAGTGAGCCACCTATACTAGAATTTAATGTACAATACAGTATAACAATAGTGTATCGAAAATAGGCTTTGCATCAGAATAGGAGCTATCTACAAGAGTAGCAAAATTTATTGCAAGCATGAGGGAGAACGAATAAGAGATATAGAAATGATCAAGGGGCGCTGCTTGCCTTGTTTCTCTGTGGCAAAAGGCTGGTCATCAAGAGGGTAGTCGTACCCAGCAGCAGCGGCAGTATCGATGTCTACCAGAGAGAAGAGGGGAAAGAAACAATAAATAGTAGCAACAGGTGCAACACGATGCATGACATGGCTACATGCAAAGCTAGGCATGAACTAACACAGTACTACACATCATAGACAGATCGGGAAAATATCTAACGATATTTCCCGGGTCTTTGGCTACTAATGGACAAGCAAAAACGATTGAAAAGTTCCATGTTTGCTATGCTAGGGACGCGTGACAAACGAATGGACAACGTATCCGCGTTTGACACATTTTTTTATCAACTTTCATGTACAAATTATTTTCATCCGGATTTTAGATTATTTTATATTAGTTTTTAACATTTTATTAATATTCTGAAATAAACAGATTTATTTTAATTCAAAAAGTAATTATTGTGTCAGCATGACATCATGATGATGTGAGCAATCAACATGACTGTTGACTGGTCAACTTGACCTGTGGGGCCCATTTATCATAGACAAAGGGTTAACCCGGGTTTAATATATTCTAAAAAATGATTTATTAATAGGGGCCCACCTGTCATACTCAGTTACTTAACATGGTGTTTAAATTAACATAAATTGGGGTGGGACCCCACATGTTAGTTTTTGTTAGCAGATTAATTTAGTTAACAAGTTTAATTTGTGGGTGAGACGAGATGTCATTGTGTACTAGTAGTTTAATTAGTGCCTAATTAGGACTGCCCCACATGCCACTGGTCCACCAATGGTTTAAGCCGCCCGTGCACGGTGGGGGCAAGCTAATGACGAGATGATGGATATACTTTTCGCCCCTCGTTGGTTATCCCAAGTGGAAGGTGGAGATGTAGTCAGCATCAAGTTTCGCTTACACGGAGACTGTAAGGTTTATCGAACCAGGAGGACTTCGAGGATCAACAAGTAGGTGTCCGCTGCCCTGGCGCTAGCAGAAGATGTGGACCTGCATACACACAAATAACTTTGCACCCAACGAGTACATAGAGGTTGTCAATCTCTCTGGCCTTGTAGTTTGCAAAGGATCAAAGAACAAGCAGGAATGGTGATAATGATTGCAAGAGAAAAGTAAATAAAGCAATAAATGATGGAGGTGTAAGAAATGGTGGTGATATGGACCTGAGTCACATGATGTTCACTAGTGATGTATCTCTCCCAAAAGACGATAAACAACTATGCATGGGTAAACAAATTGCAGATGTGCAATTGACAGAATTATAAATGCACCACAATGCTAATTATGCTACAATAAAGTTAGAGGCTCATAAGTATGGGCAGTACGCCAAGACAAGTAGACCGTTTATCCATCAACATATACTCACTAATCATCCACCTTGAGATATCTATCCAGAACATCTCGCTAGTATTAAGTTGCGAGCCCCACCCAAAGTGTAAACTCAAAGCAACGGACAACTGCATTAACGATCTATGCGTAAGGTAAACAATCCTTGTAACCGTGGTCACAAGCACTGTTATTTTCTCCCTAGTGGCAACAGCACATCCCCTAGTCTCATGTTTCTGTCACTCAAGCTAGACATCAGGGGGCATGAACCCACAAGCATGCATAACGCCCCCTCTTGGAGTTGCAATCTACTACACGGCCAAAGCAACACAAAGCAACGGAGAACATGCATGAATCACTAAAGAATATAATATAAAAGGATAATCAAATATATAACTCATAAAAATCTGAACATGATCTCATAATCCATCAGATCCCGTCAAACCAAGCATAGCAATAGTATGAAAATTACATAGGTGCCTTGATCAAGTAGGGCAACTCACAAGGGCTAATCATTGAAGCACAAGATTGGAGAGAATACATCACATAACTACTGGTCATGGACTCATGGTCCAAGGGGGACTACTCACGGCACGTTCGGGGAGCGTCCATGGTGATGGAGAAGCTCCCGGAGGTCAATCCTCCCTCCGGCAGGGTGAAGGGAAGAGGTCTCCTGATGCTCCCGATCTCGGAAGCGCTGCGGCGGCGGAATGATGGAGAAATTCGTGATTCTGGATATGATGGAAGGGTTTCCGATAGGAGGGGTAAATATAGGCCAAAGGAGGGCGTCAGAGGATGTGGGGCCCACCCAGGTGGCATGTGGGCGCGTCCAGGGCCAGGTCGCGCACGGTGGCCGCCAGGGCAGCCCCTGGCTCCCCTCTGGCCCATCTTTGGTGATCTGGAAGCTTCTGTTGCGCTGATTTTTATATATTTTTCTCGGGATTTTTGGGGCTCCGGAAATTTGGGTAAAATCCCGTGGAAAAAAGCCATCAGCAGACACAAACTGGCACTTGGCGCAGTGAGTTAGTAGGTTAGTCCTAATATGTGTACAAAGATGTAAAAGTGTAGCAAAACATATAACAATGTCACCCAAAATATCATGGAGCAAGCAGAAATTATAGATACGTTTGAGACGAATCACACGCTGGCGTCGAGCCCGACACGGCGGAGGTCCCGCACGGTCGCATGTGGTGACCAAAATGGGCAGCACCAGGCCCTACAGAACGACCACACAGCATCGAGTCCAACTATAGCACGGGCGCGAGGTAGGACGGTTGGGTTTTTCAGGAACAACGATGACCAGCAGCGTGATGCTCGGGTGGAGGCGAGTAGCGGCCTTACAGGATGCGGGGAAGATGCGATGCGCGGGCTCGTGCGGCGGGTGCTTGTGTGGCGCAGCCGGGTCTAGACGTTAATGGCCAAAGGCCTGCGAGCACAGCCAGGGAGCACGGAGCGAAGCCAGGGATGCGGTGATGCGATGGTGCGGGCGTGCGGAGGGACGATAGGGGCAGGACGGAGGATTTAAGGGGCAGTTAGCTCGGGGCGAGGCAGGGAGGCACCAACAAGGACAATGGGGTCGGGGAGGAGGCGAGAAAGGGGGCCGGTGAGGCGGGGCCGGTGTAGGAGGGTGGGAGCGGAACGGCGTGGGGCGGCGGCGGCGGCTGATGACGAGTTGATGGAACTATACTCCTCGCCCCTCGTTGGTTACCCCAAGTGGAAGGTTGAGATGTAGTCAGCAGCAGATTTCCCTTACACGGGGACTGTAAGGTTTATCGAACCACGAGGATTCCAAGGATCAATAAGTAGGTGTTTGCTGCTTTGGCGCTAGCAGAAGACGTGGACCTGCACACACAACAAATAACTTTGCTCCCAAGGAGTTCAAAGAGGTTGTTAATCTCTTAGGCCTTGTCGTTTGCAAAGGATCAAACACAAGCAGGAATAGCGATGGTGATTACGACGGAAAAGGAAATAAAAACAGTAAATGGTGGAGGTGTAAACAATGGTGGAATTATGGAAAAAAGTCCCATGCTGTTCACTAGTGATGTCTTTCTCCCAAAAGACAATAAACAACTATGCTCGGTAAATAAATTACAGTTGGGCAATTGATAGAATTATAAACGCACCGTAATGCCAATCATGCTACAAGAAAGTTAGAGGCTCATAAGTATGGGCAGTACACCAAGACAAGTAGATCGTTTATCCATCAGCATCTACTCAATAATCATCCACCTTGATATATCTATCCAGAACATCTCGCTGGTATTAAGTTGCGAGCCCCACCCAAAGTGTAAACTCAAAGCAACGGACAACTACATTAACAAACTTTGCGTAAGGTAAACAATCCTTGCAACCGTGGTTACAAGCATCGTTGTTTTCTCCCTGGTGGCAATAGCACATCCCCTAGTCTCATGTTTCTGTCACTCAAGCTAGACATCAAGGGGCATGAACCCACAATCATGCATAACACTCCCTCTTAGAGTTACAATCTACTACTTGGCCAAAGCAATAAAAAGCAACGGAGAACATGCATGAATTACTCAAGAACAAAACATGAAAGGAGAACCATATATATATAAGTCATCACAATCCAAACATAATCTCATAATCCATCGGATCCCATCAACTTTTGTTTATTTTGTGGGGTTTAATCCGTGCATGATATGAATAAGTTGTCAACTAGAGATTTGACCTTGGATGTGTAGGCTAGCCTCTGGTAATTTTGGTGGCCATAGAAATCCATGTTTAGGTGTTGTTTGCGTGTTCTCAACATGCTAGGAAATAGTGCTGATTTGTAGATGCTGAAATATTTCTGAGTCTGAAATCTGTTATATTTTGTTGTTGTCTTGTCATGATTTTATCTGGTGATCTGTAGGTCTTTTGAGGTTGGAGCAATGGAGTTAGTTGTAGACTTTAAGATTCTATAGCATGTTATGAATTTTCATGCCATTTGGAGTCCTGTGGCATATAGTTTTGTTGCTGTCAATATGCCTTCAAATCGAAAACTGCTCTTTCATAAACTGTTATTTTCACGAAGTCTGAAACTTCATGTGAGCAACCATTTTGTGAGTTATTTTCCTGGTGATCCATGCTTCCATGCCAGGTGTTATTAGTTGTATGTTGTAGTGCATCTTGCCCTCTATCGTCTCATGCCTTGGTTGAGCATTTTAGATTTGTGTAGCTAGTTGTTCGAGGGCGTAGAAAATGCTATGTGGCTGATTTTGGCAGATTATGTCTATTTCTTGTTTAGCTCGTAGTTGTTGAACCGTTGCTCCGTTTTGATCGTGTCCTATATGAAACTTGCTTAGAATCTAGTGTAGTTTCATATTATCTTGCTGGTTGCGTGTTTTGAAATGCTTGTGACTGTCGTTGCACACATATTGCATTCATGCCATCATATCTTACTATGCTCGTATCTTTTGAACCGTAGCTCCGTTGGAGATGTTCTCTATGTGTAACTTGATTGGAACGACGCGTAGAATCACATGAACCTATTTATTTTTCTGTTTAAAAAATATTTGAACATGTTAGTTCAGGTCTGGACAGAATTATAAAATAACGTATGAGGTCATCTCAGAGATGCTATATGTCGTTTCCGACCTCATTTAAAATGCCTAGATAGGTAGTTTAATTACGTTTCACCTCTTTCCATGTTTAACAACATACAATATTGCCGAGTACCTAATTGGGATAGAATAAATAATTCATATGTGGAGTTTCGTCAATATGCAACTCGTTGCATATTGAACTTCACTTAATGTGTAGTGTTTGATTGTTGTGAATTTCCATGCCATGTCTTGCATGTATTCAATTGATCATGAATCATATGTGGATTGCATCTTGTCGTGCATGTGTCGTGGTGAATATCTGTGTTGATGCTTGTTTTCGGTTTGCTTCGTCTTGATAGAGTTCCGCAAGCGTGTCGGAATGTGAGCACCCGATCGACTATGTCGGTTCGTCTGCTTCACGGAGTCATTCTTCATCCAAGCGGGATCTCAGGCAAGATGACCATTTCCCCAGATACCATTACTATCATTGCCATGCTAGTTTTACCGTTTCTATTGTTATGTATCGTTGCCTACCACCTGTTAAATATCAGCCTCTCAACATTGCCATCAAAACCTTCTACCTGTTCACAACCTAGCAAACCACTGATTGGCTATGTTACTGCTTGTTTATCCATGTGTTAGCGTTGCTAGCTGCAGGTGCAGTTGCTTCCATGTGATAACATGGGTTCCTTGTTATATCACCCTATTTAATGCTATTTAATTTAATGCACCTATATACTTTGTAAAAGGTGGAAGATTTGGCCTTTCCAGCCTGGTGTTTTGTTCCACCTTTGCCCCCTTAGTTTTGGCTACCGGTGTTATGTTCCATAATTGAGCGCTCCTAACACGATCGGGGTTGTTATGGGGACCCCCTTGCTAGTTCGTTTTAGATTAAATCTGGTCTGGCAAGGCCCAACATTGGTACTACATTTTCCCAACATAATAATTTTGTTAATACTGAAAAGCATAGGCGTCATGAACCTGAGGAGTAATTGTGCATAATACAGGGAGGGCTAGTGTTGGTCGAAAACAAAGCATCGTGTGGGGCCAACCCGGGGCAACTCGGGAGATGTCTATCAGGCCACCGTATGCTTCGCTTATCCGTCATGTCCTGATAACGAGATATGCGGCTCCTATCGGGATCGTCGACACGTGGGGCGGCCTTGCTGGATTAGTTTTACCTTTGACGAATGTATTGTGCATCGGGATTCCGGTGATTCTTTGGGTAATCTCAGAGTTGAGGTTTTCCACTAAGGAGTCCGTCGAGATCGCGAGTTTCATGATCGAGGATTTCTATGCGGCTTGTGGTAATTTGTGATGGATTAGTGGGAGCACCCCTGCCGGGTTATGTGGCAACGTGGAAACTTTGTTTAACACTGGTTCTAGATAACTTGAAGTCAACTTAATTAAAATATGCCAACTGAGTGTGTAACCGTGACTATCTCTTTCATGAGTTCCTTCTCCGATCGAGGACACGGTGGGGTTATGTCTGACGTAAGTAGGTGTTCAAGATCATTCATTTGATCATCAATAGTTCACGTCCATTATGCGTAGTTCATCCCCCCTCTTATTTCTTGTACTCGTAAGTTAGCCACCTCACAGATGCTTAGCCGCTGTTGCAACCTCACCACTTAACTATACCTCACCTATTAAGCTTTGCTAGTCTTGATACCTTTGGAAATGAGATTGCCGAGTCCCTTGTGGCTCACAGATTACTACAACACCAATTGCACGTACATGTAAAGGTTACTTGACGCGAGCGCGTTGATTGTTCATTTGGAGTTGCTTCGTCTTCTTCATCATCGATCTAGGATGGGTGCCAGGCCGACAGCCTGGGATAACAAGGATGGACGTCGTTTTCTTTTCTCGTTTGTTTTCGTCCGTAGTCGAACCCTACTCTTCTTCGTGATGTTTATGTATTGTACTGATGATACTCTGATGTAGCCTATGGCGAGTGTAATCCAATTCCATATATCTCATCTTTTCAGTACATGTACTTGTAACGATATCCATTCTCGCGAAACGACGAGATGTACTTCTATCCCTGACAAGGCCCTCGTGCCAAATTGAGGATAGGATCGCATCTTGGGCGTTACAAGTTGGTATCAGAGAAGGAACGACCTAGGAGCCCACTTGATTGATCGAACTTGGCCGAGTCGAGTCTAGTGAAAAATTACTTTGTGTCTAGTTATATATCGGAGAGTAGGTTCCTTTTTTCTCCTCTTCTATGCTCTGGTGAGGTTCACGACTTAGGAATTTTGATTCTACTCCTCTTCTCACTCAAAAGTTTTTTAGGATCATGCGGATATTTTTGGAATCTATATGATGCCGATGTGACGGAGTTCTGTCTTGGTGCCTCCTGTCTGACTTGATTTCTTTCGGGGAGTTGAGCTCCAGGGGATTCTCTAGCACATCGTTATCATTCAGATTTCTTAGTAAATCAGGATGAAGGATATTCGAAATATCTTCAATACTAGTAGTGGCGAGAGGAGTCCGGCTTCGCCAGTACGGGTGCAGAGAGTTCCGGATGTATCACCATACTTTGTATCGTTGTGATTGCGAGTGTCTGAAATAGATGAGGTTCTGAGATTATGGTTATGTGTTGACGGATGTGATACACTGGACGGGTTAGTTAGGAGTTGAGTGATATATTACTCCGTGTATCCGTGGACCAGATTGCATGACAAATTTTTTTGGGAGTTCTTAGGTGGGAATTCAAGTAGTTACTTATAGGACAATCTTCCAACAAATGCATGATGTTATGTTGGGGTTCGACATCTAGTGCATTCGTTTGTTCACGGTCGACTTACAACATTTCTCGTTGTGTCTTAAAGAGTCCTTGTAGCTTGCTACGACTCGGGGACGCTTCATATGTCGTGTGCACTGCCTTGCACAGGATGACTACAGTAAGGATCGAGCCCGTGCGATCCTGTCCACAAAAATATCGGATGAAATCTTTCTCATGAGTTTGTTCTCGCTAATTTGCAAGCCTCATCCTTTGTTTTGATGGAACATGGTAATTCGAGTTGCTTCGATGTCAAGTGGTGAAATTGTAACATCCCAAAATTATAAATTTTGGAATGTTAATATAATTATTATATGATTGTTTGTTTGTTTGCTTGAGTGATTGAAACTTGTGTGAAATTTGAAACTTTTCAAAAACTTTTGAATGAGAGGGAATAAAATGACTTTCCCCTTCTCCGTTGAATTCAAATTCAATCTTTTAAAAGCAAAGAGAGAAGATGACATGACTTCTTCAACTATAAAGAATTTGAACGGAGATATTTGCATTTGAATTCTTTTGCATTTTCCACTTGTTTTCTTCGGGGAAGAAATGCCGGGAAATACATTCTAGAGAGGAGGAACATGACCCTCAAACCCACGGGCATTTTGAAAGTTATTTGAACCCTAAAACTTAGAGGGTCATTTGAAAATTATTTGCAAAAGAAAATAAACCTTTTAGGCAATTTTGTGAAAGTAATTTTTTCTGAAGTTCTTATTTTTGCCGTGGAAAAATGCCCATCATTTATATTTTGTTTTTCTGATAATTTTAGTATATAGAAACTCTTTATTCCGAATTGATTTGATTTCCTTTTTATGGTTTTAGTTTCCTAGTTTTAAAAATAGGAAAGGAATCACTTTTAAATGGAAATAAGAGCTGTCCCAATTAAGAGCTTTCCTATTTTGGCCCAACAGGAGATCTTCTCCTACCTCTCTTCTTCACGTCACAGGAAGTTTTCCTTCCATGGACAAAAGATCTCCACCTCCGGGATTCGCGAAGTACCTTCCCTCCCAGCGCCTCCCGTCGCCTCTATAAGAACCCCCATGGCTCCCTCGTTCCATTCCCGTTGAAGCCACCCCCTCTCCTCGCCTCTAGCTCACGCGCCACCTCGTCGAAGTCGGCACCAGAGAACTCGCCGGCCACCTCCACATCGCCCGTGCACCTCCCCACCCTCCCTGCCGAGCCCTCCCCACCCCTTCGCCCCCCTCCACCGCCGCCCCACCCCCTCTCCCTTCCCCACCATCGCCAGAGCTACTGCCCATCCCCGACCAGGAGCTTTTCTCCAAGAACACCACCACGCGGCCCCCCTACAGCCCTCCATCCACCTCGCCTCCCTCCCCTCCCTGGAGCCCCACCGCCCCCCTGCCACCCCACCCCCTCGCCGGCGATCCCCACCCCACCGGAGCTCCACCACGACCCAGCCACCTACGGCCACCGGAGCTTCCCAGCCACGGTAAGGCCCCCTCTTCTTTTCCTTTTTTTACTTGTTTTGTTTTTACCCTTAGATCTATTTTCAACGGTGTAGATTAGGGTAGATAACCTTTCGGTTTTTAAACAAAAACCACACTAGTTTTTATTCACTTAACTTTTAGCCAGAGAACTTTTTCTTATACTTCGGCCATTCGTTGTTTAGCCTATACCACGCACACCCATCAGCCAATCAGTGAGCGCCACGTGTCTGTAGCAATTATTCTCTTTTTCTGTCTAGTTCCAAAAACAGCAAAGTTCCTGTTTTGTTTTGGCCATAACTTTTGATCCTGAAGTCCAATGCTATTGATTATTGTTCCAGTAGACTCCAATTTTTCAATAGTTTTTAAAAATATATAATTTGTCTAAGTTTGAAATTTTCAAATATAAGTTAGATCAGATTTAGTTTAAACCTTGTTTTGCCTATTCCAGGAGTTTAAAAAATGATTTTTAGTTGATTCTTTTTGCTACTGCTTCCTAGTGATTAAATCTTAGTGTGGTAGAAGTTTCAAAATTTTAAAGTAATTTTAGTGGTGTTTTTAACAGAAACAAGTTTCTGCCTTAGTAACGCGTGTTGAATTCTTTTACTTAGGCCTTAGCAAATCCTCACTTGTGATGTTATTTTTACTTGTTGCTTGATTGTAGTGCTTATGGTGTGTTTTGTGTTTGTATTGGTAGATCATCCGGAGTGCGAAGCGTGTTACTTAGAAGCGCTCGATCAAGACAACTATCATCAAGGCAAGTCACTTTGATCATACTATCACCTATGTTTTATGCATCGTAGTTCTACCATCCTATGCCCAAATTTGCATGCTGCTTAGGTACTTGGAAATTTTAGTATAGATTATAGTATCATGTGGTAGGCACACAACAACCCCGATACTTGGCCCCGGGACGACAACTTTCATATTACTAGGCTTGAGTAGATGGGATTTCGGTTGAGTGCATAACACGAGTGATGCGAGGTTGATTAAATAATCAAAACCGGTTAAGACAAGATTTTCAAGACCTCGGACGCAATGCAACTCTGGGTGAAGGACGGTTGATCGGCTCCCTGGAGAACCCAGTGGATGACCCGGGATGCTGGGGACGGCCATGACATCCTGCAGAAAGCTTCACCCAGGCTCAAAGAGACGGACGGATATTTTCAAGACCCAAGGCTTACCTGCACAGCCACAAGTCATTATGAGCTCTCGCTTGGTTGGACAACGCGGCGACTCTGGACAGGCGGTGCTAGCAGATGTAGATGAACGGTAGGAATGGATGGGCACCGACAGGGATTCAGAGGGACCCGTTGAAAGACCATCTTTTGATCATCCGGTCTTCAAACACCTTGAAGTGCGAGGACATACTCGGAGGCGATCAAATCTTGTGGGGAACGTGTGCAAAACTCTGCAGAGTACTCAAACCTAATCGATTAGCCGTGTCCACGGTCATGGACAACTTGAGCCAAAGGAACTGAAGTTATCTGGATTTCTCAACACCATTAAATATATTTGATGAGGGTAATTATTGACAACTCGGGTACGAGAACTGGTTGGCGGAACCATCTCGTTAACAACCAACAATGTAGTAACATTTTACTTTTAGCCCCCTTTTGATGTAGGAGAAAACTTGCTTTTCGCTAAAAACTTATAGCCCCACCTGCCATATATGCATATAGTATAGATGATTACTTTTCACCCCTCTCTTATGTGACTTGCCGGCATATTCAATATGCTGACCTACACGGCTGCAACGTCTTATGTCGCAGATATTTTTCTTCGACGAGTAAGAGTACGATTCAGGGTTACAGTCTACACTCAACTTGTCGTTGGTGTTTATTGGGACTCCACTCCCTTGATCGCTTCCGTTGAGATAATTAAGGTATAGATCAGTTTTACGCTATTTACATGTGATTGCACTTTGATATATACATTGATGTACTGTGTGTGCCAGCATACTGATCCAGGGATGGCATAGAAACACAGAGGCTTGACTCGTTTTGAGTCGGGTCGCTACAGAAATGGTATCAGAGCACATGTTGACTGTAGGACGTGACCCTAGAAACTGGAAACTTCTTAGGATAGGATCTCTCAAAAATCTTATTTTCAAGAACACCTTTTACTTCTCATTTCTTCTGATTTCATCAAACGTTCTCTCTCACCTCAAATAGTTAGACAATACCCTTACCCCTTTGACCTCATGAAGAATCAACGGAGTTCTACTTCAAAGTAAAGAGGATTTCATCATGCATTGAAGAATTGAAGCTGCACAAATTGAAGACTCTCAAGACCCGAAGAATTCGAAGACCCTGAAGCGTTCGGATATTTATATGACCATTAGAAGTCCAAACCCCTGTTATATACCCACATTAGATACGATGAATTGTGAGCCGTCATTGGTGTGTGTTTTCCGACGGCCACAACTAAAAATCTATTCTCAAAAATATTGTTTGTATTATGTGTATCTCCCTCTCTCTTACCCGTCTCATCCCCAAAACCTCAACCCTACCAGATGGAGTATGAAGCTGGACTTGTAGTCTCTGGACCAATGACCCAGCTGGAAGCTGAGATATGGATTCAAAACATGGAGAACCACTTCGGGAGCAACTTGATCTCAAGGAAGTATGAAGTGGAACACGCTCTTCAGTACTTTACCCAAAGTGCTGCTATCTGGTGGAAAATGCATCATGCCATACAAGGATTTAGTGGAGCAGAAAGTTGGGAAGAATTCAAGAAGACTCTGTTGAGATCCTGTCTCATTCAGAAGGGCTATGATAATCCGAAGGAGAAGACTTGTGCATGCAAGATATGTGGAGAAATAGGACACACCCAGGAAGAACACACAGATGGATGCACTCATTGTGAAGAAAATCACCCAGCTGAGGAATGCCCAACCAGTCAGGTGACTTCATTCTTGTGTGAAGGAACCACCCACTACCCAGCTCAGTGTCACATTTACCCCAAGGTGCAACAAGTTGTCAAGCAGCAGAAAGATGCACTGAAGGAAACCCTCAAGAAGAAGATTCTAGAAGAACCTGTGATGATTGAAAATATTGAAGACCCTGATGGAAAAGGTCTGACCAGATTTTTCTCCAATGCATGCTACTCATGTGGAGAAGAAGGACATTATTCACAGGACTGCACGAAGAGAAGCCAAGAGTATCTGGGAAACTTCCCGACGGAAGAAGTGGAGTTTGATCCTCTTGAAATAGAAGAACTGGCCAAGATGAAGGAGTCCGGAAAGAAGAAAAAGTACCCTTGGAAGAACCAAATATCTGCAGACATAGACCTGAGTCATGTCAGATGTTACAAGTGTATGAAATTTGGCCACCACAAGTACATGTGCTCAGGAAGGAAGCCGGGAACCCAAGGAGCAAAGGCAACCACTAAGACGTCTCGAGACTTGTCAGAAATCATTTTCTTTTGTTGCAAGGAAGCAGGACATTTTGCCAGCGATTGTTCACAAAGGAAGAAAGCTAGAATGGAGTAGTTAAGTTTTGACCATGGCAATAAGTGTAATCTGAAGCACTCTTGTTTTTCATGAGATCATGGAGTGAAATTTTTGTAACAGAAGTCCCTGAGATTGTAATAACATCATGAATAAATGGAATTTATTGTCTCATGATTGCCTATGTTGAAAATGTATGCGTTGTTTCTCTACGAGCAAAGCTCTCTGAACAATTATGAGGATAAGAGAAAATATGGTTTATGCAGGCATGAGTATAATTCATTTAAGTGTGGTAGTAATCGGTAAACCCCACAGGATCCACTGAGTAGGAATGTACCATGATTACCAAGGAGACACATACATTCCTCTGAGTACCTATTTACTGACACCTGCAGATGACAACTCTCTACGAGTCATTCCTCAAGGGCCCAGAAACGATCATGACCCTGACCAGTGACCATGATTACCCGAAAATCCTGAAGGACATGATGAAGCACATTCATCTTGAAGGAGATGCAGTCTACAAAGGCTACCCATTCATGGAAAATGGAGTGGAACTCTGGTACGTGGAAGTACACCTCCACCATGTGAAAGGAGTTTGTCCAAAGACTATGGGGCAATACTTCTTCATTTCACGTGTACCACGAGCAACTTTCTTTGATGTTGTTCGTGAAGCTGCCATGGAAGCCATACGTCAGATTGGAGAAATACTTGAAGCAAGACTCCGTCATACCCAGGAATACCTGAGTGAGGTACGTGCGGAGATGATGGAGATGAAGCTCATGACCACCATGATGAAGCAAAAGATGGATGATTTCAAGGAGCACCTCGGAAAGTTCGAGTGGAACTAAAGTACCTCCAAGAGAGGCAGATGAATAAAGTTGGCAGAAATGCTTGACCATACCGAACAATGTGGATGGCAGCATTTGTAATAGAGTACTTTTGAATTGGAGTTTTTGATAAGAAATTAAGGATGTAATAAAGGATTGATTATGAAATGGATATGATTTATGGAAGAAGCTATGATGGATCAGCAAATGTTTTCTTAGGAGCATACGAAAACCGGAGAGTTGTGAAGATACGATGGATGTTTTGTTCAGCTTGCAGAACCAATGGATTATCCGAACTTCGTTCGTGGACAAGAGAAATTCTGCAACGCTTGTGAAGATGCCCGAGTGTTAGAATGCGAGATTCGCTAAACCTTATACAGAGAAATGATTTGGGTGCGGAATGGATTGATCACCATGACGACTTACTCCTATCATTTATCTTGCTATTCGGAATGGTAAATCTGAGAGACTTACCCATATAGAGAGACGACGTTCTTTGAAGCTTTTGTTTAAGCCTTAGAGTGGTATAAGAAAAGCCCATGTACATGGCACTTGTTGTCCCGCGTAGGAAATGTTACGGTGAGAATGAAACCAAGACGCATCTCTCTGCAGGATAACCACAAATGGTAGACCACCATGAGAACCATCGATATGTTATTTAGAATTGACCATGAGACTGTCAGTTAAGAAGACCCAACAAAGGAAGAAGCTTATATCAACGGGAGAGCATCACCAAAGGATTTAATATGAAGACTGTGCGATGTCAGTTGCCAAAACCCTAGAGGATCGTTAAAGCATTTTGAGGGACCAGTATCTCTCATTTTAAGTGTGGTAGCATCCCACCTTGCCAGAGATTGGATTGTTAGAAGACCCCCAAACCCTAACCTTTCTTTCTAGCCTCTTCGAATCTCGAGGACGAGATTCATTTTAAGTGTGGTAGTTTGTAACATCCCAAAATTATAAATTTTGGAATGTTAATAGAATTATTATATGATTGTTTGTTTGTTTGCTTGAGTGGTTGAAACTTGTGTGAAATTTGAAACTTTTCAAAAACTTTTGAATGAGAGGGAATAAAATGACTTTCCCCTTCTCCGGTGAATTCAAATTCAATCTTTTAAAAGCAAAGAGAGAAGATGACATGACTTCTTCAACTATAAAGAATTTGAATGGAGATATTTGCATTTGAATTCTTTTGCATTTTCCACTCGTTTTCTTCGGGCAAGAAATGCCGGGAAATACATTCTAGACAGGAGGAACATGACCCTCAAACCCACGGGCATTTTGAAAGTTATTTGAACCCTAAAACTTAGAGGGTCATTTGAAAATTATTTGCAAAAGAAAATAAACCTTTTAGGCAATTTTGTGAAAGTAATTTTTTCTGAAGTTTTTATTTTTGCCGTGGAAAAATGCCCATCATTTATATTTTATTTTTCTGATAATTTTAGTATATAGAAACTCTTTATTCCGAATTGATTTGATTTCCTTTTTATCGTTTTAGTTTCCTAGTTTTAAAAATAGGAAAGGAATCACTTTTAAATGGAAATAAGAGCTGGCCCAATTAAGAGCTTTCCTATTTTGGCCCAACAGGAGATCTTCTCCTACCTCTCTTCTTCTTCACGTCACACGAAGTTTTCCTTCCATGGACAGAAGATCTCCACCTCCGGGATTCGCGAAGTACCTTCCCTCCCAGCGCCTCCCGTTGCCTCTATAAGAACCCCCATGGCTCCCTCGTTCCATTCCCGTTGAAACCACCCCCTCTCCTCGCCTCTAGCTCACGCGCCACCTCGCCGGAGTCGGCACCAGAGAACTCGCCGGCCACCTCCACATCGCCCGTGCACCTCCCCACCCCTCCCTGCCGAGCCCTCCCCACCCCTTCGGCCCCCTCCACCGCCGCCCCACCCCCTCGCCCTTCCCCACCATCGCCAGAGCTACTGCCCATTCCCGACCAGGAGCTTTTCTCCAAGAACACCACCACGTCGGTCCCCCCTGCAGCCCTCCCTCCACCTCGCCTCCCTCCCCTCCCTGGAGCCCCACCGCCCCCCTGCCACCCCACCCCCTCGCCAGGGACCCCCACCCCACCGGAGCTCCACCACGACCCAGCCACCTACGGCCATGGCCAGCACGGGAGCTTCCCAGCCACGATAAGGCCCCCTCTTTTTTTCCTTTTTTTAATTTGTTTTGTTTTTACCCTTAGATCTATTTTCAACGGTGTAGATTAGGGTAGATAACCTTTCGGTTTTTAAACAAAAACCGCACTGGTTTTTATTCACTTAACTTTTAGCCAGAGAACTTTTTCTTATACTTCGGCCATTCGCTGTTTAGCCTATACCACGCACACCCATCAGCCAATCAGTGAGTGCCACGTGTCTGTAGCAATTATTCACTTTTTCAGTCTAGTTCCAAAAACAGCAAAGTTCCTGTTTTGTTTTGGCCATAACTTTTGATCCCGAAGTTCAATGATATTGATTCTTGTTCCAGTAGACTCCAAGTTTTCTGTAGTTTTTAAAAACATATAATTTGTCTATGTTTGAAGTTTTAAAATATAAGTTAGATCAGATTTAGTTTAAACCTTGTTTTGCCTATTCCAGGAGTTTAAAAAATGATTTTTAGTTGATTCTTTTTGTACTGCTTCTTAGTGATTAAATCTTACAGTGGTAGAAGTTTCGAAATTGTTAAAGTAATTTTACTGGTGTTTTTAACAGAAACAAGTTTAGTAACTTTCAAAATTGTTAAAGTAATTTTACTGGTGTTTTTAACAGAAACAAGTTTCTGCCTTAGTAACGCGTGTTGAATTATTTTACTTAGGCCTTAGCAAATCCTCACTTGTGATGTTATTTTTACTTGTTGCTTGATTGTAGTGCTTATGGGGTGTTTTGTGTTTGTATCGGTAGATCATCCGGAGTGCGAAGCGTGTTACTTAGAAGCGCTCGATCAAGACAACTATCATCAAGGCAAGTCACTTTGATCATACTATCACCTATGTTTTATGCATCGTAGTTCTAACATCCTATGCCCAAATATGCATGCTGCTTAGGTACTTGGAAATTTTAGTATAGATTGTAGTATCATGTGGTAGGCACACAACAACCCCGATACTTGGCCCCGGGACGACAACTTTCATATTGCTAGGCTTGAGTAGGCAGGATTTCGGTTGAGTGCATAACACGAGTGATGCGAGGTTGATTAAATAATCAAGACCGGTTAAGACAAGGTTTTCAAGACCTCGGACGCAATGCAACTGTGGGTGAAGGACGGTTGATCGGCTCCCTGGAGAACCCAGTGGATGACCCGGGATGCTGGGGACGACTATGACATCCTGCGGAAAGCTTCACCCAGGCTCAAAGAGACGGACGGATATTTTCAAGACCCAAGGCTTACCTGCACAGCCACAAGTCATTATGGGCTCTCGCTTGGTTGGACGACGCGGCGACTCCGGACAGGCGGTGCTAGCAGATGTAGAAGAACGGTAGGAATGGATGGGCACCGACAGGGATTCAGAGGGACCCGTTGAAAGACCATGTTTTGATCATCCGGTCTTCAAACACCTTGAAGTGAGAGGACATACTCGGAGGCGATCAAATCTTGTGGGGAACGTGTGCAAAACTCTGCAGAGTACTCAAACCTAATCGATTAGCCGTGTCCACGGTCATGGACAACTTGAGCCAAAGGAACTGAAGTTATCTGGATTTCTCAACTGGTTGGCGGAACCATCTCGTTAACAACCAACAATGTAGTAACATTTTACTTTTAGCCCCCTCTTGATGTAGGAGAAAACTTGCTTTTCGCTAAAAACTTATAGCCCCACCTGCCATATATGCATATAGTATAGATGATTACTTTTCACCCCTCTCTTATGTGACTTGCCGGCATATTCAATATGCTGACCTACACGACTGCAACGTCTTATGTTGCAGATATTTTTCTTCGACGAGTAAGAGTACGATTCAGGGTTACGGTCTACACTCAACTTGCCGTTGGTGTTTATTGGGACTCCACTCCCTTGACCGCTTCCACTGAGATAATTAAGGTATATATCAGTTTTACGCTATTTACATGTGATTGCACTTTGATATATACATCGATGTACTGTGTGTGCCAGCATACTGATCCAGGGATGGAACAGAAACACAGAGGCTTGACTCGTTTTGAGTCGTGTCGCTACAGAAATCATATCCTTCCAAGAGGTGTTCTCATAATTTTTATGAGAATTCAAATTCTGTTGCTCAAATCAACTTGACTTATCATTTTTGTCAACTGGAGTTGTTGTGTCAATTCTTTTCCACCCGGTGTGCTTCTTTTCAAGTGAATTCTATTATTTCCAATTTTGCAAGATCAATCTCTCTTTTCTTTCCGGAGTTCATCTCATCTGTCCCATGTTGCCTTTGTTTTTCCCACCCTCCCGCCCTTTTTCTTCAGTGATTAGTTTTTATCCAAGTGCCTTTCTTTTCATCAATGCTTCCGCTCTCTTCTTTTCTGTGTCCTATCTGGTGATTCATTGTGAAGATTCTCAGGAGCTTCATGTTCATCTTTATTCATTCTTGTCATCTTTTCCGGTGAATTCAGTTCAGTTATCCGTGTCATCATATCTTTTTCATCTTTTAAATTCTTTCCTATGTTGGAAATTCTTATCAACCTATCTTGTTTATTCATTTCTCTCTTTTCTATCCGGAGTGTTGAAGATATCTCAGAAGTTCTTGTTTTCAATTCTTTCAATTATTTCGAGGGTCTCACCTCATCTAGTTTGTATCGGTGCAATCTCTCTTTTCTAATCAGTTGTTTCAACGGTGGTTTCTTTTGAGTGGGCCCATAACCCACATGCTTTTCCCAGGATCCTATCTGACTCTTCTAATCTTTTCGGAGATCTTTAATTCTTTTTCAATGTGATGTAAGTATGGATTCCATCAGTCATATCCCTTCTCCAAGATCTATTGGAATCAATTCGCATATTTGGCTCAACCTTTCATTCTTCATTATTCCGGAGTGAATCGGTATTCTTGGTGTTGTTTCTCGTCATCATTCTCAGCTTGCACATTCGAAGGAGTGTTCCTCGTAAATCTTGGTCCATTCTCTTGAAGATTCATCATTTCATCCTTGTGGCATCATCTTAATTGTTCCAAATCATGAGTATTCCTTCCATATCTATCCGGTGCATTTCAATGTTGTGTTCATTTCTCGATCCCCCGAAGGCCATCATTTCAGAAGATTCTTCATTCTCACCTTTTAGCTTTCATCCTCAAATTCTTCTCAATTGTTGTCTCTTCGTTCGTCTCACATTTATTCCGATGCCTCAATCTAATTTTCTGTTAGGTGGCTCATGATCTTTTCGTTCTCGTGTATCTCCATTCATTCTTGTTATATCCCCATCCAATCCAATTCTTACCGGTGTCTCCTTCAAGATTTCTTCAAGTTTGTGCTCTTATATCCCCTCAATCATTTTCAAGAAGAATAAGTGCTATGCTAAATCTGTTGCTTGTCATCAATTAAACTTGATGAAGGATAAGCATAACATAATTCTTATTCTTGTTCATAGTGAATTGAATTCTTCTTCCGGAGTGGCTCATGATATCAATTCTTTGTCTCAAGATGTTCTTCAAGATTCTTGTGGTCCTAGTTCTCAATTTCTTCTTCGTCCTTTTCTTGTCAAGAGCTAATTTATATTCTTTCTGACGGAGGCATTGTGATGTTGCTCTCTTCAATCAATCGTCTTGTTCTGACAAGATCATGTTGGTCCCTTGTTCAATTTTGTTCTTGGTTGTGCATTTTGTCTAGTTCTTTCATCTTATCGATTCTTTGTTCCGTTTCCTATCGAAGTGCTGCCGAAATTTTCCGTGAATTCTTTCTTGTTTCTCATATCATTCATCATCTCTTTGCAACTTTCAAGGATCGTTGGTTTCACTCGTCTGTCAAAGAAGCAACTAAGTTTTACCTTTTGCTCTTTCTCATCCTCTTCCCCTTTCATTCTTGGATCTCGGGTCGAGATCCTCTTGTACTGTAGGAGAGTTGTGACAGCCCGAGGCTGACGTTCCAGAAGATTCCCCTTCTATTTCGTTTTTGTCGTGTGTTTATTTTTATTTGTCGCATCATCATCGCATCATGCACATCATCCGCATTGCATCAGCATTCCTTGCCGCCAGTTTTCAAACTTGCATTTGTTATTAGTTGCTGGTTCTCTTCGTTGCCCGTTCTAAGCCCGACCACACTCGCATGCGCCCGCGGCATCATCAAAACCTTGTTTTTAAAAGTGTGTATAAAACTTTCTCTGATTGGGTTGAAACTTGACGTGCGGACCTATTTAGATATAGGTAGGCCACCTGTCAATTTTCGTCGCAATCGGAGTTTGACTGGTACCCGAACGGTTGATCGTAGCGGCACCGTATTCAGTCTATCGTCGAACATTTATCGGTGTTCTAAAAATAGTTGCCAGGTGCCTGTTTTCCCTCTCATCTCCGGCTAACCTACTCTACACGACCACTTAACCCGTCCCGCATTCGAAACCGTACGATTTAGATCGCGCTATTGAAACCGGGGCGAAATTCTGCTAACCCTAGCCCCGTTTGCCTATACATATATGCCTCCCATGTCAAATCTGACCCCTCTCTCTCTCTTCCTCGAAATATGCGCATCCATCCAAACCCTAGCCTTCCCCCTCCAGCCGTCGGCCCGCGCATCCCATCTGAGGCCCGCGTGGGCCCGGATCCGCCGCCGCCGCTTGGACCCCGAGGCTCCCATAGCTCCTCCCGAGCCCCTCCTTCCACAAGCCGCTGAAGCCGCCGTCGGTGCCAGGCCCCGAGCAAAGCTCTCGGCGCCCCAATGCCGCCCTGCCGGCCCCGCCCTCCATCGCGCTGCGTGCCGCCTCCGTCTGTCACCGCAAGCAGCCCGGTGCCCCGAGCTACTGCTGCTGCCGAAGACCGTGTCGCGTTGCCGCCCCATCGTCATGTCGCGTCGCCGCATGTCGCCGTCCCTCGCTGCCGGCCCGTTCTGCCCCGACCCGACATTGTCCGCCCCAGCGCCGCCGCTAGCCGCGCTCGTCGCCCCTTTGCAAGATCAGATCGGTACCGACCGGGAGCCCCGCGTTGACCGCGTGGGCCAGCGCGAGCAGGCCCAGAGCGCCTCCAGCCGGCCCACGTCAGCGCCTCAGCGGCCTAGGCGAGGTCGGCCTCCCCCAGGTCCGCCGGCCCCTCTAGCTCCTCCTCTCCTCAGGCGTTGACCCGAGCCCAAGGTGAGCCTCCCTCCCGAGCCAACTACCCCTCGCCCAGGCGTATAATAGCTTGCTGCGCCTCTTAGCTCGGCCCGTTTAGTATTTTAGGAGTTTACCTGTGATTTTATTTATGTTAGGAAAATTGCTAGAGTTTAAAACGCCCGTAGAATTTAATCCGTGTATCGTATCGCGCCGAATTGTATATGAAACTCGTGTAGTTTTCCGGGTAGATTAATAATTTGCAACTTGCATGCATGTTTGAAATAGTTTGACCCGCCAAATGCCTAGTTTTGCGTGTTGTCCCAATAGGGAGTTGTTTCGTATTTATTTTCGCGCATGTACGGATTGCTCGAATCCCGTAGATGAAATGCTCATGTTTTTAGGGACCTTTTTCCATGTGTTTTAGAGTAGTTGTTTGTATTTTTGCATGTATGATTCCGTCGCTAGTTTTCTATATCATGTTTAGGACATCTTCTCGCATATTCGTGTGGCGTTGTTATTATTTTGCAACCCCATATGTTATATATGTTTTCGAGGTAGAAAAATCCATAGAATTTAATGTGTATTTAGGTTTAGCTTTTGAGCAAGTTAGTGTGCGTGATATTTTGCCATGTTGCCCTGTTGTTTATTTTGTGGGATTTAATCCGTCCATGATATGAATAAGTTGTCAACTAGAGATTTGACCTTGGATGTGTAGGCTAGCCTCTAGTAATTTTGGTGGCCATAGAAATCCATGTTTAGGTGTTGTTTGCGTGTTCTCAACATGCTAGGAAATAGTGCTGATTTGTAGATGCTGAAATATTTCTAAGTCTGAAATCTGTTATATTTTGTTGCTCTCTTGTCATGATTTTATCTGGTGATCTGTAGCTCTTTTGAGGTTGGTACAATGGAGTTAGTTGTAGACTTCTAGATTCTCTAGCATGCTGTGAATTTTCATGCCATTTGGAGTCCTGTAGCATAAAGTTTTGTTGCTGTCAATATGACTTCAGACCAAAAACTGCACTTTCATAAACTATTATTTTCACTAAGTCTGAAACTGCGTGTGAGCAACCATTTTATGAGTTCTTTTCCTGGTGATCCATGCTTCCATGCTGGGTGTTATTAGTTGTATGTTGTAGTGCATCTTTCCCTCTATCGTCTCATGCCTTGGTTGAGCATTTTAGAATTGTGTAGCTAGTTGTTCGAGGGCGTAGAAAATGCTATGTGGCTGATTTTGGCAGATTATGTCTATTTCTTGTTTAGCTGGTAGTTGGTGAACCGTTGCTCCATTTTGATTGTGTCCTATATGTAACTTGCTTATAATCTAGTGTATTTTCAAATTATCTTGCTGGTTGCGTGTTTTGAAATGCTTGTGACTGTCGTTGCACACATATTGCATTCATGCCATCATATCTTGCATGCTCGTATCTTTTGAACCGCAACTCCGTTGGAGATGTTCTCTATGTGTAACTTGATTGAAACGACGCGTAGAATCACGTGAACCTATTTATTTTTTTGTTTAACAAATATTTAAACATGTTAGTTCAGATCTGAACAGAATTATAAAATAACGTATGAGGTCATCCCGGAGATGCTATATGTCGTTTCCGACCTCATTTAAAATGCCTAGATAGGTAGTTTAATTATGTTTCACCTCTTGCCATGTTTAACAACATGTAATATTGCCGAGTACCTAATCGGGATAGAACTAAATAATTCGTATGTGGAGTTTCGTCAATATGCAACTCGTTGCATATTTAACTTCACTTAATGTGTAGTGTTTGATTGTTGTGAATTGCCATGCCATGTCTTGCATATATTCAACTGATCATGCATCATATGTGGATTGCATCTTGTCGTGCATGTGTCGTGGTGATTATCTGTCTTGATGCTTGTTTCCGGTTTGCTTCGTCTCGATAGAGTTCCGCAAGCGTGTCGGAATGTGAGGACCCGATCGACTACGTTGGTTCATCAGCTTCACGGAGTTATTGTTCTTACAAGCGGGATCTCAGGCAAGATGACCATTTCCCCAGATACCATTACTATCATTGCCATGCTAGTTTTACCGTTTCTATCGTTATGTCTCGTTGCCTACCACATGTTAAATATCAGCCTCTCAACATTGCCAGGAAAACCTTCTACCTGTTCACAACCTAGCAAACCACTGATTGGCTATGTTACCGCTTGCTTAACCATGTGTTAGCGTTGCTAGTTGGAGGTGCAGTTGCTTCCATGAGATACACATGGGTTCCTTGTTATATCACCCTATTTAATGCTATTTAATTTAATGCACCTATATACTTGGTAAAAGGTGGAAGGCTTGACCTTTCTAGCCTGGTGTTTTGTTCCACCTTTGCCCCCTTATTTTCGGCTACCGGTGTTATGTTCCATAATTGAGCGCTCCTAACACGACCGGGGTTTTTTATGGGGACCCCCTTGATAATTCGTTTTAGATTAAAGCTGGTCTCGCAAGGCCCAACATTGGTACTACATTTGCCCAACATAATAATTTTGTTAATACTGAAAAGCATAGGGCGTCATGAACCGGAGGAGTAATTCTACATAATACAGGGAGGGCCAGTGCTGATGGTGTTGGTCCAAAACAGAGCACCGTGCGGGGCCAACCCGGGGCAACTCGGGAGATGTCTATCAAGCCACCGTACGCTTCGCTTATCTGTCGTGTCCTGAGAACGAGATACACGGATCCTATCGGGATCGTCGACACGTCGGGCGGCCTTGCTGGATAAGTTTTACCTTTGACGAATGTCTTGTGCATCCGGATTCCGATGATGCTTTGAGTAATCTCAGAGTTGAGGTTTTCCACTAAGGAGTCCGTCGAGATTGCCAGTTTCGTGATCGAGGATTTCTATGCAGCTTGTGGTAATTTGTGATGGATTAGTTGGAGCACCCGTGCAGGGTTAAATCTTTCGGAAAGCCGTGCCCGCGGTTATGTGGCAACGTGGAAACTTTGTTTAACACTGGTACTAGATAACTTGGAGTTAACTTAATTAAAATATGCCAACTGAGTGCGTAACCGTGACTGTCTCTTTCGTGAGTTCCTTCTCCGATCGAGGACACATTGGGGTTATGTCTGACGTAAGTAGGTGTTCAGGATCATTCATTTGATTATTAGTAGTTCACATCCGTTATGCGTAGTTCACCCCCCCCCTCTTATTTCTTGTACTCGTAAGTTAGCTACCTCACATATGCTTAGTCGCTGCTGCAACCTCACCACTTAACCATACCTCACCTATTAAGCTTTGCTAGTCTTGATACCTTTGGAAATGAGATTGTTGAGTCCCCTGTGGCTCACAGATTACTACAACACCAGTTGCAGGTACAGGTAAAGGTTACTTGATGCGAGCGCGTTGATTGTTCATTTGGCGTTGCTTCGTCTTCTTCTTCTTCATCGATCTAGGATGGGTTCCACGCCGGCAGCCTGGGATAGCTAGGATGGACGTCGTTTTCTTTTCTCGTTTGTTTTTGTCCGTAGTCAGACCCTGCTCTTCTTCGTGATTTTTATGTATTGTATTAATGATACTCTGATGTAGCATGTGGCGAGTGTAAGCCTATTCCATATATCTCATCTTTTCAGTACATGTACTTGTAACGATATCCATTCTTGCCAAACGACGAGATGCGTTTCTATCCCTGACAAGGCCCTTGTGCCAAATTGAGGATAGGATCGCATCTTGGGCGTTACACAGAGAAGGGCGGTTGGCTCACGTTCGGGCCCTTGGGTCGGCTGGAGGAGAAGGCGAGGCCGAGGGCGAGCTATGCCTGGGCGACGAAAAGGCGAAGGCGGATCTCGCGAGGAAGAGCTGCGGCTGGGCCTTGGTCTTGCTTTGGCCGGCGGCTGAGGCTGGGCCGACTTGGGCCTGGTCGACCCTGGGTCGAGCGGTGGCCTTAGGGGGAGGAGATGGTGAGCGTCTGCGCTCGGTCAACGGGGATCCGATCGGGATCCACCCCGATCCGATCCGTGGGAGGAGCAGCCTCCGCTGCGTGGGGTAGAGATCAACAGGGACGGGGCCGGCGGGGCCTGCGCTGGCCGGATCTGGCGGCGGCGCGGAACAGCGGGGCTCCGGGAGCTCTTGAGGTGGCGGCCAGCACCCTGGCTGCTCGAGAACCTGCGACATAGAGAGAGAAAAGCGGGTGAGGAATGGGAAAGGAGGAAGAAGAAGAAGGAAGAGGAGAGGGAGATGGAGATCCGGTGGCATGGGAGCACCGGCGGTGGTTGGCCAGCAGCGATGGGAGCTACTTCGGCCGGCGGGGGGAATCCGGCGAGGAGCTTGGGAGGAGAGGAGCTACGGGCAGGAGAGCTGTGGGTGGAGGAAAATTTTGGGCATGGTGGATCTGGTCTGTTGGATCTCTGATCCGATGGTCCCGATCGCTCAGATTGGATCTGGGAGGATAAGGTGGAGAACGTGGTGGTGGCTGGCACGGATTTCGAGGTGGAGATGTGGCTATCCAAAATTAGGGAGGAGGGGAAGATTAAATAGGAAAGGGGGCTAGGGTTACCCGAATCCAGCTCCGATTTCGACCACAGGATCGCAATCAGACGACCATGGACACGGGAATGGAATAGAAGGGGTAGACGGGTTGTGTAGATGGGCTATGTAGGTATGAGAGGGAAATGGTGCGGCCCACGATAGAGTTTAACGATGTCACGGGCGTGTGCGTGTGTGGTTGGTCTCAAATGGTCAAGACAAAACGAAGAGAACTGGCAACTAATAACGGATGCAGTTTTGAAAACTGGCGGCAACGGAGTACCGTTGCAATGCAGATGATGTGAATGATGTGAATGATGCGATGATGAGTGCAACTACCAAATAAATCGGACGTAGAAAATGGGACAAAAGGGGAATCTTCTGGAGCGTCGGTCTCGGGTTGTCACACTTGGTCTCCTTCGGAATCTTATTTTGACTCATCCCGAGACCACTAGTCAGACACAAGTCAAAATGATCCTCTCCCTTTCGACTTTGAGCACTCATGCAATGGATGAGCGCGAGCAACATATATTGGCACTTAGGATGGCAAAGATAATAATGATGGGGAAGGAAGACAAAAAAGGTCTGAAAGTCTCACATCAATGAGGACAATCATAGGCGAGAGAAAGCCAAATGATAGATATGATGTGAGAAGTAGGGATTGCCATGCAACGGATGCACATATGAGCTAAGGTAAGCTCTCCAATGAAGCTAGTGGGGGTGCATCCAACTTGCTTGCTCATGAAGACCTAGAGCTAATTTGAGGAGGCTCATCATTGGAATATACAAGCCAAGTTCTATACTGTAAGGGTCGCCACATAGTTATGCATGAATGATAATCTCTATGGAGTACAAATATAACAATGGAGTATGAGTGTGGATCTTTCAAAAGTAATAGTAGTGTTGCCCCCTTCTATCTTTTTATTTATTTTTTCTTTCCCTTTTTTATTTTTGTGGCCACTTTGGCTCTTTCTATTTATCTCTCATTTGTCCTCTTTGTGATCTTTTCATGTGTCCTCTTTTGGGATCTTCTGATTTGTCCTCTTTGGGATATTTTCCTCACTTCAGGGAAACACTCTATATTTTACAAGAAATAAAAAGAAGAACTTCACACTTTATAAGAAGTACTCAACATAAATATAAATGAAAACTATCATGATGTATGCAAATGTATGCCTCTGCAGTGTAGCAGGATATGCAATAATACTAGCGCGTCATGTAGCAATAACAAGGGCAAAGCCCAACTAGCATGCGGCTCCTCGATCAAGAAAAAGCATGTATGACAGGAAGATCAAGTCATGAGATGGTGGATGTTGCATGGCAATGTATCTCAGAAAGGCTATGGAAATGCCTTAGTAGGTAGGTATGGTGGTTGTTTTAAGGAAGGATATAATGATGCTTATGATGACAAAGCGTATCATGCCAAGGGTTTGGATGCACCAGTGAAGTATGCACCAACTCTCAAGATGAGAAAGGGCAATGCACCATACTGGAGAGGCTAGCAAAATATGGATGGTGGAAGTACCAACAATCGAATACTTGCATTAGTCCGAAGAAATCATGCACTTATTATAGGTAACTCTCTATCTAGTCAGGAGATTCACAAAGAGACAAGTACCCAAGGAGGAGTGTTTGGGGGTTTGGTTATCCTTGCGCATCTTCGACCCATGATAACGTGAGGGTACTCTATATATTCCAACCCCTCCAGAGGTTAGCGATCCATCTAGTAGCTAGAGTTCTCAACTATTTTTTTAAAAAAATACACACGGATTTCCCAAAATACGACACCTATCACTAATAGGCTCAAGCTCTTGTCACAAAAAGTCCAAACATTACTCAAATCAATACCTCAAAACTATTGCAAGTTACTACTATACTTAAATAGCAACCTCAGTTACCTACTCATGCAAAACACACAACTCAGTGCAACAAGCCAACTCTCTAAACAAGATAAGCATGATAACTCAAGAGAGTTCCAAAATCGACCTAAATAAAGCTCTTAAAAAGATAAAGCATGAAAACTAAGAGCTAAGCATGACAACAGCTATGAAAAGATAAAGAACACACAAAAAGATAAGCATGAAAACCTATGTTGTGTTCTAGGGTGGAGTGGAGCATGTTTCTCTCCCAAACAAAGAAGGCTAGGGTCCAACTTGTTGTGAACAGCAAGCAAAACTAAAACAAACTAAAAAAGTAAAGAGCGGGACGCTCCAAGCATAGCACATAACATATGAAGTGATAAAAATATAGCATGGAGAAGGACGAACTGATGATTGTTGATGGAGAAGGGGATGCATGGAGGCATCCCCAAGCTTAGACGCTTGAGTCTCCTTGAACATTTCTTGGGTGTGCATGGGGGCATCACCAAACTTGAGCGCTTGACACTCCTGGATCTTCTATCATCATCTTCCGTCGCATACTTGAAAACTCCCCGAATACGAAATTCATCCTAAGCTGATTAGAGTGGCTAGTGCCCATAATAAAATATATTTTTCTCTACTGTAAATAAAGATTTTCAGGAAGATATACTATCTCTCAAGATGGCCAAAAGGTTTTTGCAAAGAAAAAGCAAGCTTAAGATTTGCAAAACAATGAAAACGCAAAACAGGGAAGAATCTGGGGAACCAGACCAGCACGTAGTAAATATTTTTTTCCGGGCACTTCTGCAACTCAAATCGAAAAACTCAGAACAGACGCCAGAAATTCAATTATATAGAGCATACTGTAAAAAACATTCAGGTCAAACAGAAGATCTAGTGATTTTTGGCTAATTGTTTCGTCAAGCAGACAGAATCTGTTTCTGGACAACATGTCATAACTTTTGACCTTTCTTGCAATCGGAGGCTATCACTTGGCACAAAGCTTGAAAATAAAGATACAATGATGTTGCTACAGTAGTAACAAACATCAAGACCACTAAAACTGAAAGTAAAAACAAATTGGGTTGCCTCCCGACAAGCGCTTTCTTTTATGCCTTTGAGCTAGGCATGATGCAAAAAGTTCAAGTTGTATCAATTGAACCTTCATAAAGATCATCAAAAAGCTCTTCAATAGTACAACGAGTCTTAACAGGACTCTCAAAGAAAGGCCTAGTGGAAACACTTCTAGGAACAAAAGCAAAGGTAGTAAGACCAATTGGAATTTCATTTCTAATTCTACTTAAGAGAGGTATCTCTTCCAAGGTCTTCATAGTTTCAACACTCTTAGCAATAGGTATACTCGTTTTGGGTTGAGGAACCTTGGGTACGTAAAAGAATTTAGGTTCCTTCCTTCCGGGGGTTTGTACCTTTTTAGTCTTGATGGAGGATTGAGTAGTTCCTAAAGTTTCAGTAATATCCTCGATCTTATCAATCCTAGAAGGATTCATATCATGGGATTTAAGGGTCTCCAAAGTTTTGTAAATTTTGTGCATGGAGCTATCAAGTCTATTTAAGTTCCCTTGAATCCTATGATCTACTTCATTTATTTTATCCATGCTTGGCATCTCTAGTTCTATATTCTCAAGTTTACTCATAATGTGAGCTAAAGTGATATCATCCTTTATGTCAACAATAGGTGGGATTCTGACAAGATTTTCCATAACGTTAAGAGCCTCCCAAATGGGAGCTTCCAAGAAATTCCCACCTATTGCTGTGTCTAGAACAAACCTATTCCAAGAAGTTATACCAACATAAAAATTTCTAAGCAAAATAGTGGTGGCTTGCTTCTTGGTGTGTCTATCTTGAGAATCATTAATTCTATACGAAGCATCTTTCAAACTTTCGCCACCCCTTTGTTTGAAGGTGAGAATCTCTCCTTCGGGTGCAACACCAAAGGCAAAGGACTTAGACATACAGACTAAACAAAGAAAAGTAACTACCTTTTTTGTCGTTTTTGGTATAAGACTATAAAGCAAAAACTAGAAAGCAAACTAACAAGACTAAAAAGCAAAGATAAAAGATAGTGTGCAACTCCCCTATCTTGAAGACTGGAGTCCCCCGCAACGGCGCCAGAAATTTGATTGATGACGAGTTGATGGAACTATACTCCTCGCCCCTCATTGGTTACCCCAAGTGGAAGGTTGAGATGTAGTCAGCAGCAGATTTCCCTTACACGGGGACTGTAAGGTTTATCGAACCAGGAGGACTCCAAGGATCAACAAGTAGGTGTCTACTGCTCTGGCGCTAGCAGAAGACGTGGACCTGCACACACAACAAATCACTTTGCTCCCAACGACCTTAGAGAGGTTGTCAATCTCTCCGGCCTTTTCGTTTGCAAAGGATCAAACACAAGGGGGAATAGCGATGGTGATTGCAACGGAAAAGGAAATAAAAGCAGTAAATGGTGGAGGTGTAAACAATGGTGGAAATACGGACCAGAGTTCCATGATGTTCACTAGTGATGTCTCTCTCCCAAAAGAAGATAAACAACTATGTTGGGTAAACAAATTACAGCTGGGAAATCGACATAATTGTAAACGCACTGCAATGCTAATCATTCTACAAGAAAGTTAGAGGCTCATAAGTATGGGCAGCACGCCAAGACAAGTAGACCGTTTATCCATCAACATCTACTCACTAATCATACACCTTGAGATACCTATCCAGAACATCTCGCTGGTATTAAGTTGCTAGCAAAACCCAAAGTGTACTCAAAGGAACGGACAACTCAATTAACAAACTTTGCATAAGGTAAACAATCCTTGCAACCGTGGTTACAAGCACCGTTGTTTTCTCCCTGGTGGCAACAATACATCCCCTATTCTCATGTTTTTGTCACTCAAGCTAGACATCAGGGGGCATGAACCCACAATCATGCATAACGCTCCCTCATGGAGTTACAATCTACTACTTGGCCAAAGAAATAAAAAGCAATGGAGAACATGCATGAATTACTCAAGAACAAAATATAAAAGGAGAACCAAATATATAACTCATCACAATCTAAACATAATCTCATAATCCATCGGATCCCAGCAAACTGAGCATTGCAACAGTAGGTAAATTATATAGTTGCCTTGATCATGTAGGGCAGCTCACAAGGGCTAAGCATTGAAGCACAAGATTGGAGAGAAGACATCACATAGCTACTGGTCATGGACCCATGGTCCAAGGAGGACTACTCATGACACGTCAAGCGTCCATGGTGGTGGAGAAGCTCCCGAAGGTCAATCCTCCCTTCGACAGGGTGCCAGGAAGAGGTCTCCTCGCGCTCCCGATCTCGGGAGCGCTACGGTGGCGGAACGATGGTGAAATTCGTGATGCGGGATATATCTTTAGGGTTTTCGCTTCGAGGAGTAAATATTGGCCAAAGGAGGGAGACAGGGGGTGGACCCGCCACCCAGGTGACCTGGTGGCACGGCGAGGAGGGGGGTCGTGCCAGGTGGCCGCCTGGGCGAGGCCTGGCTCCCCTCTGGCCCACCTTCGTACTTCCTGAAGCTTCTGTCATGCTGATTTTTATATATTTTTATTGGTATTTTTCGGGATCTAAAAATTGGGGTAAAGTCCCTGCAATTAAAAGACATCAGCACACAGAAACTGGCACTGGGTGCACTGAGTTAATAGGTTAGTCCAAATATGTGTAAAAAGGTATGAAAGTGTAGCAAAACACATAACAATGTCACCCAAAAGAGTATCGAACAAACCGAAATTATAGATACGTTTGGGACGTATCAGTGGCGGTTTGGCCCCAACCTAGATCGGGATCGAGAGGAGAGGAGAGAGAAGTGGCGGGATCATGGGGGAGTGGGGGTGTCGGTGCCTCCCGAGGGGAGGCTATAGGCCAGGGGCTGGGCCGGTTGGCCCAGTTGGGTCGGCTCCCACTAGGGGAGTAGATGGGACCTTTTCTATTTCTTCTCTTGAATTTTGTGCTTTGCAATTTTTTAAGACAATTTGGTACTTTGTAAAATAATGAAACTTGGTCCAAAAATCTCATTGCAATATTTGAAATTGCCACAAAATTTTGGGGTGGTCTGAAATAAGTATGGGCCTTACATAAATTAAAAGGCATATAATTAAATGATTTGGCTTCTCTCATAATTTTTTTAGAGGCAATTAATTACTTTAGAAAATGTTGGTTCCAATTTTATAAATACCACGTGAATATTTGTAACCCAAACATGATTTTTGTTTTCAGGTTTGAGAATTTCATGTTTGACCATTTATTTGAAGATTGAAAAACAAATGGGAAATTGAAAAGAGAGTAGTGTCAATTATGATCAAACATTGTTTATCAAAATGGATTAGCTTAATCTTGTGATTAATGTAGCTTGATCACCTAGGTTGTTGTAGCTTAACTACACGGATTACTGTAGCATTAATCCCGGGGTTTCACAACTATCCACCAATAAAAGAAATTCTTGTCCCGGGAATTAAGAGGTAGAACTAAGGGGGGAGGTTTGGTTATGAACTTATAATGAATCTTCTTGGTCTTGTTTGCTCTTCCCAAAGGAATTTATCCTTTTCATTGAAGTCATCATTTCTCTGACTTAGGTCATCCAGATGAATCTGTAATCCTCCCTTCGGCATCTTCATCGTCCTACGAATGCGATAATAGGGAGGACCTTGGAAGAACGTAGCTACACAAAGTTGGGCATCTGACGACGAACTTAGAGAAGAAGACATGACTTATTTCTGAAGTTGTAACTCATGGAATTCATTGAAAGTAATATGCAATGGTACAAAGATTTCAAACGGTTAAGCAATCATTTGATTCCTGTCGTGCGTATAAGTCTGACAGTAGAAGTGTAGGGTACGAAAGGATGGGCAGAGCCTTAGCTACAGCGAGGATGTATGAGTTCAGGCCCCTCTACGGTGGAGGTAAAAGCCCTACGTCTCAGTGCTCTTGGGAGCTTAGTGTCGAGTGGATTATAGGATTACAGCAAGTGCCAACCCTTGCACCAGTGGGGAAGGGCGGCTTATATGGAGTGCGCTACCCTTCATAATGGCCCAGTGGACAAGGGTGGAATAGTGGCGAATAAATGCCTACGTTACAGGTAACGTAAGCCTTAAATGCTAATAATGGTGTATGAAAACGTAGGACCGTTGCCCTCCTAGGAGGTTACGATGTACATAGTGGATTCCAGTCGGTACGTTAAATATGCTCCGAGTGCTCGTCGCCGACTGGATGATGGGGGCGTCCTTAGTTCAGTCGGAACTGTCCAAGGGCCTTGTCTTCTATGAAGGGTAGTCCTTGGGTAGGACCTATAGGGCAGGCCTATGACCCTACCCTGGGACTATAACCCCATCATTAGTCCCCGAATAGATCGGGGTTGGAACGATGAAGTGATGTCTGGAGTATGGGACCGACTGGTATGGAAGTCACTTTAGCGTTGTTTGCCTCGATCCATTTTATCCTTTCAACCAGTGATCCGAGTGAATATACCAGTGAAACGAACCGTCTGGGACCGAGTGCTTCCACGGAATCTTTCGACGTGACTGGTCAAACTGACAGCGGCGAATTTTCCGGGATCCTCAAATTTCATTTGCCGCGCGCTCATCGGGGATGAAGACATCGTCATCGAGTAGGTTTTGCCTCCTCGATTACCGCGCCATTATGTTCTCCACTAACCTTGCTGCGGCCGGTTGGGGGATAATATCTTGGGTCCACCTGTAATCGACCCAGTCGGAAGCCTATTTAAGCCTCCCTGGCGGGATTTACTATTGCGCTGCTACTCATCCTCCCATTAATCTTGCTCTTCCCGCAGCTCTCTGCACACCTCAAGCCTCCTCCTCCTCCTCCTCTGCGAAACCGTCGCCTTCGCCATGACGAAGGGACAGACCAGCAAGCTCGAGTCGCGGAAGAAGAAGAAGAAGGGGGCGGCCCCTACTCAGCGGCGGCAGCGGGCGCTGCCGGTGGGTTGGATCTAGGGGGATTTCCTCCCCTCCTCGGTGACGGAGGACGACGTGGTCGAGCTGGTGGAGCATGGCATGGTCGCCAACAAGTCCTGGAGGCTGCCGGAAGGCGAGACGGAGCCGGCGCCGAAGGAGGGGGAGCGCGTTCTGCTGCTCAGCCATTTGTTCAGAGGCTTCTCCTTGCCTCCCCATCCTTTCTTCCGATGTATCATGACTTACTTCGGGGCGCAGCTCCATCATTTTCCTCCGAACGCGATAGCCCACCTTGCTGCATTTGTCACCCTCTGCGAGTGCTTTATTGGATGTCCTCCCCACTTGGGGCTCTTTAAGTACGTCTTCTCCGCTAGATCCCAAACCGTGAAAAAGCTTAGCCAGTTGGACGATAAGACCCATATCCTCCAGCTCTGCGGGGGTTTAGGCTTCCAGAAGAAAACAAAGAGTAGCTATCCCTCTCTCCAGCTATCCGACTCAGTCAGGAACTGGCAATCGTCCTGGTTCTATTGCCAGGACATTGCTTGTCCGAATGCTTCGAGCGGGTTGCCACCTTTTAGCTTAGACCGTCCGGCCCCTCCCAGGAAGCTTGCGCTCTCTAAAGGGGAAAGGATCCAGATCCAGCCTTTGGTCGATGCGCTGATAGCCGTCGTCCGCAAGGGAGTCACAGGCACGGACCTGCTGGAGACTTTTCTGGGTTGGCGCATCCAGCCGCTGCAGGCCCGACACCACGCCATGTGGCACTACGCGGGGCCTTCGGATTCCACTCGGTCTCATCCAGAGTGCGTGACCGGTGAGACTGTGAGTGCGTGGGTCCGCGGCATCACAGGCATGCGTGACAACCCCGTGGGAGCCCGGCGGGTGAAACCCTTCCGCGCCGACAATCCTCCTCTGAATGAGGTGAGTACATCTTGCCGAGTGCTTTTAATCTTCTTAGACTTATTGCTTTTCTTGTCTCGCTGACTGACGTTGCCGACTGTGTTTTGTGCAGGAGTGGACCAACTGCTATTCTGCTGTCTCTAACGGGAATCCAGCCGAGGAAAAGGAGGGCAGCCAGGAGGGCAGCATGGATAGCACCGAGTACGTCTCCGACAGTGGGGAGACGGAGGAGGAGACGGAAGAGGAGGACGAGGAGGATGGGGAGCAGAGCTCGCCACCCTCACCACCAGAGCACCGAACCAAGCGCCGTCATGACCCTGCTTCTCCGCCGTCTCCTCTAGCGGCTCCGAGTGCTCCGCCAGCTCCTCCCGTGGCTCCGAGTGCTCGGAATGTGAAGAGGACCAGGGACGCTGCTGCCGAGCCCGTGAACCAGCCGTCCAAGGTGGCCAAACCTAGTGGGCCTAAGCCTCGGAAAGCTTTGCCTCGGATGAGGATCGCTGTGGGGACCCCGACTGGTAAGTCGAGATCGCCGTGCCCAGTGATCCCAAGGATCAATGCTCACTGAACACAGATACTGAATAATAGAGTCTTACATCCATACATACCGTTTGATACAATAAACGACCACTTCGGTCGAGTCTTACATACATAGGGCCTTAAAGGCCTACACTTGAAACTGAACCAATAGTGGAATTATTGGTTGAAAGCGTGAACCCACGCCATCAGCCTTAACCTACAGGCATACTGACTGGGAGGCATCCTAGCTCGCCAGAACGTCACCGAGTTAATCTTCACCGTATCCTGTCTTTCACACCTGGTCAATGAAATAACCAGCGGCAAGCCAATGAGTACTTTGAATGTACTCGCAAACAGTCCATGATAAGAACAATGAAAGTGAAGGATAACAGTATCATGCATCTTTAGTGTAACTCATCTGGGTGGAATGATCATGTATATGCATCAGGTTAAAGAATTACTTTTGAAGAACAGGTTACAGATATCCACATATCTGCTAAGGGCTGGACCATCCGGGTTCACCCTATATGCCAAGTCATCGGACTTGTCATAACCACAATGTATTAATGAGGGCTAAACGCTAAACCATCCGGGTTTACCCTATATGTCAAGTCACCGAACTTGATCATATTATTGTGATTATAATAACAACACCTTTTTAACACCACGCACACACACTTGGTTTTTGCGGAAACACATGACGTAGTTTAAGCAGCACCACCCAACTGTCCTTGACCGTGGACACGGCTATTCGAATAGTTACACTCTGCAAAGGTAGTATGCTGGACCCACGAGAAACGGGAAACTTCCGTGTCATCCACGACTCGCGGTATATCACATATACCCGAGGTAAGTACCCGATCATCATCTTTCCCCTGACGATACTAGACAAAGAAGTCCACTCGATTGGTACCCAGCCCACATGTTGTACATCTTACGAGCACCGACTCTGGACTATATCAACCATGCAGGGACCAACGGTGTGCCAGGAACTCATAATAATGGCATAGTCGTCCTACCTGGCACGACCCCATCACGAGAGTGACACCGATCACTCCCGTCACTAGTAATGTGGCTCTTTGCTAGTACCGACCAGAGTAATCAACAAAGCCCCGTCCCATAAAGGGGTATCGTGGTCGTACTGGTAAGGTTGGGACGGTCGACACATCATAAATCTAATCCCATTCCGAAACCATACTCACACAAAAATCACCGGTGCATCACTTCACCAAAAGTGATCACCAACTCATCATCACCCTCGGGCATTAGTGGCACCCGACGGGGTTTTCATAACCTCTTTATTTAACTCATCAGCATGCTCATGATAAAATGCTCTATTATTACTTGTCAACATGGTATAACATGACCCTCACGGGGTAGGGTCAAGCTTAATGCAGTGATCTTACTTTACTAGTCAACATGACAGTAGCATGATCCTCGTAGATGGTAGGGTCAGCTCATCATGTTTGTGCTCCGAGGAGCCATGTGAATATCATTATCATCAATGCAAGTGCTTCGAAGAAGCCTTCGGTACCATCGCATCAATGATGAACCGGCACTGTGATCACATGCATCGGGAAAATACTTGCTATACTAGCATGCATCATTTTATATACTGAAGTCATGGCAAAAGGGCTGCTTGCCTTGCTCACGTAAGTCCTCGGGGTCTTCTAGGTCTTCCGCTCCGTCCCCGAATACTCCGTGTACCGTCAACTATAGTAAGCCATATATCCAGCAGAACAAAAGTGTTCTATAAATAGAAGTTATATTTTTCTCGGACCTCTCTGGTCATAAGAAAAATACCTGAATCCTTGCCAAGGGGTTTGAATCATCACGGGTGTCTAGATGGAAGGAAAGGAGGGACAAGTGACCTTTGAAGAGGTCAACGGAAATCATTTTGTGAAAAATGAGTGGAGGCACCCATTTAACAGATAATGATTTTAGAAATATTTAGGAAGTGGTTTCACTAGATTTGGAGTTGAAATGAATTTACTAGGAACTTCTAATGTGGGATAAATAGCAATAGGGAGCTATTTATTATAAGCAACAGAATGAAGTCTGATAAAAATATTGACCAAGGCTCTAAAAATGAAGAGTGATTTTAGAAGTCTCTGGAAGTTTGAATCACTTGATTTGGAGTTGAAATGGATCCTCTAGGAATTTGCAAAGGTGGTGATTAGTATGTCTAAATGGGCATTTAGATATTATTATCACAGGAAAGTATTTTGGAAAAAGTTGCAATGCCCAGATCTGGATAGAACATGATTTTAGAAACCTGCAGAAATTTGAATCAATAAATTTGGAGTTAGTATGAATTTAAGGTGGAATTTACAAGATAGGACTAAAAAGGAAAAAGGGAAAGGCACTATCCCTCGGGCTAACAAGTGCCAGAGGCGGCAGATAAGCCAGTGGGCCGGCCTGCTGGCTCGGCCTGGCGCACAGCGCCACGCAGGAGACGTATTCAGTGGAATACACCTCCGGATCGGAGGAGGCGCAAAGCGTCTGGGGCGTCTCCACTTATCTGGTGGACCTCTGCCCTGGCTCCCTACGAGGGGCCCCGCATGCAGGAGTTTCTCCTACCTCCAGCATGCGTAGAGAGGAGAACCAGGAGCCCGAGGGCTCGCTGGCTCCCGATGCCCTGGCCACCTCCGGTGAGGTCCGGCTCGCCAGCGGCTCGGGCGGCCGCGCTGCGCCTACCCGGGGGTCTCGTTCCTGCAGGGGAACCGCGGAGAGAGGAGGCCTTGGCCGCGGTTCGAGGGCGGCGTCGGTAGTCGAGGAGGTCGGCGCCCGGCCATCTGGATGGAAGGAAAGCAGGGGAAGATACCCCGGAGGGTCCACGGCGAGGGAGAGCTCGGTCCTTCCCGAGCATGGAGCAAGGTCCAGGAGAGGGCCTCGGCCATGGGGGCTACGCAGGGAAGAGCCAGCTGCGGGTAAGTCGTCTACCCCCTGGCTTCGGCCAACCGCGAAGGGAGAGAGAGCTGAAGGCGCTGGGGAGGAGCTGCGGCGGCCTGGGGAGGCTCACTAGAGAGCCTAGGGGCGAGGAGAAACCCCCTGGGTTGGCTAGGCTCGCACGGAGATTTTCGGGAACTTCGGCCATGGCTATGGCAGGAGGAGGAGGAAGCGAGGGAAGGGAGCAGGGAGGATGAGAGGGCTCTAGGGAGAGAGGAGGAGGGCTTGGGGAGCCAGAGATGCTCGGGAAAGAAGAGATAAGGGGGAACAGGAGCCGAGAGAGCTCGGAGCTCTCTGGTGCACCCAGGGCACGATGGCCACGCGTCCCTGAGCCTTCTTGGAGCCTAGCTGATGGATGGACGTGGTTTGAACGGTCAAGGGGAGCGTTCTCGCGCGCTGGGGCATGCTGCCAAGGAGGTGACCGAGCTGCAGAAGGAGAAGAGGGTGCAGAGCACCATTACTCCACGCTAGAGTGGTGGTCACCATGGTCACCTGTGTCCTGGGGCACCCCTTGGCCAGGCCAAGGTGTCCACCGTGCAAGGCATGCTTGCCACGATGCACTGGTGAAGTCTGGACCAAGTTGGAGGTGTCTAGGTGGGGTTTTGACTGCTGCAAAGTCTCTAACAGAAAACTTGGAGCTGGTAAAAGTGGGTCTTAGGTGGGGATACTTGGAGGGAAATTATGTCTGGCAGTGTTAGGCATGGAAGGACTACCAGACTGCAAAGTTTCAGATCAAACAAAGGAGTATAGCTACTACTTGCTGTTCAAAGCCATGATTCAGCCAGAAATCTATTTGAAGAAGTGCTGCTCATTTTTCCTACATGAGCATGCCATCAATTGATTAGAAATGATGCATTGAGACACTAGAGAGGCTCTGGAAAGAATTGGGGTGATAGCTTAAGCAGAAGAATGGAAAGTGATGTAAAACAGTGCTGCCAAGGGTGAAAATGAGAGAAAGTTACAAAGGGTCCTTCCCGAATAATTGACCAGTGGCCATGGGAAAGTTACTGGAGGTGAAATGTAACTAGTTGAGGCTGTGGTAGTAAGTTGAGCTCTAGGAATAAAGTAGAAGGGGCAATAGAAGCCAAATTAGTGAGTGCACACAAGGTGTTTGATCTGTGGTTAGGCTACCAGATGGATTCCAATGGCTATGAAACTTAACAGGATCAAATAATAGATGAAAATAGGCTTGCACACCAAATCTGGGATTTGCTGGAGAAGTTTTCCAATGTAGACTTGAAAAACCCAAGAAAGGGGCAGAAATGGGTTTCTGCTTAGAACCCTATTCAAATAAATTCCCACAAATCCAATATTTGGTGTAGGGGCATTATTTGAGCATTAAGGCATGCACAAAAAGTTTGAGGTCAATTGGACAAACTTTATAATGTAAAGTTTGTCAAAGGCAGAAATCAACAGAGAGGGTTTTGAGGGTTTTAGGACAAGTTCCTCTATTCTCCTTGGTGTACCACTTGGTTTGGATGCCTCATTGGAGTACTGGAACATGTCCACCAAATTTGAGCACAATTGGAGACACTTCACAATGTAGAGTTGCTCAAATTTGATTCTGGACAGATAGGGTTTTAGAGGGATTAGGGGAGTCAAATCAACTTGGATTGAAATGAAACTTGGCAAGATCATCAAGAATATCATAGATGACATGCTAGAATTTTACTAGAATTTATTGAGAATAGCGCTTGAAATAGGCAGGAATGGTTTTGGAGGGTTTTGCCCAATATTTTGAACATGGCCATGTGTTGAAACTCATAAATATGGAATAAATATATCCACTGAGTTTCCCTAAATTTTCTTAAATATTTTGAAAGTAATAAAAATAGCTTTCCTTCATAGGAGACCATTTCTGGCCTCACAGAAAGGCTTTTAAATAAAATAACTTTTAAAATAATAATATGGTGGTTTTTGAAAGTCATTTTGATAATGGTTTTAAATAAAACAATTGGTGCAAAAGAAACTCCCTAATTTGAGGACTTGTAGTACAAACCTCATCTCATGGCTTTGAAAGTTTAATTCAGAGAAAAGCTTTTTGGTGAAAATAGTATTTGGTAAAAATAGACATTTGTCCTAAACACAGGGTATGATCATTAGACAAGAGATCATGGGATGAGAAGATGATTAAGAGAATGGCAAGAATTAATGGGGATCAATCACATGCAAAACAAACAGACAGACAATAGTCACTCCAAGCATCACAAGCATTCACAAAAGAATACTAATTGGTCCTAAATTTTGAAATAAGTTACTTAATCAGGAAGGCCAAAAATTGGGGTGTGACAGACCTTACCCTCTTAAGAGAATCTCTTCCCCGAGATTCCTGGGCTAGGGGTTGGTGAGATACAGAATCTTGAGTTGGAGGTAGTCTTCATGTCCTCATGTTGCTGAGGTGGTCTTGAGGTGCTTGATGATACGACTTCGATTGTTCACACGTCCTCGACTGATCGTGAGTGGAATCTGGCAATAAGTTATGCTTGACCGAGGTCAAGGGCTTGGTAAGCAAGTCCGTGCAAGGTTCTGGCTTGCGAGTGTATTCCAAGTGAGAATACGTGGCAAGATGGTGTGTCTAGGATCTGGTCCTGGGGTTTCGCATGCCGGTTAGTGACATCAAGATGTCTCGTGTTAGAACGCACTACCAAAGTCTTCGCATGGCTTCCCTCTTACGAGGAAGTCCTTGACTTCCTTTCACCAGTCAAGCTATGGTCGCAAATAGTCTTCGCAGGCTTCTCCTGAAAGGGTCCGGGCTGGGTCTCACCTATGAGTCTAAGCTCGAAGGCTCAGGTCCCGAACAGGTCCTGCCATCTTGGGAGTTGCGAGGGTTTCTGGATAAGCTGGTTACCCAAGAGCATAAACCAGTCATCCGTTCCCAAGGTCTGCGACTCGGCAAGCGGAAATCACATTTAGCAGGTCTTCAAAACGACCTACTAGTACTTGTGTCCTTGATTTGGACCAAGGAGAGGTCGTCTGATCCTTTCGCTTGTCCAAGGGCTTCGTCATCTTGAATCGTCGAGGCTTCTTGACGTCGTTTATGTAGTCGGTGCGCGGTCGGTGGTTGACTTCTTTTGCTTCATCGTCATTGTTGCGGCTTCCTTGTCTAGGCGGTTCTTCGTCTTGACTTGAGTAGGATAGGCTTCCGTCGTCTTCGGATTGCTTCGAGAAGTCCACCTTCTCAAGATAGCACGGTACCCTCGAGAGGTACAACAATCGGTGTTCCTGGGGTCGACCAGACACGACTAAGGTGTTCTTCCTCTTACTGGGTGAGTAAGTATGTCATCAGCGAGGATGACAACCTACCTTCCCAAGCATGACATAAGCACAGTGCTCAAAAGTCAGGTGAGGAGAACGGAACTTGCTATGGGCGGGTACTGGCCACATTTAACGACTTAGAGTCGTCTTCTATGGTCGTAATCAGTCCATGAGTGGCTCAGCGAAGCTTTAGGGTCTTAAGGAACTTAGGATGTGGGCGAACAGTTATTATCTTCTCTCTAAGCACATTCCTTAGATGCCAGTCCCCGAGAGTAGTGTTACTCGTGTCGAGTAATAGTAATCTCATAGTGTTGTTTGTTTGTCATGGAGCTCAATAGGGCCGACCTGTTCGAGCTTCATGCCAGTGGGGTCACTCTCAGTGAACCCACTGGGTGTAGTCCCCGAGACCGCTGTCGATTGCTTGCATCGGCAGGGGTCTGAAGAACTTTGAGCTTTGATTGTTTTGTCATATGTGTCGATACTTTTTCCTTGGTGAATGTGTTTGATCCTCACTTTGTGTCTATTTGGCAGAAGACTTGTGAAATGGGATTTGCGTACAATGCTCTGAAGGCTGAGAAGATTCAGCTTGCTGCGGACTTGGAGGTGGCTGTGAATGACCTGGCTGGTGTGAAGGAGGCTCTTGCTGACCGAGAGAAATCTTTGGAGGAGTCTCGGGAGACCAACAAGGCATTGCTAGCCGAAGTAGAAAAATTGAAGAGTCGGAGATCTGAATGGATGGGCCAGCTGAAGGTGATGAACAGTCGGTGCATGGCGCAGGAGAACTACGTCAGCGACCGGGAAGGAAGATGGTCGCACTGCTTGGTGGTAAGTTGTTGCCGAGTGCTTCTTGACCTTGGAGTTCACTCTGTCGTGCTTACTTTCTGCTTGTCTTTTCTTTACAGACTTCTGTCAGGACGTTGAGGCTGAAGCAGCCGAAATTGAACGGTCGCTTGTTCCGAACGTTCCACTCGGCGATGAAGCGAACCGGGACATGCTCCGAGTGCATTCTCGCCTTAACAGGGTGGGCCCCTTCATCGGCCGTCTGAGAAAAGTTGTCGGCCGGATCGACAAGGAGCTGTGGCCTGAAGACGACTCCCGAAGCGAGATAGATGGGTTGATGACTCGGCTGGAGGACATCCCAGGCAGAGTGCAGGCATGGAAGAAGTTTGCCGCTCGGTGCAGTGCGGACGTGGCGCTATCTCTGGTCCGAGTGCACTGCAAGGAAGCCCGCGAAGAAAAGCTGAAGACGCTGTAGGTCGCCAACACCAAGAAGCTTCGATTCGAAGACGTAATGGAGACCTTCCTCGACACAGCCACTCGCATTGCAGACGGAATCAACCTTGACACCTTTGTGGAGCCTGCCAATCCCGGCGACGCTTGAAAAAACTTTATGGTGAACGCACATTTGCCTCGGTATGCCGACTAGTATCTGTATTAAACTTTGGCCACTGCTGTTGGCCGTCACATTCGTGGTTCGGTGTGGATAATCTTGATTCACACCGAGCCAACTGATCGTAGATCCAATTTGAATTCAAATCGGATCTTTTGCTCTTCTTTCGCTGAGTTTTTTTTGACACGATTTTGACTCGTTACTTTTACTTGGCATTTCTTGGTGAAGTCAATGGCAAACATGCGGAGCATGTAGTTTTCAGTTGTCTTCACATCCACATGAGCCTCAATGAGGGTCTGCTAAGCCTCCGAGTGCGCACTCGGAGCGAGTTTTTACTTAGGCGACTCTGGGTCGCAGCTAAGTCCCCGAGTGTGACTGTTAGTGCGCACTCGGAGCGAGTTGTTACTTAGGCGACTCTGGGTCGCGGCTAAGTCTCCGAGTGCGACTTTTAGTGCCCACTCGGAGCGAGTTTGTACTTAGGGGATTTTGGGTCGCAGCTAAGTCTCCGAGTGCGGCTTTTAATGTACACTCGGAGCGAGTTTGTACTTAGGCAACTCTGGGTCGCAGCTAAGTCCCCGAGTGTGACTTTTAGTGCACACTCGGAGTGAGTTGTTACTCATGTAGTTGTGAGTTGTCTTCACATCCACATGAGCCTCAATGAGGGTCTGCTAAGCCTCCGAGGGCATCTCGAGTATACATTCGAAGGAAGCTTTTTACTTAGGCGACTCTGGGTCGCAGCTAAGTCTCCGAGTGTGACTTTTAGTGCACACTCGCAGCGAGTTTGTACTTAGGCGATTCTGGGTCGCAGCTAAGTCTCCGAGTGCGACTTTTAGTGCACACTCGGAGCGAGTTTGTACTTAGGCGATTCTGGGTCGCAGCTAAGTCAACGAGTGCGACTTTTAGTGCACACTCGGAGCGAGTTTGTACTTAGGCGATTCTGGGTCGCAGCTAAGTCTCCGAGTGCGGCTTTTAGTGCACACTCGGAGCGAGTTTGTACTTAGGCGACTCTGGGTCACAGCTAAGTCCCCGAGTGTGACTTTTAGTGCACACTTGGAGTGAGTTTTTTAGACCAGAGTCTGCAAACGCGGAAGAATTTTGAATCGGCAAGAAATCAATCTGCTTTGTATTACTTCAATGAAACTTGTTCTTTACATTGTCTCCGTCGGCGGTTATGTGTAGAAGCGCTTCAGGAGATCTCCATTCCATGCTTGCGGCTCGTACGTTTCCCTGTCGAGGTTGTAGAGTCGATATGCTCCGTTGTTCAGCACCTTAGAGATGATGAAGGGTCCTTCCTAGGTAGGAGCCAACTTATGTGGTCTTTGCTGATCCACTCGGAGCACCAGGTCGCCTGCTTGGAATGTGCGGCTCCTGACGTGCCATGCGTGAAATCGCCGCAGATCTTGTTGATAAATTGTTGAACGGATCAGCGCCATCTCGTGCTCCTCTTCTAGAAGATCCACTCCGTCTTGCCTGGCTTGCTCTGCTTCGGCTTCGGAGAAGAGTTCGACTCGTGGAGAGTTGTGAAGCAAGTCACTCGGAAGGACCGCCTCTTCTCCATAAACGAGGAAGAACGGGATTGCCCTGTAGATCTATTCGGAGTTGTGCGGAGGCCCCACAGTACCGAAGGCAGCTCGGTGACCCATGCGCTGGCGGCATGTCCAACTTCTCGCAGGAGCCGAGGCTTCAACCCTTGAAGAATAAGTCCATTCGCCCGCTCTGCTTGCCCATTTGTTTGGGGGTGCGCCACGGATGCAAAATCCACTCCGATACCTTGGCCTGTGCAAAAACCTTTGAACCGTCCGAGTCAAAGTTTGTGCCATTGTTGGTGATTATGTTGTGCGGAACCCCGTATCTGGCGATGATGTCTCTGATAAATTTGATGGTCGTAAGGGCATCAAGCTTCTTGATGGGCTTGGCTTAGATACACTTGGTAAACTTGTCAACTGCTACCAGCAGATGAGTGAATCCTCCTTGGCCTGTTCTGAATGGTCCGACTGTATCTAATCCCCACACGGCGAATGGCCAAACAAGGGGAATCATCTTCAGTGCAGACGCTGGCTTGTGGGACTTGTTCGAATAGAACTGACAGCCCTCGCAATGGTCGACCATATCTTTTGCCATTTCATTCGTGTGTAACCAGAAGAAACCAGCTCTGAATGCTTTGGCGACGATTGCTCTTGAGGAGGCATGATGACCGCAGGTTCCCGAGTGAATTTCTTCCAAGATTAACTGTCCCTCCTCAGGGGAGATACACCGCTGAAGGACGCCCGAAACACTTTCCCTGTACAAGTGGTCATCAATGACGGCGAACGACTTCGACCTACGGACGATCTGCCTAGCTTGGACTTCGTCTTGTGGTAACTCTTGCCTCATGATGTATGCAATGAACGGCACAGTCCATTCGGGAATGACAGCTAGAATCTCCATGATCAAATCAACCACAGCGGGGACCTCGACTTCAGTCGGATCTGTTGAGCTCTTCGGTTGTACTGGTTCCTCTGTAAAAGGATCTTCTTTCACCGAGGGGAGGTGTAGGTGCTCGAGGCAGACATCTCTCGGGACCTATCTCCGAGTGGATCCAAGTTTTGCCAATTCATCCGCTACTTGGTTTTTCACTCGGGGGACATGGTGAAGTTCCAGACCTTCAAACTTCTTCTCGAGCTTCCTTACTGCGTTGCAGTATGCAGTCATGGTGGGGTTCCTTACATCCCACTCCTTCATTACTTGATTAACCACCATATCTGAGTCGCCATAGACCATCAGGCGACGGACGCTGAGTGTGATGGTCATGCGCAACCCGTAAAGGAGAGCTTCGTACTTCGTTGTTGGAAGAATCAAAATGTATCTGCTACACATACTTGAGTTTATCACCTTTTGGGGATACGATCACTACGCCGGCGCCGGAGCCATTCAACATCTTGGACCCATCGAAGAACATGGTCCAATGAGCCGAGTAGATGTGAGTCGGTTGCTGTTGTTCTACCCATTCTGCTATGAAGCCAGCCAGAGCTTGAGACTTTATAGCTTTCTTGGCTTCGAACTTGATGTCGCAGTATAGCATCTCCATTGCCCACTTTGCCACTCGGCCTGATGCGTCCCTATTGTGGAGAATTTCCGACAATGGAGCATCAGATATGATAGACACCGAGTGGTCTTGGAAATAATGAGCCACCTTCTTTGCAGTCATGTAGATCCCATAAATAAGCTTCTGATAATGGGGATACCTCTACTTGGAAGGATTCAGGACTTCGGAGACATAATATACTGGCCGTTGAACCTTGTACGCTTTGCCTTCTTCTTCGCTTTCGACTGTCAGAACGGTGTTGACGACTTGATTTGTAGCCGTGATGTACAGAAGAAGGGGTTCTTTACTGAGCGGGGCGGTAAGAACCGGCTGGGTGGAAAGCAGGGCTTTGAGGTCGTTGAATGCAATTTGGGCTTCGTCTGTCCACTCGAAGGTATCTGACTTCTTCATGAGTCAGTACAGAGGTAACGCCTTCTCGCCGAGTCGAGCGATAAACCTGCTCAAAGCCACTAGGCAACCTGTGAGCCTTTGAACATCATGTATCCTTACCGGCCGCTCCAATCGGACAATTGTCCCGATCTTTTCGGGGTTGACATCGATCCCTCGTTTGGAAACGAAGAAACCGAGTAACTTCCCGCTGGGAACGCCGAATGAACACTTGGCTAGGTTGAGCTTGATATCGTACCTACGTAGGTTGGCGAATGTTTCTGCCAAGTCAGTCAACAGGTCAGAACCTCTGCGTGACTTGACTATGATATCGTCCATATATGCCTCCACATTTCGACCGATCTGGTCAAGGAGGCATTTTTGGATCATGCGCATAAAAGTTGCTCCTGCATTCTTCAAACCGAATGGCATAGTGATGTAACAGAAACACCCGAATGGGGTGATGAAGGCTGTTTTTAATTCATCCGGACCATACAGACAGATCTGATGATAGCCCGAATAGGCATCAAGGAATGATAAACGCTTGCAACCCGCAGTCGAATCAACAATTTGATCAATGCGGGGGAGCGGGAAGTGATCTTTCGGATAGACCTTATTGAGATGCTTGAAATCGATGCACATACGGAGAGACTTGTCCTTCTTGGGCACCATGACAACATTAGCGAGCCACTCGGAGTGGTGTACCTCGCGAATGAAGTTGGCTGCCAAAAGTTTAGCTACCTCTTCTCCGATTGCCTTCCTCTTGTACGCGGCGGGCCAATGCAGGCGTTCTCGGACGGGCCGAGCAGCAGTATCCACATGCAACCGGTGCTCAGCCAACTCCCTGGGTACACGTGGCATGTCAGCGGGCTTCCATGCAAAAATGTCCCAGTTCCCACGGAGGAATTGGATGAGCTCGGCTTCCTATTTTGGATCAAGGGTGGTGGAGATGTTTTTCGGCACAGCGGCGTCGTCCGTCGGGTGGATGCTGACTTTCTTCGTGTCTCCCGCCGACTGGAATGCGGACTCGGAAGCTGGCTTCTTCGAACGCATCAGGTCAGCGGGGTCGGCGGTCTTCTTGTACTCATCCATCTCGAGAATAGCCATCTGCTGATTGGCAATCCTCGACCCCTGCTGCAGACACTCCTCGGCCCGCTGCCGATTTCCTGTGACCGTAATCACACCCTTGGGACCTGGCATCTTCAGCTTCAAATAGGCGTAACATGGACGGACCATGAAACGCGCATATGCCGGACGACCCAGAATCGCATGGTATGCACTCTGGAAGTCCACCACCTCGAATGTCAGCTTCTCCTTGCGGAAGTTCTTGTCAGAGCCGAAGACGACATCCAACGCGATCTGGCCGAGTGATGTGGACTTTCATCCTGGGACGACTCCGTGGAACTGCATACTGCTCTCGCTAAGTTTGGACATCGGAATGCCCATTCCCTTGAGAGTGTCGGTGTACATGATGTTCAAGCCGCTGCCGCCGTCCATGAGGACTTTGCGCAGCCTGACTCCTTCCACCACCGGGTCGACAACCAGAGCTTGCCTCCCTAGGGTGGGTACGTGTGCTGGACGGTCCGACTGATCAAAGGTGATCGCAGTGTGTGACCACTTGAGGAACATGGGGGTGGTTGGGGGTGCCATGTTCACCTCCCTGTTAACCAGCTTCAGTCGACTTTTGCTTTCCACATCAGCAAAAATCATCGACGTTGCATGGACTTGGGGGGAACGGATCCTCCTTGTCCTCATCATCCAGCTTGGTGTCTTTTTCACTCGGCTGCCCTTCACCGAATCCTTGGATCAGGAGGCGACAATGCCGAGTGCTATGCTTCGGGAATATGGCATTGCCTTCTTCGTCCATCTTTGTGTGGATTGGACACGGCTGATCCAGGATGGAATTTCCTGACTGCCTCTTCTTGGGGGTGTACTGAGCTTTCCCCTTGCCTTTGAACTTGGCATTTGTAACGGCCGCTGCCTCTGCCTGCGGAGTGGATTGAGCCTTCTGCTTCTGCTTACGATTGTTGTTCCCATCTCCGTCGGCGACTGACTTATTCTTGCCGCTACGTATGCGGTCCTCCTCTTCGCCATTTGCATAGCGTGCGGCTATCTCCATCATCTTGCTCATGGAGATGTCGCCTGTCCGACCGAACTTCAGGTACAGATCTCTGTACCGCACGCCTGCCTTGAAGGCGCCGACTGCTTGGTGTTCTGTGACGTTCTCCACCGTGTGGTAGAGGGTCGTCCAGCGCTGGATGAAATCGCACAGGGGCACGTTCTGCTTCTAGACACAGTGCTGGAGCTCTACGAGACTAGCAGGGCGCTTGCACGTACCCTCGAAGGTCTTGATGAAGACTCAGGACAGATCTGCCCAGCTGTAGATGCTTGACGGAGCTAACTGGTTCAGCCAAGCTCGCGCCGAGCCATCGAGCATCACGGGGAGATGTTTCATGGCGACCTGGTCATCTCCGCCACCGATCTGGACCGCCACTCTGTAGTCGTCCAACCAAGTTTCTGGCTTGGACTCTCCTGTGAACTTGCTGATTCCCGTCGCCAATCGGAAGTTGGGAGGGATGTCAGCTGAGCGGATGGCCCGACTGAAGCACTCGGGACCAGAAACGACGGTCCTGCTTCCACTCGGACGGTCTCTATCATGACCATCGCGGTGGGCTCGACTTCTGTCGACCTTCTTTTGGGCGATGTACCCTCTTGCATCAGGCCTTGGATCATGCGCGTCACCGACTGAACAACGATCATCGTGATGCCGGGGCCCGTAAGGCCCACCCCGCGGAGGGGTACGTGAACGGTGACGATCTTCGGGATTCCTGGAACAGCTGCCCCCTCTGCATCGCTGATGAGAGTCGGGACTGAAAACCGACCGATGCGTGTTCGCGTGAATAGAACTGTTGTGGATCCTGTTGTGCGACGGGAGAACACCGAATTTTGCTGCTGCGCCGTATGCAACAGGGCACGAATCTGCTCGATCCCTCTACCAGCCTCTGAATCAGTCGGCTGGAGAGAATCGGCTATCCTGGCAGCCGCAGCCAAGATGAGGATGGGTGTACGGAACACCTCGACGTTGCTCTGGCGAGTGCGTCGACTGGCAGAACGATGGTGCTGACGACGAGCGCCGGACGATTCTCCGACATCATGCTCGTTCCGACCAGTCCGGAGGGGACTTTCATGGGAATCGGCCATGAGAACTTCGGCTGCAGGCTCGCGACCCGGGTACTCGGAAGGTAGCTCAGTCGAAACTGAGTCCAAGCACTGGGATGGCGGCGGGACCACAACCGATTCAAGGACCACCACTTGAGAGGACGTGTTCTGTCGCACTTGGGCGTGTCACACCCAACGCTGGAGCCGCGGACGATGGGATCGCTTGTTGCGGCGCGTGACGGGGGCGAAGATCGACACCGGGGCCGATGGCTGGAGAAGAAGAACACCGCAGGCACTCGCACGGAAGTGCGTAGCCCCGCGACTGGGAAGCGTCTCGACGTCGAGGGGCGCATCCCGAAGCCATGCCGAATCGTCGGCGATGAAGGAGAGGGCACCGAAGAGGATCTCATGACCCATGCACAGATCTCCGCCGGACGACATGACGAAAAGATGAAATCGCAAACTCGCCGGAAGTCGCTTAGACGCCTGCCCCACGGTGGGCGCCAACTGTCATGGATATTAGTCTGACAGTAGAAGTGTAGGGTACGAAAGGATGGGCAGAGCCTTAGCTACGGCGAGGATGTATGAGTTCAGGCCCCTCTACGGTGGAGGTAAAAGCCCTACGTCTCAGTGCTCTTGGGAGCTTAGTGTCGAGTGGATTATAGGATTACAGCAAGTGCCAACCCTTGCACTAGTGGGGAAGGGCGGCTTATATGGAGTGCGCTACCCTTCATAATGGCCCGGTGGACAAGGGTGGAATAGTGGCGAATAAATGCCTACGTTACAGGTAACGTAAGCCTTAAATGCTAATAATGGTGTATGAAAATGTATGACCGTTGCCCTCCTGGGAGGTTACGATGTACAGAGTGGATTCCAGTCGGTACGTTAAATATGCTCTGAGTGCTCGTCGCCGACTGGATGATGGGGGCGTCCTTAGTTCAGTCGGAACTATCCAAGGGCCTTGTCTTCTATGAAGGGTAGTCCTTGGGTAGGACCTATAGGGCAGGCCTATGACCCTACCCTGGGACTATAACCCCATCAGTTCCTAAACAAAGATGAAAGGGGGATTTAGAGCAACTAAAATAAGTATTGTGTGTGATACAAGAATGGATCGTCCCATTGGACGATGGATCGGGAATCTCATACGAAGCTAGGTGCAAAGGATATTTCAGAGTCAAAGATGTAAACGAGAGTTAGGTTTCGATCCTGCGGAACTTTGGATTATGGGCCCACCATGTGGGTTAAGATTAGGCAGAGTGCGGACATCTTGCATGGTCTTGGTAGCAAGACATGTCAGAGGATAGTCTGTCAGTTATCTTGGCAACAACGTCGACACCAAGGGCGGGGGATTAATAGAACCATGTTCCTGCTCGTTGAAACGTGGCGGACCGATAGGCAAGGTTCTCGTCAACCAGCGGCTACCAGAATGTTATCCACAATAGTAACAGGGTCTTACTAACAGCTGTGACATCGAGGGTTTTACCAAAGCAGGGAATTACCACTGATGTGATAAGTTAGATTACAAGAAAAGGTTAAATACACCAATGGAAAGGAAAATGTGTTCACACACAAGTTTAGAGTATACCTTCCCAAGGACAAGCAGAGCATGATGTCCATGAAAGGATAGCAAGTAGATAATCATTTAGGTAATACGGGCAAGGAGAATCATGATGTTTACCCATACAACACTGTTTGGACAATTGATCAAGAACATTTTAGCATTGCGCTTTCAATGTTCCTTTTGAAACTTGAAGTACCACATTAATGCTTCGAGGTAGCATCGACATGGTCATCATATAAAGGTCGGACTTTGGGTACACAAAGGATCCATCAGGAAAAACCTATAAATTAAGTTATACAATTTCCTCATGGAAGAATGGTTAACCGTACATATGGAAGATAATATAACAGTAGGTCCTTCTGCCCGGTGTGCTAGACAAGACTTCACCGTACCAGGTTACATAAAGGCCAAAGTTATAACTATTGGGCAATTTTCCAGCCATCATATTGGTCCGAGATTCAGATCTGATTTGTGTCAGGACACCTCAAGTTCACGATGCCTTAGAAGAAAAAGGGGGCAAGAAAGATTGACAAGATGGTGACGCAAGATTCTCCGGATATGAACTAGGGAAGGAAGTCTTGATTCATGAGTTGGATTGTAATACACATGAACACAATGTCAATACATTCGTGCCCGCATGGAACTCTTACAACGAAATGCGTCCGATTTATGATTTTGGAACCATCATCGAGGATATCATGGTCCTTGTGTAAGCCTGGATTAGCTCTTATGAAGGAACTTATTTTCCTTGATCAAGTCAGTCACTGCCCTGGGGTGGTAAGAGAATTTATATGAAGAGAAGATGGCAAATCTTCAAAACATATAACATCTCACACATGTGTGAATGATATGGGATGACCCCAGAGGTAGCGAAACAAAACTTTATTAGATTCATGACGGCAAGAATGCACGTGAACTTGGGAAAATATTTCTCCTATCAGACATATACTTCATGAGCTAGGCACAAAGATAATGCTTTGAAGAGCTTCATCGTGGAACATGGAGAAGTTCAGGGTGTGGCCGATGGGCTCAGCAACAATACCTTAAGATTTTGATAGGGATGAATTTCCAAAATTATAATATCAAGGAGATATCATTTGTCAACTCAAATGATATAATGATATATGCTTAAGGGAATAACAACAATTAAACATTGATCGAAGGATGCACTCAGAAATACGGACTGAGTAGCACGACCAATGCTAAAATGGTGAGTCAACAACCAACACACTAAGAATGAAACAATCGGTTATTAACTTTAAGGCAATAGGGTTGCTAGAAGTATTAGAATCACACATCAGAGTTTACTTGTGGGTATTCCGGTTAGGAACAACAGGGGGACCAAGAAATGAATGGTTATGGTGAGAAGTATTACTATATCAAGAGTTCTTAAGGCATGTGCAATCCTCATGACATTCTTGACATAAACAGATACTAATACTCCAAGGTAGAACATAACATAAGCTGGATAGCAAAGAACTCAAGGTACAACACAAAACATGAACAAGTTTGTGTTCGTGGGGAGGCAATAAGGTTGTCGATGATAACACAAAATATCGGGGGGCAAAGAGGGTATTTCTTATCAAGAATTCGATTGATATCCTGAAAGAGCTCAGAATGCTACTGATGATGATCATGACATATATTGTCGAGAAGTTACTTGAAGATGTAATCGATCAGCGACGACATCAAGCAAAGGAATGGTGAGGCGAAAGGTTCTCGGAAACACATATATGGTTGCTAGCTCGAAATCAAAATTGCCTTTCAGGACAACCAACATAATGTTGAAATCTCGATGTAATCTTATTGCACTGCTGGAAATGTGCTCCAGGGATAAAGGACAAAGATAGCATGGTCAAGCTCTAGCATGACAATGATTATGTAGCCTAACACCTTGGAATGACATGATCGAGTACAAACTTGCAAGCAAACAAGATTACTAAGAGTTGTTGAATCACAATGCGTATTCGATACAGTTATCGGTTTCCTTGAGTGGCCAACAACTCAAAACAAGAGAAACTGGAAACTGCGAAATGTCATAGTTGATGGTTCTTCACGATGTTGATCCTATCATAAGAAGTTATATAGCTTTGTGGTATATAGCTTGGGCCGTTGTATTGATCTGAAGAATACAAGTGCTTTAACTTGCCTACATATGGGATCAAAGAAGAACCATCATGGTCAGACCATGGTTGCAAAGTACCAAATCATAGATACAAGATTAAATCATACACTGACTGATTATTGATATGAGAAGCTTTTATGATAGGATCAACATCGTTTTCATGGACATGAACACAAATTTCAAGGTCGACTCACACTTCATCAATGCTTCACCTGCCATTTACTTCTCGCCTTTGATGGAGTTGTAGTTTTGAAAGATTATCTGGCAAAACACCAGAAGAGTAAGCCTCGTGAAAACTCTCGGGTGCACACGGGTTAAGGAAGGCATAGGTTCAACCCATTGGGGAATGTTAGGAACATATACCACAAGCTTCAAGTGTAATTAACACATGGTTGAAGGGCATGGCTCACAAAAGCATAGGATACAGGGAGCGGACACAATTTACCAAGGCATCATGTATGAGGGGAAGAGTATCACAAGAATTTTGAATGCGAAGGATGCTATCGGATAATAATCCAACAATGGGGTCTCGCGGTCCACAAAGGATCTGATGTGAGTATTGGTACTCATTCAGAGGAAGGCCGAATGCAAGGCAGTGGATTATAGAACATCTCAATAATTTTGTTGCTTAAAGACCAAAGGGATTATGATTTCTAGGTTGGTGTATCACAATCAAATGCTTCGATCAAATACAAGTTGAATGGACTTAGGTTGGGCAATAAATCAAGGTTGATTTGTCGAGAGCCAGCTCTTGTTAAGAAGACGCCTGAGTTGGAAACATAATTTATGAGGATCAAATGATGATTGCGTGCATTCGCACAAAGGTTTAATCAATTAAATCAAAGAAAAATCACAAGGGATTTTACTGAATGTTGATAGACATATGGGTTTAACCATCATGCAAGCAGGCGAGAAAAGTCATGAACAATAGGCTACTCAGGATTTCGGAAGATCGAATAGCAATTCAAGGGACTTTCGAAACCGATGATAACTAAGGACGAATGAATCCCCGGTAAGATAATTCGTTGCATCTTGTAAAAACAAGAACAACTGGAAATGAAGGTATGAACGACATTTGTATGTAGTCATCCATAAGGGTTGACAAAGGAAGGGAAATTGTAAAAGCGATGAGCACCAGTTCTCAGGGAGAACGTCATAGAGTATCTTCAGAGTCTTCTAACGAATCAAACCATCGTTTAGAATGTGGGGCTCTCCGGGAGGAAGTATTTATGATAACCTAGAGTTAGAGTTAGCAAAATCTTTTACCCGAAAGAGAAGAGAGGTCAGGACCTAGAGTATGGAATAGGAGTAAAAGATACTAATACCACCTGATTGAGATGTGGGCCCATAAGACACACAACAATGTTAGTAAAAGTGTTTCAAGTACTAGACTCAACTTCGGCCAAGGAGTGTGAAAGGGGGCTACCTGCAGGCATTCGGCTGTGATACCAACTTGTGACGCTGCTGATGCAACAAAAAACCTTCCAACGGTGCTAGAAACACGTGCTGATGGGAGACTGTTCTTGTCTTGATTCTCCTCAGCAACGGCACCAGGAATCCTTCTGCTACGGCTACGCCTTTAGGGACATCCTAGGCAAATATGCAAAGGATTTCCCCGTGGCCTTGGAGCCTTGCGTTGGTGTTCCCTCGAAGTGGAAAGGGTGATGTAGCACAGCGGTGGTAAGCATTTCCCTCAGTTTTGAGAACCAAGGTATCAATCCAGTGAAGGAGTATCACAAGTGCCTGCACAAACACAAAAAGCTTGCTCCGAACGCTATGAAGGGGTTTGTCAATCCCTTATAGATTGTTTGCCAAGTGAGAACTGAAAGCAACAAAGTAACAAAGCAAAGTAAAAGTGGAGGTGTAAACGATAGGTGTGAATAAACCCGGGGGCCGTAGTGTTTACTAGTGGCTTCTCTCATGAAAGCAAGTAGACGGTGGGTGAACGAATTACTGTCAAGCAATTGATAGAACCGCACAAAGTCGTGACGTCATCTATGGCAATGATTATATCTATAGGCATCACGTCCAAAACAAGTAGACCGATACTTTCTGCATTTACTACTAATACTCCACACGTCGACCGCTATCCAGCATGCATCTAGTGTATTAAGTCCAAAAGAACAGAGTAACGCCTTAAGCAAGATGACATGATGTAGATGGACAATCTCATATCTACGACAAAGCCCACCTTGTTACCCTTGATGGCAACTACACGGTGTGTGCCTTTCTGCCCCTACTGTCACTAGGAAAGGTCACCACACGGTAAGAACCCAAAACCAAGCACTTCTCCCATTGCAAGAAACATAGATCTAGTTGGCCAAACAAAACCCAAGACTCGGAGAGACTTACAAGGATATCAAATCATGCATATAAGAAATCAGCAAAGACTCAAATATGTATCATAGATAATCTGATCACAAATCCACAATTCATCGGGTCTCGACAAACACACCACCAAAGAGGATTACATCGGATAGATATCCATGAAGATCATGGAGAACTTTCTATTGAAGATCTAAGAGAGAGAAGAAGCCATCCAACTCCAAAGTCCCCTCCGACAGGGCACCGGGAAGGGTCTCCAGATGAGATCTCGCGGAAACGGAAGCTTGCAGCGGCAGAAAAGTGTTTTCATGGACGCCCTGATTTTTTCTGGATTTTGAGGGAATATATAGGCCAAAGACCTAGGGCAGGGGAGCGCCAGGGAGGCCACAAGCTTGGTTGCCGCGGCCTCCCCCCTGGCCGCGGCAACAGGGCTTGTGGGCTCCCTGTGGGCCCACTTGCTTGGCCCTCAAGCCTCATGATCTTCTTCCGTTTTGGAAAAAATCATTTTGGGGATTTTATTCCGTTTGGACTCCGTTCCAAAATCAGATCTGAAAAGAGTCAAAAACACACAAAAAACAGGAACTGGCACTTGGCACTGAGTTAATAAGTTAGTTCCAAAAAAGATATAAAAGGTAAACAAAACATCCAAAGTTGACAAGATAACAGCGTGAAACCACCAAAAATTATAGATACATTTGAGACGTATCAGACGCCCCCGATTTTGATCGTACACCAAACATACATGCAATGCGTACGACCAAGGTTAGGGACTCACGAGAAGATATCACAACAAAACTCTAGACACAAATAAAACCATACAATCTCCATATTACAAGCCACGGGCCTCGAGGGCTTGAATACAAGAGCTCGGGAAACACGAGTCAACAGAAGCAAAAAATATTTGAGTATAGACATAGAAACAAGGTAATGCCTTAGAGAAGGTTAGCACAAAAGATACATAGATCGAAAGAGGCGAGGCCTCCTGCCTGGGAGCCTCCTGGACTACTCATGGTCTTCAGCGGCCTCCATGTAAAAGTAGGCACCGTCGAGGTAGTAGTCGTCATTGACGGTATACGCCATCTCCCGGGCTCCATCATCTGGTCGGGACAATCGAATCAAGGGGATCAAAGCAATGGTGAGTACTCATCCAAAGTACTTGCAAGACTAACATCAGAACTATGCTAAGTATGCATCATGATCAAAGGAATGAGGTTATATCTGGACTGACTGCATCAATGAGAGAATAGAGAGAAGGAACTAGTCCTAGCGGAGACTAGCATCTTCAGTGTCTTGCAACATTAGAAGAGTATAGATCAGTAATACATTTATAGTCATATTGTTGCGGCAAATTAAAATAAGTCACGCCCAAAGATTCTTCCTCGACTCCATGCGAGGAAGCAATCTCAGAGCCAAACATTCCAGTTAAGTAACAGTTCTAGTTGTATTAGATCAGGATATAATTCCATGTTGTCCTATAACCGTGGACATGGTTATTTTAATAGTTGATTTTCATCCTTGCAGGGGCCCAAATTGCCCAACATGCTTCATAAAATCTGGCCAGACACACTTGCGTGGGTGATGCCCGGCCTTGGAATATCAACACGTCGCAGCCCTACCTAGGCTCAACATAGAGGCGAGCCCGTCGGTCTAAATCCTAAGCACGCAGGGGTCATGGGCCCATCACCCTTTGCACTCCTGCATGATGCGTGGGCGGCTGAGGTCAGTCTTGGCATCTTTTATACATGAATAATGCTTAAGCGGACCCCTCGGGTGCGCCGCTCCATTGTTGATGTGTGAAGAGCTTCGACTGATACTACGATGCTCAATAGCTATAACTTCTCCCAAGTGAAGGTTAGTGTAAAAAGGTCCGCTACCAACTCATATCAAATACCCAAATCCCATTAGCATTTTAATTAACACTGCAGCGGCGATCAGGAATCCATGATATGTGGTCCCATCGCTCCGTCTCGAGGATGTGTGGCAAGGGCCAAGAATGCTTGGACACGCCTCATCACATCTACGCGGGAATCCACCCGCAACACACCTCATCAAGTTCCAAGTAGTAAGATTAAGTAACTGTGTGGCTGTAACATCAGAGGGATCCGTGGTATCACCCTCGATGGATTCTGAACAATGTAACCGTCAAGGTGGCCAGGGAGGAATCACCCTCGCTGGTCCATGCTTGAGGGGTCGTACGACAGACCCATTATCGGAGGTGGTGAAGAAAGAAGCACGCTGCATAAACCACCGCCAGTTAGCTACACTATAGAGATAACATCAGGAGTACGTAACGAGGTGTCACCCTCGGTACTCGATAGTAGCTCTGCAATATTGTACAACAAGGCGGGTGTGAGTGATGTGATGGGTTTTGGCTCGTCGATTAGTAGATCGATACTTTGATAAAAAACGGGGGCAGCTGGGACTAAGGGGGTCAATGCGGATCACTGAGCCACCTATACTAAGCATTTAATATACAGTAAAGTATAACAGCAGTGTATCAAAAACAAACTATGCATCAGAATAGGAGCTATCTACAACAGTAGCAAAATCTAATGCAAGCATGAGGGAGAAGGAATGGACGATACAAAAATGATCAAGGGGGGTTGCTTGCCTTGTTGCTCTGCAGCAAAGGGTTGGTCGTCAGGAGGGTAGTCGTACCCAGCAGCAACGTGAGTGCCAGCGTCTACCGGAGAGAAGAGGGGGAAGAAACAATAAATAACAACAACGGGTGCAACACGATGCATGACATGGCAACATGCAAAGCCAGTCATGAACTAACGTGGTACTACACATCATAAACGGATTGGTAAAATATCTGACGATATTTCCCAGGTCTCTGGCTACTACCGGAGAGGTGAAAATGATGGACGAGTTCCATGTTTGCTATGCTAGGGATGCGTGACAAACGAACACACATCATATCCGGGCTCGTCTCGTTTTTCTGTTCAACTTACATGTACAAATTATTTTCATCCTGACTACGGATTATTTTATATTAGTTTTAAACATTTTATTAATATTCTTAAATAAACAGATCTATTTTAATTTAAAAAGTAATTATTGTGTCAGCATGACATCATGATGATGTGAGAAGTCAACATGACCATTGACTTGTCAACCTCACCTGTGGGGCCCAACGGTCATAGACACAGGGTTAACCCAGGGTTTAATTTATTCTAAAAACTTCTTTATTAATATGGGGCCCATCTGTCATACTCAGTTAGTTAAGATGGTGTTTAAATTAGCATAAACAGGGGTGGTACCTCACATGTCACTGTATGTTAGCAGATTAATTTAATTAACAAGTTTAGTTTATGGGTGGGACCCGATGTCATTATATTCTAGTAGTTTAATTAGTGCCTAATTAGGGATTAATTAGGACAGCCCCACATGTTAGTGGGTCACCGACGGCTTAAGTCGCCCGCACGCGGTGGGAGCACGTCGGCGTCAAGCCCGACATGGGGGACGTGCTCGCGCGGACGCCTGTGGTGACCAAAATGGGCGGCGCAAGGCCCTACAGAATACCCATGCCGCATTGAGGCCAACAATAGCACGGGTGCGAGGCGGGGCGGTTGGGTTCGTCGGGAATGATCATGACCAGCGGCATGGTGCTCGGGTGCAGGCGAGCAGCGGCACTACGGGATGCGGGGAAGATGGCGAACGTGGGCTCCCACAACAGGCGCGCGCATGGCAAAGCCGGGTGCAGCCATTCGTGGCTAGAGGCTTGCAGGCATGGCCAGGGAGAACCACGAGCAGATCCAGGGACGTACTGATGCGACGGTGCGAGTGCGAGGCGAGGGGAGAGGGAGAGGACGGAGGATGTAGGCCATGGCCTCACCGGCGACGTGTTGGGTCAGTGGGCTCGGGGCGAGGCGGGGAGTCACCGGTGAGCACGACGGGGTCGGGTTGGAGGCTTTGAAGGGGTGTTGCAAGGCGGGGCCGGTGTGGGAGGGCGCCGATGACGGCGAGCGTCAACGGAACGTCATGGGGTGGCGATGGGGGCGGTCTAGCCCCGATCCATATCGGGATCTGGAGGGGAGGGGAGAGAAGTGGGGGAGGATCGTGTGGGAGTGGGGGTGTCGGTGCCTCCCGAGGGGAGGCTATAGGCCAGGGGCTGGCCCGGTTGTCCTAGTTTGGCCGGCTTCTAGTGGGGGGAGTAGATGGGCCCTTTTCTGTTTTTTTTCTTAAAGTTTTTCCTTCGCAAGTGTTTAACACAATTTGGCCCTTTGTAAAATAATGATATCTAAAAACCTCATTGCAATATTTGAAGTTGCCACAAAAGTTTGGGGTGGTTTGAAATAAGTTTGGGACTTACATAAATTAAAATGCATATAATTAAATGATTTGTCTTGTGTTATAATTGTTTTAGAGGCAATTAATTACTTCATAAAATGTTGGTTCCAATTTCATAAATACCACGTGAATATTTGTAACCCAAACCTTATTTCTGTTTTCAGGTTTGAGAATTTCATATTTGACAATTTATTTGAAGATTGAAAATCAAATGGGAAATTGAAAAGAGAGTAGACTCAATTATGATCAAGCAGTGTTTATTAAAAATGGTTTAGCTTAATCTTGTGATTACTGTAGCTTGATCAGCTCGGTTGTTGTAGCTTAACTACACGGAGTATTGTAGCATTAATCGTGGGGTGTCACATTAGTAGTGAGCACAAAGTAGCATATCTTCTATTTCGAAATAGCTACAACCCACTAGCTATTTTTCCTAGACATGCAAGTATGCCACATGAGCAACTCATGCATGTAAGTCATAAATTACATTGTTTTTTCATTATTATATGCATGCAAGCACCACATTGTTAATTCTTGCATGTTACTCTTAAGTTACTTTTTGCATTATATTTCGTATTGACAATATATGTGTTGGTCGCATGTACCATACATATGTAGTTCACATTCACATTTTTATTAAAAAATGACATTCTTTTACTCCATTTTTTTCTTTTTATACTTCTTAAATTTTATTTTCATTTGTAAGCTTACATTTCCTTCCTATCAGTTATAGATGTTTTTTAGCAACTTTCATGATTCTTTTAGCAAGTTCCCGCAGCAATGTGTCGGGGCATCATCTAGTATCATATAAAAACAATGGCTAACTCTCTTTCTACGCATTAGCATGTAATAAAAGAACAACCCATTCACACAAAGTAAAGGCCAATACATAAGATAAGTAGTTTCTTGCAACTTTATCATATTGGAAACATAGAGAGGTGAATATTTGGTTCCTATCTCATAATAATTACAAGTAGGAGAAGCAAGCACATGCATATTATATTCATCAAAATCATCATGTGTAATGGTAAAGCGCAACCCATCAATATAATCCTTAATAGGTGAAAACTTCTCCGATATGGTGTAGTTGGGAAAATTCAAAAACATAATATGACTATCATGTGTGTGTGCAATAGCAACGATCTCAGTATTAATATGAAGAACTATAGAAAGTTCATCTCCATAAGCATAATTCATACTGGCATCATGGCCACAAGCACATCAAGCATCAAGTTCATCTAAAAGGGATATTTCAAATGAATCCAAGGGATCATAGCATTCATCCTTCGGTAAGAATGAAAGAAAATTAAACAATGTATGAGTTCAAGAGTTACTCTCATTAGAAGGTGAGTACGGGTGATTAATTCTGTCTTCCCCCTTTTGTTCTTCACTCTCCTCCCCATATTTTTTTATCTAATGAGCTCACAGTTTCACCAATTTCTTCTTCCATAGATTCGCGCAAAATATTAGTCTCTTCTAAGGCCCGAGACATTCTCTTAATAAATTCATTAATATAGGCATTGTATTCATGATTGTCATAGCAATATTTAAGTATGGCATATTTTCCAGGTCTGTAAACAACATCATCATAGTTATCATACTTCTCAAAGAATGATTCAATTTTATAAGCACCCTTAAAAGCAACATATTCTTCCATTTGTTCCATATCGTAGTAATCATATATACCATTAGCATAAGAAGTCAAGGTTTCATTATCATTACATTCACTTTGAAAGGGAATGTGTAGACCCTTAATCTTAGAGCAACAAGTATAATCACATCTCAAGCATAAATTCCAAGCATACCAACACAACATTTTAAGTTGATCCCGTAAGTGTTTCCCTTTTTGAGACAAGCGATAATCCCTAAAGTACTCACGTTGATCCAACATGTATCCCATTATCAAGTTGAATGGGGATTTCTGAGGAAGATCAAACTAGTATTTAATGTTTTTCATGTAACCAACGTTGAGGGTTTTAGGAGGTTCCCCGTCTCCATGAGTAGCAAGTACAACTATTTGTTTGGTATTTCGTGTTCCATATCCATAACAATATATATAACAACTTATAACATAAAATGAAAATTACTTAGTGATAAAGAAACAAGCACACACGAGAATATCAACCACTACGCTATTGCTCCCCGGCAACGGTGCGAGAAAAATGTCTTGATAACCCACAAGTGTAGGGGATCGTTCGTAAAAAATTTCGATAAGTAAGAGTGTCGAACCCAACAAGGAGCTAAAGGTAGAATTAATATTCTATCAAGTTCCATCGACTATCGATACAACTCTACACATGCTAACGCTTACTTTAACTAGAACAAGTATGAAACTACTTTGCGGGAATACAACTATAAGTACTTAGTAGGTGTAATAAATAGTTTTGCAAGGTAATAAAGAATCCAAAAATAAAAGTTAGGTGCTATTTAGAAGAATATTAATTATTTTAGTTGTTTAGTAGAAAGGTTTTTGTAGCGCAAGAGAAGGATTTGTCCCTAGGCAATCGATAACTAGATAGGTAATCATTGTTGCAGTTTTATATGAGGGAGAGGCATACTCTAACATACTTTCCATACTTGGATCACATGAAATTATGATTGTACCTCTAGCAAGCATCCACAACTACTAGAAATCATTAAGGTAAACCCAACCATAACATTAAACATCAAGTCCTCTTTACTCCCATACTCAAACAACAACCTTACTCGGGTGTAAGCTTCTGTCACTCTAGACACACTATAAGCGAATCATGAACATATTGCAAAACCTGGAATGGGAATCCCCATCATGTGCATGGTACGAAATGCACCATAGGACAACACCAATACAAAACATACAACTCAAACCAATCACGACCATCTATCAAAGATAGGACAAAACAAATCTACTCAAACATCATAGGATAGCCACACATCATTGTATAGTAATATATAGCATTAAGCACCATCTTTTCGTAGAGATAAAAGCTGGGAAGAGAGGTTTTACACCACTCCATGGATGAGGCTAGAGTTGGTGGTGATGGCGGCGAAGTTGTTTGTCTAGATTGTCGTCACGATGGTTGTCCCCGTGGTCCATGGCTGCCATGGCGCCACTGAGAGAGAGAGAGGGGGGAGAGGCCCTCCTTCTTCTTCTTCCTTAATCTCCCCCTAGATGGGAGGATAGTTTACTCTCTGGTCCATGGCTGCCATGGCTCCTGGAGGGCATAAACCCCTCCTAGATTGGATCTCTCTCTCTCTCTCTATGTTTCTCTCCTATTTTCGCTACTATTCTATGGCCCTTCATCATTTCTTAAATATCTGGAGATCTGTAACTCCAATCGGGATGAAATTTTGAGGGGGATTTTGATCAAGAAATGATATTTCTTCCGACAAAAGAAGGGACCCAACCAACTTAAGGGGTGGCCACAAACTATCAGGGCACGACCACCCCGGTCACGCCCTGTTGGCTTGTGGGGCCCTCAATCACCGTGTTATGTTGTCTCTTCTTCCCAAAATTCACATATATTACAAAAATAAATCTTCGTAAATTTTAACCGCGTTTGAACTTTGTTTGATATGGATTTTCTGAAAAATAAAAAATACACAAAAAACAGAAAGTGGCAGTGGGCACTCGATAAGTAAGTTAGTCCCAAAAATATATAAAATGTTGTCAAAAGTATATGAAAGTTGTAGAATATTGTCATGACACAATCAAAAGTTATAGATATGATGGATACATATCAGGTGTGAGGGAGTTGCATGATATCATGGTCTTAGGAACAGATACTTGACATGAAGAAACCAATAGCAATAAACTTAAGTGATACGATCATATGTTAAGACTACAACTGAGTCTTGTCCATCACAACATTCTCCTAATGATGTGATCCCGTTATAAAATGACAACTCATGTCTGTGGTTAGGAAATCTTAATCATCTATGATCAACGAGCTAATATAGCAGAGGACACTAGGGACACAATGTTGTTTATATATCCACACATGTATGTGAGTTTTCGGTCAATATAATTGTAGCATGGATAATAAACGATTATCATGAGCAAGGAAAAATGATAATAACCAATTCATTATTGCCTCTAGGTCTTATTACCAACAAATATCCTAGAGTCAAATCAAAGATTGGACAAAAACAAAAAATGCCACAATTGACCAAGAAGGCTTGCTTGGTGGACCGAGCGGGCAAAGTTATTCTTGAACATTTGTTATGTTTGAAGGACCATGACATTAACATCCTGGGTCTACATAAATTGAATGAAACAATAGCAACTAGAGCAAGGTATTTGTGGTGAGAGAGAAGAAAATTAACCCATAGGGAGAATGTCCAAAGTGCAGCTCAAATAAGCTTGGATGTGAGAGGACTCGTTGCGAACTTCATTAGTGTTGGAGATATGCCCTAGAGGCAATAATAAATTGGTTATTATTATATTTCCTTGTTCCTGATAATCGTTTATTATCCATACTATAATTGTATTGATTGGAAACTCAAATACATGTGTTGATACATAGACAAAACATTGTCCCTAGTAAGTCTCTAGTTGACTAGCTCGTTGATCAAAGATCGTTAAGGTTTCCTAGCCATAGACAACTATTGTCACTTGATAACGGGATCACATAATTAGGAGAATGATGTGATGGACAAGACCCAAACTATAAATGTAGCATATGATTGTGTCAGTTTATTGCTACTGTTTTTTGCATGTCAATGTATATGTTCCTTTGACCATGAGATCATGCAACTCCCGGACACCGGAGGAATACCTTGTGTGTATCAAACGTCGCAACGTAACTCGGTGATTATAAAGGTGCTCTACAAGTATCTCCGAAGATGTCTGTTGGGTTGGCGCGAATCGAGACTGGGATTTGTCATTCTGTATGATGCAGAGGTATCTCGGGGCCCACTCGGTAATACAACATCACAATAAGCCTTGCAAGCTGTAACGACTAAGATGCGGTCCTTTCCTATTTAGGGAATGAGGCCCCAAAATGGAAAGAAGCGCATCTACACGTTTCGCAAGCAAGATAACATAGCACATACATACATAAAGAATGAAAAATAGTGAATCGTTTGCCATCCACACATTTATTCAAACAAGGTAGTTCCGCTATGGACTACATAACATAAGAAAAGGCTATGCTATCCCGCATGCTTGCCCACGATCACGACCACGGCCTCAGTCTTCTGGATAGTTCACGTACAGGCGGTCGTTCTCCTCATCGTACTTCCACGCCAGTTGCGTGCCATCGGGATCACCTGTGTCGGGCGTACCTGTACCTGTTGGGATGTTGAAGTAATCTGTGAGCCACACGGACTCAGCAATCTATGACCTCGGTACCGAAACTAGTCAAGTTATTAGGTGAGGAAGGTTCAATGTTTAGGTTGCAGCATCCTAAGCATTTATGGTGGCTAACTTATGTAGAACAAGATATAGATGTGGTGGACTACGCGAGTGGTCGAAGACTAGGTGATCACTAAGTGATCCTGAACACCTACCTATGTCAAACATAACCCCACGGTGTTCCCGATCGAAGAGAGGTCTTCGAAGGGGACAGTCATGGTTACGCACACAGTTGGCAGTTTTATTAGATTAAGATCAAGTTATCTATAACCGGATGTTAACAAATATTCCAAGTTGCCACATAACCGCGGGCACGGGTTTCCGAAAGATTAAACCCTGCAGGGGTGCTCTGTAACATCCCAATTTTCCTAATTGGGAATGTTTTAGATTGTAGCTAAGCATCTATGCATGTTGATTGAAATAAATTTAGCACGTGAATTTCCTTCGTCTTTTTGATTTGCATTTTCATTTTCCTCGCACGAGAAATGCCCGGAGAAAATACTCCCTTGCACGCAAGAGAGAGAGCGGAGGAAAATGACCCTCGAAAGTGCGGGCAAATTTCTAAAATATTTGAGCCAAGAAACCCAAATATTATTTGCAAAAAGAAATAAAGCAAATTTGGGAATTTCTGAAAAAACATTTTTTTAAGTTTTTATTTTTGCTTTGGAAAAATGTTATTCGGGTAGAGAATATTTTTCTGATTTTTTTGGTATATAATACCCTATATTAATATTTTGATTTATTTCCTTTTATTTAGCTTTTGTTTTCTGTTTCGGAAGAAGTTATAAAAAGGAAAGTTCAGTTTTGTTTTTGTGCTTTTGGTAGCCGCCGCCCTGGGCGCTTTTTAGGCCATTGGGCCGAAATCCCCAGTCCCAGGGAATGAAATCCCTAAATTGCGGCCGATTCCCCCTCTCTTCCCCCACTCTCTCTCGCTGCCAGTGGCCCCCACTGGCCGACACCTATCCCTCCCGTCGGTCACCACCTTCCCTCTCCTTCCTTACGCCAGACCGAAACCGAGCCTACTCCCCAGAACCTCGGGATTCTTCCCCGATTTCTCTTCTCCCCTTCCTTAGCTCTCCCCTCTCCTGGCCTATACAAGAGCCCACCCCGAGCCGTCCCCGTTCCCACCCTTACCTCGCCAAGCCGCAGCCCGAAGCCCCTGCCACCGCCCGCCGGAGTAGCAAAGCTGCTGCCACCTTCGGCCCTGGAGCTGCGCCACCCGAGCAGCCCCTCTTCGCTCCGTCGCCGCCTCCCCTCGGAGGAGGACCCCCGCCGCCGCCTCCCTGACTCGTCCAACGACCCGGAGCCCCCTCCCCCCTCGCCGGCGACGCCCCTCGCCGGAGCTACCCCCTCCCAGCCACGGTACTCCCTCCATCTCTCTGTTGTTCTTCGTTTTCTTTTTTTTAGCCCTTAGATCTTAGTTGGATGGCCTAGATTAGATCCCAGAGTACCTCTTCGGTCTATATTAGAAAACCAGCGGTTTATTTTCACTTATACTTTTAGCCAGTAGCTTCGGTTAGAGTTAGGCCGTTTGCTCCTAAGTTTGCAACAAACGCTCCCTCGGCCTATAGCAACATGCCACGTGTACCCCTATTAGTTAACTAATTATCTTCAGTTTTTTTTCTGCCTGTTTGCAAAAACAGAAAGTTCCTGTTTTGTTTTAGACATAACTTTTTATCCCGAAGTCCAATGACAATGATTCTTTTTCCAGTAGCTCACAAATTTCCTGTAGTTTTTAAAAACATATAATGTGTCTATGTTTGAAAATTTTCAAATATAAGTTAGAGCAGATTTAGTTTAAACCTTGTTCTGCATATTCCACGAGATTAAAAATGATTTTGAGTTGATTCTTTTTGCTACTGCTTCCTAGTGATAAAATTTTACTGTAGTAGAAGTTTCAAAATTGTTTTAGTAATTTTACTGGTGTTTTCAACAGAAACAAGTTTCTGCCATACCGGCGCGTGATGAATTCTTTTACTTAGGCATTCGCAAATCCTTACTTGTGATGTTATTTTTACTTGTGGCTTGATTGATGTGCTTATGGTGTGCTTTGTGTTTGTATCGGTAGAACATCCGGAGTGCGAAGCGTGTTACTTAGAAGCGCTCGAGCAAGACAACTATCATCAAGGCAAGTCATTTTGATCATGTTATTTTACCTATGTTTTCGATGCATGGTAGATCACCTTTCTTTGCCCAATTTGCATGCTACCTAGGTACTTGGAAACTTTAGCATAAGTTGTAGTATCATGTGGTAGGAACACAACAACCCCGATACTTGGCCCCGGGATGACAATTCCTTAATGCTATGCTTGAGTAGACGGGTTATCGGTTGAGTGTATATCACGAGTGATGCGAGGTTGATATAATAATCAAGACCGGCTAGGACAAGATTTTCAAGACCTCAGATGCAATGCAACTCTGGGTGAAGGACGGTTGATCGGCTCCTTGGAGGACGCAGTGGATGCCCGGGATGCTGGAGAGGCCATGTCATCCTGCGGAAAGCTTCACCCAGGCTCGAAGAGACGGACAGAGACTTCAAGACTCAAGGCTTACCTGCACAGCCACAAGTCATTATGGGCTCTGGCTTGGTTGGACAACGCGGCGACTCTGGACAGGCGGTGCTAGCAGATGTAGACGAACGGTAGGAATGGATCGGCACCGACAGGGATTCAAAGGGACCCGTTGAAAGACCATGTTTTGATCATCCGGTCTTCAAACACCCTGAAGTGCGAGGAAAAACCCGGAGGCGATCAAATCTTGTGGGGAACGTGTGCAAAACTCTGCAGAGTGCCCAACCTAATCGATTAGCCGTGTCCACGGTCATGGACAACTTTGAGCCGAAGGCATTGAATTTCCCCTGAACTCTCGACACAACTTAATAATGATGTGGGTGTTAACAACTATTCGGGTACGAGAATTGGTTGGCGGAACCATCTCGTTAACAACAAACAATGTAGTAATATTTTGCTTCCAACCCCTCTTGTTGTAGGATAAAACTGGCTTTATGCAAAACTTAACTCCACCGGCCAAATATGCATGTAGAGATAGTTGATTATTATTTTTTACCCCCTCTCTTTGATGACTTGCCGGCATATTCAATATGCTGACCTACACGACTGCAACGTATCATGTTGCAGAGTACTTTTCCGACCAGGAGTGAGGCTACGATCTACGCTCAGCGACATGCCCTTGGAGTCGGATGGACTCGTCTACCTGATGCTTCCGCTTAGTCTTCGTTAGATATCTCATGAGTTGGCCTTCAGCCACTTTATTGTAATCCTTTATTGTAATAAAGTACTCTTTATGAGATTTCGATTAATAAAGCTGTGTGATTGAACTCTTGGATATATACATTATGTACTGTGTGTGTACCAGCATGATCTTGGGATGGTACGGAAACACCAGAGGCTTGACTCGTCTTGAGTCGGGTCGCTACAGAAATGGTATTCAGAGCACACGCTGACCTTAGGACGTAACCTCCAGGAATGGAAAAGCCTTAGGAAGAAAACTATTTTCTCTTATGTCTATAAATCTTCTATTTCCTCTTCTGATCATTTCTGACTTCACTCCGATTTTCCAATGTTTAGATGGCCACCTTCATCCCGGTTAAGTTCACGGAGTTTTGCCAGCCCGACACCACTATGCCGTTCGGAAAGGAGCTGGTGCAGATCGCCAAGGATTTGAGGATTGCTCTGCCGACTATCACAGGGAAGCCAACTTCGTCTTACCCGGAGGATTCACGCTACAGGATCGAGGTGCATATTCCCGGAAGGACATTCCAGCCGCGCACTGAGCCGATGGATTTCAAGTTCATCGCACCCAACTGGATTCCCGGAAGGGACATGGCGATCCATTGTGCACTCGGACGTATCAAGGAAGAATACAAAGGCTGCCCTATTTCTCCAGTCCTATTCACCGTATCCCGGAGAAACGAAGACGGAGATATCATCTCAAGCAAGACCAAGGACGCTCTCTTGTCTTATGCCCAGACCTTGGAGAAGCACAGCGGGACTCTGGAGTATCACGTGATCAAGGACGCCAGGAAGATCAAGCAACTGTCACTCCGCGAGCTTGAACTTGAAGATGCAGCCCGGGAAGCCCACTATGAGCATGAGCTGGAAGTGAAGGACTTTCTGGAGCGGATCGAGAAGCTGAAGACTCGAGTTGCATATCTGGAGGAGGAACTAGACATGGGCGAGAACCTTCATCCCGAAGGAGACGTAGCCCCCTTGATCAGCAACGACGAGGACTATGAAGAAAGCTCCACCGAAGGACCCGTCACCATGCTTTTCTGAGGAGGACACTTAGACTAGACCACCAAATTTACTTTATCGTTTTACGTTTTAGGCCGATGTTTAGGATTATCGAATTTTGTATCCTCGTGTGAACCTTTGTGATGGTATTGAATAAAATGTGTGGTGTGATACTTGTGTGTTGCATTCATATGGGTAGTGTAATTACTCTTAGACCATTGTTCTATGCTAATCTCACCCCTCTACAAACATCAGATGCCTCCGAGACGCGCCCCTGAGTCAAACTTTCCGCCGGAACTCACCCAGTTGATCCAGCAACAAAACACCCTGATGCAGCTGATCATCCAGAACCAGAACAATAACAACAACCATCATCCACCCTAGGCTGACAATCTCACCCGTTTCCTGAGGTTGAACCCTCCAACTTTCTCCAGCAGCATTGAGCCCATTGTGGCAGATGATTGGCTCCGCAAGATGGAGCGTGAACTTATCACTGCTGGTTGTTCTGAAGCTGAGCAGGTGCGTTTTGCCGCGCATCAACTTGAAGGCCCTGCAGCTGCTTGGTGGGAGAACTACACCACCACTTATCCCATTGCTGGAGTCACTTGGGAGCAATTCAAGCAAGCATTCCGCACCGCGCATGTCTCAGCTGGTGCAATGAGTCTGAAGAAGCGTGAGTTTCGCAACTTACGCCAGGGGAATCGCTCTGTGGCCCAGTACGTTGATGAATTCAGCATGCTCGCCCGTTATGCACCTGGAGATCTGGCCGATGATGCGGCCAAGCAGGAAAAGTTCTTGGAAGGACTCAATGATGAGTTGAGCGTTCAGTTGACTGTAGCCACCTTCAACAACTACCAGGAGCTGGTTGATAAGCCCCTCATCTTGGAGGGGAAACATCAGCAGATGGAGAACCGCAAGCGAAAGTATGGGGTTGGAAAGTTCAACTCCGGCACTCAGCAGAAGCCTCGCTAGACCCCCTATCCAGGGAATACCGGGACTGAATCCGGTAAGTTTGGAGGACAAGCTCACCATAACCACCCGGTGCACAACCATGGAGGCCACAACCATGGAGGAAATGGGAACCACCGCAACAACAGCAACTTCAAGAATGGCGGTACTGGCACTCAGCAGCATTTAGCTCCAGCTCAGAAGGATCTGACTCACATCACTTGCTTCAAGTGTCAGAAGACGGGACACTATGCCACTGATTGTCCCCAGAACAAGCAGGGAAATGGAAACGGCAACGGCAACTCTGCAGCAAAGAAGCCCAATCCTTTTCCTCGAGCTCAGGTGAACCACATTAATGTTGAAGAGGTCTATGATCACCCCGATACTGTGGTTGGTATGTTTTTGCTAAATTCACATCCAGTATTGGTACTTTTTGATTCTGGTGCAACACATTCATTCATATCAAGGGTAGTTGTGGAAAAGTATAGTTTGCCAACTAGAACCCTCAGCCAACCTATTAAGGTCAGTTCCCCAGGAGGCATGATGACAGCCAGGATAGGATGCCATGCTTTGAGTATCAACATCGGGAACCATAATTTTCCCACCGACCTCATCGTATTAGAGTCCTAGGGATTGGATGTAATCCTAGGCATGGATTGGTTGGCCAAGTATGAAGGGAATATCGATTGTGCCCTTATGTCTATTTTGCTCACCACCCCCGAGCAGAAGCGGATTAAGTACGTGTCTCAGCGCCCGACACAGAGTAAGCGAGTAAACTCTCTCACGGGAGTAGTCCAGGAGGAAGTACCGATCATACAGGAGTATCCAGATGTATTTCCGGAGGAATTGCCGGGCATGCCACCCGATAGAGAGATAGAATTCTTGATTGAGCTATTACCGGGAAGAGCCCCGATATCCAAGAGACCCTATCGGATGCCCGCAAATGACTTGATAGAAATCAAGAAGCAAATTAAGGAGTTATTGGACAAAGGGTATATTCGCCCAAGTTCTTCACCTTGGGGAGCCCCAGTGCTCTTGGTTGAAAAGAAGGACAAGTCTTTGAGGATGGTTGTCGATTATCGTGCATTGAACGATGTGACCATCAAGAATAAGTATCCCTTGCCGATGATCAATGATCTGTTCGATCAGTTAGTTGGAGCTCGCGTATTCTCAAAGATCGATCTTCGATCCGGGTATCATCAGTTGAAAATTCGTGAACAGGATATGCCCAAGACAGCCTTCACCACTCGGTACGGCTTGTATGAGTACACGGTCATGTCATTTGGACTGACTAATGCTCCGGCATACTTTATGAATCTGATGAACAAGGTATTTATGGAATACTTAGACAAGTTTGTCGTGGTGTTCATCGATGACATACTGATATTCTCCAAGAACGAAGAGGAACACAAGGAACATCTGCGTCTAGTTCTGGAGAAGCTTCGAGAGCATAAGCTATATGCAAAGTTCAGCAAATGCGAGTTTTGGTTGAAGGAAGTCGGATTCCTCGGACACGTCATCTCAGGAGAAGGAATAGCAGTGGACCCTGCCAAGGTCGCAGCAGTCATCGAATGGGTAGCACCCACTTCAGTCAAGGAGATCCGCAGTTTCCTCGGACTTGCCGGATATTATCGGAGGTTCATTGAGAATTTCTCCAAGATTGCCAAGCCCATGACAGAGTTATTGAAGAAGGAATACAAGTATATTTGGACTGAGGAATGTGAAACCAGTTTTCAGGAGCTGAAGAAATGTCTTGTTAGAGCCCCAGTGCTGATATTGCCGAACATTCGAAAGAATTTCTAGGTTTACTGTGACGCTTCTCGTCAAGGACTCAGAGGAGTGCTCATGCAAGAAGGCAAAGTTGTAGCCTATGCATCCAGACAGCTCAGACCTCATGAGTTGAATTATGCCACACATGATTTGGAACTAGCAGCCGTAATGCACGCTCTCAAGACCTGGAGACATTTCCTGATCGGAAATAGTTGTGATGTTTACACTGATCACAAGAGCCTGAAATATATCTGCACGCAGAAGGAGTTGAACCTCAGACAGAGGCGATGGCTAGAGTTGATCAAGGACTATGACATGAGATTGCATTATCACCCAGGCAAGGCAAATGTTGTAGCCGATGCGTTGAGCCGCAAGAGTTATGTGAACACGCTCACAGCTGGAGGATTACCCCAGGAGTTAGTCGATGACCTCCGAGAGCTCAAATTGGAGATAGTTCCAAGAGGGTTTGTTGCCACTCTGGAAATTCAGTCCACTTTGACAGAAAAGATCCGCGAAGCACAGAAAGCAGACAAGGAGATAGCTGAGATTAAGCAGAAAATGGAAGACGGGAAAGCTAAAGGTTTTCGTGAGGATGAACACGAAACTTTATGGTTTGAGGATCGCATCTATGTGCCCAATGATCCCGAACTCAGGAAGTTGATACTTCAAGAGGCCCATGATTCCCCGTACTCGATACACCCCGGCAACACCAAGATGTATCTGGATCTGAAAGAATGTTTCTGGTGGACAGGATTAAAGAAAGACATTGCCGAGTTCATACCTATATGCGATGTTTGTCAGCGAGTAAAAGCCGAGCATCAGAAGCCAGCAGGTGTGCTCCAACCTCTGCCGATACCCGAGTGGAAATGGGAAAAGCTTGGTATGGACTTCATCACAGGATTACCTCGGACCCGTTCCGGCTATGATTCAATTTGGGTTGTGGTCGATCGTTTGACCAAGGTAGCTCACTTCATTCCGGTGAAGACTACTTACACGAGTGCCAAGCTGGCCAAGATATATATGACGAGGATCGTATGTCTGCACGGAGTACCGAAGAGCATTGTGTCTGATAGAGGAACTCAGTTCACATCAAAATTTTGGCACCAACTACATGAAACCTTGGGAACAAGATTGGAGTTGAGCACCGCTTTTCACCCGCAGACAGATGGACAGACCGAGAGAGTTAATCAGATTCTGGAGGACATGTTGAGAGCTTGCGCACTAGACTATGGGTCTAGTTGGGATGACAATTTACCTTATGCCGAGTTCTCATACAACAACAGCTACAAGACCAGTCTGAAGATGGCCCCTTTCGAAGCTCTATACGGAAGGAGGTGCAGAACACCGTTGATGTGGGATGGAGTTGGAGACCGACAACTTTTTGGTCCCGACCTTATCCGAGATTCCGAAGAGAAGGTCAAGCTTATTCGTGACCGACTCAAGATAGCTCAGTCCAGGCAGAAGAGTTATGCTGACAGCAAACCGAAGGAAGTACGTACGAAGTGGGAGAACGAGCATACCTTCGGGTGTCTCCACTTCGAGGAATCAAGAGATTCGGTGTGAAAGGAAAATTAGCACCTCGTTTCATTGGCCCCTACAAAATTCTTGAACGTAGAGGCGAAGTTGCATACAAACTGGAATTGCCGGAAGGATTGTCCGGAGTTCATGATGTTTTCCATGTTTCCCAGTTGAAGAAATGCCACGCTGAGATGGCCGATGTTCCGTTGAGAGATAAAGTGCCCCTAGAGGCCATACAGCTTGACAGTGATCTGACGTATGAGGAGAAACCCGTCAGGATTCTCGAGACTGCCAACAGAGTTACCCGCAGCAAGATCATCAAGTTCTGCAAGGTGTTGTGGAGCCACCACACCGAGGAAGAAGCCACCTCGGAACGAGAAGAGGATCTTCGTCGAGACCACCCGCACCTGTTTTCTAGCCAACCCGAATCTCGAGGGCGAGATTCATCTTAAGGTGGGTAGGTTTCTAACATCCCAATTTTCCTAATTGGGAATGTTTTACATTGTAGCTAAGCATCTATGCATGTTGATTGAAATAAATTTGGCAATTGAATTTCCTTCATCTTTTTGATTTGCATTTTCATTTTCCTCGCACGAGAAATGCCCGGAGAAAATACTCTCTTGCACGCAAGAGAGAGAGCGGAGGAAAATGACCCTCCAAAGTGCGGGCAAATTTCTGAAATATTTGAGCCAAGAAACCCAAAGATTATTTGCAAAAAGAAATAAAGCAAATTTGGGAATTTCTGAAAAAACATTTTTTTTAAGTTTTTATTTTTGCTTTGGAAAAATGTTATTCGGGTAGAGAATATTTTTCTGATTTTTTTGGTATATAATACCCTATATTAATATTTTGATTTATTTCCTTTTATTTAGCTTTTGTTTTCTGTTTCGGAAGAAGTTATAAATAGGAAAGTTCAGTTCTGTTTTTTTTCTTTTGGTAGCCGCTGCCCTGGGCACTTTTTAGGTCATTGGGCCGAAATCCCCAGTCCCAGGGAATGAAATCCCTAAATTGCGGCCGATTCCCCCTCTCTTCCCCCACTCTCTCTCGCTGCCAGTGGCCCCCACTGGCCGACACCTATCCCTCCCGTCGGTCACCACCTTCCCTCTCCTTCCTTACGCCAGACCGAAACCGAGCCTACTCCCCAGAACCTCGGGATTCTTCCCCGATTTCTCTTCTCCCCTTCCTTAGCTCTCCCCTCTCCTGGCCTATACAAGAGCCCACCCCGAGCCGCCCCCGTTCCCACCCTTACCTCGCCAAGCCGCCGCCCGAAGCCCCTGCCACCGCCCGCCGGAGCAGCAAAGCTGCTGCCACCTTCGGCCCTGGAGCTGCGCCACCCGAGCAGCCCCTCTTCGCTCCGCCGCCGCCTCCCCTCGGAGGAGGACCCCCGCCGCCGCCTCCCTGACTCCTCCGACGCCCCGGAGCCCCTCCCCCCTCGCCGGCGACGCCCCTCACCGGAGCTACCCCCTCCCAGCCACGGTACTCCCTCCATCTCTCTGTTGTTCTTCGTTTTCTTTTTTTTAGCCCTTAGATCTTAGTTGGATGGCCTAGATTAGATCCCGGAGTACCTCTTCGGTCTATATTAGAAAACCAGCGGTTTATTTTCACTTATACTTTTAGCCAGTAGCTTCAGTTAGAGTTAGGCCGTTTGCTCCTAAGTTTGCAACAAACGCTCCCTCGGCCTATAGCAACTTGCCACGTGTACCCCTATTAGTTAACTAGTTATCTTCAGTTTTTTTCTGCCTGTTTGCAAAAACAGAAAGTTCCTGTTTTGTTTTATCCAGAACTTTTTATCCCGAAGTCCAATGACAATGATTCTTTTTCCAGTAGCTCACAAATTTCCTGTAGTTTTGGAAAACATATAATTTGTCTATGTTTGAAATTTTCAAATATAAGTTAGAGCAGATTTAGTTTAAACCTTGTTCTGCCTATTCCAGGAGATTAAAAAATGATTTTGAGTTGATTCTTTTTGCTACTGCTTCCTAGTGATAAAATTTTACTGTGGTAGAAGTTTAAAAATTGTTTTAGTATTTTTACTGGTGTTTTCAACAGAAACAAGTTTCTGCCATACCGGCGCGTGATGAATTCTTTTGCTTAGGCATTCGCAAATCCTTACTTGTGATGTTATTTTTACTTGTGGCTTGATTGAAGTGCTTAAGGTGTGCTTTGTGATTGTATCGGTAGATCATCCGGAGTGCGAAGCGTGTTACTTAGAAGCGCCCGAGCAAGACAACTATCATCAAGGCAAGTCATTTTGATCATGTTATTTTACCTATGTTTTCGATGCATGGTAGATCACCTTTCTTTGCCCAATTTGCATGCTGCCTAGGTACTTGGAAACTTTAGCATAAGTTGTAGTATCATGTGGTAGGAACACAACAACCCTGATACTTGGCCCCGGGACGACAATTCCTTAATGCTATGCTTGAGTAGACGGGTTATCGGTTGAGTGTATATCACGAGTGATGCGAGGTTGATATAATAATCAAGACCGGCTAAGAGAAGATTTTCAAGACCTCGGACGCAATGCAACTCTGGGTGAAGGACGGTTGATCGGCTCCCTGGAGAACCCAGTGGATGCCCGGGATGCTGGAGAGGCCATGTCATCCTGCGGAAAGCTTCACCCAGGCTCGAAGAGACGGACGGAGACTTCAAGACTCAAGGCTTACCTGCACAGCCACAAGTCATTATGGGCTCTGGCTTGGTTGGACAACGCGGCGACTCTGGACAGGCGGTGCTAGCTGATGTGGACGAACGGTAGGAATGGATGGGCACCGACAGGGATTCGGAGGGACCCGTTGAAAGACCATGTTTTGATCATCCGGTCTTCAAACACCCTGAAGTGCGAGGACAAACCCGGAGGCGATCAAATCTTGTGGGGAACGTGTGCAAAACTCTGCAGAGTGCCCAACCTAATCGATTAGCCGTGTCCACGGTCATGGACAACTTGAGCTGAAGGCATTGAATTTCCCCTGAACTCTCGACACAACTTAATAATGATGTGGGTGTTAACAACTATTCGGGTACGAGAATTGGTTGGCGGAACCATCTCGTTAACAACAAACAATGTAGTAATATTTTGCTTCCAACCCCTCTTGTTGTAGGATAAAACTGGCTTTATGCAAAACTTAACCCCACCGGCCAAATATGCATGTAGAGATAGTTGATTATTATTTTTTACCCCCTCTCTTTGATGACTTGCCGGCATATTCAATATGCTGACCTACACGGCTGCAACGTATCATGTTGCAGAGTACTTTTCCGACCAGGAGTGAGGCTACGATCTACGCTCAGCGACATGCCCTTGGAGTCGGATGGACTCGTCTACCTGATGCTTCCGCTTAGTCTTCGTTAGATACCTCATGAGTTGGCCTTCAGCCACTTTATTGTAATCTTTTATTGTAATAAAGTACTCTTTATGAGATTTCGATTAATAAAGTTGTTTGATTGAACTCTTGGATATATACATTATGTACTGTGTGTGTACCAGCATGATCTTGGGATGGTATGGAAACACCAGAGGCTTGACTCGTCTTGAGTCGGGTCGCTACATGCTCCAACTAGTCAATCACAAACGGTCACGGGCCGCAAAGTAATCCTCTATCACGAATCTTCTGATCTCGTTGAATTCCTTAGAGGAAAACCTCAATTCTGGGGAGAACCAAAGCCTCACCGGGATTCCTATATGCAAGATATATCACTAAGGTAAGACAAGACTAGCAGGATCTCCCGTCGTGTCGACGACCCCGATAAGAGCCGCGTATCTCAGTCTCAGGACATGACGGATGGAACTAGCTATGAGAACCAAACCTCAAGTTTCCTTGTGGTGGCCCCGCAGGCAGACCAGTTTGGACCAACACTCATGAGGAGCACTGGCCCGGGGTGTTGATTAAATTCCTCGGGGTAGCTATTCCCTATGCAAGTTATTATGTGGTGATTAGCAATTATAACCAATGTTGGGTCCTGCCAGACAAGTCTTAACACTACACGATTTATCAAGGGGGTCCCCATAACAACCCCGAACGTGTTAGGAGCGATCAGTTATGGAACCAAACACCGGTAGTCGGAAACTAAGGCGGCAATAACGGAACAAAACACCCGGCAAGAGGCTAGGCCTTCCATCAGTTACCAAGTATATAGGTGCATTAATTAAATAACAGATTGAGACATAATGATATCAAAACTCATGTTATCACATGAGACAATTGCACCTGCAACTAGCAATGCTAACATTAGAAGTTGAGCACGCCTACTTAGCCATTCAATATTAGCTAGGAGGGGAAAGTGTTTGGGTTTCATGGAAATATCAGGAGGCAATTATTTCAGTGGTAGGCAGCGAGCATATGACAAAGAAAACGTGAATCTAGGCATAACAAAGCTAGAGACGGTATCAAGGTCATGGTCATCTTGCCTGTGATGTCTTCACCTTGGAACTGCTCTTGTTCGTCCTGCACGTACTCTCCCGAATCAACATACTCACTCTCCGATCCCGGTGCTACCCAACATGAAAATAGCATCCAATGAACAACAACACCACATGATGCAACAAACACATGATGCATGAGATGAGAATGTAGCATGCATCTCTATCCTAGTTACTTGCTTATGCATGAGAAGAAAATACAAACTTCTGGACAGAACTTCACTCTAATATATCTTGACATGCATCAAGATGACATGAACAGGTGCATCACTTGAAAATGATGCAAAAACATATAAAGAATGTAGAGAACGGAGCTACGGATCAACTAGAAACTACGAAACAAGAAATGGAGTTCTACGGATCAAATGTACCACAAGCACTCTCCAATGGCATACTTCTGGTATTCCCAGGTTGCCACATGATAAAACAAACAAGTATAGGTGGGGTGGTGTAAAGAAACTCACCACACCATCAACTATGCACTCACAAGCTTCAAAACAACAAAACTATACAATCTGTCCTAAACAGCAACATAGCAGTTTGAGAGCAACATGCAAAGCACCTACAGCCACCCAAAAGTGCCAAACAAGATATGTGGAAAAAGCTATTCAAAAGCTCTACAAGCATGAGCAAAAAGATAATACAAAGGAGTTACACACAGAAAGTTCTACAGGTGCTAACTTGGCCAAAAAAATCAGATTTCAGGGACTTAGTGAAAATCTCAGATTCTCACCACCTGTTTATGCTCTGAAGCATTTGGACAGCCCCCAAAACAATATCTACAGGAAGTCAAATGGAATTAAAATTGACAGAGAGCTAGACAAACACAAAATCTACAACTCTCAAAGTTGATTGCAAGGGCTGATTCCCAACACATGAACTTTTGCAACCACAACTACAAGGGAAGAAAATAACAATAGTTTCTCAGACTGATTTTCACTAAACTGACAATTTCAGCCACATGCCTACTTTGACAAAGCACAACTTGCACATACAAACTCCTAAGCATGAAACAAAACCACCATGCTGTAGAGGGGTTCACCCACTACTGCCACATAAAGGGTTCACCCTCTTAGGCTCATCATTTCATGGAACCAAGCTCTAAACAAAGCATCAAAGAGAAAAATGACTTCTCCAAGACATACTCCTACACATGCACTAGTGCATATCACCACAAGCACACATTCACAATCACTTGGGTGCTTGCACAAAACAAGCACACACCTCACATATATCAACTACACAAACCTACTAGCAAAATAAACAAAGTGGAAACCTACTGGACGTGAGGTATAGCACCTACACATGCTAGCAAATAACAAGGATGCAAACCACACATACACACATACATCACTAGGGAACATGAGCTCATGCTCACAAGCACACCACACCATACCCACATGCACACAAACTAAACAAGGGAAAAAACCTACTGGTTATGAGGTAGGAACACCTCCACTTGCTTCTCAAGCAAAGATATGAAGCACCTAGTTGAAACAGCAACATATCAACACAAAAGAAATAAAAAATAAAAGGGGTCAGAGGGGTTTCGAACCAATGACCTGCTGCACCACACACAACACCACTACCACTGTGCTACAACACTCTTGCTCGACAGAACAGAGGGAGTATACAGGATATATATGCTTCCCCTCCTGCTGCTACTGTGCCGAAAACAGAACACAAAAAGGGGCGCTGCGGGGACTCGAACCCACGACCTGCGCCAGGTAAAACACACTGCTACCGCTGCACTGCGCTATCGAAGGTTAACAGAGAGGGGGGCTCTGCTCTTTTGAGCAACCCCTCTGGATCTATCACAACCCGACGGTGGCCGGAACAGGGGAGGCTCACCGTCGGCGATCTACAACGAATTGAGCACGGGCTCGTCACTGGGAGGAAGAGGGGACACTCACAGTCCTATTTCAGGACTAAACGCGACGAGTGGTGGCCTACAGCTACTGCAGGAACGTGCACGGCGGCGCCGACGACAGAGGGAAGCGCGGCAGGACAGCTACGGCCTAGGCAAGAACCTACACGCCGGGATCGGGATGGGATTGCGGCTAGCTCACCTAGGGAGCGTTGAGGAGGACGGGCTTGACGTGGAGGAAGAAGACGTCGACGAGGAGGAAGAAGCCGCAGCAGATCTTGTTAGAGCAGAGGAGGAAGACGACGTCGAGGAAGTAGGGGAAGCAGTGGCGTTCGGCGTCGATTGGCTGCGGGAACGGGATCCCTTGAGGTCCCGCGTGCTCGCTGAAGGCTTGGAGAGGAAGCAGGGGCACGACAACGACGGCGATGAGCTCCTCAAGGTTCGGCCATGGCAGAGGAGGGACTCGCTTACCTGCTGTCAACGAGGGAGAGGGAGGAGGAAGAAGGCAAAGGAGGTGGCGGCGCTGCGAGGGAACCCTAGCCAGGGCACACACGCCAAGGGGGTTAAATAGAGGCAAGGGAGGTCGTCTCGACATCCGTGAGCAACGACGTCGACCTCTCTGCCTTGCTCTCTCTCTCTATGACGAAACTGACGGAAGAAGGGAGGAGGGAGACGCCGTCTACAGGAGCAGGCTGCTGCGCGAGGGATTAGTTGGGCCAGCCAAGGGGAGGAAGCACACTCGGATGCCCAGGTAAGAAAAAGAAAAACCCACTCGGGTTTTTCTATTTAAAACAAAACAGAGGGAAAATAAAACACCCAGGCCACACTGGTGATTCTAAAATAAAACAAAAATGCCCCTAGTCATAAGGGAATTATGACCTATTTAAATAAAACGAAAAGGGAATTTTTGGAGCATTTAAATATTTACAAAACAGAATTAAATAACCTATTTTGTGGATATTTACCCCACTCAAACATAGATTCAAATCACAAAAGACCTAGCACCACATCCACCACAATTCACCCCATACCACGTTGCTGCCGTCTCCAACACCGTGGAAGTGATGGTTATCGGCGCCGGTGCTAGCACGTCTCCCGGCAAGGCCTCAGCAGGCGCTGGCGAGCCCGCTGCTACCGCCGGCGATACCCTTCGGGATGCCATCGCTGGCCTGAAGACACCCGTCACCGCTTCCGCAAACCCTGCTGACGCTCGGGCCTCGCTGGAGGAGGCTCGCAAGCGTATCCTGGAGGAGGGCATCGCTGTAGCTTTGGCGAAACGTCGGTTGGAGGCTACACAGCGTGATTATAACTCCGCATACGGTCTTACTCCGATTTCCGAGGCCCCTAACCGGCTTGGATCAGTCCGCAGCCGCGGCCGGTTCATCGCCAAGGTCCTAGGCGGCGATCTGTCCACCTACGAGACTCCTGCGGCCAACATGCGAGTGGCGCAGGCAGCCATGGAGGAGATAGCAAGCCTGGAAGGAGAGGAGCGCGCTTTCCAGGAGAAGCGGGTCAAGGACCTCCTTAACGCCGCCAACCAGCAACACGCTCGGCTTGACCCCGGTCAGGCTCAGCCGGAGTCCCCGGGTCCCAACTCAGGGGCACGCGGCAACCCTAGCGGTCAGCATCATGTAGAAGGATCTTCCTCGCATTGCCCTTCCGGCTGGAGGGGCGAGGGAAGCCAAGACTGGTGCTCTCAGCGCCAGAGTGAGCACACTTCGGGCTTGCGTCGCGGCGGCGGCGAGGGCGATTCGGAGTGTGAGATTCTTCCCCCGCTACCACAGGGACCTGCCACCGGCCGGCACCGCGGCGTCTCTTGACGCCGCCGGCTCGCTGTCCGGCTGGAGGACCCGGCGCCGGCCGCTTAGAAGCCGGCCAGGAAGCTGTGGCACCCTTGCCCTTCTTCCCGGCTGCCTCGTCAGCATCGGTCGCTCCGCCCCTTTGGCGCTTGCCATGCGTCAGTGGCGGGCTGGTAACCTCCTCCACCTCCTCGGAGTCCTCCTCGAAGGCTGCACCAGAATAAAATGGGGCTATCTCATCATCGTCCGTCCAGTCTGCCACGGCAGGCTGTGCGTATTCACCAGATGGCTTCGTCCCTTCCGAATCCAGGAGATTCTCCGAGCTGGCGGAAGAGTCCGAAGGGGACTCAATCATACCGTCGTCCTCAATCTCCGAGGCGTCGGACACTTCCACGTCAGGAGCAGGCGGATGGAGGGACCCATGCATCTTCTCGTACAACTACGGAAAGAGGTTCGGTCGTTGGCTCGGCAACACGACCGGCTACAAAGCAAACAACAAAGAGTAAAAAGGCTGCTCACCATCGGAGGCGGACGGGTCCTGTTGAAGGGGGACATCCCCCACGTCCATTCCCATCCCTCATCCATGCGGGCGGTGGAGATCAGATTCACCCTTCGCGCTACTGCGCCTGGGGTGAACCTCTTGGTGGATAGCCGACACAGATCAAACCGGCCGCTCACCTGCCAGACCAGATGCGGCCGCCTCTGCAAGGGCAGGAACCGGCGGGCTACCATGGTGGTGAGCAGGTCGCGACCAAGAAGGCCACCATTCTCCAAAATATCTAGGTGGGTGCACATCAGCGCCACCTCGGGAATCGGCTTAGGGGTCTTCGCGTCCCAGTTCCGGCTCGTCGGCGGAGCGATGTTGAAGGGGGGCAGGTTGACAACATCCAGGGCAGGGTCGGCATTCTTCACATAGAAGAAATCCTTCTGCCAATGCTTGATGGATTCTTGCAGAGGCATCTGGGGGAAGCCAGACTTCGAGCGATGGTGCACCAACGTGGCCCCGCACGGCGTCATTGGGCGCGGCCCCGTGAGCTTCTCCACCTCGGATTTCTCCATGGCAATGGATTGCTGTTTGAAGAAGAACAGGCTACACCACAGATCGACGCGAGGCTTGATCCCCACGAAGCCCTCGCACAGGACCACGAAGGCAGCCAGCTACAGTATGGCGTTCGGCGCCAGATGATGCGGCTGCAGGTCGAAGAAGTGGAGCCATTCGGCAAAGAAAGATCTAGTCGGGAGCCCGAAGCCCCGGTAGAAATGCTCGACGAAGACCACGACCTCTCCTGCGGCGGGTGCGGAAGCGGTCTCAGCGCCACGGAGGCGCACCAACACTTGGGAGGCCGGGGGCAGCAGTCGGTGGAAACGAAGCGCCTCGATGTGCCCCTCGTCGACGTCGCTGCCCAACCAGGCTCCCTGCGAGGACGCCTTCTGCGCCGAGGACTTCTTCGAGGAAGAACCGCCGGCCATGGCTGTGGGTGACGAGAACCTGAAGTGGTCGACGATCTCGCGGCGACGAGGACGAAGAAGATGAAGGATGCGAGCTCTTTCTCTCTGAGCGCAGGGAGGAAGAAAGCGCGAATGCGGGGCGAGAAGGGGGGCAAAAGGCCTCCTCGGAACCCTCGCACCCCATTTAAACCCCCCACGAAGCATCATGGGGAGGGGATCCGGTGCGCATCGGGCCCCATTAACTCCATGTATTACGGGCGGTAGCGCTTCCCTAAGCCCAACCTTCGCAGAGTAAATCCATAGAGGATCTCCAGCGCGGAGGCCGAGGGGGCGTCGTGGCGGGACCCAGGGCCCAGGCCCGGTCCCCTCAGCATTAATCGCCATCATTACGCCAGGCAGGGCCTGGCATGTGGCGTTCTCCAAGCGAGTTATGACAAGACCGAGGTGTCGCTTCAAGCCACCCGGTTTCGAAGCCGGCGTCCTTCGTCGCGAATAGCGGCAAAAATATCAAGACAAATCAACAAGCCGGTGAGGCCGCCCGTCGGGACAAGACCGAGGCGTCGCTTCGAAGCCACCCGGTTTTGAAGCCGGCGTCCTTCGTCGCGAATATCGGCCAAAATATCAAGACAAATCAACAAGCCGGTGAGGCCGCCCGCCAGCAGGCGGCTGGCCTCGCTAGCTTCGGGGACTACTGTCGGGGGGGATAACCCCGGGGTAAGCTCATCAAGCCTGTTTCTTCATTTCTGGCCCAATGGACATGAACGTATACAGATTCCCAAGGCCCAAGTCTTCTGGCCGAGTAGGCAGCACCTACCGGCTAGAGGACGAGGCGGCCATTCCTCTGACTGGCCAGGCAACCGCCGCCGGCTAGAGTCAAGGCGGCCCCCTCTTCTGAGCCGGTTTGGTCCCGCCAGCCCGGCAAAGGAGGAGACGGCCGCGCTTAAGCCGGCTAGCCAAGCGGGCTAGCCGGCTGAAGATGACAAGTCACATCAGATCGTAGGTCAGGATGACACCTTACGATTAAAGGTAGCTACGCATCAGCAAAGGTACTGGATCGGGGCACCCGGCAGGTACGAGCGTCGGCGGCCACGCTGCTGACCTACCCCGGCTTTGATCCATCACCTAGCATAGTGTCGGACCGTCACACTCCCACTCCATTACTGCACTCGGCATGGGGAACAGTGGAGGCGGCCGCACTACCTTCCCATGACGAATATCGCAAGGAGACGCTTAACGTACAGCGCGTGCTCAACGTCAACCTCACGCGAGAGCCTCATTGGCCAGCCGGTGGGTCCCACAGCCAATCGAGACCATGCAGCCGGCGGGCCCCTCAAGCGACCAGACAAGACTCTTGTGGGCCCCTGGCCAGCCGCCGAGGCTGCCAGCCGGGTCCCATACTTTTACCCTTTATCCATATTGTAGGCCGGCGGGTTCGTCTATAAAACCCCCCGGTCGCCCTCCATGCAGGGGGCCAATCATTCACCAGTCATACAACACAACACATTCATCAACCACACAGAGAGAGAGAGAGGCAGTGACGAGCTGGCTGCTCCCTCTCCGTCCTCCCAACACAGCTCCAGGAGCGACATTGTACTCTCTTCATACACATCAAACACTCCGGTAGGATTAGGGGTATTATCTCTATGGAGAGCCCTGAATCTGGGTACATCGTGCGTTCCATGCGTGTACCAACCTCATTCCCAGCATCCACCTTTGTCCCTTCGGTTCTCACCGACTTTAGCCTACCTATGGCATATGTTGTGAGTATTCACTGACAATACGGGATTAACTAAGTCCTTGATATAAAGGTTCAACCGGTAAAGATCTTCATAGAATATGTAGGAGCCAATATGGTCATCTTGGTCCCGCTACTGGTTATTGACTGTAGAGGTGTCTCGGTCATGTCTGCATAGTTCTCGAACTCGCAGGGTCTGCACACTTAAGGTTCGGTGACGTTTAGGTATAGTTGAGTTATAGGTGTTGGTAAAAGAAAGTTGTTCGGAGTCCCTATGAGACCCCAGACGTCACAAGGAGCTCCGGAATGGTCTGGAGGTAAAGATTGATATATAGGAAGTCCTGTTTTGGTCACCGAAAAAGTTTTGGGCTCATCGATAGTGTACCGGGAGTGTCGGGAGGGTACCGGGGACCATCGGGAGGGGTGTCATGACCCGAGGGGCCTTATGGGCTGTGGGAGGATATAAACCGGACCATAGTGGGCTGACATAAGCTCCCACTAAGGCCCATGAGGTTTGAGTGGCAAAAAACCCAAAGCTGGAAAAGGTGGAAAGGGTTTCCAAGTGGAAAGGAGGAATCCTACTCCTAGTAGGATTGGAGTAGGACTCCTCCACCTCCATTTCAGTCAAACCTTGAGGGTTTGAGGCTGCCTCCTCCCTTCCCTCCCTCCTATATATACTAGAGGTATTGAGGGTCTTTGAGACACAGAAAAACAACCACGTGTTGCCCTCTCACTCTAGATCTGTTTCTCCTCTAGTCTAGTTTCCACGGTGCTTAGGCATAGCCCTACTGGAATAGCTCCACCAGCACCACCACCATGCCGCCATGTTGGAGAAATCATCTACCTCTTCTCCCCTCTTATTGGATCAAGAATGCGGGGATCTTCATCGAGCTATACGTGTGTTGAATGTGGAGGTGTCGTCCGTTCGACACTAGATCGGGATGGATCATGATGGGATCACAAGACGGATCGTGATGAGATCGCGGGACGGGCTGCGATTTGGATCGCGAAGATGTTCCACTACATCAACCACGTTATATATGCTTCCTCTTAACATTCTACAAGGGTATGCAGATTCACTCTCCCCTCTCGTAGATGATCATCACCATGGATAGGTATTGCGTGTGCGTAGGAAATTTTTTGTTTCCCATGCAACGTTCCCCAACAGTGATATCACGAGATAGGTTCATGCGTAGATGATATCTCGAGTAGAACACAAAAGAATTTGTGGGCGTTGATGTTCGATTTGCTGCCCTCCTTAGTCTTTTCTCGATTCAGCGGTATTGTTGGATTGAAGCGGCCCGGACCAACCTTACTCGTACGCTGACGAGAGACCAGTTTCATCGACTGACATGCAACTTGTTGCATAAAGATGACTTGTGGGTGTTTGTATCTTCAACTTTAGTTGAATCGGATTTGACCGAGGCGGTCCTTGGAGAAGGTTAAATAGCAATTTTCATATCACCATTGTGGCTTTGCGTAAGTAAGATGCAATCATACTAGATACCCATAGCAGCCACATAAAACATGCAACAACAAATTAGAGGACGTCTAACTTGTTTTTGCAGGGTATGTATGTGATGTGCTATGACCAAAGACATCATGTGATATATTGGATGTATGAGATGATCATGTTGTAATAGTTAAATATCGACTTGCACGTCGATGCTACGGCAACCGGCACGAGCCATAGGGTTGTCTTCAAACTAAAGTTTGTGCTTGCAGATGCGTTTACTATATTGCTAGGTAGTAGATTTAGTAGTAATAGCATAGATAGCACGACAACCTCGATGGCGTCACAATGATGGACAATGATGATGGAGATCATGGTGTGGCATCAGTGATGATGAAGATCATGCTGGTGCTTTGATGATGGAGATCAAGAAGCACAAGATCATGGCCATATCATGTCACTTATGATTTGCATGTGATTTTAGTCCTTTTATGCACCTTATTTTGCTTAGAACGGCGGTAGCATTATAAGGTGATCCCTCACTAAAATTTCAAGATAAAATTGTGTTCTCCCCGACTGTGCACCGTTGCGACGGTTCGTCATTTCGAGACACCACGTGATGATCGGGTGTGATAGACTCAATGTTCATATACAACAGGTGCAAATCAATTGCACACGCGGAACACTCGGGTTAAACTTGATGAGCCTAGCATGTACAGGAATGGAATCGGAACACAAGAGACCGAAAGGTCGAGGATGAATCATATAGTTGATATGATCGGCATGAAGATGTTCACCACTGAAACTATACTCAACTCACATGATGATCGGACTAGAGTTAGTGGATTTGGATCATGCGCCACTCGGATGACTAGAGGGATGTTTGAGTGGGAGTTATTAGTAATATGATTAGCTAAACTCAATTATCATGAACATAGTCAAAAGGTCTTTGCAAATTATGTTGTAGCTTGCGCTGTAGCTCTACTGTTTTTGATATGTTCCTAGTTGAAAGATGATAGTAGCAATTATGCAGACTGGGTCCGTAAACTGAGGATTGTCCTCATTGTTGCGCAAACGGCTTATGTCCTTAATGCACCGCTCGGTGTGCTGAACCTCGAGCATCGTCTGTGGATGTTGCGAACATCTGACATACACGTTTTTGATGACTACGTGATAGTTTAGTGTGTAATGCTTAACGACTTAGAATTGAGGCGCCAAAGACGTTTTGAACGTCACGGAACATATGAGATGTTCCAAGAGATGAAATTGGGATTTCATGCTCATGCCCTTGTTGAGAGGTATGAGACCTCCGACAAGATTCTTTGTCTACAAATTAAGGTAGAAAAGCTCAATTGTTGAGCATGTCCTCAAATTGTCTGAGTACTACAATCGCTTGAATCGAGTGGGAGTTAATCGTCCAGATGAGATGGTGATGGTTCTCCAAAGTCACTGCCACCAAGCTACTAGATCTTCGTGATGAACTATAATAGATCAGGGATAGATATGATGATCCTTGAGCTATTCGCGATGTTTGAAACCACAAAAGTAGAAATGAAAAAGGAGCATCAATTGTTAATGGTTAGTAAAACCACTAGTTTCAAGAAGGGCAAGGGCAAGAAGGGATACTTCTTGAAATGGCAAACTAGTTGTTGCTCTAGTGAAGAGATCCAAGGTTGAATCCAAACCCGAGACTAAGTGCTTCTGTAATCAGGGGAACAGTCATTGAAGAGGAACTACCCTAGATACTTGGTAGATGAGAAGGCTGGCAAAATTGACAGAAGTATATTGGATATACATGATATTGATGTGTACTTTACCAGTACTCCTGGTAGCACGCGGGTATTAGATACCGGTTCGGTTGCTAAGTGTTAGTAACTCGAAATAAAAGCTACGGAATAAACAGAGACTAGCTAAAGGCGAGGTGACAATATGTGTTGGAAGTGTTTCCAAGGTTGATGTGATCAAACATCGCACACTCCCTCTACCATCGTGATTAGTGTTAAACCTAAATAATTGTTATTTGGTGTTTGCATTGAGCATGAACATGATTAGATCGTGTTTATTGCAATACGATTATTCATTTAAAGAGAATAATGGTTATTCTATTTGCTTGAATAAATACCTTCAATGGTTCAATGAATCTCGATCGTAGTGGTACACATGTTCATAATATTGATGCCAAAAGATACAAAGTAGCACTGATAGTACCACTTACTTGTGGCACCGCCGCTTGAGCTATATTGGTATAAAATGCATGAAGGAGCTCCATGCTGATGGATCTTTGTACTCACTCATTTTTGAAACTTTTGAGACATGCAGACCATGCCTATTGGTATAAACGCATGAAGAAACTCCATGCAGATGGATCGTTTGGAGTCACTTGATTTTGAATCGCTTGAGGCATGCAAATCATACCACATGGGCAAGATGATTGAAGGCCTCATTTTTCCAGTGAGATGGAACAACAAAGTAACTTGTTGGAAGTAAAACATTTTGATGTATGCAGTCCAATGAGTGTTGAGGCACGCAGGGGATATCGTTATGTTCTTACTTCACTGGCGATTTGAGTAGATACAAGAGTATTTGGTTGATGAATCACAAGTCTGAAATATTGAAAAGTTCAAGCTATTTCAGAGTGAAGATCGTCGTGACAAGAGGATAAAATGTCTACGATATGATCATAGAGATGAATTCTGAGTTGCGAGTTTGCTAGTGATGACGAGTTGATGGATATACTTCTTGCCCCTCGTTGGTTACCCCAAGTGGAAGGTGGAGATGTAGTCAGCAGCAAATTTCCCTCACACAGATACTGTAAGGTTTATCGAACTAGAATGACTCTAAGGCTCAATAAGTAGATGTCTTCCACCCTGGCGCTAGCAGAAGATGTGGACCTGCACACACAACAAATAACTTTGCTCCCAATGAGTACAGAGAGGTTTTCAATCTCTCCGGCCTTGTATTTTGCAAAGGATCAAAACACAAGCGGGAAGGTAATAGTGATTGCAACGGAAAAGTAAATGAAAGCGGTAAATGATGGAGGTGTAAACAATGATGGTGATATGGACGAGAGTCACATGATGTTCACTAGTGATGTCTCTCTCCCAAAAGGCGGTAAACAACTATGCTTGGGTAAACAAATCACACTTGGGCAATTGATAGAATGATGATCGCACCGCAATGCTAATTATGCTCCTTGATAGTTAGAGGTTCAATAGTAACGGGAAGTACGCCAAGAAAAGTAGACTGTTTGTTCATCAGGATCTACTTACTAATCATCCACCTTGAGATATCTATCCAGAATATCTCTCCGGTATTAAGTTGCGAGCCCACCCAAAGTGTAAACTCAAAGCAACGGACAACTACATTAACGAACTATGCGTAAGGTAAACGATCCTTGCAACCGTGGTCACAAGCACCGTTGTTTTTTCCCTGGTGGAAACAAGCACATCCCCTAGTATCATGTTTCTGTCACTCAAGCTAGACACCGAGGGGCGTGAACCCACAATCATGCATAACACTCCCTCTTGGAGTTATGATCTACTACTTGGCCAAAGCAACAAAAAGCAATAGAGAACATGAAAGAATCACTAAGGAACATAATATAAAAGGATAATCAAATATATAACTCGTAAAAATTTGAACATAATCTCATAATCCATCGTATCCCAACAAACCGAGCATAGCAATAGCAAGAGAATTACATAGATGCCTTGATCATGTAGGGCAGCTCACAAGGACTAACCATTGAAGCACAAGATTGGAGAGAAGACATCACATAGCTACTAGTCATGGACTCATGGTCCAAGGAGGACTACTCACGGCACGTCCGGGAAGCATCCATGGCGGTGGATAAGCTCCCAAAGGTCAATTCTCCCTCCGGCAGGGTGTCGGGAAGAGGTCTCCTGATGCTCCTGATCTCGGAAGCATTGCAGCGGCGAAACAATGGAGAAATTCGCGATTCCATTAAGTATGCGAGGGTTTCCTCTCGGGACTGTAAATATAGGACAAAGGAGGGCACTGGAGGGGGTGGGACCCACCCAGGCGACCTCCTGGCGCGGACTAGGGTCTGGCCACGCCAGTAGGCCGCCTGGAAGGCCCCTGGCCCTCCTTAGGTGATCCGGAAGCTTTTGTTTCGCTGATTTTTTATATTTTTTGCCTTGATTTTTTCGGGCTTTGGAAAATTGGGTAAAAGCCTCTCCAAGATAGATATCAGCAGATAGAAACTGTCACTAGGTCCACTGAGTTAGTAGGTTAGTACAAATATGTGTAAAATGATATAAAAGTGTAGCAAAACATATAACATTGTCACCCAAAATATCATGGAACAAGCAAAAATTATAGATACGTTTGGGACGTATCAGGTACACAGTTAAGACAATGTGGAAATTGTTTCGCAACTCATGCACCTGGAGCACCATAGTGTGATGGTGTGTACGAACGTCATAGCCGCGCCCTATTGGATATAGCGCATACTATGATGTCTCTTATCGAAATACCACTATCGTTTTGGGTTAGGCATTAGAGACAACCGCATTCACTTTAAATAAGGAACCATGTAATTCCGTTGAGATGACAACGTATGAACTATGGTTTGGAGAAACCTAAGATGTCGTTTCTTAAAAGTTTGGGGCTATGACGCTTATGTGAAAAAGTTTCAGCCTGATAAGCTCGAACCCAAAGCGGATAAATGCATCTTCATAGGATACCCAAAACAGTTGGGTACATCTCCTATCTCAGATCCGGAAGAAAAGTGTTTGTTTCTAGAAATGGGTCCTTTCTCGAGGAAAAGTTTCTCTAGAACGAATTGAGTGGGAGGATGGTGGAAACTTGATGAGGTTATTGAACCGTCACTTCACCCAGTGTGTAGCAGGGCGCAGGAAGTTGTTCATGTGGTGCCTACACCAATTGAAGTGGAAGCTAATGATAGTGATCATGAAACTTCGGATCAAGTTACTACAAACCTCGTAGGTCGACAAGGTCACGTACTGCTACAGAGTGGTACGGTAACCCTGTCTTGGAGGTCATGTTGTTGGCCAACAATGAACCTACGAGCTATGGAGAAGCGAGGGTGGGCTCGGATTCCGGCAAATGGCCGGAGCCATGAAATCCGAGAGAGGATCCATGTATGAAAACAAAGTGTAGACTTTGGAGGAACTACTTGATGGTCGTAAGACTATTAAGTACAGATGGATCTTTAAAAACAAGACACACGATGATGGTGAAAAGTCACCATTAAGAAAAGCTCGACTTGTCGCAAAGATGTTTCCAACAAGTTCAAAGAGTTGACTATGATGAGATTTTCTCACTCATAGCGATGCTAAAAGTCTGTTGGAATTATGTTAGCAGTTGCTGTATTATTTATGAAATGTTGCACATAGGATGTCAAAACATTGTTTCCTCGACGGTTTCCTTGAGGAAAGGTTGTATGTGATACAACCAGAAGGTTTTGTCGATCCTAAGGATGCTAACAAGTATGCAAGCTCCAACGATCCTTCTATGGACTAGTGCAAGCATCTCGGAGTTGGAATATACGCTTTGATGGGATGATCAAAGCTTTTGGGTTTATACAAGGTTTATGAGAAACTTGTATTTCCAAAGAAGTGAGTGGGAGCACTATTGAATTTCTGATAAGTATATGTGGTAGACATATTGTTGATCAGAAGTAATATAGAATTTCTGGAAAGCATAAAGGGTTGTTTGAAAGGAGTTTTTCAAAGGAAAACCTGGATAGAGCTACTTGAACAGTGGGCATCAAGATCTATAGAGATAGATCAAAACGTTTAATAAAACTTTCAATGAAATGCATGCCTTGACAAGTTTTTGAAGGAGTTCAAAACAAATCAGCAAAGAAAGAGTTCTAGGCTGTGTTGTAAGGTGTGAATTTGAGTAATACTCAAAGCCCGACCACGACAGAAGAAAGAGAAAGGACGAAGGTCGTCCTTTATGCCTTAGCCGTAGGCTCTAAAGTATGCCATTCTGTGTACCGCACCTGATGTGTGCCTTGCCATGAGTCTGTCAAGGGGTACAAAGAGTGATCCAGGATTGAATCATTGAACAACGGTCAAAGTTATCCTTAGTAACTAGTGGACTAAGGAATTTTTCTCGATTATGGAGGTGATTAAAGAGTTCGTCGTAAAGGGTTACGTCAATGCAAGCTTTGACACTAATTCGAATGACTCTGAGTAGTAAATCGGATTCGCATAGTGGAGCAGTCATTTGGAATAGTTCCAAATGGCGGGTAGTAGAACCATCTATAGGATGACATAGAGATTTGTAAAGCACACACGAATCTGAAAGGTTCAGATCCGTTGACTAAAAACCTCTCTCACAAGAAAGACATGATCGAACCCCGGAACTGTATGTGTGTTAGATTCGTTACAATCACACAGTGATGTGAACTAGATTATTGACTCTAGTGCAAGTGGGAGACTGTTGAAATATGCCCTAGAGGCAATAATAAATTTGTTATTATTATATTTCCTTATTCATGATAATCGTTTATTATCCATGCTATAATTGTATTGATTGCAAACTCAAATACATGTGTGGATACATAGACAAATCACTGTCCCTAGTAAGCCTCTAGTTGACTAGCTCGTTGATCAAAGATGATTAAGGTTTCCTAGCCATAGACAAGTGTTGTCGCTTGATAACGGGATCACATCATTAGGAGAATGATGTGATGGACAAGACCCAAACTATAAACGTAGCATATGATCCTGTCAGTTTATTGCTACTATTTTCTGCATGTTATCATGCAACTCCCGGACACCGGAGGAATTCATTGCATGTATCAAACGTCGCAACGTAACTGGGTGACTATAAAGGTGCTCTAAAGGTGTCTGTTAAGTTGGCGTGAATCGAGACTCGGATTTGTCACTCCGTATGACGGAGAGGTATCTCGGGGCCCACTCGGTAATACAACATCACAATAAGCCTTACAAGCAATGTGACGAAGGTGTTACCCATGAGATCTTGTATTACGGAACGAGTAAAGAGACTTGCGATAACGATATTGAACTAGGTATGGAGATACTGACGATCGAATCTCGGGCAAGTAACATATCGAAGGACAAAGGTAACATCATACGGAATTAACTGAATCCTTGACATAGAGGTTCAACCGATAAAGATCTTCATAGAATATGTAGGAGAAAATATGGGCATCCAGGTCCCGTTGTTGGTTACTGACCATAGAGGTGTCTCGGTCATGGCTGCATAGTTCTTGAACCCGCAGGGTCTGCACACTTAAGGTTCGGTGACATTTCGGTATATTTGAGTTATAGGTGTTGGTAACCGAAAGTTGTTCGGAGTCCCAGATGAGATCCCGGACATCACGAGGAGCTCCGTATTGGTCTGGAGGTAAAGATTTATATATAGGAAGTCCTGTTTTGGTCATTGGAAAAGTTTCGGGCTCATCGGTAGTGTACTAGGAGTGCCGGGAGAGTACCGGGGACCATCGGGATGGGTGTCACGCCCCGAGGGGCCTTATGGGTTGTGGGAGGATACAAATCAGCCCCTAGTGGTCATACATAAGCTCCCACTAAGGCTCATGAGGTTTGAGAGGCAAAAAACCCAAAGGTGGAAAAGGTGGAAAGGGTTTCCAAGTGGAAAGGAGGAATCCTACTCCTAGTAGGATTGGAGTAGGACCCCTCCACCTCCAATTTCGGCCAAACCTTGAAGGTTTGAGGCTGACTCCTCCCCTCCCTCCATCCTATATATACTAGATGTATTGAGGGTTTTTGAGACACAGAAAAACAGCCACGTGTTGCCCTCTCTCTCTAGATATGTTTCTCCTCTAGTGTAGTTTCAGCGGTGTTTAGGCGTAGCCCTGCTGGAATAGCTCCACCAGCACCACCACCATGCCGCCTTGTTGGAGAACTCATCTACCTCTTCGCCCCGCTTGCTGGATCAAGAAGGCGGGATCGTCATCGAGCTGTACGTGTGTTGAACGCGGAGGTGTCGTCTGTTGACACTAGATCGGGATGGATCGAGATAGGATCGCGAGACGGATCGTGATGAGATCGCGGGACGGGCTGCGATTTGGATTGCGAAGATGTTCCACTACATTAACCGCGTTATATATGCTTCCTCTTAGAGATCTATGAGGGTATGTAGATTCACTCTCCCCTCTCGTAGATGATCATCACCATGGATAGGTATTGCGTGTGCGTAGGAAAAAAAATCACATGCGACGTTCCCCAACAGTTAGTTCATGCACCCCTAAGGACAAACTATAAAAAATTATGTGGTTAAAGCCATGGTATGGATATGTTAAACAGAACGTGGATGCTAGTTTTGAAATAGAAACGCCTGAAGGGACGATTTGGGCAGTTCTTTGGGACCCCAATGGCAAGTTCATCACTGTTGTGAATGAAAAGATTGACATATGTTTTGACTCTTTTCCAAGAGAGGTAATTGTAGTATGATTTGGGATGAATCTAACACGTACAACAGGGTGTAGCAAAATCAAGATCAATTTAGATAGTATGGAAGTGGTAGAAGCTCTAAAAGAGAGCTACTCTTCATCCGTTTCTAGTGCCATATTCGATGATTGTTATTTCATGTCCTTAGTTTTCAATCATGTCACATATGCTCATTGTAATAGAGAGAGTAATGAGGTAGATCATGTGTTTGGTAGGTTAGCTAATTTTTTTCTCCTGATAGTTGGTCAGATACAACCCCCAGTGCGGTCATCCTGTTGCTTGTAAACGATGCTACTATTTTGATGCTTGAATAAAGGAGGAGTTTTCTATAAAAAAAAGTATTTCAACCGAAAAAAAGTAATACCAGAATCATTTCCATAATAGAACGTGATGTGTAAGGCTATACACCTCAAAATTGAAGTTCCTACTCTTGAACCCTCTCATGATTTGCCGGCCCAATCTTGAGAGAAACTAACAGAGGAGCGCTCCTTCGGGAGCCTTTTAAGGGTCACTCTCAAGCGCCATCACTTGGTGCGTTCACATCTGTTGCCAGGTATCGTCCTCTCGGTGCTTCCTTTGAATTTATTTTTTTGCACGCGTTTTCGGCCTTTTGGATGTGTGTTTTCGCCTTTTTGGTTTTACACTAATCTTTCTTAGCTTTTGGAAAAAAACTTCCATGAAAAAATGTGTTTTCTTCTTCTTCCTTGAGAGGCACGGTTTTGCTTCCGCGAGAGGCACGAATTTGCTTCCCCGAAATGCACGACCGTGCGTGTGACATCCCCGGATTCTGCTACAATGATCATTGTAATTAAGCTACAGTAATCACCATGATTAAAGTAATGCTTTTGCTAAGCAGTGCTTGATCAAACTTTGGAACATTTCTCATTTCAAATTTCTATTAAAATTCAAGATTCAATTAATAAGTGGAATAAATATTTTGCCAAACATGAGAACAAAAATCATGGTTAGATTGCAAATATTCACAATATAATTATAAAATATGAAACCATATTTTATCAAGCCTCTTTTGTATCAACATAATTATTAACAGTGGCCAATTAATTATTAAATGCCTTTTTGTTTCAATCAATTACAAATAATGAGTCCCAAACATTTTATGAGATTCCATTAAATTGCAAAATGAATACTAGACCAAATGCCTTATTTTTACAACAGATTACTATTACAAAACAAATAAAACACAAAAAGTTTTATATAAAAATACAACTAAAAGAAAAAATGAAAAAAAGGAACCCCCCCACCGCACTGGTCGGCCCCAACTGGCCCACCTAGCCAAGCGAGCCCACCCTCTACCCGAGGGGTATAAAACCCCCTCCCCTAACCCTAATTCCCCACAACCCCCCACTCTCTCCCCCTCACCCCCGAGGCTCTCTCCCCATGGCGGCTAGCCACACACCGCCCCGACCCTGCACCAGCCAGTGCAACCACTGCCAGCCACGACGACGGCACCCCTCGTTGTCGCCTCCCGCCGGCCTCTCTGCCACGCAGGCATCCTCGCCTTCTTCCCTAGGTTTCTCCTTCCACGGCATCATTGGTGTGCACACTGGGCCCCGTCCAACCCTCCTCTCCTCCCCCAAACTCCAGCCAACGTTCCCGCGACTCCGACCCTGGAGTTCCGCAGCTCCGGCCGCCTCGCCCCCCCCCCCCCCCCCCCCTCCTTCCCCGCGGCCGCTGGACACCGTCGCTAGCATAGCCCCAGATCGCCCTCCCGTCTCAGTCGCGGCCTCCCCTCAGCCTCCTCTACTCTCGTGGGTGCCCAGCCCATGCCCTGGTCGTCCCTCCACCGTGTGTGGTCGTGCCCATCGCGCCTTTGGCCCGCTGGCATCCGGCATCCGCACGCCCTAGCCATGCGCACCGCACCGGCCTGGCTGCCATGGCCTCGCCCCGGCCGATCCCGTTTGGCTAGGGATTAACTCCCCATGTGCGTGTGTGATTTGGGGGCAGTTTTGCCACCCCCTGCCCCCGCACTGAATGATGGGTGGGCGCAAGCCCCCCTAAACAAATTAAAGAAAAAGAAAAGGTTATTAAAAATAATTTAAAATAGTTAATTAATTGGTTAATTAATTAATTAAGTTTAATTAAATGATTAATTAAATCCCTAAAGTAATGTTGTTTACATAAATTAAAGTAATTGATTAGGGTAATTAATTTGGATGATTAATTAGGTTAACTAAACCCTAAGTAAATTAAAATCTACTAATTAATTAAATTAAGGAGAGTATGACAGGTGGGTCCCACCCCCTTAAATTAATTTGTTTATTTGCTAATTAAACTATTTAAAATGTTAGTATGACGTATGGGACCCACTGATTAGAGTTAACGAGTCAACTAAGACTCTTGACTGATGTGAGCATGACATCATGTTGATGTCGTAAATGATTATTTGAATAAAATAAATTTATTTAATTTCTGAATATTAATAAAACTTTAAAAATTATTATAAAATAATATGTAATATGGATGAAAATAATTTGTATATGAAAGTTGATCAGAAAGACGAGACGAACCCGGATAAGCTATCCGTTCGTGTGACACTTGTCCCTAGCATGGTGAACATGGAACTTTCCTCCCCGTTTCATCTGTCATATAGTAGCGAGAGACCCGGGAAATATCATCGGGTATTTTCCCGATACGTCTATGACACGTGATACTGCGTTAACTAATGCCTAGCCCTACATATTGCCATGCCATGCATTGTGTTGCATCTGTGCATTATATTGATTGTTTCTTCCCCCTCTTCTTACCTGTAAACCCCGAGACTGATGCTGCCGTTGGCTGCGACTACCCTCCTGACGATCATCCCTTTGCCGCAGAGCAACAAGGCAAGCAAACCCCCCTTGATAATTCCTATATCGCATATTTATTTCTCCCTCATGCTTGCATTAGATTTTGCTACTCTTGTAGTTACCTCCTATATCTGCTACATAGCTTGTTTTTTATGAACTCCTACCTTACTGTGCCTCACTTTAAAATGCTTAGTATAGGTGGAACAGTGATCCCCTTTGACCCCCCTTAGTCCAATTGCCCTGCTTTATCATCGAAGTCTCGATCAACTCATCGACGAGCCATGACCCGTCACAACACTCACCCCCTTAGTTGTACGACACCGTAGAGCTACTATCGAGTAACGAGGGTGACACCTTGTTACGTACTCCGATGTTAGCTCTATAGTGTAGTTCACACAACAGTGGTTCTCGGAGGGTGATTCCTCCTTCACCACCTCCAATAACTAATCTGTCGTACAACCCATCAAGTGTGGTCCATCAAGGGTGATTCCCCGCTAGTCACCTTGACGGTTACATCGTTCGGCATCCATCAAGGGTGATACCTCGGATCCCTCTAATGTTACAACCACACAGTTACTTGACCGTGCTACTAGGAACATGAATGGTGTGTTGCAGGTGTATTCCCGTGTGGATGAGACGATGTGTTCATTAAAATGCTAATGGATTTAGGTATTTGATTTGGGTTGGTTATAGACCTTTTCGCACTCACCTTCACATGGGAGAAGTTATGGCTACTCGACGTCGTGGAATCAGTCGAAGCTCTTGAGACGTCAGCAATGGAGAGGCACGCGCCCGAGTGGTCCGGATAAGCATCGTTCTTGTATAAGATGTGGCAGGACTGACATAGGCCACCCTTGCAACGTGCACGAGCTCAACGGGTGATGGGCCCATGAACCCTGCGCGTTTAGGAGTTAGAACGGTGGGTTGGCTCTCTATTAAGCCTAGGTAGGGTTGCGACGTGTTGATGTTCCGAGGCCGGGCATGACCCTAGAAAGTGTTCCAGCCAGAATTTATCGAGCGTGATGGGTAAGATGGTGCACCCCTGCAGGGATGAAAATTAACTATTCAAAAAGTCGTGTCCACAGTTACAACACGACTTGGAGTTGTGCCCCGATCTTATACAACTACAAATGTTACTTAACTGGAATGTTGCTCCAAGATTGCTATCTAGCATGGAGTCGAGGAAGAATCTCTGGGCATGACCTTAAATAATTTTGCTGCAAGAATATGACTATATATTGTGTTACTTGCTCTACTCTTGTCTATTTGCTGCAAGACCCCTAAAGATGCTAGTCTTTGATAGGACTAGTCCCCTCTTTCTATTCTTGCATTGCTGCAGTGAGTCCACATAAAAAAACCTTTCCCTTGATACTGATGCATACTTAGCATAGTTCTGATGTCAGTCTTGTGAGTACTTTCGATGAGTACTCACCGTTGCTTTGCTCCCCCTTTTCCCCCTGATACGATTGCTGCGACCAGATGATGGAGCCTAGGAGATGGCGTATCCCGACGACGACGAGGACTTCTACCCCGACGGTCCCTACTATTACATGGAGGCCGCTGATGACCAGGAGTAGTTTAGGAGGATCCCAGGCAGGAGGCCTCGCCTCGTTCGATCATTGTATCTTTTGTGCTAGCCTTCTCTAAGGCATTGTCATGTGTTATGTCTGTACTTAGATATTTGTTGCTTCCCTTGACTTGTGTGTTTATCGAGCCTCTGTATTCTAGCCCTCAAGGCCCCTGGCTTGTAATATGAAGCTTGTATGTTTTTATTTGTGTCTAGAGTAGTGTTGTCATATCGTCCTGTGAGTCCTTGAGCTTGGTCGTACGCATTTATGTGTATGATTAGTGTGCGATCAAATTGAGGGCGTCACAAGTTGGTATCAGAGTCGACTACCTGTAGGTAGCACCCTTTCCAACTCCTTGGCCAAAGTTGAGTCTAGTATATGAAAAACTTTTACTAATATTATTGTGTGGCTTACGGGCCCACATCTCAATCTGGTGGTATTAGTATCTTTTACTCCTCTTCTATATTCTGGGTTGTGATCTCTCTTCTTTTTCAGGATTAAAGATTTTGCTAACTCTTAGATTAGGTTCTCGTAATCACATCGACCCAGAGAGGTGGATTATCTACTGCTGTTCTTCTGATAATATATTACACAAACTGTCGTTTGACAACCTTTAAACTTCCTTTTCAGATGTGTCCTGCAAGGCAGATCGTACGCCTGACTATGGTTGTCGATGCGACTGGTTTCCCGGCCATTACGATCGACCTCTTGACCAGGCTGGGATATCGCTGGTACCCCGAGTACACTGTGTACGAGGACTTCTGCGAGTTCAACCAGTCTAAGTACCAGGCTGAGGTTCGCATCTTCGATCGGACGAACATCTCCACCAATGACCTCCACACCTTCTACGGTGTTGGGTTGACGATCGATATGGCAGTCCATGATGTTGCCTATATTGCTATAACCCGCCTTCGTGGAGCATACCCTCACTTGGAGGAGACTACATTCAGATACATCCCGTATACTCCTGTTGGGGATGAGATTGGATCTGATCTCACTGCCTACACTGCTCGCGTTCGGGAGCGCAACGACTGGCCCTACATCGTTGTCTATATCCCCTACATGAGTCGTCACTATGACCCATCGGTTCTAGTGTAATACATTGAGGCGCTGGATCGTGCCTTCCGAGCTCAGACTGTGGAGCTGTACGCCATGTGTACCCGTCTTTATGACACATTAACATAGGTGCAGCCAATAGTTGACGTGAGGATCCACCTGAGTACATCCTCCACCTGTGCAGGACAGAGCTACCACCAGGCCTTGAGTGGCCTGCTGTTGGAGGTTGTACCCCTGCACTTGGACCTCTACTCCTCAATTTGATGCGGTACAAGCACATGATTCGCCACGGGATGCAAAATCCCGCCCCTAGGTTCCCCTATCAGGGTCATCGTCAGCTACCTGGATTTAGCCGTTTTCTCCGACGTTGATGTAGCATTGTTACCATGTCTCGTTGTTGTATCCCTCCACCGCGTGCATGCGTGCCGCCTAGTGAGTCTAGGTTATCGTCTAGTGAGTCCAGGTTCTCGCCAAATTTTGTATTTGTAACCGATGGTGTCTAATTGAACTTATGTATGGGTCTGTATGTCGAACTTGACTACTATGAAGTATCTATCGCATTTCCCTTTCGTCATGCTTGATTAATTCATGAATGACTACATACCCCTGCAATTACTTTATGCTAAACTACCCCTGTTAAATTTTAGGAGGATGGTTAGACCAGCTGGCCACCCCCATGGGGCCGCAAACAATCCACAATCCCCGCCTCCTGAATGGAACACCCTAGTTTTTGCTCCTTGTTTTTTCATTTGCGGGATTTGACTCCCGTCTTTTTTTCTCAGTGTTATCGGATTTCTTTCACTCCTGGGTATATGAAGATGGTCATCTAGCCTTGCCTTCCCTATCCAACCAGATATTCTTCCTAGTCCAACCTTGCCACCCAAGATATTTTTCTCAGGGTTTTACCGTCAAAAACCTACCTTCCGAATTGCGGGAAGGGAAACCCTAATCCTTTCAGTTTCAAAGGAACCCCAATTTCCTTTGCCCTGTTGCCTCCCAAACTTTTCCCAGTGATCATCCTTCATCTTGAAGCCCCGGATATGAAAAAATATTGCCAAGTCATTTGCAATATTTTTCATTTATAATTAGTTCCTTTTTATGTGAGTTGAAGGAATTAAACCCAGGAAAATATCTATCCAACTCCAAAGTTCATGAAAACTTGTGGAGATATTCTTTGTGATCATATTGAGCTCCCATAAAATATTGGCCATTATTAAATGGGGGAAAATTCCCTTTTCCTATTTAATGCCAATATTGCTTTTTGAGCACTTTCTAAAGGAGCTACTATTTTGGTAGCCAATAAAAATCCCAAACAAATTGTGGAGCTGCTCATATCCATATCTTCCCCATTTCCATCAAGATCCCAAGCTCCATAGTTCAAAATTTGAGCACAACATCAATTTGCGAATTCTGTCGAGTTGGGCAATTTTGCAAAGGAAGTGCTTGATTCCTTGATCTCCTTGAGGTGAACTTTTTCATGGTGGTTAATATTGCTAAGTAACTCATGGAAACCAAAAATCAGCTCAATCCCTCTATCAATCTTTCCCAAGCAAGTTTCCTAAGTTTTTGCCCCTTTGGAAGCTCTGTGAAGGAAGTGTCATTTTGGCATTTTCAAATGACCTGAAATTTTTACAGTAGCTTCCTATTCTCAAATCAACATCCTCCACCAAATTTAACCCAAATCCATGTAGCCATTTGACCCCAGCTTATCCATCTTTATTTCTATCCAGTTTGTCATGGTGTGAAGGAAATGCTAGCTAGGATGGTTCATTTGTCCTGAAAATTTGCCAAGGCACTTATCTTGGCAAACCATTGCCACACACCAAAATTTAGCATATTCTCTTTAGCCAATATTCCATAAACTATCACAAATAGGTTGCTGCCAAATCCTGTTTGTGCAAGTTTCTCTCATCCCAGAGTCTTCCAGTTGACTCTAGCCCCATATGCTATCTATTTGAGCAGTGAGGAAGCTGTTGGACAGGATTGGGCATGCAGGAGAGTGCCAGAGCTCGTAGTGCACGTGGTGACCACGACACGGCCATGTAGAAACAATGCACTGGGTGTTGTCCTCGTCGGGTACCTCGCTCCGGCCAGCTCCGACATGTCCCGGCGTGTCTAGTGGCGCCGCAGCGTCCACATGCCCACTCTCCAGCAGATTCCCCTCCTCTTTCCTCCTCCTCATGCCACGGTAATAGCCACCACGGCACCGTCTAGTCCGTGAGCATCTTCGTCTTCCCCTCCTTGTTGTCTTCTTCCTCCCCGAGCCATCCCATCCTCCTGTGGAGCGTCAGGTCGACACCGAGCGCGTCCAAGCCAGCTCACCGCAAGCTCCACTGCGGTGATAAGGATGCCACGTCATCGTGCTGATCTGCTCGCCGTTGGTCGGCTATAAATAGCCGCGGCCTGAGCCTTCTCCAAGCAATTGAGCATCTCCAGCCTCCTCTCCATCCTCCTTGTAGCCTCCCCTGCCTCTCCATCGAGCGTGAGGAGGCCCCCAGCCCTCCAATCACCTCCATGACCGCCGCCCCTCCTCTGCTAAATTCGCAGAATGCCAGCCCCCTCTCCCCTACCTTCGTCTTCTCTTCCCGTCACCAAAAGGCCGAGGCCATCGCCGCAGTAGCCGCCATCCATTGCGGCCGTGGGCGCGCACCTTCCCGCCCTCTTGGAGCTCCGCCTCCTACCGGGATGGATTCACCGTGCCGCACTGATCTCAGCGGTGGCCGGAGCATCGTCGGAGGTGGTCGTAGTCGTCCTGGCGAACGCCAGCGTCGGAGGCCCTCCTCTGCTCTCCGTGAAGTGTCGGGAGGTAGAAGGAGAGAGAGGAGAGAGAGAGAGAGGGACCCGACAGGTGGGCCCTGACCCACCTGTCGGTGAGAGAGGCACCCGCCAGCGTGGATAAATGGAAGTGTATTCTCAGGAATACGCTTTCGCTTCTGGAAACTGTGTTCTCCCCGGATGCCCGACCATCTGCGCTGTCAGGGACCCGGTTGTGAATATTTATTTTACAGAAAGGACCCTGGTAGACAAACGCTTATATCTTTTTTGCTCGGGACTCCGATTGAGGTGATTCCAAAGCCCACGTCTTCATCTCGTCGAGCCCTTCATGTTGGTATCATTTTCATTATGTGTTCACATTTTGAAAATGACCATGTTGCCCTTGCCCTCCTATCAGCCCTCTTCGAGAGAGAACCGTTCCGGCATATCGTTTTGTGGACTCTCCACACCTCTTCCGGGAGTTTTCCTCAACCCCACACAAGCCGACCATCTGACATATGCCCTCAAGCTTTGCTCTATGTTGTTCTTGCATATTTAAATTAAAATGCTTATGTCTCGGTGCATAGTAGTGTGTTGTATGAGATGTTGACGAACCCTTGCTCGCATTTTATTCAAAGACGGCACCACGCCTGAGTCTGAGCTGCTTTCGACCGTCCGGGGTGGATGCCGACTTTATGTTTCTCTTGTCAGCAGCTAGCCCGTGTTTTGAGCTACTTTTTGGCCATCGCGGGCAGTTGTTGGATTTCTTTCCGTGGCAGTGACCCTATGCTCTGAGTTGTTCTTCGGCCGTCTTAGGGAACTGCTACATTCTTCTTATCAACACCGTCTCATGCTTTGAGCTGCTTTCTAGCCGTCTTGAGTCGGGGTTGAGTTATTCCGGTAATGTCCCAGATCTGTGTTGTAAAGACCGTTCTGGTGGCTACTGGTTTATTTGCCGGTTTTATGCGAGGGTTTCGAGGGTCTAATTTATAGCTAGACCTTGTAAAGTAATAACTTGCTATTTACATCCTATCTTATTAATGACTCATGGTGATATGGAGATAGGTTGTTGTGTTTCTACAGTTGCTATTTCATACATAGTTATCATCATGATAAGTTATTGTTGATGAACAACCATGCTTGATAAATATGTTGCTAAAACCGAATCCAGTCGGTCGATCTAGAGTCACCTGCCCGGGCTTATCCGTGCAACCACATTTGCTGGTATGGGACGGTCGTGCCTTGGGCTGATTGCGTGCTCTTCCAACGGTACCACCAGACAGGGAAGGTTATGTGCATGCGCTACCTTGGCCCGGTAGGCGGTGATAACCTTCTGAGCCAGTTGATTGTTTTGTGCCGGCGTCCCTGTTTGGGGCAGTTTAGTTTGGCCACGATGGTGGCAGGTGTCATGAGGACACAAGGCCACCCAGGGCAAGACTCTGGGGGAGGATGAATGCCGGTGGTACGATAGGAGAGTCACGGGTCAGGCAGGTTTCGTTGGAGCAACACTGGTCCACCTGAATAGGATCACGAGGTGAGTGCTCCATGGTGTGGGTAAAGTGTGCAACCTATGCAGAGTGTCAAACCTATTCGAATAGCCATGTCTACGGTATTGGACAACCCGTCCAGAACTCAGTAGGTGGTCAACCGTATCAGTGATAATAATGATGGAAGAACTCGTCTTGTGCAGACATCCGATGATGTCAGGAATAGGATATGTTAGCCACGGGATGGCTATGAGATGAGTGGTCGGATAACCACATGAGTTGGATCGGATTTGGATCAGATTTATATTGGACCATAAGAATATTCGGAGTATAAATCATTTACTTAATATGCTTTACCTTATCGTATTTACTTTAGAAGTTATCTTGCTAGATAATCTTGTTATACCTTGATAATTAATATTGCTAGATAGGTATGCTATGACATGATAATTAATATTGCTCTAATAACAAATGCATGCTTGAATGCCATAGATTGCTTTGCCTAGTGTATAGGTTAGTTTGGTTTTCTTGCGAGTACATTCAAAACTACCCAATGACTTTTAACATGGCCAGGTTCACATAAGGAACCGTCGTCCGTCGTCAAGGAGTCAGAGCTTTCGCGGGATAGGAGCGTAATCTAGTCAGATCCATGTGGATTGGAGCCGCACCAGGACCATGCTGCATTAGATAGAGCTTTTCCCGCTGCCATCACCCTTGTAGCTCATCATGTAAAACTCTTATATTCATTAATAGAAATGCATGTGTTCATGATACTTTTTTGTAAACGTGCATGCCAGAGTGATTTCCTAGGCTGATATGCGCGGCGACCGTTTGGCTACAGTGCTAATCGGGCGGGGCGCCACAACGAATGGTATTAGAGCGGCCAGGCTGACTATAGGTTACCCTAGCCAGACTCCATTGTCTTGTGTTCAGTAGAAGGCCCAGATGGATTTGCGTCATCTTTGCCACCTGGCACGGCTACTATTGATAATAAGGCAACCCCATAGGTCTTCGGCTCCATCAGACCCCAACTCTCGTGGCCCTTGCCTCCAGTGTGAAATGCTCGTACCCGGCAACGACCCGTGATCCCTAAAACCCCTATGCAAACCAGATACCCTTACCCCTGCTTGCTAACCATGGCATTTCTCTTCTTACTCTAGTTTCCTTTGGGAAACGCCTATGAATCCTATCTCTCCTCTATAACCCTAGGATCGATGACTAAGCCATTTTGGCTATGGTCCTCTGTTGAGGGTGATGTTCTCTAAGGAAGTAGTAGGAGCTTGACACCAGTGCTACCAGGAGCATTGTGTGGTTTCGCTTCTAAATCCTTAGAGATGCATCGAGTGCGCTATATTAGTTATACTAGTGGATCCTTGGCCATGTGTGTAAGGTCCGCAACACTTGAGATTTACTTGCTTTTTGGGGTTTTTTAGCGGTTCTTATTTCTTTCATCGGTTCTGTTTTTCCGCTCCGACTGGATCCATCTGCAAGGGTTCTCTAAGAAGATCAGCATGCAACTAGGATAATACCCAATAATCCCCATTTCAACAAAAGTCAAACCATTCCAACCGCCTGATATTCAGAACATTACCACCGGATCCATCAAGAATTAAGAATGGGTCAGAAGCAGAATCGTGTGCAATAGACAAGGCCAGAATATACCTAAGAGAGTTGGCCTCAAAAACGATCATACCCGAGGAAGCGTTCACGAGAGCTACCAAGAACGAACATCAGTAGGGACAAATTATTCAACCCGCGATACAAGGATTATTTAAGTCAGTGGGGTGAACCCTGAGTATTTTCTCAACAAACCCAAGAATCATTTATCATCCACTAAGGACATATTTCAAGAATGTTAATAAGCCAAAATACACAACAAAACTCCGGTACGTTGGTACAAATTTCAAAGCATATTTTGAAGTTCACTAGAACAAATACGAAGTTTTCTGGACACTGTGAACAAGGATTGCAAGGAATATGGATAAGTTTCCAGTCGCCAGAATCAATGAGAACTTCACATGCTTGGAAGCTCAGCTGAACCGAATGGAATTGACTGTCAACTGCTTGCTATCGGCAACACCGGGGTTGAATGCAAGGAGTATTCTGGATCGGTTAACGACATGAGGTCTGCGTCAGTCATGCAACCTTTACAACAACAATAACCAGACTAGCAGAAGGACAAGCGATGTGCATTACCGATGGACTACCCTCAGTCAAGATATGGCCTATATCAAGTTGTGGCTCTGCTATGGGTAAAATTCCGGATACTTCAAAAGGAAGCCAGAACCAGCCCTAGATCTGACAACACAAAAGGCTTGTGGAATAAGTAACCTAGCCTTCCCCCACAAGCTACCAAAAAGAGCTTACTGCCAATCCTCCTCGGTACGCCACTCGGTGAGAGATCCTTCTGGGATACGGCACTCCCATCTTTCATAGCGTGCTACCGCAGAAAATTTCCGACATAGGGAACCCGACCAGCAGTAGTAAGGAACATGAAGGAAAACTTTTGAGATATGATACCCAGCCTTCTTCAGCACGCTACTCTAGCAGAAGCTTCAAGCATAAGGAATTCAGTCTTCTTCAACACGCCGTCAACGAGCTTGTCAGAAGCAAGAACTAGTCGGTACACATAGTCGCCTTAGAACTCAGTGGTTTTGAAAGGACTCATCCTACACCTGCATATGCTGTGAGCGTGTAGTCCAGTGGATCAGTTCATGTGAGCCACGCGTACACGGGAATGACTGTGTCAGAGAAACATCGACCCTATGTTGAAAGGAAGAATATGAGCACAACAACCCCTACGAGATATGCAAGAGTAAGTTGTGAGAACAAGCCAACACACAGGGAAAACAATCAAGGAATAGTGTTGGCAGGACATGAAAAGTACATCAAAAGGAACCTTCAAGAACCAAAGAGGTTGTGGACAAAGAACCTCTATGACGGTCAACAAGATACAGCTTCACAGACAGGGTGGTATTACCAATTCTTGACAGGCTCTTGCACATGCGGCCACAACATGCACTAGTTGCGGTTACAAGTGAGTTTTCCACACTCATCATGAATACGGGTCATCAACCAAGATTTGAGGCTATGCTCCAAAGGATACATCGGATGATAGCGATACTATGGTCAGTTCAGTGGTCACAGCAAGGATTACAGAGGCTATATATATGAACAGAGCCATCTCTACGAGCGGTAAAGTTTGAAGCAAGGCATTCAGATAGAATGGCTTGAAGCACGTCAGCATTAATAGCTCAGAGACATCATGACATCAATAAGAGATTACTATCTATGATTATTTTGGTGATCATGCCTGACATTTCAGTTGAGGATATAGCAGCAAGAGCTCGGTCATGATGACTCCTTGAGTTATGGATCACCTAAGGGCAAAGTCAGGATGCATAAGCGAGAAGGAAACATCAGTACAAAACCCATAGCCAAACTGAGCATTCTGACACAGCAAAAAGAAAGCCACCCCTAGTTACTCAAGACCATACAAGCACATGAGCCTCGTACCAGGAAAGGATGTACTACCCATGATAGTTAGGGTACGAAGCGTTACAATAATGCTCGAAGCAGATATTTCTAGGCCTTAGAAACTAAACGGTTTGTTGGTAGTACCCGTTACCCCACCCCGCAACACCACTATCAGAACAAAAAGTAAACCCGACAGGAAAGAGAAGGATTTAAGAGAGTTGTGTGTAGAGACAACACCTGGTCCCTCCGAAGAGGTAGTTAAAAGGTCAGAGAACCAATGAAGGCACGACAACTGATGGATCCAAGTCGGACACACGTAAGTCCCCCTTCCCCAGGAGGTAAGCCTGGAAATCTCGAGGACGAGATTTTCTAAAGGGGGGTAGGTTTGTAACACCCTGGTTTTCGCTCCCTGTTTTTTCATTTGCGGGATTTGACTCCCATCTTTTTTCTCGGTGTTATCGGATTTTTTTCACTCCTGGGTATATGAAGATGGTAGATACATCTCCATCGTATCTACTTTTCCAAACTCTTTTGCCCTTGTTTTGGACTCTAATTTGCATGATTTGAATGGAACTAAACCAGACTGACGCTGTTTTCAGCAGAATTGCCATGGTATTGTTTTTGTGCAGAAATGAAAGTTCTCGGAACATCCTGAAAATTTACGGAGAATTTTTCTGGAAAATATGAAAAATACCTGCGCAAAGATCCACCAGAGGGGGTGGGCCAGTGGGCCACAAGCCGTGTTGCCGTGGCCACCCTCCCTGGCCGCGCCAACCAACTTGTGGGGCCCACGTGGCTCTGCCGCCCCCAATCTCAGCTCTATAAATTCACTTCCGCCCAGAAAAAAATCAGAAGAGAAGATTTCGTCGCGTTTGCGATATGGAGGCGCCGCCACATCTTGTACTTCATCTGGAGGACAGATCAGGAGTCTGTTTTGGGCTCCGGAGAGGGGAAATCGTCGCCATCGTCATCATCGACCTTCTTCCCTCTCCAATTTCATGAAGCTCTTCATCGTTCGTGAGTAATCTATTCGTAGGCTCGCTGGACGGTGATGAGTAGGATGAGATCTATCATGTAGTCGAGTTAGTTTTGACGGGGATTGATCCCTAGTATCCACTATGTTCTAAGATTGTTGTTGCTACTACTTTGCCATGCTTAATGCTTGTCACTAGGGCCCGAGTGCCATGATTTCAGATCTGAAATTATTATGTTGTCACCAATATATGTGTGTTTTAGATCCGATGTGGCAAGTTGTAGTTACCTACTATGTGTTATGACCCGGCAACCCCGGTGTGACAATAACCGGAACCACTCCCGGTGATGATCATAGTTTGAGGAGTTCATGTGTTCACCAAGTGCTAATGTGTTGTTCCGGTTCTTTATTAAAAGGAGAACCTTAATATCCCGTAGTATCCTTTTGGACCCTGCTGCCATGGGAGGGATGGACAATAGATGTCATGCAAGTTCTTTTCCCTAAGCACGTATGACGGCACACGGAATGCATGCCTACATCACATTGACGAACAGGAGCTAGCCACATATCTCTCCGTGTTATAACTGTTGCATGATCAATATCATCCAAACAAATCACCGACCCATTGCCTACGAGTTTGTCCCACTGCTGTTGTTACTTGTATTGCTCAGCTCCTACTCTTTTACTAATGTTGGTGCTGTTGTTACTACTGTTGTTACTTGCTGCTGCTGTCGCTTGCTACGGTTGCTACTTGCTACTGCTTTCACTACTGTTGTTCCTTGCCACTGTTGTTACTCGTTACACTGCTGCTACCTGCTACAATTCTGATTCGCTGGCCGTTGACGGGAACAGACAATTTCCGTCAATGGGTAACTTGGCGCCATTGATACGACAGTTAGAAATAGTCTGCCGTCAACAAATTGTTTCTGACACCGTTGTTATCATACTACTTTGCTGCTGACTCTTTGCTTGCAGATAGTAATCTTTTAGGAGTGGTTGAATCTGATAAATTCAGCTGCTAATACTCGAGAGTATCCTCTCACCTTCTGTTGGCGAATCAACAAATTTGGGTCGAATAGTCTACCCTCGAAAACTGCTGCGATCCCACGCGCTGGTGGGCCGTCAACAGCATTCTTCTGGTGTCGTTGCAGGAAAAAGGTTTGTTGTCACGGAGTCAGCATTTTTCTGGCGCCGTTGCTGGGGAGGTATTGCTATATTCTCTGAGTCACTTGGGATTTATATCTGCTGATCACTATGAAGAATCTGAAAGATCCAAAAACCAAAGTCTTGCCCTCAACTACGAGGGGAGGTAAGGAACTGCCATCTAGCTCTGCACTTGATTCACCTTCTGTTATGAGTAAGTTTGCGACATCACCTCCTGCTAGAAATCTTGATATGTCTCCTATGCTTGATGATGCTTATGATGCTACTACTAGAGATGCTATGCCTGATATTGCTAGAGATGTTATGCCTGATACTGCTAGAGATGCTATGCCTGATATTGCTAGAGATGCTATGCCTACTACTAGAGATGCTATGCCTGATACTGCCTTGCCTGATGATGCCAGAGATGCTATTTTGTCTGATGATGCTATGCTTGATACTGCTAGAGATACTACTTTGCCTGATGTTCCACTAGGGGTGTTCCTTGATGCTCATATTGCTACAGTTACTGCCAATGCTCGTGATGCTTCTGAAACTGCCGATACTATTGAGATAGAACCTGCTTTTGCTCCTGCTAGATCTAGCTCTCCTAGATATGAATTGCCTGATATACCTGAGTTTTACGTTATGGAGGGAGAGATAGCTGAGGATTTTCTTGCGTGTAAGGATGCCTATGACGCTGAGAAATTACTTCTCAAGTGGAAGGAAAAATCTCTGAAAGCTAGGATGAAATACGACCCGAAGTTTGCCACTTCACCTATCTTTATCACCGATAAGGATTATGAATTCTCTGTCGATCCTGAGATATTCTCTCTAGTCGAATCTGATCCTTTTCACGGTTATGAGTCTGAAACGGTCATAGCCCATCTTACCAAACTACACGATATAGCCACCCTTTTCACTAGTGAGGAGAAGATCGGCCACTACTATATCCTTCAGTTGTTTCCTTCCTCTCTAAAGGATGACGCTAAAGCCTGGTTCACTTCTCTTGCTCCTGGATGTGTGAGTAGTCCCCAGGATATGATCTATTACTTCTGTGAGAAATATTTCCCTGCCCATAAGAAGCAAGCTGCCTTGTAGGAGATATACAACTTTGCTCAACTCAAAGAAGAGAATCTCCCACAAGCTTGGGGGAGGCTCATCCAGCTACAGAATGCTTTGCCCGATCACCCTCTTAAGAAGAATGAGATACTTGATATCTTCTATAACGGACTTACCGATGCCTCTAAGGACCACCTAGATAGTTGTGCCGGTTGTGTCTTTAGGGAACGAACTATGGAACAAGCTGAGACTCTACTGAATAACATCTTGATCAACGATAATGTTTGGACTATTCCCGAACCACCGCCTAAGCCAACTCTGAAGAAAAGAGGTATTCTATTCCTCAGCCCCGAAGATATGCAAGAAGCCAAGAAATCTATGCAAGAGAAAGGCATTAGATCTGAAGATGTCAAAAATATACCACCTATCAAAGAGATCCATGGTCTCGATAACCCGATACAAGTAGTAGAGGTGAATTTTGTGCGTAGGTTTGATGGGAGTGATATTCCTTTTGATAAACCTACTAGCCTATGCTTTGATGAATTTGACAACTTTGTTGTCAAACAACAGAGTTTCAATGATTATGTTAGCAGACATTTGGAACAAAGTACTCGTATGCTTAGTCATCTAAGTGCTTGTGTAGACAGAAATGTCAATGATCTGAAACTTCTGAGTAAACATGCCTCTATGATTACTACTCAGGTAGAACAAGTACTTAAAGCTCAGAATGATCTGCTCAATGAATTAAATGACAACTCTGTCAGAGTCATTACTAGAGGAGGCAAAATGACTGAGGAACCTTTGTATCCTGAGGGTCATCCTAAGAGAATTGATCAAGATTCTCAAGGAATTAATGCAAATTCACCCAGTCATCCTAAGGAGAAGAAGAAGGATGACAGAAACCTGCATGTCAGTTCACCTAATACTATCACACCTGAAGAACCAAATGATATTTCTGCGTCTGAGGCAGAAACACAATCTGGTGATGAACATGAACCTGGTGACAATGTGGACAGCAACGTTCATAATGATGCTCAACCTAGCAATGATAAGGATGTGGAGATTGAACCTACGGTTAATCCTGATAACCCACAACCTAAGAGATACGATAAGAATAACTTCACTGCTAGGAAGCATGGTAAAGAAAGAGAGCCATGGGTTCAGAGACCTATGCCCTTTCCTCCTAAACCATCCAAGAAAAAGGATGATGAGGATTTTGAGCGCTTTATTGAAATGATAAGACCCGTCTTTCTGCATATGCAGTTAGTTGATATGCTCAAAATGTCTCCGTATGCCAAGTACATGAAAGATATCGTGACCAATAAACGGAAGATACCAGATCTTGAGATCTCCACCATGCTTGCCAATTACACTTTCAAAGGTGGAACTCCTAAGAAACTTGGTGATCCCGGAGTGCCCACTATACCTTGCTCCATTAAAGGAAACTATGTAAGAACTGCCTTATGTGACCTTGGAGCCCGAGTTAGTGTTATGCCGCTCTCTCTTTATCGTAGACTTGAACTGGATAAGTTCACACCCACTGAAATCTCTTTGCAAATGGCCGACAAATCAACTGCTTTCCCTGTCGACATTTGCGAGGATGTGCCTGTTGTGGTTGCTAACACCACTATCTTAACAAACTTTGTTATCTTGGATATTCCCGAGGACGATGTTATGGCTATCATCCTCGGAAGACCCTTTTTAAACACTTCAGGGACTGTTATAGATTGCAACAAAGGCAATGTCACTTTCCATGTCAACGGTAATGAGCATACCGTGCACTTTCCGAAGAAACGATATCCAGTACGTTGCATCAATGCTATCGAAAAAACTTCATCGATTCTTATTGGGAGCTTTGAATGCCCTATTCCTTGTGTCAAGATGAAGTATGAATTGCTTGTTGGGGAGATTCATATCCCCATTGAGGTGAGTTAGTGGCTATTCGGAAATTCTCCGTTCTCTCTTGCGATTCGAGAAAAGTTTTGTCATAAGGATTTGATCAACCCCATTGACGGACTTCTTTCGATGACCATGAAATGGATGAACCCAAGAGTCACATACCTCTATTTTAAGCTTTCACTTTCTTTTGCTTAGAAGAAAAATGATAGATTTAGTTTAGTTCTCCCTGTTTTCTGTTTTAGCATCCCGGACAAAAATACCTCAAAAATAAAAGTTCTCCGATGGTCCTGAAAATCTAGTATGATTTTTTTGGAATATTTGAAAATACTGGGACAGAGAGCTGGCCTGGGGGCCACCCCAGGGGGCCACAAGCCCTGTCACCGCGGGGTACCCCCTGGCCACGGGGAGCAAGCTTGTGGAGCCCACAGGGGCCCCCTCCACTCATTCCAGCTCCTATCCTCTTCTTCTTCCTCTAGAAAAAATTGTTTCGCAGCTCAAACCCGTGTTCTTGTTCATTTGGCTATGATTTTCGATCTCCTTGCTCAAAGCACTATTCTCCGAACTGTTTTGGGGAAATTGCTCCTTGGTAAGTGACTCCTCCATTGGTCCAATTAGTTTTTGCTCTAGTGCTTTATCCTTCACGTATTCTTGCTACCTTGGTGACCCTGTTCTTGAACTTGAAATGTTGATTTTAGCTGGTCCCAAGTAGTTTTAGCGCGTGATACGGTCTCTGGGCACTAGTAGGAGTAGTTGCTACAAGGTGTGGTTGGTCTTTATTCACTTTTCTCTTGAACTTCAAAAATTCCAGCAAAGAGAAATTATGTTCAGGAGGAAGTTTCATGGTGGTTCCTCAAGTAAGAAGGGTCCCCGTCTTTCTTTTCGGGAGCCCGATCCTTATCAACTAAGGGACGCACCGGTACAACCATGTGAATGGCCTTCCAATGAGTTCATGATCGAAGCAGGCTTCAAGGATGAGTTTGATACACTTGTTCGCAATGCCGGGTTACAAGAGTTCCTCTCAGATAAATGTGAACAGTATGCTATGCTCACTACCTCTTTCGTGCGTAGATTTAAATTTTTGGTTGGCCTTGACTCATCCATACCGTTTGACTTGTATGATAAATCCTATGCCATGGATTTGGAGGATTTCAGTAGGATTTGCAAAATACCCGATGGGGGTCATCTTAAAGATCCTGCTAAATCTTCGGTTAGAGATTTTTTCTCTAGCATATATGTTGGAGAAACTAGAGACATCACGCAAGCTACCATAGGAAGCATTCATTTCCCTGCCTTGCACTACTTTGCCCTCTTCATAGGTAGATGCATTAACGGTAAGGTTGAACATTGTCACCTATGCGCTTCCGACCTTAGTATCCTTAAGAGCGAAGTTACGGGTGACAAAATCTTCAACATGGGAGATATTATAGCAAGGATGCTGAATAAAAATGCTATTGAGGGAGATTTCTTTGGCGGCATCTATGCCACTCGCATAGCAAATTTTCTTGGAGTACCCATCCGCGCAGGAGATCCCCCGCTCCATACAGCTTTCCTTGACCGCGTCACTTTGAAACGCTACCAGTTCCTTGAGAGGGATGATGAATCCCTCCTATACCGATTGATATTTAACCGGCAGCGTGTTTTCCATATTACCCTTCCTGCTCCTGCTTTCTTTGACTTTCAGGTTAAAAGGAGATACTACATAACTATAGGAGAGGCAGAGGAGTACGAGAGGGAGGCGACGACTGTTCGTCTTCATGAGGCAGCTATTCAGGCAGTGGCTGCAGCGCTCCTGTATAACCCCAATTATGATTTTGGATTTCTCTAGGACCGTCCTTGGGAGTAGATCAAGCTAGGCCAAAAGCCTAAGCTTGGGGGAGTATGTGTTCTCACCGACTTTACATTCTTGCTTATGCTTTCGCTTTGTTCGCCGGTGTTTACACTTTGCCACTACATGATCCATGCTAGTTTATTTTCGTTTTCTTGTCTCGTGTCCTTTTGAGAAAACCCAAAAAGATTGTCCTTTCTTCTTTTTGCTTGTTGGGAGCTCTCCCGTGTAAATAGTTTTATGTTTCTTTGGGTCAAGGTAGAAGATATTGGTTACAATGTTTAGTGGCTCTTGCATGCATACCTGTTTAGCTTTCAAAGAGCCATATTACTTTGTCTTCTCCTTTGTGTTTGCCTGCAGATTCAGCTTAGTCCAATGCACGAGCACTCTTATTATTGTTCACATCGTTCGATCGTGCAAGTGGAAGGCAATAATGATGATATATGATGAAGTGACCGAGACTGGAAAAGATGGTACGAACTCTATCTATTTTGTTTTTGTAAATATGACTAGCTTGTCGTCCTAGATTCAGCTTTGTTGTGAGAGAACCATGTTTGCAATGACAACTTAGATATCATAGTTTCTGATGCCATGCTTATTTAACTAGGATTTTATAATGGTTTGTCTTGAATGCCAACATAGATTTTGAGATGACTATGATGTAGTATGATAGGATGGTATTCTCCTTTGAATGATTCAAGTGGCTTGACTTGGCGCATGTTCATGCATGTAGTTGAAACAAAATCAACATAGCCTCTATGATGTTCGTGTTCATGGTGATTTATATCCTCTTCATGCTTGCACTCCATGTTAGTCAAACTCATTGCATCTTGATGACTCTTGTCGCTCTCTAGTGGTCGCTTCCCAGTCTTTTGCTAGCCTTCACTTGTACTAAGCGGAATACTGCTTAAGCATCCACTTCCATAAACCCAAAAGTTTTTCCATGACAGTCCACAATACCTACCTATTTGCGGTATTTACCTACCGTTCCAAGTAAATTTGCATGTGCCATTCTCTAAACCTTCAAGAACTAATCTGTTTTGCATGCCCGAACCGCTCATGTGGGGACAGGGGGCTATTGATATCTTCCATGTTAGGCGTGTTATCCTCGACATGTGTTTATTCACTGTCATTCACGAGAAAGGGGCCGGTAATTGGAATGCCCAGTTCCACGCTTAAATCGAAAACATAACTATAAAACAAGACTCCCCCGGATTGATGTTAGTATGGACGGTACCCGCGGATTCGGCTAGCGGTGGAGTGTGATTGATTGGTGGTGGGGGAGCCGCCTATAGCATGAGTAGCGTGGAAGATATTGAGAACTCTTGGTCATTGCGTTGACAATGAAAGCATGCCACCCAAAATTATTATCTCTATTTTCAAAGCTTGAGCTCTGGCACCTTTGCAAATCAATGCTTCCCTCTGCGAAGGGCATGTCTATTTATTTTCCTGTTGAGTCATCCTCCTCCTATATAAGCACCAATTAGAGAGCACCTCTGTCATTTCTATGCTTTGCTTTTGATTGATATTGAGTATGACTATGACTGGATCTTTGTTGCTATGAATTACAATGTTTAGTCAGCCCTTGATCTTTGAAAGTGCTCTGCATTTATGTTTTGCGGTCTCAGAAAGAGCTAGCGAGATACCACCTATTCATATTGCTTCATGATTGTTTTGATTGAATTGTTGGTATCTGAAACTCATTATTATTTGCTCGCTAGCTGATTATGCCATTGATATTAGTTTACCGTGAGACCTTTGTGTCACTTGCTAATGTGGTCAACTTGTGATCTTGCTGAAATTCTGGTTATGAGTTAGACATAGTTGCAACAACAAGATCAAACAGAGTTTGTCAAAGTTTTTTATTTCTCTCAGTTTGTCAGCTGTGTTGCTTGAGGACAAGCAAGGTTTTAAGCTTGGGGGAATTTGATACGTCTCCATCGTATCTACTTTTCCAAACTCTTTTGCCCTTGTTTTGGACTCTAATTTGCATGATCTGAATGGAACTAACCTAGACTGACGCTGTTTTCAGCAGAATTGCCATGGTGTTGTTTTTGTGCAGAAATGGAAGTTCTCGGAACGTCCTGAAAATTTACGGAGAATTTTTCTGGAAAATATGAAAATACATGCACAAAGATCCACCAGAGGGGGTGGGCCAGTGGTCCACAAGCCATGTTGCCGCGGCCACCCCCCTGGCCGCGGCAACCAAGCTTGTGGGGCCCACGTGGCTCTGCCGCCGCCAATCTCAGCTCTATAAATTCACTTTCACCCAGAAAAAATATCAGAAGAGAAGATTTCGTCGCGTTTGCGATACGGAGGCGCCGGCACATCCTGTTCTTCATCTGGAGGATAGATCTGGAGTCCGTTTTGGGCTCCGGAGAGGGGAAATCGTCGCCATCGTCATCATCAACCTTCTTCCTTCTCCAATTCCATGAAGCTCTTCATCGTTCATGAGTAATCTATTCGTAGGCTCGCTGGGCGGTGATGAGTAGGCTGAGATCTATCATGTAATCGAGTTAGTTTTGACGGGGATTGATCCCTAGTATCCACTATGTTCTGAGATTGATGTTGCTAATACTTTGCCATGCTTAATGCTTGTCACTAGGGCCCGAGTGCCATGATTTCATATCTGAAATTATTATGTTGTCACCAATATATGTGTGTTTTACATTCGATCTAGCAAGTTGTAGTTACCTACTATGTGTTATGACCCGGAAACCCTGGAGTGACAATAACCGGAACCACTCCCGGTGATGGTCATAGTTTGAGGAGTTCATGTGTTCACCAAGTGCTAATGCGTTGTTTCGGTTCTTTATTAAAAGGAGAACCTTAATATCCCGTAGTATCCTTTCGGACCCCGCTGCCACGGGAGGGATGGACAATAGATGTCATGCAAGTTCTTTTCCCTAAGCACGTATGTCGACACACAGAATGCATGCCTACATCACATTGATGAATGGGAGCTAGCCACAGATCTCTCCGTGTTATAACTGTTGCATGGTGAATATCATCCAAACGAATCACCGACCCATTGCCTACGAGTTTGTCCCACTGCTGTTGTTACTTGTCTTGCTCTGCTGTTACTACTGTTGCTGCTGCTGTTACTACTGTTGTTACTTGCTGCTGCTGTCGCTTGCTACTGCTGTCACTAATGTTGTTCCTTGCCATTTTTGTTACTCGTTACACTGCTGCTACCTACTACAATTATGATTTGCTGGCCGTTGACGGGAACAGACAATTTCCGTCAACGGGGAACTTAGTGCCATTGATACGACAGTTAGGAATAGTATGCCGTCAACACATCGTTTTTGACACCGTTGTTATCATACTACTTTGTTGCTGACTCTTTGCTTGCACATACTAATCTTTCAGGTGTGGTTGAATCTGACAAATTCAGCTGCTAATACTCGAGAGTATCCTCTCACCTCCTCTTGGCGAATCAACAAATTTGGGTCAAATACTCTACCCTCGAAAACTGCTGCGATCCCACGCGTTGGTGGGCCGTCAACAACATTCTTCTGGTGCCGTTGCAGGGGAAGGTCTGTTGTCACGGAGTCAATGGTCATCTAGCCTTGCCTTCCCTATCCAACCAGATATTCTTCCTAGTCCAACCTTGCCAGCCAAGATCTTTTCTCAGGGTTTGGTCGTCAAAACCTACCATCCGAATTGCCTGAAGGGAAACCCTAATCCATTCAGTTTCAAAGGAACCCCAATTTCCTTTGCCCTGTTGCCTCCCAAACTTTTCCCAGTCATCATCCTTCATCTTGAAACCCTGGATATGCAAAAATATTGCCAAGTCATTTGCAATATTTTTCATTTATAATTAATTCCTTTTTTTGTCAATTGAAGGAATTAAATCCAGGAAAATATCTATCCATCTCCAAAGTTCATGAAAACTTGTGGAGATATTCTTTGTGATCATATTGAGGTCCCATAAAATATTGTCCATTATTAAATGGGGGAAAATTGCCTTTTCTTATTTAATGACAATATTGCTTTTTGACCACTTTCTAAAGGAGCTACTATTTTGGTAGCCAGGAAAATCCATAATAAATTGTGGAGCTGCTCATATCCATATCTTCGCCATTTACATCAAGATCCCAAGCTCCATAGTTCAAAATTTGAGCACAACATCAATTTGCAAATTCTGTCCAGTTGGGAAATTTGCAAAGTGCTTGATTCCTTGATCTCCTTGAGCTGAAATTTTTCATGGTGGTTAACATTGCTAAATCACTCATGGAAACCAAAAATCATCTCAATCCCTCTATCAATCTTTTCCAGCAAGTTTCCTAAGTTTCTGCCCCTTTGGAAGCTTTGTGAAGGAAGTATCATTTTGGCATTTTCAAATGAGCTGAAAATTTTACACTCGCTTTCTATGCTCAAATCATCATCCTCCACCAAATTTGAGCGAAATCCATGTAGCCATTTGACCCCAGCTTCTCCATCTTTATTTCTGTCCAGTTTGTCATGGTGTGAAGGAAATGCTATTTAGGATGGTTCATTTGTCCTGAACATTTGCCAAGGCACTCATCTTAGCAAACCATTGACACACACCAAAATTTAGCATATTCTCTTTAGCCAATATACCATAAACCATCACAAACAGGTTGCTGCCAAATCCTGTTTGTGCAAGTTTCTCTCATCTCACAGTCTTCGAGTTGACTCTAGCCCCATATGATATCTATTTGAGCAGTGAGGAAGCTGTTGGACATGATTGGACACGCAGGAGAGTGCGAGAGCTTGTAGTGCACGTGGTGACCATGACACGGCCATGTAGAAACAGTGCACTCGGTGTTGTCCTCGTTGCGTACCTCGCTCCGGCCAGCTCCGACGTGTCCCGACGTGTCTAGTGGCTCCGCAGCATCCACGTGTCCACTCTCCAGCAGCTTCCCCCTCCTCTTTCCTCCTCCTCATACCACGACAGTCGCCGCCACGGCACTGTCCCATCCATGAGCATCGTCGTCTTCCCCTTCTTCATGTCTTCTTCCTCCCCGAGCCATACCATCCTCCTGTGGAGCGTCAGGTCGTCACCGAGCGCATCCAAGCCAGCTCACTGCGAGCTCCAGTGCCGTGATAAGGATGCCACGGTACTGTGCTGATCTGCTCGCTGTCGGTCGGCTATAAATAGCCACGTCGCGAGCCCTCTTCGAGCACCTAAGCATCTCTAGCCTCCTCTCCATCCTCCATGTAGCCTCCCCTGCCTCTCCATTGATCGTGAGGAGCCCCTGCCCTCCAATCGCCGCCATGGCCGCCGCCCCTCCTATGCTAAATTCTTGGAATGCCAGCCCTCTCTCCCTATTCTGCCATCTCTAGCAGCCCCACCGGACCTCGGCAGAGCGCTCCCCCACCTTCGTGTGCTCTTCTCGCCACCGAAACGCCGAGGCCATCGCCGTGGTAGCCTCCATCCGTCGCGCCCGTGGGCGCGCACCTTCCCACCCTCGTGGAGCTCCGCCTCCTACCGGGATGGATTCACCATGCTGCACTGATCTCAGCAGTGACCGGAGCATCGTCGGAGGTGGCCGGAGCCGTCCTGGCGAACGCCGGCGCCGGCGGCCCTCCTCTGCTGTGCGTGCAGTGTCGGGAGGTAGAAGAAGGAGAGAGAGGCGAGAGAGAGAGAGGGACCCGACAGGTGGGCCCCGACCCCACCTGTCGGTGAGAGAGGCACCCGCCAGCGTGGATAAGTGGAAGCGTATTCTCAGGAATACGCTTTCGCTTCTGGAAAGCGTATTCTCCCCGGATTCGCGACCAGCTGCGCCGTCAGGGACCCGGTTGTGAATATTTTTTTATAGAAAGGTCCCTAGCAGACAAACGCTTATATCTTTTTGCTCGGGACTCCGATTGAGGTGATTCCAAAGCCCGCGTCTTCGTCTCGTCGAGCCCTCCACGTTGATATCATTTTAATTATGTGTTCATATTCTGAAAATGACCAAGTTTCCCTTGCCCTCCTATCAGCCCTCTCCGAGAGAGAACCATTCCGGCATATCGTTCCGCTGACTCTCCGCACCTCTTCCGGGAGTATTCCTCAACCCGAGGCAAGCCGACCATCTGACATATGCCCTCAAGCTTTGCTCTATGTTGTTATTGCATATTTAAATTAAAATGCTTATGTCTGGGTGCATAGTAGTGTGTTGTATGAGATGCTGACGAACCCTTGGTCAAAGTTTCTTCAACGAGGGCACCACGCCTGAGTCTGAGTTGCTTTCGACCGTCCGGGGTGGATGTCGACTTTATGTTTCTCTTGTCAGCAGCTAGCCCGTGTTCTGAGCTGCTTATCGGCCATCGTGTACATCTGTTGAATTTCTTTCCATGGCAGTGACCCTATGCTCTGAGCTATTCTCCGACCGTCTTAGGGAACTGCTACCTTCTTCTTATCAACACCGTCTCATGCTCTGAGCTACTTTCGAGCCGTCTTGAGTCGGGGTTGAGTTATTCCAGTAATATCCTAGATCTGTGTTGTAAAGACCGTTCTGGTGGCTACTGGTTTATTTGCCGGTTTTATGCGACGGTTCCGAGGGTCTAATTTACAACTAGAACTTGTAAAGTAATAACTTGTTATTTACATCCTATCTTATTAATGACTCATGGTGATATGGAGATAGGTTGTTGTATTTCTACCGTTGCTATTTCATAGATAGTTATCATCATGATAAGTTATTGTTGATGAACAACCATGCTTGATAAATATGTTGCTGAAACCGAATCTAGTCGGTTGATCTGGAGTCACGTGTCCGGGCTTATCCGTGCAACCACATTTGCCGGTATGGGACGGCCGTGCCTTGGGCTGATTGCGTGCTCTTCCACCGCTACCACCAGACAGGGAAGGTTATGCGCGTGCGCTACCTTGGCCCGGTAGGCAGCGATAACCTTGTGATCCAGTTGATTGTTTTGTGCCGGCGTCCCCGTTTGGGATAGTTTAGTTTGGCCACGACGGTGGCAAGTGTCAAGAGGACATAGGGCCACCCAGGGCAGGACTCCGGGGGAGGATGAATGTTGGTGGTACGATGAGAGAGTCACGGGCCAGGCATGTTTCGTTGGAGCAACACTGGTCCACCCGAATGGGATCACGAGGTCAGTGCTCCATGGTGTGGGTAAAGTGTGCAACCTCTGCAGAGTGTCAAACCTATTTGAATAGCCATGTCCACGGTATTGGACAACCCATCCAGACCTCAGTAGGTGGTTAACCGTATCAGTGATAATAATGATGAAAGAACTCGTCTTGTGCAGACATCCGATGATGTCAGGAATGTGATATGTTAGCCACGGGATGGCTATGAGATGAGTGGTCGGATGACCACATGAGTTGGATCGGATTTGGATCAGAATCATATTGGACCATAAGAATATTCATAGTATAAATCTTTTACTTAATATGCTTTACCTTATCATATTTACTTTAGAAGTTATCTTGCTGGATAATCCTGTTATACCTTGATAATTAATATTGCTAGATAGGTATGCTATGACATGATAATTAATATTGCTCTAATAACAAATGCATGCTTGAATGCCATAGATTGCTTTGCTTAGTGTATATGTGATACGTCTGAAACATATCTATAATTTCTGATGGTTTCATGATGTTATCTTGTCAACTTTGGATGTTTTATATACCTTTTATATCTTTTTTGGGACTAACTTATTAATTCAGTGCCAAGTGCCAGTTCCTGTTTTTTGTGTGTTTTTGACTCTTTTCAGAACTGATTTTGGAATGGAGTCCAAACGGAATAAAATCCCCGAAATGAACTTTTCCAGAAAAGAAGAAGATTGGGGGACTTGAGGGCCAAGCCAGGAGGCCCACAGGGAGCCCACAAGCCCTGTAGCCACGGTCACGGGGGCCCGCGGCTACCAGGCTTGTGGCCCCCCTGGATCTCCCCTGCCCTAGCTCTTTCGTCTATATATTCCCTAAAATCCCAGAAAAAAAGGGCGTCCACGAAACCACTTTTCCGCCACCGCAAGCTTCCGTTTCCGTGAGATCTCATCTGGAGACCCTTCCCGGTGCCCTGCCGGAGGGGGCTTTGGAGCTGGAGGGCTTCTACATCAACATCATTGCCTCTCCAATGACTCGTGAGTAGTCTACTTCAGACCTACAGGTCCGTAGTTAGTAGCTAGATGGCTTCTTCTCTCTCTTGGATCTTCAATACAAAGTTCTCCATGATCTTCATGGAGATCTATCCGATGTAATCCTCTTTGGCGGTGTGTTTGTCGAGATCCGATGAATTGTGGATTTGTGATCAGATTATCTATGAATTATATTTGAGTCTTTGCTGATTTCTTATATGCATGATTTGATATCGTTGTAAGTCTCTCAGAGTCTTGGGTTTTGTTTGGCCAACTAGATCTATGATTCTTGCAATGGGAGAAGTGCTTGGTTTTGGGTTCATACCGTGCGGTGACCTTTCCCAGTGACAGAAGGGGCAGCAAGGCACGCATCGTGTTGTTGCCATCAAGGGTAACAAGATGGGGTTTCATCATAGATTTGAGATTGTCCATCTACATCATGCCATCTTGCTTAAGGCGTTACTCTGTTCTTATGAACTCAATACACTAGATGCATGCTGGATAGCGGTCGACGTGTGGAGTAATAGTAGTAGAGGCAGAAAGTATCGGTCTACTTGTTTTGTACGTGATGCCTATATGTATGATCATTGCCATAGATAACGTCATGACTTTGCACGGTTCTATCAATTGCTCGACAGTAATTCGTTCACCCACCGTCTACTTGCTTTCATGAGAGAAGCCACTAGTGAACACTACGGCCCCCGGGTCTACTCACAATTATCATCTCCGCTTTTACTTTTACTTTGCTTTGTTTACTTTTTTCTTTCAGTTCTCACTTTGCAAACAATCTATAAGGGATTGACAACCCCTTCATAGCGTTGGGTGCAAGCTCTTTGTGTTTGTGCAGGTACTTGTGACTTGACGCGATCCTCCTACTGGATTGTTACCTTGGTTCTCAAACTGAGGGAAATACTTACCGCCGCTGTGCTACATCACCCTTTCCCCTTCAAGGGAACACCAACGCAAGGCTCCAAGGCCGCGGGGGAACCTTTGCATATTTGCCAAGGAAATCCCTATGGGCGTAGCTAGCAGCAATATGTTAGTTTGGTTTTCTTGCGAGTGCATTCAAAAGTACTCAGCAGCTTTTAACATGGCCAGGTTCACATAAGGATCCGTCATCCGTTGTCAAGGAGCCAGAGCTTTCGCGGGCTAGGAGCATTACCTAGTCAGATCCCTGTGGATTGGAGCCGCACCAGGACCATGCTGCCTTAGATAGAGCTTTTCGCGTTGCCATCACCCTTGTAGCTCATCATGTAAAACTCTTATATTCATTAATAGACATGTCTGTGTTCATGATACTTGTTGTAAACGTGCATGCTAGAGTGATTTCCTGGGCTGGTATGCGCGGCGACCGTCTGGCTACAGTGGTAATCAGGCGGGGCGCCACACTGGATATATGGCTCGGATGATCCAACAGTTTGAACTGAACTGCGAGTTCATGCATGGGCTCATGGACCAGTTCCCAAGGCTGAACATGAATCAGCAGCAAGGTGTGTGTCGTGGTTTTCTCACGACAGATGTCCTTGTGAAAGGACTTAGAGATGGAGCCATCACACCTTGGTGGCGACTCGAAGGGGGTGATCGAAAGAGGGACTCAAATTTACCCAGGTTCGGCCCGTCGTGTGGAGGTAAAAGCCTATGTCCTGCTTTTTGTGGATTGATGATGGTTTCTATTACAAGGAGGGCATAATTCGCCTGACCTAGCTCTCGATAATTTCTAACTCGCCCTACCTCTCCCGGGACCCGCCTTTATATATAGGTCGAGTCCCTAGGATTTACAAGAGTCCTGGCCATGCTAGCTATCGTAGCTTTCCCTATCTCTAAGTTGCCATGTCTTCCAAGATCAGGAACTCCTTTGGTAATCTATCATCCGCATAGCTTCTCGAACCGCCATCCAGCTTTTGGGCCAAGGGCCGCACTCCTAATGTTGAGTCGCCCCCTCGATGACCCGGTCCACTAAGGGCGGGTTATACACAGGTAATATCCCCAACATTAGGCCCTAGATTGTCTTGAATTCATTCACGTCAACAAACCTTCACCCATTTGGGGCGACTCAACCGTCCATGTCTCTCGACGAATGATAAGTCGCCATTCGTTGTGAACTTATTTCACCCACCGGGTAATCAGTGATGACTTCATCTTATCCCCTTAATCCCGGGGTTTTTAATGCCATAACCACCATACGGATCTCTTGCTCCGTATTTATTTATCCCGAAAACCTACGCGCCATCATTGCAGATTCTGACTTGTCGCCTCGATCTCCGTTCTGACCGCCTCGATTCCCGCTCTGGCCGCCTCGAATCCCGTCCTCGTCCTTTAAATAACTGCAGGGGAATGGGGGGCATTGTCACCTACCCCCACCTCGGCCGTCTCCTGACCTTCGTCTTCCTCGCGCCAGCACTCCGGCTTCCTCGCGCCGACACCTGGAACTCCATCGCCACCGCGGGTTCTCGAGAGTCTTGAAGTCAACAAGAGGCGCGAAGTCTTCTGCACTCGTCTCCGGTGCCGTCTCCTTCCTCATGTAAACACATTTCCCCATTATGGTTAGACTGGGAACGCCATGGCCGTTGTCCCCGTGAGCTAGCTTCGTAACGTAATAAATGTCCCTTTCTGCTTCAGATCTACTTTATATTTTTACAGTAGACTTCGGCAGTAGCAAACCACAGTCGCTTTATTGTGTCTTTCCGCTACCTTAAGCTTTCGCACCGTAGATCCAGGCAATAGCACTGTCGATGTTTTACATTCAAAGCCTTCATCATTCTACCGAGCATTATCCCTTTATTTTGGCCCACTCATAGATCTGTAATTTACTGCTTGTTTTTAGAAACATGTTTGCGTGTCCCCCAAGAATATCCCTAAGGAAAAAGGGACCCTTTAGTGTCGCTGTTCAACTTCTTCCTCCATAGCGACTTAAACTTATCATCATAGCTACACCCCTCCCTTTCGGTTAAAGGGTGAGTTGCAATTCCTTAAAGATGTGGCCATGAATCGCCCAACTAGCGAGTTAGGATATTTGTCACCTATTGGCGAGTCACCCAATCCTTCTCAAACACACTGTAGACCCGAACTAGCAAGTGAGAACACTTCATAGTCTTCACTGAACCGCCTTGTTCTCCTTTCTTTTGTAGTCATGGTTGTTATTTCGAAGTGCAATTGGTTACCAACCAAAATCGATGATGCTACTCTCGAGAAGTTTGTCAAGTCGGGTCATCTTGAGAGTAAGAAAACCATTGGTTGGAGAACCGCCCCAGGCGAGTTAATCACCAATCCTGCCGCTGGAGAAGTAGTCACTTTCACCGACTACCTTGAACGAGGTTTTAAGTCGCCTGGGTCAAAGTTTTTCTGACACATCTTGCATTTCCTTAACGTCCATCCTCAAGACCTCGGACCAGACTCCATCAGCAATCTTTGCCAGTTCCAAGTTTTTTGTGAAGTATACTGCTACTACAACAAAAGACCTTCCAACGGTGCTAGAAATAGGTGTGTCGACGGCACCAGGAATCCTTCTACTACGGCTACGCCTTAAGGGAATTCCTAGGCAAATATGCAAAGGATTTCCCCCGTGGCCTTGGAGCCTTGCGTTGGTGTTCCCTCGAAGCGGAAAGGGTGATGTAGCACAGCGGTGGTAAGTATTTCCCTCAGTTTGAGAACCAAGGTATCAATCCAGTGAAGGAGTATCACAAAAGCCTGCACAAACACAAAAAGCTTGCTCCCAACGCTATGAAGGGGTTGTAAATCCCTTATAGATTGTTCGCCAAGTGAGAACTGAAAGCAACAAGGTAACAAAGCAAAGTAAAAGCAAAAGTGGAAACGATAGATCTGAATAGACCCGAGAGCCGTAGTGTTTACTAGTGGCTTCTCTCATGAAAGCAAGTAGACGGTGGGTGAACAAATTACAGTCGAGCAATTGATAGAACCACGCAAAGTCGTGACGTCATCTATGGCAATGATTATATGTATAGGCATCACATCCAAAACAAGTACACCAATACTTTCTGCATCTACTACTATTACTCCACACGTCGACCGCTATCCAGCATGCATCTAGTGTATTAAGTCCAAAAGAACAGAGTAACGCCTTAAGAAAGATGACATGATGTAGATGGACAATCTCGTATCTACGACGGAGCCCTCCTTGTTACCCTTGATGGCAACCACACGATGTGTGCCTTGCTACCCCTACTGTCACTAGGAAAGGTCACCACACGGTAAGAACCCAAAACCAAGCACTTCTCCCATTGCAAGAATCATAGATCTAGTTGGCCAAACAAAACCCAAGACTCGGAGAGACTTACAAGGATATGAAATCATGCATATAAGAAATCAGCAAAGACTCAAATATATATCATAGATAATCTGATCACAAATCCACAATTCATCGGATCTCGACAAACACACAGCCAAAGAAGATTACATCGGATAGATCTCCATGAAGATCATGGAGAACTTTGTATTGAAGATCCAAGAGAGAGAAGAAGCCATATAGCTACTAACTACGGACCCGTAGGTCTGAAGTGAACTACTCACGAGTCATTGGAGGGGCAATGATGACAATGAAGAAGCCCTCCAACTCCAAAGTCCCCTTCGGCAGGGCACCGGGAAGGGTCTCCAGATGAGATCTTGCGGAAACGAAAGCTTGCGGCGGCGGAAGAGTATTTTCGAGGATCCCTTGATTTTTTTCTGATTTTTAGGGAATATATAGGCGCAAGATCTAGGTCAGGGGGCGCCAGGTTGGCCACAAGCCTGCCCACCGCCGCCCCCTAGTGGCAGAGTGGGGGCTTGTGGGCTCCCTGCAGCCCTCCTGGCTTGTGGGCAGGGCACCGGGAAGGAATTCCTGCTCGTCCTCGAGTAGGGAAGTGATAAAGAATGAATTTTTTATGCTTTCATGCTACCTAGCATAGATGTCCTTTGTAACTCCTCTTATGTGAAGTGAATGTTCAGATCCATTAGATTCAAAACGATAGTTTGCTATTAATGTGGAAACAATAATAATTCAAGCAAACTAGCAAGGTAATCATGAACTTTCAAAATAACAAGGCCAAAAGAAAGTTATCCCTACAAAAGCATATAGTCTGGCTATGCTCTATCATCATTGCACAACGAATTTAAATCATGCACAACCCCGGTATTGGCCAAGTAATTGTTTCACACCTTTACTTTCTCAAACCTTTTCAACTCTCACACAATACATGAGCGTGAGCCATGGTTATAGCACTATAGATGGTGTGGAGTGTGGTGGAGGTTGCAAGACAAAACAAGGAGAAGATGGTCACAATAACTAGGCATATCAATGAGCTGTGGAGATGCTCATCAATAGATATCAATGTGAATGAGTAGGGATTGCCATACAAATGATGCACTAGAGCTACGAGTATGTGAAAGCTCTTAAAGAAAACTAGTGGGTGTGCATCCAACTTGCTTGCTCACGAAGACCTAAGGCAATTTTGAGGAAGCCTATCATTGGAATATACAAGCCAAGTTATATAATGAAAATTTCCCAATAGCTATATGGTGGTGACAAAACGAGAGACTCTCAATCATGAAGATCGTGGTGCTTAATATGCACAAGTGTGGAAAAAGTGGTAACATTGTTCCTTCTCTCTTTTTCTCTCATGTTTTTGGTGGGCTCTTTGGCCTCTTTTTCTTTGGTGGGCATATTTGGCCTCTTTTATTTCCTCACATATGACAATGCTCCATTAATGATGATCATCACACTTTCAACTCAAAACTTAGAGCAACTATTACTCTATATGGAATGCCTTCGGTAGTGTACCGTGGCAATGATCTAGCATGACATAGACATTAATGGAAACATCATGCTAGCTATCCTACGATCATGCAATGGCAATGTAGACGTGATGGCACATGTCATGGTGGTAGTTGCATGGCAATATATCTCGGAATGACTTTGAAAAAATCATAGTAGGTAGGTATGGTGGCTGTTTTGAGGGAGGCTAACGGTGGATTTTGTGCACCAGCGAAAGTTGCACGGCACTAAGAAGATAGTGATGGTGGAAGGTGAAAGTGCATCTAAACCATGGACTCAACATTAGTCATGAAGAACTCATATACTTGTGGCAAAAATTTTATTAGTAATCGAAACAAAGCATTCAACGCATACTCCTAGGGGAAGGGTTGGTAGGTATAAACCATCGCGCGATCCCGACCGCCACGCAAAGGATGACAATCAATAGACTAATCATGCTCAGATTTCATCACATAGCGGTTCACCATACGTGCATGCTACGGGAATCACTAACTTCAACAAAAGTATTTCTAGATCCACAACACCTTACTAGCATGACTTCAATATTACCAAAACCACAACTCAAAACTAATTGAGATGAATCAAACTTCTCTAACTATTCAATGCACATGAAGGTGGAAGTTTTCGTATCCCTTTGGATAACTATCCCTTTTGAGACTACTTTCAAAGCATAGATCAACTACCAATCCATGCACCGCTGTGCTCTAAAAGATATAAGTGAAGCACATAGAGCAAAAGTATCTAGCTCAAAAGATATAAGTGAAGCACATGTGAGCTGAATTGTCTACCAAAGGATATAAGTGAAGCTCGACAAAATCACGGTGAGTGCATGTCTCTCTCTCTAGGTGTGAAGCATGGATGATTGTGACACAAAAAAAGACTCCTACAATACAAGACGCTCCAAGCAAAAACACATAACATGTGGTGAATAAAACTATAGCCCCAAGTAATGTTACCGATGGATTGAAGACGAGAGAGGGGATGCCTTCCCGGGGCATCCCCAAGCTTAGGCTTTTGCGGCATCCTTGAATCTCTTGGGGGTGCCTTGGGCATCCCCAAGCTTGAGCTCTTGCCACTCTTTATCTCTTTGTCCATAAGAACTTCACCCAAAACTTCAAAACTTCACAACACGAAACTTAAACAGAAACTCGTGATAACATTAGTATGAGAAAGGAAACCACCACTTCCTTAGGTACTGTAGCAAACTTAAATTCTACTTGTGCTTATGTTGGGTTACTGTATTTTCAATCTTCCATGGCTAATACCCCCCGATACTATCCATAGTTTCATCAAAATAAGCAATCAACACAACAAAAACAGAATCTGTTAACAGCAGACCAGTCTGTAGCAATCTGTATATTTCGTATACTTGTGCTACTCCAAAAATTATTAACAATTACAACAGTCTGACTAATTTTCGTAGAAATCAGCAGCAAAAAGAATCAACTGAAAAGCTCTTACATAAAAAAACGAAAATTAGAAAGTTTCTGTCTTTTCCAGCATGACCAAACGATCATCCCCAAGACTAATCATAACGGTTTTGCTTGGCACAAACGCAAAAAGAAACACAAAAAATACAATCATAACAGAATTAAGAAAGTACGGAAACAACAAAACAGAAAGAAAAAGGATAGATTTGTTGGGTTGCCTCCCAACAAGCGCTTTTGTTTGACGCCCTTAGCTAGGCATTCAATGATGCTCTCACAAAAGACAAGAATTGAACCACAACGAGAGCATCCTAAAGCATGTGAAAATCACATCTAAGTCTAACATACTTCCTATGCATAGGCATTTTATAGGAAGACAAATTGTCAAGACAACCAATAGCTGCCATATGCAAGGAAGAATAAAAAGACAAGAGCAATCTCAACATGACGAGAGGTGATTTGTAACATGAAGGTTTCTACCACAATATTTTCCTCTCTCATAGCAATTACATGTGGGATCATATTCAAATTCAACAATATAGCTATCACATAGGATATTATTTTCATGATCCACATGCATGCAAAGTTGACGCTCTTCAAAAATAGTGGGATTATCATCAACTAAAGTTATGACTTCTCCAAACCCACTTTCAATATTATTCAAATATCATATTCATCATGAGGTCTGAACAAATTTTCAAGATCATAAGAAAGATCATCACCCCAATCATGATTATTGCAACAAGTAGTGGACATAGCAAAACTAGCATCCCCAAGCTTAGGGTTTTGCATATCTTTAGCATGATTGTCACTAATATAATTTATAGTGAAACCATTGCAATCATGCTTTTCATTCAAGGAGCCCTCGTGAATCACTTCATAAGTTTCTTCATCACGATTTTCAGATTCACGAATCTCAAGCAAAACTCCATAAAGATAGTCAAGTGCTCTCAACTCACTAGCAATTCGTTCCACATAAGTGGGTCTCTTGAAGAGATTAGCTAGTGGATGAGGATCCATATCACTAGATTTTCAGCAAGCGAAGATGCAAGCATATTGAAGGCACATGGCACACAAGCGAACAGAAAGCAAGCGAGAGAAAAGGGCGAACAAAAAAGCAAACGAAAAAGGCAAATGAAAAAGGCAAAGGAGAAAGGCAAATGAAAACGGAAAATGTGAAGTGGGGGAGAGGAAAACGAGAGGCAAGTGGCAAAAAAGTAAATGCAAGAGATAAGTTTGTGAGACCTACTTGTATAGATCTCTCCTCCCCCGGCAACGGCGGCAGTAATACTTCTGGTACTGCAACAAAAGACCTTCCAACGGCGCCAGAAATAGGTGTGTCGACGGCACCAGGAATCCTTCTGCTACGGCTACACCTTAAAGGACTTCCTAGGCAAATATGCAAAGGATTTCCCCCGTGGCCTTGGAGCCTTGCGTTGGTGTTCCCTCGAAGCGGAAAGGGTGATGTAGCGCAGCGGTGGTAAGTATTTCCCTCAGTTTGAGAACCAAGGTATCGATCCACTGAAGGAGTATCACAAGAGCCTGCACAAACACAAAAAGCTTGCTCCCAACGCTATGAAGGGGTTGTCAATCCATTATAGATTGTTCGCCAAGTGAGAACTGAAAGCAAAAAAGTAATAAAGCAAAGTAAAAGCGAAAGTGGAAACGATAGATGTGAATAGACGTGGGGGCCGTAGTGTTTACTAGTGGCTTCTCTCATGAAAGTAAGTAGACGGTGGGTGAACAAATTACTGTCGAGCAATTGATAGAACCGCGCAAAGTCGTGACGTCATCTATGGCAATGATTATATCTATAGGCATCACGTCCAAAACAAGTAGACCGATACTTTCTGCATCTACTACTATTACTCCACACGTCGACCGCTATCTAGCATGCATCTAGTTTATTAAGTCCAAAAGAACAGAGTAACACCTTAAGCAAGATGACATGATGTAGATGGACAATCTCATATCTATGACATAGCCCTCCTTGTTACCCTTGATGGCACCCACACGATGTGTGCCTTGCTGCCCCTACTGTCACAGGGAAAGGTCACACCACGGCAAGAACCCAAAACCAAGCACTTCTCCCATTGCAAGAATCATAGATCTAGTTGGCCAAACAAAACCCAAGACTCGGAGAGACTTACAAGGATATCAAATCATGCATATAAGAAATCAGCAAAGACTCAAATATATATCATAGATAATCTGATCACAAATCCAAAATTCATCGGATCTCGACAAACACCAACCAAAGAAGATTACATCGGATAGATCTCCATGAAGATCATGGAGAACTTTATATTGAAGATCCAAGAGAGAGAAGAAGCCATCTAGCTACTAACTACGGACCCGTAGGTCTGAAGTGAACTACTCACGAGTCATTGGAGGGGCGATGATGATGAAGAAGAAGCCCTCCAACTCCAAAGTCCCCTCCGGCAGGGCACTGGGAAGGGTCTCCAGATGAGATCTCGCGGAAACGGAAGCTTGCGGCGGCGGAAATGTATTTTCGAGGATCCCTTGATTTTTTTCTGATTTTTAGGGAATATATATGCGCAAGATCTAGGTCAGGGGGGCGCCAGGGAGGCCACCAGCCTGCCCACCGCCGCCCCCTGGTGGCGGAGTGGGGGCTTGTGGGTTCCCTGTAGCCCTCCTGGCTTGGCCCACAAGCCCCCTGATCTTCTTTCGTTCGGGAAAAAATCATTTTGGGGATTTTATTCCGTTTGGACTCCATTCCAAAATCAGATCTGAAAAGAGCCAAAAACACAGAAAAAACAGGAACTGGCACTTGACACTGAATTAATAAGTTAGTCCCAAAAAAATATAAAAGGTACATAAAACATCCAAAGATGACAAGATAACAACATGAAACCATAAAAAATTATAGATACGTTTGAGACATATCATATACCTACAAAGAGAGCCCACGGTTCCTTTGTTTTGGAACTTCTTTCACCTGAATCACCAAACTGAATTTACCAACGGTCCCAATCATGAACTTGGAGGAGTCAACATTCAGAGACGTCGTGAGCGTGGATTTCCATCAGTCCTTCTGCCCAGCCATCCCAAAGGCTGGGCCGAGTCATGGTTTTACTGCCGCGACACTTCTCCACCTGGCGAGAACCCTCTTCCGGGTTTCAGAGAGGATCGCCTGCCTATGGACTTCAAACTGCCCGAGAAGCTCACAGAAGATGAAGAATATGAATTTATCCCCATCTTCTGTGAGTTACGGTCTTTAACCAACAATGGGCTCATCGGGATTGATTTGTTTCACTGCTCGGTGGAATGGAACATTCTTCCCTTGAGTCGCCGAGACGGGTTAATGTGTGAGTATGATGGCATGATGAACCATCCATAGTGCTTCCACCACAAAAAACTCGCACAGAGCGATATTGTTGGAATAATCAAGAAGCTAACCGACGAGCCTTTGGAAGAATGCGCCAAAATTGGGCTCAAGGCCTTGTGCCATTCCAACCCGGCACCGTGAGTAAGAGTCTAAGCCGCCTTCCTTTTCCTTATAAATATACTTGCCAAATGCTTATGTGTTTGAATTTTACTTCTATTCATCAGAAAGACGATCCCTTTTGGCGAAGGGGTCCAAAAGTGACAGCCCAGAAGAACACCAAACCACCGCCAAAGAAGAAGAAGAGAGAAGGCAAAGGCAAAGCCGCCGCCAAGGACTCATCTGTTATCGGCGAGTCACGAGCTGTCGAAGAGCAAACAGAGGTAAAAAAACTTCCCATTACCTATCACCTTTATATTCTCACCCATGCTGATACCATGCGTCTTTATGTGTAGGGTGAAGACAACGAGAGCCAAGATGATGCGGTTGAGGTAATTTATATTTCTCCCGACTCACCTTCTCCTTCTCCTAGACCAGCCAGACAGATCTGTGGGAAAGTCCCCATGTCACATCCATATGCTTATATGGACCCTAATTTCCTTTTGAAGAAGGCAAGATACACTCCCAAGCACAAAACCCGGAGTCACTCTGGCGATTTAATCTCCGGGCTGCGTGAGAGGACAACCGGTCGGAAGCGCATAAGCGACGTACACCTTTGTTTAATCACCCTTCCTTGTGGAATATACAATTCACAACTTCCTTAGCCTTCAACCCTTTATTGTGTCAGACTCCCCCCTTCATCGGGCGACTCAGCAATGTCAGCTCTCCCGCCAATGATTCGTGTGCAAGGGTGAATCCTTTTGTTAACTATCTTTCTTCTAAATAACTATATGTGCCTTAATCTTGGTGCCCTTATCTCAAAGCACACGCGAAGAAAAGAAAAACTGGCGACTTACTTTCTGCTCCTAAGACAAATGAGGCCTTAGGCATGAGCGCCTTTGTCCCAGAGCTAATTGAGGACCAAGCGACAGCTCATGACATTCATGTGGATGATATCCCTGATGTCCGGGATGACTCGCCCGTCATTTAGAAAGAAACTTCTAACAAGGTTAACCCGCCGAGCCCTCTCAAGGCAACTGAAGATCCGGATGCCTTCATAATCACCAGCACTGGCTACTCCATACCTTCGGCAGCAGTGCTATCCAAGCACACTTCAAAGGAAACGCATCCATCCGCCGATCAGGACATCAGTAAGTTTCAACTCCCCCAGTATGAGAAGCTGGAATTTGACCAACTCTGCTCTGGCTTCGCAAGTCGCCTAGAGACGAGTTATGAAATGAACAAAAGCTTGATTCGCCTTATGAAGGTTAAGCATGAGGTACGTCTGTTTATGTATTCTCTTCCACCCATTAGCCTTCCAAGGGTCGGGTCATCTTTTGAAAGACGAGCTAGGTCTTGTGTATAATTTAGATCTTCAACCTGTAGCCCCCAAGGGCCGGGTCATCTTTTGAAAGATGAGTTGGGTCTTGAATATAGTCTAAATCTTCAACCTGTAGCCCCCAAGGGTCGGGTCATCTTTTGAAAGATGAGCCGGATCTTGAATATAGTTTAAATCTTCAACCTGTAGCCCCCAAGGGCCGGGTCATCTTTTGAAAGATGAGTCGGGTCTTGAATATAGTTTAAAACTTCAACATGTAGCCCCCAAGGGTCGGGTCATCTTTTGAAAGATGAGCCGGGTCTTGAATACAGTTTAAATCTTCAATCTGTAGCCCCCAAGGGCCGGTTCATCTTTTGAAAGATGAGCCGGGTCTTGAATTTCGTATGATTTTGAATAAAATCATACATTAGCTCCCAAGTGTCAGGAATATTGCTTGCAATAATTTTGAAACTTGTCTCCCCAAATTTTGTTTTGCAGGATTCTGTTACCCAGACTGAGTCAGCTTTAGCCGACTTAAGGAAGAATCTAGCTGAACAACAAGATGCACGATCTGAGTCGGAGAGGAAATATCACTTGATTCTGGCTGAACTGGAGAGAATGAAAGCTGATCATCAAAAATTGGAGAAGAAAACCAAAGCTGACTAAGCCGCCCTCCTGAAGCGTGCTGAGCAAGCCGAAGAAAAACTGGAAGCCGCCTAGCAAGAGCTTTCCGGCTTGAAAAAGTACATCTCCAACATGACTGTAGCCATGCTTGGTAAGCACTAACCCTTGCTTATTGAAGAAATAAATCTGATCTCCGAAAAACTATCAAATACTGATGTGTCCTCTTGTAGGTTCACAAGCTGCCAATCTCCCAGGTGACTGCCTGCTGAAGCTAAAAGCTATATATACCTTCACCGAGCAGCTATATACTAGGGGCGTGCTAACAATTAAAGCGGTGATGGGTAGCAAGGAGCCAGTTAAATCCATCAAGAACATGCTCATTTATCTGTCCATGTTGCCTCCTCAAATAGAGGAACTGAAAAGATCAGCCGCCCGGAAGGTAGTCTTGAACACCCTAAGCCGGTGTTTAGCCTATGCTCCGGAGCTCAATCTAGAAGAAATAGCCGTTGGTTACCCTGAACTAAAGGACGACGGGTCGGAGTTCACCAAGGAGGACTACCACCGAGTTATCAAGGAATCCCGCTTCTCGGCGACTCAGCTGGCAGCCGGCTTGGATTTGAATAAGCACCAAGCCGCATATGATGAGAAGAACAAGAAGGTGACTCCCCCCTCGTACGAAATTGCTAGCTTGGTTCCTCGTCGGCCTAAGAATCATTTTGACCTTGACATGGATCTGTCCCTCTTCCTTGATGATGAAGATGAGTCCGTCGCCCTATCCAAGTGTAACTGGAAACTGGGCGACTTACAAATTGGAGAGATCTCAAGGCAAGGTAACTCGGAGGCGGCTTGAGTCTTCCCAAGGTGTAACTTGTAGCTTAAAAAGACAACCTGATCCTTTCTTCATTGGGGGATGACGCCGGACATGGCCATGTGAGCCATGTAATAGCTTGTTAGATTTTGTGGAGAAACAATTGATCATCAGTCCCTTTTGATTTGACCTTCTAGAACCATTTATTCCTTGAGTCTATGCATGAACCGCCTTTTAATTTTGAGAAACAAGGAAGTGTCACAATTTGGCATAAAAAAGCCTTCACCTTACTGTGGGGACCCCGACTTACTAGTCGAGAATCGTCGTGCTCAGTGATCCCAGAGATCAATGCTCACCGAACACAGATGCTGAATAAAGAGTCTTACATCCAGGTACCGATTATTATAACACGTGAACGAAGGGTCAAGTTCACAAGACAGGGCCTAAGGCCAAATCACACGAATACACTAGTAGCGGAAAACATAGGGTTAAGCGGGTGCCCATGCCATCAAGCCTACACCGACAGGCATTCTGACTCGAAAGCGTCCTAGATCGCAGGGGTGTCACCGAAGAAATACTCATCTCCAAACTCCGGTCCTTCCATGTCTGGTCAATAACATAACCAGTTGCAAGCCAATGAGTACTTTGAATGTGCTCGTAAACAACCCATGATATGAACAATGATAGTGAAGGATAACAATATCATGCATCTTTTAGTGTAACTCATCTGGGTGGAATGATCATGAATATGCATCAAGTTAAAGAATTACTCTTGAAGAACATTTTACAGATATCAACATATCTGTTGAGGGTTGAACCATTCGGGTTCACCCTATATGCCAAGTCACCGAACTTGGTCATAACAATGCTATCATAGCAATACCTTACTCATCACCATACACACACACACACTCACACTCACGCACACTTGGTTTATGCGGAAATATCAGGACGTAGTTTCAACAAGATTACCCAACTGTCCTTGACGTGGACACGACTTTTCGAATAGTTTACACTCTGCAGAGGTAGTACGCTGGACCCATGTGATCTGGGAAACTTCCGTGTCATCCAAGACTCACGGTATATCACATACCCGAGGTAAGTACCCGATCAATGCCTTTCCCCTGACGATACTAGACAAAGAGGTCCACTCGATTGGTACCCAGCCCACATGTCGTACGTCTTACGAGCACCAACTCTGGACAGTACCAACCATGCGGGGACCAACGGTGTGACTGGAACTCATAAAAATGGCATAGTCCTCCTACCCGGCACGACCCCATCACGAGAGTGACCACAAATCACTCCCGCCACTAGTAATGTGGCTCTTTGCTAGCACCGACTAGAGTAATTAACATAGCCCCATCCCATGAGGCATAATGTGGTTGTACTGGTAAGGTTGGGACGGTCGACACATCATAAATCTAGTCCCATTTCCGAAACCTTACTCACACAAATACCGGGTGCATCACTTCACCAAAAGTGACCACCTAACTCATCATCACCCTCTGGCATTAGGGGCACCCGACGGGGTTTTCATATACTCTTGCTTTGTGACAACAACATGCTCATGATGAATCTACATCTATCTTTACTTGTCAACATGGTACTAGCATGACCCTCAGGGGGTAGAGTCAAGCTCAATGCAAATGCTCCGGGGGAGCCTTCGATAAAACCATATCAAATGATTACCGACACTTATGATCATATGCAACGGGAATACTTGCTATGCAAAGTAACATATGCTCAGTCATGGTCAAAGGGTTGCTTGCCTTGGTGAGCTAAGTATCCGGGGTCTTCGAGGTCTTCCGCTCCGATTCCCTCGTCACACGGATTTTCTATCATCGATAAAACAATATATAAGGAATAGCTCACACAGAAACAGTCCACAAAGTCATTTTAAAAATGTTCCCTATTTCTGATAAATCTAAGATATCATTTGAAAAATATTTGCATTAGTTTTCTTTGAAGAAATATTTTTGAAAACAACCAAGCAGAAGCAAAACTATTCCATTTTAGCCCTTTTAATAATATAAAATAGAATAGTTGCTCGAACAATTCAACTAGGCATATCATTAAATACTACACTTTTTTAGAAAAATAAAAGTGGAAGAATTATATTTTTACATTGGTTAAATGTTTTTATAAAAATCTTAGAAATCCAGGTTTTATAATAAAAGAAAAACAGACCAGCTCCAGGCCTGGCTCGGCCCAGAGCTGGGCTGGCTCATAGCCAGCCGACGGCGTGCCCAGGCGCGCGCGCCGTCCGGTTTGAACCTGATGCGCGGGGCCCTGCGGTCAGTGGCTGAGGCCAGCACCGGGGAGGAGGCTGGGCCACCGTCAGGTCGGGCACACATGTTGGGGTCGTCTCCTACCTCCGGCCAGAGAGGAGGAGGAGGATGCCGACGCGCTCATGCCCTAAGGAACACGGGAATGGGTTTGCCTGGCCGTCGCCTACCTGCTGGTGGTCGAAACGACGACGAGGAGGCAGGGGTTCGCCGACGACGAGGAGGCCGTGGCGGAGGAGTTTCGGGAAGTGGTCGAGGGGGTGGCTAGAGACACGGAAAAGCTTGGGCGAGTTAGGGGAAAGCTTCCTAGGATCAAGGGGGTCAGTTTGGTGGGTCGAGGGGCGTAGGAGCCGTCGTGTAGCCGGAGATCGACTGGAGCTCCGAGGCGGAGGGGCCTCGGTCGATGTCGAGCACCGGGGCTCTGCTGGTTTGCTAGGGTGGCTAGGGAGGTGCTAATGGTTGTGGTGAAGCTATCTGAGGGGTGTTGGAGCGAGGGGGAGGGCTATTTATAGGCCCACGACGGTGAGCAGATTCGGGAGCGCTGGTGACTCACCGTGGGTGCGCATGGGGGCGCACAGAGAGGTCGGGGTTGAAACCACAGTCTCAGGACGTGGCATTGGACCACTCGAACCGTCTGCGGCAGAGAGAGGGGGAGAGAAGGCGAGCACTCGTGGCCGCGCAAGCTTGGCTAGTTTTGGAGCGTGCGGGCACGTGTCGTGCGAGCTCTAGCGCGAGAGAGGAGGGGCCTTGAGGCTTGCCCGACGCAGAGGGGCTGTCGGGGAAGAGGTTGGACATCTCGGGGGAGGCTGGAACTGACCGAGGGCATCGCCCCCACCTCGGTGACTCCCTGTAGCGCGCCCAGAGCGCAGTTTTGTCATGCCACGGCATGTTGGTGCGCTCTGAGGCACTTTGGATGTGTCTAGCATGTCCTGGCACTTGTTGGGGGTGTGGCTAGCCATTTGGTTTTAGTGGGAGCTTCGGCTGGTCAAAGGAGGCAAGATATACTGGTGCTGTCAGTCATGAACCGAGGTCTAAATTGGGGTTTTTGGCCTTTCCACTTTGAACCAATGAGGGACCAGTTGACTTGGGTTAGATACAGGTGCTAGCTACTTAATCTAAGAGTTTGAAGCAAAGGAGTTTGGTTTAGCTGTGGCTAAGGTGGATTTTTCCTCTCTATCAGAAGGTGCTCGACAGTGGGTACAGGGGGTTGCACCCCACCACTGGTGCTGAGACTTAACAGGTTTGCTTTTGGTGGTAAACCATGGAGTTCCACCAAATTTGAGCTCCAAAGCACAAGTTTAGCTTTGTAAACTTGAAATCACTCCAATAGGACCAGATCTGTTCCTTCCAAAGGGAGTGTGGGCAAACTAAGTCCCAGAAATCCCATTTTTGGTGTAGAACCCTCATTTGAGGTATTATGCACTCCTGCAAAGTTTTAGCCTCATTGGACAAACTTTGCTATGTAGAGTTGCTCTAACTTGATTCTGAACACATAGGGTTTTTTGGTTATTTGGGGTCCTTATCCACCTTTGATCAAGGTGAAACTTTATGTGGACACCAAACAAAGCTTAGGGATACCACTGGAATTTTCTAGGAATTTATTCAGAATATTTCCTTTTGGAAATATTTCAAAATGCAAAAACAGATAGAAATAGCTTTTATAGTTTTAATCAATAAATATAATATAAAATGGGTTCAAAATCCTATGTATGGAAACTATATGTCCTTCTGATCATCTCTAAATTTAATCAGATTTTTCCAAGGCAGAAAAGTATTTTTCCATGTTGGAATACCAATTCTGACCTTAGAAATAGAAGGTTATTTAATTAGGAAAATAATCAAAAAAATAATTATTTTTGTGGTTTTGAAATATAAAGATAGGCAAAGATCAGATTACCAAATATGAGTAGTAGCACTGCTTGCTATCAAGGACATGTAGTGCAACTCAAGGTGGTTTTACTTTGGTTATGAAAGGTTTTTGGAAATCAATATAATACCAAGGGAATTTAGGGTTTGAAAACCTCACATGATCAAGCATACAAGCATACAATGTCAATCATGGCACTCACCACATTAGTTTTGAAAAAGTTTTAACAAGCTCAGAATTTTACAACACAGACAAGTGATAGCAAAAACAGGGTGTGACAGACATATCCCCCTTACAAAAATCTCGTCCCCGAGATTCCTAAGTTAGGTGTTAAAAAGGTCTGGAAACTCAGATCGGAGATAGTCTACACGTTCCCATGTAGCTTCGGCTTCGGTGTGGTTGCTCCATTGACCTTTGAAAGACTTGATGGTGCGGCTTCTGGTGCATCGCTCTGCTTCATCCAGAATGAGGATTGGCCTCTCGTGGTAGGTGAGATTAGACTGAAGGTCAATGACCCGGTGATAAGTGTCCTTGAAAGGATCGGAACGCGTGAAAAACGTTGTGCACACCCGAAAGTTCCAGAGGTAACTCCAACTAATAAGCGACCTCTCCACGCCTTGCCGTGATCTTGAATGGCCCAATGAACCTTGGAGCGAGTTTCCCCTTAACATGGAAACGCTTGGTTCCCTTGAGAGGTGTGACACGGAGGTACACCAGATCTCCGGGAATGAACTCCACATTCCTGCGGCGAGAGTGCGCATAACTCTTTTGTCGCGACTTGGCTGCCTTCAGATTTTCTTGGACTAGTTGCACCTTCTCTTCTGCCCGGTGCAAAACTTCGGGTCCGAAAATCAGCCCGTCTCCGGTTTATGACCAGTTGAGCGGGGTGCGGCATTTCCGTCCGTACAGCACTTCGAACGGGGCCATCTAGAGACTAGACTGGTAGCTGTTGTTGTACGAAAACTCAGCGAACGACAGACAGTCTTCCCATTTGGCTCCGTGCGCTAGGACGCATGCGCGGAGCATATCTTCGAGTATCTGATTCACCCTTTCCGTATATCCTCCCATCTGCGGGTGGAAGGCGGTGCTGAAAGAGAGCTAGGTACCGAGGGCTTCCTGAAGTTTCCTCCAAAACCTTGAGGTGAACTGCGTGCCTCGGTCAGTTACAATCTCCTTGGGTACTCCATGAATGCTTACTATGCGCTCGATAGAGAGACTAGCCAACTTGCTCCCGTCATAAGTGGTGTTGACAGGGATGAAATGGGCCTCTTTGGTCAAATGGTCGACAACAACCCATATCGAGTTATGGCCCTTGCTAGACCTTGGTAGACCGGTAATGAAATCCATCCCTACCTTGTCCCACTTCCATTCCGGCACTTGGAGAGGTTGTAGCAGTCCTGTGGGTCGCTGATGCTCACCATATCTTGCTGACACACAACGCACTTGGCCACATATGACGTGATTTCCCTCTTCATGCCGTGCCACCAGAATCTTTCTCGGATATCTTGGTACATCTTGGTACCACTGGGGTGAATGGAGTAGGGTGTATCATGGGCTTCCCGTAGGATGAGTTCCTTGAGTTCAGCCTTATTGGGTACGCATAAACATTTCCCAAACCACAACACTCCTTGATCATCCTCCAAGAATCCTGGGGCCTTGCCTTCTGGAATCTTCTTCTTGATACCTTTGATGCTCTTGTGACCCTTCTGGGCCTCCTTGATGTCGTCTTCCAGCGTTGGTTTGACTTCGAGATTATCTAGGAATCCTGGTTCCACCAGTTCCGATCCGAAGTTTTCCAATTCTTCGTATAAGGCGGGCTGCCGTTCCTTAAGCATGACGGTTAAGGTGCTGGTCTTCCGACTCAAGGCATCAGCCACTACATTTGCCTTACCGGGGTGATATTGAATGCTGAGGTCGTAGTCTTTGATTAACTCCAACCATCTCCCTTGCCTCATATTCTATTCCCTTTGGGTGAAGATGTACTTCAGACTCTTGTGGTCGGTGTATATTTCACATCGCTTCCCCAGAAGGTAATGTCGCCATGTCTTCAGGGCATGCACTACTGCTGCCAACTCGAGATCATGGGTGGCATAGTTTTCCTCGTACGGGCGCAGTTGCCGTGACAAGTACGCCACGACCCTTCCATCTTGCATTAGAACCTCACCTAGCCCGGTCCTTGAGGCATCGCAATATATCACGAACTCCTTGCTGATATCTGGGGTGACCAATTCTGGGGCGGTGGTTAGCATCTTCTTCAACTCTTGGAAGCTTGCCTCACACTCCGGCGTCCATTCAAACTTCTTGCCTTTCTTCAAGAGCTGAGTCATAGGTCGCGCGATGTGGGAGAACCCTTCTACGAACTTGCGGTAGTATTCTGCGAGTCCGAGGAAGCTCCTGACTTCCTTCACGTAGATCGGCGATTCCCAATTGGTTACCGTGGTAATCTTAGAGGGATCAACTGTCAATCCACTTGCTGTCATGGTATAACCTAGGAATCCAACTTCGTTCAGCCAAAATTGGCATTTGCTGAACTTGGCATACAGTTGGTGCTCTCGAAGCTTTTCCAATACTAACCGCAAGTGTTGCTCATGCTCTTCTTAAGACTTGGAAAAGATTAATATGTCGTCAATGAATACGACGACAAACTTGTCCAAGTATTCCATGAAGACCTTATTCATGAGGTACATGAAGTAAGCTGGGGCATTCGTCAATCCGAAGGACATGACAGTGCATTCATACAGATCGTACCGGGTCACAAATGCGTCTTCCGAATGTCTTCGGGTCGAATCTTTAGTTGGTAATATCCTGATCGGAGGTCGATCTTGGAGAATACCTTTGCTCCATTAAGCTGATCGAACAAGTCTTCAATCTTGGGGAGTGGATACTTGTTTTTGATCGTGACCTCATTGAGAGAATGGTAATCAACGCAAAGTCGGATTGTCCCATCCTTCTTGGACACGAAGAGAACAGGTGATCCCCAAGGTGACGCACTTGGACGAATAAACCCTTTCCTGAGTTGCTCATCCAGTTGCTTCTTCAACTCCGCTAGCTCTTCGGGTCCCATCATGTAAGGCTTCTTATAGATAGGCCTTGATCCGGGCATGAGTTTGATGATGAACTCAATGTCTCGGTCAGGTGGCATCCCTGGTAGCTCATCAGGAAAGACGTCCAGGTATTCACAGACTATTGGCACTCGGTCGAGTCCTTCATCTGATAGGCTGTTAACTCGCGGCACTCGAGTTGGTACTCGCTTAGAGACATACTTTTCTTTGACCCCTTGGTCATATGTGATGGTAATGGCCCTGTTAGCATAGTCCAAGATACTCTGATGCTTGGCCAACCAGTCCATACCGATGATTACTTCTAGGACTTGCGACTTAAGCACAATGAGATCCGCTGAGAAGCTCGTCCCATTGATAACTATCCCAACCTTTCTACACCCTAGGTTGGTCCTCAAAACTGCTCCCGGGGTTTGAATTGCCATATGCCCATGAAGCAAGGTAGGTTCTAGTCCACACTTTTCCGCAAACTTTTGCGTAACAAAGGAATGCGAAGCACCACAATCAAACAATACTGTTGCTGGGCTAGAGTTGACGAGGAACGTACCCAGAATGCGGTCCGGGTCTTCCTTTGCCTTTTCTGCGGAAATATGATTAATCCTCCCCTTGCTATGATACTGCTGATTGCGGGGAGCCTGGTTCCTGCCTGCTGCTCCTTGGCGTGGATTTGGCGCATTGGGGCGCGGAGCATCGGGTTTCTTATTGGGGTACTGCCTGGAATAGTGCCCTGGTTGTCCACACCCGAAACAGGTAACTTGTGCTGGAAGATTGGTCTTGCCCCCACCGTTGTTTGGCGGAGTGCTTGCTGGCTTGACGCTGACTTGCTGGGGTTGGTAATTCTGGCGAAATATTGGATGCTTGAACTGCTGCTGCTCATAGTTGGGTCCTGTTGGGGCTGATTGCCATGGTCATAGTTTCGAATTGATCGGTCCTCCACTACCCATTAGCTTGCGCTTACGGATGTCATCCATTGCACGACGCTTGTCTTCCAACATAAGAGCCTTATTAACCAGGTCACTAAAGGTCCAACATTCACAAACAACTAGTTGATACTGGAGTGACTGCTGCAGTCCTTCCATCAAGCGTTCCACTTTGGCAGCCTCAGTGCTGACATCTTCAGGTGCATATCTTGATAGAAGGTTGAACTTCTGCAAATACTCCTTGACTGATCCACTGCCTTGCCTTAAGGCTCGGAATTCCCGCTTCTTAATGGTCATCATTCCCGGAGGAATGTGAGTGGCGTGGAATCCATCCTTGAACACGGCCCAAGTGATGACTTTCCCGGCTCGCATGATCTGAAATCCATCCCACCAGGCTCTGGCTGTGCCTCCGAGACAGTGGGTTGCATAGAGGACTTTCTCGTTGTTGTCAGTGCACTTGACCAGCGCGAGAAGGTCTTCAATAGTGTGGATCCAGTCATCAACATCCAAGGCCTCAGTCGTCTCCGTGAATATGGGCGGCGTAGTCCGCATAAACTCAGAGAGAGTTGAGCGACCGTTGCCATTCCCGTTCTGCGGCTGGTGGTTCACCAAACTTTGAGCTAGTTGCCGGATAGCAGCCTTGTTGGCTTGACGCTCCTCCCAAAGAGCTTGAAGGAACTGAGCCATGGTCAAGCTTTCAGGGGGAGGCGGTGGAGGAGGAACATCGTCTTGCTGCACATGGTGATCTCCAGCTTGAGCTTCCCCTCCGGTTCCCTACTGCTGTCCTGAAGAGGCAGAGCCGGGGTTGCCAAATGTGCTGTTGCGAGTTGCATTCACCATCCTATCAGGGGAGTAGATAGGTCAAACTTTTGCCGAACTGGTTGCACTGGAAAGGGATGACGTTCTAGTAAAAGGGGGGTCTGGTGTTGTGCTAGTGTGCAAGGTTTTTATGGCAAAGGTTTTTTTTAAAAACTACTACATTAATTTAAAACAAGTGATGTAGTCGCTCACAAGCTGCTTAAGGCAGAATGCGACTTGCATCCAACAAGTTCACACAACAACCGGGTCATAAAATCCTGATACAAGAACTCCTACGTTTGGTACATCCTATGCTGCTAAGAGATCGACTGCGCGGTCTCATAAGCCGGCTCTGTGGGATCTTCGTCTTCATCTTCATCTCTGTCTTCATCTTCATTAGTGCTTCCCTTCCTCGAAGGAGTAGGGGAAGGAAGTAGACCATCTCGACGTCTCTTGGTTGATGAGGTAGCGAAAAGCTCGGTGTATTCTTCTGCGGTTAAACGACGACTCTAAAGAGGAACAACCTGAAGCGGGGGTATTCCTCCTCGGAAAGCAAAGCCAGGTCATATCACAGGTGCTCCTTCTTTCATCACCTTGTGGTTCTTTATCTTCTCCATACGAAATAGGTCCTTAACTTGGTGCAGCTCTTGGCGAATCCTAGTTGACTCCTTGATCAAAAGATGCGTCAAGGTGTTTGAGGAGAGACTGAAGTAGGTCTGAAACCTTAATGGCATCCCGTCCTCGGATGAGGGGTTGAGTGTCTAGCTTCCGTCTACCTTATCCTTAACAAAAGGTAGGTGACGAGTAGCGGGTTCGTCCGCCATCTCAGGAAGGATGTCGCGGAGTCGCACAAGTGCCTCTCGTGCTGCAGTCTCCACGACCAACATCAGATCCTCCACTTGTGGCCCTTCAAAAACCAGCTAGTTGGGGAGTCATTAGCCTTCACTATCATGTCCACGTGATACTCCTTGGTGTCGGCGTTGACCCAGTGTTCGTGGTAGAGAAAGACGGGTGTGCGACGCACTTGACACTTCTCGAGGCTATCACTCAAAAGCAGAGGAAAGCCCGTTTCCAGAAGCGTCTCGGGTACGGCGGCCATCTACAAGGTGTAGAGGAGAGGGTTAGAATTATTTAGTGGGTGTGGTTCTCGGATCATTCTATGTGCACTATTTGATTAGGCTATCGCCCCTGCTACCTAAGGCTTCCTATAGTCAGGATGGCTCTGATACCAGCTCTTTGGGGACCTCGACTTACTAGTCGAGAATCGCCGTGCTCAGTGATCCCAGAGATCAATGCTCACCGAACACAGATACTGAATAAAGAGTCTTACATCCAACTACCGATTATTACAACACGTGACCGAAGGGTCAAGTTCACAAGACAGGGCCTAAGGCCAAATCACACGAATACACTAGTAGCGGAAAACACAGGGCTAAGCGGGTGCCCATGCCATCAAGCCTACACCGACATGCATTCTAACTCGGAAGCGTCCAAGGTCGTAGGGGTGTCGCCGATGACATACTCATCTCCAAACTCCAGTCCTTCCATGTCTGGTCAATAACATAACCAGTGGCAAGCCAATGAGTACTTTGAATGTACTCGCAAACAACCCACGATATGAACAATGAAAGTAAAGGATAACAATATCATGCATCTTTTAGTGTAACTCATCTAGGTGGAATGATCATGAATATGCATCAAGTTAAAGAATTACTCTTGAAGAACACGTTATAGATATCAACATATTTGTTGAGGGCTGAACCATCTGGGTTCACCCTATATGCCAAGTCATCGAACTTGGTCATATCAATGCTATCATAGCAATACCTTACTCATCACCATACACACACACACACTCACACACACGCACACTTGGTTTATGCGGAAATATCAGGATGTAGTTTAAGCAGGATTACCCAACTGTCCTTGACCGTGGACACGACTATTCGAATAGTTTACACTCTGCAGAGGTAGTATGCTAGCCCCACGAGATCCAGGAAACTTCCGTGTCATCCACGACTCGCGTTATATCACATACCCGAGGTAAGTACCCGATCCATGCCTTTCCCCTGACAATACTAGACAAAGGGATCCACTCGATTGGTACCTAGCCCACATGTCGTACGTCTTACGAGCACCAACTCTGGACAGTACCAACCATGCGGGGACCAACGGTGTGACTGGAACTCATAAAAATGGCATAGTCCTCCTACCCGGCACGACCCCATCACGAGAGTGACCACAAATCACACCCGCCACTAGTAATGTGGCTCTTTGCTAGCACCGACCAGAGTAATTAACATAGCCCCGTCCCATAAGGGGTAACGTGGTCGTACTGGTAAGGTTGGGATAGTCGACACATCATAAATCTAATCCCATTTCCGAAACCTTACTCACACAAATACCGGGTGCATCACTTCACCAAAAGTGACCACCTAACTCATCATCACCCTCGGGCATTAGTGGCACCCGACGGGATTTTCATAAACTCTTGCTTTGTGACAACAACATGCTCATGATGAATCTACATCTATCTTTACTTGTCAACATGGTACTAGCATGACCCTCAAGGGGTAGAGTCAAGCTCAATGCAAATGCTCCGATTCGGTCATGGTCAAAGGGTCGCTTGCTTTGGTCAGCTAAGTATTCGGGGTCTTCGAGGTCTTCCGCTCCGATTCCCTCGTCACACGGATTTTCTATCATCGATAAAACAATAAATAAGGAATAGCTCACATAGAAACAATCCACAAAGTCATTTTTAAAATGTTCCCTATTTCTGATAAATCTAAGATATCATTTAAAAAATATTTGCATTAGTTTTCTTTGAAGAATTATTTTTGAAAACAACCAAGCAAAAGCAAAACTATTCCATTTTAGCCCTTTTTAATAATATAAAATAGAATAGTTGCTGGAAAAATTCATCTAGGCATAACAGTGAAAGAACTATAACACTGGTCAAATGTTTTTATAGAAATCTTAGAAATCTAGGTTTTAAAATAAAAGAAAAACAGACCAGCTCCTGGCATGGCTCGGCCCAGAGCTGGGCTGGCCCATGACGAGCCGACGGCCTGCCCAGGCGCGCGCTCCTTCAGGTTTGAACCTGACGCGCGGGGCCCTACGGTCAGTGGCCGAGGCCAGCGCGGGGGAGGAGGCTGGGCCACCGACAGGTGGGGCACACCTGTCGGGGTCGTCTCCTACCTCCGGCCAGAGAGGACGAGGAGGACGCCGACGAGGTTGTGACACGCTCATGCCCTAAGGAACATGGGAATGGGTTTGCCTGGTCGTCGCCTACCTGGTGGTGGTCGAAACGACGACGGGGAGGCAGGAGTCCGCTGGCGGCGAGGAGGCCGTGGCGGAGGCGTTTCGGGAAGTGGTCAAGGGGGTGGCTAGAGACACGGAAAAGCTCGGGCGAGTTAGGGGAAGGCTTCCTGGGATCAAGGGGGTCAGTTTGGTGGGTCGAGGGGCGCAGGAGCCGTCGTGTAGCCGGAGATCGACCGGAGCTCCGAGGTGGAGGGGCCTCGGTCGATCTCGAGCACCGGGGCTCTACTGGTTTGCTGGGGGTGGCTAGGGAGGTGCTAATGGTTGTGGCGAAGCTATCTGAGGGGTGCTGGGGCGAGGGGGAGGGTTATTTATAGGCCCGCGATGGTGAGCAGATTCAGCAGCGCCGGGGACTCACCGTGGCGCGCATGGGAGTACAGAGAGAGGTTGGGGTTGAAACAACGGTCTCGGGACGTGGTATTGGACCGCCCGAATCGTTTGCAGCAGAGAGAGGGAGAGAGAAGGCGATCACTCGTGGCCGCGCAAGCTTGGCCGGTTCTGGAGCGCGCGGGCACGCGTCGCGCGAGCTCTAGCGCGAGAGAAGAGGGGCCGTGAGGCTTGCCCGACGCAGAGGGGTTGTCGGGGAAGAAGTTGGACATCTCGGGGGAGGCTGGAACTGGCTGAGGGCGTCGCCCCCACCTCGGGGACTCCCTGTAGCGCGCCCAGAGCGCAGTTTTGGCATGCCACGACATGTTGGTGCGCTCTGAGGCACTTTGGACATGTCTAGCATGTCCTGGCACTTGCTGGGGGTGTGGCTAGCCATTTGGTTTTAGTGGGAGCTTCGGCTGGTCAAAGGAGGCAAGATATATTGGTGCTGTCAGTCATGAACTGAGGTCTAAATTGGGGTTTTTGGCCTTTCCACTTTGAACCAGTGAGGGGCCAGTTGACTGGGGTTACATACAGGTGTTGGCTACTTAATCTAAGAGTTTGAAGCAACGGAGTTTGGTTTAGCTGTGGCTAAGGTGGCTTTTTCCTCTTTGTCAGAAGGTGCTCGACAGTGGGTACAAGGGGTTGCACCCCACCACTGGTGGTGAGACTGAACAGGTTTTGGTGGTAAACCGTGGAGTTCCACCAAATTTGAGCTCCAAAGGACAAGTTTAGCTTTGTAAACTTGAAATCACTCCAATAGGACCAAATCTATTCCTTCCAAAGGGAGTGTGGGCAAACTAAGTCCCAGAAATCCCATTTTTGGTGTAGAACCCTCATTTTAGGTATTATGTACTCCTCCAAAGTTTTAGCCTCATTGGACAAACTTTGTTATAGAGAGTTGCTCTAACTTGATTCTGGACACACATGGTTTTGGGGTTATTTGGGGTCCTTATCCACCTTTGATCAAGGTGAAACTTTATGTGGACACCAAACAAGGCTTAGGGATACCACTCAAATTTTCTCGAAATATATTGAGAATATTTCCTTTGGAAATATTTCAAAATGCCAAAACAGCCAGAAATAGCTTTTATAGTTTTAATCAATAAATATAATATAAAATGGGTTTAAAATCCTATGTATGGAAAATATATGTCCTTCTGATCATCTCTAAATTTAATCAGATTTTTCCAAGGGAGAAAAGTATTTTTTCCATGTTGGAATACAAATTTTGACCTTAGAAATGGACACATTTTTTAATTAGGAAAATAATCACAAAAATAATTATTTTTGTGGTTTTGAAATATAAAGATAGGCATAGATCAGATTACCAAATATGAGTAGTAGCACTGCTTGATATCAAGGACATGTAGTGCAACTCAAGGTGGTTTTACTTTGGTTATCAAAGGTTTTTGGAAATTAGTATAATACCAAGGGAATTTAGGGTTTTAAAACCTCACATGATCAAGCATACAAGCATACAATGTCAATCATGGCACTCACCACATTAGTTTTGAAAAAGATTTAACAAGCTCAGAATTTTACAACACAGACAAGTGATAGCAAAAACAGGGTGTGACACTTATGTGTCACGAAAACATAAGCCAACTCGGTGAGTTTACAACAAAGAATAGACCAGCCCCTTGGGTTATGGCAAAAAATAAACCAGCCCCCTGGGTTATGGCAAATAGTAGTTAAAAACAATGAGTCGGGGCGAGTTATAAACAGAGGCCGACTCAAAGATTTTATGAAACCTTGTGGTCGTGCCATCAAGAAATAAAATTTCGTCGGCTCAATGAGCTAAGACAGGACAAGACGAGTTTGCAAAACTCTAGTGTTACCCTTAGAAGGCCTTTGCAAAAAGCCTTGTTGTTTTAGACCGGCTGATCAGGCGCGAGTCAAGCTTCCGTGAAGTAGGTTCAATGAACCAATGGTTTCTCTATTCTCCATGTGTGACTCCGGCCGGTATCTTTTATGTTTTAACCAAGGCAAGTTCAGGGTCCAAATGACGGATTGACTCCCCCCGAGTACATAGGTCCATGTGGCGACTTGTTCAACACATAGTCCAGTATAACCATTTGTAATGCGGTAATTTTTCGCTAGCCAAGAGGGTATTCAGGCTGAACTCAGTGAGTGGAAGCCCCCAAGTGACCTATGATTTAGGAAAATCCGGGCATAGGATCACAAAAGCGTGTACGCTCTGACTGCGAAACGACTTGGGGACTACTAGCCCCCAAGTAAGCCGGCTTAGTTCTCAAAACCATATAAGGCGCCCATGTTTGAACCGTGCAACATGGCAACTTTGGTCCTCTTTGGCTTTATCAAGGCCCAGTTCTGAAGTAAGTGCAGCATGGCGACTTACGCTCTTTGACCTTGATAGCGTCCATGTTTGGACGACTTGTAGAACAATAAAGACTCATGCTTTCAAAAGCTGAAATGGCAAAGGACCCCAAAATTCGTGGGTGCCGGCTTTATAGCTTTCATAAATAATGAATTGCAATTTTCTAAAAACTGGTAAAAAAGGATCCCATGGCTCTAAGTGTAGTAAGGCCGCAGGTGGGCTATGTTCCAGAGGCGAGTTGTATCAACCTCTGTAGTTGGTCGATATGGGCGAAGATCCACCAAGTAATATGAGTAGTTTTGAAGATTCTTGCTGATGACAAACGGTCCTTCCCACGGAGGTGATAGTTTGGGCATACGAGTGTGATCTTGAATCAAACGGAGCACCAAGTCGCCTTCTTGGAAAGTCCGGCTCTTGACCCGGCGGCTGTGGTAGCGTCGCAAGTCTTGTTGGTAGATCGCCGATCGTGACGCGACTAAGTCACGTTCCTCCTCCAAGGCGTCCAACGAGTCTTGTAGTGCCAGCTCGTTGTCCTGTTCCACATAGGCGGCGACTCACGGTGAATCATGTCTGATGTCACTTGGTAACACCACTTCTGCCCCGTAGACTAGAAAGAAAGGAGTAAAACCCGTGGAGCGATTTGGAGTTGTCGTGATGCTCCATAATACTGAAGGCAACTCCTCCACCCAACAACCTGGAGTACGTTCCAAAGGTACCATGAGCCGAGGCTTAATCCCCTGGAATATTTCCTGATTCGCCCTTTCGGCCAGCCCATTAGGCTGGGGATGTGCAACCGCGAAAACGTCAAGCCGGATATGCTCCCGTGAACAAAACTCTTGCATTGCACCTTTGGATAGATTAGTACCATTGTCAATAATGATACTATGAGGATATCCGAATCTAAAAATCAGTTTCTTCAAGAATTTGACAGCCGTGTCTGCATCACAACTACTAACGGGCTCTGCCTCAACCCATTTGGTAAACTTGACAACCGCCACCAATAGGTGAGTCTTTTTAGTGGATGACATCTTAAAGGGGCCAACCATATCAAGCCCCCAGATTACAAACGGCCAAGTGATTGGTATCATTCGCAATTCCTCAGCCGGCACGTGCATCTGACGTCCAAATTTTTGGCAGCCATCACATCGACGAATAATCCCTTCTGCGTCTGCGTGAGCTGTCAGCCAATAGAACCCATGTGTGAAGGCTTTAGAAACCAAGGATCATGACCCAGCATGATGACCACAGTCGCCTGCCATAATCTGATTGAGGATCATACATCCTTCTTCGGGAGAGACGCACCTTTGAAATACCCCTGAGGTGCTTCATTTGCGCAACTCGCCATTGTGTATGACCATGGATTTACACCGACGGACGATTTGGTGAACTAATAATTCATCGAAAGGTAACTCGCCTCTGGTGAGATATGCCATATAAGGAGCCGCCCAGTCCGGAGTAGCATGAAGAGCCGCCACGAGTTGAGACTCGGGGTTCGGCACTGCTAACTCTTCCTCTGAAGGCAGTCTTACCGAGGGGTTATGCAATACATCAAAAAGACATTGGGAGGAACTGGCTTACGTTGTGAACCGAGACGAGAAAGAGCGTCCGCTGCTTCATTAAGTCGTCGGTCGATGTGATCCACTTGATAACCATGGAAGTGACCCCCCACATCTGACACAGCTCGTCTGTAAGCCGCCATCAAAGGGTCTCGTGAATCCCAGGTGCCTGAAACCTGCTGTGCCACCAAATCTGAGTCGCCCAGACATCTGACTCGCGTGAGGTTCATCTCGTTGGCGAGTCGCAAACCATGGAGCACGGCCTCGTATTATGCTGCATTATTGGTACATGGGAACATGAGCCGAAGGACATAGCAAAACTTGTCACCTTGCGGCGAAGTTATCACCACGCCAGCCCCCAAGCCTTCCAATTGCCTGGATCCATCGAAATAGATGGTCCAATAAGTTTGATCGGGCCTCTCCTCTGGGATTTGCAACTCGGTCCAATCATTGATGAAATCCACGAGTGATTGAGATTTGATGGCCGTCTGAGGCGTATACATCACATGATGGGCCCCTAACTCGATGGCCCACTTAGCAATCCGTACAGTTGCCTCTCGATTCTGTATGATGTCGCCGAGGGGGCCGGAACTGACGACCATGATCGGATGTTCCTGGAAGTAGTGCTTCAGCTTCCGACTTGCCATAAACACCCCAAAAACCAGCTTCTGCCAATGCGGGTAACGTTGCTTGGAGAGGGTTAGGACTTCGCTGATAAAATACACCGGTCGCTGGACCGGATACTCCTTTCCTTCTTCCTTCCGCTCGACGACCACTGCCACGCTGACTGCCTTGGAATTGGCTGCGATGTACAAGAGCATAGGTTCCTTGTCCGTCGGAGCCGCCAACACTGGCGGGTTAACTAATTACCGCTTCAAGGCTTCAAAAGCTTCGTTGGCTTCGTCCGTCCATATGAAATGATTAGTTTTCTTGAGCAACTGATAGAGAGGGATGGCCTTCTCCCCGAGGCGACTTATAAAGCGACTGAGAGCTGCGATTCGACCCGCCATGCGCTGGACCTGGTTAACGTTGGCCGGTTTCCCCAATGAAGTAATTGCCTCAATTTTGTCCGGGTTAGCTTCAATGCCACGTTCCGACACCAAAAAACCTAATAACTTCCCTGTAGGAACACCAAACACGCACTTGGTGCGGTTAAGCCTGATCTGGTAAACGCGCAGGTTGTCAAAGGTTTCCTTGAGATCCTCCAAGAGCGACTCCGTTCGTCGAGATCTGACCACGATGTCATCCACATAAGCATGGACATTATGACCGATCTGGTTGTGCAAGCAATTTTGGATGCAACGCTGATAAGTCGCTCCCGCACTCTTGAGCCCAAACGGCATAGATACGTAACACAAGGCCCTGAATGGGGTTATGAAGGATGTCTTCTCCTGATCCGCCACCGCCATCTTGATCTGATGGTAACCCGAATAAGCGTCCAAGAAACACAAACGCTCACAACGCGCCGTGGAGTCAATAATTTGATCAATGCGGGGAAGGGCAAAGGGATCCTTCGGACAGGCTCTGTTGAGGTCAGTGTAGTCGATGCACATGCGGAAAGTGTCGTTTTTTTAGCACCAGGACCGGGTTAGCCAGCCATTTCAGGATGGAAAACCTCGATGATAAACCCGGCGGCTAGAAGCAGGGCGACTTCCTCTTCGATCGCCTTACGACGCTCTTCATTAAACCTGCGAAGGTACTGTCTTACTGGCTTAACTTTGGGGTCAGTATTAAGATGGTGCTTAGCGAATTCTCTCGGTACACCTGGCATATCAGAATGTTTCCATGCAAAGATGTCCCAATTCTCATGGATGAATTCGATGAGCGCGCTTTCCTATTTGGGGTCCAGACCTGCCCCAATAGTAAACTGCTTGGTGGAGTCGCCAGGCGTGAAGTCTATGACCTTGGTATCGTCCGTTGGCTTAAACTTGAGGGGCGGCTCAGAATCGATGGTTGGCCTCTTGAGTGGCGTCATGTCTGCCGGGTCAATATTAGCTTGGTGAAACTTGAGCTCTTTGGCCGCGCAAGCCGACACGGCGTAAGCTGTGTTTCCTTCTTCACATTCTTGAGCTCTTTTCCTATCTCCGCTGATGGTAATAGGTCCCTTACGGCCGGGCATCTTGAGTTTGAGATAAACATAGCATGGGCGAGCCATGAATCTGGCGTACGCCGGCCGTCCAAACAACGCATGGTAGGGACTCTTTATTTCGACCACTTCTTACAGGAGAGACTCGCTCCTGTAATTGGACTTTGTGCCAAAGGCCACGTTAAGTTTAATCTGCCCAATTGGATATGTCGACTAACCAAGGACGATGCCGTGGAAGAACGTGGACGGTGGAATCAAGTCTTTCTCCAAGAGATTCATTTGTCGGAAGGTATCGAAGTATAAGATGTTGATGTTGCTGCCTCCATCCATGAGGACCTTGGAAAGGGTGTACCCTCCGACTTGGGGAGCCACCAGCAAAGCCAAGTCGCCAGGGTTGTCTACTCGGGGCGGGTGGTCTTCCCTGTTCTAGGTTATGGGCTGTTCAGACGAGTAAAGGTATGGGGAGCGTCGACTCGGCTATGCTGAAGGTTCTATGCTTCACCTTATGATCCCGCTTGCAAGTGCTGGTGGTGAACACGTGATACTGTCCGCTGTTCAGTTGCTTAGGGTTATTCTGAAACCCGCCACGATCCTCCTGTCGCTGGGGATCTCCTTCCAGGGGTGGTTGCTGAAACACTCCGGGCATGTTGTATTGCCGATTGTGAACTTGGTATTGCCCAGCGTTGGGCTGCGATCCGCCCTGTGGTCCCAGGTTAGAAAAACCACCGAACGGGATCTGGCATGACCCGGATGTGCCGGGTTGTTCCTGTCGCTGGCCTTGGTTACCGCCCTGACCCCTTCTGAGCGCCTCAGCCCGAAATTCCTGCATCACGTAGCAATCCTCCCAAGAGTGAGTCGCCGGTTCCTCCGCCGTGGCATGCTGCGGACAAGGGCCTTTGAGCATCTCGTGAAAATTGCGCGGTTTCTTCCTACTGAAGCCCTGCTTCTTCTGTCGCTGGTTTCCGTTGCCGGTATTAGTATTAGCGACAAAATCTATTGTACCTTCCTGTTGTCTCCTTTTGCCGTGTCCACCATGGTGGTGGTTGCCCCGGCCCTGAAACTGAGAATGGCCCTTGTGTAACTCGCCCTTCCTGGCGGTACTAACCTTGTCGTCGTCCTCCCCAGGATCCTTGGTGTCGTTCGACTCATCATACCTAGTGAGGGTATCCATTAATTCGCCCATGTCCTGTACTTTCCGCTTAAGTCGCCCTAGCTTTAGTCCCAGAGGTTCATAATGACAGTTCTTCTCCAGGATCAACACTGCCTGAGCCGCCGAGATGCCTTCTGATGAATGAATAACTTCCGCGACTCGCCGAGTCCAATGATGGGCCGACTCATCCGGCCGCTGAACGCAGTGCTGCAGGTCGACGATGGTCATCGGGCGTTTGCAAGTCCCTCTGAAATTCCTTATGAAGCGCTCTTTCAGCTCTGCCCAGGTGTTGATGGAGTTAGGCGGTAAGTTTTTCAACCACGCACGCGTCGTCCCTTCGAGCATCATAGTGAAATACTTGGCGCAAACCGCCTCATTTACATCGAGCATGTCCATCACGAGTTCGTAACTCTCGATCCATGACCCTGGTTAGAGATCCATCGAGTAATTAGGGACCTTCCGGGGTCCTTTGAAGTCCTTTGGCATCCGCTCATTGCGCAGAACCGGTGCAAGACACGATGCTCCGATGTGCTTGCCTCCAGCGTCCAGGGGTGCGGGAGGTGTCGAGGTGTAAGCCCGATAGACCTGACCCACCGTGGCTGCTGTTTCTATCTGACGCGTAGCTCGCGCCGCATCCACGATATCTTGGGCTCGCGTGTCGGGCATCCCAAGCGGGTTATTTTGAGGGAATCATCATGGCCTGCCGGTTACCGTGGGTAAGTCCTCGTGGCGACTTCTGGTGTGGCTCGCCTGAGGCATGGAGTGCAGCCGATTGAGGCTATGAGAATAATCCGCGTGATGGACCACGGCCGTCTTTAGCATCTCGATGGCGTTTTTGGCCTGTTTCTCGGCCGGGGAGTTTCCGTAAATCGGAAGGGACTCCCGGTGGAGGGTTGCCGCCAGCACATTATCCACGGGATTCGAGAAGTGACTTTGTGGCATTTGGAACCGAGTCGCATGGGCATCCATTGGTTGAGGCGGCGGCGGGTTAGGTGGTGGAACCGGACCTCCCCTCGGGACAGTTTGTAAAGGTCGATCAGGACTCACCCCGGGGGTGCACGGAGTGTCGAAAAGGCAAGTTGGATGTAAGGCGGCCGGGATACGTCCGTGGTGCCTCCTTTTGTGAACGGCGTCGAACGTGTGCTGCTGTCTCTCGAGCCGCCAGCCTTCGGTGTTCAACCGCTTCATCTCTGCTGCGGTTGCAGTCTGCTGTGTCTCTACCCTGGCGGCTTCTCCTTCCATGTCCCCCTGCGCTTTGGCCATCGCTTCCCGCAGCTTTGCTAGCTCGGCGTTGATAGACTCCTGATTCTCGGATGTGACAGCGGTCGCCATAAGGCTGGCGACCTCCGCCGCTAACTCCGCCATGGTTTGTGCTGGAGGTTTCGACGTCCCACCGGTCTCGTTGTTGTCGGCCGGATTTTGCGGAGGCTGTGCCGACCCCGCCATATAGATGGCGATTTGTCGATGAGATCTCTCGAGGATCTCGGGGTCCATTGCAAATGACAGCCCTCCGAGTTGTCCTTCCTGAAGAGGATGGATTGAATCTGTCTCACCCATGGATGACTCGCCGTCAGAATTGACGGGGGTGATCTCCTGGGCCGTCGGTTCGTCTTGTACGTCGTTTCCCGACGTAAAACCGATGAAGGTGTGGCGACTTCTGTCCCGCTGTGTGATGGGGAGGATGTACCTGGCCGGCTCGACGATGTCGGTGGAGGCGTCCGGCTCTGGCACGGTCGTCCCAATCATGTCGATGAAGATGTTGATCCTACCGAAGGGGGCTCTGTAACCAGATTCGACTGAATCGGCTTCTGGCCCCCACAACGAGTTGTCGATGTAGTACCTTCCGTGGCGGCTCTTTGTCATGATGCCGGCTGCATAGCTTTCTGACCCTGGTAGGGCTCCCTTCGAGAAATCAACTCCACCGTGCGCCAGCCCCACGGTGGGAGCCAACTGTCGTGGTTTTGTCACGACGTATGTCCTCGTGAAAGGCCTTAGAGATGGAGCCATCGCACCTTGGTGGCGACTCGAAGGGGGTGAGCGAAAGCGGGACTCAGATTTACCCAGGTTCGGCCCCTCGTGTGGAGGTAAAAGCCTACGTCCTGCTTTTTGTGGATTGATGATGGTTTCGATTACAAGGAGGGCGTAATTTTCCTGACCTAGCTCTCGATAATTTCTAACTTGCCCTACCTCTCCCGGACCCACCTTTATATATAGGTCGAGTCCCTAGGGTTTACAAGAGTCCTGGCCATGCTACCTATCGTAGCTTTCCCTATCTCTAAGTCGCCATGTCTTCCAAGATCAGGAACTCCTTTGGTAATCTATCATCCTCATAGCTTCTCGAACCGCCATCCAGCTTTTGGGCCAAGGGCCGCACTCCTAATGTTGAGTCGCCCCCTTGATGACCAGGCCCACTAAGGGCGGGTTATCCGCAGGTAATATCCCCAATAGCGTGACCTTGCAAGACTTATGTCGCCTCGACCCTATGATTTACCATAGCTCAACTCAGCCTCTTGATGCTGATGACTGGCTCCGTGACATCGCTTATGAGCTGGAGTCAGCCAATGTGCCCCTGGTGAGCTATGTTAACTTTGTAGCTTCCTTTCTGAAGGGTCCCACTGCTCAATGGTGGGACAGTCACATGCGCTCCCAGCCTGCTGGAACTATCATCACTTGGCCTAAGTTCTAGGCTGCCTTCCGTGCTTGCTACATTCCTCTCAGAATCGTGGACCGGAAGAAGCGTGTGTACCGCAACCTTGTCCAGGGCAACAAAATTGTGGATGCTTATCACTTGGAATTTGTGGACTTATCCCGCTATGCTGAAGAAGACATTGCAACTGATGCACGCAGACAGGAGAAGTTCTGTGATGGCCTCCACCCTGACATCAAGCTGGCACTCCTTGTTCGGGACTATGTTGATTTCACCACCTTGGTGAACAAGGCCATTCAAGTTGAAACTGGTCTGTAGGAATACAAGGATAGCAGCAAGCGCAACCGTGACATGGGTTCGCCTTCAGGCTCATCTGCACAGAAGCGAAAGATCTGGATTCCCCCACAACATTTATCATGCACCTGCTCCTGCTCCAAGGCCGTCCCGTGGTGCACCTCATGTGCCTCCTCCACCACCTATGCAGTCAAGGCTTCCAGCTCCATCGCCTCGAGTTCCTCCTTCCTGTACCGAGGATAGTTTGTGCTTTAAGTGTGTTCGTCTACGTCACCATGCTAAAGACTGCAGGCTGAATCCGAATCAACTAGCGCTCCCCTCAACTAGCAATGGCAACAATCAGAACTGCAACAACAATGCCAAGCCTACTTATGTTCGCGGTGAAGCCAACAACATTGATATGGGTCAAACTCAAGAACAGCCTGCTACCATGATGGGTACACTTCTCGTTAACTCAGTACCCGCTTTTGTATTGTTTGATACAGGAGCATCACATTCCTTCATGTCAGAAAATTTTGCATTCATGCATGGCATTAAGTACGAAGAGATGAACATCCCGGTAGTGGTAAACACCTCCACGAGCCAATGTCGACCCTCCATGGTCTGCCCCAATGTCCCCGTTGAAATTGAAGGATTGGAATTCCTTGCCACTCCCATGTTATTGAATTCTTCCAACATTAAACTCATACTGGGAATGGACTGGTTGAAAGCTCATACAGCTTCAATCGTTTGTGCCACCAAAACCGCCCACCTCCTACACTCTTCAAACAAATTAATAAGCTACCATGCTCATCTCGTTCGAGATGCTGAGGCACGGCTATATGCCTTGAATGAATTAAATCTGTCGCCTCTTGAAGGGATCGAAAACCTTCCAATTGTCCGGGAATTCCAAGATGCCTTTCCAGAAGAACTTCCGGGGATTCCCCTTGCTCGAGCTGTCGAGTTTGTCATCAACTTGGTACCTGGTACCGCTCCTATCGCCAAGCAACCTTATAAAATGCCACCACATGAACTCCTTGAACTTAAGAAAGAAAATGACTATTCGCTTCACCCGGGTTATCATTCGCCCAAGTTCCTCTGCTTGGGGAGCACCTTCTCGCTTTGTTAAGAAGAAGGTTGGAACAAACCATTTGGTTCAAGACTACCGTCCTATCAATCAGGCCACCATTCAAAACAAATATACTCTCCCTCGGATAAATGATATGTATCATCAACTTGCTGGTTCCTCAGTCTCCTCTAAGCTTGACTGGAGGTTGGGATACCACCAGATCCATGTTCACGAAGAGGATATCCCCAAGACCGCCTTATTTACTCTATATGGTTCATACAATTACACCATCATGTCCTTCGTCTTAACCAATGCCCCGACAACCTTCTCTCGATTGCTGAATTATATATTCATGGACTACCTCGACAAATTCGTTGTGGTATATCTGGATGATATTCTAGTATTTTCAAAGAATAAAGAAGAACATGTCGAACATCTTCGTAGTGCACTGGATAAGCTTGGGGAGCATCAACTCTATGCGAAGTATTCCAAATGTGAATTCTGGCTGGACGAAATGAGATACATTGGCCATGTGATCTCCAAGGATGGTATTGTGGTTAACCCCGAAAAAGTTCAAGATATTCTTGACTGGACTTCCCCAATGTAGGATCAAAAGTACGTCTAGAGGGGGTGATTAGACTACTTGACAGGATAATTTTTTGCCTTGTACCAATTTTACTTGAGAGGCAGCTACGACAATTATAACAGGTCAAGTATACCCTACACATGCAAGTCTAATAGTATAGGAGCGGAAAGTAACACATGCAAGTGTAAAGTAGAGGAGTGAGGTAGGGAGATCAAATGCATGAGGTTGACACGACGATTTTTGGCATGGTTCCGATAGGTAGTGCTATCGTACGCCCATATTAGTGGAGACTTCAACCCACGAAGGGTAACGGCTGCGGGAGTCCACAGAGGGCTCCACCCACGGAGGGTCCACAAAGAAGCGGCCTTGTCTATTCCACCACGACTTCCATCCACGGAGGACTAGCCTTACTCACGGTAGATCTTCACGAAGTAGGCGATCTCCTTGCCCTTACAAACATCTTGGTTCAACTCCACAACACGAAGTAGGAGGCTCCCAAGTGACACCTAACCAATCTAGGAAGCACCACCCTCCAAAAGGTAATAGATGTGGTAGATCAATGAACTCCTTGCTCTTGTGCTTCTAAATATAGTCTCCTCAACACAAATCACTCTCTCAAGGAATATGCATGGGTAGGAGAGGTTGATTTGGTGGAAAGCAGTTTGGGGAGGCTAGAGACCAAGTTTCAAATGATTAGGTTGGAATATCTTGGTCTCAACACATGAGTAGGTGGTTCTCTCTCAGAAAATGGATCTAGAAATGAAGTGTGTATTCTGAGTGCTTCTCCCATGAATGAGAGGTGGGTGAAGGGGTATATATAGGCAGCAGCCAAAATCCAATCATTACACAAAAAAGGGCAAACTCGGTGACACCAAAGTCGAAAACTCGTTGGTACCGACTAGCACAAAGGTGTGAACTTTTGAATCTTGGTGAGACCGATATATGAAACTCGGTGGCACAGAAAAGGTGACTAATGGTCAGATGGCCAAACTCGGTGGCACCGATACTCAAACTTGGAAATTCTGATTGTGTGTATCTTGGCAACAGAATGTTGGTCACACTGAACTCGGTAGCACCGGCTTGGTTTTGGTTGCACCGATTTGGTGGGAATTCTAGGGTTTCTGTCTGAAGTCAAACTCGGTGGGTCCGATATGGAAATGTTGGTGACACCGAATTTGTGAATGTAGAACTTGATAGAGTGGGTATGTGGGAAGTATGATTGAGTGTTTTGGTGGCTAAGTTTGAGCATTTGAGCAATCAGTCCATTTTACTACCTCACCCCCTTTTAATAGTATTGGCTTTCCTATGGACTCAAAAGTGATTTCTCACAAATATAAAATGAAGAGTCTTCTAGCTTGAAGCTTGAGCCAATATTATTCCTTTGTTGCATCCACGGCATCTCCACATAAATATTAAGCCATAACATCTTTTGAACTTTTTCTGAAATATACTTGAAAACCATATTAGTCCAATGATGCATATGTTGTGATAAATTATCAAAACCACCGTAGGGAGGAATTGTGCTTTCAACCTCCCCATTTTTGGTAATTGATGACAACATATAGATAAAAGCTTCGACAAGAGATATAATCAATGATTAGCATCGACGCTTTGAGAAGTATGTGAAAAGCAACAGCTCCCCCTAAATTTGTGTATTATTTAAAATTCGCATTTGAATGCAAATGCACAATCGATTAGGATCATGGGTCACTCTTCTGTGTCACATACATCTTGGTGGTGCGTATACAAAGATAGGAATGAATAGCAATGCACATGGCATGGAGCCACTCTCCAATAATTGACCAGAGGTCATGGAAATGCTACTAGAGGTAAAATGTAACTATACAGAGTTGTGGTAGAAATTTGAGATCAATGGTAAAAGTGGAAGGGGCCAAAGTAGCCACTTTGGTGAGTGCACACAAGGTGTTTTATGAGTGCCAGGGCAACTAGATGGACTTCAATTGATGTGAAACTTAACAGGATCAAATAATAGATGCAAATAAGCTTGGACACCAAATTTGGGATTTGGTGGAGAAGGTTTCCAATGTAAACTTGGAAAACCCATGAAATGGGCAGAAATGGCCTTCTGCTTACAAAGCTATTCAAATCAATTCCCACAAATGCAATATTTGTTGTGGGGCATTATTTGAGCATTAAGGCATGCCCAAAAGGTTTAGGGTCAATTGGAGAAACTTTATAATGTAAAGCTTGCCAAAGTCAGAAATCAATACAGAGGGTTTTGAGGGGCTTGGGACAAGTTCTTCTATTCTCCTTGATGCACCACTTGGTGTGGATGCATTATTGGAGTATGAGAACATGTCCACCAAATTTGATCACAACTGGAGACACTTGACAATGTAGAGTTGCTCAAATTTGGATCTGTACAGATAGGGTTTTAAAATAATTAGGAGAGTCAAATCAACTTGGATTGAGATGAAACCTGGCAATATCATCACATATATCATATGTGACATGCTAGAATTTTAGTGGAATTTATGGAGAATATTTCTTATAGAGATATTCCAAAAGCTTGAAATAGGCAGGAAGGGTTTTGAAGGGGTTTGCCCAATATTTTGAACATGACCATGTGTTCATACTCATATATATGCAATATATATGTCCACTGAGTTTCCCTAAAGCTCCTTAAATATTTTGAAAGCAATAAAAATAATTTTCCTTCATAAGAGACCATTTCTGGCCTCACGGGAAGGCATTTAAATAAAATAGTAAAATATCTTTTAAAATAATAAAATTGTGGTTTTGGGAAGTCATTTTGATAATGGGTTTTAAATAAAATAATTGGTGCAAAATAAATTCCCTATTTTGAGGACTTGTAGTACAAATCCCATCTCAGGGGTTTTGAAAGTTTAATTCAAAGAAATGCTTTTTGGTGAAAATAATATTTGGTAAAAATAGTTTCTAGTCTTAAACACATGGCATGATCATTAGGCAGGAGTTTTGGGCTAAGGAGATGAGTCTGGAGAGTAATAGGAATTATTGAGAATCAAACACACGCATACAAGCAAGCAATAGTCACTTCAAGCATCACAAGCATTAACAAAAAAATTAATTGGTCCTAATTTTTGAGAAAAGTCAAATCAGTCAGGAGAGTTAAAAACATGGTGTTACACAACCACTCTATATAAGCCTACCCATGGCATCTGTTGTGAGAAAGCGACGACAGTTGGCGCCCACCGTGGGGCCGTCCGCGGCATCGGTCGGAGTTACGCTCCGGGCAAGATCCTCCGCCAGCTTCACCGGATGCCTCGCGTCCGGACTGATCAGCACGCCCCTGGAGCCTGCCCGTGTGGAGGTTTCCGTGGTGTTGATCGACGGTCCAGCCCGTCCTACAAGCTCTGTTGAGGAGGTCGCCAGCAAGCCACTTGCTGACGACGTCGCCTCCGACGTCGCTCACCTCTGCGCTCTCTTCAGCAACCTGTGCCTCGACGAGGAGCCTCGCCACCTTGGTGAGGACATCGACATCGACGTGCTCTGCGCAAGATTTAGCAGGCTCACCCTTGAGGATGTGCCTGCGCCCGAGGAGTACCCCTGCAATGTACTCAACTGCAGCGATCCACCATCATTTGCGGGGTGTCTTGCCCCGCATGGCATGGCCATTACCTCTGACCTTATGGAGGTGATGGTTGTTCGCGCTAGCACCAGTTCAGGTCGCGGCAAGGCTACGGTGGATGCAGCTGACCCCCCTCCGGACCCTGTCGATCCGCTTCCCGCCACCCTTGGCGGGATGACCACGCCCATCGCCACGACGGCAAACATAGTAGAGGCCAGGGCCGAGCTGGAGGAGGCTCGCAAGCAACTCCTGGTGGAGGGCACCGCCCTTGCCACCGCCAAGCGCCGGATGGAGGCCGCGCAGCTCGAGCATAACTCCGCTTACGGTCTCACTCCGGCTATTGATGGTCCCAGCCGGCATGGAGAGGTCCGCGGCCGCGGCCGGGTCATTGCCGAAATCCTAGGCGGCAAGCTGCCCATCTACGACACTTCTGCAGCCAACATGCGGGCCGCCCAGATGGCTCTTGTGTAAATAGGTGCTCTGGAGGGCGAGGAGCGTGCTCGCAAAGAAAAACGCGTCAAGGATCTCCTTGACGCTGTCAACAAGCAGCAGGCTCGCCTTGACCCTACTCACGCATTCTCGGTGTCTCCGACGCTCGATCCCGAGGCTCCCCGCGTCCCGAGCAGTCGGCAGCAAGCTCATCATTCTTCAGCCCCTCGCACCTCTGGCCGGAGGGCTAAAGGAAGCTAATATAGGCGTTCTCAGCATCAGAGCGAACCACGAGGAGATTCTAGCCGGCGCCGTGAGGCGGCTGGTGACGAAGGAGATTCGGTCCACGAAGTTCCCCCGCCTAGGCGTCGGGAAAGGGCTAACACGCCTGTGACCCCGAGCTCGTGGCTCGGATCGTCCCTAGCGTCCCTCACAGCGAGAATGATGCTCGTCTCTGCATCGACCTTCTGGCACAGTCGGCCCTCCTGGAGGAGGAGGGTCCCATTGGTCCGACGTGCTTCGGCCCTCGGATTCGAGGGGAGCCGTTCCCTACAGGCTTCACCCTTCCCCGCGACGCTCCAAAGTACAACGGGTTCGCCAAGCAGGAAGACTAGCTGATCGACAACACCACTACAGTCGGTATCGCCCGGGGAAAAAAGCGCGTAGCCGTCCGCTACGTGCCACTCATGTTGACCGGCTCGGCAAGGACTTCGCTTAATAGCCTGCTAGCCGGCAGTGTCAACTCTTGGGTTGACTTTGAAGAGGCGTTTGTCCGCAACTTTACTGGCACTTACAAGGGCCCTGGCCGGCCCCGCGAGCTGGCCATGTGCGTTCAAAAGCCCGTCGAACCCCTTCGCGACTATGTCATGCGCTGGACGGAGTTGCACAACTCCTACGAAGGAGTGCATGAGGTACAAGCTAGACAATACTTCATCGACGGCTGCCGTGACGCAACCCTTCTCAAGCACAAGCTCATGTGCTTCGAGCCGACCTCTTTGGCGGTTCTCATGGCCAAGGCAAATAAGTACGCCACTGCCGACTCCGCCATGAGGGTCAAGATCAGCGCAACGAACAAGACCGCTCAATCGTCGGCTATGTCTAAGCCGGCTGGTGACAACCGAGGCGGCCAGAACAACAAGCGCAAGGCGGATCAACTTGACTCGCGACCTGGAAGCAAGCAGGTGGCCAAAATGGAGGAAGAGCCGGCGGCTACTCAAGCCGGCGTTCGACAACAACAGACCGACAAGAATGGCTGGCAGCCCATGCTCACCTTCCAGCAGATGCTCGACGCGCCTTGCAAGATGCATACGGGGGCGAAGCCGTCCACCCATACACTCCAGCAGTGCAGCTTTGCACAGTGTCTGTCCCAAGGTGAGGGTCTGTCGGCTCCCCGGGGGCAGCCCCTCGAGGTCCGGCTCCCAGGCTAGATCCGGCTCCAGCTCAGCCGCCTCCCAATGATGGTCGTCTCCATGATCAGTTCCCCGAGCAAGACGAGGCCTACGTCGTTTTCACCAGTGAAGGCGACGACAAGCACATCCAGCGTCAACGCCAACATGAGGTCAATGCCACGGTCCCCTCGGTTCCCCAATACATGCATTGGTCTGAGAAGCCAATTACTTGGAGACGGGTTGACCATCCTACGATGATGCCGAACCCCGGCACGTACGCGCTCGTCCTCCACCCCACCCTCGCCTCCAAGAGACTCACCTGTCGGTTCTCACGGGTATTGTTCGATGGCGGCAGCAGCATCAACATCCTCTACCAAGACACTCTTCTCAAGCTCGGGCTGAAGGAGAAGGACTTGCAGCCGACCAGGACTGTCTTCCATGGCATCGTGCCGGGACAGTCTTGCTCGTCGATCGGCAAAATCCAACTGGACGTCCTCTTCGGCGACAAGGCGCATTTCCGTCGCGAGCCGGTCTGATTCGAGGGGGTGGACCTCAACAGCCCATACCATGCACTGTTGGGCAGGCCGGCATTGGCCAAATTCATGGTGATCCCCCATTACGCCTATCTCAAGATAAAGATGTCGGGTCCCAAGGGCATCATCACTGTTGCCGACGACTACAAGAAGTCGCTCGAGTGCGCACACGACAGCAGCTGGCTGGCCGAGGCACTTGTAATTGCTGAGGAGAAGAGGCAGCTTGACCGGCTCGTGGCTCAGGCTACCGAGCAGCCGGCAATGCCCACTCCTCCGTCCCAGTCGGCCAGCGAGGGCTTGTGCGAGTCGTCCAAGGAGACCAAGCAAATGCCGCTCGACCTGGCCAACCCAAGCAGTGCGTCACCATCGGTGCCAACCTCAACCCCAAATAGGAAGGCGAGCTCGTCGACTTCCACCCTGAGAATCGAGATATCTTTGCATGGTCCCCAAATGACATGCCGGCAGTCCCGAGGAAGTACGCCAAGCACAAGCTTCATGTGCGTCCGGATGGAAAGCCGGTCAAACAACCTTTGTGCCGCTTCACCGAGAGGAAGCAGCGCACAATTGGAGAAGAGATCGCCCGGCTGCTCGCAGCCGGCTTCATCATGGAAGTTGCCCACTCGGAATAGCTGGCCAATCTAGTCCTGGTGCTAAAGAAGAACAAGACATGGCGCAAGTGTATCAATTACACAAGCCTGGATAAGGCGTGCCCGAAAGACCCTTTTGCCCTGCCACGGATAGATCAAGTGATTGACTCCATGGCCGGCTATGAATTGCTATACTTTCTGGACGCTTATTCCAGCTACCACCAGATCAAGCTGGACTCGGGCGATTGATACGTCCCAAACGTATCTATAATTTTTGCTTCTTCCATGATCTTTTGGGTGACATTGTTATATGTTTTCCTACACTTTTTTATCATTTTACACATATTTGGACTAACCTACTAACTCAGTGCACACAGTGTCAGATTCTGTCTGTTGATGTCTATTTTGCACGGTTTTTACCCAATTTTCCGAAGCCCGAAAAAATCCTGAAAAAAAATATAAAAAATCAGCGAAACAGAAGCTTCGGGATCACCGAAGGAGGGCCAGAGGGGGCCAGGGGCCTCCCACGCGGCCTGCTCGCGTGGCCAGGCCCTAGGCCGCACAAGGAGGTCGTTTGGGTGGGTCCCTCCTCCTCCGGTGCCCTCCATTGGCCTATATTTAGAGATCTATGAGGAAACCCTCGCAGACTTTCTGGAATCGCGGATTTCTCCATCATTCCGCTGCCGCAGCGCTTCCAAGATCGGGAGCGTCAGGAGACCTCTTCTCGGCACCCTACCAAAGGGAGGATTGACCTTTGGGGGCTTCTCCACCGCTATGGACGCTTCCCGGACGTGTCGTGAGTAGTCCTCCTTGGACCATGAATCCATGACCAGTAGCTATGTGATGTCATCTCTTCAATCTTGTGCTTCAATGGTTAGTCCTTGTGCTGCCCTACATGATCAAGGCATCTATGTAATTCTCTTGCTTTTGCTATGCTCGGTTTGTTGGGATCTGATGGATTATGAGATTATGTTCAGATTGTTATGAGTTATATATTTGATTATCCTTTTATATTATGTTCCTTAGTGATTCTTGCATGTTCTCCGTTGCTTTTTATTGCTTTGGTCAAGTAGTAGATCGTAACTCCAAGAGGAAGCGTTATGCATGATTGTGGGTTTGGGCCCCTCGATGTCTAGCTTGAGTGACAGAAACATGAGACTAGGGGATGTGCTTGTTGCCACCAGGGAGAAAACAACGGTGCTTGTGACCAGGGTTGCAAGGATTGTTTACCTTACGCATAGTTCGTTAATGCAATTGTCCGTTGCTTTGCGTTTACACTTTGGGTGGGGCTCGCAACTTACTACCGGAGAGATGTTTTGGATAGATATCTCAAGGTGGATGATTAGTAAGTAGATGTTGATGAATAAACGATCTACTTGTCTTGGCGTACTGCCCATTACTATTGAACGTCTAACTATCAAGGAGCATAATTAGCATTGCAGTGCGATCATAATTCTATCAATTGCCCAACTATGATTTGTTTACCCTAGCATAGTTGTTTATCGTCTTTTGGGAGAGAGACATCACTAGTGAACATCATATGACTCCGGTCCATATCACCATCATTGTTTACACCTCCATCATTTACCGCTTTCATTTACTTTTCCGTTGCAATCACTATTACCTTCCCGCTTGTGTTTTGATCCTTTGCAAACTACAAGTCTGGAGAGATTGACAACCTTTCTGTACTCGTTGGGCGCAAAGTTATTTGTTGTGTGTGCAGGTCCACGTCTTCTGCTAGCGCCAGGGTGCAAGACACCTACTTGTTGAGCCTAGGAGTCCTCCTGGTTCGATAAACCTTACAGTCTCCGTGTAAGGGAAATTTGTTGTTGACTACATCTCCACCTTCCACTTGGGGTATCCAACAACGGTGAGAAGTATATACATCATTTCTTCGTCAAGCAAATTTTTGCCGCCGTTGTCGGGGACTCCACTCTTCAAGATAGGGGAGTTGCACACTATCTTTTACCTTTGCTTTTTAGTCTTGTAAGTTTGGTTTTCATGATTGGCATGACTAGTTAGGCTTATGGAAAACCGCACTCTTAGCTCGGTGCTTGGGGAAGGCCGCTCTACCACACCTGTGGTAGAGAAGTCTCCTCCACCTACTAAATGTATCCCATTCAAAATACCACTTGGGATAATTGAAATAATTAGGAATGATTGCTACGCAGGAGATGGAACAGTCAATCCTAGTATTCATTTGTTGAAACTTACAAAACTTTGTGAGTTGTTTAAGATTTCAGGTTTGACAAGAGATGGAGTCATGAGGAAATTATTTGCCTTGTCACTGAAAGGAAAAGCATAGGAATGGTATAGGCTACTAGATGATTCTCACCTACGGGATTGGGAAGAGATTGAGTCTCTCTTTTACTCCAAGTTTATCCTCTTCAAGAAGTCCATGTCGATCATGGTAACAATGCTTTATGTGATACTTATATTGTTGAGTTTATTCATGATCCCACTGAAAATTATTATGAGAAGGGAACATATTCTTATAGATATTTCAATAATATCAAGTTCCCTCTCTTTATGTTGAAGGTTTTGAAGCTGCACTTGTTTGGCCTTCCTATGCTTATTGCTTTGTGCTTCAGTGAATTATTTTATTGCAATATTCCTATGCATAGGAAGCATGTTAGACTTAAATGTGTTTGGTATTTCCTTCTTGATGCTCTCTTTTGTTCTACAACTCTTATTCCTACGAGAGCATCATTAAAACCTTAAGCCTATCTTTATGGCTATAAAGAAAGAGCTCTAGGGAGACAACCCTTGTTATCTTTATTTTGAGTTTTTCCTTTCTGTTTTAGTGGTCTTGATGTGTGTTACTACTGTATCAACATCATTGTATCTTTATTCTTAAGCTTTATGCCAAGTTATAGCCTCCAATTGCAAGAAAGTTCAAAAATTGTGACATGTTGTCCAGAAACAGATTATGTCTGCTTGACGGAAAAATTTGCCAAAAATCACCAGATCATATTTTTGATCTAAAACTTTTAACAGAATGCTCTATATAATTGCCTTTCTAGCATATGTTCTGACTTTTTTGATTTGAGTTGCATAAGTACCCCGAATAAATTATTTACTACCTGTTGTTCTGTTTTTCACACATTCTACCATGTTTTGTGTTTTCATTGTTTTGCGAATCCTAAGCTTGCTTTTTATTTGCGAAAACCATTTGGCATTCATAATAAGCAGTATCTTTTCATGAAAATATTTATTTCCAGCAGGTATTGAATTATTTTATTAAGGAACAAACCACTCTAATCAGCTTATGATGAGTTTTGTATGAAGAGAGTTTTCAAGTATGTGATGGGAGAGATAATGAAAGAAGATAAAGGAGTGTCAAATGCTCAAGCTTGGGGATACCCCCATGCATCCCAAGAAATATTCAAGGAGACTCAAGAGTCTAAGCATGGGGATGCCCCCGTGCATCCCCTTCTCTATCAACAATCATCAGTTCATCCATCTCCATGCTATATTTTTATCATTTCATATGATATGTGCTATACTTGGAGCGTCTCGCTATTTACTTTTTAGTTTGTTTTAGTTTTTCTTGTTGTTCATAACAATTCTGAACCTAGCCTACCTTGTTTGGGAGAGAGACACGCTCCATTCCACTCTAGAACACAACATAGCTTTTCATGCTTATCCCTTTTGTCTGTTCTTCATCTTTTCATAGCTACTGTCAAGCTTAGCTCTTAGTTTTCATGCTTATCTTTTTAAGAGCTATTATTTAGGTTGATTTTGGAACTCTCTTGAATTATCATGCTTATCTTGTTTATAGAGTTGGCTTGTTGCACTGATTTGTGTGTCTTGCATAAGTAGGTAATTGAGATTGCTATTTAAGTATAGTAGTAACTTGCAATAGTTTTGAGGTATTGATTTGAGTAATGTTTGGACTATTGGTGCCAAGAGCTTGAGCCTATTAGTGATAGGTGTCATATTTTGGGAAATCCGTGTGTTTTTTCAAAACTAAAAATTAGTTGAGAACTCTAACTACTATATTGATCGCTAACCTCTTGAGGGGTTGGAATATATAGAGTACCCTCACGTTACCATGAGTCGAGGATGCGCAAGGATAACCAAACCCCCAAACATTCCTCCTCAGGGTACTTGTCTCTTTGTGAATTTCCTAACTAGATAGAGAGTTACTGATAATAAGTGTATGAGTTGTTGGACTAATGTGTGTATTCGATTGTTGGCACTTCCACCATCCATATTATGCTAGCCTCTTCGGTACCGTGCATTGCCCTTTCTCACGTTGAGAGTTGGTGCAAACTCCGCCGGTGCATCCGAACCCATGACATGATACACTCTGTCTTACATAAGCCTCACTATATCTTTCCTCAAAACAGCCACCATACCTACCTATTAAGGCATTTCCATAGCCTTTCCGAGATACATTGCCATGCAACATCCATCATCTCATGATTTGATATTCATGTCATGCATGCTTTTGCTTGATCGTAGAGCCGCATGCTAGTTGGGCCTTGCCCTCATTACTTCTACATGACGCGCTAGTATCATTGCATATCCTGCTACATTGGCAGAGGCATACATTTGCATACATCATCATAGTTTTCACTTGTCTTTATGTTGAGTACTTCTTATAAAGTGTGATGATTTTTCTTTCTATTCATGTAAAACATAGAGTGTTGCCCTTAAGTGAGGAAAAGATCCCAAAGTGGACAAAACAAAAGATCCTAAAGAGGACAAATGAGAGATAAAAAAGAAAGATCCAAAGAGGCCACAAAAAAAGAGAAGGGGTAACCCTACTATTCCTTTTGAAAGATCCACACTCGTACTCAATTACTATATTGGTACTACATAGAGATTATCATTCATGCATAACTATGTGGGGACCCTTACACTATAGAACTTGGTTTGCATATTCCAATGATGAGCCTCCACAAATGAGCTATAGGTCTTCATGAGCAAACAAGTTGGATGCACCCCCACTAGTTCCATTGGAGAGCTTACCTTAGCTCATATGTGCATCCGTTACATGGCAATCCCTATGCCTCACATCATATCTATCATTTGGCTTTCTCTCGCCTTTGGTTGTCATCATTGATGTGAGCCTTTCACACATTTTTTGTCTTACTTCCCAATCATTATTTGATTTTCCATCCTAAGTTCCAACATATCTTGCTCACGCTCATCCATTGCATGAGTGCTCAAAATCGAAAGGGAGAGGATCATTTTGACTTGTGCCTCACAAGTGGTCTGGGGATGAGTCAAAATAAGATTCCAAAGGAGACTAAGTGTGAGTTTTAATAGATTGAGTTCTCAATTAACAAATTATATTATCTCTGAACCCATCTCCCACTACTTGCACGCAAAAACCATTTGGAGACGTTCGAGTCACGGGCAGCGAGAGCTCTTGCACCTTTATGTTCTTACTTTGCTAAATTCAATACTAGATATAGACTCTTGCTTGTTATTGTCTTGACTTGAATTGCATATCTCACTTGCTTTACTCTGAAGTTCTTATATGTGTGTTAACATGTCACCACAGAAATTATTGTGTTATCATTTATCTACTCGAGGACGAGCAGAAATTAAGCTTGGGGATGTTGATACGTCCCAAACATATCTATAATTTCTGCTTGTTCCATGATCTTTTGGGTGACATTGTTATCTGTTTTGCTACACTTTTTATCATTTTACACATATTTGGACTAACCTACTAACTCAGTGCACCCAGTGGAAGTTTTTGTGTGTTGATGTTATTTTGCACGGGATTTTACCCAATTTTCCGAAGCCCAAAAAAATCTAGAAAAATAAATAAAAAATCAGCGAAATAGAAGCTTAGGGATCACCGAAGGAGGGCCAGGGGTCTCCCACGCGGCCTGCTGGCGCACCGAGGCCCTAGGCCGCGCCAGGAGGTCGCCTGGGTGGGTCCCACCTAATCTGGTGCCCTCCTTTGGCCTATATTTAGAGATCCGTGAGGAAACCCTCGCAGACTTTCTGGAATCGCGAATTTCTCCATTGTTCCACCGCCGCAGCGCTTCCAAGGCCGGGAGCATCAGGAGACCTCTCCACAGCCATGGACGCTTCCCGCACATGCCGTGAGTAGTCCTCCTTGGACCATGAGTACATGACGAGTAGCTATGTGATGTCTTCTCTGCAATCTTGTGCTTCAATGGTTAGTCCTTGTGAGCTACCCTACATGATCAAGGCATCTATGTAATTCTCTTGCTTTTGCTATGCTCGGTTTGTTTGGATCTGATGGATTATGAGATTATGTTCAGATTGTTATGAGTTATATATTTGATTATCCTTTTATATTATGTTCCTTAGTGATTCTTGCATGTTCTTCGTTACTTTTTATTGCTTTGGCCAAATAGTAGATCGTAGCTCCAAGAGGAAGCGTTATGCATGATTGTGGGTTCGGGCTCCTCGATATCTAGCTTGAGTGACAGAAACATGAGACTAGGAGATGTGCTTGTTGCCACCAGGGAGGAAACAACGGTGCTTGTGACCATGGTTGCCAGGATTGTTTACCGTACGCATAGTTCGTTAATGCAGTTGTCCGTTGCTTTGAGTTTACACTTTGGGTGAGGCTCACAACTTAATATCGGAGAGATGTTCTGGATAGATATCTCAAGGTGGATGGTTAGTAAGTAGATGCTGATGAATAAACGTTCTACTTGTCTTGGCGTACTGCCCATTACTATTGAACCTCTAACTAACAAGGAGCATAATTAGCATTACGGGGCGATCATAATTCTGTCAATTGCCCAACTGTGATTTGTATACCCTAGCATAGTTGTTTATCGTCTTTTGGGAGAGAGGCTTCACTAGTGAACATCATGTGACTCCGGTCCATATCACCATCATTGTTTACACCTCCATCATTTACTTCTTTCATTTACTTTTCAGTTGCAATCACTATTATCTTCCCGCTTGTGTTTTGATCCTTTGCAAACTACAAGGCCGGAGAGGTTGACGACCTCTATGTATTCGTTGGGAGCAAGGTTATTTGTTGTGTGTGCAGGTCCACGTCTTCTGCTAGCGCCAGGGTGGAAGACACATACTTGTTGAGCCTAGGAGTCCTCCTGGTTCAATAAACCTTGCAGTCTCCGTGTAAGGGAAATTAGCTGCTGACTACATCTCCACCTTTCACTTGGGGTATCCAACGCGGGGCGAGAAGTATATACATCATCTCGTCATCACCGATCGGCTCAAGACCTCCTTCATCACACCTTTTGTAGCCTACTACTACACTACTATGACGTTCGGCCTGAAGAACGTCGGCGCCACCTTCCAGCGGTGCATGCAACAATGCCTCGTGCCGCAAATCGAGAGGAACATCCACGTCTACTTCGATGACATCATCATCAAGACCAAGCAACATTTCAATCTCCTTGACGATCTGCGGGAGACCTTCGCCAATCTGCGCGAGTACAAGATCCGGCTCAATCCGGAGAAGTGCGTCTTTGGAGTTCAGCCGGCAAGCTCTTGGGTTTCTTCATGTCGGCTCGCGGCATCGAAGCTAGCCCCAAGAAGATCAGAACCATCGAGCGCATGGACAAGATGGCTCGACTCCTCGACGTTCAGAAGTTTGTCGGCTTGAAAGTGTGTTATATCGACTAGAGGGGGGGTGAATAGGAGATTTTTAGAATTTCATCACTGAGGAAATTCCTTTTGAGGAAATTCCTCACTGATGACTAACTTACAGCGGAAACGGTTACGGATCAGACGTCCAAACTTTCACAATAGCAGTATTACAGAGTGAAGAATGTGAAAACAAATTGCACAGTAAGCAGGCACGCAGAATACAGATGATGATTAACTCAAGTGAAGAATTTGGGGTTGAGGAAATTGAGAGAAAGTCTTCAGCAAATTCTTCAAACAGTCACAGTGAAAGTCATCAACACATAATATAGAGAAAGTAAAGAGTTGAGGAATTATAACCCGATTCTTGGTGAAGACTGTTGTTGATGACCCAGTTCCAACTGCTGTGATAGTTGTACATCTGGTTTGGAGCGGCTTGGTATTGAAACCAAAGGACACCCAGTCCCGGGACACACAGTCCCTACCGTATTCTCCTTGAGCTAAGGACACACAATCCTCGCCCAACACTCGTGGTAAGTCTTCAGGGCAGACTTCCAAACCCTCACAAACTCGGTCACCCGGCGATCCACAATTGACTGCTGGATTGCTCTAGACCATTACGCCTAACCGTCTGGAGGATGCACAGTCTTCAAAGGTAAAAGGCTTCAGTCCCACACAGGAACAACTTCTTCAGTGATGCTCAATCACTAGGTTTGGTTTGTGGTTTCGGTGGGTGGTGTATTTCCTCACTGATGATTTACTCTCGAAAGCTCTGAGGAATTTGGGTTGCTCTTATGACAAGTGTTAGTTTCTAATGGAGCAGCCAACTAGCTAGTGGTTGTGGGGGGCGGCTATTTATAGCCTGGGAGCATCCCGACATGATTTGACATTAATGCCCTTAAATAATATGACCGTTGGAGTGGATAAGATCAGTGACTTGGCGTGGCTTATCGAAACGGTCGGGACTCTCAACTGTGAGAGTCCTCATGTCACTCATATTCCTCACTTGAGGCTTTTGGTAGGATTTGGCTTGGGTTGAGCATCATGAGGAAATTCATTCCATAGCGTTACTTTGACCCCCTTTAACAGTACGGTGTTCCTATTCATCAAATGCGAAGAAAGTAAAACAGAAAACGTAAATCTTCATGCTTCAATTTCTTCAGAACGATTTTCTTCAGGAACCACCGATCTTCTCAATATCAATATCTTCATGAGGAATATCAATTTCATCGCAAATTCTTCGCGATTCATTTCTTGAGCTTCAGACCAATTTCTTCAACTGAAGACATATATTTTTAGGGGTCGATATTCTTCAAATATCTCAAACTCCTCAATGACTTATAGATCCTCTGTACACTTAAAAACACATTAGATACTTAACCTATAAGTCTTCAAACCACCAAAATCACTAAGGGGCACTAGATGCACTTACAATCTCCCCCTTTTTGGTGGTTGATGACAATTAGGTTAAGTCTTCAACAGGGATCAAAAATATGAAGTGTAAATACTCATTTGAGGAATTTGAAAACAAGATTCACAGAGACTCCCCCTGAAGATGTGCATACCTTGAGGATTTTGCTTTTATAGCATATGCACATTGATGATTTATATCATGGAGATCTCCCCCTGAATCTTGTAAATCATGCATACATATAATATATCATATGAAGAAAATGAGGATGCATGATGGCAAATGGTATCTGACGAATTTCAGCATGCGTGCATTAAAACTTGAGGAATAAGCATGCGAAGAAAAACGTTCAAAAGCGTCAGAGTACCATCGGGCTTAAGTTACAACTCATTACATAAAAACTTCAGAAGAGCCAAGAGTTTGTGACTTAAATATAGTTCATAAGCCCCAAAAATAAATCCCGTTTGAAGACTAACTCTCAAGTTTCTCCCCCTTTGTCATCAAGTGACAAAAAGGGACAAACTGAGGACTAACGCCCGTGAAGACTTCATTTCTTGGCGGTTGATGAAGATCCTTGGCGCTTCTTGGGTGTAGTCTTCTTCCGTGGGCCTGTTGCGGTGTCGAGCTGTTCCTCATCAGATTCGGCGGTGCGGAAGGACGAGAAGGAGCTGTCTTCAAGATCTGGCACTGGAATGGGCCTGAACTTTTTCTTGGGAGGCCATGACCAGTCAAATTCCTGCTCAAAGTTCAATTCTTCAAGCTCAGTCTGGGTCTTCAGATGTGCAAGGGTAGCCCAGGTGCGATCAAAAACCTCATGCAGATAGTGATGATTTAGCTTCACACTGTTCTGAGTCTCAGTGAGGGTTTTCACAATGGCACCAAACTGGCGTTTGACCCATTTGTGGTTGTGATCCACCTTCTAATGAAGACTGAGAAGAAGCTCTCTGGTGTTTAGCACGCGAGGAGGAACTGGGCTTGGTGGACGAGTCTCAGTATCGTCCCATGAGGAATATGCATCTGGCTCTTTAAATTGACCATCAAGAGGCATGCTTCCTTCATCAATTACAGACTTTCCTTTTCCCTCAATAGGCTCGAAAGTCTTCTTGTTGACCCGGATAGGAGGCATATAACCAACATGGTTTTGGAAATCTGCGTGAAAGTTGATGCCTGTCCTTGTCCTGAGGAATCTCATGATCCATGGTGCATAAATTTTGTGATCGTATGGGAACATTGCATTGTCAGCCAAAGTCCTCAAGAAGAAATCATGGATATTCATGGGGATACCGTGAATGATGTTGAAGAGGATATTCTTCATGAGGCCGACGACATCTTCGTCATCATCATGGCCTTTGATTGGCGCTAGCACACTGCACAGAATGCGGTAGACAGACCGGGGTGTGTACTTGAGCTCATGGACGAGGAATGTGGTTCTTGAGGGTTTTCCTGCAGCCAGAGGCTTCATGAGGACTTCCATCATTCCATTTGGCAGCTCACGCTCACCATAAAGCTTCACTGCCCCTTCTGAAGGAATTGGTACGGGCATTCTCTGAGGAGTTCGGACGCTGGAGCCTTGTAGTGAGTATTTTGGGTCATCCAGTCGAACACCCAAGTGTTGATGTCATCAGCGTTGCCCGAGATGTGCAGAGTTGAATAGAACTGAAGAATTAGCTCACTATTCCAATCTGATATGTCGGAGCACATAGGGAGCAAACCTGCATCATGTAGTACACTGAGGACTGGTTCCATGCAGGGAATCTCTTCAAGTTCATCATGAGGAATGTGCCTGTGCTGGAATATCTTGTTGCGGCCACAGAGCACAGAAGCATAGTAGTTCATCTGAGTCCTTGTCCAAAACTTCAGATGCCTCATTTGAGGCTTGTCATAAGGATTCTCTCCGATGAAATACATGCGTTCCTCAAAGAAATTCTCTTTCTGAAACTTTGGCCGCTTTGAGAATGGCAGGCGCTGAACTGGATTGAGATTGTGCTGAGGAATGGGAGTGGAAACAACCATGGCAGTCTCTGGGTTGAGCACAATGAATTCATTGTCAGGGGCGGGAACATTTTCTTCAGCAGTTTCCTCAGGATGAGGAATTTCTTGTTCTGGCTGAGCATCAGGCTGAGGAATTTCTTCATCCTTCTCAGCTTGAGGAGTTTGGTCAGCCTGTTCAGTGGGAGGAGCCTGCTCAAACTGGACATTTTCTTCAGCTTGATTTTCATCAGCTGACTTTGTGGCAGAAGCAGATTCATCAGCTGCTGCAGCTGAAGCTTGAGTAGTCTCTTTCTGAGGAATATGAGGTTGAGGACTGTCATCAATTTGTATTTCCTCATCAGTATGCTCCTCAAAGGCAGCATCCTTCATTTCCTCATCTACCCTTGTAGTGTGGTCACCAATGACGACCATTTCATATGAAGGTGCAACATTAAGAGGCACCGGGTCCAGTGGGGCAGATTCTTCAGTTTCCTTGAGGCGTTTTGCCTCAATCTTTTCTTCTGCTGAGGAAGCTTTTCTCTTCTTCGCTTCCTTCTCAGCAGCCCTTGTCTTTTTCGCGTCTGATGCAGACGGGATTAACTTCTTCACCTTTGAAGTTTTTGGTGAAGGTGATTTCTCAATAGATTCTTCAGCTGGCAGTGAGGAACCAGCTGGAACATAGTCATCAGCCTGCTTTGGTGAAGCAGCTGGATCAGTAGCAGTTTCATCAGGAGCGGTCTCAGTGATGATTTCTTCAATGGCCGGCTCATCAGCACGGCGCTCTTGGTGTTGTTCCTCAGCTTGAGGAATTTCCTCCTCAACAGGAGATGCATCTTCTGGCTGTTCAACCAGGGGCTGAGGAGTCGGTGCTGGTGGGGGGTGACGTTTGTTGTAGTCATCAACAGCACTAGTGGCTAGCTTGATGAAATTGCATTTGATGCTTGTGCGATCTGATAGTTTCTCACACTTGTCAGACAAGACTTGCAGCTCTGCCTGGGTGGACACCAATGCTTCAAGCGTCAACTTGAGAACATTTTGCCTGAGGAATTTCTCCTTTCTGGCCTTTGCAATCTTTGCTTGCTTGGCCTTCTGTTCCTTCCACTTGGCTTTGTTTATGAAGGTAGCCACCATGTGGCTGACACCAGGAGGAAGTTTCAAATCATCAATGGGTGTGTTTGGGTCTTCATACCACACATTGATGAAGTCGAGGAGGACCTTGGGGTCCATCGCCAGAGGAATAGCACTGCCTGATGCTTGTGCTACCCTTTCTTGCTTGTTCCTGATGATGGCTTCTAGAGTTTCATCATCATATTCTTCACTTCCCTCTGATGCAGACGGGACTGTGATGATTTTGTTGGGGCTGGGCAGAGGTGCAGGTTCAGTTGTTGTCAAAGTCTTCAAAAGAGGTGTTGAAGACTTTGTCTCCGAGCTAGTTGCAGCTGGGAGTGAGGAGCTGGAGCTGGCAGTCGTAGTCTTCACGACTTTCTTCTGTACTGGCTTTGGAGGTGGAGCTGAGGACTTTGGTATAGATGCGATTGGTGCTGAGGGTTTTGGCGCTGATTGTTTTGGTGTTGACGGTTTTGGAACCGAGGGTTTTGGAGCTGAGGGTTTGGTGACAGAAGTCTGTGCAAACTTCTCTTGGGGTTTTGAAGCTTTTGGCTTTGTTGGCACAGACTTTGGTTGAGGAATCTCGGAGCCTGAGGTTTCTGCTGCTGAGGAATGAGCAGCACCGGAGGCAGCAGCTGAGGATTCATGAAATTTCTTCACTGCTGTTTCTGCTTGCTTCTTGAGCTTGGCCAGATGCCTTTATTTTTCATCTGGGTAGTCATCAAGTGTCATAAGACTTGAGGGATGAGCTACTTGATGATCCTCAAGTGGGGCCCTTCTGCCAGGAGGCTTCAAAGCGAATTTCTTCACATATTTTGGAGTCACAAACCTGTACTCCTTCCACTCCTTTGCCCATCTGCGTTCAATTTTCTGCAGCCTGATCTTTCTTTTAGGCATAGTCTCAGGTTCATCATCAGGCGTGCAATAGTCCAGGTATATGTCATCAGGAATATCAACAGCTGTGTTCTGCTCTAGTTTCTTTCCTCCCTTCTGTTTCCTTTCTTCCTCCATTTTCTTCAGACGAGGAACTTTCTGAGGATTTTGAACTCTTGAGGATTCTGATGAGCCTTGAAGAGTTTCTTCCAGAAACGCTGCAAATGAGTTAATGTGATGAGAACCGAGAGATTCATCAGCTGACATGTGTGTACCTGTCAACAGAGTATAGTTGCGAGGAATTTGGAGAGGTCATATGCGTTCTCAGATTTGAAGAAAATGAAAAGTTTGACAGTTTGAGGAATATAACCAGTGGTTGAGGAATTTGCTTAAGCATTCTGTTGTTGGGTTCCAGAGTTGTACAGATCCGAAAATTCGCACAATTGAGGAATCTCGTGAAAATCTTAGATGCTTAGCTAGTTCATCAATGATTGTGGTGATGGATAGTGTTTGAGGAATCATGTGCGCATCGTATCTTGAGGAAAAACAGATTTCACATGGGAGAGGTAAAATTTCAGATCTAATCTGTTGTAAAAATGGGATATAATTACCCTGGAAGGTGTGAACGAAGAACACAAAAAAGGTGGTGTTGGAGAGGCTCTTCGGTCAAGTGTCCAATGCACCCTAACTTGGCAGCAGAGGACGTCTACGGCGGCGGCGGACGTAGATGTTCCGACTCCGGCGTGATCCTGGCGGCGAGAAGGTTGAGGCAGTGAAGCTGTTCCTTGCCGGCGACAAGACTACCAGCGGTGGCGCTAGGGTTCGGTGTGCTGTGGCAGGAGAGCGATGAGGCGAAGAAGATGATACCGAGGGGGTTAAGGACATATTTATAGCCCGAAAGTTACTGTTTGGCGCGAAAGTTTCGGACCGAATAGCCCTTGCCTCTACGTCTCCGCAAGACACGTGTAGCTCCCGTACGATGCGGTGGAGATAGTGGAGATCGTGGCTATCCAATCGTGGGAAGTGGGGGTTCAGTTACTGTTCCTTTGAAGAAAACAATTTTTCGAAGATTTGAGGATTTTCGTTACAAAATCATCAGCTGACAAGGATGCAGTGAGGATTTTGAACAAAGTTTCAAGTAGAACGCATATGATGAATTGAATAGACTGGATAAGTATAGCATAGAGGGAAAATAGGGTCCGATCACATTCACTTAGCAGAAATATCAACTTGAAGAAATAGCAATAAGTGAATGCTGTTGAGGACTAGAAATCACAGTCTACCTAGGCAAATGAAAGTCATCAAGTGTTTTTGAAGATTTTGCAATAGATCATCACAATGAAGAACAGCTGTTTTGAAAAAAATGCATTGTGAGGAATTTGATCATTTGAAGAAAATCAACTTGAGGAATTTCACATTGGGCGGTGGCGTTGCCCACCATATAAGAATGTTGATTACAGACGCCACGTACAATTGTCGTAGGGCCCTGAGAATCAATTTCTTCGTTAATTTCTTCACATTCAGAGTGACTTTCTTCATTGGTTGAAGAAAATCGTTTCATCGTGTGTTGCACATCTAAGTCATCAACTTTGCATAAGTGTTAGGATGTGTGCATGTTTTTACAAAACATTTGAAGACTCTAAGATATTTAGCTCACACCGCAACTTGCAAAACCTTTTCTCATCCAAGGGCTTAGTGAAGATATCAGCCAGTTGATCATCAGTCTTCACATGGTCGATGAGGATATTTCCCTTGAGGACATGATCCCTAAGAAAATGATGACGAATCTGGATGTGCTTGGTCTTCGAGTGCTGTACTGGGTTATAGGCAATCTTGATAGCACTCTCATTGTCACAGTAGAGAGGCACATTCTTCATGTTGATGCCGTAGTCCTTGAGGGTTTGCTTCATCCATAGTAATTGAGCACAGCAAGAACCAGCAGCAATGTACTCAGCTTCGGCAGTGGAGAGTGATACGCAGTTCTGCTTCTTTGAGGACCAGCAAACCAGTGATCTTCCGAGGAAATGGCATGTGCCAGAAGTTGATTTGCGATCCACACGGTCCCAGTATAGTCTGAATCAGAATACCCTACTAGATGAAGATTGGAGCCCTTGGGATACCATAATCCTAGTGTTGGTGTGTGAGCTAAGTATCGAAGAATATGTTTCACAGCCTTATGGTGTGATTCCTTTGGTTTTGCTTGAAAACGTGCACACATGCAAACTCTAAGCATTATGTCTGGCCTAGATGCACATAGATACAATAAAGAGCCAATCATAGAACGGTATACCTGCTGATCGAAATCTTTACCATTTTCATCAGTGCCGAGGTGACCGTTGGTAGGCATTGGAGTCTTGGCACCTTTGCATTCATGCATGTCGAATTTCCTCAGAACATCCTTGAGGTATTTCTCCTGTGATATGAAGATTCCATTGCTTTGTTGACGAATTTGAAGGCCTAAGAAGAATTTCAGCTCCCCCATCATAGACATCTGATATTCTTCACTCATCATATAGGCAAATTCATCACTGTATCTTTTGTCAGTACAGCCAAATATGATATCACCAACACATATTTGACATACAAACAGTTCATTATCATAAGATTTTGTGAAAAGAGTTGGATCGAGTGAACCAGGTTTGAAGCCTTTCTTCATGAGAAATTCCTTCAATGTATCATACCATGCCCGAGGGGCTTGCTTGAGGCCATACAGAGCCTTTTTGAGTCTGAAGACTTTGTCTGGATTCTTTGGATCCTCAAAACCTGGGGGCTGAGCAACATATACTTCTTCCTCAAGCTTACCATTGAGGAATGCACCTTTCACATCCATTTGATATAAGATGATGTTATGATGATTAGCATAAGCAAGTAGAATTCGAATAGCTTCAAGTCTAGCAACAGGTGCAAAAGTTTCATCGAAATCTATTCCTTCAACCGGGGTGTAGCCTTGGGCTACAAATCGTGCCTTGTTCCTCACCACTTGACCGTCCTCATCTTGCTTGTTTCGGAAAATCCACTTGGTGCCGATGATGTTATGCTTGCGAGGATCTGGTCGTTTGACGAGCTCCCATACGTCATTCAGCTTGAATTGAAGAAGTTCGTCTTGCATGGCTTGGATCCACTCCGGTTCCAGAAAAGCCTCAGCTACTTTTGAGGGTTCAGTGATGGATACAAAGGAAAAATGCCCACAAAAGTTAACTAAGTGTGAAGCTTTTGAGCGAGTGAGAGGACCTGGCGCGTTTATATCGTTGAGGATTTTGTCAAGTTCTACTTCATTTGCAATCCTCGGATGAGCTGGTTGAGGATTTTGTCTGGGCTGAGGAAGTGGTGTTGTTGCAATTTCCTCAGGAGCATCTTCTTGACTTTCATCAGCGATGGGGATTGTCCCTTCACCAATTTCCTCAGTGGGGACAATGTCTTCAGTAGGCTTCAGCTTTATCGCTTCCTCAAGAGATAGCTTATCTGGATGAGAAGGCAATTGCTCTCTTTGCGAGCCATTAGTTTCATCGAACCACACATCTACAGTCTCAACAACTTTGTTGTGATAGTTGTTGAAGACTCTGTAGGTGTGCGAGTCCTTTCCATAACCGAGCATAAAACCTTCATGTGCCTTAGGTGCAAATTTTGAGCTATGATGAGGATCTCTAATCCAGCATTTTGCACCGAAGACTTTGAAATAACTTACATTGGGTTTCTTGTCAGTGAGGAGTTCATATGAGGTTTTCTTGAGGAATTTGTGAAGATATACCCTGTTGATGATATGACATGCAGTGTTGATTGCTTCAGGCCAGAAGCGACGAGGAGTCTGATATTCTTCAAGCATAGTTCTTGCCATTTCAACCAGAGTCCTGTTCTTTCTTTCGACGACACCATTCTGCTGAGGAGTATAATGAGCAGACAATTCGTGAGTAATACGAAGTTCATCAAGATAATCATCAAGACCAGTGTTTTTGAACTCGGTTCCATTATCACTCCTGATATGTTTGATCTTGATGCCGAAGTTCGTTGATGCCCTTGAAGAAAATCGTTTGAAGATTTCCTGCACTTCAGTTTTATACACTATGATATGCACCCAAGTGTATCTGGAATAATCATCAACTATGACAAAGCCATATAGAGATGTTGCATTGGTTAGTGTTGCATAGTGAGTAGGTCCAAACAAATCCATATGAAGCAATTCAAATGGACGTGTAGTGGTCATGATGGTTTTGGAGGGATGCTTGGATCTGGTCATTTTCCCAGATTCACAAGCACCGCAGAGATGATCCTTGAGGAATTTGACTGATTCGATGCCAATAACATGCTTCTTCTTTGCAAGTGTGTGCAAATTCCTCATGCCTGCATGACCTAGTCTTCTATGCCACAGCCATCCTTCTGAGGTTTTTGCTAGTAAGCAAGTGGCTGGTTGAGGACCTGTAGAGAAGTCAACAATGTACAAATCCCCTCTTCTTACACCTTCGAAGACTTTGGATCTGTTAGATTCCATGATGACTACACATCTATATCTACCAAAGATAACAATCATATCAAGATCACAAAGTATTGAGACTGACATGAGGTTAAAACCAAGGGATTCAACAAGCATCACTTTGTCCATATGCCTATCCTTGGAAATAGCTACTTTGCCAAGTCCCAATACCTTGCTTTTACATTTATCAGCATATGTGATTTGCTTCAGAGGTGATGGAGTTAGTGGCATATTCATCAGTAGGCTTTTATCACCAGTCATGTGATATGTGCAGCCACTATCGAGAACCCACTCAGTATTTTTGGGTTTGTCATCCTGCAGATGAATTAGTACAGCTTACCATCTCATATGCTTCAAATTTGAAGAATATGATACTAATTTCATCATAACAGAAATGTAAGGATGTGTGCAATATTTCTATTTCATCAATCGTTAGCTTGCGTCCTATCAAGCATTTCCTCAGGTCTCCAGCAAATTCTTCAGATGATGATATTCATCTGGAGACCTGACCTGCAGGAGTGATTAGTTTGATTTCTTCACCACCCACATCTGAAGGGGTGGCAAAGCGTTCATCATCCTGCGAGCACCATATGAGAAAGGTGGCATTGAAGCTAATGCACTTCTCTTAACAGTAGGGGGGTTAAAGTACTCATATGAGTATGCAGAGAACTGGTTTGAGGATTTATGAACATAATGACTTGAAGAATAGAGCTCATAATCATATTCCTTGTAGTTTCCCTGCATGTTAGACGCATAAGCACGGGTATGAGCATAGTTTTGACCAGTTGAGGATTTTGATCCTCTTGAAGACTTTGGTCCTCCTGAGGAATTTGATCTGGGGTTCAGATTCTTCAGAGGTAATGTCATGAGGACATTTACTTGAAGATTTTCAAGACAACTTTTGGGAACCCAGATTTTCCTCAGAGGAGGGCCATTCCTGCAGTTAGTTCCAACATATCGAGAAAATACTTCACCAGATTGATCTTTGAACAGTTTATAGTTGGAATCAAATGACTCATCCGAGGAATAGGATAATTCACATGAGAAGCCAGTTAGATTAGATGGATCAAAAGGAGGCCCAGTAGCAGCAACCCATGAGGTTTTGGGATACTGCTCATGTTTCCAGTAAGATCCATCAGCATTCAATTTCCTCTCAAAGGCAATTCCTTCTTTCCTCGGGTTCCTGTTCAAGATCTATTTTTTGAGCACATCACAAAGGATTTGATGTCCTTTGAGGCTTTTGTACATGCCTGTCACGTACAATTCCTTCAACCCTGCATTTTCATCAGTGACATTTGTGTTTTCCTCAAGTGAGGAAATAGACACAACAGGTGCAGTTGAAGTATTTGTAGTAGTGGTAGCATTTGAAGATTCTGGTGAAGAATTAGCAGTTTCACGATCAATGCATTTAAGACATGGAGGAATAAATTCAACTTGACTAGCGCTGATCTGTTGAGCTAGTAATGAATCATTTTTCATACGAAGATCATCATAAGACATCCTCAGCTTCTCAAGATCAAGCTTCCTTTGAAGAAATTCGTAGGAAAGCTTCTCATGATCAGTGAGGAGTGTATCATAACGATCCTGAAGAATATCAAATCTAGACTGAAGATTTTTCATGTCATCAGCGAGGATTTGATTAAGATTCATTTCATCATTCAACAGATCATCACTTTTGTCTAGCAGTTTTTGAAGCTTTTCCAGAGCAGTTTGTTGTTTAGTGGCAATGATGGCAAGTTTACTGTAACTGGGTTTTTTGTAATCATCTTGTTCACAGTCACTTGAATCAGATGAGGAGGCATTATGTGATACCTTTGAACCTTTTGCCATGAAGCAATAGGTTGGAGCGAAGTCATCAGCATAGTCATCAGTATGGATAGTGCACTCATTTTCTTCAAGATTGAAGATTGACTTGCTGACGAAATTGGTTGCTAGTGCAAGACTAGCCTGGCCGGATTCTGAATCTTCTCCAAAGCCTTCTTCATCATCACATTCTTCTGATTCTGCCTCGAAATCCATTTCCTTGCCAATAAGTGCCCGAGCCTTTCTGAAGCTAGTCTTCTTGTGTGAGGAGGACTTTGAGGATGAGGACTTTGAAGATTTCTTCTTCTTCTTTGAGTCATCAAAACTGTCATCCTTGTATTTCTTCTTCTTTGATTCCTTTCCCCAGCGAGGACAATCAGCAATGTAATGGCCTGATTTCTTGCACTTGTGACAGGTCCGTTTCTTGTAGTCCTCAGATGCAGATTCTGATTTCCTCATGTCTCTTCTTGATGATTTACCGAACTGGCCTCGTCATGTAAATCTCTGGAATTTCCTCACAAGCATTGCAAGTTCCTGACCAAATTCTTCAGGGTCACAACTACTGTCATCTGTGTCTTCTTCTTCAGATGAGGAAATTGCTCTTGCCTTCAGTGCGCGTGGTCTGGAATAGCTTTGTCCATATAGATCTCTCTTTTCTTCTAGCTGGAATTCATGAGTATTTAGCCTTTCAAGGATATCAGCAGGATCTAGCATCTTGTAGTCTGGTCTTTCTTGGATCATCAGAACTAAAGTATCAAATGACGAATCCAAAGATCTCAGCAGTTTCTTCACAACTTCGTGATCGGTGATGTCTCGAGCTCCCAGTGCTTGCAGTTCATTTGATATGTCAGTGAGGCGATCAAAGGTGTCTTGGCAGCTTTCATTTTCATGTCTCTTGAAGCGATTGAAGAGATTGCGAAGAATTTCAACACGAGAGTCGCGTTGGGTTGATACTCCTTCATTTACCTTGCACAGTCTTTCCCAGATCAGTGTTGCAGAGCCTAAGGCACTTACTCTTCCAAACTGGTCAGGGCTCAGATGACCACAGATGATGTTCTTCGCTTGAGAATCGAGTTGCTTGAATTTCTTCACATCAGCTACAGTGACACTAGCAGAAATGATGGGAACACCATTTTCCACAATATACCAGAGATCATTGTCTATAGCTTGTAGATGCATTTGCATTTTGTTCTTCCAGAAGGGAAAATTCTTTCCCTCGTAGGTAGGACATGCTGCAGTCACCTTAAACATGTCTGCAGTCGACATAACTAAAACTCCAGGTGGTTAAACCAAAATCACACAGAACAAGGGAGTACCTTGCTCTGATACCAATTGAAAGTGCGTTATATCGACTAGAGGGGGGTGAATAGGAGATTTTTAGAATTTCATCATTGAGGAAATTCCTTTTGAGGAAATTCCTCACTGATGACTAACTTACAGCGGAAACGGTTACGGATCAGACGTGCAAACTTTCACAATAGCAGTATTACAGAGTGAAGAATGTGAAAACAGATTGCGCAGTAAGCAGGCACGCAGAATACAGATGATGATTAACTCAAGTGAAGAATTTGGGGTTGAGGAAATTCAGAGAAAGTCTTCAGCAAATTCTTCAAACAGTCACAGTGAAAGTCATCAACACATAATACAGAGAAAGTAAAGAGTTGAGGAATTAGAACCCGATTCTTGGTGAAGACTGTTGTTGATGACCCAGTTCCAACTGCTGTGATAGTTGTACATCTGGTTTGGAGCGGCTTGGTATTGAAACCAAAGGACACCCAGTCCCGGGACACACAGTCCCTACCGTATTCTCCTTGAGCTAAGGACACACAATCCTCGCCCAACACTCGTGGTAAGTCTTCAGGGCAGACTTCCAAACCCTCACAAACTCGGTCACCCGGAGATCCACAATTGACTGCTGGATTGCTCTAGACCATGACGCCTAACCGTCTGGAGGATGCACAGTCCTCAAAGGTAAAAGGCTTCAGTCCCACACAGGAACAACTTCTTCAGTGATGCTCAATCACTAGGTTTGGTTTGTGGTTTCGGTGGGTGGTGTATTTCCTCACTGATGATTTACTCTCGAAAGCTCTGAGGAATTTGGGTTGCTCTTATGACAAGTGTCAGTTTCTAACGGAGCAGCCAACCAGCTAGTGGTTGTGGGGGCGGCTATTTATAGCCTGGGAGCATCCCGACATGATTTGACATTAATGCCCTTAAATAATATGACCGTTGGAGTGGATAAGATCAGTGACTTGGCGTGGCTTATCGAAACGGTCGGGACTCTCAACTGTGAGAGTCCTCATGTCACTCATATTCCTCACTTGAGGCTTTTGGTAGGATTTGGCTTGGGTTGAGCATCATGAGGAAATTCATTCCATAGCGTTACTTTGACCCCCTTTAACAGTACGGTGTTCCTATTCATCAAATGTGAAGAAAGTAAAACAGAAAACGTAAATCTTCATGCTTCAATTTCTTCAGAACGATTTTCTTCAGGAACCACCGATCTTCTCAATATCAATATCTTCATGAGGAATATCAATTTCATTGCAAATTCTTCGCGGTTCATTTCTTCAGCTTCAGACCAATTTCTTCAACTGAAGACATATATTTTTAGGGGTCGATATTCTTCAAATATCTCAAACTCCTCAATGACTTATAGATCCTGTGTACACTTAAAAACACATTAGATACTTAACCTATAAGTCTTCAAACCACCAAAATCACTAAGGGGCACTAGATGCACTTACACGGCTGCCTGGCATCCCTCAGCCGATTCGTCATCCGGCTGGGCGAGAAGGCGCTACCACTCTATTAGCTAATGAAGAAGACAACCAAATTTGAGTGGAATGTTCAAGAGGGCGAAGCTTTCCACGACCTCAAGCATGTAATCTCAAGCACGCCAATCTTGGTCGCACCGGCAGAGAGGGAGCCCATCCTCATCTACATTGCAGCAACCACACGCCTGGTCAGTGTGGTCTTGGTAGTGGATCGCAAGGAGGAGGGCAAGGTGCTGCTGGTTCAGCACCCTGTTGATGTCTACTATGCAACCTTCTCCTTGTAGACGTTGTTGGGTCTCCAAGTGCAGAGGGTTGTAGGATAGTAGCAATTTTCCCTCAACTGGGTGACCTAAGGTTTATCAATCCGCGGAAGGCGTCGGATGAAGATGGTCTCTCTCAAGCAACCCTGCAACCAAATAACATAGAGTCTCTTGTGTCCCCAACACACCTAATACAATGGTAAGTTGTATAGGTGCACTAGTTCGGGGAAGAGATGGTGATACAAGTGCAATATGGATGGTAGATATAGGTTTTTGTAATCTTAAATTACAAAAACAACAAGGTAACAAATGGTAAAAGTGAGCACGAACGATATTGCAATGCGTGGAAACAAGGCCTAGGGTTCATACTTTCACTAGTGAAGTTCTCTCAACAATGATAACATAATTGGATCATATAACTAGCCCTCAACATGCAACAAAGAGTCACTCCAAAGTCACTAATAGCGGGGAACAAACGAAGAGATTATTGTCAGGTACGAAAACACCACAAATTATTCTTTTTGATCGATCCATCATAGAGTTCGTACTAGAATACCACCTTAAGATACAAATCAACCAAGACCCTAATGTCACCTAGATACTCCATTGTCACCTCAAGTATCCGTGGGTATGATTATACGATATGCATCACACAATCTCAGAATCATCTATTCAACCAACACATAGAACTTCAAAGAGTGCCCCAAAGTTCCTACCAAAGAGTCAAAACGTGTGCCAACCCCTGTGCATAGGTTCCTAATGGCACGAACCCGCAAGTTGATCACCAAAACATACATCAAGTACTCACATGAATCCACGTGTGCCAACCCATATGCATAGGTTCCCAATTGTCACAAACCCGCAAGTTGATCACAGCAGATAGACACGTGCAAGACATACATCAAGTGTTCTCAAAGACTCAATCTGATAAGATAACTCCAAAGGGGAAACTCAATTCATTACAAGAAGGAGAGGGGGAAGAACATCATAAGATCCAACTATAGTAGAAAATCCCATGGTACATCGAGATCAAGACATCTCAAGAACACGAGGGAGAGAGATCAAACACATAGCTACTGGTACATACCCTCAGCCCCGAGGGAGAACTATTCCCTCCTCATCATGGAGATCTCCGAGATGATGAAGATGGCCACCGGAGATGGATTCCCCCTCCGGCAGGGTGCTGGAACGGGCTCCAGATTGGTTTTTGGTGGCTACAGAGGCTTGCGGAGGCGGAACTCCCGATCTAGGTTTCTTTTTGGGGGTTGCTGAATTTATAGGAATTTATGGTGGTGGAATTACGTCGGTTGGGCCCACGAGGAGGTCACAAGCCTGGTTGCCACAACCTAGGGGGGGTGGTGGTGGCGTCAGGGCTTGTGACTCCCTCGTGGCTCTTCTGGCCTTCTTTCAAAGCTTCGGGGGTCTCTTTTGGTCCCAAAAAAATCATTGTAAACTTTCATTCCATTTGGACTCCGTCTGAAAATGGGCCAAAAACACGGAAAAAACAGAAGCTCACACTTGGCACTGAGTTAATAGGTTAGTCCCAAAAAAGATATAAAATAGCATATTCAAGCATATAAAACATCCAAAGTTGACAAGATAATAGCATGGAACCATCAAAAATTATAGATACGTTGGAGACGTGTCAAGCATCCCCAAGCTTAACGCCTGCTCGTCCTCGAGTAGGGAAGCGATAAAGAATGAATTTTTGATGTTGCATACTACCTAGCATAGTTGTCCTTTGTAACTTCTCTCACATGACATGAATGTTCAGATCCGTTAGATTCAAAACAATAGTTTGCTATTGATGTGGAGACAATAATACTTCAAGCAAACTAGCAACATAATCATGAACTTTCAAAATAACAAGGCCAAAAGAAAGTTATCCCTACAAAATCATATAGTCTGGCTATGCTCCATCATCCTTGCACAACAAATTTAAATCATGCACAACCCCGGTATTGGCCAACTAATTGTTTTCACACCTTTACTTTCTCAAACTTTTTCGACTCTCACACAATACATGAGCGTGAGCCATGGTTTTAGCACTATAAGTGGTGTGGAGTGTGGTGGAGGTTGCAAGGCAAACAAGGAGAAGATGGTCACATTGACTAGGCATATCAATGAGCTATGGATATGCTCATCAATAGATATCAACGTGAATGACTAGGGATTGCCATACAAATGATGCACTAGAGCTAGGAGTAAGTGAAAGCTCTTAAAGAAAACTAGTGGGTGTGCATCCAACTTGCTTGCCCACGAAGACCTAAGGCAATTTTGAGGAAGCCCATCATAGGAATATACAAGCCATGTTATATAATGAAAAATTCCCACTAGCTATATGGTGGTGACAAAACGAGAGACTCTCAATCATGAAGATCATGGTGCTTAATATGCACAAGTGTGGAAAGGTGGTAGCATTGTCCCTTCTCTCTTTTTTCTCTCATATTTTTTTTGGTGGTGGGCTCTTTGGCCTCTTTTTTTATTTTTATTTTATTTTGGTGGGCATCTTTGGCCTCTTTTATTTCCTCACATGGGACAATGCTCCATCAATGATGATCATCACACTTTCAACTCAAAACTTAGAGCAACGATGACTCTATATGGAATGCCTTCGGTAGTGTACCGTGACAATGATCTAGCATGGCATAGACATTAATGGAAACATCATGCGAGCTATCTTACGATCATGCAATGGCAATGTAGACGTGGTGGCACATGTCATGGTGGTAGTTGCATGGCAATATATCTCGGAATGACTTTGAAAAAGCCATAGTAGGTAGGTATGGTGGCTGTTTTGAGGGAGGCTAATGGTGGGTTTTGTGCACCGGCGAAAGTTGCACGGTACTAAGAAGATAGTGATGGTGGAAGGTGAAAGTGCATCTAAACCATGGACTCAACATTAGTCATGAAGAACTCATATACTTGTTGCAAAAGTTTTATTAGTAATCGAACCAAAGCATTCAACGCATACTCCTAGGGGAAGGGTTGGTAGGTATAAACCATCGCGCGATCCCGACCGCCACGCAAAGGATGACAATCAAAAGACTAATCATGCTCAGACTTCATCACATAGCGGCTCACCATACGTGCATGCTACGGGAATCACTAACTTCAACACAAGTATTTCTAGATCCACAACACCTTACTAGCATGACTTCAATATTACCAAAACCACAACTCAAAACTAATTGAGATGAATCAAACTTCTCTAACTATTCAATGCACATGAAGGTGGAAGTTTTCGTATCCCTTTGGATAACTACCACTTTTGAGACTACTTTCAAAGCATATATCAACTACCAAGCCATGCATCGCTGCGCTCTAAAAGATATAAGTGAAGCACATAGAGCAAAATATCTAGCTCAAAAGATATAAGTGAAGCACATGTGAGCTGAATTGTCTACCAAAGGATATAAGTGAAGCTCGACAAAATCACGGTGAGTGCATGTCTCTCTCTCTCTATGTGTGCAGCAAGGATGATTGTGACACAACAAAAAATAAAAGACTCCTACGATACAAGACGCTCCAAGCAAAAACACATAACATGTGGTGAATAAAAATATAGCCCCAAGTAACGTTACCGATGGATTGAAGACGAAAGAGGGGATGCCTTCCCGGGGCATCCCCAAGCTTAGGCTTTTTTGGCATTCCTTGAATCTCTAGGGGTGCCTTGGGCATCCCCAAGCTTGAGCTCTTTCCACTCTTTATCTCTTTGTCCATAAGAACTTCACCCAAAACTTGAAAACTTCACAACACGAAACTTAAACAGAAACTCGTGATATCATTAGTATAAGTAAGCAAATCACCACTTCCTTAGGTACTATAGAAAACTTAAATTCTACTTATGTTGGTGTTGGGTTGCTGTATTTTCACTTTTCCATGGCTAGTACCCTCCGATACTATCCATAGTTTCATTAAAATAAGCAACCAACTCAACAAAAACAGAATCTGTTAACAGCAGACTAGTCTGTAGCAATATGTATATTTCTTATATCTCTGGTACTTCAAAAATTCTGAAAAATTACGGAAGTCTGAAGAAATTGCGTAGAAGTCAGCAGAAAAAAGAATCAACTCGAAATCTCTTACGAAAACAAAAAGAAAATTTTTTTCGTGAGCAGAAAGTTTCTGTCTTTTTCCAGCATGATTAAACAATCATCACCAAGACTAATCATAACGGTTTTGCTTGGCACAAACACAAAATACTCAATCATAACAGAATGATGATGGTGTGGAGAAAACAAAACAGGAATCAAAAATCAAAGAAAAATTTATTCATTGGGTTGCCTTCCAAGAAGCGCTATCGTTTAACGCCCTTAGCTAGGCATTGATTTCAATGATGCTCACATAAAAGGTAAGGATTGAAACACAACGAGAGCATCATGGAGCAAATGGATAGCACATTTAATTCTAACCCACTTACTATGCATAGGGATTTTGTGATCAAACAATTTATTGGAGCAAGAATCAACTAGCATAGGAAGGCAAAACAAGCATAGCTTCAAAAATTTCAACATATGGAGAGGAAGCTTGATACTATTGCAATAAGTAGAAGCATATGATCCCCTCTCATAGTAATTTTCAGTAGCATCATGAATGAATTCAACAATATAACCAGCACCTAAAGCATTCTTTTCATAATCTACAAGCATAAAAAATTTACTACTCTTCACATAAGGAAATCTATTCTCAAGAATAGTAGTGGGAGTATCGTAAAGACTCGAGCACTACAAATTGTGTCCACAATGAAAAAGCAAGGTTTAGCAAAGGGGTTCTCGAGAGTATGACAAGTTTTATCATCCCTCTTCTTCAAAGCATAAGTATCCTCACAATAATCATCATAGATAGGGGGCATGCTTTCATCAAAATAATTTTGATCATTCAAAGTGGAAGAACTAAAAAGATCATCTTCATCAAATATAGCATCCCCAAGCTTGTGGATTTGCATATCATTAGAATCATGGGTATTCATTGAATTCATGCTAACAACATTGCAATCATGCTCATCATTTACATATTCTATGCCAAGCATTCTATGTAATTCTTCTTTCTGCACTTGAGCACAATTTTCCTTCCCATCATGCTCACGAAAGACACTGAAAAGATGGAGCATATGAGGCATCCTCAATTCCATTTTTTTGTAGTTTTCTAGAGAAAGAACAAGAAACAAAAAAGATTCGATTGCAAGATCTAAAGATATACCTTCAAGCGCTAACCTCCCCGGCAACGGTGCCAGAAAAGAGCTTGATGTCTACTACGCAACCTTCTCCTTGTAGACGTTGTTGGGCCTCCAAGTGCAGAGGGTTGTAGGACAGTAGCAATTTTCCCTCAAGTGGGTGACCTAAGGTTTATCAATCCGCGGGAGGTGTAGGATGAAGATGGTCTCTCTCAAGCAACCCTGCAACCAAATAACATAGAGTCTCTTGTGTCCCCAACACACCTAATACAATGGTAAGTTGTATAGGTGCACTAGTTCGGTGAAGATATGGTGATACAAGTGCAATATGGATGGTAGATATAGGTTTTTGTAATCTGAAATTACAAAAACATTAAGGTAACAAATGGTAGAAGTGAGCACGAACGGTATTGCAATGCATGGAAACAAGGCCTAGGGTTCATACTTTCACTAGTGAAGTTCTCTCAACAATGATAACATAATTGGATCATATAACTAGCCCTCAACATGCAACAAAGATGTCACTCCAAAGTCACTAATAGCGGGGAACAAACAAAGAGATTATTGTCGGGTACGAAACCACCACAAAGTTATTCTTTCTGATCGATCCATCATCGAGTTCGTACTAGAATAACACCTTAAGATACATATCAACCAAGACCCTAATGTCACCTATATACTCCATTGTCACCTCAAGTATCCGTGGGTATGATTATACGATATGCATCACACAATCTCAGAATCATCTATTCAACCAACACATAGAACTTCAAAGAGTGCCCAAAGTTTCTACCAAAGAGTCAAAATGTGTGCCAACCCCTGTGCATAGGTTCCCAATGTCACGAACCGGCAAGTTGATCACCAAAACATACGTCAAGTACTCACATGAATCCACGTGTGCCAACCCATATGCATAGGTTCCCCATTGTCACAAACCCGCAAGTTGATCACAGCAGATAGACTCGTGCAAGACATACATCAAGTCTTCTCAAAGAATCAATCCGATAAGATAACTCCAAAGGGGAAACTTAATTCATTACAAGAAGGAGAGGGGGAAGAACATCATAAGATCCAACTATAGTAGCAAAGCCCATGGTACATCGAGATCAAGACATCTCAAGAACACGCGAAAGATAGAGAGAGATCAAACACATAGCTACTGGTACATACCCTTAGCCCCGAGGGAGAACTACTCCCTCCTCATCATGGAGATCATGGGGATGATGAAGATGGCCACCGGAGATGGATTCCCCCTCCGGCAGGGTGCTGGAACGGGCTCCAGATTGGTTTTTGGTGGCTACAGAGGCTTGTGGCGGCGGAACTCCTGATCTAGGTTTCTTTTTGGGGGTTTCTGAATTTATAGGAATTTATGGCGGTGGAATTACATCGGTTGGGCCCACGAGGAGGTCACAAGCCTGGTCGCCACCACCTGGGGGGGTGGCGGCGTCAGGGCTTGTGACTCCCTTGTGGCTCTTCTGGCCTTCTTTCAAAGCTTCAGGGGTCTCTTTTGGTCCAAAAAAATCATCGTAAAGTTTCATTCCATTTGGACTCCGTCTGAAAATGGGCCAAAAACACGGAAAAAACAGAAGCTAGCACTTGGCACTGAGTTAATAGGTTAGTCCCAAAAAGATATAAAATAGCATATTCAAGCATATAAAACATCCAAAGTTGACAAGATAATAGCATGGAACCATAAAAAATTATAGATACGTTGAAGACGTATCACCTGTCTACTATCTCAGCGAGGTCTTGTCCGCCTCAAAGCAAAACTACCCCCACTATCAAAATATGCGCTATGGTGTATACTTTGCCGCCAAGAAGTTGAAGCAATACTTCCAGGAGCACGCCATCACGGTGGTGAGCACAGCTCCACTTTCAGAAATCATGGGCAACTGTGATGCCAAAGGCCGGATCGCCAAGTGGTCCATCGCCATGGACGACCACGCCATCCGCTACGAGTCGCGCACCGCCATCAAGTCTCAGGTGGTGGCCGACTTACTCGTCGATTGGGACGAGACCCAATTCTTGCCGCCGCCTCCTGACTCCACACATTGGCGGATGCACTTCGACAACTCAAAGATGCGAATTGGTCTAGGAGTCGGCATTGTCTTGACGTCTCCGGAAGGATACCAACTCAAGTATGCTCTCGAGATACACTTCGCCGCCTCCAACAACATCGCCAAGCACGAAGTGCTCACACACGGCCTCCGGCTTGCCAGAGAAATCAGCATCCGGCGGATCCTTTGCTTCGGCAACTCTGATCTTGTGGTGCAGCAAGTCTCTCGCGAATGGGATGCCAGGGACGCCAACATGCCCAGCTACCGCTTGCTCATCCAGCAGCTCAGTGGCCCCTTTGAGGGCTGCGAGTTCCATCATGTCCCTCGGGCGGACAACGAGGCGGCTGATACATTGGCAAAAATCGGCTCCACAAGGCAAGCAATCCCGGCCGACGTCTCCCTCGAGCAGCCGCACAAGCCATCCATCAAGCCGTCTCCGGAGTCGGCATAAATCTTCGTGCCTGCGGACCCATCCATCCCAATGACTTTGGGTTTGGAGAAGCAGCCGGAACCTTCATCTTCGTCGGCTCTGCTCGCTTCGCCGGCTACGGTAATCTTGCCGGCTCTAGCCACGCCGCTGGCTACGCCAAACCTCGAACCCTATCGGCTCAACACCCAGTGGTTGGCCTTCATGGAGGTTCACGGCATGCAGGCTGCCACAACAGCACCAGAGACAGAAGGTCTCGAGCCAAGGACCACAACGAGAAACTCAGGGGCTTCAGATGCCCCTAACCTTCAGGCCGAGCCGGAGTCGGCTCCCGGGTCGGCTCCCTCATGGATACAACCCATCCTGGCTTTCCTTCTTCACAGTGAGCTTCCTCAAGACGAGGCAGAGCCGAGGCAGATCCAACGACGATCTCTGGCATACGCCACCATCAACCGCGAGCTAGTTCGACGTAGCATAACCGGCATGTTTCAACGCTGCGTCGAGTCAGAGAAAGGGCAAGAAACCCCCAAGGACATACACCATGGTGAGTGCGGGCATCATGCTGCCTCCAGAACCCTAGTGGCCAAGGCGTTCCGCCATGGATTCTACTGGCCCACAGCCCTGGAAGAGGCCACAACCCTTGTCGACAAGTGCGAAGGTTGTCAGCTCTTCAGCATGCAGAGCCACTTGCCGGCCTCGGCACTCAAGACCATCCCCCTGTCATGGCCATTTGCCGTCTGGGGGCTGGATATGGTGGGACCATTCAAGACCGCTCGAGGGGGCATGACGCATCTCCTCGTAGCCGTCGACAAATTCACCAAGTGGATGGAGGCCAGGCCAATCAAGAAGCTTGACGGTCCCACGACCGTCAGGTTCATCAAGGACATCTCTGTCCGCTACGGCGTCCCCCACAGCATCATCACCGACAACGGTACCAACTTCGCAAAAGGTGCAATGGCGTTCTGGCGCGATCTGGCATCGGTGGCGCACCTGCAGTCAAACGGTCAGGGGGAAAGGGAAAACGACCTAATCCTGGCCGGCATCAAGCCAAGACTCGTGGTGCCGCTTGTTAGGTCAGCCGACTGCTAGATCGAGAAGCTGTCGGTTATGTTGTGGAGCCTCCACACCATGCCGAACCGTTCAACCGTCTTCACATCATTCTTCCTCGTATATGGGTCCGAGGCAATCATCCCTGCGGATGTCGAGTTCGACTCGCCTCGAGTCACCCTATACACGAAGGTGGATAGAAAAGAGGCAAGAGAAGACGACGTTGATCTACTCGAGGAGGCACGGGAACTAGCCTTGAGCCGGACGGCCATCTACCAGCAGAAGTTGAGGCACTACCACGGCAAGAAGATCAGGCCCCTCTCCTTTCATGAGGGGGACCTGGTGCTTATAGGAATCCAGCGAACAGCCGGCCAGCACAAGCTTTCTTTCCCATGGGAGGGACCCTTCATCGTCAGCACAGCTTTGCACGAGAATGCATACTATTTGATAGACGCCCAGAACCCGCAGAAGCGCAAGAGAGACGACTCCGGTGAAGAAACGGAGCGTCCATGGAACGGGGCATTGCTTCGCCCGTTCTACTGCTAAGAACAAGAGAGAAAAACGTGTACGTATGTATCCTTTACCCTTTTCGGGATTTCAATGAATGCAATGGGTGCTCCAAGCCAGTACTTGGGACATACCTATTTCAAGTTCATGAAAAGAGTTGTCAATAAAAGAGTTGGCTCTCCGGTCCGGCTCCTAGTGCTCGGGGGCTCGCTAGCCACCCCGAGCTACTTTCTCAGTCGTAGTCGAATGTATAATGTATGTCGAGCCGAAACCCTTACCACCCTGCGCAAGCTACAGACTGGCTCCCGGCTGTCCGGCTAACAGGATCGTGGAAAGGAAGGTCGGCTGCATGAAAAATCCGACTATGAAAGGGGTTGCCGTCTCGGGTTGGTTTGATCGCTTCCGATCTTCCTTTCTAGCCGACCTCTGCTGGCTCACTCCAAGTCTAACTATATTGGCAACTTCAAAAAATTCGAGGCTAACACTTTCGAAGGCAGAAGCCCCGTCCCAGTCACAAACCGGCTCCCGACTGTCGGGGCTGGCGGGGTGGATGCTTGAGGAGGCAAAGTTATTGGACAGACGGAAGCCAAAGAGAAACAAAAGACAGAAAAGCGAGCCAGCAAGCATAGCTTTCAAAGGCACAATGCAGAAAGATAAACACAGATTACATTCAAAAGCATTCAAAGGCCCACGGCCGGAGTTCATTACATAAACACCCCAATGGGTGGAACTGTTGGACTAATAAAAGAAGTGCAGAAAAACAAAAAAAAGCTTCACTTGGTGGCTGCTCCACCCGTGGCTCCGGCGTCACCGGCGGCACCAGAGGCGGAGGCGCCGGCATTGCCACCTTCGTCTGAGGTAGAGGCGCCGTCATCCGCCCAAGCGCCTTCGGCACCATCCCTTGCGGTGGAGTCGACATACGCCTCGTCGCTGGAGTCGGTGTCCTCAAATGTCGTCTCATAAGAGCCACCATCGGTGTCGTGGAGAAGCAGCTGGATGGATCCTCCGGGATCATGCTGCCGTCAGCTTCGCGCTCCAGGCTGAACTCGTTCCAGGCCGCGAAGGATGCAATGTTAATGGCCCGCACCTGCAGCTCGTCCCCGACGGTTGTGAGCTCCACTTCTGTGTCGGCGCGTTACACTGCGGGCCGACCCAAGTCTATGTTTCTATACCATGACTTGGCCAGGCGGAGCGCCATGTACGCTCCAACGCATGCAGCCGATGCACGCTAGGCGTCCAGATCAGAGCTTCCGGCTTCAAGCCAGCGGGAGAGTCGGCTCATTGACGCCGGCTTCACCGCATCAGGCCAAAGGGACTACACCGTCGCCAACCCGGCATCCTGGAGATGGTTCAGAGAGTGCACTAGCTCACGCATATGGGCCTTGGCACCGGTGGCTATCTCCTCCACGGTCCAGCCAGCGGTGGCGTCCACCTCAATGCCGGCAGCACGATGCTCGTCGTGACTGGCCTCCACGGCTTCTTTCACCGCCTCCCGTGTAACTGGGAAGAGTTTTAGGGAGCAGTAATAGGGGCACGGCATGAGAAAAAAGAGAAAACAAAAACTAACAACGTTGAAAAAGAAGATAAGGCAAAGAAGGCTTACAGTTGAGGTGAATATTGACATCGCCTGCCTCCTCTAGAGCCTCACGGTCTCCAACTATGCGCTCTTCAACTAGGCGGGTGATCTCGCTCCAGAGGGCCAGGGCCCCTCAGTCTCCTTCACCAACTGGACCTGCGCCTCCTTCAGGGTGGCATCCTTCTGCGCCTTCTCCTCAAGGTGCAGCTTCTCCAAGCGCTCGAGGTTGGCGGTGTGGGAGGCCTCCTTCTGCTTCAGGGCGTCGACATGGGCGGCGCGTAGATACTCCAGCTCCGCCTGATGGGACGCCTCGCGGTCCTTCTTCTCCTTATGGAGAAGATCCACCTCCTGACGGAGCCGGTCGTCTTCATCATGCAAGGCGTTGCGCTCCGAGACTGCTTGGTCTAACTGGCCGGGAAGGTCACTAGTCCAACTCTCGGTCTCTTGGATCCGGGCCAGCAGCGCATTGTGAGCCTACGCTTGGCTGTTGTGAAGATCCTACGGTGAAAAGAATCAAATAAAATCAAGAGTAAGACTCGGCCCAGCTAACTCTCAGCCGGCCTGACTCTCGGGGGCTACACCCAGTGGGTGCGCTAGCGCGCCCTCACTGAAAGAGAAAGAAGAAAGCAAGTCGTCGCGAGTAAGACCCGACCCGGCTAACTCTTAGTCGGCCCGACTCTTGGAGGCTACACCCAGTGATTGCGCTGGTGCGCCCCCACTAAAGCAAAGAAGAAGAAAAATCTCAAACCGAACCAACCAAAAGATGCGGGAATTAAAAACTTACCGCGGTCCACTCTTCGAGGTGGTTCAGGTCTTCCTTGGCCACCAGAGCCGCCTGTGCCACCTTGTCGCGGCTGCGGGAGTACGCGGCCACCAGTGCAGGGACCCCACTCAGCATGGCGCCAGGAGGCAAGGTCGTGCGTCTAGCCTTGGCCGTGTTCCAGAACTCTAGGGGCTGGCTCCCACATAAGGGGCTGGCTCCGGAGGTGGACGGGCCACGGCCGGATGCGACTATGGTGCCATCTCCTCGTGGCGCACTTTTGGTCGGTTCCCTCGACGCATAGGTCCAGTGAGGCGCCTGCGGACCCTCAGTCTGCACGGTCTTATCCTTCACCACTAGTGCCGTCTCTGTGTCGGGTGGTGGTATCTCCGCTTCCGGCGCAGCCATTGGCGCCTCCGGTGCGGTGTCCACTCTAGCGTTAGGCGCGTCGGGCGCTGCATCAAGATCCACATGTTGCAGGAAGGCACTGGCCCGGTGGTATTGGTGGTCTTGGCTGCGCTCACTCTGGCCCAAGTCGGCTCGCTGGTCGGGGCCTCCACACTCACCCATGAGGCGGGATCATGCTTCGACTTGGATCGTCTCTCCTTGGTGGCCGGCTACTCGACAGGGCCGGCTACGCGCTTGCTGGGTTGGCCCTCGCTCGCAGCCGCCTTCTGGGCCGCCTCCTTCGAGGGACATCTCTCCTGCTCGATCAGCGCCTTCTTGGCGGCGTCAGCCTCGGCCCAGGCGGCCCACTCTGCAATAGTGGCGTCATCTTCCTCCATCGTCTGGGCCTCCCTGCTCGCCATAAACTGGTAAGGGGAGATCTCCTACCCAAGAATTAAGAAGGGGGAGAAGGAGGAATGCAATTACTTACCCTCCAACGACGGGAACCGGCCGTCTGCCAACAGCGACCCGCTGCTTCTTCGAGCCGCCCACGCAACCTCCAGCCGAAGGCCCTGTTGTAGTTCATCTAGGGGCCGGCTTGGCGATAGCAATCTGCTTGCCTTTCCGCCGCGCTCCTTCGCCCTGCACGGCCGGCTCGCGGGCGGCTCGACGTTGCTGCATCATGGGAGGGTTGGATACCTCCTCTAGCACTTCCAGGTCTTCCACGTCGGCTGCATCACGTAAGGGGGGCGACACCTCATCATCATCCGTCCAGTCAAGCAACGCAGGCGCTAAAAACTCACCGGTCGGCTCGGTACCCTCCGACTCCGCCACCCCCTCCACATCTTCGGAGGTGGGTGATTGAAGCTCCACCTCGTCCTCGTCCTCGATTTCGACGGGGTTTGACACCTCCACATCATCGGCCGGCTGCCGATAGAGTTGCAGACACTCGAATAGTAGAGGTTGTAGCCGGCGTCTCGCGTCAGATGTCGGATGATAATCCAAGAAAGACAAGTAACATACTCAATGAAGGACCACACTATCGGAGCCGGATGGCATCGGTTGTAAGGGGCCATGCCCCACTCCCATTCACCGTCTTCATCCATGGAGGCGGAAGAGATCAAGTTCACCCTCTAGGCCACCTTGCCGGCTCGAAAGTTCTTCGTCGAGAGCCGGCATGGATCATGCGGCCACCCATGTGGCAGATCAGGTGCGACCGATGGTGCAGAGGCATGATCCGGCGGGCCACCATGGTGGCGAGAAAATCTCTGTCCAAAATGCCTTGAGTCTTCAAAATCTCGAGGTGGGTGCATATTTGCTTCACCTCTGGGATGGGCTTCGAAAACGAACTACTCCGGTTCAGCTTCGGAGTCGGCAGAGCGATGGCAAAAGGAGGAAGGTTGATGTAGTCATGGAGGGGATCCACTTTCTTCACGTAGAATAATCCCCTCTACCACTTCTTCACCGAATCTTGGAGAGGCATCTTCGGGAAGCCGGAGGCGGACCGATGATGAACAAGGGCGGCGCAAGGGGTCATCTTCTTAACGTTGGAATCATCGGTCGGTGCCGAGTGTTGCTTGAAGAAGAACAACTTACACCACAAATCCAGGCGGGGTTCAATCCCCACAAACCCCTCGCACAAGGTGACGAAGGCTGCGAGCTAGAGGAAGGTGTTGGGCGCAAGGTTATGCGTCTGCAAGCCAACATACACCAGGAATCGCGAGAAGAAGTCACTGGCGGGGAGCCCAAATCCATGAAAGAAATGCTCCTTGAAGACCACCACCTCGCCAGCGCGAGGGGTCGGAGATCCTTCGCCGTCGGGGAGACGCACCGCCATGCGCTCCGCTGGGGGCAGCATACGGCGATGGCGGAGCACCTCAATGTGACCGTCAGTGACGTCGCTGCCTTCCCAGGCACCTCGGAACTTCGCCTTCTCGGCGGCGGTTGAGACATGATGGAGCGGCGGCAAGAAGCTCTACGAGACGCGTGGAGCTCCGACGACAGACGACGGCGAAGGTGCGAGTGGTGTCTCCTTCTCTCTCTGGCTCTGGGAGGGGAGGGGTGCTAGAACGGAGCGGGATGGGGGCAAATGGCATCTTCGGCGCCCCCGCCCCTCCATTTAAACCACCGAAGAGATCGTGGGGAGAGGATCTGGTGCGCATGATCCCCAACCCCTCCGAATCATGCGGGAGCTTTAATGCGCCCTGAAATATCAACCGTCGCGGCACAATCCGCACAGGATCCCTGCGCGCAGGCCGAGGGCGCGGCATGGAGGGCCCCATGACGTAGGCCGAGTCCCGTCACGCGCATGGCTTGTTAGGACGCGGCGCCCGAAGCCCGACACGTGGCGCACCGTTGCTGCATGCGACGAAGCTGAGGCGTCTGTCGGAAGCGAGCCGGCTCCCGGCCCGGATCCCTCCCATACAACGACTCTCGAGGCTCACGGACCGGATACTCAATCCGGCGAGGCCCTTCGCCTCAATACGGCGGACCTCCCCTACTTTAGGGACTACGGACCGGGGGGGGTAACCCCGGGGTAGGCTCATCAAGCCTACTCCCCTATACTTTGGTACAGAAGGGAGCAATAGCTTCCTCAACTGTCGACTCCTCCTGGCCGGCTACAAAGCACTTGCCGACTAGGAGCGTAGCCGTCTACTCTCTGGCCGGCTGGCCAAGCCGCCAGCCGGCTGAAGGGCACCTGTTGCATCAATCCCTAGGATGTGACGGGGGCCTTCGATTAAAGGTGAAGGTACGTCAGCACGGGTACGAGGGAGAAGCGCACGCATTGCTACAGTGTCAGCGGACGTCCGCTGACCGATGCCGGCTCTGACCGTCAACCATGCATACTACCCGCACGCCAGCTCTCACTCCATTACCCGGTCCGGCGTGGCTACAGTGGAGTTGGTCGTACCGCTCACCGGCACCCGATCCCGCAAGACAACGTCGGACGTACAGCAGGCGTCTGATATGTCTCCGTCGTATCTATAATTTTTGACTGTTTCATGCCAATATTCTACAACTTTCATATACTTTTGGCAAATTTTTATACTATTTTTAGGACTAACATATAGATCCAGTGCCCTGTGCGAGTTCATATTTGTTGCATGTTTTTTGTTTCGCAGAATATCCATACCAAACGAAGTCCAAACGCAATAAAAATTTATGGGGATTTTTTTCGAATATTTATGATTTTTGGGAAGAAGAATCAACGCAAGACGGTGCACGGAGTGCCCACAAGCCCACCAGCAGCGGCCAGGGGGTGGGCCCGCGGCTGGCAAGCTTGTGGCCACTCCTTAAGGCGGTTGGTGCGCTTCTTTCGCGGCAAGAAAGATAATATCCAGAATAAAATCGTGTTAAAATTTCAGCCCAATCGGAGTTACGGATCTCCGGGAATTTAAGAAACGGTGAAACGCAGAATCTGGGAGCGTAGAAACAGAAGGACACACAGAGAGAGAGATCCAATCTCGGAGGGGCTCTCGCCCCTCCGCCGCCATGGAGACCATGGACCAGAGGGGAAACCCTTCTCCCATCTTGGTAGGAGGTCAAGGAAGAAGAAGAAGGAGGGGGGCTCTCTGCCCCTCTCTCCCAGCGACGCCGGAACGCCGCCCGCGACATCATCGTGTGACGGCGATCTACACAAACACCTCCGTCATCTTCACCAACATCTCCATCATCTTCCCCCATCTATATTCAGCGGTTCACTCTCCCACAACCCGCTGTACCCTCTACTTGAACATGGTGCTTTATGCTACATATTATTATCCAATGATGTGTTGCTATCCTATGATGTGTGAGTAGATTATCCTTGTCCTATCGGTGATTGATGAATTGCTATGATTGGTTTAATTTGCTTGTGGTTATGTTGCTGTCCTTTGGTGCCCATCATATGATCACGCGCGTGGATCACACCATAGGGTTAGTTGTATGTTGATAGGACTATGTATTGGCAAGCTATAGTGACAGAAGCTTCAAACCTAGCATAGAAATTGATGCATACGGGATTGAAGAGGGACCAATATATCTTATTGATATGGTTGGGTTTTACCTTAATGAACGTTAGTAGTTGCGGACGCTTGTTAATAGTTCCAATCATAAGTGCATAGAATTCCAAGTAAGGGATGACGTGCGAGCAGAGGCCTCTCCCACATGATACTTGCTATCGATCTGGTAACGTAGTCAATTGCTTAGGGACAATTCCGCAACTCCTACCACCACTTCTCCACACTCATTAGACACTCGTAGTTGTTTATTTATCTAACCAGCCCCTAGTTTTATTTACGTGTTCTTTACTTTCTTGCAAGCTTATCCTATCACTACTACAAAGTACTTCTAGTTTCATACTTGTTCTAGGTAAAGCGAACGTAAAGTGTGCGTAGAGTTGTATCGGTGGTCGATAGAACTTGAGGGAATATTTGTCCTACCTTTAGCTCCTCGTTGGGTTCAACACTCTTACTTATCGAGAAAGGCTACAATTGATCCCCAATACTTGTGGGTTATCAACGTCCTGCGTGGGGAGCACGCACCAGCCCCATAGGCTGGTCGACGGGTCCCATGGCCAGATGGGACCTTCCAGTCGTCGGGCCCCTCAAACGACAAGACTAAACCATAGTGGGTGCCGTGGCCAGCATGAGAGGCCTCCAGGAGGGTCCCCCATAATGTACTTATATCCATTTTGTAGGCCGGTGGGTTCATCTATAAAATCCCCCGGCCCCCCTCTATGCAGAGGGTCGACCATTCTTGCACCCACACACACCATACATGAGAGGTAGAACTCAAGCCGGTTGCTCCTTCTTCCTCCTTAGTCAAACATCTCAAGGAGCACACTATAAACACTCTGGTTCATCAACCACTCTAGCAGGACTAGGGGTATTATCTCCCACAAAGAGCCCCGAACCTGGGTACATCGTGCGTCTTGCTCACTAGTAACCAATCTCGTTCTTGGAGCCCGCCAGTGTCCTTTCGGCTCCAATCACTCTCGATAAGCCTACCCATGGCATATGTCGTGAGAAAGCGATGATAGGATACACATCCTCTCTGTTTATTGCCAAGACATGTATCAGGAGAACAGCGGGGAGGTGCTGCCAAAATTTTGTGTTGGATCCGGAGTGAAGCATGGGAAAACGAACCCAATCTACACATACTCGGGTGGGATTAGGACCTATCTTTACCTATTAGCGTGTAGGTTGCATGGACGTAATAAAACTGGCAAACTTGATTAACTGATGAACATATATGTTGAATTATATATATATATATATATTTCTTGTGTGTTTAGTAGCTAGGCAAGATGAGTGATCGTGCATGGATGTACACCGGTCACCCTAGTCAAAAAGAGATGACGAAAGAATGGTTTCTAAAAACCAAGGACTTTGTGAAAGCTGCATTTGAAAATGGCCAGGAAATAAACTGGTGCCCCTGTCCACACTGCAACAACTATAAAATGAGGACAAAGGCTATAATGATTAAACACCTGCAGAGGAGGGGTTTAAGCCTAATTATACGGTGTGGAAATTTCATGGCGAGTCTATACAACACACCAGAGCTGAGGTGGTTCGTCGTCGCACCAATGAGCATGGTACCGGGATCGAAGACATGGTGCAAGACTTTGAGGATGCTCGCGGTTCGGACGAAGAGATAGAGGAATCTGCAAAGGCCTTCTATGAAATGTTGGAGTCTTCAAAACATCCTCTCCACGAGCACACTAAGCTTTGACAATTGGATATCATTGCACAAGTAATGGCTCTGAAGGCTCAGTTCAACTTGGGAAGAGAATGCTACGACGCGATGATGACACTATTTGGATGCTTTCTACCCAAAGGCCATGTCATGACTGCAAACCTGTACCAGTCGGACAAAATACTTCGTGTACTTAAGATGCCCTATGAGAAGATAGATGCCTATGGGAAAGGATGTGTCTTATTTAGGAAGGAGTATGCACACTTGGACTATTGTCCCAATTGCGAGTCTTGCAGGTATCTTGTGGTAGACAACGGTATGGGTGAGAAGAGGGAGACCAATATCGCAGTTAGTGTTCTGCGGTATATGCCAATCATACCAAGGCTTCAACGTCTTTTCATGGTCGAAGAGACAGCCAGACAGATGACATGGCACAAATTGAGCAAAAGAACCAAACTATATGCGGATGGGAATAAGATGGCGGTACACACATCGGATGGGGAAGCGTGGAAACATTTTGATGGATTACATCCGGATAAAGCGGCAGATACAAGGAATCATCGAGTGTGTGTCACCACGGATGGGTTCAATCCCTTCGGCATGACGACAACCCAATACAGTAGTTGGCCTGTATTTGTCATTCCACTCAATCTCCCACCGGTGAGATTATGCAAAGAAAGAACATATTCCTGACATTGATAATTCCAAGGCCCAACTCTCCGAGGAAGAATATGAATGTGTACATGCAGCCGCTTAATGATGAATTGCAAGAAGCTTGGGATAATGGGGTCAAGACATACAATGCCGCTAGAAAAGAAAAATTTTAAATGCATGGGTGGTACATGTACTCGATGCATGACTTGCCGGTGTATGCGCTATCCTCTGGATGGTGTGTGCATGCAAGGTTCATGATAACCCACAAGTATAGGGGATCAATTGTAGTCTTTCTCGATAAGTAAGAGTGTCAAACCCAACGAGGAGCTAAAGGTAGGATAAATATTCCCTCAAGTTCTATCGACCACCGATACAACTCTACGCACACTTTACGTTCGCTTTACCTAGAACAAGTAAGACACTAGAAGTACTTTGTAGGAGTGATAGGAAAGGCTTGCAAGAAAGTAAATAACACGTACATAAAACTAGAGGCTGGTTAGATAAAGAAACAACTACAAGTGTCTAACGAGTGTGGAAAAGTGGTGGTAGGAGTTGCGGAATTATCCCTAAGCAATTGACTACGTTACTAGATCGATAGCAAGTATCATGTGGGAGAGGCCTCTGCTAGCATGTCATCCCTTACTTGGAATTCTACGCACTTATGATGGGAACTATTAGCAAGCGTCCGCAACTACTAACGTTCATTAAGGTAAAAGCCAACCATAGCAATAAGATATATTGGTCCCCCTTCAATCCCATATGCATCAATTTTTATGCTAGGTTTGAAGCTTCTGTTACTCTAGCCTGCCAATACATAGTCCTATCAACATACAACTAACCCTATGGTGTGATCCACGCGTGCGATCATATGATGGGCACCAAAGGACAGCAACATAACCACAAGCAAATTAAACCAATCATAGCAATTCATCAATAGACAATAGGACAACGATAATCTACTCAGACATCATAGGATAGCAACATATCATTGGATAATGATATGTAGCATAAAGCACCATGTTCAAGTAGAGGGTACAGCGGGTTGCGGGAGAGTGAACCCCTGAATATAGATGGGGGAAGATGACGGAGATGTTGGTGAAGATGACGGAGGTCATGGTGTAGATCGCCGTCACACGATGATGTCGCGGGCGGCGTTCCGGCGCCGCCGGGAGAGAGGGGGAGAGAGCCCCCTCCTTCTTCTTCTTCCTTGACCTCCTCCCTAGATGGGAGAAGGGTTTGCCCTCTGGTCCATGGTCTCCATGGCGGTGGATGGGCAAGAGCCCCTCCGAGATTGGATCTCTCTCTCTGTGTCCTTCTGGTTCTGCGCTCCCAGATTCTGTGTTTCACCGTTTCTTAAATTACCGGACATCCATAACTCCGATTGGGCTGAAATTTTAACACGATTTTCTTCCGGATATTATTTTTCTTGTGACGAAAGAAGGGCTCCCACCACCTTAAGGAGTGGCCACAAGCCCCCCTGCCGCGGGCCCACCCCCTCGCCGCGGTGACAGGGCTTGTGGGAACTCCGTGCATCGCCTCGCGTTGATTCTTCTTCCCAAAAATCATAAATATTCCAAAACAAATCCCCATAAGTTTTTATTACGTTTGGACTTCGTTTGGTATGGATATTCCGCAAAACAAAAAATATGCAACAAACAGGAACTGGCCCTCGGCACTGGATCAATATGTTAGTCCCAAAAATAGTATAAAAAGTTGCCAAAAGTATATGAAAGTTGTAGAATATTGGCATTAAACAATCAAAAATTATAGATACGACGGAGACGTATCAGCATCCCCAAGCTTAATTCTTGCTCGTCCTCGAGTAGGTAAATGATAAAAAAGATAATTTTTGATGTGGAATGCTACCTAGCATAATATTGATCATATAATCTAATCATGGCATGAATACTGAAACACGAGTGATTCGAAGCAATAGTCTATCATTTGACATAAAGACAATAATATTTCAAGCATACTAACAAAGCAATCATGTCTTCTCAAAATATCATGGCCAAAGAAAGTTATCCCTACAAAATCATATAGTCTAACTATGCTCCATCTTCCCACACAACGTATTTAAATCATGCACAACCCCTATTTTAGCCAAGCAATTGTTTCATACTTTAGTGTTCTCAAACCTTTTCAACTTTCGTGCAATACATGAGCGTGAGCCATGGACATAGCACTATAGGTGGAATAGAATATGGTGGTCGTGGAGAAGACAAAAAAGGAGGAGATAGTCTCACATCAACTAGGCGTATCAACGGGCTATGGAGATGCCTATCAATAGATATCAATGTGAGTGAGTAGGGATTGCCACGCAACGGATGCACTAGATCTTATAAGTGTATGAAAGCTCACAAAAGAAACTAGTGGGTGTGCACCCAACTTGCTTGCTCACGAAGACCTAGGGCAATTTTGAGGAAGCCCATCATTGGAATATACAAGCCAAGTTATATAATGAAAATTACCCACTAGTATATGGAAGTGATAACATAGGAGACTCGCTGTCATGAAGATCATAGTGCTATCTGAAGCACAAGTGTGGAAAGAGGATAGTAGCAATTGTCCCTTCTCTCTTTTCTCTCATTTTTTTGTGGGCTCTTTGGCCTCTTTATATATATATATATATATATATATATATATATATATATATATATATATATATATATATTTGGTGGGCATCTTTGGCCTCTTTTTTGTAAATGGGCTTCGCTGGCCTCTTTTATTTCCTCACATGGGACAATGCTCTATTAATAATGATCATCACACTTACAACTCAATACTTAGAGCAATGATGACTCTATATGAAATGCCTTCGGTAGTGTACCGTGACAATGATCTAGCATAGTAATGACATCAAAAAACGGACAAGCCATGGAAACATCATGCTAGCTATCTTACGATCATGCAATGGTAATATGGAAGTGGTGGCACATGTCATGAGACGGAACGGTGGTCGTTGCATGGCAATATATCTCGGATGGCTATGAAAATGCCATAATAGGTAGATATGGTGGCTGTTTTGAGGGAGGCTATATGGTGGTTGTAATGCACCGGCGAAAGTTGCGCGTTACTAGAGAGGCTAGCAATGGTGGAAGGATGAGAGTGCGTATAATCCATGGACTCAACATTAGTCATAAAGAACTCACATACTTATTGCAAAAGTCTATTAGTCATCGAAACAAGGTACTACCCGCATGCTCCTAGGGGAAAGGTTGGTAGGAGTTAACCATCGCGCAATCCCGACCTCCACACAAAGGATGACAATCAATAAATAAATCATGCTCCGGCTTCATCACATAACGGTTCACCATACGTGCATGTTACGGGAATCACAAACCTTAACACAAGTATTTCTAAAAATACACAATTACTCACTAGCATGACTCTAATATCACATATTCATGTCGCAAAACTGTTGCAAGGAATCAAACATATCATATTCAGTGATCTACAAGTTTTATGTAGGATTTTATGACTAACCATGTGAATGACCAACTCCTGTTAACTTTCTAAATAGGTATAGGTGAAGCATGAGAGTTTAATTCTTTCTGCAAAAGATATTCCCCGCTCTAACAAATATAAGTCAAGCAAAAGAGCATTCTACAAATGGCGGTTTTCTATGTGTAGGGAAACAGACAATCCAAACTTCAAAAGATATAAGTGAAGCACAAGAAGCACTCTATAAAGCCAACCAAGGACTATCTCATACCATAATGGTGCATAAAATAAAAATAAAAAAATAAAAACAAAAGATGCTCGAAGCATTTGCACATATCATGTGACGAATTAAAATCTAGCTCCGAGTAAAATTACCGAAAGATTGTAGACGAAAGAGGGGATGCCTTCCGGGGCATCCCCAAGCTTAGATGCTTGAGTCTTCCTTGAATATTACCTTGGGGTGCCTCGGGAATCCCCAAGCTTAGGCAATTGCCTCTCCTTATTCCTTCATCCATCGTGCTCTCACCCAAAACATGAAAACTTCAATCACACAAAACTCAACAAAACTTCGTGAGATCCGTTAGTATAATAAAATAAATCACCACTTCAAGTACTGTTGTGAACTCATTCTAAATTCATATTAGCATTATATCTACTGTAATCCAACTTCACCATGGTTAATACCCCCCGATACTACCCATTGATTCATCAAAATAAGAGAACAATGCATAGAAAACAGAATCTGTCAAAACAGAACAGTCTGTAGCAATCTGTATATTCCGTATACTTCTGAAATCTCAAAAACTCTGAAAAATTACTAAAGTCTGGAAATTTTTCATATAAATCTGAAGAAAAAAGAATCAACTCAAAAGCTCTTCCAAAATAAAAATGAAAATTAATTTCGTGAGCAGAAAGTTTCTATCTTTTCTCACCGTGATCAAACAACTATCACCCAAACGAATCGTAAAGGCTTTTCTTGGCACATTATTTTTAAAAACACAAAGGAATTGTACATGGGGATAATTATTTTTGTGAGAAACTTCCATGAAAAATTCTACATTGTTTCCATGAGCATGAACACAAGTGTTCAAGGTCGACCCTCACTTCCACAATGCATCACCTTTCAATCACTTCTCTTTTTGAAAAAGTTTTAAGTTCCCCTCTATATATTTTTTTGTTTTTAAACTAAATAAAAGAACTAAACAGAAATAAATGACTCTCTAAAACTTCTGGGTTGTCTCCCAGGCAGTGCTTTCTTTAAAGCCATTAAGCTAGGCATAAAGTGCTCAAGTAATGGATCCACCCGGATCCCAAGGTATATCAAAGCCAATTTTAATTAGCAATGATTTGAAATTTAGTAGTGAGCACAAGGTAACATATATCATGCAATGACGAAGTCTAACTCTCTTCCGATGCATTGGCATGTCATAAAAGAACAATATATGCACATCAAGTAAAGGCCAATACATGGCATAAGCGGTTTCTTGCAATTTTATCGTATTGGAAACATAGAGAGGTGGAGATGTAGTTCCTCTCTCATAATAATTGCAAGTAGGAGCAGCAAGCACATGCATATTATATTCATAAAAATCATCATGTTTAACATAAGGGACTATAGCTAGCTCATCTTCATAAGCATCATTCGTATTGGCAACATGGCCACAAGCATAGAATGCATCAAGTTCATCAAAAAGGGATATTTCAAACGAATCCAAGGGATCATAGCATTCATCCTTCGGTAAGAACAAAGGTAAATTAAATAATGTATGAGTAGGAGAGTTACTCTCATTAGAAGGTGGACACGGGTAGCTAGTCCGCTCTTCCTCCTTTTGTTCTTCGCTCTCCTCTTCATCTTTTTCATCTAATGAGCTCACAATTTCAGCATTTTCTTCTTCCATAGTTTCCTGCAAAATAATAGTCTCTTCTTGGGCAGCATAGAATTTCTCCTTAACTCGTTCAATATGGGCATTATATTCATAATTAGTATAACAATAACGAAGCATAGCCAAATTTTCAGATCGGTAAGGAGCATCATCATTATCATCACACCCTTTAAACACAGCCTCAATTTCATAAGCACCCATAAAAGCAACAAACTCTTCAATTTGCTCCATATCATAGTAATCATATATACCATTAGCATAAGAAGCCAAGGTTCTATGATCATAAAATTCACAAGAAAAGGGAAGGTGTGGAGCCTTCATTCTAGAGCAACAAGTAACACCATATCTCTTGCATAGTTCCCAAGCATACCATTTCAACAAATGGATTTGATCCCATAAAAGTTTCCCTTTTTGAGTCAAGCGATAATCCCTAAAGTATTCACGTTGATCCAACGTGTATCCCATTATATAATTGAATGGGGCTTTCTCAGGATTATTAAAGAAGTGCATAATATTTTCCACATAACGAGCCTCGAGGGTTTTAGGAGGTTCCCCATCTCCATGAGTAGCAAGTACACCTAATTTTTTTGGTATTTCGTGTTCCATATCCATAACTAAAGATAGAGAACAACTTAGAACAACAAATAAATCTACATAATGATAAAGCAAACAAGCACACACGAGGATATTCACCCCACGCTATTGCTCCCCGGCAACGGAGCCAGAAAAAGGTCTTGATAACCCACAAGTATAGGGGATCAATTGTAGCCTTTCTCGATAAGTAAGAGTGTCGAACCCAACGAGGAGCTAAAGGTAGGACAAATATTCCCTCAAGTTCTATCGACCATCGATACAACTCTACGCACACTTTACGTTCGCTTTACCTAGAACAAGTATGAAACTAGAAGTACTTTGTAGGAGTGATAGGAAAGGCTTGCAAGAAAGTAAAGAACACGTAAATAAAACTAGGGGCTGGTTAGATAAAGAAACAACTACGAGTGTCAAACGAGTGTGTAAAATTGGTGGTAGGAGTTGCGGAATTGTCCCTAAGCAATTGACTACGTTACTAGATCGATAGCAAGTATCATGTGGGAGAGGCCTCTGCTAGCATGTCATCCCTTACTTGGAATTCTATGCACTTATGATTGGAACTATTAGCAAGCGTCCGCAAATACTAACGTTCATTAAGGTAAAACCAACCATAACAATAAGATATATTGGTCCCCCTTCAATCCCATATGCATCAATTTCTATGCTAAGTTTTAAGCTTCTGTCACTCTAGCCTGCCAATACATAGTCCTATCAACATACAACTAACCCTATGTTGTGATCCACACGCACGATCATATGATGGGCACCAAAGGACAGCAACATAACCACAAGCAAATTAAACCAATCATAGCAATTCATCAATCACCGATAGGACAACGATAATCTACTCAGACATCATAGGATAGCAACACATCATCGGATAATAATATGTAGCATAAAGCACCATGTTCAAGTAGAGGGTACAGCGGGTTGCGGCAGAGTGAACCGCTGAATATAGATGGGGGAAGATGATGGATATGTTGGTGAATATGACGGAGGTGTTGGTGTAGATCGCCGTCACACGATGATGTCCCAGGCGGCGTTCCGGCGCCGCCGGGAGAGAGGGGGAGAGAGCCCCTCCATCTTATTCTTCCTTGACCTCCTCCCTAGATGGGAGAAGGGTTTCCCCTCTGGTCCATGGTCTCCATGGTGGCGGAGGGGCGAGATCCCCTCCGAGATTGGATCTCTCTCTGTGTGTCCTTCTGTTTCTGCGCTCCCAGATTCTGCGTTTCACCGTTTCTTAAATTCCTGGAGATCCGTAACTCAGATTGGGCTGAAATTTTAACACGATTTTCTTCGGGATATTATCTTTCGTGCGGCGAAAGAAGGGCTCTAACCGCCTTAAGGAGTGGCCACAAGGCCCCCTGCCGCGGGCCCACCCCCTGGCCGCGGCGACAGGGCTTGTGGGCACTCCGTGCATCGCCTCGCGTTGATTCTTCTTCCCAAAAATCATAAATATTCCACGAAAAATCCCCGTAAGTTTTTATTACGTTTGGACTTCATTTGGTATGGATATTGTGCGACACAAAAAACATGCAACAAACAGGAACTGGCACTGGGCACTGGATCAATATGTTAGTCCCAAAAATAGTATAAAAAGTTGCCAAAAGTATATGAAAGTTGTAGAATATTGGCATGAAACAATCAAAAATAATAGATACGACGGAAACGTATCAGTTCCCGTGCCCCTTGTGCAAGGGAGCTCTTCAGTTTCATTGGTTGCAGGCGGTGGGAGGCCCCATGGCTCGATAGCCATTGGAGATGGGATAATACGTTGTCCACTCACTCTCCCGGAGATCAAGGCGCCAGTCGAGCTCCTGTCCTGAGATAACACGTCGTCCATGGCCAGTCGATCTCACCATCGAGGTTAGTTGTACGGACTCAGAGAACTTTCATCCATTTCATTGTGTGTGTGGCCATCGATCATTATAGTGGTAACAAGGAATGGTGTTGCGGGCTGCTCTTCAGAAACAGAGAGCGGCAAATCAGGCTACTCTTGAGAAACAGAGAGTTGCAAACCAGGCTGCTCTTCAAGATGCTCTTAAGGAGAGGGACCGGAACATGGCTCGGTTGTTGGAGAAGGAAAGGGCCCGGAATGATGTGGGTCACCTCGCCATGTATGAGCATATTGTGGTAAGTTCATGTTTTACATTAACCAAATCATGCGTGTAATTCCGGTTTCATTAGTAACTAATACGACCGACTCTTCAAAACCAAATATGCAGTCTATGTGCGAGAAGACCGGTCAGCCCCCTCCATCGATGCATGTCTTTTCTTTGATTAGCATGGTGAGTTTCATGTCAATAGTCATTATAAAGTAGTATTAACATTTAAGTGTCATCATGCTAATGAGACATTGCAAAATATCTTTTCTACAGAATAACTCCCAAGCGGCATCGCACGACCCTTCTCCAGGGCAACAATCTACAAACACAACTGGCCCGAGCAACCCTGGTCCTGCTCCCAGATGACCACGACGATAAGTTTTCTCTAGTTCATTTATGTGACATCCTCAACTTTTGCTACAGTGTTGAATGTAATTAAGCTACAGTTATCCCATGCTAATGATGCCACGTTACCGCGATTTCTATCGTTGATCTCGTGTTAGTCGAAACCGAGTCAAATTCAAAATTTAAATATAAGTCGAAGGAGAAAAGTTTTCGAATGTTAAAATAAAAATGTCGGATGAGTTACAAATATTCCTTAATTATTTATAGAATTGAATCGGGCATTTTTAAAATTATTTAAAACCCCTATATATTTGGAACCGAAACTATAAAGAAATAATTTAAAAAAGGAAAAAAGCAAAAAAAAACAAAAGCCCCCGGCCCAACTGGGCCAAATGGCCCAGACGGCCACCCCCACAGCCCACTAACCCACCTCGGGGTATAAGACCCCCAGGGGAAACCCTAAGCCCCAACGCCCGCTCCCCACTCCCACCTGGCGCCGCCAGGGCAAACCCCCTCGCTTCCCCACCAACCGCCACCTTCACCCCACGTCAGATCCCACAAGGGGATCAGGCCCCCCGGTCGCCTCTGCTCCCTCGCTATGCATCGCCCCGCTTCACCCCTCCCCTCATCAGCCCCCGACCGAACCCCCACGAGCGCCAGGAGCCCACCGCCCCACGTCACCTCGCTGGCCTCTCCTCCCCACATCGCCCTCACCCCACCCCGCTCTCCCTCTTAGGCCGAGCCCTCCTCCAGCCGACACTCTCCTCGTCGGCCTCCCATCCAGCGCCCACAACGGAACCACCCCACCGAGATCCCTCCACGGCACGTACTCCGCCCCCCGCGCTTGTCCCGCGTCGCCACCAACCGCCGCTGCCAGGGCCCTGATACGTCTCCGTCGTATCTACTTTTCCGAACTCTTTAGCCCTTGTTTTGGACTCTAATTTGCATGATTTGAATGGAACTAACCCGGACTAACGCTGTTTTCAGCAGAATTGCCATGGTGTTGTTTTTGCGCAGAAATAAAAGTTCTCGGAATGACCTGAATATTTACGGAGATTTTTTGTGGAATTTATGGAAAATACTGGCGCACGAATCAGCGGAGGAAGTGGAGCTGTGAGCCCACAAGCCCACCAGGCGCCCCCCCCCTGGCCGCGCCTGGCAGGCTTGTGGGGCCCACAACGCTCCACCGCCTCCAAATCCAGCTCTATTTAGTCTGTCTTGCCCGGAAAAAAATCAAGGAGAAGAATTCATCGCGTTTTACAATACGGAGGCGCCGCCACCTCTTGTTCTTCATTTGGAGGGCAAATCTGGAGTCCGTTCTGGGCTCCGGAGAGGGGAGATCGTCACCAACCTTCCTTCATCACCAATTCCATGATCCTCTTCACCGCTCGTGAGTAATCTCTTCGTAGGCTTGCTGGACGGTGATGGGTTGGATGATATCTATCATGTAATCGAGTTAGTTTTGACGGGGATTGATCCCTAGTATCCACTATGTTCTGAGATTGATGTTGCTACTACTTTGCCATGCTTAATGCTTGTCACTAGGGCCCGACTGCCATGATTTCAGATCTGAACCTATTATGTTGTCGCCAATATATGTGTATTTTTGATCCTATCTTGCAAGTTGTAGTCACCTACTATGTGTTATGACCCGGCAACCCCGGAGTGACAATAGCCGGAACCACTCCCGGAGATGACCATAGTATTAGGAGTTCATGTATTCACCAAGTGTTAATGCGTTGGTCCGGTTCTTTATTAAAAGGAGAACCTTAATATCCCGTAGTTTCCATTAGGACCCCGCTGCCACGGGAGGGATGGACAGTAGATGTCATGCAAGTTTTTTTCCCTAAGCACATATGACTACATACAGAATACATGCCTACATTAGATTGACAAACTGGAGCTAGTTACTTATGTCTCCGTGTTATAACTGTTGCATGATGAATAGCATCCGGCATAATCATCCATCACCGATCCAATGCCTACGAGTCTTTTCCTACTGATCCTTGCTACGTTACTTTGCTGCTGCTGCTGTTACTTTGCTGCTACTGGTTACTGTTGCTACTGCTGCTATCACCCTACTTTGCTACTAATACTTTGTTGTAGATACTAAATCTTTCAGGTGTGGTTGAATTGACAACTCAACTGCTAATACTTGAGAATATTCTTTGGCTTCCCCTTGAGTCGAATCAATAAATTTGGGTTGAATACTCTACCCTCAAAAATTGTTGCGATCCCCTATACTTATGGGTTATCAAGACCTTTTTCTGGAGCCGCTGCCGGGGAGGCACAGCTATATTCTCTGAGTCACTTGGGATTTACGTCTGTTAATCACTATGAGGAATATGATAGATCCAAAAACTAAACTCTTGCCCTCAACTACGAGGATAGGTAAGTAACTGACATCTAGCTCTACACTTGATTCACCTTCAGTTATGAGTGTTTGCGACACCACCTCCTACTAGAAATCTTGATATGTCGCCTGTGCTTGATGATGCTACTTCTGCTGCCCATGATGCTTATGATGATGCTATGCTTGATACTGCTTTGCCTGATGATGCTATGCTTGATGCTGCTTTGCCACTAGGTGCATTCCTTGATGTACAAATTGCTAGAGTTGCTGCTAGATGTGATGATACTTCTGAAACTGCTGATACTATTGAAGTAGAACCTGCTGTTTTGCCTGCTAGAACTAGCTCTCCTAGACATGAATTGCCTGATATGCCTGAGTGTTATGTTATGGAGGGAGAGATAGCTGAGGACTTTCTTGCTTGTAAGGATAGCTATGCTGTTGAGAAATTACTTCACAAGTGGAAAGAAACATCTTTGAATGCTAGGATGAAATACGACCCGAAGTTTTCTACTTGGCCTATCTTTGTGACCGAAAAGGATTATGAATTCTCTGTCGACCCTGAGTTAATCACTCTGGTCGAATCTGATCCCTTTCACGGTTATGAGTCTGAAACGGTTGTAGCCCATCTTACCAAACTGCACGATATAGCCACCCTATTCACTAGTGAGGAAAAGATTCGCCACTACTATATCCTCAAGTTGTTTCCTTTCTCGCTAAAGGATGATGCTAAGACTTGGTTCACTTCTCTTGCTCCTGGTTGTGTGCGTAGCCCCCAGGATATGGTCTACTACTTCTCTAAAAAATATTTCCCTGTCCATAAGAAGCAAGCTGCCTTGCAGGAAATATACAACTTTGTGCAAGTTGAAGAAGAGAGTCTCCCACAAGCTTGGGGGAGGCTCGTCCAACTACTGAATGCTTTGCCTGATCACCCTCTTGAGAAAAATGAAATACTTGATATCTTCTATAATGGACTTACCGATGCTTCTAGAGACCACCTAGATAGTTGTGTCGGTTGTGTTTTTAGGGAACGAACCGTAGAACAAGCTGATATTCTATTGAATAACATCTTATGCAATGAGAATACTTGGACTATTCCCGAACCACCTCCTAAGCCAACTCCGAAGAAAAGAGGTATTCTATTCCTCAGTCTTGAAGATATGCAAGAAGCTAAGAAATCTATGCGAGAGAAAGGCATTAAATATGAAGATGTCAAAAATCTACCACCTATCGAAGAGATCCATGGTCTCGATAACCCGATACAGGTAGTAGAAGTAAATTCTCTGCGTAGGTTTGATGAGAGTGATATTCCTTTTGATAAACCTGCTAGCCTATGCCTGGATGAATTTGATAACTTTGTTGCCAAACAACAGAGTTTCAATGATTATGTTAGCAGAGAATTGGAACATAATACTCGTATGCTTAGTCATTTAAGTGCTTGTGTGGACAGAAACGCCAATGACCTTAAGCTCCTGAGTAAACATGCCTCTATGGTTACTACTCAAGTAGAACAAGTACTTAAGGCTCAGAATGACTTGCTCAATGAGTTGAATGACAATTCCGTCAGAGTCGTCGCTAGAGGCGGTAGAATGACCCAGGAACCTTTGTATCCTGAGGGTCATCCTAAGAGAATTGAACAAGATTCCCAAGAAGTTAGCACTGATGCACCTAGTCATCCTGGAAAGAACAAGAAAGATGATAGAAACTTGCACGCTAGCAACCCAGATGCTTCTACCCCTGAGATTCCAAACGATGCCTCTGTTTTTTATGCTGAAACGCAATATGGTGATGAACATGAGCCTAATGATAATATCAATAGTGATGTTCATGTTGATGCTCAACCTAGCAATAGTAAGGATGTGGAGATTGAACCTGTTGATCTTGATAACCCACAGCCTAAGGCTAGGAGATACGATAAGAATGACTTCACTGCTAGGAAGCATGGTAAAGAAAGGGAACCATGGATTCAAAAACCCATGCCCTTTCCTCCCAAACCATCCAAGAAAAAGGATGATGAGGATTTTGAGCGATTTGTTGAAATGATTAGACCTGTCTTTCTGCAAATGTGTTTGACAGATATGCTCAAAATGTCGTCGTATGCTAAGTACATGAAGGATATTGTGACTAATAAGAGGAGGATGCCTGAGGTTCAGATTTCCGCCATGCTTGCTAACTACACCTTCAAGGGTGGAACTCCTAGAAACTAGGTGATCTCGGAGTGCCCACTATACCTTGCTCCATTAAAGGTAACTGCGTGAGGACTGCTTTATGCGACCTTGGAGCCGGTGTTAGTGTTATGTGATACGTCTCAAACGTATCTATAATTTTTTATGGTTTCATGTTGTTATCTTGTCATCTTTCGATGTTTTATGTACCTTTTATATCTTTTTTGGGACTAACTTATTAATTTAGTGCCAAGTGCCAGTTCCTGTTTTCTCTGTGTTTTTGGCTTTTTCCAGATCTGATTTTGGAACGGAGTCCAAACGGAATAAAATCCCTGAAATAAATTTTTCCCGAACGGAAGAAGATCAGGGGGCTTGAGGGCCAAGCCAGGAGAGCTATAGGGGGCCCACAAGCCATGTAGCCGCCACCAGGGACGACGGCTAGCAGGCTTGTGGCCTCCCTGGTGCCCCCCTGACCTAGCTCCTTCGCCTATATATTCCCTAAAATACAGAAAAAAATCAGGGAATCCACGAAAACTCTTTTCCGCCGCCGCAAGCTTCCGTTTCCGCGAGATCTCATCTGGAGACCCTTCCCGGTGCCCTGTCGGAGGGGACTTTGGAGTTGGAGGGCTTCTACATCAACATCATCGCCCCTCCAATGACTTGTGAGTAGTTCACTTCAGACCTACGGGTCCGTAGTTAGTAGCTAGATGGCTTCTTCTCTCTCTTAGATCTTCGATACAAAGTTCTCCATGATCTTCATGGAGATCTATCTGATGTAATCCTCTTTGGTGGTGTGTTTGTCGAGATCCAATGAATTGTGGATTTGTGATCAGATTATCTATGATATATATTTGAGTCTTTGCTGATTTCTTTTATGCATGATTTGATATCCTTGTAAGTCTCTCCGAGTCTTGGGTTTTGTTTGGACAACTAGATCTATGATTCTTGCAATGGGAGAAGTGCTTGGTTTTGGGTTCTTACCGTGTGGTGACCTTTCCTAGTGATAGTAGGGGCAGCAAGGCACACATCATATAGTTGCCATCAAGGGTAACAAGTTGGGCTTTGTCGTAGATATGAGATTGTCCACCTACATCATGTCATCTTGCTTAAGGCGTTACTCTGTTCTTTTGGACTTAATACACTAGATGCATGCTAGATAGCGATCGACGTGTGGAGTAATAGTAGTAGATGCAAAAAGTATCGGTCTACTTGTTTTGGACGTGATGCTTATAGATATAATCATTGCCATAGATGACGTCATGACTTTGCGCGGTTCTATCAATTGCTCGACATTAATTTGTTCACCCACCGTCTACTTGCTTTCATGAGAGAAGCCACTAGTGAACACTATGGCCCCCGGGTCTATTCACACCTATTGTTTCCACTTTCGCTTTTACTTTGCTTTGTTACTTTGTTGCTTTCAGTTCTCACTTGGCGAACAATCTATAAGGGATTGACAACCCCTTCATAGCGTTGGGAGCAAGATTTTTGTGTTTGTGCAGGTACTTGCGATACTCCTTCACTGGATCGATACCTTGGTTCTCAAAACTGAGGGAAATACTTACCACCGCTGTGCAACATTACCCTTTTTGCTTCGAGGGAACACCAACGCAAGGCTCCAAGGCCACGGGGGAAATCATTTGCATATTTGCCTAGGAAGTCCCTTAAGGCATAGTCGTAGTAGAAGGATTCCTGGTGTCGTTGTTGAGGAGTATCAAGACAAGAACAGTCTCCCATCAGCACGTGTTTCTGGCGCCGTTGGAAGGTCTTTTGTTGCAGTAGCAGAAGTATTTCTGGCACCGTTTCCAGGGAAGGAGAGATCTACCCAAGTAGGTGTCACAAACTCATCTCTTGCATTTACCTTTTTTGCCAGTTGCCTCTCGTTTTCCTCTCCCCCACTTCACATTTGCCTTTTTTGTTTGCCCTTTTCTCTCATTTGCCTTTCTGTTGCTTGTGTGCTATGTGCCTTCACTATGCTTGCATCTTCGCTTGCTGAAAATCTAGTGATATGGATCCTCATCCACTTGCTAATCTCCTTAAGAGATCCACTTATGTGGAACCAATTTCTAGTGAATTGAATGCACTTGACTATCTTTATGGAGTTTTGCTTGAGATGCGTGAATCTGAAAATCGTGATGAAGAAACTTATGAAGTGATTCACGAGGGCTCCTTGAATGAAAAGCATGATTGCAATGGTTTCACTATAAATCCTATTAGTGACAATCATGCTAAAAATATGCAAAACCCTAAGCTTGGGGGTGCTAGTTTTGCTATGTCCCCTACTTGTTACAATAATCATGATTGGGGTGATGATCTTTCTTATGATCTTGAAAATTTGTTCAAGCCTCATGATGATTATGATATTTGCAACAATATTGAAAGTAGGTTTGGAGAAGTCATGACTTTAGATGATAATCCCACTATTTTTGAAGAGCGTCAACTTTGCATGCATGTGGGTCATGAAAAGAATATCCTTTGTGATAGCTATATCATTGGATTCAAATATGATCCCACATGTAATGAGAGAGGAAAATATTGTGGTAGAAACTTTCATGTCACTAAATCACCTCTCATGATGTTGAGATTGCTCTTGTCTCTTTCTTCTTCCTTGCATATGGCAGCTATTCGTTGTCTTGACAATTTGCTTTCCTATAAAATTCCTATGCATAGGAAGTATGTTAGACTTAGATGTGATTTTCACATGCTTTAGGATGCTCTCGTTGTGCTTCAATTCTTGTCTTTTGTGAGAGCATCATTGAATGCCTAGCTAAGGACGTTAAACAATAGCGCTTGTTGGGAGGCAACCCAACGAATCTATCCTTTTTCTTTCTGTTTTGTGTTTTCCACACTTTCATAATTCTGTTATGATTTTGTTTTTTTGTGTTTCTTTGTGCGTTTGTGCCAAGTGAAACCGTTATGATTAGTCTTGGGGATGATTGTTTGGTCATGCTGGAAAAGACAGAAACTTTCTGCTCACGAAAAGAATTTTCTTTTTTTTCTGTAAGAGCTTTTGAGTTGATTCTTTTTGCTGCTGATTGATACGCAAATTCTTCATACTGTCGTAATTGTTCAGAATTTTTTAAGTACAAGAAGTATACGAAGTATACATATTGCTACAGACTAGTCTGCTGTTAACAGATTCTGTTTTTGTTGAGTTGGTTGCTTATTTTGATGAAACTATGGATAGTATCAGGGGTATTAGCCATGGAAGATTGAAAATAAAGTAACCAACATCAACATAAGTAGAATTTAAGTTTGCTACAGTACCTAAGGAAGTGGTGGTTTTCTTTCTTATACTAATGTTATCACGAATTTCTGTTTAAGTTTCGTGTTGTGAAGTTTTCAAGTTTTGGGTGAAGTTCTTATGGACAAAGAGATAAAGAGTGGCAAGATCTCAAGCTTGGGGAAGCCCAAGGCACCCCAAGAGATTCAAGTATGCCTTAAAAGCCTAAGCTTGGGGATGCCCCGGGAAGGCATCCCCTCTCTCGTCTTCAATCCATCGATAACGTTACTTGGGGCTATATTTTTATTCACCACATGTTATGTGTTTTTGCTTGGAGCGTCTTGTATCGTAGGAGTCTTTTATTTTTGTTGTGTCACAATCATACTTTCTGCACACCTAGAGAGAGAGACATGCACTCACCGTGATTTTGTCGAGCTTCACTTATATCCTTTGGTAGACAATTCAGCACACATGTGCTTCACTTATATCTTTTGAGCTAGTTCATTTTGCTCTATGTGCTTCACTTATATCTTTTAGAGCACAGTGGTGCGTGGCTTGGTAGTTGATCTATGCTATGAAAGTAGTCTCAAAAGGGGTAGTTATCCAAAGGGATAAGAAAACTTCCACCTTCATGTGCATTGAATAGTTAGAGACGTTTGATTCATCTCAACTAGTTTTGAGTTGTGGTTGTGGTAATATTGAAGTTATGCTAGTAAGGTGTTGTGGATCTAGAAATACTTGTGTTGAAGTTAGTGATTCCCGTCGCATGCACGTATGGCGAACCGCTATGTGATGAAGTCTGAGCATGATTAGTCTTTTGATTGTCATCCTTTGTGTGGCGGTCGGGATCGTGCGATGGTTTATACCTACCAACCCTTCCCCTAGGAGTATGCATTGAATGCTTTGTTTCGATTACTAATAAAACTTTTGCAACAAGTATATGAGTTCTTCATGACCAATATTGAGTCAATGGTTTAGATGGACTTTCACCTTCCACCATCACTATCTTCTTAGTGCCGTGCAATTTTCGCCGGTGCACAAAACCCACCATTAGCCTCCCTCAAAACAGCCACCATACCTACCTACCATGGCTTTTTCAAAGTCATTCCGAGATATATTGCCATGCAACTACCACCATGACATGTGCCACCACTTCTACATTGACATTGCATGATCGTAAGATAGCTAGCATGATGTTTCCATTAATGTCTATGCCATGCTAGATCATTGTCATGGTACACTACCGAAGGCATTCCATATAGAGTCATCGTTGCTCTAAGTTTTGAGTTGAAAGTGTGAAGATCATCATTGATGGAGCATTGTCCCATGTGAGGAAATAAAAGAGGCCAAAGATGCCCACCAAAATAAATAAAAAATAATAAAAAAGAGGCCAAAGAGCCCACCAAAAAAATTGATGAGAGAAAAATAGAGAAGGGACAATGCTACTATCCTTCCACACTTGTGCTTATTAAGCACCATGATCTTCATGATTGAGAGTCTCTCGTTTTATCACAACCATATAGCTAGTGGGAAATTTTCATTACATAACTTGGCTTGTATATTTCAATGATAGGCTTCCTCAAAATTGCCTTAGGTCTTCGTGAGCAAGCAAGTTGGATGCACACCCACTAGTTTCCTTTAAGAGCTTTCACATACTCTTAGCTCTAGTGCATCATTTGTATGGAAATCCCTACTCATTCACATTGATATCTATTGATGAGCATCTCCACAGCTCATTGATATGCCTAGTTAATGTGATCATCGTCTCCTTTTTGTTTTGCAACCTCCACCACACTCCACACCACTTATAGTGCTAAAACCATGGCTCACGCTCATGTATTGCGTGAGAGTTGAAAAGGTTTGAGAAAGTAAAGGTGTGAAAACAATTACTTGGCCAATACCGGGGTTGTGCATGATTTAAATTCGTTGTGCAATGATGATAGAGCATAGCCAGACTATATGCTTTTGTAGGGATAACTTTCTTTTGGCCTTGTTATTTTGATAGTTCATGATTACTTTGCTAGTTTGCTTGAAGTATTATTGTTTCCACGTCAATAGCAAACTATTGTTTTGAATCTAATGGATCTGAACATTCACGTCACATAAGATGAGTTACAAAGGACACCTATGCTAGGTAACATGAAAGCATCAAAAATTCATTCTTTATCACTTCCCTACTCAGGGACGAGCAGGAGTTAAGCTTGGGGATGCTTAATACGTTTCAAACGTATCTATAATTTTTGATGGTTTCATGATGTTATCTTGTCATCTTTGGATATTTTATGTACCTTTTATATCTTTTTTGGGACTAATTTATTAATTCAGTGCCAAGTGTCAGTTCCTGTTTTTTCTGTGTTTTTGGCTCTTTTGAGATCTGATTTTGGAACGGAGTCCAAACGGAATAAAATCCCCGAAATAAATTTTTCCCGAACGGAAGAAGATCAGGGGGCTTGAGGGCTAAGCCAGGAAAGCTACAAGGGGCCCACCAGCCCTGTAGCCACCACTAGGGGGCGGTGGCTAGCAGGCTTGTAGCCTCCTTGGTGCCCCCCTGACCTAGTTCCTTCGCCTATATATTCCCTAAAATACAGGGGGGGAAATCAGGGAATCCACGAAAACACTTTTCCACCACCGCAAGCTTCCGTTTCCGCGAGATCTCATCTGGAGACCCTTCCCGGTGCCCTGCCGGTGGGGACTTTGGAGTTGGAGGGCTTCTACATAAACATCATCGCCCCTCCAATGACTCGTGAGTAGTTCACTTCAGACCTACGGGTTCGTAGTTAGTAGCTAGATGGCTTCTTCTCTCTCTTGGATCTTCAATACAAAGTTCTCCATGATCTTCATGGAGATCTATCCGATGTAATCCTCTTTGGCGGTGTCTTTGTCGAGATCCGATGAATTGTGGATTTGTGATCAGATTATCTATGATATATATTTGAGTCTTTGCTGATTTCTTTTGTGCATGATTTGATATCCTTGTAAGTCTCTCTGAGTCTTGGGTTTTGTTTGGCCAACTAGATCTATGATTCTTGCAATGGGAGAAGTGCTTGGTTTTGGGTTCTTACCGTGTGGTGACCTTTCCCAGTGACAGTAGGGGCAGCAAGGCACACATCGTGTAGTTGCCATCAAGGGTAACAAGTTGGGCTTTGTCGTAGATATGAGATTGTCCACCTACATCATGTCATCTTGCTTAAGGCGTTACTCTGTTCTTTTGGACTTAATACACTAGATGCATGCTGGATAGCGGTCGATGTGTGGAGTAATAGTAGTAGATGCAGAAAGTATCGGTCTACTTGTTTTGGACGTGATGCCTATAGATATAATCATTGCCATAGATGATGTCACAACTTTGTGCGGTTCTATCAATTGCTCGACAGTAATTTGTTCACCCACCGTCTACTTGCTTTCATGAGAGAAGCCACTAGTGAACACTACGGCCCCCGGGTCTATTCACACCTACCGTTTCCACTTTTCTTTTACTTTGCTTTGTTACTTTGTTGCTTTCAGTTCTCACTTGGCGAACAATCTATAAGGGATTGACAACCCCTTCATAGCGTTGGGAGCAAGCTTTTTGTGTTTGTGTAGGTACTTGTGATACTCCTTCACTGGATCGATACCTTGGTTCTCAAAACTGAGGGAAATACTTACCACCACTGCGCTACATCACCCTTTCCGCTTCGAGGGAACACCAACGCAAGGCTCCAAGGACACGGGGGAAATCCTTTGCATATTTTCCTAGGAAGTCCCTTAAGGCGTAGCCGTAGCAGAAGGATTCCTGGTGCCATTGTTGAGGAGTATCAAGACAAGAACGGTCTCCCGTCAGCACGTGTTTCTGGCGCTATTGGAAGGTCTTTTGTTGCACTAGCATTATGCCTCTCTCTCTTTATCGAAGACTTGAACTGGATAAGTTGACACCCACTAAAATCTCTCTGCAAATGGCCGACAAATCAACAGCTTTCCCTATCGGCATTTGCGAGGATGTGCCTGTTGTGGTTGCTAATGTCACTATCTTAACAGACTTTGTTATTCTGGATATTCCTGAGGATGATGCCATGGCGGTCAACCTCGGAAGACCCTTTTTAAACACCGCAGGGGCTGTTATAGATTGCAACAAAGGCAATGTCACTTTCCATGTCAACGGTAATGAGCATACGTTGCACTTTCCGAAGAAACAATATCGAGTACATTGCATCAATGCTACTGAAAAAACTTCATCGATTCTTATTGGGAGCTTTGAATGCCCTATACCTCCTGTTAAGATGAAGTATGATTTGCTTGTTGGGGAGATACACATCCCCATTGAGGTGACCTAGTGGCTATTCGAAAATTCTCCGTCTTCTTTTGCAATTCGAACAGGTTTGTTAAGGAGACTTGATCAACCTCATTGAAGGATTTCTTTCGATGACCATGAGATGGATGAATCGAGGAGTCACAAACCTCTGTTCCAAGCATTCACTTTCGGTTGCTTAGAAGAAAAATGATAGGTTTAGTTTAGTTCTCCTTGTTTTTTGTTTTAGCGTCCCGTAGAAAAGTACCCCAAAAATAAAAGTTCTCCGAACGCCGTGAAAATCAAGTATGATTTTTTCTGGAATTTTTGAAAAATACTGAGACGAAGAGCTAGTCTGGGGTTGCACTAGTGGGCCACAAGCCCTGGAGGCGCGGGCACCCCCCTGGTCGCGCCTACCAGGCTTGTGGGGCCCACATGCACCCCCTCCACTCATTCTAGCTCTCATCTGCTTCTCATACCTCCAGAAAAAAAATGTTCCGAAGCTCAAACCCGTGTTCTTGCTCTTCTTGCTAGGATTTTCGATCTCCTTGCTCAAAGCACCATTCTCCGAACTGTTTTCGGGAAATTACTCCTTGGTAAGTGACTCCTCCATTGGTCCAATTAGTTTTTACTCTAGTGCCTTATACTTCGCGTATTTTTGCTGCCTCGGTGACCATGTTCTTGAGCTTTGCATGCTAATTTTAGCTGGTCCCAACTAGTTTTGATGTGTAATATGGCTTCTAGGCACTTGAGGGAGTATTTGCTATGAGTTTAGTTGAGCCGTGTTCACTTTTCCTTAGAATCACTAAAATTTCAGAAATTTTCAAAGATAGAAAAGGGAAAAGATGAGGAGGTTCTTAAAAGGCTATTCAAGCCATGACCCCGAGGATGATGGAAGTGAGAAGAAACACAAGTATCCGGTCCCTCGAGTCGCAGAAGTTCAAGCCTGCGAGTGGCCAAGCGATGTGTTCTTACGCACCGCCGGACTTTATGAGGACTTTTATTACTTGGTGGAGAACGCGGGCCTTACCACCTTCGCTGAAGATAAGTGTCTGCAATACCTCCTCCTCACTAATATCTTTGTACAAAGCTTTAACTTCTATCCGACGAAGAATCCTCCTACGGTTGAGTTCAGACTTTATGATATCCCCCAGCGCATGTCACTCCAGGATTTTTGCAATGTTTGCAAATTACCTTACGTTGGGGATATTCATGAACCTCGTCCACGGTACTTGGAAGCTTTCATCGATACTATTGTTGTAGGAGAGGAGAGAGGAGTGTCTTGCGCTAGAGCTGCTAGCATAAATTTTACCGTGCTTCGGTACTTCTCATTATTTGTGGGAAAATGTTTGATTGGTCGTGGGAAGCTGGGTCCCTTAGCTCCCCAGATCTTGCGGTCTTGCGTGAAGCCCTTTATAATGATAAAACTTATAGCTTGGGCGCTATAGTAGCTCAACGGTTAAACACGAACCGTTCTAAAGGCGTTGTCTATGGAGGTATCTATGCTACTCGTCTTGCTAGACATTTTGAGATACCTATTAGACTGGACGAGGAAGAAGAGATTATTCTTCCCGAGAGATATCTAGATTATGATAGCATGGTTCGCCATGACTTTCTTGATAGAAATATAAATAGAAGGATGATTTATAACCTGGTATTTAGTCAGGGTACTCGTGAGACTATTACTTTGTATGCTCCTTCTTTGTTCAATCTTCATGTAGGAAGGTACATTATTATGCCCTCGGAGATCTACGCATATTGGGGCATAGCCCAACCACAGGTGCCCGTGCCCGAGCCACCAATCGAGTACCAGACGCCAGTTTATCAGTGGGAGCCAGCACAGAAGTGGCACCCTCAGTACACTCCGGAGTACCCCGGAGCTGGTTATTTCCCTCCTTGGGAGTAGACCAACTAAGGCCAAAAGCCTAAGCTTGGGGGAGTACGTGTTTCTCACCGACTTTATATTCTTGCTTATGCTTTCACTTTGTTAGTCGGTGTTCACACTTTGCCACTGTATCATCCATGCTACTTTATTTCTTTTTCTCGTTTTCTTTTCGTGTGTCAGTCTAGTTTGAGAAAACCAAAAAATATTTTCTTGTTCTTCTTTTGCTTGTTGGGAGTTTTCCCGTGTAAATAGTTTTCTTTTTCTTTGGGTCAAGGTAGAAGACCATGGTTACAATGTTTAGTGGCTCTCGCATGCATATATGTTTATCTATTAAAGAGCCATATTACTTTGTCTTCTCCTTTGTGTTTACCTGCAGATTCCAGCTTAGTCCAATGCACAAGCACTCTTATTATTGTTCACATCGTTCGGTCGTGCAAGTGAAAGGCAATAATGACGATATATGATGAAGTGACTGAGCCTGGAAAAGCTGGTATGAACTCGATCTATTTTGTTTTTGTAAATACGACTAGCTCATTGTTCCTAGTTCAGCTTTGTTGTGAGAGAAACATGTTTGCAATGAAAACTTAGAGATCATAGTTGATGATGCCATGCTTACCTAGCTAGGAGCTTATAATGGTTTGTCTTGGATGCCAACATGAACTTTGAGATGACTATGATGTAGTATGATAGGATGGTATCCTCCTTTGAATGATTCAAGTGGCTTGACTTGGCGCATGTTCACGCATGTAGTTGAAACGAAATCAACATAGCCTCTATGATATTCATGTTCATGGTGATTTATGTCCTACTCATGCTTGCACTCAATGTTAGTTAATCTCAATGCATTTTGATGACTCTTGTCGCTCCCTAGTTGGTCGCTTCCCAGTCTTTTGCTAGCCTTCACTTGTACTAAGCAGGAATACTACTTGTGCATCCACTTCCATAAACCCAAAGTTGTTCCATATGAGTCCACCATACCTACCTATATGCAGTATCTACCTGCCGTTCCAAGTAAATTTGCATGTGCCACTCTCTAAACCTTCAAGAAATAATTTGCTTTGCATGCCCGAACCGCTCATGTGGTGACAGGGGGCTATCAGTATCTTCCATGCTAGGGGTCTTATCCTCGATATGTGTTTATTCACTATCATTCACGAGAAAGGGGTCGGTAATTGGAAAGCCCAGTTCCATGCTCAAATCGAAAAGATAATTGCAAACAAAACTCCCCCAGGATTGTTGTTGGTATGGACGTCACCTGAAGATTCGGCTAGTCGTGGAGTGTGATTGATTGGTGGTGGGGGAGTCAAAACTTTACTTTTCTATTTGGGAACCGCCTATAGCATGTGTAGCGTGGAAGATGGTGAGAACTCTTAGTCATTGCGTTGACAATGGAAGCATGCCACCCAAAATTATTATCTCTGTTCTCAAAGCTTGAGCTCTGGCACCTCTGCAAATCAATGCTTCCCTCTACGAAGGGGCTGTCTATTTATGTTCCTGTTGAGTCATCCTACTCTTATAAAAGCACCAATTAGAGAGCACCTCTATCATTTTTATGCTTTGCTTTTAACTGTGTTGAGTATGACTGTGACTGGATCTTCTTTGCCATGAATTACAATGTTCAGTCAGCCCTTGGTCTTTGAAGATTCTCTGCATTTATGTTTTGCGGTCTCAGAAAGAGCTAGCGAGATACCATCTATTCGTACTGCTTCATGATTGTTTTGATTGAAGTGTTGACGTTTAAGACTTATTATTATTTGCTCGCTAGTTGACTATGCCATTGATATGAGTTTACCGTGAGACCTAGATGTCATTTGCTTATGTTGTTATCTTGTGATCTTGCTGAAATTCTGGTTATGAGTTAGACATAGTTGCAACAACAAGATAAAACAGAGTTTGTAAAAGTTTTTCTTTTGTCTCTTTCAGTTTGTCAACTGAATTGCTTGAGGACAAGCAAGGCTTTAAGCTTGGGGAGTTGATACGTCTCCGTCGTATCTACTTTTCCGAACTCTTTTGCCCTTGTTTTGGACTCTAATTTACATGATTTGAATGGAACTAACCCGAACTAACGTTGTTTTCAGCAGAATTGCCATGGTGTTGTTTTTGCGCAGAAATAAAAGTTCTCGGAATGACCTGAAAATTTACGAAGAATTTTTGTGGAAATTATGAAAAATACTAGCGCAAGAATCAGCGGAGGAAGTGGAGCTGTGAGCCCACAAGACCACCCCCCCCCCCCCCCCCCGCTGGTCGCGCTTGGCAGGCTTGTGGGGCCCACAACGCTCCACCGCCTCCAAATCCGGCTCTATTTAGTATGTCTCGCTCGGAAAAAATCAAGGAGAAGAGATCATCGTGTTTTATGATACGGAGGCGCCGCCACCTCCTGTTCTTCATCTGGAGGGCAGATCTGGAGTCCGTTCTGGGCTCCGGAGAGGGGAGATCATCGCCATCGTCATCACCAACCTTCCTTCATCGCCAATTCCATGATGCTCTTCACCGTTCGTGAGTAATCTCATCGTAGGTTTGCTGGACGGCGATGGGTTGGATGAGATCTATCATGTAATCGAGTTAGTTTTGACGGGGATTGATCCCTAGTATCCACTATGTTCTGAGATTGATGTTTCTAATACTTTGCCATGCTTAATGCTTGTCACTAGGGCCTGAGTGCCATGATATCAGATCTGAACCTATTATGTTGTCGCCAATATATGTGTGTTTTTGATCCTATCTTGCAAGTTGTAGTCACCTACTATGTGTTATGACCCAGCAACCCCGGAGTGACAATAGCCGGAACCACTCCCGGAGATGACCTTAGTATGAGGAGTTCATGTATTCACCAAGTGTTAATGCGTTGGTCTGGTTCTTTATTAAAAGGAGAACTTTAATATCCCGTAGTTTCCATTAGGACCCCGCTGCCACGGGAGGAATGGACAATAAATGTCATGCAAGTTCTTTTTCCTAAGCACGTATGACTACGTACGAAATACATGCCTACATTAGATTGACGAACTGGAGAAGGTTACTTATCTCTCCGTGTTATAACTGTTGCATGATGAATAGCATCCGGCATAATCATCCATCACTGATCCAATGCCTACGAGTTTTTTCCTACTGGTCCTTGCTATGTTACTTTGTTGCTATTGCTGTTACTTTGCTGCTACTGGTTACTGCTGCTACTGCTGCTATCACCCTGCTTTGCTACTGATACTTTGCTGCAAATACTAAATCTTTCACGTGTGGCTGAATTGACAACTCAACTGCTAATACTTGAGAATATTCTTTGGCGTCCCCTTGAGTCGAATCAATAAATTTAGGTTGAATACTCTACCCTCGAAAACTGTTGTGATCCCCTATACTTGTGGGTTATCAGGCCCCTCTCCGCCGCCGGGTCAATCCGGCGCCGCCCCGTGCTGCCCCTGCAACGCCACGGCCGGCCCTGGCGCATCCCCTACTCGCAGGTCTCGGTGCCCAGTGGCCCCGCCTCCACCTCCCTTAGCCCCTCCGGCCGAGGCCACTCCGCCTCCGCCTCCCTCAGCCCCTCCGATCGAGGCCACTCTGCCTCCGGTCCTCCTCTCCACCACCACGAACCGGTCACCGCGTCACGTGCACCTCGACGCCATCGTCAACCCCTCCCCCCCCCACCAAAGCTCCTCCAAGCCGGAGCTCCTCCTCACTGGATCCGACGCCGCCTCCTCCGCCCGTCCCCGGGAACTCCGGCTACACTGGGCCTTCCCGTCAACGTCGATGAGCCTACATTCGGGCTCCTCCCACAACCCCTTCCTTCCTTTCCCCGCTCTGGTTCCGTTTCGGCGCTCCGCACCGCGGCCTCCGGCGATCTCCATCGTGCCCCTTCGGGCCCTTCCTGTTGGTCCAGGAGGAGTAGCCTCCTGTGAACTGTTAGGAGATAGATCAAAAAATAAAATGAAATAAAATAAGAACAAACAGTGTATGTATGCAAGTTTTATGTATGTATGTATGTATGTATGTATATATGTATTTGAGTATGTATGCATGTATGTAGAAAGAGGTAAATATGTATATGTGTGTTTGTGTGTTGTGTGTGGTGAGCCGATGGGCCATTTCCATGTGCGGCCAACCCACCCCCCACTCTCACTTATAGGGAGGCCCCACACAACCTTCTGTTAAAAAAAATAAAAAAATAAAAACATAATATATTTAATAAATAGTTAATTAATTAGTGAATTAATTATTGAATTAATTAATTAGGTAATTATAATAATTATGAGTAATTAGAATAATTAAGTAAATCTGTTAATATAGATAAGTATTTATCCTAACAGAATATGACACGTGGGTCCCCCACTAAAGTAATGTGATTAATTAATAATTAACCCTAATTAAAAATTGTGTCTATGACACGTAGGACCCACTAGTCATAGTTGACCAGTCAACTCCCGATGTCAGCATGACATCATGCTCATGTCATAATAGTATTTAATAATTAATTAAATCTGTTTTAAATTCCTAATTATTGAATAAAACTTTAAAATTAATAAAAAATAAACCGTAGCTCACATGAAAATATTTTCAACATCAAAGTTGATCAGGAGAACGAGACGAACCTGGATACATGGTCCATTCCTTTGTCACGCGTCCCTAGCATAGCAAACATGGAACTTTTCCATCGTTTTTCGTCTGACCGGTAGTAGCCACAGACCCGGAAAATATCGTCAGATATTCTTTCGACCCGTCTACGACATGTGTTGCTGCGTTAGCTCATGCCTAGCCTGCATATTGCCATGTCATGCTTAGTGTTGCACCTGTTGTTGTTATTTATTGTTTATCCCCACTCTTCTTACCGGTAGACCCCGAGTCCGACGCTGCTGCCGGGTACATCTTCGCTCCCGACGGCCAGCCCTTTGCCGCACAGCAACAAGGCAAGCAAACCCCGTTTGATCATCCGAGTATCGCCTATGTCTTTCTTCCTCCTGCTTGCATTAGAATTTTGCTACTATTGTACTTAGCTCCTATATCTGATGCATAGCCTAATTTGGATGAACTGCTACTTTCAGTACCGCACATTAAACTGTTTAGTATAGGTGGAGCAGCCATCCCCTGTGACCCCTTAGTCCAGTTGCCCCGCTTAATTGTCGAGTCTCGATCCCTGATCAATGAGCCAGACCCGGCATAGCACTTACACCCCCTTAGTTATGCGGCGCTACAGAGCTACTATCGGGTACCCAGGGTGACACCTCGTGAAGTACTCATGATGATATATTTGTAGTGCAGCTAGTCGGTCATGGTTATCAAGGGTGATTCCTCTTTCACCACTCCCGATGATGACTCTGTCGTGCAACCCCTCAAGTGTGAGATCCTCGAGGGTGATTCCTCTAAGTCCACCTTGACGGTTACATCATCCGGGATCCAACGAGGGTGGTACCTCGGATTCCCCCCGATGATTACAACCACACAGTTACTTGACCATGTTACTAGGATCTTTGATGACTAGATGTTAGGCGGGTGGATTCACGCATGGATGTGTCGATGACTTAATTAAAATGATAATGGATTTGGATATTTGATCTGGATTGGTCGGAAGGCCTTATTATGCACTAACCATCTCCGTGGTAAGAATTATGGGTACTCGACATCGCGGTATCAGCCGAAGCTCTTCAGACGTCTGCGATGGAGCGGTGCGCGCCTGAGTAGTCCCGAGATGCATCGCGCTTGTGATTCACGGGTGCTAGAACTGACATCGGCCGCCCACGCATCATGCAGGAGCACAGAGGGCAAGTGGGCCCACGACCCCTTTGTGCTTAGGAGTTAGACCAGCGGGTCGGCCTCTCTTTTGAGCTTAGGTGGGGCTGCGGCGTGTCGATATTCTGAGGTCGGGCATGACCCAGAAAATGTGTCCGGCCTGAGTGTTATCGAGCGCGTCGGGAATATGTTGTGCACCCTTGGAGGGAAGAACTTATCTATTCGAATAGCCCTGTCCACGATTACAGGACGACTTGGAGTTGTGCCCTGAACTTATACAACTACAATGGTTACTTAACTGGAATTAGTTGCCCCTGGATCGCTTCCTCGCACGGAGTCAAGGGAGGATCTCTGGGCGTGATCTCATATAATTATTCCCGCAACAATATGACTATTAATTGTGTTACCTTTCTCTACTCTCGTCTATTGCTGCAAGACCCCTGAAGATGCTAGTCTTCGATAGGACTAGGCCTTTTCTCTCTATTCTCGCATTGCTGCAGTCAGTACACATAAAAACCCCTCCTTTGATACTGTTGCATACTTAGCTTAGTTCTGATGTAAGACTTGCGAGTACTTTGGATGAGTACTCACTGTTGCTTTTCTCCCCCTTTGCACCTTGATCCATTGTTGCGACCAGATGATGGAACCCAGGAGATGGAGTATCCTCCCGACGCCTGTCACCCCGATGGTGACTTCTTCGTGCAGGCCGCTGAAGACCAGGAGTAGTTAGAAGGTTCCTAGGTAGGAGGCCTCACCTCGTTCGATCGTTGTATCTTTTGTGCTAGCCTTCTCTAAGGCACCCCATGTTTAATGTATGTACTTAGATATTGTTGCTTCCGTTGACTCGTGTGTTTATCGAGCTTCTGTATTCTAGCCCTCGAGGCCCCTTTCTTGTAATATGAAGCTTGTATTGTTTTATTTGTGTCTAGAGTTGTGTTGTGATATCTTCCCGTGAGTCCTTGAGTTTGATCTTACGCATTTGCGTGTATGATTAGCGTACGATTAAATCGAGGGCGTCACAAGTTGGTAACAGAGCCGACTACCTGTAGGTAGCCCCCTTTCCAACTCCTTGGCCGAAGTTGAGTCTTGCATTTGAAAAACTTTACTAACACACATGTTGTGGCTTATGGGCCCACATCTCAATCGGGTGGTATTAGTATATTTTTACTCCTTCTCTATACTTTGAGCTCTACTCTCTCTTCTCTTTCGGGTTAAAGATTTTTCTAACTCTAACTCTAGGTTATCGCAACTATTTCCTCTTGGAGAGCCCCTCATTCCAGACGATGGCTTGATTCATCAGAAGACTCTGAAGATACTCTCTGATGTTCTCTCGAGAACTTGTGCCATCGCTTCTGCGATTTCCCTTCCTCCGTCAACCCTTATGGATAACTGCATACAAATGTTGTTCATACCTTCTTTTCCAATTGCTCTTGTTTTTACGAGATGCAACGAATTATCTTGTCGGGGATTCGTCCATCATCAGTTATCATGGGTTTTGAAAGTTCTTAGAATTGCTATTTGATCTTTCGGAATCCCGAGTAGCCTATTGCTCTTGACCTTTCTCACCTGCTTGCATTATGGTTAAATCCATATGTCTAGCAACATTCATTAAAATCCTTTGTGATTTTCTTGTGATCTTATTGATTCGACCTCTGTGTGAATGTGCACAATCATCTGTGATACTCATAAATTGTCTTTCCAGCTCAGACGTATTTCTAGACAAAGCTAGTTCTCGACAAATCAACTTTGGTTGGTTTTCCATCTAAGTCCATTCAACATACTTGTATTTGATCGGAGCATCTAATTATGATACCCCAACCTGGAAATCCTAATTCTTTTGGTAATTAAGTATCGATATTTTTCAGATGTTCTATAACCCGATGCATTGCATCCTATCCCCCTCTGATTGAGTACCGATATTCACATGAGGTCCTTTGTGGACCATCAAACCCATTGTTGGGTTATTATCCGACGGCATCCTTGCTTTCAAAAATTCTTGTGATATGCTTCCCCTGACACATGATGCCATTGGTAAATTGTGTTTTCTCCCTCTGATAAATTGTATCCTATGCTTTTGTTGGCCATGCTCTGTTGTCAAGCATGTGTTAATTACTCTTGTAGTGTATGGTATATGTTCCTAAGATGCCCCGACGGGTTGAACCTATGCCTTCCTAAATCAATATAACTCGAAAAGTTTCATGAGTCTTACTCTTCTGGTGCTTTGCCGAATATCCTTTCAAAACTTCAACATCATTAAAGACGGGGAGTAAATGACACGTGGTGCATTGATGAAGTTGGAGTCGACCTTGAACTTTGTGTTCATGCCCATGGAAACGACGTTGATCTTATCATAGAAGCTTCTCGTATCAATAATCATTCATTATATGATTTGATCTGGTATATGTGATCTTGTCCTTTGCAATCATGGTTCCAACCATTTTGTCCTACCTTGATTTCATTGTCATACGAGTTAAGGTGATCTTCAGATCAATACATCGGGCCAAGCCTTAATGTTGATCTACCTTCGAGTGTTGTCCCTTGTATCCCGGGAATATCACGAAGCTACATATCTTCTTGTGAGATCCTCATCAACTATGATATTTTCATTAATTCCAGTTTCCTCGTGTTTGAGTTGTTGGGCACGCGAGTACATCGACAACTGAATCGAGTATGCATTGCGATTCAACAACTTTTAGTAATCTTCCTTGTTTATGAGTTTGTACTCGATCATGTCATTGCAAGCTGTTAAGATACATCATCATCGTCATGTTGGAGCTCAACCATGCTATCTATACCCTTCATCCCTGGAACACAATTCCAACTGTTCAATAAGCTTGCATCGAGCTTTCTACATCATGTTGGTTGTCCTGAAAGGCAATCTCAATTCTAAGCTAGCAGTCTTATCTGTGTTTCCGACAACCTCGTGCTTCATCATTCCCTTGCTTGATGTCGTCGCTGAACGATTACATCTTCGTGAAGCTTCTCGACAAATGTGTCGTGATCATCATCAACATTATGAGCTCTTGCAGGGTATCGACCGAATGCATGATGAGAAATACCATCCTTGCCCTCTATGATCTCTGTTATCGTCGACAACCTTCTTGCCTTCCCTCTTACACAAACTTGTTCGTGTTTTGTGTTGTCCCCTGTGTTCCTCGCTATCCAGTTTATGTTATCTTCTACCTTGGGGTATTACCATATTTATGTCAAGAATGTTGTGAGCATCATTGCACCTCTTAAGAATTCTTGATATAGTAATACTTCTCGCCACCACCATTCATTTCTTGGTCCCGTGTTGTTTCAAACCGGAATACCAACAAGTGAACCTTGATGTGTGATCCCAGTACTTCTGGTAACCCTATTGCCTTCAGGATAACAACTAATTGCTTCATTCTTGGTGTGTTGGCTGTTGACTCACTATTTTTTTGACAGTGGTTGTGGTACTCCGTCTGTATTTCCGAGCGCACCATTCAACCAGTGTCTATTTGTTGTTGTTCCCTTGAGCATACGACATTATATCATTTGACTTGACAAATGCTATCCCCTTGATATTATAAAATATGGAAATTCAACCCTGTCAAAACCTTAAGGGGTTGTTGTTGATCCCATCAGCCACACCGTGAAATTTCTCTTTGTTTGATAATGAAACTCTTGAAAATATTATCTTCGTGCCTAGCTCATGAATAATATGTTTGATAGCAGAAATGTTTTCCCAAAGTTCATGTACATTCTTACCGCCGTGAATACGAGGAAGAATTGTTCCACTTCCTCTCTGGCCATCCCAAATCATTCACGCATGTGCGAAGTGATATATGTTTTGAAGATTTAGTATCTTCACTTCATATAATTTCTCTTAGCACGCCAAGCTACTGACTGATTTGATCAAGGAAAAGAAGTTCCTTCATAAGAGCTATATCGAGGCTTACACAAGGACCTCGATATCCCTGATGAGGGTTCTCAAATCAGAACTCGGTTGCATGTCGTTGTAAGAATTCCACGTGGGCACAAATGTCTTGACATTGTGTTCATGTGTCTTACAATCCAACTCATAATCCAAAATTTGCTTCCGTGGTTCATATCCCGAGAATCTTGCGATATCATCTCGGTTGTTTTTGGTTGTCCCCTTTTCTTCTCACGCACCCTGAGACTGAGGTATCCTGACACCAATCAGATCTGAATCTCGGGTAGATATGATGGATGGAACATTTTCCCAATAATTATAACTTTGGTCTTATGTAACCTGGTACGGTGATGACTTGTGTGGCACACCGGGCAAAGGACCTATTGTTATAATTTCTTCCATGTGTAAGGCTGGCTAATTCTACCATGAGGAAATTGTAGGACTAAGTTTTATAAGATTTCCTCATGGATCCTTTTTGTGTATCCATTGGTTCGACCTTTACCAATGACCATGTTGATGCTACCCCGAAGCACGGATGTGGTACTTCAAAATTCAACAGGAACATTGGAAGCGCAATGCTAAATTGTTCCTAATCGATTATCCAACCCGTATGGTATGGGTAAACATCATGATTCTTCTTGCCTCTTTGTCTAAATGGTTATGTACTTGATGACCTATCATGTATACCATACTCTATGTTTTTCCTCGGGAATGGTATACTTTAATAGCTATGTGTGTGAACACATTTTCCTTCCTATTGGTCTATTTGACCTCTCTTGTGGCACAACTTATCTAAGCAGTGTTAATTCCCTGCTTAGGTAAAAACCTCGGTATACAACTCTGTTAGTAAGACCCTATTACTATTTTGGAAAACATTCCGGTAGCCGCCCATGGACGAGAGCCTTGCATATTGGTCCGCCTCGTTGCAACGAGCAGGAAAATGGTTCTATTCGACCCCCGCCCTTGGTACCGACGTTGTTGCCAACATAACTGGCGGGCTATCCTCTGACATGTCTTCCTACCAAGACAATATGTCACCCCTCTGCCTACTCCCGGCCCACATGGTGGACCCATAACCCAAAGTTCCACATGATTGAAACCTGACTCTCCTGTACATATTTGACTCCAAAGTATCCTTTACACTTGGCTTCGTATGGAATTTCAGAACCACCGTTCAATGGACCGATCACTCTTCGGTCCGGATGTTACCCAGCCTGCTGAAGATCAAATCTGCATTATTCTTGAGAATGTGAAGGCTTCTTAGTCTCATCAGAAAAGTCAGTATGACCGTCATCATCAAGATATGATCTATCAACCTGGCGAAAAGGCTTATCTTCGTGTCACACCAATGAGAGGTGCATACCGTTTTGGGATCAAGGGCAAGTTAGCTCCTCGCTATATTGGCCCTTTCACTATTCTCGAAAGGCATGGAAGAGTGGTTTATCAATTGGAACTGTCGGCGAACCTTTCTCAGGTTCACGATGTCTTCCATGTGTCTCAGCTCCGTCGCTGCTTCAAGGATCCTATTCGAGCAGTGGATCATGATATGCTTGAGCTACAACAAGACCTCTATTATAAAGAACATCTGGTCTGCATTCTCGACCAAGCTGAACGTCAGAATCATCACAAAGTCACCAAGTTCCTTAAAGTGCAGTGGTCAAATCATCCTGAAGATGAAGCCACTTGGGAACGCGAGGATCATCTTCGTGATGAATACCCCGAGCTTTTTCCTTCTACCTCTTAATTCTCGGGACGATAATTCTTATTAGTAGGGGAGTGTTGTGACATCCTCAGCTTTTGCTATAGTGTTGAATGTAATTAAGCTACAGTGATCCCACGCTAATTATGCCACGTCACCGCGATTTCTATCGTTGATCTCGTGTTAGTCGAAACCGAGTCAAATTCAAAATTTAAATATAAGTCGAACGAGAAAAGTTTCGAATGTTAAAATAAAAATGTCGGATGAGTTACAAATATTCCTTAATTATTTATAGAATTGAATCGAACATTTTTAAAATTATTTAAAATCCATATATATTTAGAAGAGAAACTATAAAGAAATAAATAAATAAAACCCGGCCCGACTGGGCCAAATGGCCCAGTCGGCCACCCCCACAACCCACTAACCCACCTGGGGGTATAAGATCCCCACGGGAAACCCTAAGCCCCAACGCCTGCTCCCCACTCCCACCTGGCGCTGCCAGGGCAAACCCCCGCGCTTCCCCACCAACCGTCATCTTCACCCCTCGTCAGATCCCACGAGGGAATCAAGCCCCCCCGGTCGCCCCTGCTCCCTTGCTCTGCATCGCCCCGCTTCACCCCTCACCTCGTCAACCCCCGACTGAACCCCCACGAGTGCCAGGAGCCCACTGCTATTGCAACAAAAGACCTTCCAATGGCGCCACAAATAGGCACATCGATGGGAGAATACTTGCCTTGATCCTTCTGTTGCGGCTATGCCTTAAGGGACTTCCTAGGCAAGTATGCAAAGGATTTCCCCCGTGGCCTTGGAGCCTTGCGTTGGTGCTCCCTCGAAGCGGAAAGGGTGATGTAGCGTAGCGGTGGTAAGTATTTCCCTCAGTTTGAGAACCAAGGTATCAATCCAGTGGAGGAGTATCTCAAGATCCTGCACAAACACAAAAGCTTGCTCCCAACGCTATGAAGGGGTTGTCAATCCCTTATAGATTGTTTGCCAAGTGAGAACTGAAAGCAACAAAGTAACAAAGCAAAGTAAAAGCGGAGGTGTAAATAATGGATGTGAATAGACCCGGGGGCCGTAGTGTTTACTAGTGGCTTCTCTCATGAAAGCAAGTAGACGGTGGGTGAACAAATTACTGTCGAGCAATTGATAGAACTGCGCAAAGTTGTGACGATATCTATGCAATGATTCTATCTATAGGCATCACGTCTAAAACAAGTAGACCGATACTTTCTGCATCTACTACTATTACTCCACACGTCGACCACTACCCAGCATGCATCTAGTGTATTAAGTCCATAAGAACAGAGTAACGCCTTAAGCAAGATGACATGATGTAGAGGTATAATCTCAAACCAATGATAAAAACCCCATCTTTTTACCCTTGATGGCAACTACTTGATGTGTGCCTTGCTGCACCTACTGTCACTGGGAAAGGTCACCACATGGTAGAACCCAAAACCAAGCACTTCTCCCATTGCAAGAATCATAGATCTAGTTGACCAAACAAAACCCAAGACTCGGAGAGACTTACAAGGATATAAAATCATGCATATAAGAAATCAGCAAAGACTCAAATATATATCATAGATAATCTGATCACAAATCCACAATTCATCGGATCTCGACAAACACACTGCCAAAGAAGATTACATCAGATAGATCTCCATGAAGATCATGGAGAACTTTGTATTGAAGATCCAAGAGAGAGAAGAAGCCATCTAGCTACTAACTACGGACCCGTAGGTCTGAAGTGAACTACTCACGAGTCACTGGAGCGGCGATGATGATGATGAAGAAGCCCTCCAACTCCAAATTTCCCTCCGGCAGGGCGCTGGGAAGGTCTCCAGATGAGATCTCGCGGAAACGGAAGCTTGCGGCGACGGAAAAGTATTTTTGAGGCTCCCGTGATTTTTTGCTGAATATTTGGGATTATATAGGCCAAGGATCTAGGTCAGGGGGCGGCCAGGGAGGCCACAAGCCCTGACACCGCCGCCTCCCCTGGTGGCGGAGTGAGAGCTTGTGGGCTCCCTGGAGCCCACCTGGCTTGGCCCAGAGGTCCCCTGATCTTCTTCCGTTCGGGAAAAATAATTTCGGGGTTTTTATTCCATTTGGACTCCGTTCCAAAATCATATCCGAAAAGAATCAAAGACACAGAAAAAACAGGAACTGGCACTTGGCACTGAATTAATAAGTTAGTCCCAAAAAAGATATAAAAGGTACAAAAAACATCCAAAGAAGACAAGATAACAGCATGAAACCATCAAAAATTATAGATACATTTGAGACGTATCAAGCATCCCCAAGCTTAACTCTTGCTCGTCCTCGAGTAGGGAAGTGATAAAGAATGAATTTTTTATGCTTTCATGTTACCTAGCATAGATGTCCTTTGTAATTCCTCTTATGTGACGTGAATGTTCAGATCCATTAGATTCAAAACAATAGTTTTCTCTTGACGTGGAAACAATAATAATTCAAGCAAACTAGCAAGGTAATCATGAACTTTCAAAATAACAAGGCCAAAAGAAAGTTATCCCTACAAAAGCATATAGGCTGGCTATGGTCTATCATCATTGCACAACGAATTTAAATCATGCACAACCTCGGTATTGGCCAAGTAATTGTTTCACACCTTTACTTTCTCAAACCTTTTCAACTCTCACGCAATACATGAGCGTGAGCCATGGTTATAGCACTATAGATGGTGTGGAGTGTGGTGGAGGTTGCAAGACAAAAAAGGAGAAGATAGTCACATTAACTAGGCATATCAATGAGCTATGGAGATGCTCATCAATAGATATCAATGTGAATGAGTAGGGATTGCCATACAAATGATGCACTAGAGCTACGAGTATGTGAAAGCTCTTAAAGAAAACTAGTGGGTGTGCATCCAACTTACTTGCTCACGAAGACCTAAGGCAATTTTGAGGAAGCCTATCATTGGAATATACAAGCCAAGTTATATAATGAAAATTTCCCACTAGCTATATGGTGGTGACAAAACGAGAGACTCTCAATCATGAAGATCATGGTGCTTAATATGCACAAGTGTGGAAAAAGTGGTAGCATTGTCCCTTCTCTCTTTTTCTCTCATTTTTTTATATTTATTTTTTATTTTTTTGGTGGGCTCTTTGGCCTCTCTTTTTTTTTGTGGGCTTCTTTGGCCTCTTTTATTTCCTCACATGGGACAATGCTCCATTAATGATGATCATCACACTTTCAACTAAAACTTAGAGTACTGATGACTCTATATCGAATGCCTTCGGTAGTGTACCGTGGCAATGATCTAGCATGGCATAGACATCAATGGAAACATCATGCTAGCTATCTTACGATCATGCAATGGCAATGTAGACGTGGTGGCACATGTCATGGTGGTAGTTGCATGGCAATATATCTCAGAATGACTTTGAAAAAGCCATAGTAGGTAGGTATGGTGGCTGTTTTGAGGGAGGCTAATGGTGGGTTTTGTGCACCGGCGAAAGTTGCACGACACTAAGAAGATAGTGATGGTGGAAGGTGAAAGTGCATTTAAACCATGGACTCAACATTAGTCGTCAAGAACTCATATACTTGTTGCAAAAGTTTTATTAGTAATCGAAACAAAGCATTCAACGCATGCTCCTAGGGGAAGGGTTGGTAGGTATAAACCATGGCGCGATCACGACCGCCACGCAAAGGATGACAATCAATATACTAATCATGCTCAGATTTCATCACATAGCGGTTCACCATACGTGCATGTTATGGGAATCACTAACTTCAACACAAGTATTTCTAGATCAACAACACCTTACTAGCATGACTTCAATATTACCATAACCACAACTCAAAACTAATTGAGATGAATCAAACTTCTCTAACTATTCAATGCACATGAAGGTGGAAGTTTTCGTATCCCTTTGGATAGCTACCCCTTTTTAGACTACTTTCAAAGCATAGATCAACTACCAAGCCATGCACCGTTGTGCTCTAAAAGATATAAGTGAAGCACATAGAGCAAAAGTATCTAGCTCAAAAGATATAAGTGAAACACATGTGAGCTGAATTTTCTACCAAAACATATAAGTGAAGCTTGACAAAATCACGGTGAGTGCACGTCTCTCTATCTAGGTGTGCAGCAAGTATGATTGTGACACAACAAAAATAAAAGACTCCTACGATACAAGACGCTCCAAGCAAAAACACATAACATGTGGTGAATAAAAATATAGCCCCAAGTAACGTTACCGATGGATTGAAGACGAGAGAGGGGATGCCTTCCCGGGGCATCCCCAAGCTTAGGCTTTTACGGCATCCTTGAATCTCTTGGGGTGCCTTAGGAATCCACAAGGTTGATCTCTTGCCACTCTTTATCTCTTTGTCCATAAGAACTTCACCCAAAACTTGAAAACTTCACAACACGAAACTTAAACAGAAACTCGTGATAACATTAGTACAAGAAAGCAAACCACCACTTCCTTAGGTACTGTAGCAAACTTAAATTCTACTTGTGCTGATGTTGGGTTACTGTACTTTCAATCTTCCATGGCTAATACCCCCCGATACTATCCATAGTTTCATCAAAATAAGCAACCAATGCAACAAAAACAGAATCTGTTAACAGCAGACCAGCCTGTAGCAATCTGTATATTTCGTATACCTCTCGTACTTCAAAAATTCTGAAAAATTAAGACAGTCTGAAGAATTTGCGTATCAATCAGCAGCAAAAAGAATCAACTCAAACGCTCTTACAGAAAAAAAATGAAAATACTTTTCGTGAGCAGAAAGTTTCTGTCTTTTCCAGCATGACCAAACGATCATCCCCAAGACTAATCATAACGGTTTTGCTTGGCACAAACGCAAAAATAAACACAAAAAACACAATAATAACAGAATTATGAAAGTGTGGAAAACACAAAATAGAAAGAAAAAGGATAGATTCGTTGGGTTGCCTCCCAACAAGCGCTTTTGTTTAACGCCCTTAGCTAGGCAAAAAGTGATGGAATCACGTATAGTCATCTTTGGTGCTCAAACCATAAGTAGCCCTCATCATAGATTCATAAGGCAATCTTATTTTCTTTCTAGCAAAGTGCTCCATGCCCTTATTTAAAGGAAATTGAAATCTAATATTCCCTTCCTTCATATCGATGATAGCACCAATAGTCCTTAGGAAAGGTCTACCAAGAATAATGGGACATGAAGGATTGCAATCTATGTCAAATACAATGAAATCTACAGGTACATAGTTCTTATTTGCAACAATAAGAACATCATCGATCCTCCCCATGTGTTTCTTGACAGTAGAATCCGCAAGATGCAAATTAAGAGAACACTCTTCAATCTCATGAAAACCAAGAATATCACATAAAGACTTTGGAATCGCGGAAACACTAGCACCCAAATCACACAAAGCATTGCACTCATAGTTTTTTATCTTGATTTTGATAGTAGGTTCCCACTCATCACGAAGTTTTCTAGGTATAGAGACTTCTAGTTCGAGCTTCTCTTCAAGAGATTTCATCATAGCATCTACGATATGCACGGTAAAGGCTTTGCTTTGGCTATAAGTGTGTGGAGAGTTTGCAATGGATTGCATCAAAGAAATGCATTCAAACAAGGAGAAATTATCATAATTGAATTCCTTGAAATCCAAAGTGGGAGTTTCATTACTACCCAAAATTTTGACTTCTTCTATTCCACTCTCCACACCTTTATCATCAAGATAGGTGGACTCTGAATCATTGGGGCGTTTTTCAACCAAAGTGGATGCATGTCAAGCCCCTCCATAACTAGGTTTGACACGCGAAAACAAAGATTCAAGAGGAGACACACCAAGCACTTTAAGATCTTCGTGATTTGCATCACTAGAACGCACCCTTTTAAACCATTCATGTCTAGCGCGAATTTGGGCGGTTCTTTCTTTGCTCTCATTCATGGAGATACGCATAGCTTTCAGAGTTTCATCCAAGTTGACCTTGGGAGGAGCGCATCTAACTTTCAAAGCATCAATATCACAAGACATCATATCAACGCTCTTAGCCAAATCGTCTATTTTGAGTAGTTTTTCCTCTATGGACGCATTGAAAATATTTTGAGAGTTGATGAACTCTTTGATATTACAGTGTGCACCTTTTTGCTAGCAGGCGACCTTTCAGTGTGCCACTGAGAGTAGTTGGTCATGATATTGTCTAGGAGTTTTGTAGCGTCTCCTAACGTGATTTCCATGAACGTTCCACCTGAGGCGGAGTCCAAAATATTGCGAGAAGCGAAATTCAAGCTAGCGTAAAAGATTTGTATAATCATCCACAAACTCAAGCCATGAGCAAGACAATTTCTAATCAAAAGCTTCATCCTCTCCCAAGATTGTGCAACGTGTTCATGATCAAGTTGCTTGAAATTCATGATATCGTTACGTAAGGACATGATCTTAGCCGGCGGAAAATACTTGGATATGTAAGCATCTTTGCACTTATCCCAAGAATCGATACTATTTTTAGGCAAAGAAGAATACCAAGTTTTTGCGCGATCTCGCAACGAGAAAGGAAAAAGTTTCAACTTAATCACGTCATTATCCATATCTTTTTTCTTTTGCATATCACAAAGCTCAATGAAGGTATTGAGATGGGATGCGGCATCTTCACTAGGAAGGCTAGAGAATTGCTCTTTCATAACAAGATTCAGCAAAGCTGCGTTGATTTCATACGATTCCGCACTAGTGACGGGAGCAATCGGAGTACTAATAAAATCATTATTATTAGTGCTCGAGAAGTCGCAAAGTTTGGTGCTTTCAGCCATGATGACTTCAACAAACAAACAAGCACACAAGCAAGCGAGAAAACCGGCAAAGGGAAATGGCAAATGCAAAAGAAAACGGCGAAGGAGAAAGGCAAATGAAAACGGCAAATGTGAAGTGGGGGAGAGGAAAAAGAGAGGCAACTGGCAACAAAAGTAAATACAAGAGATGAGTTTGTGAGACCTACTTGGATAGATCTTGATTTCTCCTCCCCAGCAACGGCGCCAGAAATACTTCTTCTACTGCAACAAAAGACCTTCCAATGGTGCTAGAAATAGGCACGTCGACGGGAGAATACTTGGCTTGATCCTTCTGCTGCGGCTACGCCTTAAGGGACTTCCTAGGCAAGTATGCAAAGGATTTCCCCCGTGGCCTTGGAGCCTTGCGTTGGTGTTCCCTCGAAGCGGAAAGGGTGATGTAGCGTAGCGGTGGTAAGTATTTCCCTCAGTTTGAGAAGCAAGGTATCAATCCAGTGGAGGAGTATCTCAAGATCCTGCACAAACACAAAAGCTTGCTCCCAACGCTATGAAGGGGTTGTCAATCCCTTATAGATTGTTTGCCAAGTGAGAACTGAAAGCAACAAAGTAACAAAGCAAAGTAAAAGCGGAGGTGTAAACGATGGATTTGAATAGACCCGGGGCCGTAGTGTTTACCAGTGGCTTCTCTCATGAAAGCAAGTAGACGGTGGGTGAACAAATTACTATCGAGCAATTGATAGAACCGCGCAAAGTCGTGACGATATCTATGCAATGATTCTATCTATAGGCATCACGTCTAAAACAAGTAGACCGATACTTTCTGCATCTACTATTATTACTCCACACGTCGACCGCTATCCAGCATGCATCTAGTGTATTAAGTCCATAAGAACAGAGTAACGCCTTAAGCAAGATGACATGATGTAGAGGGATAATCTCAAACCAATGATAAAAACCCCATCTTTTTACCCTTGATGGCAACTACTTGATGTGTGCCTTGTTGCATCTACTGTCACTGGGAAAGGTCACCACATGGTAGAACCCAAAACCAAGCACTTCTCCCATTGCAAGAATCATAGATCTAGTTGGCCAAACAAAACCCAAGACTCGGAGAGACTTACAAGGATATCAAATCATGCATATAAGAAATCAGCAAAGACTCAAATATATGTCATAGATAATCTGATCACAAATCTACAATTCATCGGATCTCGACAAACACACCGCCAAAGAAGATTACATCGGATAGATCTCCATGAAGATCATGGAGAGCTTTGTATTGAAGATCCAAGAGAGAGAAGAAGCCATCTAGCTACTAACTACGGACCCGTAGGTCTGAAGTGAACTGCTCACGAGTCATTGGAGGGGCGATGATGATGATGAAGAAGCCCTCCAACTCCAAAGTCCCCTCCGGTAGGGCGCCGGGAAGGGTCTCCTGATGAGATCTCGCGGAAACGGAAGCTTGCGACGGTGGAAAGGTATTTTCGAGGCTCCCTTGATTTTTTTTTTGAATATTTGGGAATATATAGTCCAAGGATCTAGGTTAGGGGGGGGCCAGGGAGGCCACAAGCCCTGACACCGCCGCCTCCTCCCTGGTGGCGGAGTGGGAGCTTGTGGGCTCCCTGGAGCCCACCTGGCTTGGCCAGAGGCCCCCTGATCTTCTTCCGTTCGGGAAAAAATCATTTCGGGGTTTTTATTCCGTTTGGACTCCGTTCCAAAATCAGATCTGAAAAGAGTCAAAAACACAGAAAAAACAGGAACTCACACTTGGCACTGAATTAATAAGTTAGTCCCAAAAAAGATATAAAAGGTACATAAAACATCCAAAGAATACAAGATAACAGCATGAAACCATCAAAAATTATAGATACGTTTGAGACGTATCACCCACCGCCCCATGTCACCTCGCTGGCCTCTCCTTCCAAGATCGCCCTCACCCCACCCTGCTCTCCCTCTCAAGACGAACCCTCCTCCAGTCGGCACTCTCCTCGCCAGCCTCCCATCCAGCGCCCACCTTGGAACCACCCCACCGATCTCCCTCCATGGCGCCTGCTCAGCTCCCCCGCGCCTGCCCCGCGTCGCCACCAACCGACGCTGCCAGGGCCCTCTCTGCCGCTGGGTCGATCCGGCACCGCCCCATGCTGCCCCTGCAACACCACGGCCGGCCTTGGCGCACCCCCCTTCTCGCAGGTCTCGGCACCCAGCGGCTCCTCCTCCGCCTCCTTCAGCCCCTCCGGCCAAGGCGACTCCGCCTCCGGTCCTCCCCCCACAGTCACTGCGTCACCACGAACCAGTCACCGTGTCACCTGCACCTCGACGCCGTCGTCGAGCCCTCTCCCCACAGAAGCTCCTCCTCACCGGATCCGACGTCGCCTCCTCCTCGCGTCCCTAGGAACTTCGGCTACACCAGGCCTTCCCACCAACGCCGGTGAGCCCTCCGTTCAGGCTCCTCCCACAGCCCCTTCATTCCTTTCCCTGCTCTGGTTCCGTTTCGGCGCCTTGCACCGCGGCCTCCGACGATCTCCATCGCGCCCCTTCGGGCCCTTCCTGTTGGTCCACGAGGAGTAGCCTCTTGTGAACTGTTAGGAGATAGATCAAAAAAATGAAATAAGAACAAACAGTGTATGTATGGAAGTTTTATGTATGTATGTATGTAAAATTTTATGAATGTATGTATGTATTTGAGTATGTATGCATGTATATACTAAGAGGTAAATATGTATATGTGTGTGTGTGTGTTGTGTGTGGTGAGGCCAATGGGCCATTGTCATGTGGGGCCAACCCCCCACTCTCACTAACAGGGAGGCCCCACACAACCATCTCTTAAAACAATATAAAAACAATATATTTAATAAATAGTTTAAATAAATAAATAGTGAATTAATTAATGAATTAATCAATTAGGTAATTATAATGATTATGAGTAATTAGAATAATTAAGTAAATCTGTTAATATAGATAAGTATTTATCCTAACAGAATATGACACGTGGGTCCCCCACTAAAGTAATCTCATTAATTAATAATTAATCCTAATTAAAAATTGTGTCTATGACACGTAGGACCCACTGGTCAGAGTTGAGCAGTCAACTCCTGATGTCAGCATGACATCATGCTGATGTCATAATAGTATTTAATAATTAACTAAATCTGTTTTTAATTCCTAATTATTGAATAAAACTTTAAAAATGAATATAAAATAAACCATAGCTCAGATGAAAATATTTTCAACATGAAAGTTGATCAGCAGAACGAAACGAACCCGAATACACGGTCCATTCGTTTGTCACGCGTCCCTAGCATAGCAAACATGGAAATTTTCCATCGTTTTTTGTTTGACCGGTAGTAGCCACACACCGTGAAAATATCATGAGATATTCTTCCGACCCGTCTGCGACATGTGTTGTTGTGTTAGCTCATGCCTAGCCTGCATAGTGCCATGTCATGCTTAGTGTTGCACTTGTTGTTGTTATTTATTGTTTCTCCCCCCTCTTCTTACCGGTAGACCCCGAGTTTGATGTTGCTGCCGGGTACATCTACCCTCCCGACGACCAGCCCTTTGCCGCAGAGCAACAAGGCAAGCAAACCCCCTTTGCTCATCCTATATCTCATATATCTTTCTTCCTCCTGCTTGCATTAGAATTTTGCTACTGTTGTAGTTAGCTCCTATATCTGATGCATAGCCTAATTTGGATGAACTTCTACTTTCAGTACCGCACTTTAAACTATTTAGTATAGGTGGAGCAGTCTTCCCCACTGACCCCTTAGTCTAGTTGCCCCGCTTAATTGTCGAGTCTCGATCCCTGATCGACTAGTCAGACCCGGCACAGCACTTACACCCCCTTAGTTGTGCGGTACTACAGAGCTACTATCGGGTACCGAGGGTGACACCTCGCGAAGTACTCATCATGATATCTTTGTAGTGCAGCTAGTCGGTCGTGGTTATCGAGGGTGATTCCTCTTTCACCACTCCCGACGATGACTCTGTCGTGCAACCCCTCAAGTGTGAGACCCTCGAGGGTGATTCCTCTAAGTCCACCTTGACGGTTACATTGTCGGGATCCAACAAGGGTGGTACCTTGGATTCCCCCAATGATTACAACCACACAATTACTGACCGTGTTACTCGGATCTTTGATCAATAGATGTTAGGCGGGTGGATTCCCGCATGGATGTGTCGATGACTTAATTAAAATAATAATGGATTTGGGTATTTGATCTGGGTTGGTCGGAAGGCCTTATTACGCACTAACCGTCTGCGTGGGAAGAATTATGGGTAGTCGACGTCGCAGTATCAGCCGAAGCTCTTCAGACGTCAGCGATGGAGCGGCGCGCGTTGATACGTCTCCAACGAATCTACTTTTCCAAACTCTTTTGCCCTTGTTTCGGACTATAATTTAGATGATTTGAATGGAACTAACCTGGACTGACGCTGTTTTCAGCAGAATTGCCTTGGTGTTATTTTTGTGCAGAAATCAAAGTTCTCCAAACGTCCTGAAAATTTACGGGGAGCAGTTTTGGAAAATATGAAAAACATTTGCGCCAAGTTCCACCTCAGGGGGTGGGCCAGTGGGCCACAAGCCCGTCCTCCGCCACCCCCTGGTGGCGGTGGGCAGGCTTGTGGGGCCCACAGGCACCTGCCACCCCCAACTCCAGCTCTATAAGTTGTCTTTCATCCCAGAAAAAATAAAAAGAGAAGTTTTCGTCGCGTTTTCGATACGGAGGCGCCACCACCACCTGTTCTTCATCTGGAGGGCAGATCTAGAGTCCGTCTTGGGCTCCGGAGAGGGTAAATCGTCGCCATCGTCATCATCAACCTTCTTCCCTCTCCAATTCCATGAAGCTCTTCGTCGTTCGTGAGTAATCTATTCGTAGGATGGCTGGGCGGTGATGAGTAGGATGAGATCTATCATGTAATTGAGTTAGTTTTGATGGGGATTGATCCCTAGTATCCACTATGTTATGAGATTTGATGTTGCTACCACTTTGCCATGCTTAATGCTTGTCACTAGGGCCCGAGTGCCATGATTTCAGATCTGAAATTATTATGTAGTCACCAGTATATGTGTGTTTTAGATCCGATCTTGCAAGTTGTAGTTACCTACTATGTGTTATGATCCGGCAACCCCGGAGTGACAATAACCGGAACCACTCCCGGTGATGACCATAGTTTGAGGAGTTCATGTGTTCACCAAGTGCTAATGCGTTGGTCCGGTTCTTTATTAAAAGGAGAACCTTAATATCCCGTAGTTTCCTTTTGGACCCCGCTGCCACGGGAGGGATGGACAATAGATGTCATGCAAGTTCTTTTCCCTAAGCACGTATGACGTCACACGGAATGCATGCCTACATCACATTGACGAACGGGAGCTAGCCACATATCTCTCCGTGTTATAGCTGTTGCATGATGAATATCATCCAAACAAATCACCGACCCATTGCCTACGAGTTTGTCCTACTACTATTGTTACTTGTCTTGCTCTCCTGCTACTACTGTTGCTACTGCTGGTACTTGTCTTGCTCTGCTGCTACTACTGTTGCTACTGTTGTTACTTGTCTTGCTCTGCTGCTGCTACTACTGTTGCTACTTGCTACTGCTATCACTACTGTTGTTCCTTGCCACTGCTATTGCTCATTATACTGCTGCTACCTGCTACACTGTTGATTCGCCAGATCGTTGACGGGAATTGAAAACTTCCGTCAATTTATATCTGCTGATCACTACGAAGAATCAGAAGGATCTGAAGACCAAAGTCTTGCCCTCAACTACGAGGGGAGGTAAGGAATTGCCATCTAGCTCTGCACTTGATTCACCTTCAGTTATGAGTAAGTTTGCGACATCACCTCCTGCTTGAAATCTTGATATGTCGCCTGTGCTTGATGATGCTTGTGATACTACTGCTAGAGATGCTATGCTTGATACTATGCCTGATATTGCTAGAGATGCTATGCTTGATACTATGCCTGATACTGCTAGAGATGCTCTGCTTGATACTGATTTGCCTGATGATGCTAGAGATGCAATTTTGCCTGATGATGCTATGCTTGATACTGCTAGAGATACTCATTTGCCTGATGTTCCACTAGGAGTGTTCCTTGATGCTCATATTGCTAGAGTTACTGCCAATGCTCGTGATGCTTCTGATACTACCGATACTATTGAGATAGAACCCGCTTTTTCTCCTGCTAGATCTAGCCCTCCTAGATATGAATTGCCTGATATACCTGAGGGTTATGTTATGGAGGGAGAGATAGCTGAGGATTTTCTTGCGTAAGGATGCCTATGACGCTGAGAAATTAATTCTCAAGTGGAAGGAAAAATCTCATGAAGCTAGGATGAAAAATGACCCGAAGTTTGTCACTTCGCCTATCTTTGTCACCGATAAGGATTATGAATTCTTTGTCGACCCTGAGATAATCTCTCTAGTCGAATATGATCCTTTTCACGGTTATGAGTCTGAGACGGTCATAGCCCATCTCGCCAAACTATCCGAAATAGCCAACCTTTTCACTAATGAGGAGAAGATCCGCCACTACTATATCCTTAAGTTGTTTCCTTTGTCTTTAAAGGATGATGCTAAAGCCTGGTTCACCTCTCTTTCTCCTGGATGTGTGCGTAGTCCCCAGGAGATGGTCTATTACTTCTGTGAGAAATATTTCCGTGCCCATAAGAAGCAAGCTGCCTTGCAGGAAATATACAACTTTGCTCAACTCCAAGAAGAGAGTCTTCCACAAGCTTGGGGGAGGATCGTCCAGCTACAGAATGCTTTGCCTGATCACCCTCTTAAGAAGAACGTGATACTTGATATCCTCTATAACGGACTTACAGATGCCTCTAGAGACTACCTAGATAGTTGTGTCGGTTGTGTTTTTAGGGAACGAACTATAGAACAAGCTCAGACTCTACTGAATAACCTCTTGATCAACGATAATGCTTGGACTATTGCCGAACCACCTCCTAAGCCAACTCCTAAGAAAAGAGGTATTCTATTTCTCAGTCCCGAAGATATGCAAGAAGCCAAGAAATCTATGCAAGAGAAAGGCATTAGAGCTTAAGATGTAAAAAATCTACCACCTATCGAAGAGATCCATGGTCTCGATAACCCAGTACAGTTAGTAGAAGTGAATTCTCTGCGTAGGTTTGACGAGAGTGATATTCCTTTTGATAAACCTGCTAGCCTATGCTTTGATGAATTTGACAACTTTGTTGCCAAACAACAGAGTTTCAATGATTATGTTAGCAGACATTTGGAACAAAGTACTTGTATGCTTAGCCATTTAAGTGCTTGTGTAGACAGAAATGTCAATGCTCTGAAGCTTCTGAGTAAACATGCCTCTATAATTACTACTCAGGTAGAACAAGTACTTAAAGCTCAGAATGACCTGCTCAATGAATTAAATGACAACTCTGTCAGAGTCATTACTAGAGGAGGCAAAATGACTCAGGAACCTTTGTATCCTGAAAGTCATCCTAAGAGAATTGATCAAGATTCTCAAGGAATCAATGATGATACACTTAGTCATCCTAAGGAGAAGACGAAGGATGATAGAAACCTACACGCCAGTTCACCAAATACTATCACACCTGAAGAACCTAATGATATTTTTGCGTCTGATGCAGAAACACAATCTGGTGATGAACATGAACCTGGTGACAATATGGACAGTGATGTTCATATAATGCTCAACCTAGCCATGATGAGGATGTGGAGATTGAACCTACGGTTAATCCTGATAATCCACAACCTAAGAGATACGACAAGAATGGCTTCACTGCTAGGAAGCATGGTAAAGAAAGAGAGGCATGGGTTCAGAGACCTATGCCCTTTCCTCCTAAGCCATCCAAGAAAAAGGATGATGAGGATTTTGAGCGCTTCGTTGAGATGATAAGACCCGTCTTTCTGCACATGCGGTTAACTGATATGCTCAAGATGTCTCCGTATGCCAAGTGCATGAAAGATATAGTGACTAATAAACGGAAGATACCAGATCTTGAGATCTCCACCATGCTTGCCAATTATACTTTCAAAGGTGGAACTCCTAAGAAACTTGGTGATCCCGGAGTGCCCACTATACCTTGCTCCATTAAAGGAAACTACGTAAGTACTGTCTTATGTGACCTTGGATACGGTGTTAGTGTTATGCCACTCTCTCTTTATCGTAGACTTGAATTGGATAAGTTGAAACCCACTGAAATTTCTCTGCAAATGGCCGACAAATCAACTGCTTTCCCTATCGGCATTTGCGAGGATGTGCCTGTTGTGGTTGCTAATACCACTATCTTAACAGACTTTGTTATCTTGGATATCCCCGAGGACGATGTCATGGCTATCATCCTCGGAAGACCCTTTTTAAACACTGCAGGGGCTGTTATAGATTGCAACAAAGGCAATGTCACTTTCCATGTCAACGGTAATGAGCACACAGTGCAATTTCCGAAGAAACGATATCAAGTACATTGCATCAATGCTATCGAAAAGACTCCATCGATTCTTATTGGGAGCTTTGAATGCCCTATTCCTCGTGTCAAGATGAAGTATGATTTGCTTGTTGGGGAGATACATATCCCCATTGAGGTGACTTAGTGGCTATTCGAAAATTCTCCATTCTCTCTTGCGATTCGAGAAGGTTTTGTCATAAGGACTTGATCAACCCCATTGACGGATTTCTTCCGATGACCATGAAACGGATGAATCAAAGAGTCACATACCTCTGTTTTGAGCTTTCCTTTTCTTTTGCTTGGAAGAAAAATGATAGAATTAGTTTAGTTTTTCTTGTTTTCTATTTCATCATCCCGGAGAAAATTACCTCGAAAATAAAAGTTCTCCGATGGTCGTGAAAATTTAGTATGATTTTTTCTTGATTTTTTGAAAATTTCTGGGCCTCAGAGCTGGTCAGGGGGCCTGACCAGTGGGCCACAAGCCCCCCACCGCCACCTACCCCCCTGGTGGCGGGGTGCAAGCTTGTGGGGCCCACAGGCACCCCCTCCACTCAATCCAGCTCCCAGCCTCTTCTTCCACCTCCAGAAAAAATTGTTTCGCGGCTCAAACCCGTGTTCTTGCTCATTTGGCTGTGATTTTTGATCTCCTTGCTCAAAGCACCATTCTCCGAACTGTTTTGGGGAAATTTCTCCTTGGTAAGTGACTCCTCCATTGGTCCAATTAGTTTTTGCTCTAGTGCTTTATCCTTCGCGAATTCTTGCTACCTTGGTGACCCTGTTCTTGAGCTAGAGAAGTTCATTTTAGCTGGTCCCAAGTAGTTTTAGCGCGTGATACGGTCTCTAGGCACTAGTAGGAGTAGTTGCTACAAGTTGGGTTAATCCTTATTCACTTTTCTTTCGAAGTCTCTAAATTTTTTTGAATTTTCACAGCTAGAAAAGGGAAAAGATGAGGAGGTTCTTGAGAGGCTCTTCAAGCCGTAACCACAAGGAGGATGAGAAGAACCACCCCAAGTACGTAGTCCCTCGAGTCATAGAAGTTCGAGCGTGCGAGTGGCCAAGTGATGAATTTTTGCGCGCCGCCGGACTTTATGAAGACTTTTATTACTTGGTGGAGAACGCAGGTCTTACTGCGTTTGTTGAAGATAAGTGCCCACAATATCTCCTCCTCACCAATATTTTCGTTCAAAGCTTCAACTTTTATCCGAGGAAGAATCCTCCCATGGTTGAGTTCATGATATACGATGTCCCCCAGTGCATGACGCTGCAGGATTTTTGCAATGTATGCAAATTACCTTATGTTGGGGATATCCGTGACCCTCGTCCACGGGACTTGGAGGATTTCATTGGTTCTATTGCTGTTGGAGAGGAGAGAGGAGTGTTTCGTGCTAGAGTTGCTATCATACATTTTCCTGTGCTTCGGTACTTCTCACTATTTGTGGGAAAATGTTTGATTGGCCGTGGGGAGGCTAGATCACTTAGTTCTCTAGACCTTGCGGTTCTGCGCGAAGGCCTTTATAATGATAAGACTTATAGCTTGGGCGCTATAGTAGCTCAACGGTTGAACCTGAATCGTTCTAAAGGTGTCGTCTATGGAGGTATCTATGATACCCGTCTTGCCACACACTTTGAGATACCCATTAGACTGGGAGAGGAAGGAGAGATGCTTCTCCCTGAGAGATATCTGGATTATGGCAGCATGGTTCGCCATGATTTTCTGGATAGAGATGCTAGTAGACGGATGATTTATAACCTGGTGTTTAGTCAGGGTACTCGAGAGATTATTACTTTTCCAGCTCCTTCTTTGTTCGATCTTCATGCAGGCAGGTACACTATTATGCCCGCGGACATCTACGCATATTGGGGCCTGGCCCAACCACAGGCGCCCGTGCCCGAGCCGCCAGTCGAGTACGAGACGCCAGTTTATCAGTGGGAGCCAGATGAGCTCACACGGAGTGGCATCCAGAGTCTGCTCCAGAGTATCCTGGAGCTAGTTATTTCCCACCATGGGAGTAGACCAATCTAGGCCAAAAGCCTAAGCTTGGGGGAGTACGTGTTCTCACCGACTTTACATTCATGCTTATGCTTTGTTAGCCGGTGTTTACACTTTGCCACTGTATTATCCATGCTAGTTTCTTTTTGTTTTCTTGTTTTCTTGTTTTGTGTCCTTTTGAGAAAACCCAAAAAGATTTTCCTTTCTTATTTTGCTTGTTGGGAGCTTTCCTGTGTAAATAGTTTTCTTTTTCTTTGTGTCAAGGTAGAAGATATTGGTTACAATGTTTATTGGTTCTTGCATGCTTACCTGTTTAGCTTTCAAAGAGCCATATTACTTTGTCTTCTCCTTTCTGTTTGCCTGCAGATTCAGCTTAGTCCAGTGCGCTTATTATTGTTCACATCGTTCGATCGTGCAAATGAAAGGCAACAATGATGATATATGATGAAGTGACTGAGACTGAAAAGCTGGTATGAACTCTATCTATTTTGTTTTTGTAAATATGACTAGCTTGTCGACCCAGATTTAGCTTTGTTGTGAGAGAACCATGTTTGCAATGACAACTTAGAGATCATAGTTTCTGATGCCATGCTTATTTAGTTGAGAGCTTATAATGGTTTGTCTTGATTGCCAACCTAGATCTTGAGATGACTATGATGTAGTATGATAGGATGGTATTCTCCTTTGAATGTTTCAAGTGGCTTGACTTGGCGCATGTTCATGCATGTAGTTGAAACAAAATCAACATAGCCTCTATGATGTTCGTGTTCCTGGTGATTTATATCCGGTTCATGCTTGCATTTAATGTTAGTCAAACTCATTGCATCTTGATGACTGTTGTCGCTCTCTAGTTGGTCGCTTCCCATTCTTTTGCTAGCCTTCACTTGTACTAAGCGGAATACTGCTTGTGCATCCACTTCCATAAACCCAAAAGTTTTTCCATGAGAGTCCACCATACATACCTATTTGCGGTATCTACCTGCCGTTCCAAGTAAATTTGCATGTGCCATTCTCTAAACCTTCAAGAAATAAATCTGTTTTGCATGCCCGAACCGCTCATGTGGTGACAGAGGGCTATTGGTATCTTCCATGCTAGGGGTGTTATCCTCGACATGTGTTTATTCACAGTCATTCACGAGAAAGGGGATGGTATTTGGGATGCCCAGTTCCATGCTTAAATCGAAAACATAACTATAAAACAAGACTCCCCCCGGATTGATGTTAGTATGGACGGTACCCGAGGATTCGTCTAGCCGTGGAGTGTGATTGATTGGTGGTGGGGGAATTAAAACTTTACTTTTCTGTTTGGGAACCGCCTATAGCATGAGTAGCATGGAAGATATTTAGAACTCTTGGTCATTGCATTGACAATGAAAGCATGCCACCCAAAATTATTATCTCTGTTTTCAAAGCTTGAGCTCTAGCACCTCTCCAAATCAATGCTTCCCTCTGCGAAGGGCATGTCTATTTATTTTCCTGTCGAGTCATCCTCCTCTTATAAAAGCACCAATCAGAGAGCACCTCTGTCATTTTTATGCTTTGCTTTTGATTGATATTGAGTATGACTATGAATGGATCTTCGTTGCTATGAATTACAATGTTTAGTCAGCCCTTGATCTTTGAAAGTGCTGTGCATTTATGTTTTGCGGTCTCAGAAAGAGCTAGCGAGATACCACCTATTCATATTGCTTCATGCTTGTTTTGATTGAAATGTTGGTATTTGAGACTCATTATTTTTTGCTCGTTAGCTGATTATGCCATTGATATTAGTTTACCATGAGACCTTTGTGTCATTTGCTTATGTGGTTAACTTGTGATCTTGCTGAAATTCTGGTTATGAGTTAGACATAGTTGCAACAATAAGATCAAACAGAGTTTGTCAAAGTTTTTCTTTCTCTCTCAGTTTGTCAACTAAGTTGCTTGAGGACAAGCAAGGTTTTAAGCTTGGGGGAGTTGATACGTCTCCAACGTATCTACTTTTCCAAACTCTTTTGCCCTTGTTTTGGACTATAATTTGC